>NC_138350.1:28108374-29572006 GCF_046562875.1 Panthera onca | reverse complement strand
TATGGAATGCCAAGCTTTGGTACGCCTCCTAGTCATTTTCTTCCCATGGCTGTCCTTTGAAATAAACTTTTGTTCACACATAGGGGCCACAGAACTGTCACTCAGTCAGCTGGTACCCTGGGGTAGGCCACAGACTCCCATTCTGGTCCTGTGCTCAGTGAGAGCTTTCAAGGTTCTGCTATGCCAAAGGAACGATGGCCTCTGAGTGGGTGGTGCTTGGCCTGCCCTGGTAGAGAAGGCGAAGGGGAGAGACCTTGCTTCACTCACCTGCTTGATTGAGTTGCCTTCATTCTGAGAAGCACACAGTTTGCACATGGGCAGTAAGAAACCAGGAGTGGGTCAGCACGGGAAGACCCCATTCCAAGTATAGGAAATCAAGTCCTTGTCCCAGACTCCTGAGCAAGAGCCAGCAAAACTCAATAGCTACAGGTCAAACACTGGTGCCTGGGAACACTGACGGAAATCCTGGAAGGGATAGACAAACCCAGAAATCTGGCTCCTGAAGAAAGGCTGCAGGTTTCTTGATGAGAAGGCTCCTGTGTGTAGTCCTTCAGAGGGCTCCCTTTGCCTAAGCCCACAGGCATTTTTTATTCCTGATACAAGCGGGTTGATAGGAAATTGTGATGGTTATTTCACTCTCAACATTCTCCATATGTCAGCTCTAATGAAGAACACTGGCACTCTGTGTCTGCATTTACACAACTTGGCTCTCTTTCTGAAAAAAAAAAAAAAATTAAGTTTCTGTTTAAAACCAGTGTCTGAGAGATATAATGTCTCCTTTCAAGTTGGAGTCTGCCAGTGTCCATGTTATGGTGATACAGGTTTTACTCAGACCCCTCCCAATTTGCTAGCAGAATTGTGTGGCTAACCAAAACCCCAGGGCATTGGAAGGTGTCCAGGGAGAATGCTTGTGGGTGTGCTAAGCCCCCGGTAAGCAGGGTGTCCTGCTTCCCATGCAGGACAAGAGAAAAGGAAAGCAGATATATCTATTTCTTAGATTTGACCAATGTCCATTTGAAATGCAGGGCCATGACTCCCCTCGTAGTGATTCCGATCCCGCTGCTGTTATTCTAACTTGTCAGTTCACACAGCAAGACCAAGGGGCTGACCCGTACCAACCAAGGTCCAAGGTTTGGAGTTGAGGTTCCAGGCCTTTTGTGAATCAATGCTGAGCTCTCAGAGTCGGATACCTGAGAGGACAGCTACCACACGTGGCCCTGATCCCTCGGTGCATAGCAGGCCAGAGTATCGTAGGAAAGGGTAGCCGCATGAATCCCCGACCCTAACTGACTGAGTTGCCCTCACTTGGGAGAAAAGACAGACTGTGAATGTGCAACATGCTTTGTGAACTGATCGGCACACCAAAAGCCTTTTGAATAAATGGTGCACCATAGCCTCGTTCAAACCTATTGATCATTCCAGGGAAGCATACTCTTCATGGTTCAGAATTACTGCTGCCCGTATCTCCCGACACGATATGCAGGACAACAGGAGCCAAAACTTCCCTCTATTTCTTACGGGATAGTGGGGATCTCTTGTTCACAGGGTTCCAAGGGGCATCCTTTGAGGTACTGCTTTAGCCAAGCTGACAAAGGGTTCTTCTGACGCCTGAGCAAGCCAGTGTACTAATATATTGTGCTCGTCAGATTTTTCTAAACATTACCCAAATCTCATCTTTAACCAAAAACACTGGCCCTCGGCATATCAAGTTTTATGACATTTCTTTGTTCTCCACCCAGATTCTTCTTGTGATCCCCTCAAATTCAGTCGCTCAGAGCCATAGCACCGGGTTGCAAATGTCCACTGTGGACGAACCCTTGTGTCTGTGGGACAGGTTGAGCCAAAGGAGACCTGGCATTTTGGTTTCAGGACTCCATGGACATCCAGAGCTCTGGGCCATTTGAAGGGTCCAGCCTAGAACCGTTTTGTGTGGAGCCTGGGCCAGATGTACAAGAGAGGAGCTGGCCTCCTTGCTGGGCCTAGGAGAAATGAAGTTTATCATGTCTTTTTCCCATTCATCACATTCCCATTGGATGGACATATCAAACCCTTTGGTCCTGGCTTCAGTCCGTCCCTTTGACGTACTGTCACTCTGACTCAGTCTTTGTTCAACCCTAGGAGCCATGGAGCTGGCACTCACTCAGCAGACACCAAGGGGAGGGAGTCATGTTCCCACTCGGTCCTGTGCTCACAGTGACAACCATGAGCATCATTTATCTCACAGAATAGCCCTCCAATCCTGAGCTCGGTGGTTGGTTGTTTGCAGCAAGAGGTCGGGGGGAAGAGGGCCAGCTTGCCTTATTAAGTTCTGCCTGATGGAGGGTCTTTCCTTCTGAAAAGTAGACAGTTCACACAGGAGCAGGAGGGTCCAGATGCTGGTCAGCACAGAAAGAGCCCTTTACAGGAAGAAGGCCCCAATGCCCCTTTCCACACTTTGTGGGAAGTCCTGGGGGCAACTGACTACAGCATTGTCACTGCTCACTCCATTCAATGATGGGAAAAGTAAGAAATGCAAAGCCCAGGGCTCTCTAGGTCCTTGTGAAGGAAAAAGGAAGGCCTGTTGCTGAACGGGCTCCCCGATGCGGACGCGAGATGGCGCTGCTTGCTAAGGCTGCTGGTGTTTCTTCTTCCCATAGCCCGTTTGCCAGGAGCTGGTGCTAGACCCTTCTTTATCCACATAATTCCCCTTTCACTCTCTGAAGAGCACTGACCCTCCTTTTCCACTTTACACCTCTTTGCTCTCTTGTTTGTTTCTACAAACAAGGTTCTTCCCACCATCCGTTCGGAGTCGGTGTCTCACAGTCATATCTTCTGCCTTCTGCCTAGGAGTCTGACTCAGTGCTTGAGACTGTGGGAGATATTTTGGCCAGAAGGCTCTTCCTTCCATCTTCATTAATTCTCTGGGTTCCTGAAGTATGTGGTCATTCAGAGACCCAGGCCAATGGAAGGGTCCCAGCAGAGAATGTTTTTGTTTGGGTTGGGCAAGAGATTTGGGCACGGAGCTGGCCTTCCTCTGGGCCAAGGGCAAACGAAGTAAGACGCTTTCGTTCCAAGTGGATCCCAATTCCCACTGGAATTGTCAAGCTCTGCCTCCCCCGTGCCCCAATCCTTCACCTTGCTGCACTTCTGACAACTCTTTTTCTCCCTTAGGAGCTATGGAGCTCTCAGAAAGTCAGGTAGCTCACACGGGTAGACCTCAAACTCCCACTCTGCTCCTGTGCTCAGTGAGAGCTCTCAGGCCCTGAACTAACAAAAGAAAGATGGCCTTTATTCCCTGGAAGATTGGTGATTGGTCTGCTGTGGTATGGAAGGGGAAGGGGAGCCAGCTTGCCTCACTGTCCTGGATGGCTGTGTTGCATTCATTCTGAGAAGCAGATAGTTTGCACATGAGCAGTATGGACAAGGAGAGGGTCAGCATAGGGGAAGCCTTTTCCAGGAACTGGAAAAGATTTCCTTGTTCCACACTCCTGAGTAAGAACAAGCAGAACCGAATACCTAAAGCTCAAACCTGTGACCTCCATCAACTGAGAGAACATGTGGGAGGGACAGATATAGCCAGAAATCTCTGTCTCCTAAAATCAGAATGCAGGGCTCCCAACTGTATTTCTTCAGAAGGCTCCCTTTGCCTAAGCCCACAGGCATTTCTTGTTCCAGATACAACCAAGTTGATAGGAGACTGTGTTGGGTACTTACACTCTCCACTCTCCACTTCTCATGTGGGAGGACGAAGTCTGGTAGCCTGTGTCTCGCCCACCACTTACCGTTTCCTTCAAAAACAGTGCTGCATGGAATTTATCAAAGCCAGTGTCTTTGAATAATAGCCTCTTTCAGCACCGGAATCGGGTGGTGTCCTTGTGGTTATGATATAGGTATTGCAATGGGCCTCTCTCAACTTGGTTTCAGAATGATGTGAACTTAGGGTGTGTGAAGGTTCCTAGGCAAACTGCTGGTGGCTAAGGCTCAGCCAGATGTTAGGGGTAGACCCTGTCTCTTGTGTGCTTAGAGGGTGAGGGAAGATAGATATCTCTTTCCTCGATTTGGTCAGTGGCATTTTGAATGCAGAACTTTGACTCCCCTGGTGGTCATTCTTATCCCATTTCTGCTTTTCTAACTTGAGCTCACTTCACACACCAAGACCATGGGGGCTCTCCTGTAAACAAGCAAGTTCCAAGGATGGACATGTAGGTTCCAGAACATTCCTGAGTCAAGGCAGGGCTCTCAGAGTCTGATATCACTGAAGAGAGCTATATCAAGGACCTTCGGTCTTTGAGCCCTCAGTTCATAGCAGGCTACTGTATCATGGGAATGGGTAGCCACGTGGACCCCCAATCCTAATTGATGGACGTATGCTCATGCGGAAGAAGAACAGACTATGCAGGTATAGCATGCTCTGTGACCTGACCAGCTAACAAAAGGCTTTTGAACATATCCTGCACCAGGCCTTGTTCCCCCCACAAATCCTCCCATGGAAGCACATGATTCATATCTCAGTGTCATTGGGGCCCCTATCTTCTGATATGATGGGCAGAAGCACACAAAAAGCCACTGTTTCCCTCTACTTCTTAAGGGAGAATGTGGGTGTTCCCCATGCTCACAGGGCTCCAAGTTGTCCTTTGGACAACTCCTGTAGCCAAATCCCATGAAATGTCTTCGGACTTTTGAGCAAGGCAGCTTGCTAATATATTGTGCTGGTCTGTTTCTTCTAAACATTATCCAATTCTCGTCTTTAATGAAGAACTCTTGCCCTAGGCATATCAAGTCTCACGACATTGTTTTTTTTTTTGTTTTTTTTTTTTTTTTTGTCCATCAAGGTTTGTCTTGGGCTCCATACAAATTCAGTCTTGCACAGTAATCTGCCTTGCGATTGTCCCATGTGGACCAGCCCTCATGGCTTGTGTGACAGGTTGAGGTAAAGGGGCTGGCATATCAGTTTCAGGACTATGTTGACATCCAGAGACTTGGGGCATGGAAAGTGGTCCAGCTGAGATCTGTTTGTGTGGAGGATGGGCCAGAGATATTAGGCATGAGTTGGCCTTCATGATGGGCCTAGGAAGATTGAAGATTAATATGTCCCATCCACACTGATCACATTCCCACTGGATGGAAATATTGCACACTTTGGTCTTGGCTGCAGCCATTCACTTTTTCTTAATATCTTTCTGGCTCAGTCTGTGCTCACCCTTACGACTCATGGAGCTGGCACTCACCTGGCACCAAAGGGTAGGGTGGGTGTCAGCGACCCACTCAGTCCTGTGCTCAGTGACAGCCATGAGCACTGGCTATAAGCCCTCCTGTCCCTAAGCTTGGTGCTCGGCTGTTTGTAGCAAGAGGTGGGGGGAGGGGAACCAGCTTGCCTCATTGCTCTGCCCCATGGAGGAGCTTTCCTTCTGAAAATCAGACAGTTCACACAGGAGCAGGAGGCTCCAGAAGCTGTTCAGCACAGAAAGAGCCCTGTACAGAAAGAGGCACCCAGTGCCCCTTTCCTCACTTTGGAGCAACAGCGGGGGGCACCTCACCCCTACATGGCTACAGCACTCTCACTGCTCACTCCATTCAAAGATGGGAAAAACAAGGAAAGCAAATTCCAGGGGTCTCTGGGTCCTCCTGAAAGAAGGAGGCAGCCCCTTGCTTTCAGGGCTCCCTCATGCGGATGGTAGAGGGTGCTTTTCCCTAAGCTTTCTGGTGTTTCTTCTCATAGCCAGGTTGACAGGAGCTGGTGCTGGGCCCTTTCTTCTCCTCGTAATTCTCATTCCAAATCTCTGAAGTGCTCTGGCCCTCCTTATCCACCTTACACATCTTTGCTCTTTTGTAGACACAGTGTTCTTCCCACAACCCGTTCAGAGTCAGTGCCTCACAGTCATAACCTCTGCCTTCCCCCCCCCCCCCCCCGGGAAAATCTTCCAGTCCCTTTGACTGGGTGACAGAGTCTGGCCACAGGGCTCTGTTTTCATTAGTTCATTGGGTTTCAAAAGTATGTGGCCATTCAGAGGCCCAGGGAAATTTGAAGGCGCCCAGCAGAGGATGTTTGTGTGTAGGCCAGGGCAAATATTTGAGCAGAGACCAGGACTCTTTGTAGGCAAGGGCAAATGCCCTTGTAGGCCTCCTTGTAGGCAAGGGCAAATGAAGGAAGACACCTTCCCAAGTAGATCCAATGCCTGCGCCAAATTATCAACCTTTGGCCCTCCTTGAGCCCATTTCCTTCACCTTGCTGCATTTCTGACAATGATTTTTCTCCCTTAGAAGCCATGGATCCATCACTCGAATATTCAGCTGGCACCCTGTGGTAGGCCACCTACTCACACTCTGCTCCTGTGCTCACTGAGAGGTATTGGGCTCTGATCTAACAAAGGAAAGAAGGCGTTTAGTCCCTGAGTCCTTGGCGATTGGACTGCTGTGGTATGGAAGGGGGAGGCTAGGTAGCCTCCCTCACTGACCTGGATTGAGTTGCCTTCCAAGAAGCAGAGCGTTCGCACATGGGTGGTATGGATCAGTATGGGGTCAACACAGGGAAAGCTAGTTTGAAGAACATGGAGAAAAAGTACTTATTCCAGACTCCTGAGCAACAGCCAGGAGAACCCAGTACCTAGAGCTCCACACCGATGCTTCCCATCAACATTTAGAAAAAGTGGAATGGAGAGACGTAGCCAGAAATCTCTGGTCCCTGAGGAAAGAAAAGCAGACATCTTGCTGACAGAGCTCCCGGTATAGTGGTTCACAGGGTTCCCTTTGCCTAACCCCACAGGATAGGAGCTTGTGCTGGGTCCTTCATTCTCAACATTTCCCACATCTCATGTGTGATGAAGAACTCTGGCCATCTGCGTCTCCCTGTCCACCCATTACCCTGTTTTTTGAACAACGTTGTGAATGGAACGTTTCCCGGGCCAGTGACTTAGAGTACTATTCCCTTCTTTCAGTTTGTGATTCTAGTGGTGTCCCTGTGATGGTGAGATAGGTATTGCAATGGGGCCCTCTCACTTTGGTTTCGGAATGATGTGGCCATCCCCAAACCCAGTGTGTGTGAAGGTTCCGAGGCCAAATACTTGTGGGTAGGCACAGCCAGAGGTTAGGGGGCGATCATGCCTCATGTGTGGGAAGACGATAGGGAAGATAGATTATCTCTTTCCTCGATTTGACCCATATCCATTTGAGCACAGAACTTTGGCCTGGGAGTCACTAACCCATTGCTGCTTTTCTAATGTGGTCTCAATTAACACACCAAGGACATGGGGCTGTCCCATACACAACGAATGTCAATGGATTGGAGGTGAGTTTCCAGCCAGTTCCTGAGCCAATGGAGGGCTTTGAGATTCTGATGTCTGAGAGGACAGCTAACACTTCTGTCCCTGAGCCCTCAGTGCTTAGGCTACAGTAACCAGAGAACGGGTAACCACATAGACCTCCACCCTTAATTGATGGGGGTGCCCTCATTCAGAAGAACACTCAGTCTTTTCCTGTGCAGTTTGCTGCATGACCTTGTCAGTACGCAAAACATCTTTTGAAAAAAATATGCACTAAATCTTCATTCTCACTTCTTGATCATCGCATGGAAGCACCTTCTTCATGCCTCAGCATCACTACTGCCCGTGTCTACTGACACAATGGGCAGAAGCACACCAAAACCCAATGTTTCCCTCTATTTGTTAAGGGAGCATGAGGGTCTTTTGTTCACTGGACTCCAAGGGGGCATCCTTTGGAGTAGTCCTGTAGCTGAAGCCCACAAGATTTTTCTGACTCCTCACCACGGCTGCGTGCTCTTCCTCTATTGTGTGGTCAGTGTTTTCCAAACATCAATCAATTCTCATCGTGAATGAAGATCTCTGACCCTAGGAGTATCAAGTTTCATGAGCGTGCTTTGATAATAATCCATGAAAGTTTATCTTGGGGTCCATACAGTTCTGTCAGAAGAAGCGCTCAGGCTTGTAAATGTCCAATGTGGACCAACCTTTGTGTCTGTGGGACAAGTTGAGCCAAAGGGGCTTTGGCATTTTGGTTTCAGAACTCCATGGACATGCAGAGCCTTAGGCCATTTGAAGGGGTCCAGCCGAGAACCGTTTGTGTGGAGGCTGGGCAAGAAATATTAGCGGGGAACTGGCCTCCTTTGCTGGGCCTAGGAGAAATGAAGTTTCTCGTGTCTTTTTCACAGTGATCACATTCCCATTGGATGGACATATCAAACTCCCTTTGGTCCTGGCTTCAGCCAGTCCCTTTCGCTTACTGTCTTTTTGGCTCAGTCTTTGTTCATCCTTATGAGCCATGGAACTGGCACTCATGCATAGGGCACCAAGGAATGGGCTTTGGGTGCTCACTTAGTCGCTCACTCAGTGACAGCCATGAGCATCGTTTATCCCGCAGGAGAATGGCCCTCCAATCCCTGAGCTTGGTGATTGGCTGTTTGTAGCAAAGGGTGGGGGGACGAGAGCCACCTTGCCTCCCTCTGAAAAGTAAACTGTTCATTCGCACTTGCATGACGCTTCAGAAGCTGGTCAGCTGAGAAAGAGCGTTTTAGGGGAAGATGGCCCCAATGCCCCTTTCCACACTTTGGAACGATAGCTGGGGGCACCTCATGGCTACTGCACTGTCACTGCTCACTCGATCCAGTGTTGGGAAAACAAGAGAAGCAAAGTGCCAGGGCTCTCTAGGTCCTTCTGAAGGAAGAAGGCCGGCCTGTTGCTCACACGGCTCCCAGATGCAGACTCTAGAGGGCTCCTTTGCATAAGTCTTCAGGTGTTTCTTATTACCATGGCCAGTTTGCCAGGAGCAGGTGATGGGCACTTCATTCTCCATGTAAATCCTCTTCCTGTCTCTGAAGAGCGCTGGGCCTTCTTATCACCATCACACATCTTTGCTCGTTTTTAGAAATAGGGTTCTTCCCACAACCCGCACAGAGTCGGTGTCTCACAGTTATATCCTCTGCCTTCCATTTGGGTGTCTGACCCAGTCCTTGTGACTGTGGGAGAGATTTCCCCACAGGGTTCCTTCTTCATTAATTCTGTGGGTTTTAGAAGTATGTGGCTCTCAGAAGGTCCTGGGATTTGGATGTTTGGGTGAAGGCCGAGCCAGAGATATGGGCAGGGAGCTGGCCTCCTTTTGGCCAAGGGTCAGTGAAGGAAGACATTTTCTTCCCAAGTGGGTTCCAATTTCCACTGGAAAGGTTGAACTTTGGCCCCCCCGGGACTAATTTCCTTCCCCTTGCTTTATTTCTGACTCCCTCCCTCCCCCCTTGGGAGCCATGGAGCCATTACACACTCAGCTGACACCACTGGATATGCATCAAACTCCCACTCTGCTCCTGTGCTCAGGGAGAGCTCTCAGGCTCCGATCTAACAAAGGAAAGATGGCCTTTAGTCCCTGAGTGCTTGTTGCTTGGCTTGCTGTGGTATGGGAGGTGAAGGGGAGCCAGCTTTCCTCCCTGTGCCAGATGATTGAGTTGCCTTCATTCTGAGAAGCACACAGTGTGCACAAGGGCAGTATGGACCAGGGATGAGGAAGAGCCATTTCCAAGAATAGGGAACGAAATCCCTGTTCCAGACTGCGGTTGCCTCCATCAACTGCTACAAAAAGTTGGAGGGACAGACATAGCCAGAAATCTCTGGCTCCAAAAGAATGAAAGGAGGTTTCTTGCTGACAGGGTTTTCAGGTGTACCTTTTCAGAGGGCTCCCTTTGCCTAAGCCCATGGGCATTTCTATTTCCAGATACAAGCAGCTTGATAGGAGGCTGTGCTGGGGACTTCATTCTTGACATTCTCCAAATCTCAAGTGAGATGAAGAACTGTGAGAGTCTGTGTCTCCATTTCCACCACTTAACCCTTTTTTGTCCAAAGAGTTTCTGCATGGAGTTTATGCAGGGCTAGCATCTTAGAGTAATATCCTTTTCTTTCAGCTTGGGAATTAGGAGGAGCCCTTTTCATGGTGATATGGGTTTTACTTTGGGTCTTCCTCGAGATCGTTTTGGAATTTGTGGCCAACCCCACACCTAAGGGTGTATGAAGATACCTGGGTGGAATGCTTGAGGGTAATTGAAGCCAGTGAGTAGGGCAGCATCCTCCCCAATGCGGGAGAAGATGAAGGGATGATAGCGACATCTCTTTGGTTTGACCCATGCCCATTGGAATGCAAAACCTGGACTCAACTTCCTATCCTGTTGCTGCTTTTCTCACTTGGTCACAGTCACCCACCAAGACATGGGGCTGCCCTGTCCACAGCCAAATTCCAAGGATTGGAGGTGAGTTTCCAGTCATTTCCTGAGTCCATAGAGGGTTCTCAGAGTCTGATCTCCCAGAGGTCGGCTGCCCCTCTGTCCCATAGCTCTTGTTGCTTAGCAGGGTATTAGAGTAAGAGAAAAGAATTGCTCTTCTTTGGTAACAAGGTTCTCCCTGGAATCTTGTCAGAGTCTGTGTGTCAGAGTCTTATCCTTTCTTAAGTGATGAGTCTGGTACAAGCCTGGTGAGTGTGCAAGAGGTTTGCCCACAGGGGCCATGGAAATTGGGCTTCAGAATTTGTGGACATCACCAGGCCTAGGGTATCTGCAGATGCCCAGTGGAGAATGCTTGTGTGTAGGCAAGCCAGAGGTTTGAGGAAGGGAGACGGCATCTTGTCTGGATGGAGATTTAATTCAGAAAGATATCTCTTTCCTAGATGGGTTCCATTCCCTTTGGAGATGCAGAACTTTGGCACTGCTCGTATCCAGCCCCATGCCATTGCTGCTTTTTCTAGCTAGGTCTCCTTTCACGTTCCAGGAGCATGGGGCTGTCACTTCTCCAGCCATGGCTGTATGAATGGTGCCATGGTCTCCCAGTCAGTTGCAGAGGAAATTGAAGGCTCTTTGGGTGTCATATCCCAGAGGAAACCTGGCCCTTCCGTCCCGGAGCACAGGGTGTTGCTTAGCTGGCTAGGGTATGCACGAGCATGGGTAGCCAGTTGGCCTCCCTCCCCTCACTGATGCAGACCCCTTCCTTTGTAAGAACAACAGATTTTCATGTGGGCAGGATGCCCCAGGATCTCGTCAGCAAAGAAAGTACCTTTGGATGGAACACTGCACCAAGTCCCACTTCCAAAGACTTGCCCATCAGCCAGGAGCACATCCCTGCCACAGCTCTACCACTGCTGCCCCTGTGAACTGATGGCAAGGGCAGGACACACAGCCAGAGCCAGGTCTTTCCCTCTGTTTCTGAAGGAAGAATCTGGGCAGGCTTCTGGCAGACAGGACTTTCAGGTGGAACTTACAGATGCCTCTCTTTACCAAAGCCTCCAGGTGTTTCTCATTCCTGAGTTGTCAGTCAGTGTGCTGGGGAAGACAGTGCTAGTCATGTCACTCTCCACTTGATCTCATTCTTATGCCTGATACAGAATGCTGGCCTTCCCTCTATCCATTCTCACCCCTTTGCTCTATTTTCACTCTGAGCCCTCCCTAGGCTCCATTCCATGTGAGTGTCTTATAGTCATAGCCGGGGCTTCAACTGGGGATTCTGGTCCATTCCCTGTGACTGCAGCATATGTTTGGCCAAAGGGCCCAGGGTCTTCATCTCTGCACGAGTCTCTCAGTACTCAGATTTCTGGCCAAGTAGGCCTGTAGTTTTTTGATTGTTTTCGTTTTGCCACAGGGACAGATCCTCAGATCCTCTCAAGCTTTCAAGTGTCCTGAAAAGACAAGAATAACTGTAAACTGGGAAGTTGTTACAATATGTGAATGATGCTCAGGGCAAGATCGATTTATTTTAAATCAGTGCAACCTTCATGATATGTGAAAAGGCAAGGCAACCCTGCTCTAGTACCTCCCTCTGCATTTCTTCCAGGCGTATTGCACACTGGTCAGCATCTTGACTCAGTTCATCCTTATTATAGGTCTTTCCTGGCTTTGTTCAACACATCACATCATGCATTCAAAGTTCTGCATCCAGCTGCCCCAGCTGGAAGGTAAATCCAAGTCTGAGCAAGCGCATGTGCTATGTTGCCAGTGGCTGGGCTGCCTTGCTTGGTGCCCTCCTGCCATACGCATAGGCTTGTGTGAAAATATATCCCTGGGCACCGGCCGAGTGAGGGACAGCTCCATGGCTCTTAAGTCTAAATGGGGACACCGTTAGACCTAGAGCCAAGGGAAGGGAATGGGATAAGGAGGGCCCGAGGACAACATCTCCAACAGCGATGGGATCAATCTGGAAACAGGCTATGCAACTTCGTGTCCCCTCATCTAAGAAAGGAGGCCAGCTCCCTTCCGAGCCCTCTGGCCCAGTCGAAGTGAAAATGTTCTCTTCTGGACCCTTCCAGCACCAGACCCAAGACTTAGAAAATAGCAAATTGGTGGGAATATCTACAAGGGAGACCAAGGCTCTACATTACAGGTGGGAATTGGATAATATTGCTGGGCATGTCTATCTACCTTCTTTTCCCCCAGCTGCTCCTAGTTTTCTCCCAGATGGTCCCTATACCTCTGGGACCACCTACATACACAGCTTGGCACCTTCATATATCTTAGGTCTCTCATTGTGCATAGAGTTCTAATGGGAAATTACAAGAGGTCCTGTGGGCGGTCGTCTATTCAGAGTGCCCAGGACTCAGCCAGAGCCCCCAGTTCAAAGTGGAAGATATTGTTCTGAGGAATTGACTCTGAATAGAGTCCATCGAGATCCTGGTTTGATTAAAAAAAAAAAAAGAGCAAAAAATGGAAATAAATACACAGAGAGCCAAAGTGCTTCATTGCAGAGGAGAGCAGGATGGAGAAGGAAGTACCTAGCACAATCTCTTGAGAAGCTGTTGTCTGGTACTTTGTGGTCCTTGCAACATTTCACTACAGAATCCGCCTTAGGATCTCTTGTAGGGCTGGCTTAGTGGTGATGAATTCCTTCAGTTTTTGTTTGTTTAGGAAGACCTTTATCTCTCCTTCTAGTCTGAATGACAGACTTGCTGGTAAAGGATTCTCGGCTGCATAGTTTTCTGTTCGTCACATCGAAGATTTCCTGCTATTTCTTTCTGGCCTCCCAAGTTCCAGTAGATAGGTCTGCCACTAGTCTTATGGGTATCCCTTTATAAGTTAGAGCCTGTTTATCCCTAGCTGCTTTCAGAATTTTCTATTTATCCTTGTATTTTGCCAGTTGTGAAGAAGATCGATTCAATAAAGTTTATTTAATTTTTGAGGGAGAGAGAGAGAAGAGGGAGAGAGCGCACAAGTGGGGGAGGGGCAGAGAGAGAGAGAGGGACAGAGGATCCAAAGCAGGCTCTGCACTGACAGGAGAGTACCTTAAGTGGGGCTCGAACTTGTGAACCAGGAGTTGATGACCTGAGCCAAAATGGGATGACTAACCGACAGAGACACCCAGGTGCCTCATCCTTTTCCTCTTCTTAAAACTAGATTTTCCCATGAGCCAATCAGGCCCTGGGCACAATTACCTCTATTTTAATTGGGGATTCTGGATGATTTCTTGTGACAACAGAATACGTTGGGCCATAGGAGCCCTGCACCTTGCCTTCCACATCTATATTGACAACATAATATGTAGGCCAGTGGAAGGTACCCAGCACAGAATATCTGTGTGTAGTTAGGGCCAAAGGTGTTGGGAGGGAGCTGTCCTCGCTTCAGGGGCAAGGGCAAATGGAGGGAGACATGTCATTCTCGGCTTTCTTCCACTCTCATCTAAAATGAAAGAAGTCAATAGAGTGATTCCCATCCCATCGCTGTTTGCTCCCTAGGACTAGTTTTGCAGGCTAGGTGGGCCAGTGAGGCTGTCAATCACACAGTGAGCTCCCAGGGACTGGTGTGAGATCTCACTGTTTCTGGGCTAACCAAGAGTAATTTGTTTTTTGACAACCCAAAGGAAATATTGCCTACTGTCAGAGAGCAGTTAGTTCTTGGCCTAAGTTGCCAAAGCACAAATAGTCCACGCATACGAAGTGTTCCAGAACTTAGTGCAGAAAGTGGCCGTTCAAAAACAAATGAGCCCCAGGAACCAAGGTTCCAAACACTTGAGCATCAGCCTGCAGCATGGACCCACTACCCCTGAATCCCCGAAGTGTTAAGACTAGTGGCAGACCTATCTACTGGAACTTGGGAGGCCAGAAAGAAATAGCAGGAAATCTTCGATGTGACGAACAGAAAACTATGCAGCCGAGAATCCTTTACCAGCAAGTCTGTCATTCAGACTAGAAGGAGAGATAAAGGTCTTCCTAAACAAACAAAAACTGAAGGAATTCATCACCACTAAGCCAGCCCTACAAGAGATCCTAAGGCGGATTCTGTAGTGAAATGTTGCAAGGACCACAAAGTACCAGACAACAGCTTCTCAAGAGATTGTGCTAGGTACTTCCTTCTCCATCCTGCTCTCCTCTGCAATGAAGCACTTTGGCTCTCTGTGTATTTATTTCCATTTTTTGCTCTTTTTTTTTTTTTAATCAAACCAGGATCTCGATGGACTCTATTCAGAGTCAATTCCTCAGAACAATATCTTCCACTTTGAACTGGGGGCTCTGGCTGAGTCCTGGGCACTCTGAATAGACGACCGCCCACAGGACCTCTTGTAATTTCCCATTAGAACTCTATGCACAATGAGAGACCTAAGATATATGAAGGTGCCAAGCTGTGTATGTAGGTGGTCCCAGAGGTATAGGGACCATCTGGGAGAAAACTAGGAGCAGCTGGGGGAAAAGAAGGTAGATAGACATGCCCAGCAATATTATCCAATTCCCACCTGTAATGTAGAGCCTTGGTCTCCCTTGTAGATATTCCCACCAATTTGCTATTTTCTAAGTCTTGGGTCTGGTGCTGGAAGGGTCCAGAAGAGAACATTTTCACTTCGACTGGGCCAGAGGGCTCGGAAGGGAGCTGGCCTCCTTTCTTAGATGAGGGGACACGAAGTTGCATAGCCTGTTTCCAGATTGATCCCATCGCTGTTGGAGATGTTGTCCTCGGGCCCTCCTTATCCCATTCCCTTCCCTTGGCTCTAGGTCTAACGGTGTCCCCATTTAGACTTAAGAGCCATGGAGCTGTCCCTCACTCGGCCGGTGCCCAGGGATATATTTTCACACAAGCCTATGCGTATGGCAGGAGGGCACCAAGCAAGGCAGCCCAGCCACTGGCAACATAGCACATGCGCTTGCTCAGACTTGGATTTACCTTCCAGCTGGGGCAGCTGGATGCAGAACTTTGAATGCATGATGTGATGTGTTGAACAAAGCCAGGAAAGACCTATAATAAGGATGAACTGAGTCAAGATGCTGACCAGTGTGCAATACGCCTGGAAGAAATGCAGAGGGAGGTACTAGAGCAGGGTTGCCTTGCCTTTTCACATATCATGAAGGTTGCACTGATTTAAAATAAATCGATCTTGCCCTGAGCATCATTCACATATTGTAACAACTTCCCAGTTTACAGTTATTCTTGTCTTTTCAGGACACTTGAAAGCTTGAGAGGATCTGAGGATCTGTCCCTGTGGCAAAACGAAAACAATCAAAAAACTACAGGCCTACTTGGCCAGAAATCTGAGTACTGAGAGACTCGTGCAGAGATGAAGACCCTGGGCCCTTTGGCCAAACATATGCTGCAGTCACAGGGAATGGACCAGAATCCCCAGTTGAAGCCCCGGCTATGACTATAAGACACTCACATGGAATGGAGCCTAGGGAGGGCTCAGAGTGAAAATAGAGCAAAGGGGTGAGAATGGATAGAGGGAAGGCCAGCATTCTGTATCAGGCATAAGAATGAGATCAAGTGGAGAGTGACATGACTAGCACTGTCTTCCCCAGCACACTGACTGACAACTCAGGAATGAGAAACACCTGGAGGCTTTGGTAAAGAGAGGCATCTGTAAGTTCCACCTGAAAGTCCTGTCTGCCAGAAGCCTGCCCAGATTCTTCCTTCAGAAACAGAGGGAAAGACCTGGCTCTGGCTGTGTGTCCTGCCCTTGCCATCAGTTCACAGGGGCAGCAGTGGTAGAGCTGTGGCAGGGATGTGCTCCTGGCTGATGGGCAAGTCTTTGGAAGTGGGACTTGGTGCAGTGTTCCATCCAAAGGTACTTTCTTTGCTGACGAGATCCTGGGGCATCCTGCCCACATGAAAATCTGTTGTTCTTACAAAGGAAGGGGTCTGCATCAGTGAGGGGAGGGAGGCCAACTGGCTACCCATGCTCGTGCATACCCTAGCCAGCTAAGCAACACCCTGTGCTCCGGGACGGAAGGGCCAGGTTTCCTCTGGGATATGACACCCAAAGAGCCTTCAATTTCCTCTGCAACTGACTGGGAGACCATGGCACCATTCATACAGCCATGGCTGGAGAAGTGACAGCCCCATGCTCCTGGAACGTGAAAGGAGACCTAGCTAGA
Source organism: Panthera onca (assembly GCF_046562875.1). NCBI lineage: Eukaryota > Metazoa > Chordata > Mammalia > Carnivora > Felidae > Panthera > Panthera onca. Next base: position 29,555,698 of record NC_138350.1, on the reverse strand, counting down.
AAAAGCAGCAATGGCATGGGGCTGGATACGAGCAGTGCCAAAGTTCTGCATCTCCAAAGGGAATGGAACCCATCTAGGAAAGAGATATCTTTCTGAATTAAATCTCCATCCAGACAAGATGCCGTCTCCCTTCCTCAAACCTCTGGCTTGCCTACACACAAGCATTCTCCACTGGGCATCTGCAGATACCCTAGGCCTGGTGATGTCCACAAATTCTGAAGCCCAATTTCCATGGCCCCTGTGGGCAAACCTCTTGCACACTCACCAGGCTTGTACCAGACTCATCACTTAAGAAAGGATAAGACTCTGACACACAGACTCTGACAAGATTCCAGGGAGAACCTTGTTACCAAAGAAGAGCAATTCTTTTCTCTTACTCTAATACCCTGCTAAGCAACAAGAGCTATGGGACAGAGGGGCAGCCGACCTCTGGGAGATCAGACTCTGAGAACCCTCTATGGACTCAGGAAATGACTGGAAACTCACCTCCAATCCTTGGAATTTGGCTGTGGACAGGGCAGCCCCATGTCTTGGTGGGTGACTGTGACCAAGTGAGAAAAGCAGCAACAGGATAGGAAGTTGAGTCCAGGTTTTGCATTCCAATGGGCATGGGTCAAACCAAAGAGATGTCGCTATCATCCCTTCATCTTCTCCCGCATTGGGGAGGATGCTGCCCTACTCACTGGCTTCAATTACCCTCAAGCATTCCACCCAGGTATCTTCATACACCCTTAGGTGTGGGGTTGGCCACAAATTCCAAAACGATCTCGAGGAAGACCCAAAGTAAAACCCATATCACCATGAAAAGGGCTCCTCCTAATTCCCAAGCTGAAAGAAAAGGATATTACTCTAAGATGCTAGCCCTGCATAAACTCCATGCAGAAACTCTTTGGACAAAAAAGGGTTAAGTGGTGGAAATGGAGACACAGACTCTCACAGTTCTTCATCTCACTTGAGATTTGGAGAATGTCAAGAATGAAGTCCCCAGCACAGCCTCCTATCAAGCTGCTTGTATCTGGAAATAGAAATGCCCATGGGCTTAGGCAAAGGGAGCCCTCTGAAAAGGTACACCTGAAAACCCTGTCAGCAAGAAACCTCCTTTCATTCTTTTGGAGCCAGAGATTTCTGGCTATGTCTGTCCCTCCAACTTTTTGTAGCAGTTGATGGAGGCAACCGCAGTCTGGAACAGGGATTTCGTTCCCTATTCTTGGAAATGGCTCTTCCTCATCCCTGGTCCATACTGCCCTTGTGCACACTGTGTGCTTCTCAGAATGAAGGCAACTCAATCATCTGGCACAGGGAGGAAAGCTGGCTCCCCTTCACCTCCCATACCACAGCAAGCCAAGCAACAAGCACTCAGGGACTAAAGGCCATCTTTCCTTTGTTAGATCGGAGCCTGAGAGCTCTCCCTGAGCACAGGAGCAGAGTGGGAGTTTGATGCATATCCAGTGGTGTCAGCTGAGTGTGTAATGGCTCCATGGCTCCCAAGGGGGGAGGGAGGGAGTCAGAAATAAAGCAAGGGGAAGGAAATTAGTCCCGGGGGGGCCAAAGTTCAACCTTTCCAGTGGAAATTGGAACCCACTTGGGAAGAAAATGTCTTCCTTCACTGACCCTTGGCCAAAAGGAGGCCAGCTCCCTGCCCATATCTCTGGCTCGGCCTTCACCCAAACATCCAAATCCCAGGACCTTCTGAGAGCCACATACTTCTAAAACCCACAGAATTAATGAAGAAGGAACCCTGTGGGGAAATCTCTCCCACAGTCACAAGGACTGGGTCAGACACCCAAATGGAAGGCAGAGGATATAACTGTGAGACACCGACTCTGTGCGGGTTGTGGGAAGAACCCTATTTCTAAAAACGAGCAAAGATGTGTGATGGTGATAAGAAGGCCCAGCGCTCTTCAGAGACAGGAAGAGGATTTACATGGAGAATGAAGTGCCCATCACCTGCTCCTGGCAAACTGGCCATGGTAATAAGAAACACCTGAAGACTTATGCAAAGGAGCCCTCTAGAGTCTGCATCTGGGAGCCGTGTGAGCAACAGGCCGGCCTTCTTCCTTCAGAAGGACCTAGAGAGCCCTGGCACTTTGCTTCTCTTGTTTTCCCAACACTGGATCGAGTGAGCAGTGACAGTGCAGTAGCCATGAGGTGCCCCCAGCTATCGTTCCAAAGTGTGGAAAGGGGCATTGGGGCCATCTTCCCCTAAAACGCTCTTTCTCAGCTGACCAGCTTCTGAAGCGTCATGCAAGTGCGAATGAACAGTTTACTTTTCAGAGGGAGGCAAGGTGGCTCTCGTCCCCCCACCCTTTGCTACAAACAGCCAATCACCAAGCTCAGGGATTGGAGGGCCATTCTCCTGCGGGATAAACGATGCTCATGGCTGTCACTGAGTGAGCGACTAAGTGAGCACCCAAAGCCCATTCCTTGGTGCCCTATGCATGAGTGCCAGTTCCATGGCTCATAAGGATGAACAAAGACTGAGCCAAAAAGACAGTAAGCGAAAGGGACTGGCTGAAGCCAGGACCAAAGGGAGTTTGATATGTCCATCCAATGGGAATGTGATCACTGTGAAAAAGACACGAGAAACTTCATTTCTCCTAGGCCCAGCAAAGGAGGCCAGTTCCCCGCTAATATTTCTTGCCCAGCCTCCACACAAACGGTTCTCGGCTGGACCCCTTCAAATGGCCTAAGGCTCTGCATGTCCATGGAGTTCTGAAACCAAAATGCCAAAGCCCCTTTGGCTCAACTTGTCCCACAGACACAAAGGTTGGTCCACATTGGACATTTACAAGCCTGAGCGCTTCTTCTGACAGAACTGTATGGACCCCAAGATAAACTTTCATGGATTATTATCAAAGCACGCTCATGAAACTTGATACTCCTAGGGTCAGAGATCTTCATTCACGATGAGAATTGATTGATGTTTGGAAAACACTGACCACACAATAGAGGAAGAGCACGCAGCCGTGGTGAGGAGTCAGAAAAATCTTGTGGGCTTCAGCTACAGGACTACTCCAAAGGATGCCCCCTTGGAGTCCAGTGAACAAAAGACCCTCATGCTCCCTTAACAAATAGAGGGAAACATTGGGTTTTGGTGTGCTTCTGCCCATTGTGTCAGTAGACACGGGCAGTAGTGATGCTGAGGCATGAAGAAGGTGCTTCCATGCGATGATCAAGAAGTGAGAATGAAGATTTAGTGCATATTTTTTTCAAAAGATGTTTTGCGTACTGACAAGGTCATGCAGCAAACTGCACAGGAAAAGACTGAGTGTTCTTCTGAATGAGGGCACCCCCATCAATTAAGGGTGGAGGTCTATGTGGTTACCCGTTCTCTGGTTACTGTAGCCTAAGCACTGAGGGCTCAGGGACAGAAGTGTTAGCTGTCCTCTCAGACATCAGAATCTCAAAGCCCTCCATTGGCTCAGGAACTGGCTGGAAACTCACCTCCAATCCATTGACATTCGTTGTGTATGGGACAGCCCCATGTCCTTGGTGTGTTAATTGAGACCACATTAGAAAAGCAGCAATGGGTTAGTGACTCCCAGGCCAAAGTTCTGTGCTCAAATGGATATGGGTCAAATCGAGGAAAGAGATAATCTATCTTCCCTATCGTCTTCCCACACATGAGGCATGATCGCCCCCTAACCTCTGGCTGTGCCTACCCACAAGTATTTGGCCTCGGAACCTTCACACACACTGGGTTTGGGGATGGCCACATCATTCCGAAACCAAAGTGAGAGGGCCCCATTGCAATACCTATCTCACCATCACAGGGACACCACTAGAATCACAAACTGAAAGAAGGGAATAGTACTCTAAGTCACTGGCCCGGGAAACGTTCCATTCACAACGTTGTTCAAAAAACAGGGTAATGGGTGGACAGGGAGACGCAGATGGCCAGAGTTCTTCATCACACATGAGATGTGGGAAATGTTGAGAATGAAGGACCCAGCACAAGCTCCTATCCTGTGGGGTTAGGCAAAGGGAACCCTGTGAACCACTATACCGGGAGCTCTGTCAGCAAGATGTCTGCTTTTCTTTCCTCAGGGACCAGAGATTTCTGGCTACGTCTCTCCATTCCACTTTTTCTAAATGTTGATGGGAAGCATCGGTGTGGAGCTCTAGGTACTGGGTTCTCCTGGCTGTTGCTCAGGAGTCTGGAATAAGTACTTTTTCTCCATGTTCTTCAAACTAGCTTTCCCTGTGTTGACCCCATACTGATCCATACCACCCATGTGCGAACGCTCTGCTTCTTGGAAGGCAACTCAATCCAGGTCAGTGAGGGAGGCTACCTAGCCTCCCCCTTCCATACCACAGCAGTCCAATCGCCAAGGACTCAGGGACTAAACGCCTTCTTTCCTTTGTTAGATCAGAGCCCAATACCTCTCAGTGAGCACAGGAGCAGAGTGTGAGTAGGTGGCCTACCACAGGGTGCCAGCTGAATATTCGAGTGATGGATCCATGGCTTCTAAGGGAGAAAAATCATTGTCAGAAATGCAGCAAGGTGAAGGAAATGGGCTCAAGGAGGGCCAAAGGTTGATAATTTGGCGCAGGCATTGGATCTACTTGGGAAGGTGTCTTCCTTCATTTGCCCTTGCCTACAAGGAGGCCTACAAGGGCATTTGCCCTTGCCTACAAAGAGTCCTGGTCTCTGCTCAAATATTTGCCCTGGCCTACACACAAACATCCTCTGCTGGGCGCCTTCAAATTTCCCTGGGCCTCTGAATGGCCACATACTTTTGAAACCCAATGAACTAATGAAAACAGAGCCCTGTGGCCAGACTCTGTCACCCAGTCAAAGGGACTGGAAGATTTTCCCGGGGGGGGGGGGGGGGAAGGCAGAGGTTATGACTGTGAGGCACTGACTCTGAACGGGTTGTGGGAAGAACACTGTGTCTACAAAAGAGCAAAGATGTGTAAGGTGGATAAGGAGGGCCAGAGCACTTCAGAGATTTGGAATGAGAATTACGAGGAGAAGAAAGGGCCCAGCACCAGCTCCTGTCAACCTGGCTATGAGAAGAAACACCAGAAAGCTTAGGGAAAAGCACCCTCTACCATCCGCATGAGGGAGCCCTGAAAGCAAGGGGCTGCCTCCTTCTTTCAGGAGGACCCAGAGACCCCTGGAATTTGCTTTCCTTGTTTTTCCCATCTTTGAATGGAGTGAGCAGTGAGAGTGCTGTAGCCATGTAGGGGTGAGGTGCCCCCCGCTGTTGCTCCAAAGTGAGGAAAGGGGCACTGGGTGCCTCTTTCTGTACAGGGCTCTTTCTGTGCTGAACAGCTTCTGGAGCCTCCTGCTCCTGTGTGAACTGTCTGATTTTCAGAAGGAAAGCTCCTCCATGGGGCAGAGCAATGAGGCAAGCTGGTTCCCCTCCCCCCACCTCTTGCTACAAACAGCCGAGCACCAAGCTTAGGGACAGGAGGGCTTATAGCCAGTGCTCATGGCTGTCACTGAGCACAGGACTGAGTGGGTCGCTGACACCCACCCTACCCTTTGGTGCCAGGTGAGTGCCAGCTCCATGAGTCGTAAGGGTGAGCACAGACTGAGCCAGAAAGATATTAAGAAAAAGTGAATGGCTGCAGCCAAGACCAAAGTGTGCAATATTTCCATCCAGTGGGAATGTGATCAGTGTGGATGGGACATATTAATCTTCAATCTTCCTAGGCCCATCATGAAGGCCAACTCATGCCTAATATCTCTGGCCCATCCTCCACACAAACAGATCTCAGCTGGACCACTTTCCATGCCCCAAGTCTCTGGATGTCAACATAGTCCTGAAACTGATATGCCAGCCCCTTTACCTCAACCTGTCACACAAGCCATGAGGGCTGGTCCACATGGGACAATCGCAAGGCAGATTACTGTGCAAGACTGAATTTGTATGGAGCCCAAGACAAACCTTGATGGACAAAAAAAAAAAAAAAAACAAAAAAAAAAACAATGTCGTGAGACTTGATATGCCTAGGGCAAGAGTTCTTCATTAAAGACGAGAATTGGATAATGTTTAGAAGAAACAGACCAGCACAATATATTAGCAAGCTGCCTTGCTCAAAAGTCCGAAGACATTTCATGGGATTTGGCTACAGGAGTTGTCCAAAGGACAACTTGGAGCCCTGTGAGCATGGGGAACACCCACATTCTCCCTTAAGAAGTAGAGGGAAACAGTGGCTTTTTGTGTGCTTCTGCCCATCATATCAGAAGATAGGGGCCCCAATGACACTGAGATATGAATCATGTGCTTCCATGGGAGGATTTGTGGGGGGAACAAGGCCTGGTGCAGGATATGTTCAAAAGCCTTTTGTTAGCTGGTCAGGTCACAGAGCATGCTATACCTGCATAGTCTGTTCTTCTTCCGCATGAGCATACGTCCATCAATTAGGATTGGGGGTCCACGTGGCTACCCATTCCCATGATACAGTAGCCTGCTATGAACTGAGGGCTCAAAGACCGAAGGTCCTTGATATAGCTCTCTTCAGTGATATCAGACTCTGAGAGCCCTGCCTTGACTCAGGAATGTTCTGGAACCTACATGTCCATCCTTGGAACTTGCTTGTTTACAGGAGAGCCCCCATGGTCTTGGTGTGTGAAGTGAGCTCAAGTTAGAAAAGCAGAAATGGGATAAGAATGACCACCAGGGGAGTCAAAGTTCTGCATTCAAAATGCCACTGACCAAATCGAGGAAAGAGATATCTATCTTCCCTCACCCTCTAAGCACACAAGAGACAGGGTCTACCCCTAACATCTGGCTGAGCCTTAGCCACCAGCAGTTTGCCTAGGAACCTTCACACACCCTAAGTTCACATCATTCTGAAACCAAGTTGAGAGAGGCCCATTGCAATACCTATATCATAACCACAAGGACACCACCCGATTCCGGTGCTGAAAGAGGCTATTATTCAAAGACACTGGCTTTGATAAATTCCATGCAGCACTGTTTTTGAAGGAAACGGTAAGTGGTGGGCGAGACACAGGCTACCAGACTTCGTCCTCCCACATGAGAAGTGGAGAGTGGAGAGTGTAAGTACCCAACACAGTCTCCTATCAACTTGGTTGTATCTGGAACAAGAAATGCCTGTGGGCTTAGGCAAAGGGAGCCTTCTGAAGAAATACAGTTGGGAGCCCTGCATTCTGATTTTAGGAGACAGAGATTTCTGGCTATATCTGTCCCTCCCACATGTTCTCTCAGTTGATGGAGGTCACAGGTTTGAGCTTTAGGTATTCGGTTCTGCTTGTTCTTACTCAGGAGTGTGGAACAAGGAAATCTTTTCCAGTTCCTGGAAAAGGCTTCCCCTATGCTGACCCTCTCCTTGTCCATACTGCTCATGTGCAAACTATCTGCTTCTCAGAATGAATGCAACACAGCCATCCAGGACAGTGAGGCAAGCTGGCTCCCCTTCCCCTTCCATACCACAGCAGACCAATCACCAATCTTCCAGGGAATAAAGGCCATCTTTCTTTTGTTAGTTCAGGGCCTGAGAGCTCTCACTGAGCACAGGAGCAGAGTGGGAGTTTGAGGTCTACCCGTGTGAGCTACCTGACTTTCTGAGAGCTCCATAGCTCCTAAGGGAGAAAAAGAGTTGTCAGAAGTGCAGCAAGGTGAAGGATTGGGGCACGGGGGAGGCAGAGCTTGACAATTCCAGTGGGAATTGGGATCCACTTGGAACGAAAGCGTCTTACTTCGTTTGCCCTTGGCCCAGAGGAAGGCCAGCTCCGTGCCCAAATCTCTTGCCCAACCCAAACAAAAACATTCTCTGCTGGGACCCTTCCATTGGCCTGGGTCTCTGAATGACCACATACTTCAGGAACCCAGAGAATTAATGAAGATGGAAGGAAGAGCCTTCTGGCCAAAATATCTCCCACAGTCTCAAGCACTGAGTCAGACTCCTAGGCAGAAGGCAGAAGATATGACTGTGAGACACCGACTCCGAACGGATGGTGGGAAGAACCTTGTTTGTAGAAACAAACAAGAGAGCAAAGAGGTGTAAAGTGGAAAAGGAGGGTCAGTGCTCTTCAGAGAGTGAAAGGGGAATTATGTGGATAAAGAAGGGTCTAGCACCAGCTCCTGGCAAACGGGCTATGGGAAGAAGAAACACCAGCAGCCTTAGCAAGCAGCGCCATCTCGCGTCCGCATCGGGGAGCCCGTTCAGCAACAGGCCTTCCTTTTTCCTTCACAAGGACCTAGAGAGCCCTGGGCTTTGCATTTCTTACTTTTCCCATCATTGAATGGAGTGAGCAGTGACAATGCTGTAGTCAGTTGCCCCCAGGACTTCCCACAAAGTGTGGAAAGGGGCATTGGGGCCTTCTTCCTGTAAAGGGCTCTTTCTGTGCTGACCAGCATCTGGACCCTCCTGCTCCTGTGTGAACTGTCTACTTTTCAGAAGGAAAGACCCTCCATCAGGCAGAACTTAATAAGGCAAGCTGGCCCTCTTCCCCCCGACCTCTTGCTGCAAACAACCAACCACCGAGCTCAGGATTGGAGGGCTATTCTGTGAGATAAATGATGCTCATGGTTGTCACTGTGAGCACAGGACCGAGTGGGAACATGACTCCCTCCCCTTGGTGTCTGCTGAGTGAGTGCCAGCTCCATGGCTCCTAGGGTTGAACAAAGACTGAGTCAGAGTGACAGTACGTCAAAGGGACGGACTGAAGCCAGGACCAAAGGGTTTGATATGTCCATCCAATGGGAATGTGATGAATGGGAAAAAGACATGATAAACTTCATTTCTCCTAGGCCCAGCAAGGAGGCCAGCTCCTCTCTTGTACATCTGGCCCAGGCTCCACACAAAACGGTTCTAGGCTGGACCCTTCAAATGGCCCAGAGCTCTGGATGTCCATGGAGTCCTGAAACCAAAATGCCAGGTCTCCTTTGGCTCAACCTGTCCCACAGACACAAGGGTTCGTCCACAGTGGACATTTGCAACCCGGTGCTATGGCTCTGAGCGACTGAATTTGAGGGGATCACAAGAAGAATCTGGGTGGAGAACAAAGAAATGTCATAAAACTTGATATGCCGAGGGCCAGTGTTTTTGGTTAAAGATGAGATTTGGGTAATGTTTAGAAAAATCTGACGAGCACAATATATTAGTACACTGGCTTGCTCAGGCGTCAGAAGAACCCTTTGTCAGCTTGGCTAAAGCAGTACCTCAAAGGATGCCCCTTGGAACCCTGTGAACAAGAGATCCCCACTATCCCGTAAGAAATAGAGGGAAGTTTTGGCTCCTGTTGTCCTGCATATCGTGTCGGGAGATACGGGCAGCAGTAATTCTGAACCATGAAGAGTATGCTTCCCTGGAATGATCAATAGGTTTGAACGAGGCTATGGTGCACCATTTATTCAAAAGGCTTTTGGTGTGCCGATCAGTTCACAAAGCATGTTGCACATTCACAGTCTGTCTTTTCTCCCAAGTGAGGGCAACTCAGTCAGTTAGGGTCGGGGATTCATGCGGCTACCCTTTCCTACGATACTCTGGCCTGCTATGCACCGAGGGATCAGGGCCACGTGTGGTAGCTGTCCTCTCAGGTATCCGACTCTGAGAGCTCAGCATTGATTCACAAAAGGCCTGGAACCTCAACTCCAAACCTTGGACCTTGGTTGGTACGGGTCAGCCCCTTGGTCTTGCTGTGTGAACTGACAAGTTAGAATAACAGCAGCGGGATCGGAATCACTACGAGGGGAGTCATGGCCCTGCATTTCAAATGGACATTGGTCAAATCTAAGAAATAGATATATCTGCTTTCCTTTTCTCTTGTCCTGCATGGGAAGCAGGACACCCTGCTTACCGGGGGCTTAGCACACCCACAAGCATTCTCCCTGGACACCTTCCAATGCCCTGGGGTTTTGGTTAGCCACACAATTCTGCTAGCAAATTGGGAGGGGTCTGAGTAAAACCTGTATCACCATAACATGGACACTGGCAGACTCCAACTTGAAAGGAGACATTATATCTCTCAGACACTGGTTTTAAACAGAAACTTAATTTTTTTTTTTTTTTCAGAAAGAGAGCCAAGTTGTGTAAATGCAGACACAGAGTGCCAGTGTTCTTCATTAGAGCTGACATATGGAGAATGTTGAGAGTGAAATAACCATCACAATTTCCTATCAACCCGCTTGTATCAGGAATAAAAAATGCCTGTGGGCTTAGGCAAAGGGAGCCCTCTGAAGGACTACACACAGGAGCCTTCTCATCAAGAAACCTGCAGCCTTTCTTCAGGAGCCAGATTTCTGGGTTTGTCTATCCCTTCCAGGATTTCCGTCAGTGTTCCCAGGCACCAGTGTTTGACCTGTAGCTATTGAGTTTTGCTGGCTCTTGCTCAGGAGTCTGGGACAAGGACTTGATTTCCTATACTTGGAATGGGGTCTTCCCGTGCTGACCCACTCCTGGTTTCTTACTGCCCATGTGCAAACTGTGTGCTTCTCAGAATGAAGGCAACTCAATCAAGCAGGTGAGTGAAGCAAGGTCTCTCCCCTTCGCCTTCTCTACCAGGGCAGGCCAAGCACCACCCACTCAGAGGCCATCGTTCCTTTGGCATAGCAGAACCTTGAAAGCTCTCACTGAGCACAGGACCAGAATGGGAGTCTGTGGCCTACCCCAGGGTACCAGCTGACTGAGTGACAGTTCTGTGGCCCCTATGTGTGAACAAAAGTTTATTTCAAAGGACAGCCATGGGAAGAAAATGACTAGGAGGCGTACCAAAGCTTGGCATTCCATATGGGAACTGGATCATCCTGGAAAGATGAGGTCTTCGTCATCTTCATTTCTTCTCAGCCCATTGATGGGCACTGCAACCTCTGCTCCAGCATACCTACCAAGTGTCTCCACTGGGCATCTTCCAATGACCCAGGCCTTGTGATGTCCGTATACCTCTGAAACCAGATGAAGGGGTGGTCCTTTGAGAAAACCCATTGCACACTCACAGGGACTTCACCACGCTCTCCACTTGGAAGTAGAGGCTGTTCCTCTGAGAATCTCACTTGGAATCAAGGCCAGGGAGAAAATCTTTTGGAAGTAGAGCAAAGGGGTTCAAAATGTTAGTACGCGTGCTAGAGGTCTTCATCAGAGATGGGAATGGGAGAATTTTGTGAGTGAAGAGACTAGCACAGTCTTCCAGCAAAGTCGACGGTCTCAGGAATTAGAAACAGCCACGGGCTTCGGGAAAGGGACCTCTCTCTCTCCGGGCCACACCCGAAGCACTGCCATCATAAGGCCTCCTTTATTCCTTCAAGTAGAGAGGGGAAAGCCCTGGCTTTGAATGTCTTTCCTGCCATCCTATCGGCAGAGAGGCGCAGCAGAGATGTATCAGGGTGTATGTGGAGCACTGAGGTGTTGTGTTTGCTAGGTGTGTGGTGTATGGAAAGGGCATGTGTATGTGGTTTATCAGCAGTATGTCTCTGGTGTATGTGCGGTGTGTGCATTTCTGTGCATGGTATATGTGAAAGTGTGTGTGGGGGGGGGTGGAATACGTGTGCTGTATAGGTGGTGTGGTGTGTGGGTGGTGTCTGGACTATGTGACGGATATTTCGTGTATGTGATGTGCTTTGGGTATGTTCCGTGTAAATTGGGCATGTCGTTTATACATGGGGTGTGTGTCCAGTGAGATTTTGAAGCAGTGTAAAAGTGCTATACATGGGAGCTTTTATTGAATGCGTGTGGTACCTGCAGTATGTTGTGATAAGTTTTGTCTCTGTGTGGTGTGTTTGGTGTTTGTGTGTTTCTTAGGCACTGTGGGAGGTGGAAGTGCGGTGTTTGTGGTGTGTAAGAGGTAGGTGTGCGGAGTGTGTTTGGTGTGTAGACCTTGATGAGTTGTTTATAGTGCGGTGGGTGTGAAAATGAGAATTTGGTGTGTTGGTTGAAAGGCAGGTTCTCCACATTTTTGTTTCCCAGGATTGTGGGTGTGGAACGTTCCTTAGAGTTCCTCGAATAGGGTTTCAAACATGTCTAACGTAGTGAAACAAGAGGTTAGGCGAAAGATGGTTTCTCCGTGGTTTACTTTCAAGGCGTTGAGTGTATGGTACTGTCATTATTTATACATGTAGGCCTAGTTTTTCCATCACTTCACAGCTGGGGAACAAGAAGCTAGTTGAACGATGCTTTCTCCAGTGTTTTATTCCAGAGTTGAGTATATATGGTACTTTCCCTATAAGTCCCCTATATATTTTCAAACACGCCCAATATGTAGCGAAACAAGTTAGTTCAAAGACATATTCCACAGGGTTTTTCACATGGTTTCCTACACTCTCGCTGTAGGCCCTGCATGTGTTTTCAAACAGTTCTCACTGAGTGAAACCCCATGTTAGTTGACAGATGGTTTCACCACACTGTTGTTTCACAGGGTTGGGTACATGGCAAAAGTTTCGGTGTCAGCCTGGCATGGCTTTGAAACACTTGTAACTTAGTGAAACAAGATGTTAGTCGAAGGATGGTTTCCCCACAGTGTTGTTTGCCAGAGTTGAGTACATGGCACTTTAGGCCTACGCCCCACATAGGTTTTCACACACTTCTGACATAGTGAAACCAGCTGTTACTTGAAAGAGAGTTTCTCCACTGTATTCCCCGCCCCCCCCCCCCCACACACACAATGCTCATAGCATTGGTTTACACACCCTTCTGAGTGAAAGAAGATGTCAATTGGAAGATTTTTACCCCACAGTGATGTTTCACAGAGCTGAGTCTATGGCAATTTCCACCTAGTCCACGCATGGTTTTCAAACACTTCTCAATTAGTGATATTATTTGGTAGTTGAAAGATGGTTTCCCCACAGTGTTGTTTCACAGAGTGTAGTGTGTTGCACTTAGCTTGTAGGCCTCGCATAGGTTTTCAAACAGTTCTCTCTTGGTGATATCAGACGTCAGTTGAAAGGTTGTTTCACAGAGTGGAGTATGTGGCACTTATCCGCCTAGGACCCGCATGGGAAGTCAAATATTTTTAACAGTGAAAGCAGATTTGAGGGGAAATGTGGCTTCTCCACCGTGTTGGTTCGTGGTTGCGTATATGGCACTTTCCGGGCACGTCCTGTGTAGGTTTTCAAAGTCTTCTAACTTTTTGAAACCAGAGGTTAGTCACAAGAGGCTTTCTCCACAGTACTCTTTCACACTGTCGAGTATACGTCGCTTTCCACATCATCCCCTCCCCCCCCCCCCCAGGTTTTCCAACATTTCTACCTTAGTGATACAAGATATTAGTTGAAAGATTTTCACAAAGTGCAGTTGGACAGAGTTGAGTATATGGCACTTTTGGCATTGGCCCCTCATAAGTTTTGAAACACCTCTAAGTTAGTGAAACAAAATATTAGTTGAAAGATGGTTTCCCCACTGTGTTGTTTCACAGAGTAGAATATACGGCACTTACCCTGTAGGACCCGCCTAGGTTTTCAAAGCATTGTCACTTATCGAAACCTCATGTTATTTGACAGAATCTTTCCCCACACTGTTGTTTTACAGAGATGAGTATATGGCACTTTCAGCGTAGGCCTCGCAAAGGTTTTCGGCACTTCTAACTTAGGGAAGCAAACTGTTAGCTGAAGGATGGTTCCATACAGTGTTGTTTCACAGAGTTGAGTACATGGCACTTTAGGCATAAGCCCCGCATAGTAGTCAAACACTTCTAACAGAAAGTAAATGTTACTTGAAAAGAGGGTTTCTCCGCAGTATTTTTTACAGAGTCGGGTTTATATCACTTTCCTCCCAGTTCCCAGCACGGGTTTTCAAACACTTCTAACTTACTGAAACAAGAAGTTAAGTGAAAGATGTTGATCCCGCGGTGTTGTTTCATAGAGTTGAGTATATGGCACTTTCTGACTAGGACGTGCATCGGTTTTCAAACACTTCTGAATCAGGGAAATCAGATGGTGGCTGAAAGGTGGTTTCACCACACTGTTGTTTCACAGTTGAGTAGATGGCACTTGCCTCATAGTTCCTCACATGGGTTTTCAAACACTACCCAACTTAAACAAGATTCTAGTTGACGATGGTTTCCCCAAAGGGTTGTTGGACAGAGTTGTGTATATGGCACCTTCTCCCTAGAACGCGCGTAGGTTACTTTGTGAAAGAAGATGTTGGTTGAAGATGTTTCCCCACAAGGTTGTTTCACAGAGTCATATGGCATTATCCGCATAGTCTCCGTAGGGGCTTTCAAACACTTCTAACTTCGTGGCACCAGACGTTAGTTGAAAGATGTTTTCTCTACAAGCTTCCTTCACAGACGTGAGTATATTGCACTATGTTCCTAGGCCTCGCATGAATCTTCAAACACCTCAAACTCAGTGAAACGAAGTTAAGGTGAAAGAGCGCCTCCCCAACAGTCTTGTTTCAGGGGGTTATTTGACACTTGCCATGTAGGTCATGCTTGTGTTTTCAAACTATGTTAACGTTGTAAAACCAGATGCCAGGTGAAAGGTGTGTTTTCACAAAGGTGAGTATATGGTACTTTCCTCATAGGGCGGGCGTAGGTTTTCATACACGTCTCACCTAACGATGAGACTAGGTGAAAGATGAGACTAGCGATGAAAGAGGGTTTCCCCACAGTGTTGTTCCACTGATTTCAGTACATGGCACTCTCTGAACGCATATGACCCGCATAGCGTTGGCAAGATATCTCACTTAGTGAAACCAGAAGTTAGTTGAAAAATCCTTTCTCCACCATGTGGTTTCACAGAGTTGAGTACATGGCAGGCACTTCGCGCATAGGCCCCGCATAGGTTTTCAAAGAGTTCTCACTCAGTGAAACGAGATGCTACTTGAAACATTGTTTGTCTCACAGTGTATTCTCTCACGGTGTCGAGTAAATGTCCCTTTCCACATCGATCTCCAGAAAGGTTTTCAAACACTTCTACCTTAGTGATAAAAGATGTTCCTTGAAAGACGGTTTACGCCAAGTGCTATAGAAGGCATTTTCGGCATAGGTCCCGCAGACATTTTCAGACACTTCTGAGTGAACCGAGATGTTAGTTGAAAGACGTTTTCCCCAGAGTGTTGTTTCACAGAGTAGCGCATATGGCACTCTCCCTCTAGGCCCCTCATGTGTATTCCAACCCTTCTGACTCAGTGAAGGATTGTTTCTCCACAGTGTTGGTTCACAGAGTTAAGTATATGGCTCCTTCCATGTAAGCCATGCAAAGGGTTTGAAACCATGTTCATTTTGTGGTCAACTGAAAGATGTTGATCCCACAGTGCTCTTTCATAGAGTTGAGGACATGTGCTTTCTGCCTAAGCTGCACACAGGTTTTCAAGCACTTCTAAGAGTGAAACAAGATGTTAGTTGAAAAATGGCTTTTCCACAGTAATCTCTCACAGTGTCAATTATAATTCCCTTTCCTAATTGTTCTCCGCATAGATTTTCCAAATACTTCTAAATCAGTGACGCAAGATAGTAGTTGAAAGATGCTTTCCGCAAAGTGCAGTTTGACAGAGTTGAGTGTATTGCACTTTGGGCATAGGCCCTACATAGTTTTGAAAAACTTTTAATTTTAGGGAAAAGAGATGTTAGCTGAAAAGAGGGTTTCCCTCACAGTGTTGTTTGAAAGATGGTTTGCCCACAATATTCTCTCACGGAGTCGAGTATATGTCACTGTCGTGATCGTTCCCCACATAGATTTCTCAAACGTTTCCAATTTAGTGAACCGAGATGTTCGTGGAACGATGGTTTGGCGACAGGGTTGTTTCACAGAGTTGAGAATATGGCACTTGGCTTGTAGGCGCCGCACTTGTCTTCAAAATGTTCTCGCTTAGTGAAACCTGATGTTAGTGGAAAGTTTTTCACCACAGGGTTCCGCCACAAAGTTGACCGTAGGGCACTTTCGCCAAAAAGCCCCGCAAGTTTATCAAGGAGTTCCAACTAAGTGAAGTGAGATGTTAGCTGCAAGGTGGTGTCCCCACAGCGTTGCTTCACAGAGTTGAGTCAATGGCACTTACCGTGTAGTCTCCGCATACGCTTCCAAACAGTTCTTATTTAGTGAATTCAGACGTTAGTTGAAAGATTGTTCCACCACAGTGTAGATTGCCAGAGTGGGGTATAAGGCACTTGATGTCTCGGCCCCATAAGCGGTTTGAACCACATGTACCATAGTGAAACCTGAGGATATTTGAAAGATAGCTTCAGCACAGTGTTTTTTTTCCATTCAGAGTTGAGTATATGGCAAGATCGTGATTGACCTTGCATAGTTTTCCAAACGCTTCTAACTTCTGAAGCAAGATGTTCCTTGAAGGATCGTTTCCACACACAGTGTCTCTGCCAGAGTTGAGTAAAAGGCACTATCACTTAGGCCATCCATGTATGTTCCAACGAATCTGTGACTTAGTGAAACCAGATTTTGGGTGATGGCTTCCCTTCAATGTTGTTTCACAGAGTAGAGTTTACGGCGCTTACGTTGTAGGCCCCGCGTAGAATTTCAAGCAGTTCTCACTAAGGTCAAATCTGGAGTTATTTGAAAGAGTGTTTCACCACAGTGTTGTTTCACAGAGTGGAGCATATGGCACCATCCGCCTGGGTCCCGAATGTGTATTCAAGCGTTTCTAAGCTCGTGAAAGCAGATTCTAGGGGAAACATGCTTTCCCCACCGTGTTGTTTGTCCATGGCACTTTCCATAGTAGTTCGTGCATAAGTTTTCAAAGTCTTCTTGGTGAAACTAGATATTAGATGAAAGCTCTTTCTCCATGATGTCTTCTCGCAGAGTTGATTACCTGGCCCTTTCCACGTAGTCCCCGCCTAGGTTTTAATATGCTACTATCTAGCGAAACAAGATGCTCGTTGAAAGACGGTTTGCCCGCAGTATTCTCTCAGTGTCGAATGCATGCCACTTTCCACATCGTTCCCCGTATAGGTTTTCAAACACTTCGAACGTAGTGATACAAAATGTTGGTTGAACGACGGTTTCCGCAAAGTGTTCTTTGCCAGAGCCGAGTATATGGCAGTTCCGTCACAGGCCCCGCATAGTTTTTGAAACCCTTCTAACTTGGAGAAACTAGATGGCAGGTGAGAGATGGCTTCCCCACGGTGCTTTTTCACAAACTTGAGTATATGGCACTTACTGTGAAGGCCCCGCCTAGGTTTTTAAAGAAGTCTTTCTCACTCAGGGAAACCAGATGTTAGTTGAAAGATTGTTTCACCACAGTGTTCTTTCACAGAGTGAAGTATAGGTCACTTTTGGCATAGGCCCCGAAAGGGTTTTCAAAAAGTCTTCACTTAGTGAAATCAGATGAGAGTTGGAGGAGTGTTTCCAACCAGTGCTGTTTCACAGACTGGAGTATATCGCACTGTCTGCCTAGGTCCCGCACTGGTTGTCAAGCTTTTCTAGTTTAGTGAAATCAGATCTTAGATGACACGTGGTTACTACTCAGTGTTGTTTCGAGAGATGAGCATATGGCTCTTTCCTTGTAGGTGATCCATAGGTTGTCAAACTATTTTAACTTCAAGCCAGAAGTTAGGTGAAATATGCTTTGTTCACAGTGTTCACAGTGTCCATATATGGACCTTTGCGCATAGTTCCTGCATAGGTTTTCAAATCCTTCTTAGTGAAACAAGATGGTAGTTGAAAGGCGGTTTGTCCACAGTATTCTCTCACAGAGTCGTGTATATGTCACTTTCTGCAGCGTTCCCCGCGTATGTTTTCAGATACTTCTAACTTAGGGAAACAAGATTGTTAGTTGATAGATTGTTTTTTTGCAAAGTGCTGGTCGACGTGGTTGAGTATATGGCCCTTTTGGCCTAGGCCCCGAATAGGTTTTCAAACAGTTCTCACCTGGTGAAATCAGATGAGAGTTGAAAGAGAGTTTCAAGACACTAGTGCTTGCAAAGTGCTGGTTGACAGAGTTGAGGCTATGGCACGTCCGACATTGGCTTCTCACAGTTTCTGAAACAATTCTTAGTGAAACGAGATAGTGGAAAGAGGGTTTCCCCACAGTGTTGTTTCACAGAATTCAGTATATGACACTCTCTACTTAGTCCCCGCATTGCTCTTCAACAACTCTTAGTGAAAGGACATGTCAGTTGAAAGATGGTTTCCCTACAATGTTGTTTCACAGAGTTCAGTATATGACACTCTACCCAGGCCCCTTATATGGTTACTACCACGTCTAACTTTGTGACAAGAGATCTTCCTTGCAAGACGGGATCCCCACAGTGTTTCACAGAGTAGAAGATATGGCACTACCCGCATAGTCCCCGCCTGGGATTTCAAACACTTCTACCTTAGGGAAACGAGATGGTAGTTGAAAGATAATTTCCCCAAAGTGCTACTTGACAGAGTTGAGTACATGTAACTTTCCTCATAGGCTGTGCTAGGTTGTCCAACAACTTCCAAGGTAATGAAACAAGATAGTAGTTGAAGGATGGCTTCCCCACAGTGTTTTCGCACAGTTGAGTGGATGGCACTTTCCGCTTAGACTCCCGATAGGTTTCCAGCACTTTTCATTTAGTGAAACATGGTGTAAGTGGAAAGATGGTTCGGTAACACTGTTGGTTTATGGCACTGTCCTCCTACTTCCTTGCATGGGTTTTCAGACGCTTCTATCTTAATGAAACAAGAGGCTCGTTGAAAGACGGTTTGTCCACAGTATTGTCTCCCAGCCTAGGCTGTATGTCACTTTCCACATCGTTCCCTGCATAGGTTTTTAACAATTTTCATACAAGATGTTAGCTGAAAGATGGTTTCTGCAAAGTGCAGTTCGAGAGTTGAGTGTGCGGCACTCTGGGCATAGGCCGCGCTTACTTTCTCAAACACTTGCAACAGTGAAAGGAGATGTTAGTTGAAAGATGGTTTCCCCTCAGTGTTGTTCCTCCGCGTTGAGTGTACGGCACTTTTACCCTGTAGTCCACGCATAGGTTTCAAGCGGTACTCACCTAATTAGCGAAACCAGATGTTAGTCGAAAGACTGTTTCGCCGCGTTGTTTCCACGAGTGGTTTCAAAGAGCATGACACTTTCGGAATAGGCCCTGCATAGGCTTTCAAACACTTCTAACTTGGTGAAACGAGATGTTACCGGAAAGATGGTTTGTCCACAGGAGTCTCTCACAGTGTCGTGTATATGTCACTTTCCACATCGTTCCGTGCATGGATTGTCAAATATTTCTAACTCCGTGATGCAGCATTTGGTTGAAAGATGGTTTCCGCACAGTGCAGCGTGATAGAACTGAGTATATGGCACTTTCGGCATCGGCCCCGTCTAGTCTTTCAGACTCTTCTAACCTAGTGAAAACGAGAGGTTTAGTTGAAAGATGGTTCCCTCCCCATTGTTGCTTCTTAGAGTTGCGTACATGGCACTTGCCGTGTAGGCCCCCCGCATCGGTTTTCAAACAGTTCTCACTGAAATCAGATGTTAGTTGAAAGAATGTTTTACCACAGAGGGGAGTGTATGGCACTTTACGTGATGGCCCCGTCAGGGGTTTCAAACACACCGAGCCTAGAGAAACCAGATGTTTTTTTGGAACATTCTTTCACCCCAGTGTTGTGTCACAGAGTTGAGTCTATGGCACTGTCTGCCTAGGCCCCGCATGTGTAGTCAAACACTTTTCACTTAGGGAGACCAGATATTAGGTGAAAGATGTCTTCCCCCACAGTGTTGTTTCACAGAGTTGAGTATGTGGCCCTTTCCCTGTGAGTGATTCATAAGTTTTCAAACTATCTTAACTTTGTGAAACCAGATGTGAGTTGAAAGACACTGCGTCTCCACAGTGTTTTTTTTTTTTTTTCTTTCACAAAGTTTAGTATATGTCCCTTTCGGCATATGTCGTGCATAGGTTTTCCAACCCTTCTCCCTCCCGAGACAAGACGTTAGCTGAAAGACGGGTTACCCCACAGTGTAAATTCCCAGATTTCGGTATATGGCCTTTTCCACATAGGTTCCGCATAGGTTTCCAAACACTTCTACCCTAGTGAAACGACGTGTTAGTTGAAAGATGGTTTCCGCACGGTGTTGTTTCAAAGGGACCTTTACTCGACACTGTGAGAGAATACTGTGGACAAACGATCTTCCATCTAACATCTTGTTTCACTCAGTTTGGAAAAAAAGTGTTTGAAAACCCATGCGGGGGTCTATGCGTGAAGGGCCATACACTCAATTCCGTGAAACAAGACGGTCGAGAAAGAATTTTTCAACGAAGTTCTGGTTGCATTGAGAAAAACTTCCCAACCCTAGGAGGGTCCTATGCGTTCGGAAAGTGCCATGTAATGAAAACAGTGGAACAAGGACCTAGAGAGTCCTGGACTTTGCTTTTCTTCCTTTTCCCATCATTGAAAGGAGTGAGCAGTGACACTGCTGTGGTCGTCACGTGGCCCCCACTGTTGCCCCTGAGAGTGGAAAGGGGCATCGGGGCCTTCTTGCTGTAAAGGGCTCTTTCTGAGCTGACAAGCTTCTGGAGCCTCCTTGCTCTTGTGTGAACTTTGTGCTTTTCAGAAGGGAGGCCCCTCCATCAGGCAGAGCAATGAGGCAAGTTTGCTCCTTTCCCCACCTCTTGCTACAAACAGCCCATCACCAAGCTCAGGGATACGAGGACTATTCTCCTTTGGGGTAGATGATGCTCATGGCTGTCACTGAGCAGGCGACCAGGTGGGTAGCCGACGCCCACCCCTTGGTGCCTGCTGAGTGAGTGCCAGCTCCGTGGTTCATAAGGGTGAACAAAGAACCAGTCAGAAAGACATTAAAGGAAAGTGAATGGCTGCAGCCAGGACCAAAGTGTGCAACATTTCCAGAGAATGGGAATGTGATCAACGTCGACCGGACATGTTAAACTTCCTTCCCCCTAGGCCCAGCATGAAGGCCAGCGTGCGCCTAATACCTCTGGCCCATCCTCCACACAAACAGATCTCGGCTGGACCCCCTTACCTTGCCCTGACGCTCTGGATGTCCATGTAGTCCTGCAACAAATATGCCGGCCCCTTTTTACCTCACCCTCTAACATACGACACACGGGCTGGTCCACACTGGACTTTTGCAAGACCGATCGATTACTGTGCAAGACTGAAACGTATGGGGCCCAAGGCATACCTTGATATATAAACAACAATATCATGAGATTTGATAAGCCTAAGGCAAGAGTTCTGCATTAAGGATGGGAATGGGATAATGTTTAGAACAAACTGACTATCACAATGTATTAGCAAGCTGGCTTGCTCACAAATCAGATCTTTTGTGGGATTTGGCTACAGGTTTTGGGCAAAGGGAGCCACTCGGAGCCCTGTGAACAAGAGATCCACATTCTTCCCCAAGAAGTAGAGGGAAACTGTGGCTTTTTGTGTGCTTCTCTGCCCATCGTATCAGAAGATAGGGCCCCAGTGACACTGAGATAGGAAAAATGTGCTTCCGTGGGAGGATTGAGTGATGAGAACAAGGCCTGGTGCAGAAGACGTTCCAGAGACTTGGAGTTCTCTGCTCAAGTCATGCGGCAGGCCGCAGGCACATCCTGTGTCTTCCTCTGCCTGAGGGTATGTCCATCCATTAGGATCAGGGGTCCATGTGGCTACCCATTCCCGTGATACAGTAGCCTACTATGAACTGACGGCTCACGGACAGAATGTATAGGTCTCTTCAGCGATATCCGACTCTGAGAGCCCTGTCTAGACTCGGGAATGTTCTGGAACGTGCATCCTTGCAACTCACTTGTTTACACGGCCGCCCCATGGTCTTGGTGTGTGAAGTGAGGTCAAGAGAGAAAAGCAGAAATGAGATAAGAATGACTACCAGGGGATGTCAAAGTTCTGCATTCAAAAGGCCCCTGGTGAAATCGAGGAAGAGATATCCATCTTCCATCACCCTGTAAGCACACATGAGGCAGCATCTACCGCTACCTTCTGGCTGAGACTAACCACGAGCACAAGCATTCCGCCTGGGAACCTTCATACAGCCTAGGTTTGGAGATGGTCACATAATTCTGAAACCAAAACGAGAGGGGCCCATTGCAATACCTAGATCATAACCACAGGGACTACACTACACTGGACACCAAAGCTGAAAGAAGACGATATTATTCAAAGGCACTGGCTCTGATAAACACCATGCAGCACCACTTTTGAAGACAACGGTAAGTGGTGGAGCTTGAGACACAGACTGCCAAAGTGCTTCCTCACATATGGGATGTGGAGAATTTTGAGAATAAGTACCCAGAACAGTCTCCTACCAACCTGGTTGTAGCCAAAATAAGCAGTGCTTGTGGGGTAGGCAATGGGAGCCCTCTGAAGGAATACACCTGGGTGCCCTCTATTCTGATCGTAGGAGACAGAGATTTTTGGCTATGTCTGTCCCTCCCACACGTTCTATCAGTTGATCGAGACCCCAGTTCTGAGCTCTAAGTATTTAGTTCTGCTGGCTCTTACTCAAGAGTGTGAAACAAGGAAATCGTCCCCTGTTCCTGGAAAGGGTTTCCCCTGGGCTGACACTCGCCTTGTCCGGACTGTTCATGGGCAAACCGTCTGCTTCTCACAAGGAACACAACACAGTCATCCAGGATAGTGAAGCAAGCTGGCTCCCCTTCCCCCTCCATACCAGTCACCAATCTTCCAGGGAATAAAGACCATCTTTCCTTTGTTAGTTCAGAGCCTGAGGGCTCTCATTGAGCACAGGAGCAGAGTGGGAGTTTGATGCATACTCGGCTGAGCTACCTGAGCTTCTGATAGCTCCATAGCTCCTAAGGGAGAAAAAAAAGGTTGGAAATGCAGCAAGGTGAAGGCAATGGGCATAAGGGGGTCCAAAGTTTGGCATACACAGTAGGAGTTGGGAGCCACTTGGAAAGGAAGTGTCTCACTTCTTTGGCCCAGAAGAAAGCCAGCTCCATACCCAAATCTCTTGCCCAACCGACAGAAAAACACCCTCTGAGGGGACCCTTCCATTGGCCTGGGTCCCTGAGTGACCACATACTTCTGGAACCCATTGTATTGATGAGGAATGAACCCTGTGGCCAAAATCTTTCCCACAGTCTCCAGGACTGAATCAGACTCCCTTGTGAAAGGCAGAGGATATCACCGTGAGACAATGACTGAACGGATGATGGGAAGAATCTTGCTTCTACAAGAAAGCAAAGATGTGTAAAGGTGGAGAAAGAGGGTCAGAGCTCTTCAGAGTTTGAAAGGGAAATTATGTGGAGAAGGAAGGGTCCAGAAGCAGCTCCTGGCAACCTGGTTAAGGGAAGAAGAGGACACACCAGAAGCCTTAAGCAACAGTGTCTGTAGCATCCACAACTGGGAGCCGTGTCAGCAAAAGGGCTGCCTTCTTCCTTCAGAAGGGCCTAGAGAGCCCTGGGCGTTGCTTTCCTTCCTTTTCCCATCACTGAATGGAGTGAGCAGTGACAGTTGGTGTAGTCAGGTGCCCCCCAGGTCTTCCTCCGACGGTGTGGAAAGGGGCACTGGGGCCCTCTCCCTGTAAAGGGCTCTTTCTGTGCTGACCAGCCTCTGGAGCCTCCTGCTCCTGTGTGAACTGTCTGCTTTTCAGGCGGAAGGCCCCTCCATCAGGCAGAGCAATGAGGCAAGTTTGCTCACTTCCTCACCTCATGTTACAAACCGCCATTCACCAAGCTCAGCGATAGGAGCTCCTCCTTTGGGATAGCCGATGCTCATGGCTGTCACTGGGCTCGGGACTGAGTGGCAGCCCGAAGCCCACCCCTTGGTGCCCGCCGAGTGAGTGCCTACTCCGTGGCTCCTAAGGTTGGACGAAGACTCAGGCAGAAGGGCAGTAACGGAGAGAGAAAGGCTCTAACCTGGACCAATATGCATTCAACATTTCCATCCAATGAGAATGTGCTCGGTTTGGGTGGGACATGTTAAACTTCGTTTTCCCTGGGCATGGAGGCCATCTCCCCCCTATTGCCTCTGGCCGACCACCCATACACACTTCTCAGCTGGACCCCCTTCTAAAGGCCTAGGACCCCGGAGGCCCATGGAGTCCTGAAACCAAAATGCCAGGGCCCCTTTGGCTCAACCTATGCCACAAGTCACAAGTCGGTGCTGTGACTCTGAGTGACTGGATCTGGGGGGAATCACAAGAGGAACCGTGGTGAAGAATTAAAGCAATGTCATGAAACGTGATGCACCGAGGGCCAAAGTTCTTCCTTAAGGCTGAGATTTGGGTAATGCTTAGAATAATCTGCCCAGCACAAGATATTAGCACGCTGGCTTGCTCAGGCATCAGAAGAACCCTTTGTCAGCTTGGCTCAAGGAGTGCCTCAAAAGTTGCCCCTTGCAGCCCTGTGACCAAGAAGCCCACATTATCCCTTAAGAAATAGTGGGAAGCTTTGGCTTCTGTTGGCCTTCTTCGCATCGTGTCCGGAGATAGGGGCAGCAGTTATTCTGAGTCATGAGGACTATGGCTTCCCTGTGATGATCGGTAGGTTTGAACGAGGCTATGGTGCACCATGTATTCAAAAGGCTTTTTGTGTGCTGGTCAGTGCCTGAAGCAAGCTGCACATTCACAGTCTGCCTTTTCTTCCAAATGAGGGTATCTCAGTCAAGTAAGGTCACGGGTTCATGTGGCTACCCATTCCTATGATACTGAGGCCTGCTATGCACCGAGGGCTCAGGGACATGCGTGCTAGCTGTCCTGTCAGGTACCCCACTCTGAGAGCTCTGTATTGACTCAGGAAAGGCCTGGAAACTCAACTCCCATCCTTGGACGTTGTTTGGTAGGGAGAGCCCCTTGGTCTTGGTGTGTGATGTGAGAACAAGTTAGAAAAGCAGCAGTGGGATCAGAATCCCTATGAGGTCAATCATGGTCCTGCATTAACAAAGGGCCTTGGTGGAAATCTAGGAAATAGGTATCGGCCTTCTCTTTCTCTCATCTCACAAAGGAGGTGTGATCGGCCCCTAACTGGTGGATTAGCCTCCCCACAAGCATTGTCCCTGGGCACCTTCAAATACCCTAGGGTTTTGGTTGGCCACACATTTCTGATAGCACATTGAGAGGGGCCCAAGCAAATCCTACATCACCATAATGTGGACACTGGCAGACTCCATCTTGAAGGAGGACAGTATGTCTCTCAGACACTGGATGTAAATAGAACCTTATTTTCTTCTCAGAGAGCCAAGTTGTGTCCATGGAGACCCAGGGTGCCTCTGTTCTTCATCGGAGCTGACATTTGGAGAATGTTGAGACTGAAATGACTGACAGTCTCCCATCAACCTGGAACCTGGTTGTATCAGGAATAAGAGATGCCTCTCAGCTTAGGCAAAGGGAGCCCTCTGAAAGACCACACACAAGAACCTTGCCATCAAGACGCCTGTAGTCTTTCTTCAGGAGCTAGAGATTGCTAGCTTTGTCTGTCCCTTCCAGGATCTCTGTCATTCAGTTGTTGGAGGCAGCAGTGTTTGAGATGTGGCTATTGGGTGCTGCTGGCTCTTGCTCAGGTGTCCGGAACGAGGACTTTATTCCTTATTCTGGAAGGGGCTCTTATCCTGACCCACACGTGGTTCATACTGCCCATGTGTAAACTGGCTGCTGCTCAAAATGAAACCCACTCAATCAAGCCGGTGAGCGAAGCCAGACAGCTCCCCTTCACCTTGTCTACCAGAGCAGGCCAAGCACCATCCAGTCAGAGGCCGTTGTTCCTTTGGTATAGCAGAGTCAAAAAGCCCTCACTGGGCACAGGGCCAGAGTGGGAGTTTGTGGCTTACCCCAGGGTGCCAGCTGAGTGAAGGACAGTTCTGTGGCCCCTATATGTGAGCAAAAGTTTACTTCGAAGGACAACCATAGGAAGAAAATGACTAGGAGGTGGACCAAAGCTCGACATTCCAAATGGGAACTGGATTATTCTTGAAAGGAGACGCCTCGCTTCATTTCCTCTCAGCCCACAAAAGAGGCCAGCTCTCTCTTGCAACCTCTGGCTCAGGATTCATACCAACATTCGCCAATGGGCATCTTCAATGAGTCAGGCCTCTTGATGTCCATATACTTCTGAAGCCAGATGAACGGGGGGGGGGGGGGGTGTCCTCTTACAAAACCCATTGCACACTCCCAAGGACTTCACCACACTCCACTTGAAAGCAGAGGCTGTTCCTCTGAGAGACTCACTTGGAATGCAGCCCAGGGAGAAACTCATTTGGAAGTAGATCAAAGGGGTTCAAAATGATAGCTGGCGTGCTAGAGGTCTTCATCAGAGATGGGAATGAATGGGAGACTGTTGAGAGTGAAGTGACTGATACAATCTTTAAGCAAGTTGACTGTCTCAAGAGTTAGAAACAGCCATGGCCTTTGGTAAAGGGACCTCGGTCCAGGCCACACCCAAAGCACTGTCATCACGAGGCCTCTATTCTTCCCTCAAATAGAGAGGGAAAGCCCTGGCTTTTGATGTCTTTCCTGCCATCCCATTGGCAGGTAGGGGCAGAAGAAATGTAGCAGGCTATATGCGGAGCATTGAGGTGTTGTGTTTGCTACGTGTGTGGTGTATGGAAAGGGCGTGCGCATGTGGTTTATAAGCAGCATGTCTCTGGTGTATGTGTGGGGTGTGAATTTTTGTGCATGGTATAAGTGAAGTGTGTTTGTGGAATACGTGTGCCGCATAGGTAGTGTGATGTTTGTGAGGTATTTGGACTGTGTGATGGATATTCTGAACGTGTGTTGTAGTGGATTGGGTATGTTACATGGAAACTGTGTGTGTCGTTTACAAATGAAGTGTGTGTCCCGTCCGAGTTTTAAGCAGTATAAAAGTGTTGTACATAGGAGGTTTGAATGTGTGTGGTACTTGCGGTATATTGTGGTGGGTTTTGTCTGTGTGTGATATGTTTGGTTTTTATGTGTTTCCTAGGCACTGTGGGAGGTTGAAGTGGGGTGTTTGTGGTGTGTTAAGAGGTATGTGTGTGTGTGTGTGTGGAGTGTGCTTGGTGAGAAGACCTTGGTGAGTGTTGGCTAAATATTGGGTATAGTGCGGTGTATGTGAAACAAGATAATAGTTTGGTATGTTAGTTGAGAGGCAGTTTCTCAACATTGTTTCACAGGGTTGAGGATATGGCACTTTCTTCTTAGAGTTCCTCACATAGGTTTTCAAACACTTCTAAGGTAGTGAAACAAGATGTTAATCGAAAGACGTTTTTTCCATGGAGCTGAGAGTATGGTAAATGTCATTATACCTTCAGGCCTAGATTTCAAACATTTCTCAGCTGGGGAAAGAAGAGGTTAGTTGAAAGATGCTTTCTCCACAGTGTTTTTTCAGAGTT
This sequence comes from Panthera onca, assembly GCF_046562875.1. Lineage (NCBI taxonomy): Eukaryota > Metazoa > Chordata > Mammalia > Carnivora > Felidae > Panthera > Panthera onca. The sequence goes on along the minus strand of NC_138350.1, from coordinate 29,528,573 downwards.
CAGTATATTGTCCTTTCCTTATAGATCCCTGTAAAGGTTTTGAGAAACTTCTAACTCTGAAACAAAGCGTTAGCTGAAAGACGGTTTAGTTTCAGAGTTGAGCATATAGCAACTCACATTATACATCTAGGCCTAATTTTCAAACTTTCCTAACTTCGTGAAAGAAGATATTCGGTGAAAGAAGCCTTCCCAACCGAGTTCTTTCACAGAGTTGAGTCTATGACCCTTTCTATATCATTTCCCGCATAGTTTTTCTAACACTTCACACTTGTTCACTAGAACAAGAAGTTAATTGACAAATGGCTTTTTCCAAAGGGTTCCCCCGCCCCCTCGCCTCCCTAGTTGAGTACAGGAAACTTTCCCTAATGTTCCCCGCTTAGGTTTTCAAACACTTCTCAATGAAACACGATGTTAGTTTAAAAATGGTTTCGGCACAATGTTGTGTGTAAAACAGAGTTGAGTATATGGCCCTTGCCTCAGAGTTTGCCGCTTACATCACAAAGACTTGTAACTCAGCAAAACAAGAAGTTAGTTGAAAGGTGGCTTCCCCGCCGCGTTTTTTCAGAGTTGAGGTTAGGTCACTGTCTTCATAGTTCCCCGCCTAGGTTTTCAGACACTTCTTAGTGAAACAAGGAATTAGTTGAAGGATGGTCCCTTCCACCATGGTCTTTCATTGAGTTGAGTAGATGGCACTTTATATAGTTGCCGGGATAGTTTTGCCAACACATCTAACTTCGTGAAAGAAGTTGGTTGCAAGAACCTTTCGCCATAGTGGGTTTTCCGAATTAAGCACGAGGTCCGTTCCTTATAGTTCCCTGTAAAGGGTTTCAAACACCACTCAATTTGAACCCAGACTTTTTTTGAAAGACGGTTTTCCTTCAAGGAGTTCAGTGTATGGCGCTGTCATTATACGTTTAGCCCTAGATTTTTAGTCGCTTCCAACTCCGTAAAAAACGACGTTAGTTGAGAGTTGGTATGCCCACAGTGTTTTTTTTTTTTTTTTTCATAGAGTTGAGTAAATGAACTTTCCTCAATGTTCCCCGCATAGGTTTTCAAACATTTCTAACTCAATGAAACACGGTGTTAGTGTAAAAATGATTTCTTTACACTGTTGAATCTATGGCACTTGTCTTCGGTCGTTTCTTCACGGCGTTTTCACAGAGTGGAGAATCTACACTTTCCCCCTAGTTGCCAGCATAGGTTTTCAGACCATTTTTGCTTAGTGCAACAAGGAATTAGTTGAAGGGTTTCCCCCCACAATATTATTTCACGGAAGTGGGGTCAGTGACATTAATTCCCCTATATTTTCTGCATAGGTTTTGAAAGACTTTTAAGGTCGTGAAATAAGTTATTTGACAGATGCCGTCTCCACAGTATTATCAAACAGAACTGAGTATACGGACTTTCTTGTAATTCCACGCACAGGTCGTCAAACATGACTAGCTAAGTGGGGTCAACAAGAGTTGAAAGCCCTGTTCCCCGGTGTTAGTTTCTTAGCGTTTAACTTACTGAAACGTGATGTTAGTTGAAAGATGGCTTCTCCCCAGTGTTTCTCAGAGTGCGGATATGGCAATTTCCTTATATTACGTCGGTTTGATTTAAAAAAATGCAGTTTCGGACACAAGAACTTATCTGCAAAGTGCTTTCTGCACAGTGTTGTTTCACAGAGTGAAGTTCATGGCACTCTCCTCATACTTCCCCCACAGAGAGTCAAAGACTTCTCACCCACTGAAGGAAGAAGTTGGTTTGAAACTTTTGTGTTTTCTCAGAGTTGTGTATTTGGCCCTTTCTTAAGAGTTCCCAGTGTACGTTATCAAACACCTAACCTAGTGAAACAGGTGGTTTCCCCACGCTGTTTTCTCCCAATGTTGAGTATATGGCAGTTTCCTTATAGTTCCCTGCATCGAGTCTCCAACTAGTCCGACCCAGTGAAACAAGAAGTTAGTTGTGTTTTTTCACAGAGTTAAGATTGTGACCCTTTCCCCAGAGTTCCCTGTAAACGTTTTCAAACACTTCTAACTTTGAAGCTGGACGTTAGTTGAAAGACAAAGGGTTCTCGACAAGATTTTAATTCGAGGAGTGGAGCCTATAGCACTCTCATTTGACATTGAGGCCTAGATTTTCAAACACTTCTAAGTTAGTGAACCGAGATGTTATTTAAAGGTCATTTCTCCACTCTGTTTTCACAGAGTCGAGTACATGTCACTGTCCTCATAGGATATCAAGCACTTCTGAAGGAAACAAAGGATTAGTTGAAAGATGGTTCTTCCAGAAGGTGACCTCACAGAGTTGATTATAAGGCACTCTATAATTTCTCAGGATAGGTTTTTCAACACGTTTAGACGTGAGACGAGAAGCTGGTTGAAAGACCGTTTCTGGATAGATTTTTTTTTTTTCAGAATTAAGTATAAGATCCTTATAGTTCTCTATAAAGGGTTTCCAACACCTCTTCATTTGAAACCAGACGTTAGTTGAAACAGGATTCTCCATTGTTTAATTTCAAGGAGTTCAGAGGATGTCGCTGTCATTATATATTTAGGCCTAGATTTTTGAACACTTCTAACGTCGTGAAAGCTGTTAGTTTTCCACATGTGGAAACAGTGAAAGCAAAATTTGGCTGAAAGAAGGTTTCACGATAGTGTTTTTCCAGAATTAAGTATAAGTCATTTCGGTCCCCTATAAAAGATTTCACACGCCCCTCAATAAGAAACCAGACGTTAGCTGAAAGATGGTTTCTCCATGGTGTTCCTTCAAGGAGGTGAGTGTGTGGCAATGTCATTATACGTTCAGGCCTAGAATTTCAGTCACTTCCTACTTCAAGAAAGATGTTGAAAGACAGTTTGTCCACAGTCTGTTTTCACAGAGTTGAGTGTATGGCACTTGCGTCAGAGTTGCCCGCGTAGGTTTTCAGACACTAGTCGCTTAGTGAAACAAGAGATTAGTTGAAAGAAGGCTCCCCCACAATGTTATTTCACAGTGCTGTGTCTGTGCCATTCCCCTATGTTTTCCGCATAGGTTTTGGAAGACGTCTAACTTCGTGAAACAAGAAGTTATTTGAAAGATGGTTCCTCCACAGTATTGTCAAACACAACTGAGTATATGGCACTTCTTCATAATTTCTCGCAAATATTTTCAAAAACTTTTACCTTAGTGTAACCATATGTTAGTTGAAAGATAGTTTCACCACAGGGTTGCTTGACAGAGGTGAGGATATGGCACTTTCTCCATAGGCCCCATATAGGGTTTTAAAACACTTCTAAATTAATGAAACCAGATATGAGTTGAAAGATGGTTTCTCAAGAGAATTTTTTCCAGTCAAGTATATGGTCACTTTCTTCCATCATTCCCCACAAAGATTTTTGAACAATTGTAATTTGGTAAAACAAGATGTAAGTTGAAAGACGGTATCCCCAAAAGGCTGCCTGCTTGGCAGAGTTGAGGTTATGGAACTTTGTGCATAAGACCCACAAAGGGTTTCAAACACTTCTAACTTAGTGAAAGAAGAGGTTACTTGGAAGATTGTTTCCCCACAGTGTTTCATAGAGCTGAGTATATGTCACGCTCCGTGGAAGCCCTGTATGGGTTTCCAACACTACTAACTTAATGAAACTAGATGGTTTTTGAAAGTTGGTGTCACCAGAGTGTCGTTTGACAGAGTTGAGTAAATGGCCCTTTCCTTATAGGCCGCGCGTAGGTTTTCCAACCCTTCTAACAGAGTGAAATGAGTTGTTAGTTGAAAGATGGTTTCTGCAAAGTGTTTTTTGAGAGTTGAATAAAATGTCAATGCATAAGCCCCGCAAGTGTTTTCAAAATTCCACCTTAGTGAAACAAGAGGTTAGTTGAAAGACTGTTTCCCCATAGTGTGTGTTTGTTTGTTACACGGAGTTGAATATACGCCAATTTCCTTGTAGCCCCTACAAGTGTTTTCAAACAGTGCTACCTTAGTGAAACCAGACATTTGTTTAAAGATGGAATCACCACACTGTTGCTTCACATGGTTGAGTACGTGTCAGTTTTGGTGTAGTCCCGCATGGGTTTTCAAACAAATCTGACTTCGTGTAACAAAAATTGGTTTTGCCACCGTGTTTTTTCACAGAGTTGAGTGTATGGCACTATCCACCAAGGCCCCACAGGCGTTTTCCAACACTTGCAATTTAGTGATACCAGATGTTGAGTGAAAGATTGTTTTCCCCAAGTGTTATTTCACTGGGTTGAGTATATGGCACTTTCTCATATAAGCCCCGCCTGGGATTTCAAACACTTCTAACTTAGTGAAGCCTGAGGGTAGTTGAGAGATGGTTTCACCACTGTAATGTTTCACAGAGTTAGGTATATGGCACTTCGTGCATAGGCCCCTCGTACGTTTTCAAACACTTTTAGCTTAGTGACAGCCGGGGGTAGTGGAACGACGGTTTCCCCAGAGGGTCGTTTCACAGAGTTGAGTGTAAGGCACAATCCCTATAGGCCCCGTGTGTATTTTCGAACACTTGTAATTTGGTGAAACCAGATGTTAAATGAAAGATTGTTTTCCCAAGTGTTTCACTGAGTTGAGTTTATGGCACTTTTCCCTGCTAGGCCTTGCATAGGTTTTCAAACACTTGTAACTTTGTGAAATGAGATGGTAGTTAAGCTTTCACCACATTGTTTTTTCACAGTTACGTTTATGGCAATTTCCGCATAAACCCTGCATGGGTTTTACAACACTGTAACTTAGTGAAACAAGATGTTAGTTGAAAGAGGTTTCACAAAGCGTTGTTTCACAGACTATATAGAGCCATCTGCATCGGCCAGGCATGGGTTTTCAAAGACCTCTAACTTTGTGACAAAGAGATAATAGTTGAAAGATGTTTTCTTTCAGTCTTGTTTTGCAAAGTTAGGTATAAAGCACTTTTCCCTTAGGCCCCACATGGGTCTTCAAACTCCTGTAACTTAATGAAACAAGGCGACACTTGAAAGATGGTTTCCCCCACAGTGTTTATGAGTATGAGTATATGGCTGTTTCCGTGTAGGACGTGTGCATGTTTCCAAACTCTTCTCCCTTGGGGAAACAAGGTGTTAATTGTAAGATGGTTACCTCACAGTGTTGTTTCAGAGTTGAGTATATGGCTTCTTCCACCTAGGCCCTGCATGGGTTTTCAAACACTTGTCCCGTAGTGAAACGAGCTGTTAGCTGAAAGATGGTTTCCCCACAATGCTTCATACAGTCGTGTATATGGCACGATTTGATGTGGGCCCCGCTGTGGTTTTCAAACACACTAAGTTACAGAAACCAGATGGTAGTTGATAGATGTTTCCATCAGACAACTCTTTCACCGGGCACAAAAGTGAGCACAAAAGTGCCCCTGCGTGAGTTTTTAGACACTTTTAACGTGGTGAAACAAGATGATGGTTGAAAGATGGTTGCCCCACAGTGTTGTTTGCCCGAGTTGGATATATGACACTTTATGCATAGGCCTCGCATAGGTTTTCAAACACTTCTAACAGAGTGAAACCTTATGTTAGTTGCAAGATGGTTTCTCCACAGTACTTTTTAACTGAGCCGAGTCCTTGTCGCTTTCCTCATCGTCCCCAAGCATAGGTTTGAAACTCTTCTAACTTAGGGAAACAAGCTGCTAATTGAGAGATGGTTATCCCACAATGTTGTTTCACAGAGTTGAGTAATGGCACTTTCCGCATAGTTGCCCGCATGGGTTTTCAAACATTTCTAAATTAGTGGAATCAGATGGTAGTTGAAAGACGTTGTCACCACAGCGTGGTTTCACCGAGTTGAGTGTATGGCACGTCTCTCGGAGTTCTCCGCGTAAGTTTCCCACCACTTCTAAGTTGGTGAAACCGAAGGTTTGTTGAAAGATCGTTCCCCACACTGTTGTTTCACCGATTTGAGTATAAGGCACTTTCTGCATAGTTCCCGACTTGCTTTTGAAACAACTCTTAGTGAAACCAGATGGTGGGTGAAAGATCATTCCCCCCACAGTGTTGTTTCATAGAGTTGAGTATACGCCACTGTCCCTGTAGGTCCCGCGTGGGTTTTCAAACTCTCAACATTGTGAAACGAGAGGTTAGCTGAATGATGGTAAACTGTCAGTAAACTGTTTCCCAGAGTTGATGTATGGCATGTTCAGCATAAGCTCTGCATAGATTTTCAAACACTTTCATCTTGGTGAAGATGTGTATGTGAGTTGAAAGTCAGTGTCGAGTATATGCCATTTCCTCATAGTTTCCCTCATAGGTTTTCAAACACTTCTCAGTGGAACAAGATGCGTGTTGAAAAATGGCGTACTTACGGAAAGCGCCACATGCCCAACATTGTGCCAAATCACTGTGCTGAAACATCTTTCAACTAACATGTTCACAAAGTTAGAAGCGTTGAGATCCTAGACATAGAAGTATAACGAAAGCGGCCTTTACTCACTTTGCGAAACATCACTGCAGACAAACCAATTTTCAAAATGACACCTGGTTCAACGAAGTTGGAAGTGTTTGAAAACGCTCGTGGGGCCCACACTGAAACTGCCTGTGAAACACCAGTGTGGTGATGCCTTCTATCAACCAACATCCTGTTACACTAGGATAGATTTAGTTGAAAACCCACGTGGGGACTAAACCGAAAGTGCCATATTCTGAAGTGTATGAAACACTGTGGGGAACCCACCCGTCAACTAACATCTTATTTCAGTAAACGAGAAGTGTTTGAATACCTATGCGGGGCTTATGCGGAAATGCATATACTCGACTCTGTGAGAAAAGACTGTGGTGAAACCAATGTTTCAGCAAATATCTGGTTTCAATAAATGAGAATTGTTAGAAAACCCATGCGGGGTCCACATGGAAAGTACCATGTACTCAACTCTCTCAACTCAACTCAAACTAACTCTACGTTAGAAGTATGTGATAACCAATGCAGGGCCTATGCAGATCGTGCCATATAATCAACTCTGTCAGACAACACTTCGGGGAATCCATCTTTCAACTAACATCTTGTTTCACTTAGAAGTGCTTGAAAAGCCACGCGGGGAACTATGAGGGGTTGCCATCTACTCAACTCTGTGAAACAACAGGGTGGAGAAACCATCTTTCAACTAACATAAGGTTTCACGAAGTTAGAAGTGTTTGAAAACCCAAGTTTTCCGCATATGCGGAAAGTGCCATGTACTCAGTTCTGTGAAGCACTGTGGGGAAGACATCTTTGAACTAACATCTCATTTCCCTGTTAGAAGTGTTTGAAAACCTTTGCGGAGCCCAGGTGCAGAGTTCCATATACTCAACTTTATCAAGCAGCTCTTTAGGGCAACTATCCTTCACTTAACATCAAGTTTCCCTAGGTTGCAATTATTTAAAAACCAATGAGGGGCCTACGCCGAAAGTGCTGCACACTCAGCTCTGGGAAATAACATTGTGGGGAAACGATCTTTCAACCAAAATCACCTTTCAGTTAGAGTTGTTGGAAAACCAACGCGGGGCCTATGCAGAAGGTGCCATATGCTCGACTCTGTCCAACAACACCGTGGGGAATCCATCTTTGAAATAACATCTTGTCTCACTGTTAGAAGTGTTGGAAAACTTATTGGGCCTTCTGCAGAAAGTGCTGCATACTCGACTCTGTGAAACAAGTGTGGTGAAACGGTCTTTCGACCAACATCTCATTTCCCTAAGTTGGAAGCATTTGAAAAACCATGCGGGGCCCAGGCGGCAAGTGCCATATAATATACTCAACTCTGTCAACCTGCACATTGCGGAAACCATCTTTGAAGCTAACATTTTGCATCACTAACGTAGAATCGCTTGAAAACTTATGCGGGGAACCATGGGGAAATTGACATATACTCGACATTGGGAGGGAATACTGTGGAGAAACCACCTTCCAACTAACATCCTGTTTCCCTAAAGGTGTTTGAACACTATGCAGGGCTGACCCCCAAAGGGCCATGTACTCAACTCTGTGAAAAAACACTGTGAGGAAACTGTCCTTCAACTACCATCTGGTTTCCTTGAGTTAAAAGTGTTGAAATCCTATGAGAGGCCTAACCCTGAAGTGCCACAGCCTCAAGACTGTGAATATCAGTGTGGTGAAACGATCTTTCAACTAATATCTGGTTTCACTAAGTTTCAAGTGTTTGAAAACACATGCGGGGGCCTATGGGAATAGTGGCATACACTCAACTCTGTGAAACAACCCAGTTGGGGAAATCATCTTTCAACTACCATCTGGTTTTTGTAGGATAGAAGTGTTTGAAATCCTATGAGAGGCCTAACCCTGAAGAGCCATAAACGCAAAAGTGTGAATATCAGTGTGATGAAACTACCGTCCAACTAACACCTTGTTTCACAAAGTCAGAGTGTGTTTGAAAACCCATGCAAGGCCTGCATCGAAAGGGCCAGTCAAGTCTGTGAAACAACATTGTTGGGAATCCATGTGTCAGCTAACCTCTCGTTTCAGTTAGATGTGTTTGAAAACTTATTCGGTTCTACCCAGAAAGTGCCCTCTGCTCCACTCTGTAAAACACCAGTGTGGTGAACCCATCTTTCAAATAACATCCGGCATCACTTTTAGACGTATTTGAATACGTATGCGGAACCTACACGGAAAGTACCTTACACTCAAATGTGTCAACCAACACTTTGGGGACACCGTCCTTCAACTAACATCTTAGTTCACTAAGTTAGGTGTGTTTGAAAACGATGCGGGGCCTACACCAAAAGTGCCATATACTCAGCTCTGTGAAACAAGACAGTGGGGGAAAAAAACCTTCTTTCTCCTAACACCTGGTTTCACTAGGTTAGAAGTGGTTGCAAACCTGTGTGGTTAGGGCGATGAAGATAAGTGTCACATACTCAACTCTGTGAAACAACATGGTGGGGAAACTGTCCTTCAACTAACATCTGGACTTACCAAGTTACAAGTGTTTGAAAAGCCATGCTGGGTCTATGAGGATAGTGCCATATTCTCACCTCTGTGAAACCACCCTGTGGGGAAGCCGTCTTTCAACTACCTACATTAGAAGTGTTTGAAAACCTAAGAGAAACCTGAGCGCTAAGTGCCACACACTCAACTAACTTTGTGAAACAAAGGTGTGGTGAAACGATCTTTCAACTAATATCTGGTTTCACTAAGGTAAAATGTTTGAAAACTATGAGGGACCTATGCGGAAAGTACCATATAGTCAACACTGTGCTAGAACACTGTGGGGACTCCATCTTCCAATCTCTTGCTTTACTAAGAGGTGTTTGAAAACCATGGTGCCGCATACTCACCTCTGTGAAACAGCATTGTCGGGAGACAATCTCCTGACATCTGGTTTCACTCAGTTACAAGTGTTTGAAAACACAGGCGGGGCTTATGCGGATATTGCCGTACACTCAACTCTGTGAAACAACACTGTGGGGAAACGGTCACAGTAGTCTTTCAACTACTATCTGGACGCTCTCAGAAGTGTTTGAAAACCTAAGAGAAGCCTAACCGCTAAGTGCCATGTACTCAGCTGTGTGAAACAACGTTGTGGTGAAATGATCTTTCGACTAACATCTGGTTTCACTAAAAGTGTTTGAAAAGTACACAGGCTCTATGCAGAAAGTGCCAGGTACTGAACTCTGTGACCCAACGCTGCAGGGAAAACATTTTCCAACTAAATCTTTAAGTTATAAAAGATTTAGTGCCTATGTGGAAAGTGCCGTATACTCAACTCTGTCAAACTGCACTACGTTAGAAGTGTTTGAAAACCAACGTGGGCAAAGATGTGGAAAGTGACATATACCAGCCACAGTGAAAGAATCCTGTAGAGAAACCATCTTCCAACTAAACTCTTGTATAACTTAAGGGAGTAGTGTTGGAACACAAGTGCCACATACCCAGCTCTGTCAAACAGCGCTTGGGGGAAACCAACGTTTTCATCTAACGTCGGGTTCAACTAACTTGGAAACTTGAAAACCTAACGCGGGGCCTAGACGGAAAGTGCCATACACTCACTTCAGTGAAACATGTAGTTTCACTAAGTTAGAAGTGTTTGAATACACATGCCGGGCCTAGCCGGACAGTGCCATTCACTTTAGTGAAAAACTACTGTGTTTAAAGAATCTTTCAAGAAGCGTCTGCTTTCACAATCATGGATGTGTTTGTGACCCCTTATGGGGCCAAAACGTAAAATCCCATATACTCCACTCTGTGGGGCAACGCCGTGGTGAAAAATTCTTTCAATTCGCATCGACTTCATTGAGAACTCTGAAAACCCATGCAGGGCATACAAAGTAAGTACCACATACTCTGTGAAACGACAGTGTGGGGAAATGTTCTTTCAACTAACATCTCATTTCTCTACATTAGAAGTGTCTGACACCCTATGCGGGAACTATGCGGAAAGTGCCATATATATGCTCAACCTTTTGAAATAACACTGTGGGGAAACCATCTTTCAACTATAACATTTCATTTCACTAAGTTAGAACTGTTGTACATGGAGTATACACGCATGACATATATAGTACAATCACAACACATAGACCTCACTTACACCACACAGCTATAAACCACCAACACACCATACACACACCACGCCCACCACACAAATGCCATAGGCAGACACAAACCACATATACAACATATGTGCCATCTATACAGAACAGGATCACAGCCACTCCACACACACCACATATGTACCCCCTGAACACACCCACCAACCGCCACCCACGCCTTGTGGTTTACTGCCTGAAACGACACTGCCCAAGGGTCTTTCGTGTAGCCTTTCACATACATCTCAAAGCAGTTGGTTGAAACATTCTTTATTAGTGTGTGCTGAGAGAGCTAGCATGGCAGCCGTGTAGTCTCAGCCTTTGAACTAGCCAATCATAGCTAGATCACTTGCCAATCATTCTAAATACCCCAGAAAGCAAAGTTCACAGATAGAGGGAGAGAAGAAGCCACATCAAAGACAGTAGGAAGTGCAGAGAGGGGGCTTGGGGAGAAATATATCAGCATTGCTGCAGAGGAGTGGAAGCCCTCATTGAGGAAAGAGGGAGAGGGAGAGGGGCACACAGAACACACAAGGTGACCCTTGTTCCAAAGACACATGAAAAGAGGCTCAACATCACTCATCAGGGAAATACACATCAATACTACAGTGAGATTATCATCACACATCTGTCGGAAGGGCTAAATCTCACAAAACAGGAAACAATTGGTGTTGTCAAGGATGGTCAGAAAAGGAAACCCTCTGACACTGTGGGTGGGAATGCCAACAGTTGCAGCCACTCTGAAAAACAACACAAGGTTTCATCAATCAAATGTTAAAAATAAGGCTGCCCTGGGGCACCTGGGTAGCACAGTCAGGCGACTGACTCTTGATATCCACTCCAGTCATGATCTCACAGTCATGGGACTGAGCCCTCGTTGGGTTCTGCACTGGCAAAATGGAGTTCGCTTGGGAGTCTCTCTCTGTCTCTCTCTGCTCCTCTCCCACCTCTCCCTCTCTCCCTTTCAAATAAATAAATTTTAAAAATTACCCTTTCACACTTAGAGTTACCCTATGATCCAGCAATTGCACTATGTTTTTACCCAAAGGATACAAAACATGAGAATTCAAAGGAATATAGGCACCCCAGTGTTTTTAGCAGCACAATGAAAAATAGTTACGGAAAGGGCTCAAATGTCCATTGACTGAGAAATGGATGGAGATGTGATATATATATATATATATATATATATATATAAAACACACATATATACACAAAATGGAATATTATGCAGCCATGAAAGAGGATGACATTTTCCTTTGCAATGATTTGGATGGAGCTCGAGAATAGTATAAGTGAAATGAGTCAGAGAAAGGCTTGTATGATTTCACTCCTATGTGGAATGTAAGAAACAAAACAAATAAGTAATCATGGTGGAACAAAGAGAACAGCAACACAAGATATTTACTCTTAACTATAGAGAACAAACTGATAGATACCAGAGGAGAAATGTGCGGGGGCAGTGGGACTATACAGGACATGGGAATTAAAGAGTACACTATGTGATGTGCACCGGGTGTTGTGTGGAAGGGTGGAGCAGCTGAATTCTACAGCTGAAACTATTAATACGCGGTATGTTAACTAACTGGAATTTAAATACAAACTTGAACATTCTATATTAGCCATAGGGAAAGGCCCTGTGCTTAAGTGCCCAAAACATTACTGTGCTTCAAGTGACATTCTTGTCCTTCGTAGACATATGGAGTAACACTTTCCTCACCACCCCTCTGTGTAGACACTTGTGCTTTCCTGCTGAAATTACCCTTTGCTACAAGACGGTTTTAGAACTAGCTCCTTGGGGATATGTAGTCAGAAGTACTCTTCTTTTTATATATGAAATTTATTGTCAAATTTTTTTCCATACAACACCCAATGCTCATCCCAACAGGTGCCCTCCTCAATGCCCATCACCCACCCTCCCCACCCTCCCACCGCCATCAACCCTGTTTGTTCTCAGTTTTTAAGGGTCTCTTATGCTTTGGTTCCCTGCCTCTTTAACCTTTTTTTCCTTCCGCTCCCCCGTGGTCTTCTGTTTTCTCGGGATCCACATAAGAGTGAAAACATATGGTATCTGTCTTTGTATGACTTATTTCACTTAACATAACCCTCTCTAGTTCCATCCGCATTGCTACAAAAGCCATAATTCATTCTTTCTCTTTGTCAAGTAGTACTCCATTGTGTATAAAAACCACGAATTCTTTATCCATTCATCAGGTGACAGACTTTTAGGCTCCTTCTATAATTTGGCTATTGTTGAAAGTGTTGCTATAAACATTGGGGTACAAGTGCCCCTATGCATCAGCACTCTTGTATCCCTCGGGTAAATGCTTAGCAGTGCTATTGCTGGGTCATAGGGTAGATCTATTTTTAATTTTTTGAGGAACCTCCATACTGTTTTCCAGAGTGGTTGCTCCAGTTTGCATTCCTACAAACAGTGTAAGAGGGTTCCCGTTTCTCCACATCCTCACCAGCATCTAGAGTCTCCTGATTTTTTCACTTTAGCCATGCTGACTGGCGTGAGGTGGTATCTGAGTGTGGCTTTGATTTGAATTTGCCTGAAGAGGAGTCACGTTGAGCAACTTCTCATGTGCCTGTTGGCCATCTGGATGCCTTCTTTAGAGAAGTGTCTATTCATGTTTTCTGCCCAATTCTTCACTGAATTATTTGTTCTTCGGGGGTGGAGTTTGGTGAGTTCTTTATAGATTTTGGATACTACCCCTTTGTCTGATATGTCATTTGCGAATATCTTTTCCCATTCCGTCGGTTGCCTTTTAGTTTTGTTGATTGTTTCCTTGGCAGTGCAGGAGCTTTTGATCTTCATGAGGTCCCAATAGTTCAATTAAAATTCCCTTTCTTTTGCTTTTTAATTTCCTTGCCTTTGGAGAGGTGTCAAGTAAGAAATTGCTGTGGCTGAGGTCAGAGGTTTTTTTTCCTGCTTTCTCCTCTAGGGTTTTGATGGTATCCTGTCTCACAGGCAGGTCTTTTATCCATTTGGAGTTTATTTTTGTGAATGGTGTAAGAAAGTGGTCCAGTTTCTTTCTTCTGCATGTGGCTGTCCAGTTCTCCCAGCACCATTTGTTAAAGAGACGGTCTTTTTTCCACTGGATATTCTCTCCTGCCTTGTCAAAGATTAGTTGGCCATACGTTTGTGGGTCCAATTCTGGAGTCTCTATTCCATTGGTCTATGTGTCTGTCAAAGCGAGCTAAGCTTGCCCATCCTGCCCCTGTGCACTTTGCCGATCCATCCCGGCGAATACGTCAGGTCCCATGGAAGGAACACCACAAGCCTGGCAGTGTGCAAGTAGCCCAGACAGGGGCCACACCACTCCACAGTGAGTCCTGCCCCTGGGAGAGGGGAAGGTAAAGTACACACAGTCTGACTGTGGCCCCAGCGGTGGGCTGGGGACAGATGTCGGGTCTGACTGCATCCCCGCCCACCAACATGTAACTCCCAGCAGCACAGAGGAAGTGCCCTGCAGTTTGGAGCCACCGCAGGGACTACCCAAAAGGACAAAACGGAAGAATTCTCCTCAAAAAAACTCCAGGAAGTAGCTAATGACAGCTAATGAACTGATCAAAAACAATTTAAGCAATATAATGGAACAAGAATTTAGAATAATGGTCATAATATTAATCGCAGGGCTTGAAAAAAAGCATAGAGAACAGCAGAGAATCTATTGCTACAGAGATCGAGGGACTAAGAAATAGTCATGAGGAACTAAAAAAATGCTATAAATGAGGTGCAAAATAAAATGGAGGCAGCCATAACACGGATTGAGGAGGCAGAGGAGAGATTAGGTCCATTAGAAGATAAAATTATAGAAAGAGGAAGCTGAGAAAAAGAGATAAAAAAAATCCAGAAGCATGAGGGGAGAATTACAGAAGGAAGAGATGCAATCAAACCGAACACTATCTGTATCATAGGAATTCCAGAAGAAGAAGAGAGAGAAAGGGGCTAAAGGTGTACTTGAACAGAACTATTCTTAAACTCTTGTGTAAAAGCACAAGGAAATGGCCTAGCGTTAGGTGCCTACAAGTACAGTGTGACGCACTGTGTCTGTCCTCATACACCAAGTGAGATCCCTGGTTGGTAGGTGAGTTTCCAAGCCATCCCTGACCCGATGCAGGGCTCTCAGAGCTCGATGTCCCAGAGGAGAGCTACCCCTCCATGTCTTTGCTCCCCTGGTGCTGGGCAGGCAACAGTATCATAGGAATGGGAGCCATGTTGACCCCCACCCCGAATGGATGGAGCTACCCTCATCCAGAAGTACACAGTCTGTGAAAACACACCATGCTCCACATGATCAGTGCACAAAAAGCCTTTTGAGTAAATAGTGCATCAAGGTTCATTCCAACATCTTGATCATCACATGGAAGCACATTCTTCATATCACAGAGCCACTGCTGACCCTCTCTACCAATACTATGGGCTGAAACCCACCAGAATGCAAAGTTCTGCTCTATTTCTCGGGGGGGGGGGAAATGTGGTCCTCTGGCTCACAGGGCTCCAACGGGAATCCTTTGGAACACTCCTGTGGCCAAAGACCCCCCCCCCCCAAATTCTTTTGATTCCTGTGCTAGCCAGATTGTGAATACATTGCGCTAGGCAGGTTCTTCTAAACATGAAGAACACTGGCCCTCGGTTTATCCAGCTTCACAAAATTGCTTTATCATCCATCAAGGTTCATCTTGGGGTCCATAAAAACTCAGTCTTTTAGAGTACTATACATCTGGCTGCAGATGTCCAATGGGGACCAGTCCCACACGGTCGTGTGACAGGTGGAGCCGGAGTCCCTGGCCTTGTGGCTTCAGGACTACATGGACATCCAGAGCCCTAAGGCATCAGAAGGAGTCCCGCCAAGAGCTGTGTGTGGGGAGGTTCAGGCAGATTTACAGGCTGAGAGCTGGCTCCCTTGCTATGTCTTGGGAAAATGAAGATAAACCTCTCCATTCCACACTGATCGCATTCTATCCCATTGGATGGAAATATCAAATGCCTTTTGGTCCTGACTGCAACCATCTCCTCTGCTTTCCTGTGTTTCTGACTGCCTCTTGATTCACCCTTAGGAGCCATGGAGCTGACACACACTCAACAGGCACCCAGGGATGGGCATCGGGTTCCCACTCTGTCCCGTGCTCAGCCATCAGCATCGGATATCCCAAAGGAGAATACTCCTCGTAGCTGTGAGCTTGGGGGTTGGCTGTTTGCTGACTAGGCACCAAGCCCCCCAGGGACACAGAGGCCTGCTTTCCTCTGGCATACAAGACACTGAGAGCCATCAATTGGCTGAGGAACTGACTGGGAACTCAAGACCAATATTTGGACCTGGGTTGTACCTGGCACAGCTCCAGGGGATCCTGGAATGTTTTAATTTAAACAGAGGACATTGTTCTAAGGCTCTTGCTCTGAATGGCTCCCAGGAAGAACCTAGTTTGAGAAAAGAGCAATAAAATCACATAGGCACCTGGAAGATCAAAGGTCTTCATTACAGAAGAGAGTGAGATATAGAATTCAGTGCCTCTCCTATCTCCTGGCAGGCTGGCTGAAGAGTAAGAAACACCTGAGAGCTGGTGGAAAAGGAAATCTCCATTGGCTATACATGAGAGTGAAAATCTGCAGGAGTTCTGTATTTTTGTTAAGAAATATGAGAAGCTGTATTTGGTGATTTTTCCCTGTCTTTCCTATCAGGAAATAAATGCAACATTGAAGTAGAGGCAAGGATCTCCTGCTCCCAGCTGGGGATCAAGTGTTTGGGACCTGGACCTGATACAGTCACTCCTCAAAGGGCTTTTTCTGTGCTGACCAGGTCTGAAGAATAGTGTGCATATGGGAATCATGTTTGGCACAGAAAGAGGGCAGACATGCCCTTACTGCATTTAAACAGACGTGGCCAAGCACCAAGCACTCAGGGACAACAAGGCCATCCTTTATTTTATTTGAAGTTACTGGTTGCTCTCACAATGGGAGTTTAGCACCAATCTTTGGGTTTTGATTGTGTGAAGTGAGTGACAGCCCAATCATTTCTGAATGTGACTCAGGACTTAGAAAGTAGCAAATTGGTGGGAATGGTTACAAGGGAGGCCAAGTCTCTACATTACTAATGGGAATGAGTTATGCTAGCTCCGTTTATCTACCTGCATTTCTCCTTGCTCTATATGTAAGGCCAGTCCCTCTCCAAACCTCTGGGACTACCTACCCATATCTATCCATATCCAATTTGGCACCTTCATATGCCCTAGGCCTGTCGTTAAGAACGGAGTTGTAATAGGAAGTTATGAGAGGTCCTATTGCCAATCTATGCCAGAGTCACCAGGACTCAGCCAGAGGCCCCAGTTTAGAGGGGAGGATGTTTCTCTGAGATATTGACTCTGAATGGACTCCAGCAAGATGCTAGTTTGAAGAAAATAGCAAAAGGATGGAAATAAATAGAGGGCCAGAGTTCCTCATTACAAAGGAGAGCAGGAGGAAGCTGAGGACCCACTTAGCACAATCTCCTGAGAAGCTAACTATAGTAAGAAACACCCATGGGCCGAGGCAAAGGGAAACATCCATTGCCTACACCTGGGTGCTCAGTTAGCATGAGGCCTACACTTTTCTTTCAGAAAGAGAAGGAAGGCTCTGGACCTTGGCTCCTTTGTATGCCCTCCCCGTCAGGCAGAGAAGGAGCAGTGACTCAAGGGTAGCAGGTTAGGGGTCCCATTGGTGCTTGGGGTATTGTAACCAAGTCAAGGTGCAGTATTCCTGATAAGGGCTTTTTTGGGCTGAATTGTCCTGCCGTCTACTGTGCATGCTTGATCCATCTGCCTAAGAGGATGAAGACATTTCAATAAGCCAGGGGAGGGAGGCAAGCTGGCTACCCATCACAGAGATGACTTGGGCCAAGCAACAGGCGCTCATGGACACGAGGCTCATTCTTCTTTGGCATAAAGGAACTGATGGCTCTCCCATGGCACAAGACCAGAGTGGCATTTCATCACAAACCCCGGTGTTGGTTATGTGGCTGACAGACAAGTTCCACCTGGTTGTGACCCATGACCTAGTTAAGGAAACAGAAAATGGATGGGAAGGGCTAGAAGGAGGCTAGGCTTCCTCTACATTACAGAGGAGAGGAGGACAAAGCTGGGAATGAAATGTCTACCGTGGTTTCTCCTTCAACCAGAAGGAAGACCAGCTCCCTGCCAAACCCTAGCATTGCCTACACATGGACACTCTGCTGGGCACCTTCAAGGCCCCTATGCCTCCCATTGTCAGCACACTTCTGAAAGGCAAATGAGGGGTCCTGTGTCCCAACCTATGCCAGAGACCTAAGGACTTGGCCAGATTCCCCAACTTAAAGGAAAGGATATTTCTCTGAGACACTCACGCTGAATGACACCCAGAGAGAAACTAGTTTTCAACTATTAGCATTATGGACCGGGAGATGTTAGCGACCTCTTTGCCGGTACTGCAGAGCACTCCCCGAAGGGCTGAGTGTTAGGTGAGGGTGAGGCTTATGGACTGTGTTCCTAGGCCTCTAAGGTGATGGTGAAGGTTAGGGTTGGGTATTTGCCCACAATCCTTCGCTCCAGCTCTATCTCAGTTGTTGCAAACCACACAACTGCCTTTTCTATTCCTGACTGAGGAATTTTGCATCAGTCTTGTGTGCCAAATTCCTTGTTTGGTCAGACCTGAGATCCGGATTGGGTGGGGATAGTCATGACTAGGGTTAGGGTTAGGGCCTGGCAGTTTGTAGGGGTCAATCCATTGGCAGTGCAGAACCCTCCCTGGAGGGCTGGGTTGAGGGCTAAAGTGACAAATTGCGACAGGCTTTGGTCTCAGTTTAAGGGCTCGGCTGATTGTGTGGTCTAGAGTTAGGATTTTGCTCAGAATCCTGCTCTCAAGGCTACATGCCAGTCCTTGCAAATGGCTCTGTATCCTTCTTTGTTCCTAACCAAGTTATCTTTTATCATTCATGTATCATAATTCAGTTGTGTCCTTGGAACCAGCACTCAGGCCTAAGTAGGCCCAGAACAATGGCTAGGATTAGGGTTAGGCTGTGGACAATCTATAAGGACCTATCCGCTGGCAGTGCAAAGACCTACACAGAGTGCTCAGTTGAGCCCGAGTGTCCGGGTGTCCATCAAGGGTTTGGTTTGGGGTAAAGGGCTAGGCCGATTGGGTGGTCTAGGATACGGGATAGTTTCTACCCAGCATCATACACTCTGGCTCCATCATGGTCTTTGCAAATGGCACCATTTTCTCTTATGGACTTGGCCAAGCAACTTGGGTCAGTCGTGTGTTCCACATCCATTGTTTCCTCAGACCTAGTGTTCAGGCCCATGTAGGGTCAGAGCTGTGGCTAGTGTTATGGTTAGGATGAGGAAAATGGTCAAGGCTTATCTCTTGGTTGATGTTAAGTATCAGTGTGAGGGTCAGCCTCAAGTTCTGCTTCAGGTCTGATCTTTGCACCCAGCATCATTTCTTCTTGTGTCTCTGGTTGAGCCCCTTGAGTCAGTCATTTGTCCCAAATCCATTGTTTCCTTCATCTTGTGATTCGCTCTTGGGTCGAGATGGAGCTAAGGCTAGGGTTTGGGTTGGGAGCCAGAAGATAGCAGAGGCCTATCCACCAGCAGTGCCTAGCCCCTCACAGAGAGCTCAGGTGATGGCAACACAAAGGGTAAAGGTGAGGCTTAGTTTTTGGCCTCATGAGCTAGGTGTATCGTGTGGCTTAGCGTCAGGTTTTCACACAAAATCATACTTTCTAGCTCCATCCTCATGCCCGATAGCACAGTTTGCCACTGTGTCCCTGGCTGCGTCCACTTCAGTGAGTCTTGTGTCCCAAACCCAAACCCATTGTTTCCCGAGAC
This sequence comes from Panthera onca, assembly GCF_046562875.1. Taxonomy (NCBI): domain Eukaryota; kingdom Metazoa; phylum Chordata; class Mammalia; order Carnivora; family Felidae; genus Panthera; species Panthera onca. The sequence continues at coordinate 29,509,223 of NC_138350.1, read as the reverse complement.
TTGAAATGTGGGCTTGGGAGGACCACATCCATGGGAAAGGTTAGTGTTAAGGCCCAGGAGACTATAGGGCCCTAGCCGCCAGCAAGGCACATTTCCCTCACTGTAGAGGTCATTTGAGGATGAGGATCAGCCTAGGTGCAGCCTAAGGTGCAGGGGCTGGGTTGATGGTGTGCAGTCCGGTTAGATTTTCAGTCTGAATCATACTCTTTTGCCCCGTCCCAGTCATGGCCAGGGGCATGGATTCCTTCTGTGTTCCTGGCTGAATAATCTTGCAGTGGTCATGGATCCCAAGTCGGTGTCTTCCTCAAACATAGGACCTCCCTAAAGGTCTGAGAGGAGGATAAATGTTAGGGTGAGGCTCAGGCTTATGGACAGTATTCAGTGCTAGGGTGATGGTGTGGGTGAGTCTTAGGTGTTGGTCCACAATCCTATATTTGAGCTCCGTCCTGGTCATTACAAAGAGCAGAACGTCCTTCTCCATTCCTGTCTGAATTATCTTGGGTTAGTCATGTTTCCCAAGTTCCTTGTTTGGTCAGACCTGGGATCCAGGCCTTGGTAGGAACAGAGTCATATTTAGGGTTAGGTGTAGGGCATGGCAGATGGTAATGGTCCATTCACCTGCACTGCAGAACCCCCACAGAGCGCTGAGTTGAGGGCAAAACTCAGGATTTGTGACAGGCTTTGGCTTAGGCTGATTGTGTGGTCCAGGGTAGAATTTTGTTCAGAATCCTTCTCTGAGGCTGCATCTTGGTCATTGCAAATGGCACCACTAGCTTTCTTGTCCCTGGCTGAGTCACCTGGCATCAGTCATGTGTCGCAAATAATTTCCTCAGAACTACCATTCAAGCCCTATTAAGGTCAGAGCCATGGTTTGGCTTAGGGTTAGTGCATGGAAAATGGTAAAGGCCTACTTGGAGGGCTCAGTTGAGAGAATTTGTTAGTGTGAGGGTCAGCCTTAAGGGTCAGGTTCTGCAGTCAAGAATACTCCTTCCAGCATGGGGATCTTTCAGAATATAAGGAGGGTTTCTCAGACTGCCAAAAACTAAACAGTTCATGATAACTCAACCAGACCTTCAAGAAATATTAAAAGGAACTCTTTCAGTGGAATGGGCAGATGAAAAGTGTCAACATAGAGGTAGAAAACGCAGTTAAATGACTTTTTCTGTACATAAGCCAGTCAAGGAACTCACAGAAAAGGATATAAAACATCATATACCTCAAACGTGTGGAGGAAAGGAGAAAACAAGGGGTTCCGTCAAATTATGGCTAACTTAATGTAGACAGCTACATATAATAGAGGTTACATACAAACCGAAAGGTTACCAAATATCAAAACCCACTAATAAAGACACAAAGAATTAAGATAAAGGAATCCAAACATATCACTAAAGAAAATCAGGAGAACATGAAAGAGAGAATGTCAAGAAAAAGATCAGAGAAAATCTTCCAAAACAATCACAAAACAAGTAATAAAATGGTATCCATCAATAATTACTCTGAATGTCAATGGGCTAAATGATCCCATTAAAACCATAGGGAGGCAGAATGGATTAAAAGACAAGACCCACCCACATGCTGCCTACAGGAGACCCATTTTAGACCTGAAGACACCTGCAGATTGAAAGTGAGAGGATGGAGTAGGATTTGTCATGCAAATGGTTGTCAAAAGAAGGCTGGAGTAGCCATCTTATATCAGTCAAAACACACCTTAAAACCAAAACTGTAACAACAGACAGAAAGGACACTATATCATAATAGAATCAGCAAGAAGATACAACACTTGTAAATATATATTGATCCAACTTAGGACCCCTCCCAAAGACATTAAACACTTAATAATGAAAGAAGGAACTAATTCATAGCAATACAATACAAGTAGGTGACTTTAACACCCCACTGACAACAATGGACATGGCATCTAAACAGAAAATAAGGAAACATGGCTTTAAGTGACCTAGTGGCCCAGATGGACTTAACAGATATATTGAGATCATTCCATCCTAAAACAGCAGAATACACATTCTTTACAAGTGCATATATATCAGACATTCTCAGAACATATCCCATGTTACGTCACAAAATGGATCTCCACAAATACAAAAACACTGAAATCATTCCATGCACCTTCTCTGACCACAGCACTATGAAAGTCAACCATAACAAAACATCTGCAAAGACCATAGATACATGGAGGTTAAATGCCATACTACTAAATAACGAATGTGTCAGCCAGGAAATGAAGAAGAAGAAGAAGAAGAAAAAGAAAGGAGGAGGAGGACAAGGAGGAGGTGGAAGAGGAAGAGGAGAGCGAGGAGGAGAAGGAAAAGAAGAATAAAGGAAGAAGACGGAAAGAAGAAAAGAAGGAAAAAAGAAGACAGAAGAAGGAGGAGGAGGAGAAAAGAAAAAGAAGGAGGGGAGTGGGAAGGGGAGGAGAAGGAGGTGAAGGAGGAGGAGGAGGAGAAGAAAGTTTAAAACTTCATGGAAAGATCTAAATCTATAAAGAGCACCCCCAGAGCAAATAATCCGGTGAAGAAGTGGGCCAAAGACACACATACAGACTTTTCCAAAGAAGAGTTTCACATGGTAACAGACACAGGAAAAGACGCTTTACATCACTCATCATCAGGGAAATGCAAACCCAAACCACAGTGACATACCACCCTGTCAGAATGGCTAAAATTAACAACTTGGGCAAGCACAGATATTAGCAAGGATGCAGAGAAAGAGGAATCCTTTTGTTACCGCTTGTAGGAATGCATACTGGCACAACTACTCTGGAAAACAGGATGGAGGTTCAGCAAAAAATTAAAACTGGAACTACCTCATGACTCAGTGATTGCACTAGAAGTACTTAATCCAAAGGATATAGGAATGGTGATTTGAAGGAGCACATGCACCCCAAAGTTTATAGCAGCATTATTGACAATAGCCAACATATGGAAAGAGCCTGAATATCCACCGACTGACGAATGGATAAAGAAGATGCGGTATATATGTACAATGGAGGATTTTCATCCTCAGCGATGAAAAAGAATGCAATCTTGCCATTTGCAACAATGTGGATGGAACTTGAATGTATTATGCTAAGTGAAATAAAGTCATTGAGAGAGAGAGACAAATATCGCATGCTTTCACTCATGTGGAATTAAGAAACATAACGGATGAAATGAGGGGGAGGGAAGCAAAAATAAGATAAAAACAGAGAGGGAGACAAGCCATACTCTTAAACACTGAGAACAAACTGAGGGTTGCTGGTGGGGTTTGGGTGGGGGGTGTGCTAAATGGGTGATAGGCATAAAGGGAGACACTAGTTGGGATGAGCCCTGGGAATTATACATAGGTGATGAATCACTACATTATATTCTTGAAATCATTATTTTACTACATGTTAACTAGCTTGAATTTAAAGCTTTTTAAAGTGCAATGAAAAATGTTAGAATGAAAACATAATGATCCCAAACTGCTGGGTGTAGCAAAACCAATTCTGAGATGGGCGTTCCAGCAATACAGGTTTACCTCAAGGTGCAAGAGGAATCTCAAGTAAGCAACCTAATCTTGCATCCAAAGAAGCTAGATAAAGAACAACCATCAAACCTAGAACCTGCAGAAAGAAGGAAATCATGAAGTTTGGAGCAGATATAAATGAGATAGAAACGAAAGAGAAAGAAAGAAAGAAAGAAAAACAAAGAAAGAAGAGAGAGAAAATGAAAACAGAAAAGATCAATGAAAGGAGAAGCTGGCTCTTTGAGAAAAACCAATAAAGTTGATAAACCTCTTGCCAGACATCACAGAAAAAAAAAAAAAAAACCCAAAACACTAAAATACATAAAACCACAAATGAGAAAGGAGAAATAGCAACCAACACCACAGAAATACAATCTCATAAGGGAATATTATGAAAAAATACATGCCAGCAAATTGCCAACCTAGAAGAAATGATTAAATTCCTAGAAAAAATTAAACGACCAACATCGAAACAGGAGGAAATAGAAAATTGGACAGACGGATACCCTGTATCAGTAAGGAAATGAAGTCGGTAATGACAAAGTTCCAACAAGCAATATCCAGGATAAGATAGCTTCACAGGCAGATTCTACCAAACCCTTAAAGAAGACTTCATGCCTATTCTTCTTAACCTATCCCCAAAAATAGAAAAAGAAGGAAAACAATTCATTCTATGAGGCCGACCTTACCCTGATACCAAAACCAGGAAAAGACACCACTACAAAAGAGAAGCACAGGCCAATAGCCCTGATGGACATACATGCAAAAATTCTCAATACAAGAATAGCAAACATCATTCAACAATGCATTAAAATATCAATGACCATGATCAACTGGGATTTATTCCTGGGTCACAAATGTGGTCCAATATTCTCAAGCCAATCATTGTGATACATTACATCAATAAGAGAAAGGTTAAGAACCATAAGATCATTTCAATAGATGCAGAAAATGCATTTGGCAATACACACAATCCATTCATGATAAAAAAAAAAAAACAAAACAAAAACAAACCCTTCAGCAAAGTAGGTGTAGAGGGAGCATAACTCAACATAACAAAGGCCATCTATGAAAAACATAGCTGACATCATCCTTCATAAGAAAATACTGACGGCTTTTCCCGTAAGGCAGGAACAACACAAGGATGTCCACTCTCACCACTTTCACTCAACATAGGACTGAAAGATGTAGCCAAAGCAGACAACGTAGACAAAGGAGACAAAAGAAATCCAAATCAGTGTGGAAGAAGTAAATCTCTCACTATCGACAGGATAATATATATACAAAACCCTAAGACTCCACAATAAAAATAGCTAGGATCGATAGGTGAATTCAGTGAAGTCTCAGGATCCAAAATCAATATACAGAAATTTGTTGCATTTCCAAAGACTAACAATGAAGCCACAGAAAGAGACGTTAAGAAAACAATCTCATTTACAGTTGCACTCAGAAGAATGACATGTCAAGAATGAAGAACCAAACAGAAGAAAGACCATACCCTGAAAATTATAAAACACTGATGAAAGAAATTCAAGATGGCACAAAGATTTTTTTTTTTTAAATTTTTTTAATCTTTATCTTTGAGACAGAGACAGAGTGTGAGGGGGGAGGAGCAGAGACAGAGGGAGACACAGAGTCTGAAGCAGGCTCCAGGCCCTGAGCTCTCAGCACAGATCCCATCACCGGGCTCGAACCCACAAACGGTGAGCTCATGACCTGAGCCGAAGTTGGACGCTTAACTGAGCCACCTAGGTGCTCCAAGATTGCACAAAGATAGAAAGACATTTGAGCTCATGGATCAGAAAAAGAAGTATGTTTGGAATGTCTATTGTCCCCAGGGCAATCTATTCATTTAATGTAGTCCCTATCATTTTCCACAGAACTAGAACAATCATAAAATGTCTATGGAACCATGAGACCACAAAGAGCCAAAGCACTCCTGAAAGAGAAAAGCAAAGCAGGATGCATGGCAATTCCAGACTTCAAGTTGTATCACAGGCACAAAAATAGACACACAGAGATCAAGAGAAGAGAAGGATGTCTTCTGACATCCACATGGCTAGCAGACACATGAAAAGATACTCAACATCACTCATCAGGGAAATACAAAGCAAACCACAATGAGATACCAACTCCCACCTGTCAGAAGGGCTAAAATTAACAACACAGGCAACAACAGATTTGGCGGGGATGCGGTGAGAGGCGAACCCTTGCACGTGGGTGACTAGGACCCTTAAGCGTCCAACTTTGGCGCAGGTCGCGATCTTGCAGTTTTGGGTCTGAGCCCTGTGTCAGACTCTGTGTTGACAGCTCAGAACCTGGAGCCTGCTTTGGATTCTGTGTCTCCCTCGTTCTCTGCCCCTCCCCCCCTCAAAAATAAATAAAAACATTAAGGGGAACCCTTTAACACTGTTGGTGGGAATGCAAACTGGTGCAGCCACTCTAGAGAACAGTATGGAGGGTCCTCAAAAAATTAAAAATAGAACTACCCTATGGCCAAGCAATTGCACTACTAGGTATTTCTCCAAAGGATACAGGAGCGCTGCTTCAAAGGGGCACATGCACCCCAAATTTATAACAGCCCTAGTAACAATAACCAAAGTATGGAAAGAGCCCAAATGGCATTGACTGATGAGTGGATAAAGAAGCTGTGGTATACACCACACACACAGACACACACACACACACACACACAGTGGAATACTTCTGAGTGATGGTAAAGAATGAAATCTTGCCATTTGCAACAATGTGGATGGAATTAGAGTGTATTATGTGAAGTGAAATATATCAGTCAGAGAAAGACAAATATATGAATTTACTCATGTGGAATTTAAGAAAACACAACAGAGGAACACAGGGGAAGGGAAGGAAAATAGAAGATAAAAATACAGAGGCAGGCAAACCATTAGAGACTCTTAAATACGGAGAACAAACTGAGGGTTGCGGAAAGGGTGATGGGTGGGGGGATAGGCTAAATGGGTGATGGGCATTAAAGGAGGGCATTTGTTGGGATGAGCTCCAGTGTTACATGTAAGTGATGAATCACTGGGTTTTCCTCCTGAAACCAATACTACACTGTATGTTATTCAACTTCAATTTAATTACATGAGTTTTAAAAGATAGAACAGAATAGAAAACACCGAGATGCACACACACACACACACAGAAATATATATTCGATTAGTCTTCACCTAAGCAGGAAAGAATATCCAATGTCTCTTCAAAGAAGGTGTTGGGGAAAGGGGAGAGCATCAAGCAAAAGAATGAAAGTGAACCACTTCCTTACACCATGCACATAAATAAAGACAAAATGGATGAAAATCCTAAAAGTGAGACCTGAAACCATAGAAATCCTAGGACAGAACACAGGTAGTAACTTCTTTGACATCAGCCACAGCAACTTCTTTCAAAGATCTGTCTCCTGAGGCAAGAGAAACTAAAGTAAAAACAAACTCTTGGGATTTTTATCAAATAAAAAGATTCTGCACAGTGAGGGAAACAGTCAACAACACGAAAAAACAACTTACGGAATGGCAGAAGATATTTGCAAAGGACATATCTAATAAATGGCTAATATCCAAAGTAGATAAAGAAGTGATATATAACACAAGCCCCACCAATTACAACCTGGGCCAAAGACATGAGCAGACCTTTCTCCAAAAAAAACGTATGCAGATGGCCAACAGGCACATGAGAAATGCTTATTTATCATCAGGGAAATGCACATCAAAACCAAAGTGAGCTACTACCTCACACCTGTCAGAATGGCAAAATTCAACAACAAAAGAAGCAATCGGTGTTGGCAAGGATGTGGAGAAAACAAACTTCTTGGGAATGCAAAGTGGTGGTGCCACAGTGGAAAACAATATGGAAGCTCCTCTAAAATTTAAAAATACAACAACCTTATGATCCAGCAGTAGCACTACTGGGTATTTACCCAAGGAATGAAAGAACACTGATTCAAAAGGATACATTTATAGCATGAGTTGCAATAGCGAAGATATGGAAGCAGCCCAAGTGTCCATCAATCAATGAATGGATAAAGAATATAGATAGGTAGATAGATAGATAGTGGAATTATATATATATATATATAATTATATGGATTATATATACATATGATTTCCATATATAATAGAACATATAATATATTTTTATATAATAATTATATTATCTATTAATTATATAATTATATAAAATATCTATAAATTCCATATATAATTATAACATACACATGTGGCCTCCTCCTGCTACCTTGCATGCAGAAATATTTAGGAGTAATTGGCAGGAATTGAAGACAAATCAGGATGACAATAATTTACAGATAGATACAGGAGGCTTTGCAATGGAAGGTCAGTGGGAAATGCTCCGTGCCTGCCATCCTGGGCCTGCACTTGTGACGCTCTTGACCCACCTCAAATACAGGTTCATTTTGTATGAATTCCTTTAACCACCACCCATCCTTGTTCTGTGCCCAGCACTATATCTTTATTTGTGACCATGAAAACATGACGGGTGCCATGTGGAGATGATGTTCAATGAGAAAGACAGAAGTGAAAGGGGTGGGGGGGGGCGGTCCATGGGTCAGCAGGGATGGTGGAAAACAGCAACAGGCCATTTAAAATAGAGACTTGTACTTCAAAGGAAACTTCTTCCAAAAGGAAAACGTAGCACACAGGTCTTGTAAAAGGAATGCATTAGAGCTTTTGGAAAACTATGTGTTTGTATTGAATATGTGAACATATGTGATAATTGAACATGTGATAATGTCACCTGTATACTTATTCCTAGAACAAAAAATTAAATTGGAGTGGACCAGGTACGTGTCTGGCAATTTGTCTCACCAAATTACAGCATGTTGGAAGGAATCTTCTAGGCCACTTTAACTTTTCCAATGGATGCTCTAATCCTATGACAATCAAATCATTCTCTTCGGAAACCTCCATTGTGTCATCTTCCTCACAGATTCAAGGAAGTTAGCTCATCATAATTCCAGGTACCCACAGAGTACCCTAGTCCTTTCCTCTGAAGTCTGGGCCAAGGATGACCCTGTGTCCAGCAGAAACCTACCAATTTCAGCAATTCCCTGCACATGTTTGGGCATTTGAGCATGCAGGTAGGAAAATGGATGCTGCTGCCCCATGGCAGGGCTCGCTCGAACCCTCTTGTCACTTCTCCAGAGTCTCCTTTTTCATGAACACACCACGAGTGTATGTGTGCCAGTGTACATGCGGGGACTGGAGGGTAACAAGTAACTTGTTCTCCACATGGAGAACAAGTGGCCATGATTCCTCCCAGCATATTAAACTCTCTCATTTCTACAGAAAACCTGATAGGAGGGATTTGAACCATGGCTTAAAAAGGCAGAGGCCAGCCTTATCCTGTGGACTCTTCCCGCCTCCTGTGATCTGTGCCAGTCCTAGTCTCTCGATCAGAACAGTCACCCCACGGTAGAATGAGAGCTTGGATAGAGAACCACACAGGTCAGTTCTCCAGAGAATGTGATATCAGGCTCCATCAACACTGCCTAGGGTGTCAGATGGGGAGTGTTCAGCCACACCTGTACACTAAGTGTACCTGTTTGCTTTAGACAGGCCTTAAAACCTGCATAGAACAGGCAAATGTTTGGAGCCACTGAGGAAAGATCAGGTCTGTGTCCACCACCTGGCACGCAGGACATCACTCAGGCCCAACAGCGCATGAGTGTGCTCCCTGCTTTCAGAAGCATGGCAATGCAGCAAAGGCTCGGCTCAAAAGTGGGTCTTGAGTAACCATCCCACCCCTCTGCCACCTACTGTGCCCAGAAGAGAAGGAAGGCATCCATATCAACCAGGCAGAAGCATTCTACCTCAGAATCATACAGTTTCCTTCCACACCTGCCTCTGCTGCTGGGCCTACAGAGATCTGTCCTTCAGAAGGACATAGATCCTTTCCAAAGTCACACAGTGCTCTAATGGTAAATTTCTTGCTTTGGTAGAGGTGAGATTTGGGCACCTGTAGTAGATATCAAAGTCACAGTGGCACAAAGAATACAGATGTGTTTCTTCTGCATATAAATGAACCCCGGAAGTCGCTACCCTATAACTGACTATGGCTTGCCCACCATGGGAGATCACACATCATTGATGTCCCCGCTCTAACATGTGAGTATAGCATTTCCCTTTTTAAAATTTAACAAAGCAGAATCTAGGCTGAATGCATGGTGGTGTGGCGAGAACATCCCGTCATTTACAGAAGAATTAATTGGTCCTGAAAAGAATTCATTCGCTATAAAATAAATTCAGATAAACTAGAACTTGTATGTTGAGCTATACCTTTTTAAGTTGATCAAGAAATTGAAGTGTTTTATGATTTTTCCCCGGAAACTCTTTATCCCAAGACATCCTATGTTCGTCTACGTCTGATTTCCATGTTCATTAAGCACAGCACCAAAATAAAATGATTTGTGTGCAGGAGCTCAGTTCTCCAAGATAAAATGTCTGCGTCAGGAAAGCAGGGTCCAAATGGAGGTGTAAAAACAGCAAGATCAAATCATCTGCTCATGGTTTTCCCTGTTTTATGCCAAATGTGTATTTAATTCTCATTAGTTAGCCTACTGTGCAATATTGGTTTCAGGATTAGAATTCAGTGATTCGTCACTTACAGACCACATCCGGTACTCATCATAACAAGTGCCCACCTCAATACCCATCCCCCCTCTATCCCATCCTCCACCCACCCAGAAAAAGAAATCAACGAATAGATCCCATTGGCAATTGCACCAAAGATACTTTGTAAGAAACTTAGAAATCAGCCTGACCAAAGAAGTTTAAGATATGCACTCTGAAAACTTAAGAAGGAAATGGAAGATGATACAAAGAAATGAGAAAACATTCCATATTCATGGTTTGCAACTACAAATATTGTTACAATGTCTATGTTACCCAAAGCAATCTACACAATGCAATCCTTATCCAAATACCACCTGCATCTTTCTCACAGGTACAACAAAGAATCCCAAAATTTGGTGGGATCACAAAAGACCCTGAATAGCCAAAGCAATCCTGGGGAAGAAAAACAAAGCTGGAGGCTCCAGTGTGGAACATATTCCAAAGAGCACTAAAAAGAAAAAGGAAAAAGAGAAGGAAAAGCCTAATGATTTACTGTGACTGACTCATGATTCTAAATACGCTTGTTTTTATTTTGTCTTTGTGCGTAGAGTTCATCAGCAGTATCATAAAATCAACTGTTTGCCACTCAAATATTTAGAATAAAGTATGAAAAAAATGAGAGCAGAATGTGACATCATGAGGCTTCAATGTTAATGCATTTTCTAATCCAATGTGTTTCAAAATATTCAAACTCACCACTCCCAGGTGACAGTAGAATTTGACAAAATTCAGCTGCCACAAGTGACAGACTGCTTTTCACGTGAATGTAAACATTTCTATACTTGGGCCAGATATCAGTTACATGTTTGGAGATCACACAGAATTACTCAAAGCTCAACCTCTGGAAGGCTTCCCACTTTAGTCCCGTATGTTATATTAATAATGTCTACACAGCCGAAGACATAAAACAAAGAGTGGTGTGTCCCTGTGTGTTTAATGCAATCCAAAGAAAGGTGTCACGTTGCAAAGCAATCAGGTTAGATGTCAAATAGAGTGGGGAATATAAAACCCAAATGCACTTCAATACAGGTGGTGCTGGAAAGAGCCCACCTCACTTCAGGGGCAGGAAGAGACTGACATCAGAGGTCAGAGTCAGGAGCGACTGGTCTGTCCTCAGTGAGTAGGCAAGCTCCCACTCTGGTGGTGGGCTGCCACACAGCAATTCGTTTTTGATGTTGGGGAAGAAAAGTTGTTCTGTTACAACTCAGTGCTTGGCAAGATTGTTTGGCCCCAGATAGTCACTCCCTGCCTTCTCCCCACCTCCTGGAATGCCTGAACTTCCTTCTGAGATACTAACGTTTTGTCCGTGGAAAGTCAATATATTAGAGTGGTTAAGTATTGAAAAAGGTAAAATAAATGAGCCCATTTCGACAAAAGCAAATGAATACGAAGCCTGTCAGAAGTTGTTTTTCTTGGGGATGCGTCTCTCAAGACCACTTAGGATGCCTACAAGTGGGAAAAATTTCCCAAGCAGGAAAAATTGTTGCTGAAGAAATATTTGCTATGACACTGTTTATTATTAGGGTTGGCGCTGCCAGTGGTAAATGTACCCCTGTCCAAGGTTACAGTTGGCAAGAGACACCCACTCTCCACTCTCCCCACCGGGGAAAGTAACATTATCATCTAAAATGTACATTGTCATATTTACAACAGAACTTCGTTGGAAAGTCACTACGAAAGCACTTGTGTTCCTCAGGGAAAGACAGGTAAGCTCACCTCAGCAACAGCCTGCTGCCTCTTTACAGAAACGGCCCTCCGCTTTTCCTTTTTAGGGACATCTAGAAGGACACAGATTACACGTCTGTACCTTGTTTGTGCTGCTCAAGAATAACTCAGGGACTTTTCCTTGATATGAACATGGGCCAGAGCATAAGGATGCTTGTGGTCACCTGCATGGACTTAATGTTACTGCTGAGCCACACTCAGCAATAATACTTGACGTGTGCAATATGAGTTTTTTTGAGAAGGTAGACATTTGCAATTTTGCAGCGTCAGTGGCACATATCCTCTGGGGGAACAACTCTGTGTGTGTGTGTGTGTGAGCGTAGGGGTGGGTGGGGTGGTGCTGTCTCTCTCACACACACCAACTCACATTTACACTGCATAAAGTCACACAAGACACCGCCAAGCCTCATGAACACTCTCCCCAAAACACATTAATGGAACACATGACTCCCTTGTATTATGGAAATATGGATATAGTTTTTTCCCAGGGAACTTTATCTTTCCCCCGCACACCCATGACTTAGTCCTGGAAATAGAAGGTCCTCCAGACTGAACACAACAAGAATGCACCACCTGCCTTAACATCTAGAGTTTTCCTAGCAAGAGACTGATTCCAGAATACATACCATTTACAGTGGCCTCTGAGTACACCTGCAGTTACAGAAAAACTAGCACCATGAGTGTAATATGTGTACCTTGTCATTGGTTCTCTTAATGACTATTAGAAAGCAAATGATCTGGAAGAACCAGTAAAGTCAAGGCCCCTGAATCAAGCACAGAATACACCAGTGGAAAAGACATGAGTTTTTCCTATGGAATGAATCTCACAAGTCCATTCAAGCAGTAATTCCAAAGTTCTTAATTCAATGAGCTACCTCAGTGGCTCGGATGGTTGAAATTCTGATTCCTGATTTCAGTTCACGTCATGATTCCAGGGTCAAGCGATGGAGCTGAGCTCCATCAGGAGCTCTGTGCTGAGCATGAAGCCTACTTAAATCTCTCTCTCCCTCTGCTCCTCTCCCTCAATCACAATGCTCTCTCTCTCTTTCTCTCTCTCCAATAATAAATAAATAAATAAATAAATAAGCAAAATATTTTGTTCAAGGAGCAAAAATTTCTTCTGAGTCTGCCGTACAATTTACACCTCCTCTTCCTACCCTGAGAAAATGGTACCTAACCTCTAAAAAATACACTGTCACATTGTTTTGTCTGAATTCACTCGAAAATAATCAAAACCTAGAAGTCAACATTTCTATCTCAGGCAAAGACATGGAAGCTCACCATAGAAGCAGATTTTGTTTGTCCTTCTGTCCTCTTCCTTTGCTCTTATTCCTTTGCTCCTCCTAGGAGGACACAGAGTAACTGTCAGTCCATTGTTAGTGTTGCTCCAGAATTTCCCAGCAATCAGTGTTAGTACGGATATGGGGCAAGACTGTCTGGTATTGCCTGGATCATAAGCATGGACTTAGCTGTTGCTAGGTTATCAGCAACAGCTGAGAGAGGAAAGCAACCAGGAGGAAGAGGAAATGCAGGAGAAACAGTCTTTGACATTCCAGCTTAAGGCAACCTTGTTAGTGTGAAAGAGTCAGTGTACAAATGGACAGCATGAATGGACACAAATGGACAAATGGACACACTGTGAGGAGGAGTCCCAATCTCTCCCTGCCCATTGAGATGTCTCTTCATTTGTCTTGCCAGGAGGAACCTCCTTCAACTTGCCACCCAACTGGAGATGACTAGGAGGACACAGAGTAGCTTCCAGCCCTTGGAATTGTATCTCATGAATCACTCAAAGAGCTCCCTTGACCTGGACAAGAGAACTCTGTAGATGGATGCGGATGGTTAAAAATCATGCATATGACTGCTGTTGAGCCACCCTTCTTCATGGAAGGAGAGGCCAAGACGAACAGCAGACAAGAAAGGATAAACAGGGCGCCTGGGTGGCTCAGTCGGTTGAGCGTCCGACTTCAGCTCAGGTCACGATCTCGCGGTCCGTGAGTTCGAGCCCCACATCGGGCTCTGGGATGATGGCTCAGAGCCTGGATCCTGCTTCTGATTCTGTGTCTCCCTCTCTCTCTGCCCCTCCCCCATTCATGCTCTGTCTCTCTCTGTCTCAAAAATAAATAAACGCTAAAAAAAAATTAAAACAAAAAAGAAAGAAAGGATAAACAGAGTCGTGGCTTTGTCATTAAAATCAACCTCAAGCACTGTGAAATAGATCTACAAATGGAACCAAACTATGCTCTACGATTCGAAAAACGGGTCCCATTACACAAACTGCTTGCTGTGAAGCCCCACTAACTGGTACTAACTTCATGATGTCATGCAAAACCATTTCTACCTCTGTGGATCCACACGGGCTGCAATCTATTTTGTAAGGTTTTTCCATGTGATTTTAACCTGTTTATTGATGAGCTCAGTTCAATGCAAGTCATTCTATACTGTTCTATGGAATCTATAATTCTATCGTATTTTTCCAATAATCAGTTATAAGGATGATCCATTATGGGATTCCAGTAAATACTGGAATTATACCTTTGAAATCTAGCTGTAAAGAGGAGTGGGAGGAACAGCATTTCAATTATCGAATGCATAAGTCACAGTGTTGAAAGGTCCAGCATAGGGATTTTAGTCAATGGTACCATCATGGCACTGCATGGTGGCACACAGTAGTTACACTTGTGAGTACATAATGAACACATAGGCCTGTCAAATCACTATCCTTTATGCCTGAAATTGATGTAACATTGTGTGTCAACTCTACTTCAACAATAATAACAATAATAATGATAATAATGAAAAACGCTAAAAAGAAGATAGTCAAAAAATTCAAAAGGTAAAATGAATTAAAATGACCATAATTTATCCTATAGTATTTTTCCATCCAGTTTTTGTCTCATCTGTGTATTCCTTGAGTTAGGCAGCTCTCCAAGCTAAAAGCAGACATCCAATAATGGGAGGGTTCGTTACAGTGTGAGACATGGGTACCTTTTTATATTCTCTAACCCAACTCTGTAAAAGAGTTGCAAAAAATATAGTGCACTTTGGGTTAATAACCAAAAAGGTGCTTTGAGTTCTTATTTGCCATTTTTGCTGAGGTGTATAGCTTCCAGCATTTGAGCACTTCTGGGGTTGAGGTAAGCTATCAAAGAACACTGCATCCCTGCATATCTCTGAATCCCTGTTTATGGCCAGCTTCTGAGAAGTGACCCAGTACTGAAAGAGATTTACCAGGGATTTCGATACTGTCCCTCCCAGTCTCTTTATGAGCTGACCAGACAGATTTGAACCCTCTATGTGGTTTTCACAATGATGGCTATGCCAAACACTGTCCTCAATGTGACCACAGAGATGCATGCAGTCCCAGAAATATACACAGAACTTGGAAAGAGTTTGTTTGGTTTCTACTGATTCCATGGTTCAGAGTCAACCATGTCAGTGTGGGGAGTATAATTCAAAAGCTCAGAATACCAGCATGGGGCTGCTCTCACATTTTGGCTTTTCAGTTAAGAGTTTGTGAGCTTGGTCACAATAATCTTCGTGCTTCAATCTCTCCATCTGAACAGTGTCCTCAGAAAGTACAGCACAACAGTTGTCATGAGGGTGGGATGATTAATGCAAGTAAAGCCTGTGGTGTTAAAGCTCAGGAAGTTTAATCAGAAAGGAAATAACTTGTCTGATATCTCACAACCTAACAAAACTGAGAGCTGCATTCAAACCCTGGGGTCCAAGCTCCCAGGGCAGTGTTTTTTCCATGACACAGCTGCTTTTTCTAAAAATAATCACTTTATCTTAAAGAAGACACAGTTTTTAAGTTGTCAGATAAAGTTCTCAAAAATGACATTGGTGACTGCCTGAGTACACAGTAAGTGGCCATTTCCCAAATTACTGTGCACGATGCTTCCAGAATGTATCAGTTGCTTGACCCAGGATCAACAGACATCTGATCAAACATGATGAAAACAATGTGCCCTGGGAAAAGACGCATCATCTACATAACATATTGGTGTTGTCAAATGTGTGAAACCGTATCATCTTGTATGGTTGATTCCTTCTAAATGTGAGTCCTCAAGCTAAGGCTGTTGCCAAGTCATCTAAATGACCATAGTGTAGCCTTTGAAGAGAGCTCTGGATGAAGAGTCAGGAGATCTGAGTCAAGCATTACATCAAAACAACATTAATAGAGACTTGTTATTTTTTAAAGCTGGACCTCTACATAAAAATTATGCAATTAGCTACATATATAATTCTTATTTCACTTTTCATCTCAACACACTATCTACTGTTGTGTGTGGAAGGCTGGATACTCAATGGATATTTAAAAAAACAGGAAACACACACATACACACAAAAAAATACTATTTTCCCAAGTTCTTACATCTGCAGAGGGTAAAAAGTTGAGTGAAAGCATATGGCTGACATTTCTGTAAAACCATAAGTGGGGGTAACAGCAAACATTTAAAAGAAAATGTGCATTGTGGTCCATAAACACGTCCATGCACGTTCTTCTCAGCTGTTTTGGAAAGCTAATTATATGAATAGAAGCAGCATGTGCCCAAATATATTGAGCTCAATACACCCTTAAGGAGAAAAGGAGCATGAAGGCGTGTTCAAACAAAAGTAGAGGGCCCCACAGGCAAGAGGCATGGAAATCACCTCTCTCCATCCTAACAAGAAAAAGCCTGAAGAGACTGAACAATCCACAACTCTTCTGGAATTTATGAGAGCGAAAAACACAAGACAAACCTTGGCCCCCAAGAGACAGAAAAGTTACTAAGGGGAGTCAAGTTTACTGGAGCAGAGTCTCTCAAGAAGAACACACTTTTTTCTCAAGCTCTCATGGAACCTTCACCAATAGAGACCACACGCTGGGCCATGAAAACCCAACTCGAATTGAAAAGAGTAGAAATCTTACCATGTATGCTCTCACACCTCTGTGAAATTAAATTAGAAATCCACAGCAAAGAGAATTATTGGAAAAATCCAAATATATCTGGAGATTTCATCATACACTTCTGAATAATACAGTGGTCAAAGAAGTTTCAAGAGAAACTGAAAAGTTTTTTTTTCAATGAAGTGAAGATATAATTTGATGAGAAATTGTGGACATCAGTGGTTGGGGGAAAGTTACAGTCCTGAATGCCATGTGTTAGAAAACAAGAAAGACATAAAGTGAATAATTTAAGCTTCCACCTTAGGAAACAAAGCAAGGAACAGTAATTAATATAAAAAGAAGCAGGAGGAAAAAATATTGCAGATAAGACTGAAATAGAAAATAGGATATTATGAGAGAAAACAAAAGCAAGACAAAAGCTGGTTCTTTGTAATTGTCAGTAAAATGGTTAAAGCTCTAGCCTGACTAACCATGAAGAAAAGAGAGAAAACATGTTAGCATCAGTCGAAAAAGGAGTCATCGCTACAGATCTTATGGACATTGAAAGAATTCTGAAGTAATATTTGGAACAACTCTGATATAGCTTAAACTAAAGAGGCTATTTCCTTCAAAGACACAAACTACCAAAACCCACACAAGAGGAATATATCATCTGAATAGATGTGTATCAAAGAAATTGAGTCAGTGAAAGAAAAATATGTGATTTCACTCACATGTGGAATTTAAGAAAAAAACAGATGAAAACGTGGGAATCAGGGGTTTAGAAAGAAAGTGAGAGAAACCACAGGAAAATCTTAAGGATAGAGAACAGTGTTGCTGGAGGGAGGTGGGTGGACAGGTATTAAGGAAAGAAATTGTGATGATTCCTGGGTGTTGTAGGTAAGTGATGAATCACTGAATTCTGCCTCGAAACTAATTTTGCACTGCATATTAACGAACCAAAATAATAAAAAATTAAAACTACATACAAAAAAGAAAAAATTGATTAATTTAAAAATAATGTATAAAGGAAGTGCCAGCCTCAGAAGGTTTCACTGGTGACGTCTAACAAATCTTATAAAGCAAAACACAGTCTTCCTGTATCATCCAGCAATGTTATCGCTCGGTATTTACCCAGTTGAGTTGAAAGATTGTGTTCACACAAAATCTTACCCAGGAGTGCTTATATCAGCTTTATGTATGATCAATACTAGAGGCAACCACACTGTCCTTCAATAGGCGAAAGGATAACCAACTTTCAATACATCCAATGAAATATTCTGTAACAAAATAATTGAGCTATCAAGCCCCCAAAAAGACATGGATAAATGTTAACTGGATACATATCAGTGAAAGAAGTCAGCCTGAAAAAGCCACACGGTCTATGCTTCCAACTATACACCTAGAAGAAAAGAGAATGCACGTCAACACCTAGTTGGTGCTGCTGAAGAATAATTCAGGGACTCTTCCTTTATATGAACATGGGTCAGAGTATATGGAGGCTTTTGTTACCTGCATGGGCTTCCTTGAAGTGTGCAGTATGAGAACGTTCTGAAAATGTAGACATTGGTCATTGTGCAGTGTCAGTGGCACATATCTCCTGGAAAAACCCACATCTCTCTCCCTCTCTCTGTATTTCAATATGTCTGTCTCTTTCGGAGTGACGCTCTCTCTCTGTCTCTGGGTCTCTCAAGAAAACACACACACACACACACACACATACAGAACCATCCCAAGACTCATGCACACAAAATCACACAGCACACAAGGAATACATTATCTTTCGCATACTGTAGAAACATGGACATAGTTTTTCACCTGGGACGTCGGTCTTTCCCCCGCCACCCTCAAGCACCAGTCCCCCCAGGACTCTGGAATCAGGGTAGCTCTCCAGACTGAAGACAAGAATACCCCACAAACATCACCACCCAAACATATTCTTCAGCAACAGTTTCCAGGATACATAACTTTTTCCCGTGCTCCTACGGCCACATGAATGTTAGGAAAGAAAACACCATCAGGGTGAGATCATGATATACAGTATTTGCCCCACTCTTCAGTTCTCTTGGTGACTTTAGGATATAAGATAGGACACAGTGGGTGAGTCAAAGACCACAAAAGCAAATGAATAGGATGCCTGTCAGAAGTTGTTTTTCCTGGGGATGTGTCTCTCAAGACCACTTAGGATGGCGACTACAAAACTCTTCACACAAGCAGAAAAAATCGCTGCTGATGAAAAAGATTCGATGACACTGTTTTTGACCAGGTTTTGCACTGCCAGTGGTAAATGTCCCCTGACCAAAGTTACAGTTGGCAAGAGACAACCACTCACCACTCTCCGTACCAGGGAAACTAACAATATCATCTAAAATGTACACTGTCATAGTGACAACAGAAGTTGATTGGAAAGACTCTAAGAAAGCACTTGTGTTCCTCAAGACAGGGAAGCTCACCTCAGCAACAGCCTGGTACCTTCTTACACGAACGGCATGCATCTTTTCCCTCTTAGGGACACCTAGAAGGACAGAGAATGTATGGCAGTACATTGTTGGTGCTGCTCAAGAATAACTCAGGGATTCTTCCTTGATACGATCATGGGGCAGAGCATACAGAGGCTTTGGTTACCAGCATGGACTGAATGTTCCTGCTGAGTCTCGTTCGGCAGCATTCTTGGAAGTGTGCAGTATGAGTTTTGTTGACAGTAGACATTGGCTATTGTGCAGTGTCAATGTCACGTGTTTCCTGGAGAAACACACATCTCTCTCTCTCTCTCTCTCTCTCTCTCTCATGAGTGTGTCTCGTTCTCTTTGTTTTTCCCTCTCCCTTAGTTTCTGCCTCTCTCAAACACACGCACGCGGGCACGTACACACACACACAACACACTGTGAATTCATTGTCTTCTCACACTGTAAACATGGACTTAAGTTTTCCCCTGGGAAATCTGTCTTTTCTCCACACCCTCATGCCTCTGTCCTACAAAGAACATGGAGTCAGGGTAGCTCAACAGACTGATGCCAGCAAGAATGCCCGATCTTCCTGACCATATAATTTCATCAGTGGGTTAAGTGTCCCACTCTTTATTTGGGCCCAGGTCATGATCTCAAGGTTTCTGGAATCAAATCTCTGACTGTGATTCTACACCGCTCCCTCAATAAATGAATAACCTTTAAAAGTTATCCAACAGAGAATGTAAACTGATGCAGTCACTATGGAAAAACAATATGGACGGTCTTCAAGACATTTAAAAAAGAACTACAATTTGATTCAGCAATCCCAGTTTGGCTAACACATCCAAAATATTGAAATCTGGTCTTCCATATGATATCTGCACTTTCTTGTTCTGCATTCGCAAAAGCTGAGATATCGAAACAAATGAAGGTCCACTGATGAAAAAATGCACAAAGACGATGTGGTCTGTCCATACAATGGGAGACTATTCAGGCTTAAAAAAAGGAAATCCTTTCATTTTTGACAACATAGACGGCCCTGGGGGACTTGGTGTTAAGCGAAATAAGCCAGACACATAAAGAAAAATACTGCAAGATGTCACTTACATGTGGAAATTAAAATAGACAAAAGCAAAGAAACAGAAAATAGCATAGCCGCTGAAGGGAGCGGTAAAGGATTTGGTGATCAGGCACCAAGTTTCATTTATACAAATAAATCAGTTCTGGAAACCTACCTTGCAACATGGGGCTTGTGGTGAACTGCTTGAAAATCAGTAAGAGTGATTTTGTAGGTTGAGTTCATTTACTACGAAAGAAAAAGAAAATTTCCAGCACTCTGTGGGCACATACCTTTATCTGTGTGAGACAGTATAGAAATCAGAACAATCCAGTCATTGAAAACATAGGGTTGGTGCTTTTGGGTTGTGCCTAAGTTTCCTGTAGTGCACAATGAAAGCTTTCCTACGGTCTATTAGTCTTACGGTATGAAGTTGAAAGTGATTAAATGTAGGAAAAGTCCGGAAAAAATGACTGATAGTTCAGAAACAAGTGTGTGTTTAGTCACTAAATATCTGGAACTTCAACACTTTGTAGTGGTTGAATCCAGGGTGGGGACTTGGATGGCTACAGGACAAAGGAGGATGGAAGCTTCCTTTTCATCCTGTCAATGGCTAGGATGCTTTACAGCTCATGTGGAAGACCTGTTACCATCTCCTGGGATCCCCATATCAACCCCATGGGGCAGAGAGGGCAGGGCCTGTGACCCACATTTTCTGTGAGAGATTAAATGATTCACCAAGTCTCACTATTCTGAACAGTGGGAGGTCCAAGATAGGAATAACGATGTTCCCTGGGGACAGAGATCCCTGAAAATCTGGGACCTTCCCAGGGCACCTGAGATCATGACTTAAACCCTTGAGCCAGGTGTTCCCCCAATCTCTTTATCAAACCTTCCTCCCCAAGGTCTCTGTGGAAGACACATGATGCCTTGGAGGAACTGCCTAAGCTAAAAGAACAGTGCAAATCCTAACTCAGGCCCCCACCTCTATGTTTCAACCCCTGACCCAAGGCACAATGCAGTTACCAAGTGAAGCCCTTCCAAAGGAGCAGGGGAAGCCCAACAGTGGCCATCCCTCCCCGGGATCCACACTACCAGGGGTATCACAAGGAGACTTCCCCAATGGCCACTTGGCCACCATCTGTGGCCAGCGGTCTGCTCAGCTCCCAAGCTGACTCCGAAGCCACAGCCTTCCATACCAACTGTCACATGAAGACTATGCCAAGAATTAGCTTCCCTTCAGTTGACTAACCCTGGCTGAGCAGCTACTGTGAATTAACTGAGAAATTGGCCCATCGGGCTGGTGCTTTGATTGTTTATTGAAAGTAGGCTGCAACACTTAACGTGGCACTATTGGTCTGTGGAACCATCTGAGCAGTCAGGACTAAGGCCTGGCTGGTGGAAGGCAGGGGCTGTACTGGCTCTGAATGGGCCCCTTCCCAGTTCCTCCTTCCCCCAAATCTGATCTCTACAGACTCCTCATCCTTCTTTATACCGTGCAGTGGCAGGGGCCCATGTCCCATCTCCTTTTAGATGGACCCTTCCATACCCAAGGCCTGGAGAAGCCTCTTCCCCCTCTACCACCATGACTCTCCCTAAGGATCAACCAGACTTGCTTTGATCTTTCTTCTGATGTTTACTCTTTTGCAAGTGATTATAAACAACCCTTTACTGAGAGACTAGATTCAAATCAAGGCACAGCAGCCTGTTATTTAATCATAAATCTTTTGTTATGAATCTCATCAATTAACAAATTTTACATAAGGAAAGCCCACCATTAAAAACCAAACAGTATTGGGGCGCCTGGGTGGCGCAGTCGGGTAAGCGTCCGACTTCAGCCAGGTCACGATCTCGCGGTCCGTGAGTTCGAGCCCCGCGTCAGGCTCTGGGCTGATGGCTCGGAGCCTGGAGCCTGTTTCCGATTCTGTGTCTCCCTCTCTCTCTGACCCTCCCCCGTTCATGCTCTGTCTCTCTCTGTCCCAAAAATAAAAAACGTTGAAAAAAAAAAAATAAAAAAAATAAAAACCAAACAGTATTATTAACTATGTGCTATTTTTCTTCTAGTCTTGCCTTGAGATGCTAGCCGGATATATATTCATTAAGCTTGTCAGCTATTGGCTTTCATTTACTAGCAAGCAATGGGATAGTTCATTAAGAGCAAAGGCCCCACTGGAGCATGGGTGAGAGTGTCAAAACAAGGAGGTTAGACACAGGGCTAGTAATCAAATGTTTGAGTTCTTATTGGTCATGATCCCTACAGTGTGTAGTTCATGGGAATCAAGCTGTTTTTAGGGTACATGCTGATAAAGTTACCAAATGCTCTTCATGATGTCCCTGAATCTTTTTTCCGTAATGAGTCTTCACACACCACATGCAACGGGACCTGAACTCATCACCCAGGGAGCAAGAGATGCATGCTCCAGCAGCTGAGTAAGGCACCAGCCCGTTATGTTCCCGATTCTTATCAGATTTGTGCCGTGTCCTGAAGAATGACCACACCGTGAAAATGACCAGGCACTGACTAGATCTCTAACTCATCTGTACAAAGAAGCAGCAATGAGGGTGATGGCACAAGGTTCATTGTGAATTGGTAGTTTTAGGCTTCATTTTCATTGTCTCACAGGTAGGCTCACAGAACTTAAGCATTACTAAGGCTCACTCGTATTGACAATGCCATCAAACACGTTTAAAGGACCTCTTCCGTCCTTACTGGACTCCGGCCAAGTGCTGAAGTGCTCAGCACTGGCAGAATTTGACCAGGTCTTCCTAACTCGTGCCTCCAAACTTTCAAAATCTTTGAACTGACCAGAACCATGTAAGATTTCTAGATCATTTTCACATTAGTGACTACAGCAAGTTCTATTATAATCTAGCTTGAGAGTTTCCCTGGGCTATGGGACCACAGAGACTACCTCATAATAATAGCTTTTGGGATTTTCCTTTGTCCAGGTGATTCCTGACATACACAAATTCTGGAACTCCTTTGCCCAGCCAATGATCACATGGCTAATTAAAAGTGCAGTTCGGTAGTTAAAACATGAGCACTGGGACTACAGGTCTGGGTTCACATCCTGACTCTTAGGAGTTCATGTTCCTGGAAACAACATTCTCCTTGCCTAAGTTTCTCCTCCTAAGAAGTAGGAAGAGTAACAAAACATCACATATGTTTGTGATGGCATTGAAAGAATTATCGCATGTAAAGTGTGCGGTGTATGACAAGGGGTCAGGAAGATTCATTAGAAGGTATAGCTATTAAGTGAGACCTTACAATTTTGCATGTTTCGGAGGTGGATTCAAACCTGGGAGTCTGAGTTCCCAAACCGTTGTTCTGTGACACAGAGCTGCTTTGCTTTGCCTAAAAACTATCATTTTACCTCAACATAATTAAGTTTTGACAGAATCAGAGGCCTCAAAAAAAAAAAAAAAGGAACACAAAAGAAAAGAAAAAAGAAAAAAGAAAGCTGTTGGTGACCCCTGGATCACACTCTCTGTGGCCTTTGACCAGAAGTATTCATGATTGTTCTCCAGAGTGATCCACTGTATACAGTGTAATTCTGGATA
This sequence comes from Panthera onca, assembly GCF_046562875.1. Classification (NCBI taxonomy): domain Eukaryota; kingdom Metazoa; phylum Chordata; class Mammalia; order Carnivora; family Felidae; genus Panthera; species Panthera onca. The sequence continues at coordinate 29,485,406 of NC_138350.1, read as the reverse complement.
ACACCTAAAGTATAAAACTAAATCTGTGTTTGGGGCCCACAAATTTTTGAAACTCTCATATTGTTAGGGTCTCTTTTGGGCAAGTCTATGTGATTGAAGGAGCACATCTCCCCAAATACTGAACCCAATACCTCTTTTTGGTATGAGTATAGGGAAAGCGTTTTAAAAACAATGATGGATACCATCCATATCAACCATTCTGGATTCACTTTACTTTTCTGTAATGAACAATTTGAATTCATATTTTGGAGTTTTAAAAGATTTACATTACAACAGACATTGCCGTATGTCTTCCCCTAGGAATACCTAGTGGTGACAAGAAAGGGGTGCAGGATATAGTCCTGCAGGGGTGCAGGATATGACCAAAAATCAAGAGCTAAAACCAATCTATAAAACATTCATAACTCTGTACGACCATATAGAGAGAGGAGATTTTAAATCATGGAAAAACATTTTGAGCAAGAGCTAACTGTCCAGTTAGTAGCAATGTTAAGAAGATCTTTATGAACATACCACCCCAGCAACAATTCAGAATGCCCATCTTCGAAGACGGTAGGTACAGATCTGAGAACCCACTCGCTATCAGATTTGAACTGCTCAGCTCAGAGACTGGCAATTGGAAAAAAAAGGGCATTTTACCTCAATTCATCGCCATGGCAACAGAGCTTTCATGGGGAATGCAGGTGCACACCTTCCAATTTCTGCTGTGTGGACAGGTGCGTCTCTACAGAGACAAGGGCACCATTGGAGATTAAGTGCTTTTGTTTCAAAAGTTGAACCCTGGTCTACACATTGTCAATCTCTGTGTTGAAAATAAATTACATGAAGGGAAGTGACCTGACCCCTTCAACACCAATTATAATCACTAGTCAAAATTTCAGGGTGAAGAAGGAAAAAGAAAATATTTTGAGAATAAAGACAGGTCCCATTTTTTAATTTAAAACACAATCCTTACCCCTTTCTACCAAACTGAGTCCAAGGACATCTCTAGAACGAAGTTTAAAATTTGTGCCAGATGAGGGGCGCCTGGGTGGCGCAGTCGGTTAAGCGTCCGACTTCAGCCAGGTCACGATCTCACGGTCCGTGAGTTCGAGCCCCGCGTCAGGCTCTGGGCTGATGGCTCGGAGCCTGGAGCCTGTTTCTGATTCTGTGTCTCCCTCTCTCTCTGCCCCTCCCCCATTCATGCTCTGTCTCTCTCTGTCCCAAAAATAAATAAAAAACGTTGAAAAAAAAAAATTTAAAAAAAAAAAAATAAAAAATAAAATAAAAAAAAAAATTTGTGCCAGATGAAATATTGGAATCATTATATCTTAAAGAAATTTAGTCAGATTATAGACACAATAATTATAAACACAATTTGATGTAGAGTAATTACATACAAGCCATATTTATTTTCTTAGCAAAGTTGTGGGACAAGGAGTTTACTTTTACCTCTTCACTGAAACACACATGCCTGTTTTTGATAAAAAACTAAGAGCTACATTAATTACATATTTTCTCTCTACCTAATTAGTCTAGAAGTTTAGAATCAGGGATGGTACATATAAAGGTATAAAATGAAAAATAGTAATTAAAATAACATATACATTAAGAAAATATAATGAAAAGAAAAATGTCAACTAAAACTAAGGTAAAATTTTCTTGTGTCAATATGGGAAAGGTGAAAAGAAATGTTATCATGTTCTTTTTGAATAGTAGAATCAGACTTCTATTAATTTTATATGTTATAATCTTAATTTTCTACACTGCCATTGTATGTATGTTTTAATCAGAAAAACAATAGGAAAAGTATTAAATTAGTATACATTTTATAAAGGTATAAAATGAAGTAATAAAGATATGTCTTTACATTGCAAAAAAAGAAAAAAATTGCCCAGGGCTTTGAGCTGAGATGCAAGGAGGACCTAGACTTGGCAGGATCCCCCGTTCTGTCTGCATGTACTACCTGGCCCAGACATGAACCCAAAACAAGGGTGACTTTCAGGATTCCAACAGGGCACAATTCTCCACCTTCTAGGTCACTGTTCTGATAAAAATTATGCAAAGCCTATACATAGTTTTGGCTTTTCCAGTAAACACACTGGAAAAAGGAAAATCAAAAACAGTAAAACAGTGAAGCTAATGTGAGTAATAATATTTTGGATGTATCAGATCAAAAATATAAGATTTCCACTGTGACACATGAAACGTGACCACATTTCAAGGGTTTGAGAGCCACTCAGAGCTGGGTGCTACCATAGAGGAGAGTGGGAATAGAGATTATTCACAGCACAGCAATAGAGTGGAAGGTACTGTTCAGGATCTCTTAGGCTATACTTTAGGAACATAATGAAATAATCCACTTTGTCATAGTCCTGAGAATCGCATCTCTGCTTGGAATCGCCAGACTCGGAGTCAGTGTGTGACAAAACCACTCCATGTTGCCAGGCATGGATTGGATGGTAGGCACACAGTAATGGTTTAATCATCTAAATTCTCCATCTTGCTATCTCCTTAGCCATCTTCTTTAAAATGTGAGAAACCAATTAATTTAATGAACGTAGAGGAATCATTTAAATTAATTAAAATAATTCAGCTTTCCCCTCACCTCCCCTTGAATCCTAGCGTCCAGACTTTGGAGTTTCTCTCTCTCACTGTATTCACACCCTCTCAATGCCTCATTAGTCCAATATTGCTGTTACTTAATTCAGGTACATAATAGATTAGTGTACCTGGAGAGAGTACCTTCCCAGTTCTCTGGGACACATAATATTGGCTTCTGGTGGTCCCCAATCAAGGAAAATTGGGCCCCCAGGGGACATCTGGCAAATTCTGGATACATTTAAGGTTGTCAACAGTGGGGAAGGCACCACTGTCATTTGGCAGGTTGAGGCCAGGGATGCAACTAAACATTTTGTAAGGCATCCTGCAGCTCCACACAAGATTTATCTTGCGCAAAATATCAACAGAGCCCCGTTTAAGAAACCCTGTCTTAAGCCATGTCTATTAAGTCTCTTTAAGAAAAAGGAGGATTCCTCCCAATCTCTTTGAACACAATGTTAAAAGGTTGATATCTATCTATAAGGAATTAGGCACAGAGCCCACGGGTGTGAATGCAATATATTCTCATATTTAGATTTTGTAAAAAGTAATGAGGGCTTGTCTGGCTGGCTCGATCCATGAAGTGTGTGACAATCTCGGAGTCATGAATTTCAGCCCCAAATTTTGTGCAGAGGTTACTTAAAAGGAAAATTAAAAAAAAAAAAAATTTTTTTTTAATATTTATTTTTGGGAGACAGAGAAACAGAATAGGGGAGGGGCAGAGAGAGAGAGAGGGAGACACAAAATCCAAAGCAGGCTCCAGGCTCTGAACCAGTCAGCACACAGCCGGCACACGGTTCAAAGTCACGAAGCGCTGGATCAGGAGCTGGGCTAAAGTCGGATGCTCACCTGACTGAGCCCCCCAGGCGCCCCAAACGTAAAATTTTTTAAATATTTACTTGTTTTTGAGAGACAGAGTGTGAGTGTGGGAGGGGCAGAGAAAGAGGGAGAACACAGAATCCTAAGCAGGCGTCAGGATGAGCTGTCAGCACAGAGCTGATGTGGGGCTTCAACGTGAAAAACAACAAATCATGACCTGAGTCAAAGTCTGATGCTTAACTGACTGAGCTACCCAGGGGTCCTGTAAAAAACTAAAATATTTTCATGAAATGTAACAATCATTGTTTCGAAAAGTGTACTCTACAAGCTCACTCCGTGGACACCATTTCTCCCAGGGTATTTATTTCTCTCTGTGATTGCAAATATATATTTTCAAGGATTTGTGAAGCAAACTGGACTGTGTGCAAAATCACAGGAAATTGGACAGTAACTTTTCTGTTTTGAAAATTCTCCCGAGTGTAACAGAAATGAGACTACTATTGTTACAATAAATCCTATCCTGCATCTTCTATTTAAACTAACATTCACAGGAAAACTATTAATGATTAGTTATTTCACAGAATATCCACCCCTTGGTAATCCTAGTAAAGTGTATGAGGTATAAATCTGTTGGTGGCTGGCAAAGGTGTGAACTCAGAGCATTGATAGTCCATTTAGAACAATGTTTCTCAAAGTCAAAAACAACCACCACTTCTCAATATTGGCATTGTACGAGTTTCATATTGCTTTCATTTGTTCAGCTCAAGTTTGGAAATGTGTGAAAATGTACAAGAAGCAGGAGAATTGTACACTTTACTTCTGAGGTAGGAAATTAGAAAAATTTCTTAGATAATATTATTTCCCCTTCTTGATCAGATGATAAAATAGGTGAGTCCTGATTTGGTAGGGTAGCATGAGGACCCTTTAACATAAGAAACCCCTTCTGAGTCAATCTCATTTCAGAACTGCGTCCCCTTTGAAGGGAGTTGGGAACCAGAGAAGAATCTCCTAGAGGAGGAGTCCACTCTTCTGCAACCTCCTTTTTGCTGGTTAGTGTTCTACAGAAGACACATGTGAGACGGCAAAGTCCAGGGAACGAATCCTATGAATACAGCAAATGTTATTGAGGCCACTTCCATCACAAAGACAGTGTGTGCCCCTAGGGATACTGTATACGCCTGGGCTCTCTGCTCTAGGAGCTGTGGGGGTGAGTAGATCTTCAGTACCCAGGCTTGAGAGATGTCATGTTCTTTCTTTTCCCTAAACAGATCATGACTTGGACCGTTATACGAGATGTTGAATTGAGTTTCTCCCATTGATTTGTTCAACCTTTCAGATGCTGCTGTGGGTCTGAACCACGGCCAGGTTGGAGTGGTCTGCGAGTTGGGAGGATCTCTCAGCCTAGACTGGCAATCGCAGGCAAAAATAGAATGGGACCCACCCATGTCAACTACAGATTGTCTAGTAGTTCTATGGCAAAAAGAAACAAGTCAAAAATCAAATCATTGTAATGGGTAAAATGGCACTTCAACATGTATTTCATGTTTGATTTCAAAAATACATTGTTTTTAAAACCTCAACAAGAAAGTTTCTTTTTTTTTTTTTTCTTATTCTGTCTGAGAATCATTGTGCATGTCACACTCAGAGCACGGCTCAATTCAGAGGAGCTGAATTCCAGGGGCTCGATTTCCACAGGTGGTTGGTGGCTACAATATTGGACACCCCAGGTCTGGTCTATTTTCCCAGCTCAGGTCAAACCTGAATGACCAAATGAGTCTTTAATTCTACTTAGCATCTCAAATAGAAGATATCAGAAGAACAGCACCAAGAATCACTTATGTTTATATTTGTAGTGTGTGGCATTTCCTAGTAGAGGGAGGACACGTAGTAGGTACGTGCCATGTCTATGCAAACAAAGAGGATAAAACCCCACGCAGTCCTGTTCCTTTAGGTCCTTAGGAAACTCTAATATCACGCTCATTTTTCCACAGAGTGGATATGGCTGAACATTTTAAAGAAAGATGTCTCATCTGCCTCAGTTATCTTGAAAAACCCATATTCCTAAAGGTGGTGATGTCCGCTGCCTCCAGTGTGTGAGTTCATGCCAGAAGGAACCCTGTGAGGATGGTTTGTTGTGCCCATTTTGTCTGTGGTCACTCAGAAAGATAAGATCAAGACAGGTGGTCAGCTGGGGAAGCTGGTGTCCGAGATCGAGGACCTGGAGTGATCTTGGAGAACTATTCTCATCTTTTTCACAGGATGCTGAAATACGAAGGTGAGGCATCTGTCCTGTCCCAGGTCCTCTGACTCACGTCCGGGGACAGGAGGTAGGAATCGGCCTTGGCTAAGTTAGATGTTGAAACACAAGGTCCAAGCAAACATACGTGGCCTTTATAGACGGGATCCTTTCCTATGGGCAAGGAAAGCTTTACCACTCTCCTAGGGGAAAGCAAACTCTATACACAAAGCTGCAATTGGGGAAGCTAACAGAGACAATCACAAGAGGAAAAGCCCAAGTCTCACATTCTGGGCCCTGTGAGGAACAACAGGTCTAATGATACAGGGTGGTGAGAATGGTGACCCTGCTCCCCACACCACATGCAATAGAGCCTGTCATGACACCTGCAGGGTCACAGTGGACTGTGAAACTCTCCCCTCTTTTCTTCACTCATAATCCTTCTTCCGAACACCCGTCAAACTTTGCTTACAGCTTTCAATTAAAACAGAATCAGTATGCGTCCTATTGAAATCATGAATTATATGTCTTTAGCATATTCCAGCAAGGTAAGGTCACAGAAGACACTGATTTTTAAAATATAATACAAATTCTATTTCTTATATTTATTTACAAAATTGGAAAGAGAAATGTAACTGGAGAACCTTACTCCTTAACATATTCCAAGTTAACACCGCATTGAATTTGTTTCAAAATTGTCTGCTCTCCTTGGTTTTTCTGTATATATGACAAATCTGTAGAATCCCAGTCTGAGAAATTGTGCCACAAGGTGACCCAGGGCGTCCAGAGGACTCTGAAGGGTTTGAGGGAAAGACTGGCCTTGGGCAACTCCCAGCCCGTACTGGAGCCTGCTGTGGCCCCTACTTAAAGACAGGCTGCTCTATGCCCATGAGGATGCGGAGCTGAGCCAGGGGAACAACCTTACTTGATTCACAGGGAGACCTCTGGCCTCTATCCCCCTCCCTCTTTCCCCGGGAGCCTGAACTGGGAAAAACCCAGCCCACCCTGCACTATCTCACCTTGTTGAGTGGCTGATGTGCTCCCTGTTTACCTTGAGAGGGCTGGGCAGCATAGGGTCCCGCAGGACTGAAATGTTGAACCCTCCGGGACAACCTTCCCAAAGAGCACAATGTGACCTGCTCCATGTGGCCCTGCAGGGACATTCAGCCCCATCTCCCAAATGCAGGAATCAGTGGAGTCAGGAGTCTGTGGCCCAATAAAGTTAGGGCTGGGCAGGGCATGGCTATCTGCTCCCTGAACTATGTTGTCAGTACACCCTTCACTTGTGGCACGTGGCCATAACCTTCATGTCCTCCTGCAAGGTCACGTGCATTGTGGTCTGCCCCAGCGAGCTCCTGGGCATTAAGGTTCCCTGAAGGGCACTTATTTGCCTTCTGCACTTCCTCCTGCCTCTCTGCACTCCATTTCCTCCTCCTACCCCACTCCATGCCCCTTCTTTCTTGACGCATTCTCTTTCATCCATGACAGGAGGATTTCTGGAATCATTCCTGATGGAATAATTCTTGTTTTAAAATTGTGTGATCTTGGTAGCTGTAAGGCAGAAGACAGTCATGTGATTGCAGAGGCCCCCATCCCCGTCTCTGGGGCAGAACAACAAGGCGGGCTCGGCCAGGGCAGACACAGGCTCCCAGCGGAGCCCTCCATCAGTGATCCCAGCCCTCCTCATTCCAGCCCGGTGCCCAGCCCACCACACAGGGCTGCTAAGCCCTGGAAACAGGGTGCTGCTGGGAAAGCTGGTGATGGGATGCTGGGGAGATTGTACAGACATTGGAGATGTTAGGCCCTCCTGGGCCAGCATGGGACTGGGTCCTTCAGGATCGGAATCATCCAAGAGGGAGCAGGGAAGAGTCACACAGGAGACTTAAGCGCCGGGAATAAATAGAAAAGAGCCAGAATTAGGAAGTAAATTATATGCAGATGGCTAGTGTCTGAATCCTAATCCTCAGGATCTGTAAAACAGACTTCTGCGTGCACAAGGGCGACAGTGATGGGGTGGCCGTGGGAAAGAGAGGTCAGCGTAGGTGAGAACTCAGGCAGCTGCTTCTGGGATTGCATCCCTGACCCCAGATGGCAACTGTGGCCTCACACTACAATCCCCCTGGGGCCCTCTTCCCACCTTTCTCCAATGTGATGAGGCGCATGTCCAGGGACTCCAGGCCCTTCCTAGTCCTCAGATTCCATATCTGGGACCAGGAAGCAGCACCTGAGCCAACCCGTCCCTCCAAGAGACAGTCACTGTCCCTAGAATTTTGTGTGCAATATACTGTCCGCCTCCCAAGTTCCCTCCCAATGACCACCTGGACTCCTTCCTGCCTCCAGATTCCTGTCCATTTCCTGTCTCCTGGTCAGCCTCCACCGTTGTATTTTTCTCCAATATGGGGACAGTGGAACCCAAGTGTGCATGCCATGGGCATACTGCCACCTTCCCTAACCAATCAATCTATCAACTAACCCAGCCAAATCCAGGGTCACCTTCATGGTTGTGCTGGGCCGTTGGAGAAGACAATCCATTCCCCGTACCTTGTGGCTGGCCTGTGCCTGCTCTGACCTTAGGAGCCTGGGGGACACCGGACCTTCATACAACCCTTTCCTCTGCATAGGTCCCAGCCCCTTAGGAACAGTGACCATGACATTAGAGGTAATATAACTTGCCCAAAGTCCCCCAGTCTATAGGTGAAGCGAGGGGAAAACATCAACAGGTGCAGCCACAGAAACACCTGTGCCTGCCAGCCTCTGCCCTGAACCTTGGAAAGAGTGCAGGAGGACCCAGGAAAGCACAATAAAGATCACACAGGGGGCTATAACCGTGGTGTGGGGAGCAGGCCCATTGCTGTGTGGCTGGAGGAGTAGGATCTGACAGGGGCAGGAACCCCAGCCCCACTGCCAAGAGCCTCTTTCCTGGGGCTGTTCACTCCCAGGAGACTGCTCAGCGGGGCCTGTAGATCCAGAGTGTGCGAGGGCTCAGTGGCATTCACACAGGACTCTAGAAATCCTGCCAACCAGGGAGTTTATCAGCGGTAGGGGGTGGGGGGGAACTGCACAGAAGTCCCTCCCACGTGGAGGCAAGTATAGGATTTATTCGGCTCCAGGGACCCAGGATTTGGGTGAGGAGAGAAGGAAAGAACTTGCTCCAGGGAGCACCTCCCACCTCACTTCTTCAGGAGGTCCCAAGAGCACTTGCAGGAGTTGGAGAGGAAACATTCTCTGTGATGCCCACCCAGGGAACACCCTTTCACCCAGGGCAAAGCTGAAGGTAGCCCATACAGGTGCTGCTCCGTGACCTGGAGGTGCAGAGGGAGAGGGTCCTCGGGTCCCCAGCACCCAGCTCACATGGAAGCACTTTGTCTCCGTTTCAAGTGTGCATGCCAGAATATGCCTCATCAGACCACCTCTGTCACAGATCACATCAAATCCGACCCAGTAAACTGACCCTGCTCAAGTCCCAAGACGTGGGAACCTACCGTAACCAAGCCTTTGATGCTTGGCAGAGACAGAGCAGAAAAGAGCAGGTCTTAGAGGAACGAGAAACTTTAAAGAACAAAGCAAGAAAAGATTGCGAACAGAACACCCTAAGTCAACAGCTCTTATTCCTACAGCATTAAAATATGAGAAGGACGCACATTTCCTTTTCTCTCTGATTTCATACCCACCTCCCTCAGTCTCCAAAGCTGCAGGTAGGACCTGACAGCTCCCAGAAACCATTTCCTGATACACCTGAGGGCTGTTCCCTACCTAGGGCTTCTTCATCCTCGTTGCTCGAATCGTAGCTTCAGTGGACATATATGTGTGGACATATATATTATAAATATAATATTTATATATTAATATAAATATATTATTATAAAATAAATATATTTATTTTATATTTATTAATATTTATTAAGCATCTTCTATGTGCCAGGTATATAGCGCTAGATCTTTCGAGCCTCAGTAAGTGCTAGTTATTGCTCTTGCAGTTCTGGCAACAGCCATGAGGCAGGTACCACTTTTTTCATGTTCCTTCTTATAGACAAAGAAATTGAGGTTCAGAGAGAGGAAATTACATCCCCAAAATAAGCCACCAGTTAAATTGAAGAGCCAGGATTGGACCCCGTAAGGTCTGGCTCCAAAGCCCGCTGAGTTCTCAGTGAAGTCCATTAGAGATGTTTCTGAGTGTGTCGTTCCCGTGGGACTGCGAGCTTCCAGAGGGCCTGCCCTATGGCTTCCCCCTTGTGTCTGCCTCAGTCCCAGCAAAGAGCTTCGTTTACAGAGAATGCTCAATAAATCGCCCACAAATTAAACTGAATCTTGTGTTGAAGAGTTCTTGAGTCTGCTTTGTGGTTTGTGCCCTAAGGCTTACCCTCATAATGGAGATTGTGCTTCTTCTCTGAATTCCTGGCTCTTCGCAAGAAAAGAGAACACGGCTGGGATGGCGGAGGTGGTGGTGTCCAAAATGAAACTTGTCTTTTCCTGCCACATGCCTGCTCCTTCTCGAGGCTCCTGTCTCAGTGAATGTACCACAGTCGAGGGTTCACATGAGACACTGGGCATCAGTCTTCCTCCCTCCTCCTTTCCTGTCCTCTAATAGTCACTCAGCTGCCATGTGCTGGGGATCCCACCTCTTAGGTCTATTCCCATCAGCCACCCCTCTCCTTTACTCCACCACCTTAGGCCTAGCTGCCCTCAGCTTTTGCTCAAATGCCTGACACCACCTCTTCACTGCTCCCTGCTTCCAGCCAGCCCCCCCATTCCATTTCATTACCTGCTCTACTTGGCAATTAGAACTGCTTTTTCAATCACAGATATGACCCAGTCTTTGCCTCAAACCCTGCAAAGGCTCAGTTTACCAAAGCTGGTCTCTGAAACGGGACATCCACAAACGGGACAATGGATGCTGATCCTCCTGGCCAAGTGAAGAAGGTACAAGAACTTCCATGTCCCTTTACTTTGCTCTGTATCTGTTTGGAAGCTATATTTCAAGTCATACTTCATAATTTAACAATTTCTTAGTTCAATTTCCTTGGAATCAGAACTTACAGCAAGGATTTGGATGCATGTGATTTATTCAGTGAGTCCACTTAGGAGGAACCTATGAGAGAGTAAGGGAAGCAAGATGGAGTCAAAGGAAAATGCTACCTAAAGGTGTGGTCTCATCTCTGGAGTCTAGCTTCAGCTTGATCCAACTGGGAGCACTAGAAGGTGAAATGCACCACAGGGCCTTGATTTCTGTATACCTCTGTCAACCACCTGACCCTACAGTGACGAATCTTGTCCACTTCAAAATGAGGCAGCTTACTTTGGCCAAGGACAATTCAAAGAGAGCAGCTCTTCTGTGAATGGACATTCCGTGTGGGAAAAGGAAAGGATCAGACACCGAGAGTGTTGACTGTATGTACAGGGTGTGGTAAGAAGGTATTAGACTATTTGTGTTTATTTTCCAACTCTTCCTTTTATATTTTATGCATTTTCTCCATGTTTTATAATAGACATCTCACCACCTATACATAACATAGTAGTACAAGAATATGGATGCAATTTGTTACTAGATCAATGATTAGGATACTCAACTATTTTTTGACTCCCTAGGGTTTATAGATAAACCTGAATCTATATATGATTCCTGAGTCACATGGGCAAAATCAAGCCATACAGAGAAAGCAGGGCTCTGATAGGCAAAAATGCACCTCAAGCAGCTGGAATGCGAACATTAGAGGGCTTCAGACTTGTTTATTTTGGACTCCAGCATTTGAATGATTTAGTCTAGTCTCCTCTGGTCACTTCATCACTCACTGGGAACACGGGAAAGGAATGATTCCACCGAGGGGAGGCCTTGCAATGGTTTTCAGAGGCTCTAATAATTCTGACATCAAATTTTTCACCTTTTTTTTTTTTTTTGCCTCAACCCTTAATAGACTCTCCAGATGCTGTGAAATCCACAACGTATCTTATCTGTGGCCAAGAATGGCAGCCAGAGTGGAAACTCCCATGGGAACCAACAATGTGAATGCAATCTGCTTTGAAACCACCGGGGTTCCTGTCCAGCGCCCACCTGGGATCTAAATGCAAATTACTCTTAATTGAGCTTTTGTGCTGGTTCTGGGACGTCTAAATTCAGCTCCCAGCTGTAATAAAGTCCAGGGAAGAAGGAAGAACTCAGAAGTCAGATGCAGTTGCGACCCAACCTCACCTTGGCTAACTACCAAGTCTTATGAGTCTTTGGCCCTGGGCAGCTTACATTATCTGTCTGAAGTCGAGGGGGTTTTTTTAAGTTTATTTTGATAGAGAGACAGAGAGTGGAGAAGGGGCAGAGAGAGAGAGAAAGAGAGGGAGAATCCCAAGAAGACTGCACTTCCAGCACAGAACACAAAGCGAGGCTTGAACTCAAGAAATCACAAGATCATGACCTGAGCTGAAACCAAGAGTCAGATGCTTACCCAACTGAGCCACCCCGGTGCCCCTGAAATCAAGGTGTTTACAACATCTATTTCAGTTTCCCAGAGCCAAACCCAGAATAGACAAACCATAGGACTGTGCTAAAGAAGATGTGTTTATCTACATGTATACACATATACAGTGCACATATAAAATGTGGGTATACACTCATACATTTTTAATAATCCTAAAAACCCTGTTGGCTGGGCAGGTATTCTTAATTCTATAGATGAGAGACCCGATGCTCAGAGATGTTAACATTATATCTAGTACATGGCGGAGCTGGGCTTCAAACCAGGGCAGCTTACCTCTCCCCCTTCATTGCCTCACAGATCCTCCCTTTATTGTTATTAACGCCCAACTACAGGCTCTGAACACTTCTGATATGCTGAAGGCTTCGTTCACAGGCACTTGGAAGTCATAATTACAAAGATGTCATCTATTTTAAATCAAGTGGTAACCAGTTGGGTGTAGAAACTACACAAATCCAATGGTTTGAATGTCTTCTTTATCCCAGTTGGTGCCTACCCTAAATTAAAATACCCTGAAGGTTCTGCTGTCTTAACAGTTTTCCTGGTTAACATGGTAAACATTTTCCTTGTTGTGGAGCAGTTCATGCCAATTAAAAACACAGAAGATGCTGAGCAAGAGGGCAGTGTGTGCATGTCTGCTGAGAAGCGCATTTTCTGGCCAAGAGTGGTCCCCACTTTTCTTCTGTGGGTTCACTGAGAAACAGGGCTCTGGAAGGACAGCTATTTCTACCCAGGATGCAGCCATCAGCTACCCATGCAGGTTGGAGGCGGGGGTTTGGAGCCATTGAGACACGGGTGTGTGTCTGGCCCACTCCTTGTGTGGGTTTCCTCAGCACTACCTGCCTAATGGGGTGCTTCAGAACTTACCTCATGAGCAGAGGTGAGGTTTGAATGAAGAGATGTGTACACAGGTACTCAGCATGGGGTTTGGCACTCAAGAGTGGAAGCTCTTTTCCCCTCCCACTCCATCTGCTCTAGTGGATATATTTTTATATCTTACAGCCAGTGAGCATCACTATAATGTTCTTCCTTATTGGAGGCATTTTCCCTTTAGAGTCCTGCTTACTCAAGGATAAAGTGAAAAACTCACTTGTGAGCATGTGGCTCAATCCTGGGACTCCATCTTTGAAAACTTAGATTGGTTTTTTGTCCTTGTAAATTTTCTATTAAAGAATAACCTTCGGGGGCACCTGGTTGGCTCAGTTTGTGGAGTTTCCAACTCTTGATCTCACAGTTGGGTTCGTGAGATGGAGCTTCACATCAGGCTCCATACAAAGAGTACAGAGCCTGCTTAGGATTTTCTCTCTCCCTCTCTCTCTCTGCCCCTCCTCTGCTCATGCTCTCTCTCTCAAAATAAATAGAGAAACCTAAAATAAAAGAATAACGTACATAAAGAAAATCACACAAAGCATATTTATGACCGTTGTTAATTTACAAACTGAATAAATTCCTGTATCCACGCATAAAACAGAAAACAGAATGTTGCCAGCTCCCCTGAAGACCCTGCTGAGCTCCCTTCCCATTATTATCCCTCAGGGGTATCTGCTGTCTAGACCTCTCAAAGCACAGGCTAGTTTCCCTGATTTTTGAATTTAAGAGAAATGGAATTGGCAAAGTTATATATAGAGTGAAATTAATGGAGTTTCTAGTAAAGAAATTAGTGGAAATATTAATGGAATGGATGTAAATAGAATGAAATTACATAAGGAATATATAAAATCTCTTGGTCTTCTTTCATTCCACACTTTTTGAAATTCATCTATGTTGTTGCATGTAGTTGTAACTCATTCTTATTTCAGTGTAGTACTTCACTGTGTGACCATTCAACTATTTGTTGACAATTGGATTGTTTACAGTTTTCAGTTAATAGAAGTAAGGCTTCTATGAATATGTTTGCACATGATTGTTAGTGAACAGATCTGTGCATTTCCTTCGAGTAGAATTGCTGAGTCATAGGGTATGTGTATGATTTGCCTTACTATAGTGTAATCAATTTATGAAGTGTTTATACCAAGTTACACTACCAGCAATAATATATGAGAGTTTGCAACTGCTGAAATGCTTAGTGTTGTCTGTCTTTTTAATTCTAGCCTATTATGGTAAGAGAGATATATTTTTGATTTGTATTTCCTTGGTGTCGAAGAACTTTTTCATGTATATTTTGGCCAGTTGGATATCATCATTTGTGAACTTCCTGCTCATGACTTTTGCCCATGTTTCTTTTCATCTGTCTTTCTCTTACTAAGTCATAGAGTTAACCATTGAACAATGCAGAGATTAGAGGCACTGACTCCCTGCCAAATTGAAAATCTATATATAACTTTTGACTTCCCCAAAACTTAACTACTAATAACTACTGTTAATGGAAGCCTTACCAATGACAGAGTCAACTAACACATATTGTAAGAAAATTACAATAAATCAAGCTAGAGAAAAGAAAGTTTTATTAAGAATATCATAAGAAAGAGAACATACATCTATAATCCTCTACTGTAGTTACTGAAAAAAAAATCCACATAGAAGTGGACCCCCATGCTGTCCAACATCTTGTTCAGGGGTCAACTGTTTTTTTATATTTTGGATAAAAGTTTATTTTTAATTTGCAAATACCCATTCTCATTCTACTGGCTTTCTTTTATTCCCTTCATGAAATGTTTTGATTACTATCGAAAGATGTAGTTGTAGTCCAATTTGCTGGTATTTCCCTCAGTTAATTCTGACGTGAATTGTTTAAGAAATCTTTGCCTACCCCAAGGTCATACATTCTCTTGTTTTTCCCTAAATGTTTCACTGTTTTACTTTTCACATTTAGCTGTATAATCCATCTCGAATTAATTTTTGTGTATGGTGTGAGGTAGGATTCAAGAAGAAATTTTCTTTTCTATATCCAGTATTTAAAAACAGAATCTGTTCCCCTTCTTCCAGTGAACCCTTGTTTCTTGTGTCCATTATACAGATCAGGTGGTTATATATCTGTGAATCTATTTCTGAACTCTCTTTTTTTTTCATTGGTCTATAAAGCTAGGGTTTTGGAAACGTTGATATGGAAGGGAGATTTGCAAAAAGAGAGATAGCCCAAGGAATCTATTGTTGGTAATGGTTGTGGGAGGCAGAAGAAATCAACCAGTTTCTGGAGGCAGCTATAACAGGGTCCTGAAGCCTCCTTAGTAGTATGAATTACAGTGTCTTGGGGCCTCAGTGGCTGTAGAATCTCCCCTGAAGTCAAGGGCTATGAAATGGGCATTGACCTTGGCCATGTAGACTTGAATCTTAAACCTCTGTTCCTTCCTTGAAGTTGTATGCAAAAATTTTGAATCCTCTTGTGCTTGCCTACCCCTGAAACCAATTTGCCCCTGTGTTCTCCTTCCCCAGTAAGCTGTGAAATACAAGGTCACTTTGTAATACTTTTATACACTGCTTGCTGCAGTTTAATATATGAGACACTGCATCATAGTCTGGTGGTTCAAAATTAGCTTAATCATTTTCTAGAGGACTGGTAGTAAACATTCTGTCATACAGCTATAGATGTCGTCTGTAGCTATCTATCAGCCTCCAGGGAGCTATTAGGGGAAATGATATGGGAATGAATTGTGAACTGGTTCATGTGGCTGCCAGGTCTCTGCAGAAAGAAACAGGCTTGGTGGTCCATGGAAGGCTGGTTCTGTGGGGAGTAGGCTGTGTCTGCACTGCAATCTGATTTGAACCCTGGGTGGCCTGTTGACGTAACTCAGCTCCAGGGTCATGGGGTCCTTCAACCTAATCCTGACCTAGGCATTCTGTTATCTTCTCTACATGCTTCAGAACAAGCCATAATCTGTTTGCAAAATAATAATAGTGACCATGAATTCTCACTCTGCACTGAGTCAACGAATCCTTTTCATGCACCATTTGATTAATCTTCAGAGTGATCCCAGGATGGAATTACATTGGGCCCATTTCACAGTCAAAGAGACTGAGGCTCGGAAATGTTGGGAACCTGCAGTCATGCAGCAGGTCAGTGGCAGAGGCAAGATTTGAACCTGAGAGTTCTGCCTCCAGAGGCCAAGTGTTAAATCACTGCATACTGCCTCTGTTAAACAACTAACCCTACACAGAGCTATTGGTTTGTATTCTCACTACCCTTGTATGCACACTGTTCTTGTGTCCATTATACAGATGAAGAAATCAAGGTTTTCAGAAGTGCAGCGTCATCCGAGTTCAGCATGTAGATATGCTCCACTCCAGGGTTCTCTGGCCACACAGCTATAACTTCCTCCTTGGGAAGGCAGGTAGAATGCAGGTTGAAACATCGCTGCCTGCAGACTTTGTGGAACACATGTAGGTTCATCTGGTGAACCTAATGTCTTGGTGAACTTTAGCCTAACAGGGTCATATCAGAACTTGGAGACTGAAGCTTATACACTTTGGATGAGTTATTTAAAACCCCACAAAATTACTAATATATCTGAGGTATAAAAGTACATCTTTATCTGCCAGGTCCATTAAGGTGAGGGGTCCTGAAACTTACATCTCATGAACATCACAGCCAATCTACTTTGGTCCCCATCAGAGATCTAACAATTTTTTGCCCCAATTGTTTCTGGGTCATCTCAGATAATCTGCGTCAGAATCTCTAAGATGGGGCCTAGAGATTAGATGTTTAAAAGTTTCCCAGGTGCTCGTGAGACATGTTTGATTTATTGGTAAGCCATGGCTGCAATAATGCTGTGAAACAAATAACTCCCACATCTCAATGACTTAGAATAATGAATATGTATTTTTCTCACTTCACTGTCTGCAAATATGCCAAAGTTCGGTCAATTTCAGTTGGACGTAACTCTCGACTGTGTGCTCTGTGTGTCTCATTCTGGGACCAGCAGCTTTCTGGGGACATGCCCTTATTATAATGGTGATGTCAGGAAAGCAAGAGGTTGTGACACTTTCTGAAGCTTGGTTTAGAACTATCACTACCTCTAGTGGTAACACTAACACTCTCTCTTGCATCTCATTGGCCAACACGTCACAAGACCAAAAGCAAAGAGGTAGACTCCACCTACAAGTAACATGGGCAAAGAGCATGGATGTACAATTCTGTCAAGGAGGGATGCGGAGGTGGAAACAGAAAATCAATTTATCACAGCTGAGAGCCACAGATACTAGGAAAAGTATCACGCCTGGTTAGAGTAGGTTTTAAGGAAACACTGTGTATTCTTCTAGAAAGCACATTCCCACAGCTTCCTCTGAGGCAATTGCATGGGAGCCATTCTTCCTCGATGGTGGGTTCCAAGGATGAGTTAACTTCCCATCCTGGCATACAGTTAGTCTCCAGGGAGAGAGGGCTGTGGTATAATGCACCAATTTCCTTGAGTTCCTAGGAAGAAAGATCCCAATTGGAAGCTGCAAGAACTGCTTAAGTATCCATTTGCCCATCCACCACTCACAAAGTGCTCTATTTGCACTCTGTGTAATATAGCAGCAAAGGGAGAATTCATTAAGGTCAATTGGGAAGGTAGCTTTCAAAAAAGAATTCATCTCTCTGTTTTATGCACTGCATAGTTCCCTATTTAATGAGAACTCTGCAAATCCATTTTCCTTAAGGGTTTAATATAATTAAAAAATCAACATGGGGAAAATCCCAAGGGAAGATATTTCTCCCATTAACACGCAGAATAGACCTTCTAGATACTGCGACATCAGTGGGGAGAGGCAAAACCCTAGAAGCTATCAGAAGTTCTTTAAGCTCACATCAAATCCTGGCTTGAGTTTTCGTGGCTTAAGGATTCCTGCCAAACAGATACGTTGACAAATGGGACACTTACTAGCTGGCAGTTTAATTAATGCTGATATAGGAGCTTTGCTTTTAGAATTTGAACTGCAGAACGATGGAAAGGAGATATTTACATTGTCACGACTTGCTCAATAGTCTTTGTCACTTTTAGTGGGGAGAGAAGGATGGAGTATTTGAGGGAGACAGAATCTCAGGGTGTTGGTGACCAGTGTGTGATGCTCAGCTCCCTATGTGTGGTATATTGGGGACAAATTGTTCACTGCAGTTTGGTTTCCTTCCACCCTGTTGCTGCCACTGGCTTCTTGAAGCAAGGTAGATCCTGCGATATAATCATTTAATTATATAACAATAAACAACAACAACAATATAATCACATTCATATAATTAAAGAAGCTGAGAATTAGTATGGCTCGCATTTTGAATGCTTTTTTTTTTCTGGTTCATCTTCACTGGGAAGCTGGTGCTGTTATCGTCATCCCTATTTTACAGATCAGGAAGCCAAGCCTCAGTCAGATGTGCCAGTCAGACAGAAAATTCTGTGCTGGGACTTGAACCCCGGGTTCATGTCTTAAACCTCATGCTACCATTTTCTATGTGATCACTGAAGCTCAAACAAGTGTGGTAAAACCCCAATGGCTGAACAGCAAGTAAATACAGAGTGAGAATTAGGTTTCTCAGCCAGCAACTTTCCCCACTATATCTCTCACATTTAATACAAGGATTCTGACACACTTTAATATTAATCTGCACAGCACACTCATTAAGAAATAGAAATACACTCTATTTCCTCATCTTGAAAACAAGCGCACTCATAGGTATGGGGGGCTCACCAGGTTTCAGGCACTCTGCTGAGTGCTGCATATTTCATTTAATACATACATGCCAGGGGGAAGGTATGCAACTATCTTCATTGTCAAGGCAAGGAATCTGAGGCTGGGAGAGGACAAATATTTGCCCAAGGTCACGCAGTAGGAAGAGATCCAAACAAGTTTCAAAGTCTGTCAGAAATTCCCAAGTCTTTGTGCTGAACCCCAAGGCTAAATAGGAATGATTGCTGGCTTTCCTCCTTTTTCACTTTGCCCGTGTTCCTAGATGCTTCTGTCTGTGGTAATTGAGAGTGGTTGATACAATGCAGCTTGTCACACCTGGGAGTTATTTTATCAAGTTCCTGTATAAATCCTTCTTCTCTGAAGGTAGAAGGGAGTGTGCTTTCCTTGGTGCATTCCCTGGTTAATGTACCTTTTTATGGTCTCCTCAGTGCACGTTGTTGTAAATGAGGCAACCCTTGCTGAGATGGAAGGGTCCCTGAGTCAGCAGTTTGAGGGACGCTCTCTCTTCTTTGCCTTTCTTGGGCTGCCATTCATCAAGTGATCCTCGAGAGAACCAGATTCCTTTTCAACCAAGAAAATGCCTTTGGTTTCCATGTTCAATTCAAAAGTACTGGAAAAGTCTTTCTTTACCATGTTGTCAAAGACGTTGGAATCAAAGGAGAAAGGTCAAGAACAAGATAATGAAAAGGATCATTGAAGTTCACAATGTTGTAAATTCATGTTCAACCCATGAAATTTGGTAGTTGGCACCTGGGTGGATCAGTTAAGCGTCCAACTTCAGCTCAGGTCATGATCTCGTGGTTTGTGGCTTCGAACACTGCATCGAGCTCTAAGCTGATAGTGTGGAGCTTGCTTGGGATTCTCTCCCTATTACTGCCCCTCCCCCACTCACACTTTTCTCTCTCTCAAAATAAACTTAATTTAAAAAGTTGGTAATTGGCTTCATCTTGCTTTCTGCCTTGAACAAAGAAAATAAGTGGACAGGTCTTCATTTTTTAAAATACCTGGATTTCCCATTTAGGACCAGCAAAAGTTACTTTTGCATCACATAGACCTCTTTTGTCCTTGTCTTCATCCATTCCACACATCACTAATCATGGCACTATGGCCTGTTCACGCCTTCTATCTTACAATCCTTCCCAGGAGTGTGTGCCAGGAAGCCTCTGCCACCTGGTCCCAATTGGATTAAAGGTGAAATCAATGCGGCTTTGTGACTTTAGGCATCCATCTTTTCTTATAAGACTGCCTCAGATCCAGGCCCAACTGGATTGAGTTCAGATGCTAACCAAGCTATCTGATAGAAAAGAAAGGCTCCTCCAATCTTAAATAATGATAAATGCAGCTGTGGAGGGGAGATTTGTCAAAGATCACATGGCCAGTGAGTGGGAGGGGGTTAGTAGATTCAAGAGTCAGCTAAGACCCAGGTTCATGTCCTGGCCGTATGACTTCCTCATTAGTGATGACAAACCCCTGAACCTGCAACTGTCCTCATCTGTAAAACGGGAACAGAATGCTACCTACATCACTGAGCTACAATGAGGATTACAATAAGCTACCGCATAAAAATACCTATGACTGGGCTTGGGAGGTCGAAGAAGTGTCGAGTAAATGTTAGCCATTATTTGTCTGGTTTTCTTAAAAATATTTTATGCCCTGGGGTGACTGGGTGGTTCAGCCAGTCAAGCATCTAACTCGATTTTGGCTCAGGTCATGATCCCTCAGTTCGTGAGATCGAACCCCAAGTTGGGCTCTGCACTGACAGTTTGGAGCCTGCTTAGAATCTTCCCTCTTCCTCTCTCTCTGCCCCTCCTCCACTTATTCCTTTTCTCTCTTTCTCTCTCTCTCAAAATAAATAAACTCAAAAAAAAAAATCTATGCCCTAAATAACTTGTTATGAAATTAGACAACTCTGTGAAGTGGGTGTCACTATTCCTATTTAAAGATCATGAAACAGACTTGAGAAATAAGAAGGCTTTCCCAACCTCATACTGAAAGCATATAGAAAAACGAGATATGGCAGAGAGAAAGGCCTACTTCCATAAAGTCACATTGGACATCCCTATGTGAATGCCAGGTATCATCACCATCATTGTAGAATCCCAACCTCTCCCTACATGTCTGGGATCATTCATCTTTCCAGAGCACTTTTTACCTTCAACACACTATCTTGCTATATAATTTACTTATTTATTATGAATATATTTTGTCTGCTCACTCCTACTTGACTCTAAGCGAGGAAATTGTATTTATTTTGTTAGCTGCTGTATTCACTGGTCCGAGCACAGTGCCTGACACACAGTAAGTGCTCATGAAACATTTTCTGAATAAATACATGAGGTCCGCCTGGCTCAAAAGCTTCCTTTACATATCGTACTGCTAATCCCACACAATTTATAATCAGAGCTATCATTTAATGAATGCTTCCCATGTTCTAAGCATCTTTTTTTTTTATTTTAGAGCACAAACAGGGGACGGGCAGTGAGAGGGAGGTAGAGAGGATCCGAAATGGTCTCTGCACTGACAGCAGCAAGTCCAATGCAGGGCTCTAACTCACAAAAACAAGAAATCATGACCTGAGCCAAAGTCAGACGCTCAACAGTCTGAGCCACCCAGGTGCCCCTACATTCTAAGCATCTTGAAGGCATCATAAATATATTATTGCTAATTTTTATGTAAACTTTCATGGAAGGGATGATTATCCAGGCTTTGCAACTGAGGAGACTAACAAATTTACTTGGACTTGCCCCATCAGGGGCAGATGGGGAGTCGGATGTAGGTCAGATTGACTCCAGGACCTGTTCTCCTTCCCCAGCCAATGTACTGCAGGACGCGTGCTTCTTTCACAGAAAAAAAGATTGTAGCCCAATATGTGTAAATATATCTATGTATAGTAAGTATGTATGAGGTACTAAGTATGGATGTACCACTACTACTGTCATATGGACTGTATCCATTTTCACGGCATGCCATCACAGAGTATCACAAAAGGGGTGGCTTAAATAGAAAGTTATTGTACTTTTCAGGAGGCTAGAAGTCTGGGATAAAGGTATCAGAAAGATGGTTCCCTCTGAAGAAAATCCGTTCCAAGCCTCTCTCCGTCGCTCAGATGGCAGTCTTCCCCTGATGTCTCTCCACACTGTCTCCTCTTTATGTGCATTTGTCTTTAAATTTCCCCTTTCTGTAGACACCAGTTAAAATGGATGCGGGGCCCACCCTACTCCAGTATGCCATCATCTTAACTATATCTGCAATGACTCTATTGCCAAATAAGATCATGTTCCGAGATCTTGGGGACTAGGACTTTAACATATGAATTTGGGGGGAGAGCACAGTTTAACCCATAATATGAAAATTATGAAACATATATGAACATATATAAATTTGAAAATTTAAAGGTATAAGATAAATAGAAATATGTATTCTGTTTTCTTCCTAAACCAACAATGTATTGTTTTTTTAAAAAAACAGCCTTTTTGGGACACCTGGGTGGATCAGTCAGTTGACTTGGGCTCAGGTCATGATCTCACGGTTTGCGGGTTCGAGCCCCGCATCAAGCTCTGCTGACAGCTTGCTCAAAGCCTGCAGCCTGCTTCAGATTCTGTCCCCTTCTCTCTCTCTGCTCCCCCCCACTCATGCTCTGTCTCTATCTCTCAAAAATAAATGTTAAAAAAAATTTAAATAAAAAACAGCTTTATTGAGATAAAATTCATACACCATACAATTCCCCCACTTGAAACGTATAATTCAGGGGTGCCTGGGTGGTTAAGTCAGTTGAGCATCTGACTCTTGATCTCAGCTCAGGTTTTGATCTCAGAGTCATGAGTTCGAGCCCCACACTGGGCTTTGCACTGGGCATAAAGCCTACTTAAAAAATAAATAAAAACTAGCGGCACCTGGGGGGCTCGGTTAAGCGGCTGATTTTGGCTCAGGTCATTATCTCACAGTTTGTGATTGTGGACGGGGGTTGGAGCCCCGTGTCTGGCTCTGTAATGACAGTTCAGAACCTGGAGACTGCTTTGGATTCTTTGTCTCCCTCTCTCTCTGACTCTCCCTGACTTACACTCTGTGTGTGTGTCCCTCTCAAAACTAAACATTAAAAATTTTTAATTAAAAAAAATATAAATTAACAAGTAAGTGTAAAATTCACAGTTCAATAGTTTTTAGTATATTCACAGGGTGGTACAATTAGCATCACCATCAATTTTAGAGTGTCTCCATTGCTCCCAAAGGAAACCCCATACCATTAGTAGTGGCTCATTTTTCCTCAATCCCCCCCCCAGACAATCTTTATTCTACTTTTTAGTGATTATATTTACCTAGTCTGTGTATTTTATATAAGTGGGATCATATAGTATATGGTCTTTTGTGACTGGCTTCTTCCAACTTACATCATGTTTTCAAGGTCCATCCACACTGTAGCATCTATCAATACTTTGTTCCTTTTTATTGCTAAATAAAATATCATTGCATGAATAGACCACGTTTAGTTATGCTTATCTATTGGTGGGCATTTGAGTTGTTTCCACTTAAGGTTATTACAAATAGTGCTGCTATGAACAGCAGTTCCCAAGTTTTTGTGTGAGCATATTTTTTAAATTCCTCTTGGCCAAGTAACTAAAAGTGGAAATGCCGAGTCATATAAGTCTATTTATAACCTTTGAGGAACTGGCCAACTATTTTCCAAAGTGGCTGCTCCATTTTACATTGCCATCAATAAGGTACAAGGGTTCTGACATATTCCCATCCTCTCCAGCTCTTATTTTGTGTTTTTAAATTTTAGCCATTCTAGGGTGTGAAGTGGTATCTCACTATGGTTTTGATTTGCATTTCCTTAATGACTAATGATGTTGAGCATCGTTCTGTGTGCTTGTTGGCCATTTGCCTATCTTCTCTGGAAGAATGTCTATTTAGATCCTTTGCCCAATTTCACTTGGCTTGTCTATACACTATTGAATCATGAGTTCACATATTCTGGATACTAGTCTCTTAGATGTATCATTACAAATCTTTTTCTCCCATTCTGTGAGCTGTCTTCTCATCTTCTTGATGGTGTCCTTTGAAGAAAATAGTTTTAATTTTGATAAAGTTTAATTTATCTACCTTTTTCTTTTGTCACTTCTTCTTTTGGTATAAGATCTAAGAAGGTTTTGCCTAATCCAGTGTCCTGAAGATTTATTACTATGGTTTCTTCTAAAAATATCATAATTTTAGCCCTTAGATCTAGTCTACTATACTTTTGGAGTAAATTTTTGTGTGTGGAATGAGGAAGGGACCCAACTTCATTCTTTTGTTTGTGAAAATCCAGGTATGTCAGCAGTATACTAAATACTAACTGGTATTAGTTGAGAAAGTTTTTTTCCCATTAAATGATCTTGGCACACTTGTCAAAAATCAGTTGACCAAAAATGTAAGGGCTTATTTGTGGATTCAGTTTTGTTCCATTGGTTTCTATGGCTAGCCTCTGCTACTATCATTCTGTCTTGATTACTGCAGCTTTGTAGTAAGTTTTGAAATAAAAAAGTGAAGGTCCCCAACTTTGTTCTTTTTAAAGAATGCTTTCGCTATTCTGTGTTCCTCACATTTCCATATTAAATTTAGTATCAGATTGTCAGTTTCTGTAAGGAAAACAATCCAGCTGGGATTTTGATAGGTATTGCATTGAATTTATAAATCAATTTGAGGAGGATTGCAATCTTAAAAATCTTAAATCAACATGAAACATCTTTTTATTTATTGAGGTCCTCTTTAATTTCTTTCTACAACATTTGCAGTGAATGCATTGTCTTTTTCATCCTGGGATAGAGTCTCCCCATTCTGGTGATCTCTGGTTCAGAGACTTGGGCACATTTATGAGGCCAATCTGGTTATTCGCTTCAGGATATTTTCTTTGGCTTCTTCCTACCAGACAGCAACTAAGATCATTGTGACTCTTGTCAGTAGGAGGGTGAGCTGGGCCCTCTGCTAACTGTGCTACATTATTTATCTGTCACTAGTGATAATAATGAGGAGGAAGAGGAGTGCGAGCTAAGAGTCTTCTTTCTACTACCTTGTTTTATTTTCAAAACATCCTTCTAAGGTTAAGATTTATCACTTCTGTTTTGTAGACAGAAATGTTGAGGCCCAGAGAGGCACACATGTAACAAGAGACAAAGCACATATTTAAACCCAAGTATCTCTGACACCAAACACTGGCCACTTCCCAGCCAACTCCACCCATGTCATCTCTCAGGTGGGCTCAGAATTTTGCCAATAAGTTGTTCTCACGTTGCCATTCACATTGGCTGCCAATATAGTTCACGAGTAGAGTAGTTGCTTATAAGTGGACCCTGATCTGCTAGAGTCTCCTCATCAAATTATGGGAACTGGTTTCATTCTCAGCAGCTGCTTATGATTATCATCCTTGGACCAAAATTTTTATTTGAGAAACAGCAAACAACAAAAACCTCATCAGACCTTTTGAGAGGACTCTATTGCTTTATTGTATATACATTCCAGGGTTGGAGCCCACTGAAACATACTGCAATAGAAGTCCCAGGGTTAGAGGAGTTGTTGGAGCTCAGGAATATGATTTTTAATAAGAACCTAGATTATTTGTATGATTAGGCTAATCTGGGGAATACTGGAGAATAGAGTAATGGAATCCATCAAACAATTCATCCATCCATCCATCCTCCATCCATTTCCTCATCTATAAAATGGGGATAATACCAGCACCCACTTTATACAATTGTAAGGATTAAATGAGTAAGTAGGAAGTTCTTAAAACAGCACCTGCCACATGACAAAAGCTGATTAAGACTTGTACCTGGGCACCCCTATTTTCTGGTTTTCAGGTATTAACTACTAACCTGGGAATAAACTGATAACCTGTTGCTGACCATATAGTTGGAATGAACACAAATTTCAGCATCAAAAAAAACTGGATTTAATGTCTGCCTTTGCCACACACATTCAGTTGTGGGCATGAAAAAACTACTGAACTTGTCTGCATCCATTTGCTCAAATCTGAAGTGGGGATAATAAATTATTATTAAATAAGAAAAAGTGGAGCACCTGGGTGGTTCAACTGGTTGAGTGTCCAACTCTCGATTTCAACTCAGGTCATGATCTCATGGTTCATGAGCTTGAGCTCTGTGTCAGGTTCTATACTGACAGCATGGAGCCTGCTTGGGACTCTCTCTCTCGGTCTCTCTCTGCCCCACCTCTGCATTCTGTCTCTCACTCTCCCTCAAAATAAATAACAAAAAATTTATAGCTTTTCGTTATTTTTATCAAATAGGGGAGATTCAGCATCAGGCAGGCAAAGCAACTTGCCTAAGGTCACAGCGCTAGTAAATGGTAGAACTGGGACTTGAACCCATGTCTGTTGGATTTAATGTCTATCTGCTGCGTTCTGCAGAGAGAGATAGCTATAAAACTTACAGGGAATTAGTAGGAAGGATGATGAACCCAGAGAAGTCTTCACCCAACTGGTGAACACGTACACACAGAAGTACATTACGCTGAGGCCATATGGAAACACCCCTGTGACAAAAAGGTGGCCTAACATCCCTGGTTCCCACCAGCTTCATGCAGAGTCAGCCTTCTCAAGTCTCGGCAACACGGAATTTGGAAAGCCCTTGGAGAGGTTCAATTTCTCTAATCTTGCCAGACACAAGGAGAATTTTGGAGACATGAAATGTAGCGATTATTTATTTCATAAATAGATAACAGCAAACCATTTAAGGGAACAGTGGCAGGAAGATGAAAATGCTATTAATACAGTTGGAAGCTCATTTTTTTCAGAGCAGCCAACAGTGACCAGGGAGGACAAAATGAGAAATTATTGCGGTGGGTGCTCCTGACAACTCAGGAGATATTAAAGTGCATTGTTCACTATCATAAACTTTTTTCTTACATTTACGAGATCTGTTCAAAGGCATCTTGATAGATGAAACCGAATAGCATTTTACATGTGTGTGCACACATGCACACACTCACATGTCTTTTGTTCTTGAATCCTTTGTAAATCATTTCTTTGAGCTGATGTACTCAACAGTGGCTAGGTCCAGCCTACATAATGCATTATGAAACCCATGCCCTTGTTCCCTGGGGAACTGTAATGTTCTTGATGTGTGCTATGCTGCAGATGGGGCTCTGGGAAGCTGGGAGCTGATGTGAGGCAGAACAATGGGGGCCAAGGAAGCACTTCAGTTCTGGGAGGAGAGCAAACAAGAGGGGCACAAGGAGAAAGGAGAAGTATGTAGCAGGGTTTCCCAGTGCATGTTGGGAACTGTCTATTCCTACCCAAAGAGGGGGCCAAGGGAACAGGAATTGGACAATCTTTGCACTTCTGACTGCCATGGGAGGTTCACGGTGTATGGGATCCTTTCAAGGCTGTGTTGATTCTTTTTATTTTTTTATTTAAAAAATTTTTAAGTTTATTTTTTATAGAAAGAGAGAGAGCATGAGCTGGGGAGGGGGCAAAGAGAGTGGGAGACACAGAATCCAATGTAGGCTCCAGGTTCTGAGCTGTCAGCACAGAACCGAACACAGGGCTCAAACACATGAACCATGAGATCATGACCTTTTAACCCATGAACTGTGAGGTCATGACTTGAGCCAAAGTTGGACATCAACCTACTGAGGCACCCAGGTGCCCCATGGCTGCGTTGATTCTTGAGGTAAAGAAACACCTTCAACATGGCTTACTTCCAGTAACTTCCTAGTTTCTGACCATAGTGGGGCACCTGCAAATCTCCAGTGTCTCAGAGAATACTTTCAGAAATACAACTTGTAAGTGATAAAAATGAGTAAAGCTATTAATCACTGTAACTAAGCCACATATCACCTATACGTATGATTGTTAGCTCAATTATTTTTAATTTTTTTATTACGTTTCTTTATTTTTGAAAGGCAGAGAGACAGAGCGTGAGTGGGGGAGGGGCAGTGAGAGAGGGAGACACAGAATTTGAAGCAGGCTCCAGGCTCTGAGCTTTCAGCACAGAGCTGGATGCGGGGCTCAAACTCATGAACTGTGAGATCGTGACCTGAGTCAAAGGCAAACACTCAACTGACTGAGCCACCCAGGCGCCCCATGTTAGCTCAATTATTTTAAAAGAAATCACTTGTCCATTTAGTTAATAACTAATCAATTTAGACAACCTACTGGTCTGATAAAAACGTCCCACTTGAATTATTTATTTGATTTAAGACTCGTGGACACAACCAATTTAATTCTAAGAGACATATTCAGTTTTAATCCCTGACCCACTTTTGTAGACTGCTGAAGAACACTAGTTTGGGAGTCAAACGCACCAGATTTCAATCCTGGCACCTCCACTTTCTAGAGACATGACTTTAGGAAAGTTACTGAACCTCTCTTTTTCCATTTCCAAAAAAAAAAAAGTTTCCATTTCCATGTGTACAGTATAGAAGGGGAACAATATTACTTGGACCTATTGTATTGGCTTGTGCTGATTAGTTGATGCACTGCAGAAAAAAGCTTAGCACGGGGCTAGTACATAGTGAGTTTTTTTTATGCTTTCTATAAGAGACACAATTTATTTATTTATTTATTTTTTTGGTTGGGTTAGTACATTTTATTTATTTATTTATTTATTTTACAATATATGAAATTTATTGTCAAATTGGTTTCCATACAACCCATGGGGGAGGGGAAGGAAAAAAGAAAAGAAGTTAGAGTGGGAGAGAGCCAAAGCATAAGAGACTCTTAAAAACTGAGAATAGTGAGTTCTTAATTGTTGTTTACCAGCATTGTCATCATCACCATCACCATCACCATCATCAGAAGGAAGAAGAGGAGTTAACAGGTGAACTGTAAATCTTCCAGCTTTAGGGATGCCTGAAGGAAGCTGGACTCTTAGATGTGATATCAATTGAAGGAATTTATCCACTAGAGATAAATGATCGTCTTGGGGTGGCTACCTGCTGATCAGTGACCCAAAAAAGTACCCAAGCACACTGTACTTGGTTGTTGGGTTTATCACATGACCTGTGGTTTATGGAGTGCAACAGCTGGAGGGTGACAGTGTGGCATGCTCCCTTCCAGGCACCATGTCACTAACAAGGTTCAAACTGAAGGATACAAGTCCCTGAAGCTTCCCTATCCTGATGTGACCCACAGTGCTCATCCTTGGGACCAAAATGGTGATTGGGAAGTTGGACCTTGGCTCTGGGTGTCCAAGGCCTTTATGGTGCTGTTAGCTTAACATGTTGCTCTGCTTCTTGTTTTGTATCCCTTCTTAAGGCAAACTAAACCTTGTGCCTGGTGAGCTTACCATGTGTCTTCTGAATTTCAGTGACAACCTGAATCTGAAAGCCACTCCAATGGTTAAAAATATCTGGACTTGGTTTGGCATCACAACATCTATTCACTGGGTAGCTTCAGGCAATACTGAACCTCATTGAGACTTGGGTTCCTCTTCTGTCCCCCCTTGGGGACAAAATCACACAATTCACAGAGTTCCGACTTTGTGATATATATTAAATTAAAATGAAATATATTATAAATATATTATATGTATATATATATTTATACATTGTATATATTTATTATTTATATATACAGATATATATTAAATTAAATGAGATATTATAAGCCAAATGCTTACAACAGTGCCTGGCCCCAAACTGAACGATGATTATGTTAAATGCCCAGTATAATGCCCTATACTGGGTTTAGGCAAGGGGATTTTCCACAAACTTATCTTCTGTCCATCAGGGCATACCCCACCAGAGCATAATCTGAGGTCAAGAACTAAACCCCCCGTTAGCTGTAAAGTTGCCCTGTATTTACCTCTCTCTAGACTCTCACGAGGGTGTCTCAATCTGAAGATAGAGTATGTCATAAGGCTAGAGACTAATTCATGTCTAATTCCCTTCCCTATTGTAGGGCATGTGTTAAAGAGTTGAAGAGATTAAGCCTGGGCAGCATGATGATGTTGTGTGGTGATGGCCAGGGTGAGTGTGAATTCTTTCCTGTGTTCAGCAAGGAGCCAGGGAAGGCTTTTGAGCAGGGAGAGAGTAACTAGGGAATTTGAGTGCTTCCTTTGTACCCAAAAATTGCTAAATCTCCACAATGACCCTTTGAGTTTTAGAATCCGTGTGCCAGATTGAAATGCAAAATTACTGGAGTATATTGAGACTTGATACAAGTCAATTCAAGGAGCACAACAAAAATGGAATTGACAAGCTCCCAGCCTGTAGCACATATCTGTCAATTTTACTGGCCAACCAAACACCTCTTTTGTCCTGTAAAATGTTCAACCAAATCAGTCTAATCCCTTATGTCCCAAGAGCAAAAGTGGTCATGGCTTGTAGAAGAGCCTTATCGGGTTTAAAGGGGATGGCATATGGGGCGCCTGGGTGGCGCAGTCGGTTAAGCGTCCGACTTCAGCCAGGTCACGATCTCGCGGTCCGTGAGTTCGAGCCCCGCGTCAGGCTCTGGGCTGATGGCTCGGAGCCTGGAGCCTGTTTCCGATTCTGTGTCTCCCTCTCTCTCTCTGCCCCTCCCCCGGTCATGCTCTGTCTCTCTCTGTCCCAAAAATAATAAAAAATAAAAAAAAAATAAAATAAAGGGGATGGCATGGCTCATTTTTAGCAACGTGGTAATGTCCCCCAAGAGGACATTCTAAGATGTGCTGTGGCAGGGGCTCCGCACAGTGTAATGCATGAAGTAGTTGACTTGGGGCACTTTATTCCTAGCTAGAAGCTGTGCTCTCCTAACTTCAGATGTCCCTTTCTCTTCAGTGAAAACCTTTTCTGGGACTATTCTGAGTCTATTTGGCCAATGACTATGTTCTCTTTTTTTAATTTTTTAAAACTTATTTGTTTTGAGAGAGAGAGACAGAGAGAATGAGCAGGGAAGGGACAGAGAGAGAGGGAGAGAGTATTCCCAAGTAGAATTCATTGAACTCAGCTGACAGTGCAGAGCCTGATGCAGCACTCGAATTCACAAACTGTGAGATCATGACCTGAACCAAAATCAAGATTCACTCAACTGAGTCACCTAGGTGTCCCTAGACTATATTATTTCTTGACCATGATTCCAGTGGAACGTGCTGCCACTGTTTTCCCACTTCAGTCAGAAACCAATGTCACCCTAGCAGCTTTCCTGGTCCCATCTTATCAGTCACAAGCTTGCTGGAACGAATTTGCAAAGGATCCTCAGAGATGCTGCTCTAGAAAAGTGTCCATATTTTTTTTAAGTCCAGGTGATTCTAGTGTGCAACTGTATGTGATCCGTAATGAATGCAGAGGTGGACTTCAACCTGTTATGGTCACAAACCATCTACCAAGTGAGCTTCTCCAGGGCAGATGCCCTGTCTCATTCATGTTATTTCTCCAATGTTCACTAAATGTTGAATGAAAGGATGAATGAGTGATTTAAATAACAAAGTGGCAGCCAATGTCTATTTGTTCAAGTAGACCAGGTGCTGCATTAAAGATGTCTAAAAACTCTCCATCATGCCTCCTTGGACAGGTGGGCTCTAATTCTCCTTCCCTTGAGTCTGGACCAGTCCCTTTACTTGTTTGACTCATAGACTATGGGGGAAGGTATGCTATGTGGCATCTCAGGCCAGGATATAAGCAGCCTGTAGTTTCTGTCTGGGTCTCTTGGAATGCTTACTCTTTATTTTTGAGGGAGAGAGACAGAAAGAGAAAGAGAGAGAAAGAGCCAGGAAGGGGCAGAGAGGGAGACACAGAATCTGAAGGAGGCTCCAGGCTCTGAACTGTCACCACAGAGCCTGGTGTGCAGCTTGAACCCATAAACTGTGAGATCATGACCTAAGCCAAAGTTGGATGCTCAACCGACTGAGCCATCCAGGCACCCCTTGGAATGCTTACTCTTCGACCAATACAGCTGTGCTCCCAGCTGGCTTCCAGCACTATCTTCAGCTACCTTGGACAGTCCAGCATACATGAGCCTGCACATGACTGCAGCCCCCCAGTGACCGGCTGACACCAGGTGAAGCAGAGGAACTGCCCAAGTAACCTATAGGATAGTGAGATATAATACAATGTTTTAAGCCACTGCCTTCGGGGGTGATTATTACATGTCTCTGGATCACAAGCAGACCACCAGGATGTCAGTCCTCTGAAATTTTTAGATGATGAGGGAGTTTCTTACAGTCATTGGTTGAGAGCTGCCCTTGGAGGGGGCTGAGGAGGTGTTTATTCCCTGGTGCTTCCTGTCCTACAAGGAGACAGAGCAGTCTCCACAGGTAGAGGGATACTTTACACAAAGAACCTGATCAGGCGGTAGGTGGAAATCAGTTGTCCGGCTGGGTGCCCGGAAGTGCTAGGTGGTGACGGTGTCTGGTGGATATCTATCTTGAGAAGCGGCTACTCGGTACTGGATAATTGTAGCCTTGAAAGAATATGGCTGTGGAGATACCAACTCTTGCGGCCTCCCAAGAAAAATCAGAAGGTGGATCCTCATGTAAGAGTTTCATGATTTTTTAAAGTTGGCAACAAACTCAGATTAAAAAACAAATTCTATGAAGCCAAATCATGCAAGCCAAACAAAAACATGTGTAAGGGTGGATGTTTTCTTGATCAGTACAAGACGGAGCAGAGAGAGCATGGAGCCCCACGTCATGGGAAGATGTGGCAAGATAGGAGGTGGGGCACGGACTTGACCTTAAATGACAGATTTACTAGGAGGTGGCTTTCAGGAAAGGGAAGCCACATAGATGAAGGCCCAGGATTGGACATTTTGTAGGATGGAGAGGGAAGTGACAAGTTTGGTAGTAAAGGCTAGTTAATACGAGGGAAACCAACATTAATCTTACACTAGAAACAGAGAATGTGTTCATTGGCCACATTAAATGCATATATAATTTCACTTCTCCACTCTTAGTAAGGAGTCCGGTGGCAGGAAATAGAATGTTTATGTCTTGGTAAGAAATACGCACTGAAGATTATAATCCTAGAAAGAAAAAAAATATGTTTATTGACTGGGATCCTGTTTACTCTTGTATCGACTAGGCTAATCATTTAAATGTGATGCTTTATCTCAATCTGTATCAGTAAGGAACCAAAATACGTTACAAAGGTTCCATTGTTTTGAATTTCCCATATCCTACATTTCATAACAGGGGATCAGGTAAAGACTATACAGCCCACACTCAAGTAAATGGTTTTACTTAACCTAATCCGCTGGCTAAGTGACCTTTGGCAAGTTCATTAACCTCTCTGTGCTTCTTCATTTTCATTTGAAAAGGGGAGATGGTGATAGAACATGCTTTAGGCCATGGCTGAGGGGAGCTGAGATAATAAGACTTAGCACAGTAAATCCCTTAGCACAGTGCCTGGTAAAAGCCCTTGATAAACACCAACACCTAGCAAATCTCACACTTGATGATGGAAATCTAATGAGAACCACCAGTTCATGAGTTTGTTCCATGTTTGTACCTGACACAGACATTCATTACTGCCTGTCTTGTAATGCGCTTCCCAAAATATCGTGTCATTTGCAAGTGGAAACTGGTTCTGGCAATTCTCTCTATAAGCTTCCACTCAAGTCTGATTCATTTTCAGTGGGGTTGCTCAAAGTCTTTTATTTTAGCTTGCTTCATTCATTCTGTCATTCAATCAACTGCTTACTGTAAGTCAGGCCTGAAGCAAGCACAGAGCTGAAAAAAATAGTCCCTGGGGTTCCTGGGTGGCTCAGTCAGTTAAGAATTAAGTGTCTGACTCTTGGTTTCTGCTCAGGTCATGATCTCATGATTGTGGGATCGACTGCACATTGGGTTCTGCACTGACATTGTGGAGCCTGCTTGGGATTCTCTCTCTCTCCTCCTTCTCTGCTCTTTCCCCACTCACACCCTCTTTCTCTCAAAATAAATAAACTTTAAAAAAAAGGTTTAAAAAGAAAGAAAGAAATAGCCCTGGGCTCACAGAGCTCATGGTCTAGTGGCAGGGTGAAGCGAGAGGAAAACAGGCATTGGCATCTCAGCCAGATCACAGAAGTGAACAGAAAGCTGAAGGGCCACAGAGGAAATGCTTCCATCCTGTCCATCCTGGGGATCTGGAAAGGAAACTGACATCTAAGGTAAGTCCTAAAAAGAAGGAAATAGCTGGGAAATGGAATAGGGAATGGGGAACCATTGAAGGTTAGGAGGGGAAGGTGATCATAATGGTGTTTCAGAAAGATCACACTTGCTGATCTGCAGAGCATGAGTTGGGGGTTATGAGATTAGTTAAGAAATTAGTTTAAGAGGCTGATGTGGTCTTTCAAGTCTAAACTAAGGTGGTGACAAGAAGGGAATAGATCAAGATATATTCAAGAGACATTAGCAACAGGATATTGAGAATGAGTGGAGAGGAGGAGGTAAGATGTCAAGTTAAGTGCCCAACTTCGGCTCAAGTCATGATCGTGCTGACAGCTCAGAGCTTAAAGCCTGCTTTGGATTCTGTGTCTCCTTCTCTCTCTGCCCCTCCCCCACTCATACCCTGTCTCTCTCTCCAAAATAAACATTAATTTTTTTTCTGAAGCAAAGAAAAGATTTGTTATCAGAAAGGCAGCCCAGTGAGAAGGTGGGGCATCATTCCCAAAGCTGCCTTGCCCTGTTGAGCCCAGGGACAGCCTATATATGAGAGAAGTTGTGAGGGGTTTCTGGAAACCTTGAAGGAGGAGAGGCTTGAAACATTATGGAAGTATGCTTTCTTTAGGACAATGAGGGACCATTAGGGACCTGGTACAATCAGGTCCATCAGATAATTTCAAGACAAATTTCACCTTCTGGTCCCCTTAGGTTTCAGCAATCAATGGGTAAACAGGAAATAGGGGTAAAAAGGCAAAGTTAATGATCCATTGTGCATGATGCAGTTTTGGAATGGTGGTGGGGTTCCCGAGCTGATGTCCAGGAAAGAATTCTTGAGACATCTTTGGTGCAAAAAGGTGATTTTCTTAAAGCACAGGGACAGGACCCATGGGCAGGAAGAGTTGCACTGGGGCTGAGGAGTGACCGATTATATATTATGGCATTGGAGTTACTGTGAAGCTAAGGTTTTTTGCCTCTAGCAAAGCATTAACATCAAGACAGTAAGGAGTTCTGGGGCACCTGGGTGGCTCAGTCAGGTTGGGCAACCCACTTTGGCTCAGATCGTGATCTCACAGT
Source organism: Panthera onca (assembly GCF_046562875.1). Classification (NCBI taxonomy): domain Eukaryota; kingdom Metazoa; phylum Chordata; class Mammalia; order Carnivora; family Felidae; genus Panthera; species Panthera onca. The sequence continues at coordinate 29,450,583 of NC_138350.1, read as the reverse complement.
GTGAGTTTGAGCCCCTCATTGGGCTCCCGGCTGCTGGTGTGGAGCTTGCTTGGGATTCCCTCTCTCTCTCTCTCTCTCTCTGTCTCTCTGTCTCTCTCTCTCTCCCTCTCTCTCTGCCCCTCCCCTGCCCCCACTTGCAAGCTATCTCTTTCTCTCTTTCTCTCTCTGTCTCTCTCAAAATAAATAAAAAATAAACTTAAGGGAAAAAATAAAAATAGGAGTTCTTGGAGAAATATACTCCACCTGCTTCAAGTATCTGTCAATGGGCAGCAGGCTATAAAGAAATTTAATTTGGAAGCGCCTGGGCGGTTCAGTTGGTTAAGCGTCAGACTCTCAGTTTTGGCTCAGGTTTGAGCCCCGGGTCTGTGATGAGTGTGGAGCCTGCTTGGGATTCTTTCTCTCTCTTCCTCTCTGCCCCTACTCTGCTCACACTGTCTCTGTATTTCTCAACATAAATAAATAAACTTTAAAAATTTTATTTAATTTAACTACAATTTCTTCTTGCCTTTGTTCCCCACATCACTATGGAGGAGAGGGTGATGTTAGGGCTCCAGGAAACTGAGTCAATAGGTTTCTAGAGATTACTTTTTTCCTTGTAAATGATTAAAACAGTTGCAAACTGATGGGGACTTATGTTCTGCATGGCTGTGATCTCTATCAGTTAACCATTTTTTTTTCCCTTTCCTTTGTCCATGGGCAGCCAGGAGTGCCTGAGGAATGTCACACATACCCCACCTGGGGAGGGGGGTAGTTTTGGGGGTAATTTGTGCTTTGCCTTCAGCTTGCCTTTGGCTCCCTCATCGGTGTACGATGTTAAGAGATGCATAAAACATAATTAAGTAGAGAACAAAACGGAACACGGATGGATGTTACTAATGTAACGAATACAATTATAGTTCTGCCTATACTTTTTTTTTTTAAATTTTTTAATGTTTATTTCTGAGGCAGAGAGAGACAGAGCATGAGTGGGGGAGTGTCAGAGAGAGACGGAGACACAGAATCAGAAGCAGGCTCCAGGCTCTGAGCTGGCAGCACAGAGCCCGACACGGGGCTCGAACTCACAAACCGTGAAATCATGACCTGAGCCGAAGTCGGTCGCTCAACCGATTGAGCCACCCAGGCACCCCAGTTCTGCCTATACTTTCAAAACAAGGTCAGCAACCAAGCATCTGGTCTCATCATGAAGGAAAAAGTTTTCATGCAAAGTTCCACAGAAGAGGGAGGCAGGACTATTTAGTGCCTGGGTGGCTATGCTGTCATCCATGGTGTGAAGCAGCCGCTGAGCTGCTCTCAGTGGTGAGAGGTCAATGTTAGCTATGGAATCTGAAGATGATAGATCTAATCCCAGGATAGCAGGCTCACTGGGTAACCACTCCCCCCACCCCCAGGCTGCTATTAGCCAAATGGAATAAAAGGGAAACAAAGTCCAGCCTGGGTGATGTCTTTGGTTTTTGTTCTCTCCTCCAGGTGGGAGAGAGACAGGGAAAATTAAGGACTCCATAAAAATCTGCTTTTCCTCCTTTTTCCTGCTTCTGTTGCTAGAAACTGCACCCCCCCACCCACTTTACACATGCCTTGCCAATAACCTACATCCTCCCTCTATGGGACAAGGCATTGATGACTCTCTAGGATAAATAGCATCTTAGGAGGGACAATGACTGGAAGAAATTCTCGTATGCTCATTCCAGACCACCTGAGCTAGACATCAATGTCAAGACCCTCCTGGCTCCAAGGAATGGCACCTGGGCTCTCGTCTTTTCTCTAACTGGTTCCTAGAGGACTGAGGCACCAGACCGCCATCTCTAGTAAAAACCCCAGACTTTGAACATAGGAGATACTCCTTCCTTTCTGAATTTCCTGGACACTCACTCTGTTATCTGCTCTCTATCTTCAGTAAACTTTGCTTTCACATCCTGCTGGCCCCTGTTTGATTTCCATCCTGCATGGAACCAAAGATCCTCTTGGCTGGTCTTGCAGGACACCCTCTGGGTCCCCAGACCCAGTCTGCCAGTGTCAGGAGGAGAGGGCCCCCCCATATTATGATAGGGAAAGATAGAGTTAAATAGGTAGAGAGGGAAAAGTTGGGACTTGAGTTCTCTGATTGTAAAAAAAAAAAACACATATTTTAAAACAGTGCTGGGTGTGGAGTTTGGTGAGTTCTTTATAGATTTTGGATACTAGCCTTTTATCCGATATGTCATTTGCAAATATCTTTTCCCATTCCGTCGGTTGCCTTTTAGTTTTGCTGGTTGTTTCCTTTGCGGTGCAGAAGCTTTTTATCTTCATGAGGTCCCAATAGTTCATTTTTGCTTTTAAATTCCCTTGCCTTTGGAGATGCGTCGAGTAAGAAATTGCTGCAGCTGAGGTCAGAGAGGTTTTTTCCTACTTTCTCCTCTAGGGTTTTTATAGTTTCCTGTCTCACATTCAGGTCCTTCATCCATTTTGAGTTTATTTTTGTGAATGAAATAGGCATTGAGGAGGACACCCGCTGGGATGAGCACTGGGTGTTGTATGGAAACCAATTGGACAATAAAATATATTAAATAAATAAATAAATAAATAAATAAAAACAGTGCTGGGAACGTCTGACCACGAGAGACGCTCCCTCAGATGTAAAGTTTGTCTTAAGAATGTAACAAGCACTACCTACTCCCCCCTCATGTTTCCCACAGGACTAAACAACCCAGCACCAAGAGTTATCAGGCCAAAAAAAGGAAAATAAAAGGGGAAATGGACCAAAACCCCATAAAATAAAGTTGCTTTCTCATAGGGGTATTCGCTTTCAGATGCCCTCTCTCTGCAAAGAGAGCTTTTGTGCTATTCTTACCTTTGCTATTCTAGCTTTTTTTAAAAAAATGTTTAAATATTTATTTTTGAGAGAGAGAGAGAGAGAGAGAGAGAGTGGGCAGAGAGACAGAGAGAGAGGGGACACAGAATCCAAAGCTGGTTCCAGGTTCTGAGCTTTTTTCACAGAGCCTGACTTGGGGCTCAAACTCATGAACCGTGATATGACCTGAGCTGAAGTCGGACACTTAACCTGCTGAGTCACCCAGGCACCACGTATTCTAGCTTTTTTATAAACTTTTGCCTGTTGTTCATTTTATTTTGTGTCTACCTCTTCATTCTTCGAAGTGGTGAGAAAATAAACCCTAGGTATTGAGGTAAATAATCCTACAAAGTTTCTTTGGGAGCTTGTCGGGATCTCAACATCCTCTAACTGTAGATAAATAGCAGCTAATGCCCTCATTTCTATCCTATATTGATGGGGTTTTGGGGTGACGGTGGGGTTCAGAGCTGACAGCCAACAAAGAATTCTTGACATGTCTTTGGTGCAAAAAGGTGATTTTATTAAAGCATGGGGACAGGGCCTGTGGGCAGAAAAAGCTACATTGAGGTTGTGAAGAGTGACTGATTATATACCTTCATGTTGGGAGCAAGTTAGGGACAGCATAAGTCTCTAAGGAATTTTTGAAACAAGGTTCCCAGGACCTTGAGGGGCTAGCTGTTGTCAGGAAAATGTCATTTATTACTATTTAGTAAAACCTCAGTCATGAGATCCTTCAGATGTATATCAGGGGCCATATGCTTGGAGTATAATTACCAACATATACTTGGGGGTTAAAGATAAAGGAGGTTTGCAAAGGAATTTTTAGGTGTATAAGGAGACTCACAGGATCCTGGGCAGAGGGTGCGGGGGGGGGGGGGGGGAGGTGGGGGGGGGGGGTCAGGATGTTAAGCCAAGATTCCCTTTTGCCCCTAGCAAAGTGTCATCATCGAAGCAGCTGAGCTCTTAGGGGAAGGTCACTCTGCCTGTTTCAAGGACTTGTCAATGGGCTGTAGGCAGTAAGGGAATTTAATTTTTCATTTGTCTTTTTCCCACATCACCATGGCAAGCACTGAGCCACCCAGGCGCCCCAGCTTGCCTCCATTTCTGACACTCTGGCCACGTTCACCTCCCACCTCCCCATTTTTTTACCTTTTATTTTCAAATGTCTCTTGTGGGGCAGGGAGCAGGACTTACTTCAACACCTTCTGGGCTTACTACCCTCTTCCTGCTGCTGATGCCCACAAGGGCATGGGGAGAGAAGACATTGGCAGGCTCCCACAAGATGAAAATGATAATCAGAGCCAAATGTCTCTGGTTAGTTTACCTCGAGACAGGATGTGGACTTTAAGGAATATTTCCAAGCAGCTGTCAAAACTTTTGTTTCAAAGAAGTTCCCTCTCTTTTCTGGAGACTCTCCATTTCCACTGGTTGGTGGAAAAAAATCTGCATCCACTCATCTGTCCAAGCTGACAAGTCTTAGGACTGGGAGCCCTCTTTCTCTGACCTCTGGGCTTTTATCTGCCACGAGGCTTCTTGGCAACACCTCACCTCTTCTGCCTTTCCCTCCCCCTCCTCCTGCTTCTCCACCACCTTGGGCACAGCCTGCACAGCTGTCTCCTACACCATCTTCCATGCCTCTGACACCATGGGCCCCTCCTGTTCCCCTCGTGGTCAAGGAGTGAAGAACACCCCCTTAAACTTATACTGCCCACTTCAGATTTACTCACTGGTGCCCAGGTAAAAATTGACAATGGTGAACAAATTGATTGACTTTTAAATGGACACAGGTGGAACATATTCGGTGTTAAAGCTAATTTAAGTTTATTGGTTTAAGACAAACATGGCTTTAGAGTTATCAGCATTAAATATAAAACTTTCTACCTAGGTTTACTGAAGGTCAAACAAGCTCATGTTATCTCTCTTGCAATTTGTCAGCAAAAAGTTGACTTAATTTTGCTGTCTCAAAGTTTTTTTATAAGTTTATTTATTTATTTTGAGAGAGAGAACAAGTGCATGGGAAGGGCAGAGAGAGAGGGAAATAGAGAACCCCATGTAGGCGCTGCACTGACTGCACTGTTAGTGCAGAGCCCCACATGGGGCTCGAACCCACAAACTATGAGATCATGACCTGAGCTGAAATCAAAACCTGACGCTTAACCAAGTGAGTCACCCAGGCGCCTCTGTCTCAAAATTTTCATGGGTAATTGGTAAAATAGCTTTGAGGGTCTTTGGTAACCTGAAACTTTAGAGTTTTGCTTGGATGATAAACTGAATTAAATTCATTGGGCATTTATTCCTTTTCCAAATCCAATGGAATGCTAGGGCATTGCTTACTAAACATAAGTTTATGCTTTTGGCTTCTTATTTCAGAAAAACTAAACATATTTAAATCTTTTAAAAAACATGCTTTGTGCTTAACTGATTCATAAATTTGCCATCTAAAAAAATTCTGATGTAACAGTTCACAATCAGTTACTATTTAGTTTTCACTGGACACTAAAGTTTCTAAGAGTTAAAATTCTACTAAATGTGCTTAAAACGATGGAAATAAGGAAAGCAATTCTGTATATAGAAAAGCAGTAGATAAGAAAGATCTAAAAAAAAATGGGAATATATTTTTGTTGAAGGTAAAAGAAAGTAATTTTGTCCTAAATGAGACTGATTGGAGAAAAAGGGCTTAGGTCAAAATCTAAAAGCAAAAGAAAGTTGTCAAAGGTTTTTAAAGGAAAAGCTCTATGAAAAATTTAATGTGGGGGCACCTGGGTGGCTCACTCAGTTAAGCTTCTGACTTCAGTTCAGGTCATGATCTCACAGTATGTGAGTTCGAGCCCTGCATGGGCTCTGTGCTAACAGCTCAGAGCCTGGAGCCTGCTTCGGATTCTGTGTCTCGCTCTCTTTCTCTGCCCCTCCCCCACTCAAGCTCTGTCTCTCCAAAAATAAATAACCATTAAAAATTTTTTTAATTAAAAAAATAAAAAATTTAATGTATAGTCAAAACTAAGTTTAAAATAAATTAATTTTATTTATTTATTTTAAAAAGTTTATTTATTTAATTTGAGACAGAGACAGTATGAGTGCAGCAGAGTCAGATGAGGAGCTCAAACTGATGAACCAAGAGATCGAGATCCGAGCCAAAACCAAGAGTCAGACACTTAACCACCCAAGTGCCTCCAAAATTAATTTTAAAAGTACACTGGTATAAGATTAAAATTCTGCTTTACTGTCTGTAAAAACGAAGTTTTCTTGCATTGTTGGTTTACTCTTGACAAACAAAATGTAAACAAAGTTGTTTTCTTTTTTGTCTGCCCAGAAAATGGAAAGGACTGTGATTTTAACCAAAAGGGCATGATAGCACACACCCTTTTGAGTTGTTTTGCTCAAGCTCTGATTGAAATTGCCCCTCCTTTGATCCAAAGGCTGGGAAAACAGTGTCGATGCCCTTGCTGCCTGCCTCCAAACAACCCACACAAATGTTGTTCTTGTTTAGCAAAGGAATGGGTGCCTATGCCTTATGAGGGATGGGTGACCTTGGTATATGATGGGCTTTTTTTTAATGTTTATTTATTTTTGAGGAGGGGTGGCAGAGAGAGAGGGAGACACAGAATCTGAAGCAGGCTCCAGGCTCTGAGCTGTCAGCACAAAGCCAGATGCTGGGCTTGAACCATGAACTGTTGGACCATGACCTGAGCCAAAGTCGGACACTTAACCCACTAAGCCACCCAGGCACCCCTGTGATGGGCCTTTACATGAAAGCTACTTTGTTACACTTTGCCCAATACATGAGGACTTGTACCAATCTAGAGACTTTAAAATGGACAACTACATGGCTGTAACATATCTATATGCACATTACTGAAAAAGGCAGGGGAATAGACCTCGATTTTGGCCCTTTTAACCCCTGCACCAGTGGCCAATTTTATCCTTAAAAGAATGGTTTTCACCAGCTTTTTCTTTTCTTTTTTTTTTTTTTTAATTTTTTTTTTCAACGTTTATATTATTTTTGGGACAGAGAGAGACAGAGCATGAACGGGGGAGGGACAGAGAGAGAGGGAGACACAGAATCGGAAACAGGCCCCAGGCTCCGAGCCATCAGCCCAGAGCCCAACACGGGGCTCGAACTCACGGACCGTGAGATCGTGACCTGGCTGAAGTCGGACGCTTAACCGACTGCGCCACCCAGGCGCCCCTTCACCAGCTTTTTAAAATACATTTGTAAAGAGGAGCGATTTTATTATCTTTATGCTGATGACTGTTAGGCCAAAATAAAATTAGTGCATCCTTCTACAACCAGGGGAGTCTTGTTTGGCCACAGTCGATCCCCCCAAAGTCCTGCAGGCAGGAAATTGAGGGGTAGAAGAAATCAGGGAAAACAAGGTCAGCTCTCAGAGGTAGAGCCAAGCCTGGGTAAGAGTGACTACTCCCAGCATCTTAAGAGATGAACAGGGCTTTTGGCTGCCAGTCACATAGTCAGCCAAAACACCTGGCCAGGAGATGAAGCTTCTGGCCAACTCTTGGGGCCAGGAAATGAGGCTTCTCCTGGCCAGCTATAGGAAGTCAAGATAAGGGACACCTTTTCCTCTTTTTCCTATAGATGGACAATTCCCCAGCCAAAGTCAGTGCTCCTTTTGGATGCATTCTGAAAAATTGGGAGGATTTTTAATTTTATTTTATTTTTTAGTCCATTTATTTTGAGAAAGAGTATGTAAGCATGAGCAGGAGGAGGGCAGAGAGAGGGAGAGGGTGAGAGAGAATCCCAAGCAGGATCCTCACTGTCAGCACAGAGCCCGATGTGGGGCTCAGTCCCATGAACCCCGAGATCATGACCAGAGCCAAAACCAAGAGTCTGACGCTTAACCTACTGAGCCAACCAGATGCCTCAGAAGTTGGGAGGAGTTTGATCTGCAAACCCTGAAGAAAAAAACAATTCATTTTCTTTTCCACCAAGGCTGGGCCCCAATACAAATTGGAGAAGTAAACCTGGAAGCCAGAGGAAAGTGCCAATTGCAATACTACCTTACAATTGGACTTACTCTGTAAATGTGAAGGAAAGTGAGGTGAGGTCCCCTATGTGCAATGTTTCTGGGCCTTAAGAGGAAATTGGCATATGTGTATGCAATGCAAGGTTGACCCTGGCTTATTGGCAGCCCTTTCCAAGGTCCAGCTGCTTGGAATCAGTCAGAAGGGGAAATAATTCAAGGCCCCTTGCCTGTACCCAAAGCAGACCTAGAGAACGAGGAAGGAAAGCCTTCCACCTCAACCCCCTCCTCTTCAGGTTCTCGATCTATATATCCAGACTTAAACACGTGCACTTCTGCTCCCTACTGCCTACCTTATCCAGGCCCTCCTGGAGACATGACAAGCATGTGTCCCCTACAGGAAGCTTGAGCACCAGGAAGGGGAGCACAAAGAAGCATCGCTATGGCGAAAATGCAAATGCCCTTTTCATTGCAAGAGTTAAGACAAATAAAAAGATGTCTAGGTAAATTTTCTCATGATCCAGATAAATACGTAGAGACTTTTCAAAATATTACCTGCGTTTTTGAATTGACCTGGAAAGACGTAATGCTTTTGTTGAATCAGACTCTTAATGAGACAGAAAAATGTAGAGTTCTGGCAGCAGCCAAGAGACATGGGGACAAGCAACTTATTATCATGAGACTGGCGGTCCCCTACTGGGACCCAGGCAGTTCCACCCCAAGATCCTAATTGGGGTATGACCACCCCATTGGGGAGTAGTATGGCTCCATTTGCAAGCCTGTATTTTAGAAGGATTAAAAAGGAAGTCCGAAGTTAAGCCTTTAAATTATGCTAAATTAGCCACCATTTTACAAACTCAGAATGAGAGCCTGGTGGCCTTCCCAGAGAGGTTGAGGGAGGATCTCATTAAATATATGGCTATCTCCCCTGAAACCCCTGAGGCTGAGATGATTTTAAAGGACAAATTGGCCCCAGATATTCAGAGGAAGCTGCAGAAATTGGCTGTTGACCAGGAAGGGACACTGGAGGAGCTCTCACAAGCTGCCAATTGGGTGTATTACAACCAAGATCAAGAGGAGAATAAGAAACAGGAAAGGAAGCTATTTTTTATTTTAAATAAAAAAAAAAATTTAATGTTTATTCATTTTTGAGAAGGAGGGGAGGAGCAGAGAGAGAGGGAAACACAGAATCCGAAGCAGGCTCCAGGCCCTGAGCTATCAGCACAAAGCCCAATAAGGGGTTTGAACTCACAAACTGTGAGATCATGACCTGAGCTGAAGTCGGACACTTGACCGACTGAGCCACCCAGGTGCCCCAGGAAGGTAACTATTTTAATAAGGTTTATTTGTACAGAATTCTCTTGGTCTCAATTTATCCATGATAAGAATGTTACTTCCTTCTCACTTAGGGAAGGTATCTTCTGCATGGAATTTCATATCCTGCTTTTGATAGAGTTAGACAAGAACTGGAGGAAATAAGGCTTCTGATAAATAGGTGACACATTAGACACCTGGAGACTGACAGACCAAGAGCCACTGGTGCAGAATATGAGCCCTCTTCTTCAACTTCTGCCCCAGGGTAACCTATGGCTTCACTATAATATATTTACATTGTGGTTTTGACATCCACCCCCCAATATGGGAGTAATAGTTCCATGACAGTTCCAGCAAGAAACTTGTAGGGCCCAAAACTCCCCATTCTGACTGGTAGGAAGAGTCCCTTCAATGATTAGAAAAACTTCAGCAGGAGATCACCCTATGACTCATAACTTACACAAACATAAAAAGAAAAGGCAGCCCTAACCCCGGTGCACTGCCATCTCTGGGACTGACCACTCTTCCCTCTTGAGAATGCAGTGTCCTTAATAAACTGCTTTGTGCTTGCTACTTTCCTTCTGGCTGTCTTTATCTGAATGCAGATCCTCGTGTAAATCTTTCTGTAAATCTTTTGTGGGGAATCCAAGAACCCAGACTCCATTCACGCAATGCAGACACTCCCCACTGGTAACTTTTTTTTTTTTTTTTTTTGAGAGAGAGAGAGAGTGCTCAAGAGCAGGGGGTTGGGGAGAGGAGAAAGGGAGAGAGAGGGAGAGAGAGAATCCCTAGCAGGCCCCACACTGTCAGTACAGAGCCAGATGCAGATCTCTCACGTGAGATCATGACCTGACATCAAGAGTAGGAAGCTCGCCAACTTAACGACACAGATGCCCCCTCCAGTAACGTCTAAGAAAAAGGAAAGAGTGGTTTCTGATGAGAACAAAGGCAAAAGATATGTAGATAAAATTAAATTTCCTTACAGTTTGCAGCCCATCAATAAATATGTGAGATTATGAGACCTGCAAAGTGTGATATTCCTCTAGGAACTCAAAACTGACTTAATGCTTTGCTAGAGGCAAAAAGCAACCCTTAGCTTGACAAGAGCCAGACCTCTAGGATCCTTCTAAGTTTTAATATATGAGTATCTTTTTGGAAACTTCCACTATCTCTACTCACCCCGTCCAACTTAAAAATATCTAATCAATCACTCCTTACTTTCCCAGTGCATCTTTTTCCGCCCATGGGCCCTGTCAGCTGCGCTTTAATTAAAACACTTTTTTGCACTGAAACCTCTCAAGAACTCTTTCTTGACCATTCCCTCCCCGCCCACATCACATCAACTTTTTTGCATTTAAGTTTTTTGAGTGTCTAATTCAAACTGGTCAACATGTCAGAGTGGCATATTCTGGGGTGGCATGATCTGAACTCCTTCTAGTAAACACATATACAACTATAAATCACCAGATTCCCCAGCATGGTTTCCTCCTTAGAGGCTGAAGTGTAAGGGCTGGTGGCGGGAGGGGGTTCATTTCAGCCTGACCCAAGCGGGGGCACCCAGCCACCAGCACTTGCACATTATTCTTTATAACAAATTTAAATCATGATGCTAACAAAAAGGTCATTGCAAAAGTAAAAATAAAGCCAGATAAACTTCCTCTTGGATGCATGCCTCATGCCTGGCCCTCGACGGAGCATTCTATTCCCCCCCCCCGCCCACGTTTGCCCACTGGACTGGGGTTGAGCGGGCACACCCTGCGCGCGAGTCTGATGGGCACGCGGACGACGCCGGTCCCGCTCGAGCCCCGCCCCCGCGCGGCGCACGCTGGGAGCTACCTGGGTTTGCTCAGTAAGCCGGCTGTCTCGCTTCTGGTACGCTGCTTGGTGAGCGGAGCATGCTGGGAGCTTGGGGCGGTAGTGGGCGGGTTGCCTTGGCAACCGGCACCAGAGGCAATAGCCTGCGGGGCGCGCGCACGGTCAGTTATGCCCCGGTGATCGGAGCCACCACTGTGTTCAGGGCCTTCTGAGGGCACCGAGTGGCTCCGTTATTGCCAGGCGGCCACTGAGACTAAAGGGAAAGGGCGGGCAAACCACCCGGGAGTGAGGAGCTTGCAAAGTGCCGGGGGGGGGGGGGGGGGGGGGGGGGGGGGTCCGAGGCAGGAAGGGAAGGCGGCCCCAGATTGTTTCAGATCCTGGGCAGAAGACAGGGGTAGATGACCCCCGATGTGCCCACTGCGCGAGGGAAGAGAGCCCCTCCAGCCCTCCAGCTGGGAGTCCAGAGTTTCAGATCGAGGGTCTAGTGGAAGGAACTGTGCAGGGTCCAGGAGGGAAGGAAGGAGAAGGGAGGACAGGAAGGCTTGAGGAGAGGGGTACTCAATGAAAAGGTGGAGGGGGAAAGGGAGCGACGGAAGAGACAGAGCTGGGGCAGTCCCTTGGCAAAGATGAGTGTATGGCATCATTCCCTAGCCTTATAAACCCGATCATTGAACAAACCATAATAGACTCCGACTAATTTTTCGAGGGCCCATATTTTTATGTACAAGTTGGGTAGAGAAAGAACGGTCAGGGAAAGGAGGGAGGGGCATATTGGGAGAAAATTTTTAAAAGCTCTTTTGACCTGAATCAAGAGCTGAGTTCTGGAACAGGAAGAGACCTCATAGGTTGCTTTTACATGTAGTTGAAAGTTGGACCACAGCTCTTTCTGATGCCTAAAGCTCCCTCTTAACCACCCCAAGACTTACCTTTACCTTTGGGAGACTTCCCTTCCCTTAGGAGAGGAAAGAGGAAGGGTCAGATGAACAGTGGCAATGTAAGGAAGGGATGTCAGTGGGAGATGAGGGAGAAAACACCATGTGGACCCAGCCTGGTGAGAACTAGACATTGATTTTAAGAGAAATCTGTGTCATGAACACGCCTTCCCATTTCATGGATTCTGAGTGTGGTGGATCAAGTGACCAAGACTAGGGGGTCAGGAGAAGACCTCTCTTGGTAACTCTTGTCAATAAGACTTCACAGGGGACCCACTTCTTGGGCTTGACCTCCCCCTGTGCCTGTCATTTGTTCATGCTTTGTTCATTCTTTGCCAGGGTGCCTTGGGGCCTCAGCCCACCTCCCTCAGGGAGCATGATGGCAGGTGTTTCCCTATGGAATCGGCTATGATATTAGGTGAATGGCCCCTGTGCCTGTAGGTCACATTACTTCTGAGTACACCAGGGAATATCCTGATGGGGAGGTTATTGAGCTCCCAAAGTTTTCTGAGGCTGCTTTGTCATCTGTAAAATAATCTCAGCTCTGCCCCCTCCTGAGGTTGTTATAGAGACCTAGTGAGACTGAAAGTGCTTTTAATGGGTCGGGGGGGGGGGGGTCATCAAATGCAAGGGTGTGGTACCAGAAACCTCCATCTACTTGGCTTGGGGAGCCACTGGGAAAAGAAGGGCCTGGAGCCAACCTGCTCAGGCTGTGACCTGCTCCTGCTGTTCTCCTCACTGCCCCCACTTGCCGGGAGCACCAGGCCAGCTTGATTGACTGCCAGTCTGTTTGCCCTCACTCTTCCTGGCCCTGCTGAGTCCAGAGACCTGGATTTGAAACCTGGATCTGTCACTTACTGGCTGAGTGATCTTGGGCAAGTCATTTCAGCTTTCCTGATTAAGTAGAGCTAAGATGGCCTGTGAATGAAACCACATAAACCAAAGCGTTTCTGGCTCCTGAAGGAAGCCCCTGCTGTGGGGGAGGAGCCCTGGCTAGGAATCTGTTACAGACAGTTATTTTGTCACCAACTGGAATGGCCTTGAGACAAAGCGCTGCAACTCTCTTGACTTCACCACCTGCCAGGACCTCATCCTTCATGTTATTGCTGTCACTTTTTAACACTGTCACCTCCTTCAGCCTTAGCATTGGCTTGGGCCTCAGTTTCCTCATGTGTGACTTGGGGATGATGATCTGTAGGAATCTGTAAGCTTAGGAGAAGGAAGCTATCCTGTCACGTTATGGTTTAAATGCATTAAGTGGGATGTTCAGTTCTAGAGAGCAGCAGATGGCATGACATGAGAACAGAGCCATGGAGAAAGTTTGGGGCCCCATTACTTGCTGATAAAAGAGTAACGAATAAGTACTGGGGGACAGTGAGTCCTAAGTGAAGAGGTGGTTGGAAAAGGAGGCTGAACAGAAAACCGATTGGCAACACACTCAAAATGATAGGCAATTCTTTTTTTATATAAAACAATTATTTAGATAGAGAAAAGAAATTACAAATTTTAAAAACAAATGCCACAAACACCACAAAGTCAAGAAAAATACCCTGACATTTTTATTAACTGCTAGACACTCCTTCACCTTTAAAATATTCCTTACTCCCATACTTTTTGACGGCAGATTACCTTTTTATGCGACAGTGATTTTCTAATATTTCCTACAGAGTGAATAGAAAGATAATTCCATCTTTCTTTTAGCAGTTAAGTGTCTCTGGAAGCCATTTATGCATTAAAATAGCTATAATTAAGTAGACCCACAAGTGACTTCAAAGCACATAAATAATCCCACTCACCCCATACATTAGGGACTCCCCCCAATTTTACCTTCCACCTTAGCCACATCCAAAATATCCACAGGATATGTGTGCCAGAATTTGCAGTGGAAACACTGAGTGCTCCTCAACCAACTTGTAAAAATAACTTCTGCAAATTTCCCAACACACAACTGTGGAAGTACTGCTAGGGTCCCTCCCAGCGCAAACAGAGGTCCGGACTGTTGACTACCTCTGCCCTAAATAACTGCAGCATGGCTCAAGGTTAGCCCACGGGAAGCTAGCAAAAGACTCTGAACAATCCTGGTTTACTCTCAACTTTGACTAATTTTGTTGACATACAAGCTACCCCTCCCCCCCAAGGGCCTCACACACACACCAGGGAGGCTCCTGGGATTTGACCTCCTCCCCCCCCAACCCCCCCTCCAAAGTATCCTCCTCTGGACAGGAAGAGGGTTCTTTGCCCTGAGCAGGGTTCTCCCTGCTGAGCCCATTCTGCCCTCTCTTGCACATGAGGAAATGGTCAAGCTGACCTTTGAACCACAGGTGCTCTTCCTGAAAGGGAAAAGGGTGGGGGCCAGAAAAGCCAATTAGGGTCCCAGACAGTCCTTTCAGAACCCCATGCCAGCTCTTGTCTTCCCTGCCTGTCCTAAAACAGGACTGTTGAATAGAACCGTATAAAACTCATGCATAAGACATCCACAAGTATGAAAAATACTTACCAGCAGGGGAGGAGAAACGAGAGAGAAAAAGCATAGAAGAGGAATTGGAAAAAAAAGGGGGGGGGGATGGGAAAGGGCTTTCGGTGGCTTGCAAGGGAGGGCCATGGGAGGAGGGTACAGAGCTGCCAAGGGGAGGGAGGGCTCTCCCTGCTGTTGCTGTGCTGGAGGCCCATATTGCCCACTAACTTGCTGTGTGACACTGAGGGAAGCCTCCTACTTGACCTCTCTGGGCCCCCGTTTCCCCTTTAAAGTAGAGCTGCTAATACCTACCTCACAGGGTTGTTGTGAGGATAACACGAGGTAATGTCTGGGGAAATTGCTTGGGAAATTGGGAAAGGGTACTCACATAGGATCCTCTCGTAATCCTTTGGGCCAAAGGTGGAAAGTAGACTCAGAGGCTCTGGACCCAGGCCTGGGCCTTGCCTCTTTGGGAAAATTGCCCTAGCCTTTACTCAAAGCTGACCCTGACTTAGGCAGAGTGGCCCTACTTGACAATTTTCCACACCCTGGTGCAGGTGGGTGCCACCAGAGGGAGTACTGGCTGAGGAGTCAGAAACTCTGAGCTTAGTATGTGGGTGCTCCAGAGCCTGAGCCCCAAATGGCCAAGACCCATTGTTGAAGAAGCCTGGAAAACTGAGGAGTTGCTGTTTTTCTCTAGCCAGACCCCAGCTGCTGGGGGTAGCCCAAATTGCTTCTCCAAGGGGCTGCAGGGAAAGGGACCAGGGGAGGCAGGGGACCAGGATAACAAACCCTCTGCCCAAAAAGTGCATGCAGGAGAACCATCGTCAGCAGAGGCAGTGACAGGGAGGGCCTAGGCAGGGCTGGGCCAGGCATCAAGGAGCCAAGGGGACCAATTCAGCAGAGGACTGCAAAGCTGGAGCTTCACTTCAGGCTCCAGGCCCAGGCCCACAGATTCAGGTGTTGCCACTGCCCAAGGACCCAGCTGCAGGGTGGTTCCAAAGCATCCTAGGCCCGTGCAGCGTTTCCATGGTTGATTTTCCTCCGGATGATACCTGGGGCTAGCTCTTCTTGTCCCCCTTCCACGTCCCCACTGCCTCCATTATCTGAACATATTCTGCCTCTTCCAGTGTGTTCAGAGCGAGCCCTTTAAAAAAACAAAAAAGCTTACCTGAAATGATAGTTTGGGATTCATTTCCAGCCAAGAAAATGGGCATTGGGTTCTGGGGATTGGGCTGATAGAGGTTGGGGGAGCAAAGCAGATGCTGACTGCAGCATTGAGGATGAGGAGGAAGCCAGACAGGGAGTGTGGGGATGCATCCAGTCAAGTGGGGGAGCCGCTCCTCAGCAGCCTATTGGGGTTCTGGGGTGATGGAAAGGAACCTTCACAAGCTGGCAGTTTGCTCTGCTTCATCCCCAATCATAGAGTGGGCACTGCCAGGCACCCACATGGCAAGGCAGACCAGAACCCAAGAGAGGACCCAAAGAACTTGTCCACTTTCTTTTCCTAAACTCATGGGTCTGTGATATTGCTGCTACTTGCTGAGCAGAGTGGAGGGTGAGGCTGGGCAGGGAGTGAAAAGGTTCCCCAGGGAGGGGGAGGCCATGACCCATTCAGCCAACTCTCAGTTTGGGGGTTTAGATTCACCATCCTAGGCCTTGGGATGGGTGAGAAACCAGTGTTATTGAACTCCCAAGGGCACATTGGACCCCAAACTAAGAATTCTCTCCCTACTCTTTCCCATCCTAAATTAGGTCCAATGTCAAAGTCCAAATTTGGCTCAGAGATTCTGCAAGAAGATAAAATGACAAAGATAGGTCAACATAGAAATGCCCTCTCTCAGGGGCGCCTGGGTGGCTCAGTCAGTTAAGCGTCTAACTTCAGCTCAGGTCATGATCTCACGGTTCACAAGTTCGAACCCCATGACAGGATCTGTGCTGACAGCCTGGAGCCTGCTTCAGATTCTGTGTCTCCCTCTCTCTGCCCTTCCCCTGCTCATCCTCTCTCTCTCAAAAATAAACATTAAAAAAAAAGAAAGATACCCTCTCTCATTATGAATTTCCTAGGGTGAAATTCATTCAAATAAAAACACTAAATTCCCTTGCCCTTTTCAGTTCAAGTTCAAAGAAATAAAAACTGGGGGCACCTGGGTGGCTCAGTTAAGTGTCTGACTTTGACTCAGGTCATGATCTCACTGTTCATGAGTTTGAGCCCCCAGTCGGTCTCTGTGCTGACAGCTCAGAGCCTGGAGCCTGCTTTGGATTGTGTCTCTGGCTCTCTCTGCCCCTCCCCCACTCATGCTCTGTCTCTCTCTTTCTCAAAAATAAACATTTAAAAAAATTAAAGGGCACATGGGTGGCTCAGTCAGTTAAGCAGCAGACTTTGACTCAGGTCATGATCTCATGGTTCGTGGGTTCAAGCTCCACTTCGGGCTTTGTGCTGACAACTCAGAGCCTGGAGCCTGCTTCAGATTCTGTGTCTTCCTCTCTCTCTCTCTCTCTCTCTCTGCCCCTCCCCTGCTTACACTCTCTCAAAACTTACACTGCTTACACTGCTCTCTCTCTCTCAAAAATAAATATTAAAAAATATTTTTAAATAATTTAAAGAAAGAAAGAAAGAAAAAAAAACCTGAAAGTCTTAATAAGGTAAAAGGATTAAAGCCTGAAGCATTCACCGTGAGCCTAGCTGTCTGTCAAAGCCCAGTGGTGTTAACTGGCCAAGGCTCCTTGTCCATCCACTCACCCACCCAGCAGGCATAGGAGGGCTGGGTGGCTCCAGAAGTAGGGTCCTTCTCCACATCTCAGCATTTGAATTAGCCTCTCATGTGCTTTGCTTTTTAAAACTCCTGAGTTAACCAGGATGAAGCAGGAGGTGACATCCTCATAGCCCTGCCTGCCACAGGGAAATCCCTAGGGCAGTCTGCAGGCCACTGGCTGCCCCCAGAATCCAGTGCTCAGCCCTGTGTAGGCACCTCTTCCCACTACCTCAAGATCCTGGTAAAAATGCCCTGGCAGCTAATGGAAAGTGGATAGGAAATAGAGTGATAGCCCAGATGCCATGCCCTGGGAGTTTGACCCATGGAGAGTTAGCTTTAGCCCAGTCAACCATGTTGGGTGGGGCAGGGAACAACTTCCACTCTCCTTCTCTCTGAGCCATCTG
Organism: Panthera onca; assembly: GCF_046562875.1. Classification (NCBI taxonomy): domain Eukaryota; kingdom Metazoa; phylum Chordata; class Mammalia; order Carnivora; family Felidae; genus Panthera; species Panthera onca. Next base: position 29,433,104 of record NC_138350.1, on the reverse strand, counting down.
TGCCACTCCACTGGGTCTCATTTATATCTTCTTTCTTCCAGAATACTTGAAACCTTGTCATTTCCATTTTCCTCTGTGGGCCCAGTGCTGGGCTCTGCCTAGTGACACAGTGTCCAAGTCCGGGCTCTGCCTAGTGCTCAGCTCCCAGCCCATGTCAGCAGGTCCTGCCTGGAGCAGGTTCCGGAACTGAGGTCCAGGGAGCAGCCACTCTGTCCCATTGGTTCTCAGGACACAAGCTGTCCTCCATTTGGGATGCTCCTGGCCTTGAGCAGCATTTTTTCTGCCACACAGTCTCCAGTGGGCCAGCATCTGTTTCCACTGTGTTGCTTCCTCACACTGTTTCTGGCTGGTGACTCCAGGATGGCTCAGCTGAACCCCTAGCAATTGTGCTGTGTTGGCTCCTGACATTGGTTTAAAATCCCTTTTCTTCACACAGAGGGCTACCTGTTTTTGTTGGCTTCCAGTACCTTCCCTCCTTTTGCTTTTTGCTCTCTGACCCAAAATTTTACTTTTCTGACACATTCCTCTAGATTTTGTCTCTTGGGGTCTCCCATGGCAATAGAAAGAAAAACAAGTCAATCTCAAGTTCGTTACAAGAATCTACTATTGAAACAATCCTATGGCTCTACCTGGGGAATGCTGGCCGGTGGCCATTCTGCCAGCAGGTCGCCTCAGATGCCTGGGTCAGCCTTCCTCTGGTAGGGAGGGTTCGACAGAGCCTTCCTTGAGCCTACTCCATACATTCTAGAACATTCTCCTAAGGGAATGGGGGTTGCCCACCCAAAATGGATGCCGAATCTCAGTATTTGATGCTGGTCTTTAGTTCTTGAATTTGCTCAGATCCTCTATGGCCTCTTCAGACCTGCCAGGCTCATGGGATGGCTTCTGGATCTTCCAGAGTCCTGTCCATGGTGTGGCCAACCCCTCAAGAGTGTTCTGGGTCACCTGGTTCCCAGGCAGGGTGTGTGTGTGGGGGGGGGGTGTCTTGTGTCTTCCCCAAACCTCTGCCCTCCCTTTCCAGCAGGGAGCTTGCCTATCTCCTGACACCTCATACTCTAAAGACATTCATTCCTCTTCACAGCTGGTCTCTCTCTCTCATTTTCCACTGCTTCTGTTCTGAAAGTAAGATTGTGGCATGGTCTCTGAAGGGCCATGATTCCTTTGCATGCTATTGTCTGTTAACAAACTACCACCCTTCTGTGGGTACATAGGGCTTCATTCTCCTCTAATTCCAAGGGACTAAACCTCGAGAGCCTCAGATGTATTTGGAGGGTGCAGGAGCGACCCTCCACAGCCCCTGTTCTAGCAGGAACTCATCGGTTATCGCCTCCCTTTGGGTGGCCTAAGATTCCCACCCAGTTGCACTGCAGCCCATTGTGCCTTTGCAGCTGAAAATGCCTACACCTGACCTACCTGAGAACACGCTCCACCCCCCACCTCCTCCTCCCTCAGCAAGCCCACTGGAGCCACCTCTGCCCCACTGTTCGTAATAGGCCAAGGTTCTCTTGAGGCCTACCTCTGCTCACCAAACCCCAACAACTGAGGCTTGCTAAGGCCTCACTCATTAAAAAGCATAGCTGTGAACCTGTGACTCCCTCACCCCACCCCCCCCCCCCCCCACAAAGCACTGCCCTGGGCTGCTGAGGCCAAACCCTAACAGATACTGCTTGTGCAGCAGAGACTCTCACCAGGAGTTAAAAGCCACTCCCTGGACTGCTTACAGCACCAAAACACTGTGGGGAACAACCAAGGCCAGAAGCCAGTGTGGTCCTCATGAAGCCCCCACGAACATACCAGGCAACCTCAAAGCCTTACTGGTGTGGACTCAAAGCTCAAAGCCAGTGAATAAGATGTCAGGCTTTGAGGGGACTTAAACGGAACAACACCTTCTTCCAAGTCCGATTTCAAGGCCTCTGCCATGGTTGTGGGGGTTGTGGTATGTGCCAGAGGGCAGGCAGCAACACACTGCACAGCAGGCCTAGGAGGGTCAAGCCAAGCAGTTCAGGGGTGCAGAGGGGGGTCCTGGAGGGTTTCTACAAGAGTATAAACCTCACAGGTAAATGTGAGGAGATGAGGGGGGAAGGGCCCCCCAACCCTAGCAGGAACACCAGTAGTAGGAAATTCAGGGAGGCTGGGGGTGGGGCAGGGAGAGGGCAGCGAAGTGGGGACAGCCCTCAGCAAGGCCCTTGGTGGGGGCAAGGTCCCAGAGCGATACGGTTGTTGGGCAGCACCACTGTATGGTCTTCCCTTTGTTCTGCTGTGTACATGCAATCATTGAAGTACAACATACACACAGAAAAATGCATAACAGTTTAACAAATATAACACAGACACTTGTGAGAACAGGGAGCAAAAAAATACCACTGCAGGACCCCATCACTTCCCATGAGCCTACCCCAGTCTCTGCCCTCCCCCATCACCAGGGAGCCCACTGTCCAGAGTGTGAGGGGAACAGTCTCCCGACCTCCATCACAGTTTTACCAGCTAGGCACGGACCTCTAACAATTCAGTTCGGCATTCTCTGTTTTTGAACTTTAAATAAATGAATATTTATCATCTGTGTATTGCACCTTGTGCTCAACATTCTATGCTGGTGAGATTCATCAATGGAGTATCTACAACTTTTTCATTTCACTGCTGCATAGTAATCTGCACCATAAATATACCACAATTTATTTATCCATTCTTTTCTTGGTGGACATCCAGGTTGTTTTCCAGATAGAAGTTTCTTTAGAGTATAGATACCTAGGAGTGGGATTGTGGTTGTGTTAATTATAGCCAACGTGATGGGTGGTTCGTGGTATCTTGGGGTGGCTTTAATTGCATGTCCCTGTTTTCTACTAAGGTTGAGCACATTTTGCATTTGAGTCTGCTTTGTGAAGTGACTTCTAAAGTCCTATGGTAATTTTTATTGGGTTGTATATTGTAGGGGTTTTAAAAATATGTTCTGGATACAAGCCCTTTGTCAAGCATATGAGTTGCAAAAGCTGGTGTGGGTTTCCATTCTGTCTATGGTGTTTTACTAATATAAGGTCAAATGTGTCCATATTTTCCTTAGTCATATGTGCTTTGTGCATCTCATTTAAGAAATCATTAAGATGAAGGGCACCTGAGTGGCTCAGCCAGTTAAGTATCTAACTTTTGCTCAGGTCATGATCTCACAGTTCGTGGGTTCGAGCCCTGAGTTTGGCTCTGTGCTGACAGCTCAGAGCCTGGAGCCTGCTTTGGATTCTGTGTTTCTCTCTCTGCCCCTTCCCTGTTCCTGATCTCTCTCTCTCTCTCTCTCTCTCTCTCTCTCAAATACATAAACATTAAAAAAAACATTAAGATGATATTCTCTTTTAAGAGCTTTATGGAGAACTGATTTTTGTGTGGATGTGAAATGGGGACCCAGTTTGATATTTCTGCCCATGTGGTATGGTAGTCATTATGGCCCAGCACCTGTAACTGAACAGTGCTCCCTTTCATATAGATTTCAATGCTGCCTGGATCACATACCATGTCCATATGTGTGTGGAGAGCTGTTTCTGGGATTTCTCTTCTTTCCATCCTTCTGTCGTCTACCCCATGCTGCTTTCATTTTGCCTTGATTATGGAACTTAATAACAAATCCCGACATGGGGAAAGCAAGTCCTCCCACCCTGTTTTCTTTTTTTTTTTTTTTTTTTTTTATTTTTGGGACAGAGAGAGACAGAGCATGAACCGGGGAGGGGCAGAGAGAGAGGGAGACACAGAATCGGAAACAGGCTCCAGGCTCCGAGCCATCAGCCCAGAGCCTGACGCGGGGCTCGAACTCACGGACCGCGAGATCGTGACCTGGCTGAAGTCGGACGCTTAACCGACTGCGCCACCCAGGCGCCCCATCCACCCTGTTTTCTTTAAGAAAATGTTTTGGCTTCTGTTCGTCCTTTGGATTCTCATATGAATGGTAGAATTGGGTTCTCAAATTCCATTAAAATGTTGGAATTTCTATTGGGATGGTGTTGAATCATAACCCGGACTGGGGAGAAGTTGCATCATTACAATAAATGGTCTGTCCATTTATTTAGTTCTTTAGTGCCTCCCCTGGCCCCATGTGTTACTTTTCTAGAATTCTGCACATCTTGGATCTATTCCTAGGTACAGGGCAACTTATCTGCTAATTGGTTGCATGTTTCCTTTACCCTGCCCCCAAACCATCTTCTCTTCTTTGTATGTATGAAGTCATATTCTATACGGATGTAAAGTCATATCTTATTCTGAAAAACGTCTGTTTCTGCATCCATACTCAGTGTGTGTATTCTAAATATTCCTTGTCTTGAGATTTGGTAAATACACTATTATAGCGACTTCCCATGGGCTCAAATGTTAAACTTGTATAAATTCACACCCTTCATGTCCTTCTTTGGCTTTTCATCTAATCATGAATACCAGCGTCTTTAATGTCCACACACAGGTGGTCCTTCTCTACACTTTGAAATGGCAATAGGGAGACTGTAATAAGGACTGAACTCTCTTCTCTCCCTTGTAGCCATGTTTTGTTTTGACTGGCAGCAACTAAGGAATCACCCCATCACTGAAGGATTCATTCCTTTCCAAGGAGCAGGGCTCCTTTCCAGAACCTTTCCTAGCACACAGCCCTCATCCATACTTTGCTGTGAGAGGAGGAGCCCTGTGGATGGATGGGGTTCAAAGGCTCAGAGCCACTCACCTTTGGCTATAAAGCATTATCACCCTGTTTGTGTGTTGTCGGAGAAGGCTAGAGGTTGTCTGTTACAGTCTGAATGGAGAAGGTCGAGGGGAAGATTCTTCCACCTCTTATCTCACTGCTTCCTCTTGTTTTTTTCTCTTCAGTCTGGCTACCCAAACAGCTCGCTCAGGAGCAATGTCACCTGAGCATCATCAGCCCCACCTTCTGGCTGTGGGATTCATTCACATCCTTCTCCAAAGCTGTGCGGTCACTGGGAGGGGTCTGGGTCCTGGTTCCCTTTCCCTCCAGATGCACTGTCAAAGTCTGGGTATTCACCAGAATTTTAAAAAGAGTCTAAAGGAATTAAACCCAAAGGGTCTTTTCATTTCTCTCTGAACAAAAAGGAAATGGCCTTATTTTATAAACAAGAATATTATCCTCTGAATTATCAGAGAGCAAAAGAGGACACTCACCACCTGAAAAGTCAAGTGTTGTCCTAAAGAAAAACTGGAAGATTCTGACAGAGTTCCACCCAATTTTATTCTGTGTGGAAGCCCTGATGTCACATTGGTTTTTTTTCCCCCTTTCTTCAAGTTGGTCCAGCATTCCTTGAAATTCATACCATCTTTGAGGATCACATGTTACAGTTGCAGATGGACATTACCTCCCCTGGTGGCAGAAGGGAGGAGAAACCTAGCACCAGCAAGAGTTCCTCATTCATAAGCCAAGTTGAAAACTTTGGAATTTGTTGCAGCTTCTTTGTGTATTGCTGACAGCATCAATGTGGTGTGAGAACACTTCGTCCACATGGTCTCTTGACATCTGAGGTCCTGGCACTCTTGCAGGCTGTCTAGTGGACACGATGGACAAAGTCCCGCCAGGACAGCAAGACCAGAAAGGTGGACATTTGGCAGGTGGGAAGGCTGGCTGTGGGGGAAACTGAGGGCAGTAGGGAGCAGCTGGAGGAGGGAGGGCCCTGGTAGGGTCAGGAAAAGTTTCCCCTTTGTTTGCAGACTGCCCCCAAGTGCCCCCAAGCTCTTGTCTGTTATAAATGAAATCCAGCAGACCCATCAGGGGGACAGAATCAAGAGTTTTTGTACCCAAGTACAAAGGGGATTTCACTGGGAATAAATTGGCATTTATCAGTGGGGTCAGTTGGATAATTTAACAGATGATGACGGGACAGACAGGTGGGTGGTGTCCACAATAAAAATGGATTAGGGGTGCCTGGCTGGCTCAGGGCATGTAACTCTCAATGTCAGGGTCATGAGTTCAAGCCCCACATTGGGCATGGAGCCTACTTTTTTTTTTTTTTTTTAACGTTTTTATTTATTTTTGAGACAGAGAGAGACACAGCATGAACGGGGGAGGGGCAGAGAGAGAGGGAGACACAGAATCGGAAGCAGGCTCCAGGCTCTGAGCCATCAGCCCAGAGCCCGACGCGGGGCTCGAACTCGCAGACCGCGAGATCATGACCTGAGCTGAAGTCGGACGCTTAACCGACTGAGCCACCCAGGCGCCCCCAAGGAGCCTACTTTAAAAAAAAATGGATTAAAAAATAGATGGAAACATACCTCAGACCTGACACAGGGGAGATTCCAGAAGAAGCAAAAATGTAAATGTCAAAACAAAATTACATGACATCTTGAAAGAAACTGGGGGAAACAGTTTGATAATCATGGAGTGGGGAAAACCTAAGAATGACGCAAATCCCACGACGAGGTTGATAAGAAGTATGTGTCCTGAGTCTATCTACAAAGTCAAAATCCAGATGACAAACTGGGAAAAATATTTGCAACTCATAACAATGGGTTAATTTCTCTAATATATATAAAGAGCTTTAAAACAAGAAAAACATCCAGTGGGAAAATGGGCTTGAGGACTTAGTTCCCAGAAAAGGAAAAGGGAATGGCCATTGACCCTGTGAAAAGATGCTCAACTTCATAGTAAGAGGCAAATTAAAACCGTTTGGCTGGAGAGAAAAGCATTTTCCCCATCAGACAGCCAAAAATCAAAACTTGGATTGGGAGGGCCTCCCTTGTCCAGCTGGGTAGTGCCATAAACCCCACCTCTAAGCCAGACATCAGACCATATTAAAACATATTAAACCTTTGACCAAATGATTCTACTTCCAGACACCTATCCTACAGATAGATATACTTACACATGTGTGGAATTTAATATAGCGGAGCTAAGAATGGAAGTCTGGAAACAGCCTAAACGTTCAGGACAGGAACTGGTTGAATGGAATTGTGGCTGGTCCTAACAAGGGAATACTAGAGATTGTTCAAGTAGTAAGATCAACTTTTAAATGGGGGGGGGGGGGGGGGGGGGGAAGGCATAGTGCCAAACTTGTATAGAATATGCTATCATTCAGAGGGATATTATGCATATTTGCTTGTATACGCATAAATTATCTCTGGGGGGATTTGAGAGGATAATCCTGTGGAGGGAGGTGGTGGGAAGGAGCCTTCTCTCTGGGGATCCTTGGAATGCTCTGAATTGGAGCCGTGTGAATATATCACCGATTAAAATGAGAATCAAATCAGGTACACAAGAAACCATGTTGCAGGGGATGCAGTCATGGGGGGACAAGGGGTATGAGACTTCTCACTTGTAGCTTGGGGATTTGGAGCCCTGTCTGGATGTTTTCAGGGCAGACTTATGGGAATGTGGAGTCCAGATCCCACTGTTCTCAGATGGGAACTGAGGCTCCAGGAGAGAGGGAACAGAGCCAATTTCAAAAAACTGACAACTTTTGTCTCTTATGTGGGCTTCAAACACAGCAGAGATGTGCTCACTTAATAAGGAGGAAAAATCTGGGCCAGTGGCTGGTGGGTTTGCATTGTGCCCCCCTCAACTCCCCCTTCACCCTAGTTCTGGAATTCTCACTGGAAGGCAGGAGGGCTGGAACCCAGTTTGGCAAATGCTCAGCTGAGGAGGGGAGCTGGGCTGGCAAGAAACAGTTTTCTGGCTTCACAGAAACAGTTTTGGGGGCCAACATAGTTGCCTAGTGGGGCAAGGAGTCAAGGAAGATAGTGGCCCAGAAACTTTGGAAACCTCCTCATCTCTGGGGGTCAGACGACCTCCCCCAGAAAATTGCACTATTTCTATCTACTGCTTTAAAGCAGTGGGGTAGCCCTGTGGCACGAGCTCCAGTGGTCGGTGGGCCCTGAGGTGTGGGCCGGTGTCCACAGTGAATGTTTCAGCTGTATTCCTGCGGGGGATGTGTGCCCAGCTTCAGGCCCTTCTCCCTCATTCACCGCCAGCACCGCCAGGCTCTGGGTGGAGAACTTGCCCACACCCCCTAGTCTTTTCTTTGCCCACCCAGGGAAGGGGCTTCATAATTTTTATCAAGACCAAAGTACGGGCATAGGCTACCTGCTCAGTCCTTCCCCTCCCTTGGCAACGTGATCCACATTAATCATGCCCAAGTCTATGCAATGAGATGCTCCAAGGTTGAAGGAATATGTAGGGACATCAGGTGACTCCTTTCATTTCACAGATGGGAGTGAGGCCTGGAGGGGAGCAGGGAAGGCGCTTGACTATAACAACCTCTGTGTGATTATGTGATCGGGCTCCCAGAAGCAGCGGAGGATTGAGGGGAGGCAGGGAGAGGAAGGCCCTGAGGCAGGGGTCTCAGCTGAGGCTGAAGGAGCAGTGGGTCCCTGCATGTGAGGGGTGACAAGGTGGGAGGCCTGGGGAAAAGCCTGCGCCACTGGCCTCTCCAGAATAGACCAGCTGTGAGGCTCCTGCATGCAGCCCTGGGCCCAAAGGCCACGGAGCTGGGTGCAGCCACCTCTCAATGCTCACAGGTTGCTGGGGGATACAGGAAGAGAAACCCCAGCTCACAAGGCCTGGACCAAAGCAGAGAGGCCTTGGCATAGTCCTGCACTGGGTGGCCTCATGGAAGGTTTCCCAGAAGGGCATAGTGTGGGGCTCAAAGTGGGCAGATGGGAGATAAGCATTCCCTGCAGAAGGAACAGCACCCGTGAGGTGAGCTGTGAGGACAGTCAGGTCTTTATTGGAAGATGACATGCTAGCACTGGAGCAATGATGGAGAGTAGGTGGAAGTCTATGTCCCCTCCCCCATCTGTTTCACACCTCACTTGGAGGCATTATTTGGAAATGAGTTTCTGCAGCTTTTTTTCAAGGCTCCCTGGGGCAGCCACTAGGGTTTGTAGGGTTTGAGGAAGGGACAGGCTGCTCAATGGGCAGTGGAGCCCTTGTTTTGGGCTAAATGCGGCTGACCACGGCAGCACTTGGGGGTGGGGGTGGGGGTGGGGGGACAGGATGCGGCTTGAGTGAGATACAGCAGCAGGCCTCCTTGGTGTACAGGGCATTACACGTTCCAGGGGACTTGGAAGTGGATCCCTGACTCACAGACACTCCCCTTTTCCGAGGAGCCACCATCTTGATCCCCCAGCTGGCCTCAGAGCCTGACACTTCCAGGTTTCTTGGGGGGGGGGGGGGGGGGAAGGGGGGGCGGGCGGTGCAGGTCATACTCTGTTCTCCTGTGGGGCCTCCAGCCTCCCTAGACACAGCAGGAGCCCAGCCTATCTTGTCTCCCTCTCTGGTCTTGGGAGACCCCCATTGTCATGTGAAGCCACAAGGTAAGCCCTAACTGGGAGTGAACGTGTGGCTGACTCCTGGGAGATGACCGGCCCAGCACTGGCACACCCAAGGAAGCTAGGGTCTGTCCTCATCTGTGAAATGAGGGAGGTGGACTAGATGCTCGTGGAGACCTGTGCCCTTGCCCTCTCCTGACCATGTATGGTGTGGGATCTGAGAGCTAGACTCTAAGAGCAGATCTGAGCACACCCAGAAGCAGAAGAGATATTCTGTGCTGGGAACTCAGGGACGGGGGTCACACAGGAGCTGAGGGGTCGTGACAAAAGCCAGGGCCGGGGTGGGAGCAGTAGTTGCTCAGATCCATGAGGGAGGCCCCAGGTCATAAAGGAGGCAGATGAGACCTTCTGGCTTTAGCTGGAGCCATGCCACCATCCCCACTCCCAGGACGGACACAGATGTGGGGTTCCACGCCCTTTCATTGAGGGAGCTGGAGCAAAACACTCAAGAGATTTTTGTGGAAGAGGAGCATCTCACTCCCACCAAGATGGGCAACACCCTTCCAGCTTCCCTTTGAGCTGATTACTTCCTCTTTCAAAATGTGACCCCAACCATCACTCCTGTACTTCTGGAAGTAAATCCTTGCTGTCTAGGGCTGAAGGGAACAGTACCCGCCCCTACCCCAGGACCTAGACTAAGATGCAAAGCAGTCCTCAGGTATCTTGATTAGCAAGATGGCAAGCAAGGGTGGGCTGCCCCAGAGGACAAGAGGCCAACAATTCTGTGATGGGAGAGGAAGGGAGGATGCAGATCCACGCGGAAAGTGCCAGCTGACTGCACTCCATAGCCTTAGGGCCTGGGTTGTTCTGCATTTGCCACAATCAGAGGGCACATGGGACTTGTCCTCGGCTTTAAGCCTGGGCTGGGAACCAGGAGTTTCCTGCCCCTGCCTGCCAGGTGTTCATGGTGACACCACAGAGGTACCACATTGGCTGGACCACTGACAGCTATCTCAGGGAAGGAGCTCATGGACACAGCAGACCCCCCTCTGTACACACACAGCCCTTGTCACTACCTGTGGCTCAAAGGCAGGATTGTTCCTCACTCCCTCCAAAGGCTTGGTCCGGGTGACAATGCTGTTCCCTATAGGCCCTCAGCTTTCAAAAGCAAATTCACTTAAATTACATGTTTAAAGAAACAAAAAATCTTCCATCTAAGATGATCTTGCCTAGAGAGACTGAGCAAGAGCAATGGGGTCTCAAAGGCACAGAGCCATCAGGCATCCAGTGGAGCCCCCTCCCTGTGCAAGCAGGTAAAATGCACTTGACTTCTCCCACAGGTCAGGCAGTACGGGCTGGCCCTTTGCTTTAGTCAACACACAAGTGCTGGCCCTGGCTGACTAGGGCCAGTTCCAGGCATAGGAATTCCTAGTGCTAGTGGCTGGGTCTCACTTAGATGGAGATGCTGTAGGGGCTATGGAGCCTCTCACACCATGGGCTAGAAAGGCATTCTAGCCCAAAGGCACCTGCTCTGAGCAAGCAACATGGCAGCTGAGGCCCCTATGGCCCAATATGGGTGCAGAAATTGCCCACTGTCTTATCATCTCCACAAGGGAGCCCCTGCACTTGACCGGAGAGGCCTTGGATCAGTTAGACTCCAGCACACTGGGCCTTGATACTGATTTTATTGTTGACAGTGCCCCGAGGGCCAGGACCTTCAGTGTCCCTGCAGGGTGCACTAAACACCTGAAGGCTTTCCAGAGGCACTATTCCATAAAACATGAATGGCTTCAAAACTACAGGCCCTGTGTTGTGTCCAGAAACTGTTGTGGTGGAGACCTGGGTGCCTAAGGAGAGCAGAGGCCAGACACAGATTTGAGGGACGTCAGGGCAATATAACCAAAAACTCTGCCTCTTGTGCACCTCCCCACTCCCACCTGAAAACTGTCCAAAAGTTCCAGAACAACAGGACTTTCCAGGTCAAGAAACTAGGGCACTAGGGCAGGGTTTGATCCTGGGGAACAGGGAAGTGAAGGCTTCCTTTTCCCAGGATACCCTTTGCCCATCTGGTAGATGGAGGAAGGTAGGGCTGGGAGAAAAGCCCAGACCCAGCTGACTCTCCAACCTCTAAAGCAAATCAGATTTTGATCCCAATCTCTCCCTCCCCTTCTCCCCCTGACCCGACCCCAGCCAGCCTGAGCCCAGCCAGCCCTAGCCTACGTGGTGGCCCCGCCCCCGCATGTGAGAATGGATTCAACTCTGGGTTCCCGCCAAGGGCACAATCGTGAACCTGCCCTGGGAGGGCCAAGCTGCAAACGGCGTTGAATGGGAGGCTCCGATTTGAGTCGGATTCCTGGGTCTGTGGCCCCGGGCAGGATGCCAATCAAGGCTGAGGCTTCTGCTGGGGGCACAGGGCAGACAAGGCTAGGCAAAAGGACTCCCGCCCTCTGTTCCCCAGTCACTGTCCCGGCCCTGCACCCACTCCTCCTCAAGCCAAGGAAGCCCGAAGCAGCAGCAGCCTCCAAACCGTTTATTTCTCCGGACCTGGAGGTGGGGGTCGCTGCGGGCGAAGCGGGCACAATACTGCGGGCAGCAGGGCCTTGGTGCAGGCGGGTAGGGCCGGCGCGGCCCTCAAGCGAAGGTGGAGTTGTTCCAGCCCACGTTGGCCGCGTTCATGTCGTAGTAGTTGATGTAGATCCTGCGGGGCGTGGAAGCCAGATTCAGCGGGCTGCGTTGTCACGGGCCTTGGGCTGCACCCCTCGGCGCCCCCACCGCCCCTCCGCGCCTCCAGAGCCCCACGCACCTATCAGGGCTGACGCGCAGGCGCTCGGCCAGCAGGCCACACAGCAGCTTGCTGTAGGAACGGTTCTGCGCGCCGCCGATCTTGCCGATGCTGTGCAGGCTGCAGAGCGCGCACGGCTCGCTGGAGCCGCCGAAGACCATGAGCTGGTCAGGGACCACGTGCACCGCGATGTACTATGGAGAGACGGGGTGCGGTCAGCCGGCCCGCGAGCCCTCGCCTGGGCCCGGGCGGCCACCCATTCCATCCCTTCCCTGCCCAGAGCCTCGGCCTGGAGTCGCCCCCTCCTCGCCCCCAAGCCCGGGACCACCTCGTCCGGCCCGCACCCCTTCTCCCTGTTCTCTCCTGGCAAACCTGGGCCGGCTTGCCGGTGGCCTGCGCCAGCTGCTGAGTGAGCTCGGAAAGGAGCCCGTCCGGCACGGAAGCGCGGGGGACATTGGTGTTCACCACGAACATCGGCATGCTGGCGAAAGAACGGCGGGGACGGGTGCACAGGAACCCACCAACGCGCGAAAGGCTGCAGCACGGTAACCTGAGCTACGTGACCGCCGCCTGGTGCAGCCCAACAGGAAGCTGAGGCCCCGCCTCCTGTGACGCCACCGCCGGCGGACGCCCCGCCTCCGTGCCGCTGTGGGGCCCTCCCGGCTGGTGACGTCATCGGAAGCGGAGGCCCCGCCCCTGTGCGGCCACAGCTCTCTCCTGACTGGTGAAGTCCAGGCTGGCGGAGACCCTGTCTTGGCGGAACTTGGGTTGCTGGCTTCCTGGACCCACTCACCCTCTCAAAGCCGTTCTTCACGCGGCGGCCAGAAATCTTCCTATCCTTCGTTTCTTCGCTAGTCCTTTACTTTAGTTACTGACGTTTATTCAGCGACGTGTGTGTGCCAGGAGTTCGAGATGCAGCAGTTAACTGAGCACGTGGCCCCTTGCCACCCTCCAGGAGCTCACAGCCAGCAAAGTAGATGAAGTCCCAGTCCATTCCACCACACGCACCGAACCTTTGTGTGCCCTGAGTCTCCAGGGCTACATGTTCCCCAAGGCTGTAGTCCTGGGCCTGTGTGTGTGTGTGTGTGTGTGTCTGTGTGAGAGTGATGGGGAGAGGTAGGCATTGCTGCAGGTAGAAGGGGGCAGCCAGAGTAGAGTCAGGGGCAGCATCCAGGTGCCTTCCCTGCACCCTTGCTCTTTAACGTAAGTGAGCATGCTGGGAGGTGCCAGGGGGAGGGGCAGGGAATAAGAGATGAGGCTCAGGCAGGGCTCCATAGACCAAAGGCAGTCAACAGCTCTGTCTCGGAGCCCCTGCTCCCCTGGACAACTTCTCTGCAGGTCTGGGAACTTTAGCTCCTCGGGGGAAGCCCCACCATAGTTAGGTCCTCTAGGAATGCCCTCCCTGAGAGTCTTGGTGAATTCTTCCCATCCCTTCCACCAATGGTAAGCTCAGGGGGCATCTAGTGGGTAGCAAGCATACAAGAGACCCAGACTGAATACTGGTTGAATGAACGAATGGGTGAATGAAGACAGTCATGACACGGCAGGAAGAGGATAGGGCAGTGGCTGGATTGGGACCCTGACCAGGCCTGCAGGCCTTGCCATCCCTGGGAAGAAGGGCTTGTGGCTACGTGGCCACCCCACTTCCACTCTGAAGAGCCCCCTCTGGTCAGGGTGCTGTGCTGGGGAACAGATCTCTCTCAGGTGCTCTAAGGGGCACATTGTGTTTGGCCAAGTCCTCAGAGCTCTCCAGGAAGGTCCTGTCTTTGGCATCTGGCAGGTGCTATCCAGTTAAGGTGGCACAGCACACACTGGCCTTGATATGCTACAGCAAGCAAGGACACTTGTGCCTGTGGGACCAGCCAGTATCCACTCAAGTAGGTCCCATGGCCCAGTTGTGCAATACCCTGCAAGTGTTTGTTCCTCCACCTAGGCCCCAGGCTGCTTCCTCACTCTCACACCCTATGCCCAGGCCTCCTTACCGCTGATGGACTGATGCACTCCACGCCATGTCGACAGCTCCCCCGCCCCCTTCCAAGCTCAGTAGCCAATTCAGCACCTTCTGCTTCCTGTGTCCAAATCCAAGTGCGTGACTATTCCTCCCACACCTGTTGGCCTGCCAGTGAAATGTACTTCCCTCCACTGTCGCCCTTATCCTTCCCTCTCTCCACCCAGCCCATCACCACCACCACCACCTTAGTTTAAGTTAGCTGGCTTCACCTTTGGCCTAGCATGGACCCTGTGATAACGCCATGGTGGACTGTTCTTCCTGGGAGAGGAGTCTATTTCCCTGCCCCCTGCCAGCGGACCTGGCCATATGACTTACCTTGCCCAATGAAATGCAAACAGAAATTATGTAAGTGACTCCAGGAAGAATATTCAAGAGCCTGCACCTGCACCCGGTTCTCTGAGATGGTGGAAGTGTGACAAGATGGATCCACAGCAGCAAACACCAGCAATGCCCCTGTAGGTGAGCCACTGCGATTTTGAGGTTTACTGTAGCATAGGGCAGTCTTCCCTAATCAGGACAGCCTATTTACTAATTACCCTTCCCTTTCCCAGTAGCAGTCCGTGCCATCTTTCTAGAAGGGCATCTGGGGAGGTGATATCATTCACAGGCCCACCCCTTACTAGCTTGGACACTTGACTCACCCCCTCTCTGAGATTCAGTTTTTCCCCCACCTGTAATTTGAAGATAGTAGTGTCCACCTTACAGAGGAGTGTTCTGAGGACCAAGCGGCCTAAATACTGGTGATAGTCCCCGCTGATATTAGAGGTAGTACTGTCACAATGCCCTGGCATGTCACAATGCCCTGCCCCACATTTTGCACCCCTCCCCCTTGGTCCCTGAGACTGTGCACTGTCCTTAGGGACCATGCTCCTGACTCTTGGCTCTGGCATTGGTCCTGAAATATGGTCTGCATGCACTTTACCTCATCTACCTCAGTTCCTTGGGAAAGCCCCAGAACCCCTGGCTTTAATGTGGTCCTGTAACATGCCCAGCACCTCTCCTTCCTTTGAGGCCATAACCTTATTCCTATTTGTGCGTTAATGTTTCCTTGCTAGGTGGTAAGCTCCATGAGAGAGGGGACTGGACTGTCTCTTTTTGGCCATCGCTGTTTGCCCACCTCCTTGACCCATTATTACCTCAGTGGTAGGCAGAGGGCCTCCAAAGATGTCCATGATCTAATCCCTGGAATCTGTGAATGTTATGTTACACGGCAGAAGGCACCACACAGATGTGATTAGAATTGCAGACCTTCAAATTGGGGGGGTCACTATGGATTATCTGGGTCGGCCCAATGTAATCACACAAGCCCTTAAAAGCAGAGAATTTTTTCCAGCTAGACTCAGTGAGATGCGGCAGAAGGGGAAGTCAGACTCAAAAGCAGGAGAAGGACTTGATGCGCCATTACTGGCTCTGAAGATGAAGGAGGCTAGGAGCCTCAGTCATACAACCACAAGGAACTGGATTCTGCTAACAACCTGAATGGACTTGGAGAAGTGGGTTCTTCTCTAGTTGACCTAGGGACACCTTGACTTTGGCCGTACAAGACCCTAAGCAAAAGACCCAGTCACTTGATGCTGGACTTCTGACCCACAGAAAGTGTGAGATAATAAATCTATGTTGTTTTAAGCTGACAAATGTGTGTTGATTTGTTCTAGAAGCAATAGAAAGGTAATACACTTGGCATTGATAGGGGCTTGATAATTATCTGCTGAACAGCAGGGACACATGCACTGGGAGGTGTTGGCAGGCTGCTGAGCCGCCTGGGATCATCTCCCCTTTCCTCTTCACTGACCGAATCCCAGTTCTGTTTGATTAGAATACTCGCTGCCCCAGAGCCCCTGACAACCAGGCATGGCCACGTGAAGCTCATGCCATGTGTGGGGTTTATGGGGAAGCAGGTGATTTGCTAACGGAGGTGCCACCCTTCCCTCTTCTTCCTGCCCGCTCCCCAAACTTGGACCCCCAAGATATGCAGCAACCGTTAGGCAACCATGAGCTGGAAAAACACAGGCCAAAGAGCCAGGAGTGGCAGCCCAGAGGAGCCTGGGGCTCTGAAAAATAAACCCCTCTCTGCTCAAAGCACTGCTTATCAGGGTTTGTGTCATTTGCAGCCCCAGTGCAAGTCCTGGCTCCTGCAGAGGACTTCCTGAGTGCCATGTCCAGGCATTCCTACTGCAAGTGTTTTTGCTGCAGGCATTTTCATGGCAAACGTTTTTGCCACATCACTGACTGGTCACAAGGCAGTGTCGCCATAAAAGATAAAATCAAGAAAAATAAAAGAGGGACATTCATTAAAAAGGACATAATTAATGAAACATGAAAACTGAATAATAAAACTACCTGGCTGAGAAATACAAAATTTTTGGATACATTTATTTTTTTTTAATGTTTACTCATTTTTGAGAGACAGAGAGAGAGAGAGTATGCACGTGCAGGAGGGGCAAAGATGGGGACAGAGGATCTGAAGTGGGCTCTGAGCGGACAGCAAAGAGCCCTATACGGGGCTTGAACTCACAAACCGTGAGATCGTGACCTGCGCTGGAGTTGGACGTGCAACCAACTGAGCCACCCAGGTGCCCCTAATATATTTGAATACATTTAAAACGTGTGTAGATTCTATGCAAATAACTGATTTTATTTTGTGGATTGTATCTATGTATGCTTTCAAGATCTTTCATTCATAGTATTGCACATTTTTTTTATTCATCTCATGAGGCATCACAGTTTTTCTTTTTTCGCTAAACTTTCTTCCTTCATTAAGAGAGATACCTGTTTCTAAACACTAGGATGCATTTTTTTGTTTGTTTTTATTTTGTTTTTACTTTTTTTAAATTTTTTAATGTTTATTTATTTCTGAGAGAGAGACAGAGAATGAGCTGGGGAGAGGCAGAAGAAAGAGAGATACAGAATCTGAAACAGGTTCCAGGCTCCAAGCTATCAGCACAGACCTGGATGAGGGGCTCGAACCCACGAACTGGGAGATCATGATCTGAGCCAAGTCAGATATGCAACTGACTGAGCCACCCAGGCGCCCCTGTTTGTTTGCTTTTACAGGTGTAGTTTTGAGAGACAAGGAGAGAGCATGAGTGGGGAGGGGTGGAGAGAGAGGGAGACAGGATCAGTGGCAGGTTCTGCACTGACAGCAGAGAGCCCTATGCAGGGCTTGAAGAACCATGAGATCGTATATACATATACATAGGGTGTATATCACATCTTTATCCATTATCCATTAATCAATCGATGGACACTTGGGCTGCTTCCATAATTTGGTATTGTAGATAATGCTGCTATAAACATAGGGGTGTATGTGTCCCTTTGAATGAATGTTTTTGTATTTGGGGGGTAAGTATCCAATAGTGTGACTACTGGATAGTTCTATTTTTATTTTAGTTCAGTTTTAGTGGGTTTTTTTCTTTGTGAAAAACTTCTACATTGTTATTTGTTCTTGGTATTTTGTCACATGTCCATTCATAGACCTTCCATAGTTCTATGGGAAATGCAGTCAATACTCTGCACCCCTGTATAGACCATTATGAAGGCTAAGATTCATATAATACACAAATGGGAACACTGTGTCAATGGAGAAACAAAACCAAACCATCAACCAGTTGATGAAACCGAAGAGCCCAACCAGTTTTTTTTTTTTTTTTTGTATCTTTTACAGCAAAATTGTTTCACAGCCAATTAGTTATGTGGTGAATTGCTTACGGCGAAGATGCTTACAGGAAAACGACCTAGAACCGTCTGGTGGGTAAGGACTGCCAGGCACAAAGCAGCAGGGAAGAAAACCTCCCAATGTAGGGACATGCCAGCTGGGTAAGGGGGAATATGGCCCACGCAAGCACTCAGCAGACTCTAAAAGCAGGGAGCATTTCTGTGGGCAGGATCTGAGTTACCTGAGCTGGAAAGAGGGCATAGGGAGGACAGAGGCCTACTGGCACCCCACTGTGGGGCTACCTGCTCTTCCCCTTGCTGCCTCTCCCCTGCCAGCAGCCCATGTCCCGGGGCAGTCCACCCTTCCACAGCCTCCCACAAGCCTCATTTCCCTCAGCATCTCTCTCCTGGTCACGCAAGGCTCGTCACCCCTACAGCAAAAACCCAGCCAGCCCTGAGCCCTCAACAGTCCCTGAACTCATCAGTCCCATGCCTTGTTCACTGAACACATTGTGGTTCACATGTGGTGAACACATTCAGTGAACAAAGACACGCGAAGATGATTCCTCCCCACCTCATTCCTGCTTCTGGTCACAGTGGGAAGACACATGGGGGTCAGCTGTACCTGAAGGTACGGGATTGCAGAGGGGGGTGTCTGCCAGGAGACCACCACATGGCAAAGAAAGGGTCTAGGTGTGGTGGGGAGCCAGCAATCACAGCCAGTTCTCCCCACAGTACCCTGAGACACGGTCCAGAGAAGGTGATCTGGGTGAAGTCACTTCAACTCTCTGAGCCTCAGTGTCAGAATGGGGGGTGAGGTGGTGACTCCTTTCCCATAGGCTTGTGTGAAGATTAAAGGGGCTAAAAGGACAAAGGGCAAAGTCCCTGGCTTATAGTAGGTGCTCAGTGAATGCCTGAACTTACCATATTGTACCCAAGTGTCCTGGAGCAGGAAATGAGCTAATAGACCTCAACCCCAATGGTGGACATGCAAGCCAAGAGGGTGACTGTGCTCTCCTTCCCTGGTGTCCAAGTCCTGTCCCAACTCACCCCTGTCCTCACAGGATCCTGTCGAAGCCAAGGCCAGGCTGCTCAGAAGGCCCCCAGGCACTGTTCTGCTCCTGGTGCTGCATAGTCCCGCTCAGACTCACATCCACGAGAGCTCACAGCAGCCTGTCCCAAAGGTAGTGTCCTGGACTTCTTGGAAATCCTTATTTCCCAGAGGACACATAAGCATGCACCCTGGTGGCAGGGCACCTTAGAGAGTATGAGGTCACTGGTCATTGGAGTGTCATGGGAAGAGACCATGGGAGGGTCTGGCTCCCTATAATTACAGGATAAATTCCCCACCTGGCCTTCAGGCCCCCCCCCCCCACTTCACCTTAGAGCTCTTCTGCCCCATGGATGCTAGGCTTCCCTGCCCACACATCAGCTCTGTCCAGGGCTTTCCCATCTCCATTCAGTAGCATCTATGGCCCTCATGAAGTCTTCCTGACACCTCTAGCTGGAAACCTACCCATCCCTAGGCCTCATCACCCTGGGACACCATGGACACATTTTCATGGTCTGCCTCCAAAGAAAGCCGAGTATGTGTGTGTGTGTGCACACATGCACAAAAAGTTGGCATCCACCCCTGGAATGTGGCTCCACTGCTGGAGCCACAGGGATGAGACCTGGGCTCCCCCTCAGCATCCTTGTCCTTCTTTGAGTGTCTGGTTCTCCCTAACCTTTGATTTCCTGCTGCCTGTAGAATGGAGCCAGGGAACCAGCAGCACAGGGACTCTGATCTCCTGCAAGGTCTGTAGGAAGGGCCAAACTGTGGACTCTCTTCCCTCCTGTCTCTGCAAAGCCTTAGCTGTGGCCCTTTGGCCTTGGCCTCCATGCCCTGCCACCAGCCCTGGATCTACCCTCAGCACTGGCTCAAGCCCCAGGTCCACCACTAACCCATAGTGTCACCGTGGATGCTTCAGATGGCCTTTGGACCTCCCCCACAGAATGGGATCAGATAGCAGAAGAGCCAGGGTCTGGAGGCAGTGTACTGCAGTGGTCATGACCACCCAGGTTCAGTCCTGGCCTACCACCTGGTGGTGTGACCTTGCTCCTTGGATAAGCCACTGCCTTCATGTGCCTCTCCTGCTCCTGTGTAAAACAGGGATAATAAAAGCACTTATTTCTGGGGGCATTTGCTCAGGTTAGAGGTGCCAATGCTTGTGAAGCACTCAAAATAGTCTCAATAAGTGGAAAAGCCTCCATAGATGTTGGCTCAGAATGGTGTTGTTGATGCTGTGGTTGTGAGACTGTTTGACTTTCTTCAAGGTGAAGGTCACCGCTTCCTCCCAACCCTGGTGCAGCCTGAGGACAGGGACAGTGGTGGACACCTCGGGATACAACAGGCCCTAAGACAATAAACTGGATAAATTGAAGGAATCAATGTAATCAATGGATGATTCAGCTGAGGCATGGAGAGGACAACCTGTGTCCCAATAAGAGGGAACCGAGTGTCAGGGTCTGGGGAGGGGTGGATGAGGGCGAAGGCAGGAGAATCAACTGCAGCCCTTTGGAAGCCATGCGGCCCTGACCCTTGAGATCAGGGCATGAGAACTGGTAGCCAGGTTTGCTGGCCCAGCAGGGAGAGGCTGGGCCCCGGAAGCTGAGACTCAAAACCCGGGTAACTAGCAAGCCAGGGAGAAGGTGTGTGAGTCAGGAGAGGGAGCTAACCTGGTGCTCTGGAAGATGGGAGAAGCCACACTGTCTGGGGTCTGGGCAGGTGAGTCAGAGCTGGGGGGCTTTTGTCTATGGAGAAGAGCATTTCAGGGGGGCTGGGGGACTGATAGATATCAGTAGATAGGGATGTGAAGGGGCTGGCTGGTGGGACCCCTCCATCAAGGGTAGTCTGAGGGCCCAAGGTCAGGGACTCACCCACCAGGCAGGCCTCCCTGTCTCTGCAGTCAGGGAGGAGGTAGCACAGGCTCTCAGGGAACAGGGGCAGGGAGACAAGCTGGAGCAGCCCAGGCACCAGGCAGCTGGCAGGCAGCAAGGCCCAGGCCTGCGTGGGTTTCCCAGGAGCTCCCTGGGGAGGCAGAGGAGAGTCCAGGTCAGATGCATCCTTGCTAGAACCCTTCCCTTACCCCTTGTTCTCTTGCCTGCAGGCCTACAGAAGGTCTGCATTGTCCTGTGCTTCTTCCTAATCAGGATGTCAGCCCAGAAGAGGAGCAGGAAGTTTCTCCTGTCTCATAATGCCCTCACTCTTTACCCAGGGGCCTAGGCCCTGCCCCTCCCTGTCTTGAGAAAAACAAGGCTCTGAGGCTGACACCCTCCCACAATCCTTCCATCACCATCACCCCCTACCCTGTGCAGCCTTCGCTCTGCCCCCTGCCCTATGGAGTCTCACCAGGCAGTTCACACTCAAATGGGAAGGCTAGTAATAGCCTTGGCCCAAACTGGCAGATTTCAGGCCACGGGATTTGAAAAATCATTTGAGGACAGAAAGACTTACTGGTGTCCCCAAACCCTCCATGCAGGTTGGCATCTAAGTTGCCCAAGTCTGACCCCTCCCATCAGGATCCCCAGGGTTGGGAAGATAGCTGAGGCCACAGATTCAACCCTTATCTCATACCATAAACAAAAATTAACTCAAAATTGATCATCAATGGGGCGCCTAGGTGGCTCAGTTGCTTGAGTGTCCAACTTTGGCTCAGGTCATGATCTCATGGTTCAGTTAGTGGGTTCCAGCCCAGCGTGGGGCTTTGCACTGACAGCATGGATCTTGCTTTGGGATTCCCTGTTTCCCCCCTCTCTCTGCCCCTCCCTACTCCCTCAAAAATAGATAAACATTAAAAAAAATTTTTTAACTGTTAAAAAAAAAGATCAACATAAATATAAAAGTAAAAGTTAAAACTACCAAACATTTAGAGGAAAATCTTTGCAATGATAGACAAAGACGTCTTAGGACACAAACTGCATTAATCATATGAGATAAAACTGATAAATTGGACTTTATCAAAATAAAAATTTCTGCTCCTAGGCACTATTAAGAAATTAAAAATGTGGGGTGCCTGGGTGGCTCAGCCGGTTGGGCGTCTAACTTGTGGTTTCAGCGTGGGTCCTGATCTGGCGGTTCATGAGTTCTGACTATCAGTGCGGCCTATCTGTGCTATCAGTGCAGAGCCTGCTTGGGATTTCTCTCTCTGCTCCTCCCGGCGCTCGCTCTCTCTCTCTCTCTCTCTCTCTCTCTCTGAAAAAAAAAAATAAACATAAAAATTTTATTAAAAATATCATTAAAAAGGTAAGTTATAGACTGCAAGAAAATATTGGCAATACATATATCTGATAAAGTAATTGCATCTAGAATGTATGAAGAATGTCCTCAACTCAAAACTAATGCAAACAACCCAATAAAAAATGGTGAACACTAGGGGAAAATCTAGATGATCAACCATGGGTTTGGTGATGCCTCTTCAGATATGACACCAAAGGCACGATCCATGGAAGAAAGAACTGATAAGCTGGACTTCCTTAAAAGTAAAAATTTCTGCTCTGTGAAAGACACTGTCAAGAGAATGAAAAAACAAGCCACAGACTGGGAGGAAATATTTGCAAAAGACATATTTGATAAAGGGCTGTTAACCAAAATATACACAGAACTCTTAAAACTCAGTAATAAGAAAATGAACAACTTGATTTTTAAAATGGGCAAAATAGGGGCGCCTGGGTGGCTCAGTCGGTTGGGCGTCCGACTTCGGCTCAGGTCACGATCTCGCGGTCCGTGAGTTCGAGCCCCGCGTCGGGCTCTGTGCTGACGGCTCAGAGCCTGGAGCCTGTTTCAGATTCTATGTCTCCCTCTTCCTATGACCCTCCCCTGTTCATGCTCTCTCTCTCTGTCTCAAAAATAAATAAATGTTAAAAAAAATTTTTTTTTAAATAAATAAATAAAATGGGCAAAAGACCTTAACAGACACCTCACCAGAAAATCTACACATGTCAAATAAGCATATGAAGAGATGCTCCACATCACATGTCATCCAAGAAATGCAAATTAAAACAACAATGACATATGGGGAGTCTGGGTGGCTCAGTCAGTTGAACATCCGACTTCGGCTCAGGTCATGATCTCACAGTTTGTGGGTTTGAGCCCTGAGTCGGGCTCTGTGCTGGCAGCTCAGGGCCTGGAACCTGCTTCAGATTCCATGTCTCCCTCTCCCTCTGCCCCTCTCCTGCTCGCGCTCTGTCTCTCTCTGTCTCTCAAAAATAAATGAACATTAAAAAATAAAATAAAATAAAACAACAATGAGATATCACTAGCAGTTGTTAAGTTGCCAACATCCAAAACACTGACAACACCAAATGCTGGAGAGGATGTAGAGCAATAGAAACACTCATTCACTGCTACTGAGAACGCAAAATGCTACAGGCAATTCGGAAGATAGTTTGGCAGTTTCTTACAAAACAAAGCATACTCTTTTTTTTTTTTTAATTTTTTTAACGTTTATTTTGTTTTTGAGACAGGGAGAGACAGCATGAACGGGGGAGGGTCAGAGAGAGAGGGAAACACAGAATCTGAAACAGGCTCCAGGCTCTGAGCTGTCAGCACAGAGCCTGACGCGGGGCTCGAACTCACGGACCACGAGATCATGACCTGAGCTGAAGTCGGATGCTTAACCGACTGAGCCACCCAGGCGCCCCTAAAACAAAGCATACTCTTATCCTGTCGTTGAGCAATCATGCTTCTTGGTATTTGCCCAAAAGGGTTGAAAATGTATTTTGACACAAAAACCTGCACGTGGATGTGTATACTAGCTTTATTCATAATTACCAAAACTTAGAAGCCACCAAGATATCCTTCGGGAGGTGAATGGATAAATAGACTGTGGTTCATCCAGACAATGAAATATTATTCTGTGCTGAAAACAAATGGGCTATAAAGCCACGCAAAGACTTGGGGGAAACTTAAATGCATATTACTAAGTGAAAGAAGCCAATCTGAAAAGGCTACATACTGTGCAGTTCCAACTACAGGACGTTCTGGAAAAGGTAAAATTATGAAGACAGTAAAACCTCCCTCATTGGTTGCTAAGGATCAGAGGAAAGGGAGGGATGACTAGGTAGAGAAGAGCACTTTTAGGATGGTGAAAATACTCTGTATATACTACAGTGATGGGTGTGTGTCACTATACATTTGTCCAAACCCATAAAATGTAGCACACAACATGGCTGCTGGGTGCTAATGATGTGTCCACATAGGTTCATGGATTATAACACATGTATCACTCTGGTGGGGGATGTTGATAATAAATGAGGCTATGCATATGTGGGGGTAGGGAGTATTTGGGAAGTGTCTATATTTTTCTCTAAATTTCGCTGTGAAATGAAAACTTCTCTAAGAAAAATAAACTATTTTTTAAAATCTTTTTAAAGATGTTTTAAGTTTATTTATTGTTGAGAGAGAGGTGCCTCTAGTATTTTTTAATATTTAAAAAAAAAAAGTAAGTAATTTCCATACCCAGTGTGGGGCTCAAACCCACAGCCCCAAGATTAAGAGTTACATGCTCTACTGACTGTGCCAGCCAGGCACCCCCTAAAAACAATAAAGTCTTTGGGACACCTGGGTGGCTCAGCCCAGTAAGCGTCTGACTTGGGTTCAGGTCATGATCTCACAGTTGGTGAGTTCAAGCCCCCCATCAAGCCCCACATGGGGCCCCGCATGGAGCTCCATTCTGTCAGTGTGGGATTCTGTGTCTCCCTCTCTCTCTGCCCCCCTCCTACTTGCATTCTCTCCCTCCCTCTCTCAAAATAAATAAATGAACTTTAAAAAATAATAAAATAAAACCTTTATTAAAAAATCAGTGGACAGGCTTTCCCTCTGCTCTGGGAACATGGTGGCAGCCTCAGGGAGAGCTCTGCTGTGAAGGGGCAGTAGGGAGCAACCGCCAGCAGGAGTGTGACTTCAGCCTCTGTCACAGAACACCGTCATCATGGAGTGCTGGTGGAAGGTGCCACAGGAGGGAGAGGGCCGGAAGCTGTGCCTGCACTGGTGACACTGCATCTACGAGCTGGTAGAGAGAACACCCTGGAGCTAATCCTCACAGTCAGTGGGAGGACTTGGAGTACTAGTGACCTGGACTTGGTGAAGAAATCTTTGGGCAGGAATTGACTACTGTCTCCAGGTCTGGCGGTAAGTGCATCCCCTGAGACCAAGAAATTGGCCGAGGAGGAGAAATTGCTGAGACAAGAAGGAAAGTTAGAAAAGATCCAGAGCAGGGCAGGTGAGATGACAATGACATTTCTAAGAAGCTGTCACCTAGAGGCAGGAATGAAGAACATCTTCAAATGGAAACTAAACCCTGAAATAGTTGCCCACCATTTCTTTCTTTTTTTTTTAATTAATAATTTTAATGTTTATTTATTTTTGAGAGAGAGCGTGAGCAGGGGAGTGGTGGAGAGAAGGGAACAGAGGATCCGAAGCAGACTGCGCTGACAGCAGAGAGCCCGATGTGGGGTTGGAACTCACGAACCATGAGACCATGACCTGAGCCGAAGTTGGACACTTAACCCCCTGCGCCACCCAACTGCCCCTGCCCTCCATATCTTAAAGAATCCTGGTTGCTGTGGTCAGCCCACATGTATTAAAGTTACCAGAGGACCCGTCACTAGGTGGGGTGGACACTGGTGTGAGGGGATGGTAAATGGGCTTGATGCTGTGAGGTTACCTATGTCTGTGGTGAACTCTGAAAGGCCCAAGACCGAAAGGTACAAGTACTGGATGATCCGAACCTACTCTCCTTCAACAGCAACACAGCAAAATCAGAGGAGCGGTGGAGCAAAGATGGGTCATCACCCTGAAACCACTCCCCCCTCTGACCAAGTAATGGAATTTTATTCTATTTTATTATTTTATTTTATTTATTTTTTATTTATTTATTTTGAGAGAGAGAGCACGAGCAGGGGGGAGGGGCAGAAAGGGATAGAAAATCCCAAGCAGCCTCTGCACTGATAGCGCAGTCAGACATGGGGTTCCAACTCACAAACTGTGAGATCATGACCTGAGCCGAAACCCAGACTCAGTGGCTTAATCAACTGAGCCACCCAGGTGCCCCTATTTTTTTTTTTATATATTTTTTTAAAAGTTTATTTATTTTGAGAGAGAGAGAGAGGGTGAGCAAGAGGAGGGGCAGAGAGAGAGAGAGAGAGAGAGAGAGAGAGAGAGAATCCCAAGCAGTCTCCATGCTCTCGGTGCAGAGCCTGACACGGGTGTGATCTGACAAACCGTGAGATCATGACCTGAGCAGAAACCAAGAGTTGGATTTTTAACCAACTGAGCCACCCGGGTGCCTTCAAATAGTGGAATTTTAAAGAGCATATGGGGACATTGGCCTAAACTGCATGTACACGTTGAATCCTCCATATTTCCCACCTCCGTCTTTGACTGTTACACATCCAGCCTTATTGGGGCAGTCCTGCTCAAGGAGTACTAGGCTGTAGATTTGATAAGCTGAATACTAACAGATGGAAACAGTCTAGATCCTATTTAGCCGCCACCTCCCTTGGAATTTAGTGGAACAAATAGGAGAGCTAAACACCATCTCCAGTACTGGGCTCATCTTCATACACACTGGACATTTGTACCTCAAGAGGAGATAAAGAGGTTGTGCTCTTTTTATTTTTTAGGTTTTTTTCATTACAGTGATACAGTTAATGTTATGCAGTTATGATTTAATACCTCACCTTTATGTTTATTTACATATCTCTCTACTGCAAATGGCACCATGTATGGTCTTTAAGTGTTTGCATGCATAAGTTTTGATAAATTTTAACTTTTTTTTTTTTAAAGAGAGAGAAAGAGAACGAGTGGATGAGGGGTAGAGACAGAGGGGGGGAGAGAGCGAATTCTAAGCACACTCCACGCTCAGCAAAGAGCCTGACTCAGGGCTGTATCCCACCACCCTGGGATCATGAGTCAGATGCTCAACCGACTGAGCCATCCAGATGCCCCTAACTTTGTTTTGTTGTTGTTGTTGTTGTTGTTGTTGTTGTTGTTGTTAATAGTGGACAAAAGATTTGAACAGATTCTTCACAAGGGAAGATACATGAATGGCTATATTGAGTACATGAAAAGGTACTCAACATTATTATGATGAGCATTATAATCATTAGTCATCAGGGAAATGCCACCATTAAACCACAAGGAGACACTATTGTACCACCAGCAGCATGGCTAAATTAAGAAGACAGACAATACCAAGTGTTGGTGAGGGTCTGGAGCATCCACAACTCTTCTACATCACTAGTGGGGATGTAAAACAATACAGTCACTTTGGACAATTTCTTCTATAGTTTTTGTTTTGTTTGTTTTCCTCCCATAATTAAACATACATTTACTCTGGTTTTTTTTTTTTAAGTAACCTCTACACCCAATATGGGGCTCAAACTCACAACCCTGAGATCATGCTGTAACGACTGAGCCAGCCAGGGGCCCCTAAACATACATTTGCTACTAAACTCAGTAATTCACTTACCCAAAATAAATGAAAACATTTGTCTACACAACTTGTGCAGGAATGTTAATAGAAGTTTTATTCATGAATGGCCAAGAATCAAAAACAACCCAAAATGTCCATTGACAGGTAAATGGTAAACAAATTATGATACATCCATACAGTAGAATATTGCTCAGCAACACAAAAGAATATATACTAATGATGTGACAACATGTGTGAATCCCCAAAACTTTATTTGGAGCAAAACCGGACACAAATGCATACATATGGTGTGGAATTATATCAAACTCCAAAAAAGGCAATGTGACCTATCATGGCCTGGGCCTGCAGGTGGGATGGCTTACTAGTTGCAAAGGGGCATGAGGGAGACTTTGGGATGATGTAAATGTTCTACTTTGATTGTGGTGGTGGTTTCTTGGGCACATACATCTGCCAAAACTCATTAAGTGTATACTCAATATAGATTCATTTTACTGCATGTAAATTACACCTCAAGGTTGATTTTTTTTAACATGTATTCATTTTTGAGAGACAGAGACAGAGCATGAGTGGGGGAAGGGCAGAGAGACTGGGAGACACAGAATCCGAAGCAGGCTCCAGGCTCTGAGCTGTCAGCACAGAGCCCAACACGAGGCTCAAACCCACAAAACGTGAGATCATGACCTGAGCCGAAGTCGGATGCTTAACTGATGGAGCCACCCAGGTGCCCCGTCAACATTGATTTTTTTTAAAAAAAAATCAGTTCCGGGGCACCTGGGTGGCTCGGTCGGTTAAGCGTCTGACTTCGGCTCAGGTCATGATCTCACGGTCCGTGGGTTCGAGCCCCGCGTCGGGCTCTGTGCTGACAGCTCAGAGCCTGGAGCCTGTTTCGGATTCTGCGTCTCCCTCTCTCTCTGACCATCCCCCGTTCATGCTCTGTCTCTCTCTGTCTCAAAAATAAATAAACGTTAAAAAAAAAAATTTAAAAAAAATTATAAATAAAAAATCAGTTACTCAGAAAAAAAAATTTTTTTTTTTTAGATTTTATTTTTAAGTAATCTCTACACCTGACATGGGGCTCAAACTTCCAACCCCAAAATCAAGAATTGCATGCTCTACTGACCAAGTCAGCCAAGTACCCCCAGAAAATTCTTTTCTGACCACCCTCCTCAGATAGGCCAGGCTCCCTAGTATGCACTCACTTCATAATCTGTATTTTCTCCTACTGCATTTCTCCAAGTTTGCAATAATGTTTTGATTGGTTGCCTGTTAGTTAACTGCCTCTAGATGGGGAGCACCAGTAGGTCCTGATCCCATCTCTCTGGCTCACCACGGATTGCTAAGCACCTAGCACCAAGCCTGCATGCAGTAGGTGCTACATGGGCACTCATTAAACAAATGAATGCAGGAAGGAGGGAACGCAGAGGGCTGGGACCCTGGGCAGGAAGCAAAGAAGAGAGCTGCCGCTGGATCTGGGGCCCACCACACCTACAGAACTACAGCTCTGTGGCCTGGATGACTTCCGGGCCCAGCCACTCAGGGCCCTGGCTCTGCCTAGGGAAGTTGAGTCTGTGAAGTTCCTCAGAGATCTCCAGGAAGGTCTTGCCTTTGGTCTTGGGGAGGAAGAAGCCAGTACAGATGGTCCCACAGACACAAACACCCAGGAAAGGCACATAAAGAAAGTGGCACAAGCCTTCCTGTGAGTGAAAAGAGTCTCTGAGACCTGGTGTGTGCCCTGTTCAGGATCAGACATAAGGCCACATGACAGGTCATGATGAGGGATTTGTCCCTCTTTTTGAGTCCCATCCCCTCCAGCCTCAGGCTCCCAGGATGGAGACTTCCCACTGGGGCTCTCCTGAAGACACAGGGGAAAACCTAAGGCAAGGGAAGGGTGGGGAGGGTGCCTACCATGATGAAGGGAAACCCCAGCCCGACCAGGAAGAGCATGGTCCACATGAGCACCCCGCAGACCATAGAGGCAGCAGGGCGGGCCTTCTGGTCAAAGAGCTCCATGGCCAGAATCCCTGTCACTCCGGCTAGAAGGAAGAGCAGGGACAGGGGCTGCCAGCCAGGGCTGCCACCTTGTCCCCGACATAGGAGTGGGGGCCCCTTGTCCTCTTCTCCAGCCATTCCCTCCCAGAAGCCCCAGTATAGGGGGGCTGGGTGGCAGGGCATGCGGGTGACTTTGCATTTATAGCCACTTGTCATTCGTGAAGACATTCGTGTTCCTTCGGCAAAGCCCAAAGTGCAGAGCTCCTTGGGCCCACTCACCAGGGCCAATGCCAAAGCTGAGGATGAGGGCAAAGATGCAGAACATGGCCAGGTAGGGCATCCAAGGGAGGGAGCCCTGCAGCAAAGGGGCAGAGGGGGTGGAGTGAGGTGGAGACCAGGCTGCCCCAAGCCACAACCCTCATGCCCAGCCCCACTACCTGCAGGCACAGGGCCACTGTAAAGATACTTCCACAGCAGGCCATCAGACCATACCCCGCTATCAGCAGCTTCCGGCGGCCCACCATCTCGATCACTGCACACTGCAAAGGAAAGGAGCCCTCAGTAACTGACCTGTGCGCTGGAAGCATGCTTCCTTTGGTTTAAAGGCCAGCAGTGGGCAGCTCCAGGTGTGTGTGAGGAAGCAATTAGGAGCAGTTGACTGCTTCAGGAGATTAAGACATTATTAGGGGGGGCCTGAGTGAGTTAAGCACCGACTCTTGGTTTGGGCTCAGGTCATGATCTCAAGGTTTGCAGGTTCCAGCCCCACATTGAGCTCTGTGCTGACAGCTCTGTGATGCTTGGGATTCTCTCCCACCCTCTCTCTCTCCTCTCTCTCTCTCTGCCCCTCCCTTATTCGTGCTCTCTCTCTCTCTCAATATAAATAAATAAATAAACTTCAAATGCTGCTGACTCACCCCATTTGAGCATAGTGAACTGGAGTGGAAAAGGGCCCAAGGTAGAGGACTTGATAGAAGACACTCCTCCAGGTGTCAGAACCTGACGCACCCCCACCCCCACAGGGCTGGTGGAGGGTCAACCCGAGCCCACGACAAACTCAGATAAACTCACACTGATACAGGCCGCGAGCAGCTCGCAGCTCCCAGTCCCCACGATAGCATACTGGACTTTCCTCTCGGGGATCCCGGCCTCCCGGAACATGGAGGAGGCGTAGGCATACACCTGGACAGGGGGGCAGAGGGGTGGGCTGCCAGCTGCCTGTGGTCTGCAGCCCTCCCACCCCCAACCAGTTGAAGGACGCAGCGGGGAGCCTCACCGAGTTGGTTCCGCAAAGCTCCAAGGCACTGCCCAGGACCATGAGGCTTGTCACCTGTCTCCACAGCCCGCGATCCTGGAACAACTCCCATGGGCGCAGGGCGCGCCGGCCCTGGCAGAAGATACGCTCCTCTTCCAGCTCAGCCAACTCCTCCGCCACCTCCGTGGTGCCCCGCAGCCGCTGCAGCGCTAGAGCAGGATGCAAGGGCAGAGGGCGCTGGGCCTCATTTCCCCCAACCTCTGCTTGGTGCCCTGCAGTGAGCTCCCACCCCAGCTCCGTTCACTCTCTCTCTGGGTCCCCCTGATCAGATGGGGATGATCTTCCTGTCCCTGTCATTTCAGGGCACCAAGAACCAGAAAAGGTTTTAGGAGCTGGGGGTTCTGTGGATACATCAGAGGGGACACAATTGTGGCAGATGACCATTATCCAATGTCCCCAGTTCTCCACCCTTCCCTGTATCTATGCTCTCTGCTAGGTGATTTTTGTAGCTGCCCCCACAAAAGGGGCAAGTATGCATCCTGCTCCTTGGCACTGCGCTGTGCCATGTGACTCACTCTGGCCAATAGAATGAGGTTGTAAGGAGGATATGCAAATTTCTGCCCAAGCCTTAAGAGACCTTGCTCATTTCTACTTGCTTTTCTTCCATCACCATAAAGACATGAGATGGGGCTAGCCCACTGGTCCCAGGAGGAGCAGAAATGACCCAGCTGAGACTCTCCTAACTTTGCCAGTGCCCAGACGACCTGCATGAGTGACCAAGACCAGCAGAGCCACCAGCTAGGCACAGTCTAGATCAGCCAACCCCAGAGAACTCACAGACACTTGAGCTAAGTAATTGCTTCTTTGGTTTGCCATGAGATGTGATTATTAGGCAGCAATACAAAACTAATGAATTAACTGGTACCAGGAGTAGGTGCTACCATACTAGACCTGTGATCTATGGCATTGATTCCAAGACCAGGCAGAAGATGGTGAGGAGGTTGGAAAAATGGGTATTCAGGGCAGTAGTGTGGAAGAAAATACAGAAACACAAACAAACAGACCTAATGAACTTCTGGACTGGAGTGAAGAAACCTCTATATGTTGAAAGCATGAACTGGTTGCTGTTAGCTGAGTATTCTAAGCTTACTATATTGAAACATGAGCTCAAAAAACCTTCAGAGGGAAAAAGATTTAGTTCCAGAACTCACTAGGTTGGTTTAATAAAAAAACAAACAAAATAAACCTGTTGCTTATCTCCAGCCTCTCCAGTTAGCAAAAAGAGGCTCACATTAAGTTACAGCCTGAAAGCAAAGATCAAATCCAGAGCACTGCCAGTGAGTCATGGACGCAGGGCAACAATCAAATTAAGGGTGTGGCTTAATGCAGTGACTCACTGCAATGGAAAAAGAGGCATTTAGAAGGCTTAAGGATGTTGGTCCCCAGCCTCCCAACATGCCCCAAATTCCAGTAAGTCAGTCTCAAGAGAGAAGCATGCCTCAGAAAGACTTGTGGGTATGGCTTTTGGCACATCGATCAAATACATAGAAAAATCACATCGGTTTCAAGAAAATTATATTGACAAAAGCTCTGCCAGCCTGGAGAGAAAGGGACCAAGACAATTTGAATGTGCCCAACTTTCTGTGGGTACATTTGCAATGCCCTCTTCAGAAGGTGACTAGGAAGTATATCTCAGAGGGAAGAAGCAAGAACCTGGGGAAACCATGACCTGGGGAGCCCCTCCTAGGGGCCAGAGCCAGGACTTGATCATGAAACATTCCCTACCCCCAAGGCAGGGAGATCTGGCAGCGTTTTCTTAAGAGCGCATCGGCATTAAGGATTGGTGACTGCGTCCTGCTTCCTTGACTCCTTGTCTTTGGAATGAGGGTTAGTTCTGGTTACACTGTCCTACTTTCACATTGTGTGCTGAGTTCAGAGAGGCAGACTTGTGTTTTTAGTGCCTAGGTGTCTGGATCAAGAGAAGGCACATATAGATTTGATGTGATCTTAAGATCCTGGACTTCAAGACTGACACCATGATTGGGTGAGACTGTGGGGTCCTGGATGACATTGAGCATGTTTTGCACAGGGGAGGGATATCAATAATAGCTGTGGCCACAACAGCAAGCTGAGAGGGTGCCTGAGTGGGCCCTGGTCTTCACCCTTCTCCAAATCTATACCCCTTGCCATGGGAGAGGATATGCCATTGATTTTCCCATCCCTTGACTTTGGGTTCAGGGACAGGACTCTCTTTGGCCAATGGGATGTTAATGCGCATGGGGGAGGTGGGGTGGACCATGGGTTTGAAAAGTGTTTGTGCAATTGGATCTGCTTTCTTGTGCCTCTGCTGTCGCTATAATAAGAACATTCCTGGGCTAGCTTGTTGGTACTAAGAGTGAGAGGAAAGTCATGTGCAGCAGAGCTAAACTACTCCAGCCCAGACCAGCCTGGACTGGCTGACCTCCAGCTGATTCCCAGACACCATGAGCTGGCCCAGCTGAGATCAGCAGTCATGCAGCCAGCCCAGCAAGTAAGTGGGTGGAGGATGCAGTAAATGATTATTGTTTTAAGCCAGAGATTTGGTATTGTTCCTTGGGCATCACTATCATGGCCATAGCTAATGAATAAGCCCATAAGCACCCAGTTGGCCTTGGGTTTGTGAGGTCTTAACATGTTTCATCTTACATATATGGCGGCGGGGGGGGGGGGGGGGGGAGTCTTTATTGGCACCATCCTACAGTTCCTGGATGGCAGGGTTCAGGTCTGCTCTATCCCACTGCCTTGGCACTCAGGGCAACCCCTTGGTAAATAGTTTTGAAGAGATGGGTTGTCAAAAAAGGAGGGACAGCTTTCTCCTGATAAATGAAACCCAAGCAATGGAGACTCACATGCTCTGGACAGATGTGCCCATTTGTCAAGGGTGGTCTGGGAACACAAGGACTCACCTGCCAGGCAGGCCTCCATGTCTCCACAGTCAATGAGGAGGTAGCGTGGGCTCTCAGGGAGCAGAGGGAGGAAGGCAAGCTGGAGAACCCCAAGCACCAGGCAGCTGGCCAGCAGCAGGTGCCAGGCCTGTGGGTCCCCCAGGAGTTCCCTGGGGAGGCAAAAGAGAGGCTGGGCCAGGTACTTTCTTGCCAGAGCCCTGCCCACTTGCCCCTTACTCCCCTGACCCACCCACCTGGCCCCTGTCTGCCCTCCTGAAGGCAGAGGATCTGCATTGCTCTCTGTTTCCTCAAACCAGTTCTGGGTCTGGACACCAAGATCCCTCCCTCCAGGTGTTGGCTCCACCTTATCTGTAGCAACTCCTCTTCCCAGGGCTCTGGGATCTGCCCTCTCCCCTCTCTTCTGGGATGACTAGGACACGTTCCCCTTTAAAAGCCCAAATCTTCACCCTCTCCCTTTTTAAGATCTGTTCTTTGCTCCCTGATCTGGAGAGGATGCAAAATGGTGATTTACACTTTAGTGTGGTTGACTAACACCCGTTTTATGTATTGGCCAGATGGGTGTAGACAGGATTTCAATACAAAGATTTCTTAATACAAAGAAGCAATGCCTTAATACTTAATGGATAGAGGAGAAAGTTAGGCGAAGGGCTTTTACTGGCACCCCTCAAACCACTCAGTGCACATGGAGGCAGGTTGCTTACCTGAGTCCAACCACCTGGCCTATCACAATCCCTAGGGCAGTGAAGATGACTGAGGTCATGGCCACAGCTCCTCGGAGCTCCTTGGGGACGCTTTCCCCTAGGTACATGGGCTGGACATTCATGCTCACACCTAGATGTGTGCACAACTAGTAAGTTTCGGAGTATTTTCTTTCATAGGAATAGATAACTAATATAGACATAGACACCTGGCCATATAAACAGTATTGAGTCAAGAGGGGATTTGTTGATGGGTATCCCTAAACACCCAGGTGGATGTGCTCAAAACTCTGCTTCCTCACATGACAAACCCCAGAAACTGAGGAGTCCCTAACAGCCTACTCTGCCTCTGTAATGAAAATCCAAGAATGCATCCTTTGTACCTTGGCTGCCAGGAAGCTCATGGCTTAGAGTATGGCTCAAATATGGAAACTCTGTCAGCACAGGTTTGGGTATGTTTGTACTCACACCCTGTGTGAGTTTTAGAAACTTTTTCATGTTTCTATATCCACTTTAAGTGTCTAGTTATATGAGCCTTTTTAAGAGAAACCATATTTAATCATTTTGCAAAAGAAGAGGTGGGCATGAATGAAAAATGTGAATGGGGTGCCTGGGTGGCTCAGTCAGTTAAGCATCTAACTTCGACTCAGGTCATGATCTCATAGCTCATGAGTTTGAGCCCCACATTGGGCTCTGTACTGACAGCTCAGAGCCTGGAGCCTGCTTCGGATTTGGTGTCTCCCTCTCTCTCTGCTCCTCCCCTGCTTGCGCTCTGTCTCTCTGTTTCTCTCTCTCTCAAAAATAAATAAACAGTTAAAAAAAATGTTAAGAAAGAGAATACATGAATGGATGAAAGAAATAAAGAGAACAGATGAATGAATAAATGGAATACACAAATGAGCAGGAAGAGAGAGGTAGGATGGGCTGCCCTCCCCCCATACCTGCACTGACTCCCAAGGGCAGCCTTCCCAGCATGACCATCTCAAAGGAGCCTGGTCTGTGGCTGAAGCCAAACAGGGTCGCTGTGGCCACCACAAAGATATTATTCACCAGGAGGGACTTCTTCCTGGGGGGAAAGTAGAATACAGGTAAGAGAGGCTCATGTTCAGTCTAGCGGAACTCTCCCTGGGGATCCCTCTTTGCAGCCCCAGCCAGCCCTGATCAGACCTGTGTGTGAATATGTGTGAGCCGTGTCAAGGAGTCTAAGCTACATGAAGGGGGAAATGTCCATTAGCCATTGTGCCTACAGACTACCTGGGGCATATTGTCACACCCATTTCCCAAGATACCTGAAGTCCCTCTCCTTTCTGCCTGCACCACAGTGTGCAAAATTTGCATCTTACAGCTTTATCTCTTCAGATTAAGCATTGCTTTCTTCCTACTCCTTTGTAAAATGAGGGGCCTAACATCTGATTTCTTAGACACAATTAAACCATAGAGAAGAAGAGCAGGGACTTTCAGAGTAAGGGAAGGGATGCATGGAAAGCCAAGTACAGTCCCCTCACATTTTCTTCCGTGTATTATAGAGTCACTTCTCAGAACTTTTAGGATGGCTTGATGGCCCAGGCCTCACTCAGTGGGACAGACTGCAAACCAGGGAGCAGGCAACAGAAATGTCAGTGAGGAGGCATCGGCTCTGAGACTCCTGATATTGAGCATGGAAGTGCTGTCACACAGTGACTTGAGCTCACTGTAGATCATACAGCTTACTATACCAACAGGGAAACTGGAACCTAGTGGAGGCCAGTATTCTGCCCAAAGTCAACAGCACACTGGTGACAAAATGTGAATGTTAAAGCATAGATCTGCTGAGTCAAGAGAATGGAGAATGACATCCATTATAACAAACCTGATCCAGCAATAACTCCAGTTGAAAACCATATATGAAAAAAAAGAAAAGAAAAGAAAACCATATATGGTGGCTTCTTCGGTGGTGTGAATTAATAAAGTACTTCAACTGTGGGGTATTTACTTGGTAAATGCATTTTGCTCCATTTCAATACACAGACAGCACCAGAAACATGCAGCTTTCACCTAGTAGGGGCAGTAATATACCTTTGCTGACCTGCCTGAGGCTAGAGCAGCTCTCCAGCTCTGGGCCAGAATCCCTTCCACCGGGAGCTACACATCCCACAGGGCACCCTGCTGGCCCACTTCTTTGATGACTTTATACCGAAAGGACATGGAGAAAGGCACTATAATAGTACACTAGAGGTCTTGTAAGGTACAAGCATGACAAAGAGTAGAAACTGAAAAACGAAGGGGCCGCTGCATCAATGAACTGCTGAGGTTCAACAGGCTAAGATATGTCATTATATTTCCTCCAAAGTGCATGAGAACTCTCTGCCCTCCCTCTAAGGATGGGCAAATCTCAGAGGATTTCTTCCCATTTTGGAGGGAGCCTGCACCACACAGGCTGTTGTGATTTAGCACATATATCAGTTGATTTGAAAACCTAGCAGCTTCCAGCAGAGCTAAGCAAGAAGAATATTCTCTAGGGAGTCCAAACTAAGTGCAAAGAGCTCTGCCACTTGCCCCTTTAGACCTAGGAGACCCTGTAATGCTCCAAGTGACTGTGGCAGTTGTCTAAAAGAACAATCACAATGCAAGACCTAGAGTTTTGGGGTACAGCCACTCTACTTCAGTGAATTACCATCCTCTTAATTAGAAATAACTCTGGCCTTGTCAGTAGGCCTTAGCGGGGAATAAACACAAGGCTGTAGGACCCCTAGTGGCCATGTACCCATCATGCACTGGGTGTCCTATGACATACCTATGCTAAGGTTGAGTGTGCCCAGTAGCATTCAATTGCTATTTAAGTGATGCCCCATGTGGCCCCAAAGGTTCTGATGAGCAGGTTACTCATGTCAGCATACCTACACGACCACACTGCCACCCTTCTCCCAAGACACACCAGGGCCTCTTTCTTTTCTTCAGTTTTTTTTGTTTTAAAGTTTATTTATTTTTCTTTTATGTGGATCCTGAGAAACTTAACAGAAGACCATGGGGGAGGGGAAGGAAGAAAAAAAAAGTTAGAGAGGGAGGGAGCCAAACCATAAGAGACTCTTAAAAACTGAGAACAAACTGAGGGTTGATGGGGAGTGGGAGGGAGGGGAGGGTGGGTGATGGGTATTGAGGAAGGCACCTGTTGGGATGAGCACTGGGTGTTGTATGGAAACCAATTTGACAATAAATTTCATATTAAAAAAAAAAACCACTTCAGAGAAGAAAGAACTTGAAATATTTCTATCCCCAACTTAACAGAAACCCCTGGGGGAGGGGAAGGAAAAAAAAAAAAGAGGTTAGAGTGGAAGAGAGCCAAAGCATAAGAGACTCTTAAAAACTGAGAACAGGGGCGCCTGGGTGGCGCAGTCGGTTGAGTGTCCGACTTCAGCCAGGTCACGATCTCGCGGTCTGTGAGTTCGAGCCCCGCGTCAGGCTCTGGGCTGATGGCTCGGAGCCTGGAGCCTGTTTCCGATTCTGTGTCTCCCTCTCTCTCTCTGCCCCTCCCCCGTTCATGCTCTGTCTCTCTCTGTCCCAAAAATAAATAAAAAACGTTGAAAAAAAAAAAAACTGAGAACAAACTAAGGGTTGATGGGGGGTGGGAGGGAGGGGAGGGTGGGTGATGGGTATTGAGGAGGGCACCTTTTGGGATGAGCACTGGGTGTTGTATGGAAACCAATTTGACAATAAACTTCATATATTGAAAAAAAAATAAATTAAAATAAATCAATCAATAAATAAATAAATAAGTAAATAAATAAATAAATAAATAAATATTTCTATCCCCAAAAATAGAGGGTGGCAAGCTACAGCCAATGGATCAAATCCAGCTTGCCCCGTTTTTCCAAATAAAGTTTTATTGGGACACACACACACACACAAAAATAAAGTTTATTTATTTTTGAGAGAGAGAGCAGGGTAGGGGCAGAGAGAGGGGGATAGAGAATCTCAAGCAGGCTCCACGTTCAGTGGAGCCCGACATGGGGTTTGATTCCCCTACCATGAGATCATGACCTGAGCCAATTTCAACAGTCAAACGCTCCACTGACTGAGTCACCCAGGTGCCCCTCTTGTCTTCAGTTTGAAACAAACAAAACAAAGCTTAACCCTGGTTTGTAGATGGCTCTGTGCATTAGTTCTAGCCAGAAATGTAGGGCTATGGCATTAAAGCACTCTCAGATGTGGCCCTAAAAGATACTGGAAAAGTGAAGCCCTTCCTGTAGACAGAATCTTGAGCACGGAATTTTGTCCCCTTTTCCAAAGGATTTGGTCAGATAGTCAAAGTCTTAGATGAAGCAGGATTTGAGGACTGGTTTCAAGAAGGTGTCGGAAGGTTAAACAGATGGATCTCTCAGAATTAGCCCAAAACTTGAACCTATACATGTCCCTGTTTCCACTCACCAGAATCTCCCTTCCACTGAAGAAAAGGCTCTTAAAAACCAAGCAGACAGAATGAACCCCTCTGGGATAGCATGCAGCAGCCTTCCTCAGCCCACCCAGTGGTCACTCCATTGCCTCATAAATCAGGTAGAGTCACAAGGATAGAAAATGCACATGGTGGACACCTAGGTGGCTGAGTTGGTTAAGCATCCAACTCTCGATTTCGGCTCAGGTTATGATCTCACGTTTCATGGATTCAAGCCCCGTGTCAGGCTCTGCACAGAGAGCATGAAGCCTGCTTGGGATTCTCTCTCTCCCTTTCTCTCTCTCTGCCCCTCCACTGCTCATTCTCTCTCTCTCTTTCTCTCTCTCAAAATAAATGAATAAACTTAAAAAAAAAAAAGGAAAATGCATATGGACTCAATGATAGGGGTCTCCTATCTCCAGACTAACCACCTTGCCACCCTACACACCCAACCCTGACTCCCAGAAATGGCAACACATGTCAGGACTTCAGTCTGCCACTGGGTGGAAGATGAACTGCACTGGATCCTTGCCCTGGGGATGGGACAGCAAGTTTTTATAACTGAAACAGGTACGTGTGCTGAATTTGAATTTTTAATTCCTTCCCTTCAAGCTTCTGCCAGTGCCATCACATAAGGACACTGTACCAAGTATCATTAGATATTTGGGCAACAATAATCAGATAATAGCTAATTTCTTCTATTTTGCAGGAAGAGCCTAAATTTGTTTGGGAATGTGCCCCTTCCCTTTAAGGTTCAGGTGTAAACCCAACAATCTAACCTAGCCTTGGTGATCTTGTTCTCTGTGCTAGTGGCCTGGTACTGGGCAATGAGACATGGCATCTTTTTTGAAAAGTTTTTTCTGGGGCACCTGGGTGACTCAGTCAGTTAAGCATCTGACTTTGGCTCAGGTCATGATCTCACGGCTCGTGAGCTCAAGCCCCATGTCAGGCTCTGTGCTGCCAGCTTGGAGCCTGGAACCTGCTTTGGATTCTGTGTCTCCCTCTCTCTCTGTCCTTCCCCTGCTCGTGCTCTCTCTCTCTCTCTCTCCCTTTCTCTCTCTCTCTCTCCCTCTCTCTCTCTCTCTCTCAAAAATAAAAACACTTAAAAATTTTTTAAAAAAAAAGAAAAGCTTTTTCTCTTCTGGATTTAAAACATCAGCTAGGCAGGGGCGCCTGGGTGGCTCAGTCGGTTAAGCGGCCGACTTCAGCTCAGGTCATGATCTCACG
Source organism: Panthera onca (assembly GCF_046562875.1). NCBI lineage: Eukaryota > Metazoa > Chordata > Mammalia > Carnivora > Felidae > Panthera > Panthera onca. Next base: position 29,393,425 of record NC_138350.1, on the reverse strand, counting down.
GTCCGTGAGTTCAAGCCCTGCATCGGGCTCTGTGCTGACAGCTCAGAGCCTGGAGCCTGTTTTAGATTCTGTGTCCCCCTCCCTCTGACCCTCCCCCATTCATGCTCTGTCTCTGTCTCAAAAATAAAATAAATGTTAAAAAAAAATAAAAAAATAAAACAAACATCAGCTAGGCAGAAATCCCCTTTCTGCTAGATAATGTTGCCTCTGAGTGAGGCACTTGTAGTTTTCTAGCTGTAAGCCCGAGGACAAAGCCAACACACAGTGGAGCCGGCAGACAAAGTGCTCTCAGAGGAGCACATCCAGGGCACTGAGGTAGCCCTGAAGTCACCCACCTATACACTTCTTGTGTGAGACAAAGGACCTCCTATTGTTTCAGCCAACTAAGTCCTGATTTTGTTACTTGCAGTTGAAGGCATCCTAACAGATATACCTGTTAAATACACAAACATGGATGTAATCTGCATCCAAGAAAGGTAGTTACATCAATGAAAGAAGAAGGGCTGGTGCCATGGAACTCATTACTGCCTTGTGAGTCCCACCATCCAGAAGCAGATGAGCTCTTAGGGTAATAACCTGCTGGACATTCCACGCTGTTAGGACCACCAAGCCCACTCAAGAATAAAGATTTGGGTCACCCTGACAGGCAAAGAGCTCAACCAGTGGAAGTACTGGCTCAAGACAAGAGTAGAAAACTGGAGGATGAAGTCGCCAATGCAAGCAAAGCCTGGAACCAGTTCCAAAACCACAGAGTAGAACTCTACCTGCACTACCAGGCTTTCTGCATCATGTGCTTCAAAATAAATTCACCCACTACTTTTTTGTTCCTTAATAAGTGTTTCCCCTACTCTTTATCCTTTCCTCCTTCTGTGGGATATCTTGATGACAGGTTAATTTGCCATTAATTGTGTAGATTGCAGAACATTGAGAAGTAATGGCAGGGCTGGCAGAATGGTCATTACGTGGAAATCCTGGACTCAGAAAGAATGCTTTCCTGATACTGGCCCTTGTGGTGTGACAAGACAAGGCTCTAAGTGGTCTCACTCAGGGAGAGGTGAATACATTTGCTGGTGTACATGATGAGATGAGTGAGGAACATTAGGAGGGCACACATGGAGCTGAATACACGGGACAAAGGGGTCTACACACGCGGGGTGGCCAGCAAACTGGTGGACTCTGGTAGCCATTTGTTTTTTTCTGCCCCACAATGCTTCTCTCCCACTGCTTCACTGGTGTAGATACGTGACCCACAGTGGGTCAATAATAATCTGTCTTTCTGGATTTGAATCTTGAATGAAGACAGTGAAGACAGAATGTGTATGTCGTTGGAGCTAATGCACTGAAGGCATCTTTCCCAGAAGGATGGTCCAATGCTCTGGCTGTTGAGATCTCAGCACCATCTCAGGTCCTGTTCTTCTTAAGACCTGGCTTCTGAGTGTTTCCTTTCATTCTGTGAGCTACTCCAGTATCTTTCCAGTTATTTCAATTTTTCATCAAGTCAGTCCAAGCCTGTCTCTCTCTCTCTCTCTCTCAAGTAGACTTCTAAAAATTTTCATTTATTTATTTTTATTTTATTTAAATCCAAGTTAGTTAATATATAGTTATATAGTTAATATATATAGTTATATATATAGTTAGTATATATATTATACATACAGTTAATATATATATAATAGTTAATAACTATATATATAGTTAATATATACAGTTATATATGTAGTTAATATATAGTTATATAGTGTAAATAATGGTTTCAGGAGAGGCGCCTGGTGGCTCAGTCGGTTAAGCATCCGACTTCAGCTCAGGTCATGATCTCGCTGTTTGTGAGTTCAAGCCCCACATCCGGCTTTGTACTGACAGCTCAGAGCCTGGAGCCTGCTTCGGATTCTATGTCTCCCTCTCCCTCTGCCCCTTCCCTGCTCATGTTCTCTCTCTCTCTCCCTCTAAAATGAATAAAAATTAAAAAAAGATTAATAAAATAAAAATAATGGTTTCAGGAGTAGAATTTAGTGATTCATCACTTATGTATAACACCCAGTGCTCATCCCAACAAGTGTCCTCCTTAATGCCCATCACCCATTTAGCCCATCCCCCTACCCTACCCTCCAGCAATGCTCAGTTTGTTCTTTGTATTTAAGAGTCTCTTATGGTTTGTCTCCCTCTAAAAATTTTTTTATTCGAGGGGCACCTGGCTGGCTCAGTCAGAAAAGCGTGTAACTCTTGATCTCAGGGTCATGAGGTCAAGCCCCACACTGGGTATAAAGATTGCTTAAATAAATAAAAACTTAAAAAAATTTTTTTTAATGTTTATTTATTTTTGAGTGAGAGGGAGAGAATGAGAAAGTGCAAGCAGGGAAGGGGCAGAGAGAGGGAGACAGAGGATCCAAAGAGGGCTCTGCACTGATGGCAGAGAAGCCTGATATAGGGCTCAAACTCACAAACCGTGAGATCATGACCTGAGCTGAAGTCAGACTCTAACTGACTGAGCCACCCAGGGAGCCCTAAACAAAATTTTTTAAGTAGGCTCCACACCCAATGTGGGGCTCAAACTCACAACCCTGAGATTAAGAGTCGCATGCTCTACCAACTGAGTCAGCCAGGCACCTCTTTTTTCTTTCTTTCTTTTTCTTTCTTTCTTTCTTTCTTTCTTTCTTTTTCTTTCTTTCTTTCTTTTCTTTCTTTCTTTCTTTCTTTCTTTCTTTCTTTCTTTCTTTCTTCCATTAATTTATTCATTCATTATGAGCCTGTCTTGTTTGCACCCCAAGACTGCATCAGTTGGATACGGAGAGGGGAATGAGGCCTGAAGAGGAAATACTTGTTTACGGTCCAATATCACTTGCTGGAGAAATGGAACTGGAAACAAGGAGTCCTCCCTCCCTCAGGACACAGGGCTCTTCCCTCTAACAAATCCACTTGGAAATGTGACTCTTGTGGTGAAACTACAGGTAGGGTAGGAGGCTGGGGAGCTGACCTAGGCCTGGGCCTACAGGGCATCTTCCTTCTCCCACATTCCTCAGCTTACAGACTGGGGTACCAATCATCAAAGGGCATTTGGGGTGTACCCAGAAAGCCCTTACCTTCCCAATATGATGGCCAGGGGCCCAGCAAGCAGTGCTCCAAAGAGGCCCCCCAGGGGGTACAGAGACACGATGAGGGACCACACAAGCAGAACTAGGTGGTCGGGCAGCGGCTGGCTAGTATGCACCTGCCATGTCTCATTGATGAATTCCTGGATGGGCTGTGGACAGAGATACCGGTCAACTTCCCAGGGACAGGCTGGATACAATAGGCCTTCCCCTCCACAGGGCTCTGCCTCTGCAGAGCAGGCACCAAGTCCCTGAGCAATACTGCTCCCCAGCCAGGGGGCAGGAACAGTCTCTGTTTGCCCTTCAGAGTCCACTTCACCCCTTGTCCTCCTGCTTTTGGTACAAGAATCCACCTGCATCAGTGGGCTCCTTGCTGACTGGCTTTCTGTTGGACTTGGACTTGGCCAATGGTGAGCACCAGCAGGGCATCAGAGAGAGGCAGAAGGGGTGTTTGTTCCCAGGTCACCCCAGGCTGGCTGTGACACTCAACCAAAGGTCACTGCTCCTCTCAAGGGGTCCTACTCCATATGGCTCTTTCTTTCCAGTTTCCAGACTCCTTCCATGAGTCTAGGAGTAGTAATGACTCTGGCATTACTGGGCTCTCCCTGGTCTTGTGTGTTCTCTCTGCCCCACTCAACCTTTGTAAATCATCCCTTGTGGTATCTAAACCTGCTTGGTTTATCTGGAGTGTGCCACTCATTTACTTGGGACCCCAATTTTCATAGCCTTTAGAAGTACTCTGTTAGATACACATTACTGTGTTCACTGTTTAGACTGGCACTAGGCCTGGGGAAGTGGAAGGACTTGCCCACGGCCTCAGCCACAGGTCAGGGCTGAAGCCAGGTAGTTAGGACACCCCAGGGCCCCACCCCCAGACCTGCAGTTTCAGGGAAGTGAATGGAGGCCAAATGGTTAGGAAGGATTGCACTTGGGCAAGACCCGGGCATACTTCACTTGCTTAGAGATGAAATGTCAGTGTCTGGCTGATCTCAGGCCTCCCAACAGGATGTGAGGGAGGACCTGAGGAGGACAGTGAGTTTAAGGGCCGGGCCAGCTCTCCTCTGCTCAGGCCAGCTCAGGGTAATGGCTGTCAAGCCTAGCACCCGCCAGCTCCCTCTGGGGGAAAGACTGTACAGGGGAGCTAGGACCAGGGCAAGCCTTCCTGCCCCTTGGCGGAAACTCCTCAAGAATGACCATCCAGGGGATTAGGAGGAGCCTCTGAGGCCAAGAAAGTCCTATTTTGGGAGGCTGGGGATGGCCCATGGGAGATAAAGCCCAAGAGTGCCTGTTGCAGGTGGATCTTTCTCCAGCCTGTAAGTGTGCTGCGACGTGGGCACTCACATGTGTGTTGAATAAACAAATAAACAAGCAAATACAGCTAGCTCAGACCTCCCTTTCTAAGCCCTGCATTTCATCCTTTCTTTAAGGCATTGGGCTGCTATCACTGTTTCTGCCCAGAATGTGGTCCCACCCTGGCTTCTGCTAGGCTATCTTCTCTTCCTTTGGGGACTTCTCTCCCATCCCCAGTTACAGCCTCTCCTGTCCAAAGGTGGTCACCTGACTCAGACTGGCCAATGGGAGGGCTCCACCTCTTGATCACATGATTGGCTGGCCTGAATATGATCCAAATCAGCAAATCGGACTCTTCCCAGACCTTTCAGCTGGAACTACTAGGGAGGACTTTCCTTTGGGGGTTTCCAACTGGCAGGAAGTCAGTCTGGTACAGTTGCCCTCTTGTCACTGAATGGAGAGGGTAGAGGGAACAGGACAGGCAGGGAGAAGACAGCTGCACTTCTGTCCTGGGACCTGCTTCCTGCAGCTCTTTCCCCTGCACCTACAGTGTGCAGCCCCACAACCTTCCCAGCTATGGGACAGGACACTCACCCTTCTGATTTAAGTTACAGGCCAGTTTTTATCAATGGGCTGGAAGATTCACCTTTTCCATGGGCACCACTGAACATCAACATGGGTCAGGTCAGCATCAGGTGCTGGGGGCACAAAGATGATTCAGACACTCAGAGCAAACCAGCAGGAGGTTGCAAACAGCCGACATGCAACCTGAGTGGTGACAGTCAGCACAAAGGGCTGGGGATGGAGGGGTGACTTCCAGCCAGAGACTATTGAAGGAAGGCAGGATGTTTGGATGGTTCTTGTGGGGCTTCTGCAGATGCAGTGGAGAGGGCTTCCCAAACAAAGGAGGCTTAAAGAGAGGGCTGTGTGCATTTGAGGAACTGCATTTAACCTGCTTTGCTAGTGGGGTTCAGGGAATAAAGGTGGAAGACAGGCGGGCAGGTTCTGATCAAGGAGGCCTTGAACTTCAGGTGGATGAGTCTGTACTGATTCCTATAGGCACAGAATGTTTCTGGGCAGGGAAGTGGCTTGATCAAACTTGAGAGGCTGAAGGCAGAGATGCCAATGAGGAGGCTAAGCCAGCAATCCAGGCAGGAAAGATGGGATCTGAACTGGAGTCATGGCAGAGACACGGGGAAAAATGGCTAGCTAGAGGTAATGAGCAAGGACTCAGTGTTTGAGGGGGAGGGGGCCAGAGTCAAGGCTGACCCCCAGTCACTGGGCAGACAGTAGAGTTATCTGCTGACATCAGGGACCCAGGAGGACGTGCAGGTTCAAGAGAGGATGTAGAGCTGGGTTTGAATTTGAATCCACAGGACCAATGGGACATCCCAGTGAAAGTAGACACATGGGAGAAAGTGCCACCAAGTGGATGCTGGCCCGAAGCCCCACAGTGGGCAGCTGTTAGCCCTCACCCAGCACCCACTGGGACGGTGACGGTGAGCACAGAGGATACATACCAACGTCGGGGCACTGATGATGGAGAGGTTGTAGCCAAATTGAAAAGTCCCACCAATGCCAGCCGCACAGATGGTCAGGAGCAGGACACTGCCCTGAATCTGAGGAGAGAGGGGAGGACACAGAGTGACCTTTGGCAGCCTCCATCTCCTCCCAGGACTGGAACCTACCAATCACACCATTGCAATCTATTTGAACCAGGCAGCAATGCTTCCACTTTACAAATGAGGCAACTGAGGCACAGAGGAGGAGAGGAGTTACCTAGGTCACATTGCTGGCAGGCAGCACAGGAAGCCCAGCCTTCTGTTCTGAGTCCAAGTCCCTGCTGGCACCTCACCCTCCACCCTCTCCCCCATGAGCATTTTCCCCAAATGGACAACATTTCTCTGGTCCTCCCTGCCAGGCTGTCCCTGGGCAGGCCTGCTGTGGTTCAGGAGCACAGTGCCCTGATCTGGGGCCCCAGGATGTGAGCTCTGCACCAAACAGGACTGGAGCCCCTGAGCCCCAGCAAAACATTCTCCAACAGAGTGGCTGGGCCTTCTTCTCTTACCTGCCAGCCAGTTCCACAATAAAGCTAACAGAAGGGGTCACATGGGCCTACACATGTGGGGACTTGGGAGGCACAGGAAGAAGCAGAGAGTGGCTGCAGCCAGTGACAGTGCTTGGGTCCCAATGCCAGTTCTGCCCTTACTCCCTTGTCCTAAGTCACTTCTTTGCTGGACCTGGAGATGACAATGCCTACCTCCAGGTTGGGGGACAGCCAGGGTATATGTGCGCCACACATACTTGGTACAATAAAGAACAGTTTTCATCCCTGTGCAATACCCTTAGAGATGGAGAGAGAACTCTCCAAAGTACCCAGCCACAAGAACTCAGTGCCCTAAGGTCCCATCACACTAGGTCAGTATATTTTTTAGGGACTCATAATCTTAATATTTTCCCTGTTATAATTTTTAATTACAAAATAACATGCTTGTTAAATTTTTTGAAAATTCAATATATGCTGAATGTTCTCCACTGACCCAAAGGCAGAGCATTGAATTGCTCCTCTCAGATACTTTCCTGGGTGTTCATGAAGTAGCTGACTACACAAAAATGAAAGTGTTGGTCTTTTCCCAGTAACGATCATACTGCCTTTCTTGTTCTAGCAAATCATCCTGCAAACCTGAAGTCCTACGAGTCAAATTTATGGTTTTTAAAATACTTACACACAAGTTCATAGTGGAAGGATGTTTAGCTGAAGATTTTATGAAGAATTTCCTGAACCTGAAGACTATTTATTCATTTTGTCAAATACCAAGTGCCTGTCCCAGCTAGAAATTATGCTGGGGGGGCAGATACAGCTGGGCAAAAGACTGATGTGCATTCTCCATTTGGTGAGATATTGTGCTGGCACTGGGCAGGCTGAGAAAGAGGCTCTGGGGGGCAGGATCCTGCCAAGGATCTCACCACAGTTCTGGAGACAGGTCCATCACAGGGCCTGCCAAAAGTTCCTATAATAAGTCCTAAGTAACTTCCTTCCAAGCTGGAAGCCACAGGAGGAAACCAGGTAAGGACCCAGGGCTCTGGTCTCACTGGAGTCACAATAAAGCTCCATGTGGGCTGCATGGAGGTGAGCGTTCCACTGAGACAGAAGATCTGCAGAAAGCGGCAAGAGACCCAGAGCCTGGAGCCCCTGGCTGGCTCAGTCAGAAGAGTATGTGACTCTTGATCTTGGGGTCATGGGTTTGATCCCCATGTTGAGTGCAGAGATTACTTAAAAAAAAAAAAAAAAAAAAAAAAAAAAGAGGTTGGGCGGGGGCACCTGGGTGGCTCAATTTGTTGAGCATGCAACTCTTGATTTCAGCTCAGGTTGTGATCTCAGGGCTGTGGGATCAAGCCCTGTACCAGGTTCTGTGCTGGGTGTGGAGCCTACTTGGGATTCTCTCTCTCTCTCTCTCTCTCTCTCTCTCTCTCTCTCTTTCCTTCCCTCTGCCCCTCTCCCTGGCTCACGCTCTCTCTCTAAAATTAAATAAACAAACAAATAAATAAATGAGACACAGAGCCTGATAACAATTGAGTCCATGTGGCAGGCAGGATATGCTGGCAGGTCTCCAAGATAGCAGGAAATTATTTAATTCACTGAGATCATGCATGGAGATTGCCTAGTCCTGTGCCTGATCATGAAAAACATTCCGACATTAGCTATGGTGGTGATTATCAATTCAGTGAACAAACATCTCTTGCCTCCCTACTGTGGGCAATAAATCAACTGTTCTAGGTGCTATGGATATAACCAGCAGAACAGGAGACAAAAATCTGTGACCTCACAGAGCTGTCCTTGCAGCTGGGGAAGATGGGCAATAACCAAATGAACAAGGAAAATACATAGTCTGTCAGCTGGTGTGATGGAGGCATGAAGCAAGGAAGGGTGAGAGGGAGTGTTTGGAGAGGGTGGTCAGGAAATAGGCCCTGAGAAGGTGACATCTGCACAAAGACTTGAAAGAGACAGGGGAATGTGCCATGCAGATATCTGAAGGAAATCAGCGCAGGCTGGCAGAGGAGTGAGGGGATTTGCGGAAGGGGAAGAGGCACTCAGAGATGGGAGGTTGAATGCTATGGTCATTCTCTTCTGGCTGCTCCCATTTCTCTGTGAAGGACATCAGGACAGGGTTTAGAGGGAGCATGGAGCATGTGAAGGCTGGGGAATGAGGCAAGAATGGTAAACAGTCGCAGAAGCCGGCAAAGCGGCCAGGACTGCAATACTCAAGAGCTGACCCGCCCAAGGACTCCAGAACAGCACGGGCATGGGGAGGGCTGCTAGGGTGGGATCCTGCAGGGCCACAGGTCCTGTAGACACATGACCCCATGCAACCTTGCACTGACCCCCAGGCCATCCCTGCGAGCGACCTCCTGTTCGTCTGAGCCCAGCACCTAACTCCACTGACAAATAAGCACCAGCTATTTTTGTACACCGACACCTCCGTTAAGCCTTCCAGAGTGGCTGCGTCTGTGCATTCACGCAGGTCTGCAATCCCTGGTCAGAAATACCTGGGCCGGGCGTGGTTCGGAATTGAGATCTTTCCCAATCTCAGGCGGGCATCAAGCACGTACACATCTCTCCAGCATTCGCAGCAACAGGGGCCTGAGCTAGCCAGCTTCTCGGCTCAGGACCGCCGCTGCCACAGGCGAGCGGAGTGGAAGCGCATGCCCGCCGAGAGGAGGGCGGTGCAGTCATTTCAGCAGGCTCTCAGGAGAGCACAAAGCCATGGCGCATGCGCCGTAGGCGTTGAAGCAGCGTGTGCTATCTTCGAGGCAGAAGCGGATGCGCAAGCGCAGTGGGCGTTGAGGGCGCCCTGGTAAGCGGAAGGCTTGCGCAAAGCGTACCTCTGTCCGAGGCGCGCGCCCGAGACACATGCGTAGGCGCACAGGGAGGTTAAGGAGTGTGAGGTGTTGCCTGCAGGTCACCTGGCTCTGAGGCCGTAAGCGCCGCTCCGGTTCATACTCCATCCCTCCCTTTCCGTAGTTTTGAGGCGGAAAAGCCACACACTCCTTGGTCGGCCAAGCCTGGGGCACATCTCCACAAACCGGAAGGGAGCTCTGGTCCGAGGTCACCGGAGCGCTCCAGATTCTCTCGCGATCCTAGCCCTGGCCTCTCCTCCTCTCGCCCGCGGCCTCCCGCGGAGTGAATCTCTGCCGGTTCCTGCCTCGTTCCCGCTCCGACCTTCGCCGCTGGCCCGCTTGGCCCCTCTGTCACGCTTCCTTTTACCCATTTCAGGGCCCCCTGCCCACCCACCGGGGCCCTCCTTCCTTTTGCCCCTTTCGGGCCCCCCTGCCTACCACCAGGGCCGGGGAGACCCCAGTCCCGGGGAGGCCCGTGTCGCCAGGCACAATCTTTGATTCCACACCGACGTCCCCACCCTTTCCCTAGAGGAGGGGCAGAATTAGGAGGGACCGAAGGGCAGACCCAACCAGTCTCTGGAGCGATCTCATCTGTCAATCTTGGCAGAGTCAGTGATTCGGGGTGAGAAGAGAACCGGTCTCGGGTTGATTGCGTGAGAGGCTGGCCCTTTTGGAGGTGGAGAACCACAGGGTCCACCGGGCCTGATTAATCTTTTATTTCTCAGGGCTTCTCAGGCCCTGCATGGAATCCAGGAGTTGGATAAAGGCCAAACCGAAACCCGACTTGCCAAAGATGCTATTTGTGGTCATAGAAACACATACCTGAAAGTGGCCTTAGGAAGCCATCAGAGCAAAGGCTGTGATAGGACTTACACCGGAATGGAGACTGCAGTATCTCTCCTGCTCCTGCCTGGTTTTTGTTTGGTTTGGGCGGCTCTGAACTTTTAAAAAATTTCTAAAAACACCATGCGTTTTTTAAGGAAAAACACAATAAATAAAATACTAGCAGTTGTATGCTTTTTCTGTGTCTGTTGAGATCATACAGGTTTTCTGCTTTGCTCTGTTTATGAGCTCAGTTACATCAATAAAGTTTCTAAAGGTAATTCATCCTTGATTTCTTGGGATAAACACAACTTGCTCGTAGTGTTGTAATTGTTATTAACACGTTGTTGGTTTCTGTTGCTAATATTTTATTTAGATTTATTTTTTTCAAAAAAAAAAACTATTCTTCCCCTCAATCAGTGGGGAAACAATGGACTAATAGTCCTGGAACAGTTGATTATATGGGGAAAAATGAAATTGGACCTCTAACCCTATACATAACAAATCATTCTGAGTGCTTACAAACCTAATTTGAAAGCAAACTTTAACCATTTTAGAAGAAAGTGAATATTTTTGTAATTGTGCAGTGACCCAATCGGGTGGAGGCCAGGGGCCCAGGTGGTGAAAGAATTCACCCAAGGCAGAACAAAGGAATAGAAGTTTAGCTAATATGCTGCAAGGGACCACAGGCCTTTAGCAAAGGAGAGGCTGTCTGCCAAGAGGTGGGGTGCACAGGGTAGGGCTGTAGTTAAGGGCGCGGGGGTTGGGGGGGAGGTATGGAAGCTATGGAATTCTCAATTTTTGGTACCTGTGCCTGGGTTTAAGTAACCCATTGTTCAGCTAGGACTTATGGATATTTTGATGTGGGTCACTTAATGGGCCTGTTTGTGTTCAGTCAGCGGGTAGGAGGTCACTGTGGAACCTTCTACCTTACTCAGGTTTCCTTCCCCTGCTCAAGTTGGTTGCCTAAAAGTGGCCTCTACAATAACCTTAGGATAAATAAGGATAAAACATACAGGTTTCTTAGGAGGATTTAACATCATTAAAAATAAAAAAACTAGTGGCACCTGGAGGGCTCAGTGTCAGAGCATGCGACTCTTGATTTCATGAGTTCAAGCCGCCCAAACAAATAAATAATGAAATTCTAAGATTAAAAATCTATGTTAAAAGATACCATAAAAAGGTGAGACTAAAAGCTACCAAGTTGGAGAAGGGGTCCACAAGAATATGACCAAAAAAGTAATAGTATTCAGAATATCTAAAGAAGTCCTATATATCAATAAAAGCAAGAAAATGGCAACGTCTATGAACAGGGAATTTATAGAATAGGAAACTGAAGTGGCAAAAAAAAAAAAAAAAAAAAAAAAAAAACCATGAAAAGATGCTGGCCTGTGTCAGCAATCAGGAAATGCAAGCTGGATCCACAAAAGAGTATTGTTTCAAACAACAGACAGGCAACTAAATTCTGACAATACCAAAGTGGCAAGAATCTGCTGGACCGCTCACTGCTGATGGAAATGTAAATGAGGAGAACAATTTGGGCATATCCAAATGGGAGTTACAAACACCCAGCAACACAGCAATTCCTGCAGTTCTACTCCTGGGCTTGCGTCAGAGGAACCCTTAATCCCATGCTCAAGAACTTCTGGGGGCACCTGGGTGGCTCAGTCAGTTAAGGTCCAACTTCAGCTCAGGTCATGGTCACACAGTTGGTGAGTTTGAGCGCTGCATCAGGCTCTGCACTGACAGCTCAGAACCTGGATCCTGCTTTGGTTTCTCTGTCTCCCTCTCTCTGCCCCTCCCCTGTACGTTCTCTCTCTCTCTCTCTCTCTCTCTCTCTCTCTCTCTCAAAAATGAATAAACACTAAAAAAAAAAAAAAAGAAAGAAAAAAAAAGAACATCTGTTCACAAATACAGCATTGTTTTTAATAATGGAAAACTTAACAACCCAATGTCAATCATCAGGAAAACAGAGAAATAAATTGTGGTTTACACCAGAATGACTTCATCAGTGGAAAGTGACAAACTAGAGGAACAGCATTAACATAAAGTTCAGTGAGTGGCTAACACCGCCTGAATAAAGTTGCAGAAAATTGTATAGAATATAAAGCCTTTCTTTCTTTCTTCCTTTCTTCCTTTTTCTTTCTTTTTTCTTTTCTCTTTTTCTTTCTTCCTCTGTTTTTTCTTTCTTTTCCTTCCTTCCTTCCTTCCTTCCTCCCTCCCTCCCTCCCTCCCTCCCTTTCTTTCTTATAGTTTTATTTCAGAGAGAGAGAGAGTCCATCAGCAAGGGAGAGGGGGAGAGAAAGAGAGAGAAAGAATCCCAAGCAGGCTCCACACTCAGCACTGAGCCCGTCACGGGGCTCGATTCCATGACCCTGTAATCATGACCTGAGCCAAACTCAATAGTCCCAATGCTCAACCAACTGAGCCAGGCACCCCTAGACTATAAAGCCTTTATTTTAAGTTTGGGCATAAACAAAAACATACCTTATGTCTTACATAGGGATGCATGCTTATGTAGTAAAAGCTCAAGGGTGTGCAGGGGCTAAATACCAAATTCAGAACTAGGTTTATCATTCTGTGCCCAGGGCCACTGCTGTGATCACACTCGGGTGCCCCTCCCTCCTCCCTGAAATGACACCTGGACACTTCACTTCACTCAGCCCCCAGGTGCCTGGGTTCCCCAGCCATTAATTATTGTCCTCAAGCCAGGAAGCTTGAAGTTTCTCCTCAGCAAACATTAACTGGGAGTTTAACCTTGAGTATCAAGGTGAAGTTTTGAATAGTTGGTGGCCCCATGCTAATTACTAATCCTCTTAGCAACCCATTGTGAGTGGCTTCAGCCTTCCTTACAGAGGAGTCCCTGAGAGTCCACAAGGTCAAGCATGGGACTGCAACAACCCCGTGGGAAGTAAAAGTTGGAGCTGGTCTTCCTCAGATCTCCTGACAGATGCGCCCCTCCTCATACCGCCCCGCCCCAGCCTAACCCCCGTAGCGCCCCAAACTCAGATGAGTTGAGGAGAGTGTGGAAAGAACACCCCTGGACTCTTCCAGCCCTTGGCTTTCTGCATTTGATTCTCACCTAGTCTGTTTCCCGAGAAGGTAGAAGTGAAGGACAGGGAAGGAGGGGTGACCTGCCCACAGCGACCAGCTGCAGGAGAACACAGCAGCCAGTGACTAGTAGTGACTAGTAGCCGGTGACTCTTCCTCCCCCGTGGTGCGAGTCCACACCCCCACGGCCCCTCCTACAAGCTAGGGCCTTTCACGCTGCAGATAGGGAAACTGAGGCCCAGAGAGGGAGGGGATCTGCCCCTGGTACTCAGCAGGAAGCATGGAGGAGTGCTGCTCGCACTAAAAGTAATCAATACAGAAAAGCCAGCTGGCGACGACTCCCATGGGGGTCCGCGCCCCAACCTAAGCCAGCTGGCTCTGCTGGTCTTTACCCCTGCAGGAGCGGCACAGCCGCCCCTCCGACCCGGGCCGCCCCAGAAAATGCCTCTGCCTGTTATCCGGACCTGGGGTCCCAGCAATGGAGCGAGGGGCATCCCAGGGATTCGGCCTCCACACCCTCCGGGGACCCATTCTGTCTACCCGGTCCCGCTGGGTTTCCGAGATTTCCCCGACGCCGCCGCCGAGACCCGCTCTGGCCACGAGAGGGCGACAAAGCCCAGGCTGTGCAGGAGCCTGCACTGCGGAGCTCGGCCATCGCCGAGCACTCCCCTGTGGCTGGGAAACAAAGAGGCCTGTGTCAGTGCTCTCCCTGGTGCGGTGGCACTTCAGGGGAGGGAGCTGCCCCCACAAACCCTGGCCCTCCCAGGCCAGACGCCTCCCTCCTCCACCCACCCCAGGGTGATTTCACTGCCTCTGTCCTGCTCACCCAGACTCAGACTGTGGCACACCAGGTGGGCCAGGTGGAAACTCTTGCCTGGTGGTGAGCCTCCCCTCCCTGCTCCATGAGGGGTAGGACAGTGGTGTCAGCTAGTGCCTTTCCCCGGGGACCAGGGCTCAAGCTGGACCCCAGGTCTCCTGGGCCTCTCATCCAGGGCTCAGGCCAGAAGGCCAGTCCATCACTGGAGGTGTGTGGTGGGAGGACAACTCCATCAGGCTGAGGTACCTAGCACCTGACTTAGGGCTGACCCTCTCTGGGCCTGCCTCTTAGCCTCTCTGAGCCTCCATTTCCTCCTCTGTCAGGTTTCTAGGAAGTGCTGCCGAGTGGGAGCAGCCTGTAGGCCCCCTTGGTTCAGGCCACTCAAAGGTCCCTCCTCCTTACAGTCTTTCCTCCTGTTCTTCCCACTTGGACTGACATCTCTGCCCCACACCAGAAGCCTTCCAAGGCAGCAGAGGTCAGGAGGCCTCTTGACCTTGGACACCAGGCTGCTAGGGTGACAGTGAGCCACCACCAAGCACAGCATGCTGCTATGAGCCTCTGTTTGCTTACCTGAAAAAGGGGGACATCATAACAACTGACCTGCCCACCTCATAGGCATTGTATCCTCAGGCCCTCATGTGTGTATGTTGACCCTCCCTGCACTGGGTATCCTAAGGGCCCTCTCTTGATCTCTACACTTGTCCCAGACAGACCTACACTTCGGTGTTTGAACACAGCAGGCTGCAGCCTCCTCGGGCATCCCCAGCAGGGGCAATGTTCTGGGATAGCTCCTGCAGGCCCTACCCCAAATCCTGCTTCACCTTCCTCCTCAGAGCTGGCATTCCCTCCAGTTCTGGGTCTTATTTCTCATTTAATGGTTCAAAAAAAGGAAGGAAGGAAGGAAAGAGGGAAGGGAGGGAGGAAGGAGAGAGAGAGAAAAAGAAAGAATGAAAGGAAGAAAGAAAAGGAAGAAGAAAGAAAGAGAAAAAGAGAAAGAAGGAAAGAAAGAAGGAAAGAAAGAAAGAAAGAAAGAAAGAAAGAAAGAAAGAAAGAAAAGAAAGAAAGAAGGAAGGAAGGGAAGAAAGAAAGGAAGGAAGGAACGAACGAACGAACGAACGAACAAACTTAGGAAGGAAATAAGGAAGGAAAGGCTACAGCCAGCTGTCTCTCATGGCCACCTGTAAGGGTTAAATTGTACTGTAGGGCTAACGCTTAGCTTAAAAGATAACAACTTTGTTCTGACACTGAAGGTCAAAAGATAACAACCTTGCTTTTACTCTTGTAAGTCATACTTCATACTCTTGTGAATCAGGCTTTACCAATGAAGGAAACAAAACCTCAAAAAAGAGCATCAGAGACAAGGTCAAGGAGATCCACTGGTTGCAACTTAGCGGCAGAAAGTCTAAAATAATCACCTCATTCGATAACTGTTTCTGACTCATCTGGCAACTGTTTCTAACTCATCTGGGAACTGTTTCTCTGTTCTGTTCCCAGATAATGATAAAACGATGTGATCGGCTTTAAAAACTCTGTACCCCAGCTGTTCGAAGCCACACTCTTGTCAAGAGTGTTGGTCCCGATCGGTCGGCCTTGCCTCTCATTGTAATAAACTTTGTTGCAACTGTTACTGGTGCCCATAGCATTCTGTTCCAGGAGTCGAGTGGATGCAACACACCCTTTGATATTTGAGGACTGAACAATGAGACTGATTGCGGCTAGGAAATCTGAAGCCATCTTAGTTAGAAGGAAAGAATGTCCTTGTGGCTGGCTGTTCTAAAAATATAGCTGTGCCCACATCTGGAGGGGAGGGATGGGAGGTGGAGGGTGGGGGGGTGGGGGTGGTGGTCAGGCTAGAGTCTGAAGAACCCATGCCTGAATTTCTTGGTGAAGAGATGACCCCTCCCATTAGGGTCCATGGAAGAGGGAGAGGGGAGGGCGCCAAAGTGCTCCAATCCCCTGTGGCCTGGCCACCTGCCACAGTGTGGGGATGTGGGAACTGAACAGGCAGCTCATCCCTTCCTGGGTCCACCCTTACCCCTTCACCTGAGCCCTCCCCCAACCTCAGCTGCGCAGAGGGGACATGCAGGGGCCTGGCTAATGCTTCTTTACCCACCGCTGCCTGACCTGGGACCAACACATCACCTAGCCACAGGCTTCCGACCCGGGGCGGGGAGGGGAGGATTTTCTGTCTGGAGTTCATGATGTTGGGTGGTATTTGTCAGTTTTATGAATTTATTGTTTGAGTTCTCTAAGTAAATGTGCCCTTTTGTACTGAATCTTGCAATTTTAGCTTTGCATTTGTTTTGTTAAAGCCCCCCCCCCCCCCACCGCCCCCATAGCTCTTGTAAGCAAAGAGCAAGGAGGCAGGGAGTTCTGGTGGCGTAGACAGGGGGGGACAGACACGTGGCTTTTGTCCCTGACTGCTGTTATGAGCATTCCCTCCCTGAGGCTGGGCCAGCACCTGTCATGGGGAGCACCTGCCCTGGATGTGTGTGAGCAGGGATGTTTGGCAGGGATATCGGTGGGGGCAAGCCAGGTGGGACGTGGCCAAACCGTAGCCCTTTGAGCCTCTACTTCCACCTGCCCAGAGCTCTGAGCCACTGGTCCTGGGCAGGGGCTCCCAAAGTGGCTGTAGAGTCAGGGTGTTTTTTGTTTTTGTTTTTGTTTTTTACCATGTCTTGAGGTTCTCCTGTCTCTGTGACCTGGCATCCCTGGCCCTGCCATTTGGCTGACTCTGCCAAGCAGATAATCTGCTTCCCCCAAAACACTGCCCACAGCGCTGAGCCTGAAAATAGCTGAGGCCAGGGGAAAGGAAGGCCTGGCCAGACGCTCTGGGACTCTGAATGGCTGGCCGGAGGTAGCTTTGACATTCCTGTAGTGGCCACAGAAGGAAGTGGGAATTAAGGGCAATTGCTGAGGATCAAGACAGCTGGGCACAAGCTCAGGCTGGCCTGGCAGCTGAGGCTGGGAAGGGCCCAGCTCATTCAGCCATTGAGGGTCAGAGACAGTGAAACTGAGGCCCAGGCAAAGAGCCAGGCACCCAAGCTGCCTGGGGGGGCATCACTGAAGGAGGAGAGTCTCATTATGGAGACACTTCCAGAAGCCCAGAGGCAGCAAAGAGCTTTTGCCTCCAAACTATGGCTGGAGAAGTGTCTGAGGCTGCACGACACTGGCTGGTTGGTGGCCCCTGCCACAGGCACCTGCAGGTGATGCCCCTCATTCCTTGTAGTGACAGCCCCCCGTGCCCCAACAATAGGGTGGGGGCAGCTCACCGCTTCCCCAGCAGCCCCTTCCATCACCCTTCCTGGTGGCCAGGCTAGCACCAGTACCTTAGTGTCTTGGTACCTCTCTAGCTGAGTGCCCTCAAGTAGGTTACTCAATCTCTCTGAGCATCTCTGAGTGAGTTACTTCACTCTGTAATAGTAATCTAGTTTGCAAGGTGGAGGTGCAATATCGTGATTTTTTTAAATCTAATCTCCTTTGAATTTTTTTAAAAAAGTTTATCTATTTTGAGAGAGAGAGAGAGAGAGAGAGAGAGAGAGAGAATAAGCAAGGGAGGAGCAGAGAGGTGGGAGTGGGACAGAGGATCCGAAGCAGGCTTTCTGCTGACAGCAGAGAGCCCCATGCAGGACTCGAACTCACGAACCGTGAGATCATGACCTGAGCCAAAGTCAGACACTTAACTGACTGAGCCACCCTGGTGCCCCATTATTTTTAATGTTTATTTATTTATTGAGAGAGACAGACAGAGAGAGAGAAACAGAGATAGCATGAGCAGGGGAGGGTTAGAAAGAGAGATAAAGGGAGAGAGAGAATCCCAAGCAGGCTTTGTGCAGAGCCCGATGCAGGGCTCCATCTCACGACAGTGAGATCAGGACCTGAGCCTAAATCAAGAGTTGAATGCTTAGCCAGCTGAGCCACCCGGACACCTGTGATATTGTGGTTTATAAGAAATAGATTTGGTTATTCAGATGACCAAAATATATTTCTCAGGTATGGAAGACCAGCCTATTTCACAGACAGGGATGCAGAGGCCCGGGGGGGGGGGGGGGGGCGGTCTCAGTGCCAGCCCCAAGGCTGCAGATCCAGCCCTGGAGAGAAGGTTTCCACCTTCTTGAGGCTCAAAGATCACCAAGGACTTCTGGTGACTGGTGCCAGAGCAGACACCAGGGACAGAGAGCGTAGTGCAGCATGTCTGTGGGCATGAGGAGCACCATAGGTGGCAAAGTGCTGGGAGCACCAAGTTGGGTGGCCTGGACAGGGCTTCCCTGAGGCGGTCATGGCTCACAGCACCCCAAATTCAACCTGTCCCAAACCAGCGGGCGGTCTCCCTCAGAAACCTGGCTCTCCCCTGCATCTCACCCTTCTCCCAATCGCTAAGGCTTGTGGCTTCTACCTCCTTGACCCACTCACTCCGTCACATCCCCGCCACTGCCATCCTCCTCCACTCAGATGACTGCTTCTATTCCTGTCTCCTTCCTCCAGAGAGCTGTCATCCGATTGTAACCTCACCACCATGCTGAAAACTCTCTGAGGGCTCCTCATTGCCTTGGGACAAAGACCACAGCCTACACAGCCCTGCTAAGCCTCCAACTGCACACAGCTCCTCCTTGCCATGTTTTCTGCTTCTCTCTGTACCCCCACCATGGCACCTCAGGACCTTTGTACAGGCTGTTTCCCCTTGGGGCATGGCTAATGCTACTCATCCTCTGTCCCAGACCTCCTTGTCCTTCCCTATCCCCCCTCCCCACCCCAGAGACCTGCTAATTCCTGGAGAGTCTGGAATCTGCTATCAAGCTCAGAGGACCAGGCCCAAGCCTGACACAGCCCACCTGGACAGTCTGTCATTCTTGCACTCCAGCCATGAGCAGCTGCTGCCAAGTAGGTTCTAGACTCAGTGCTAAAAATACTCCATGACCCAGACAGGAAGGGCCATCGGGGACACAGCTGTTCCTGGGAAGGGCTGGCTGGGGCTGTGGTAGAGGCCTTCCCACTGCAGTTTGGGGTCCATGTTCTGGAAGTGGGTGGGAACTGAGCTCACAGACCCCGAGCAAAAGCCCCCAACAGAGGAGGCTCAGGGTCACTATGGGGAGGCCTTGTATTGTCAAAAGGAAAACACAGCTGCCTCCAACATGTACACAAACACCTTGTTTCTCATTCTTTGGGTTTGTTACCACAGGCAAGTGTTGGCTTTGGAATAAACTACATTTGGGGCGCCTGGGTGGCGCAGTCGGTTAAGCGTCCGACTTCAGCCAGGTCACGATCTCGCGGTCCGTGAGTTCGAGCCCCGCGTCAGGCTCTGGGCTGATGGCTCGGAGCCTGGAGCCTGTTTCCGATTCTGTGTCTCCCTCTCTCTCTGCCCCTCCCCCGTTCATGCTCTGTCTCTCTCTGTCCCAAAAATAAATAAAAAACGTTGGGAAAAAATTAAAAAAAAAAAAAAAAAAAAAAGGAATAAACTACATTTAAAAATTAGGTATATGGGGCCTTAGGTGAGCCTAGGTAGGTGAGCTCTGGTCCCCTCAGGGAGGGCTTCCTGGAGTAGGGAGCATTTCTACCACCTTCATCTAAGCTGGTAGGGAGGAAAATGAATGAATGGATGAACCAGAGATCTGAGGCAGTCCTTGGAAGAGAGAAGCCGAAGCCCAAATAAGAGGTGGCAGCAGAGTGGTGGTGAGGTGTGTTGCAGAGATGAAAAGGGACTGGATGGGATGTCTGGGTGGCTCAGTCCGTTGAGCATCCAACCAGCTCAGGTCACAATCTCACGGTTTGTCAGTTCGAGCCCCACATCACGCTTGCTGCTATCAGCACAGAGCCTGCTTCAGATCCTCTGTCCCACCCCTCTTTGTCCCCTCTCCAGAAATAAACATTAAAAAAAGGCGGGGGGACTGGAGAATTCCATGGGAGCCTCAAGTTCCAAGTGGGCTGGGGAAGGTGGGGCTTGGATGACCCCAGGTTGCTGGATTGTCACTGGGGCTGATGATGGGGCCTCCTAGCATGTGAGGCCTGTAAGGAGGAAGGCAGGCTTGGTGGGCATGAAGGGGGTACTGTCCTGTTTGTGGGCACTAAGAGCCTAGACAGGAGATTTTGGGGTCCCCTGGGTGCCCCCAGATCTGGAGATGCTGGAGTTCCTTGCTCTGCAGCAGGCAGGGTTGCAAGGCCAGAGAGACAACTTGAGGAGCAGCGTTCACTGTCACCTTGCCCAGGGACCACAGGCCCTCCTTCAGCTACATCTTTTGCCCAGAAGAGAGGGTGGGCCCAGCTGGCCCTACTGCTTGGGACAGGAAGCTAAATAGACGTTGGCATCCAGCACACAGCCTGCCTACATCTTTAGGCCCCTGGGACCATGTGATGCTCAGGACTTCTCTCCAAAAATAACTGTCTGCAGGCACCTGAGTCAGAGGAGAAATGGGCCTGCCCTGGACCTGAGACTGGACAGGAAAAGCCTGGACTGGTGATGAAGGTCTGCCCCAGGCCCTGCTGTGCCTCCTACTGGGCCTCAGTTTCCCCAGGGTTCTGAGGAGGGAGCATCTGCAGTAAAGTCCAGCCACTGTTCCTGTGACTGTCCCTCCAGCTGGCAACCCCCACCTACCCTGGGCTCCCAGCCTCCCGGGAATGTGCTTCTGGTCCCCAAACCAGGCGCCTGCCTTATCAGCCCCAATCAGAGGGGAGACAGACACCCCTCCCCTCCTCCACCCTCCGCTCCGCAATTGATAGCACCTCCTATTAGCCTCGGCCTGACCCTGAGTGGAGGGCCCCTGCTAAGTGCCTGGAGGCAGGAACACCTCCCCTTCCCCATGCTGACATGAAACCTGACCTCCCTGGATGGCTCTTTTGTGCCTGGCAGGCGCCAGCCCTGGCATTTGAGGTCCTGCATTCCCACCAGCTGCCACACCTCCCCCCTAACCCTCCACCAGGTTGGAGTCTACTCTGCTGGGCCCACCGCAGACCAGACGTGACCTTGGCCTGTTTTGCTGGAAAATGGAGGCTGCCCAAGGGGGGCTGTTCCCACCACCAACCTCTCAGCACCTTGGTCCAATTCCTGCTGTATCAGGCCAGACCTATTCTCACCCCTAAGCCAAATGCTTATCCCCCTTGGGTGCTCCCAGCCTCTCCCTCCCCTCCCAGCAGCTCCACTAGGGAGCTAGTAGCTACTAGCTACTCACTAGGGAATCCCTCTGAGCGCCCTCATTTTCTTGGGATCCACCTGAAATAACTTTATCAACTGGTTATCCCCCTTTCCAGTCTCCTCTGGGGGACCTCAGGGCCCTGTCCAGGGCATTCCTCATCTTCCACACTTACGTCCACACCTGAGCTCCCATATTGGTAAGGGCACATCTGTCTGGGCACCTTCCTCTCCCTCCTACCTTCTATTATCCTGATTACAGAGACATTGGCAGGGCTGCAACCCACTGTCTGTTCCCAGGCCATGTCTCTGTGAGCTTCTGTCTTGCTCCTGATGCCCTTTTCTGGCTCAACTCCTGGAAGCCCCCTCCCAGCTTCCCCTGGCCTCCCTGACCAGGTCTGCCTTCTCTGATTGTTGAAGGCTGAGCTGCCCAGGCCTCGCCTCTTCTCTTCTCCATTTAGCCTTGCCCCTTGGACGCTTTACGCAGGCCCAAAGCTACAAATGCCACAGGTCTACGGTTGACTGGCATCCACAATTGGACTGCCTGCCCAACCTCTTCCCGAACACCATACTTGGATTTCTCCAGGCAGATATCACACAAATACCCTAAACTCAACAAGGCCAGAACAGTACTCCATCTGCCCACCTTTTCCCCAAGTGTTCTTCATATCTGTAAAGGCCACCACCATCCATCTGCCTGGTGGCACAGACCTCTAAACCACCGTTGATTCCTCCCTCACAGCTCTGTCCAATCCGTAGACAAAACCACCTCTCACCCCAACCCCACACTCCAGGCTCCATGCTGCCCAAGCCACTACTGTGCCTTGCAGCCTCCCCCTGCTCACAGATTCCTCTGACAGTCTGTTGTGCTTGCAGAAGCCACAGGGACCTTTTTTAAGTGACAATCAAGTGTCACTTCCTCACAGAGACTTCCCCGGCTTACTGCCCGACCCTCCACTCTTGGCGTTATTTGCGTCATTTCCTGGTCCTGTGAACACTAGCTCTCATATTCGCACAGGTCTATGCCTGCCTGTCTTCTCGGCTACACCATAAGGGATAGCATCCTTTATTGGCTGCTGTATCTCCTGAATTCAGAAAAGCACCTGGCACATAGTCGGTGTTCAGTAAACAGTTGACTTAATTAGTGCATAAACGGAGTTCCTCTTTTCCATCAAAATGATGAGGCCCTCTCCAGCTTGTCCACTCGTTCTGGCCCGCGTGGGCACCCTAGCGTCCCTGGGGGAGACCTCCCACAGGAGTCGGCGTGGGGTCCAATGGACTGAGGCGGGGTCGGAGAGTGGACGTGGTGCTGAGCACCTCCTTTGTTGTAGGCTAGGTGGCACTGTCTCTGGCTCTCAATGGGGGAGATAGACAGGACCGAGTCTCCCCCAGCCCTAGGTGTACTCATAGAGCCCGGGGACCAGACACGTATTAATCCCGGCTTGCCCACGCTCCAGCGTGATCCCGCCCCTTCCGGTCTCGCTGTTTCTTGCTCCTGTCTTTTTTCCACTCGCGGAGTAATTTCAGTCCCGCCCCCAATACGTCCTTGCTATTGGTTCTCCTTAGATTGACGCCAAGCGACCAGTTCCTCATTGGCTACACGTTCTCCCGCGCCGCTACTACAGCCACCACAACAACCGCCACGTGCTCAACCGTGGGGCCTGCTCATTGGTCCCGAGTTCCGACCCGCCCACTCTCCTATCCCGCCCTCGTCTTCCAGCTTCCTCCTCCTATTGGTTACTGAGCCCAGGGACCCGCCCCCTACTCTGGGCGCACTGCGCTCCCCGACATGGATTGGCCAAAGTCGGGGAGTGAGGCGGGATTGGGAGGCGGGTTAAAGAGCGCGCAGCAGGTTGGGCCACGAGTGTCAAAGAAGGTTCAATGGCGTGGCAGGGACTGGCGGCCGAGTTCCTGCAGGTGCCAGCGGTGACGCGGACCTACACCGCGGCCTGTGTCCTTACCACCGCTGCTGTGGTAAGCTGGCCGGGCGGGTGGGATCGGTTCCCTGGCTGCAGCCCGGGAGGGGTGTAGCCATGGTTACCGCTAGATTCCCCGGGGTCGCACCTGACGCGCCCCTGGTTCCGCAGCAACTGGAGCTCCTCAGCCCCTTCCAGCTCTATTTCAACCCGCACCTCGTGTTCCGGAAGTTTCAGGTGAGGCCACCCGCCCCTTGCACCTGACAGCCGGGCCCTGCCTGCCCCGCGCCTGACCGCCCACCTACCCCCTATCCCCGTAGGTCTGGAGGCTCGTCACCAACTTCCTCTTCTTTGGGCCCCTGGGATTCAGCTTCTTCTTCAACATGCTCTTCGTGTATCCTGCGCCGAGCGGACGTAGGCGTAGGGTGGTGGGCGGCCCGCCAGGCTGGGGAGCGGCCCAGCGGGGCTGGGGGAGGCCCGGAATGGTCAGGAGCAGGGAAATCAAGGCTCCTCCCGGTGGCATTTCCTTTACGGACGCCGCAGGTTTCGCTACTGCCGCATGCTGGAGGAGGGCTCCTTCCGTGGCCGCACGGCCGACTTCGTCTTCATGTTTCTCTTCGGGGGCGTCGTCATGACCGTATCCTTCCCAGGCTCTGAAACCTTAGGCGCTGCGCCTCTGGGTCCAGCCTGTGTAGGCCCTGGGGCCCGACATGAGCGCCTGGGCCCGAGGGGGACAGAGTCGTTCACTCCAGTTTAGGGTGAATCTAGCGTACATCATCTGCTCAGCTCCGGACTACTAGCTCTTCAGTGCTGTACGCAAAGTATCACAGGGTGATGTGGAGAGCCAGGTAGGGTGCTTGGGGGCTGAGCCCCGAATGCCAGTAGCCAGAAGAAACTGGGGCAATGAAGGGCAGTGTTTGGAGGCTGGGGCCAGGTGAAGCAAAGCAGATCACGTTGGCCTGAAGGCCAGAGTGTGGCTTTGATTGAAGGGTCCATCACTAGAAGTGAGGAGGGAAGGAAAACTGGGGAGGAGTCCAGGGGTTTAGGCAGTCAGAGGGGTCCTGGGCAGGGTCTCTGAGGCCTGCACGAGAAGAAGGCCTCCCAGCACCTTGACTCTGGCTCAGCTGCTGGGGCTCCTGGGCAGCCTGTTCTTCTTGGGCCAGGCCCTCACTGTCATGCTGGTGTATGTCTGGAGCCGCCGCAACCCCCGAGTGAGGGTCAACTTCTTTGGCCTCCTCACCTTCCAGGCACCATTCCTGCCCTGGGCACTCATGGGTTTCTCACTGCTGCTGGGCAACTCAATCCTTGTCGACCTGCTGGGTGAGCCTGCCTGCGCATCAGCCCCAACCCCCCAGAAACAGGCTGTCTGGTACCTGATGACCTTTGGGAGGGCTCCCAGGCTGGTTGCTGTGCCAGAGCACAGCACCCACCTGGAATGGACCTCTCACCTGTCCTCCCACTCCCACTTCCTGCCCTGCCAGCTCCTCTGTTCTTCTGGCCCCTTGAATAAGCCAGCCAGATACCTGCTTCACATCTTTAGGCCTGATGTACTACTGATGCTTGTAGGGGTCCTGACCAGGGTGGGGTTGGGTAAGTCAAGATTCCAACCTTCGCTCCTGTTCCTCCCATGTTCTCAGCCCATCCCCTCTCCAAGTCTTGCCCACTTCTGGGCCAGGTAAGCCAATCCTTCAGGGTCAACCCTGGCCCCACCCTGGGCTGGCAGTCTGTGCAAGATGTTGTGTACTCGTGTTCTGAGGCCTGAGGTTACTTGGCCTGGCTGGCCTCCAGAGCTGTGCGTGGAGTCAGGGAGCAGGTTGTGCTGGCTCCAGACTCGGGACTGTGGAGGGTGGCCTCAGCAGTCCTTTGCTCTCCTACAGGGATTGCTGTGGGCCACATTTACTACTTCCTAGAGGATGTTTTCCCCAACCAGCCTGGAGGCAAGAGGTTGCTGCTGACCCCCAATTTCCTGTAAGTGCTAGAGATGACAGTTATCCCCCTACACTCCCTCAAGATGGCTCCTGACCCCACTGGGGACCCCTGCTGGCCTCAGCTCAGTGTGGGCCCCTCCCTACAGGAAGCTGCTACTGGATGCCCGAGAGGAGGACCCCAATTACCTGCCCCTCCCGGAGGAGCAGCCAGGACCCCTGCAGCAATGACCCTACCCAGGGCCAGGGCCAGCCCAAGAAGCCTGTTTTCCTGGTCTCTGACAGACCTCCCTCCCACCCCTAACTCCCGCTTTCAGGAGAGCAACCTGTCCTGCAGACTGGGCCTGTGCCCAGGGCCCACCCAAATAAACAGGATGACCTGCACCTCTTCGTCCACAGCACTGGCTCCCTGCCTCAGCTGGCCACACCTTTCCATGCTGCTGGCCCTGATGTAGAGCCACTAAGCCTGGCCTGCCCTCTCAGACCAGAAGGGAGGCCCAGAGTGGGTCAAGAACCTGCCCATAGTTGCCTAGCAGCAGTGAACTAGCAGATGGCACACTCCGGGTTTTCACTCTAGCTTTGCCAGTGCCTTGCTGGAGCCTTGGGCAAATCCCACCTGCACCAGATCTCTGCTCCCTGCCAGGCAGCAAGGGAGCTGGTCAGATCTCACTGGCTGGGGCCAGGACTGGGATGTCCCTGTTGTGCCAAGCCCAGTCTGTAGGGGCTCCTGCCCATGGTGCCCTCAGGCTGATGCCTCACTGTCCCTCATCAGCAACCAAGTGGACCTTTGCCCACTTTCCAGCTGAGCAGTTAATGGACTTGCCCAAGGCTCCATGAGGTCAGGTGCAGAGGAGGGCCAGGACTGGGTCCTCTGCCCTTTCTGCAACCCCAAAGCTTTGAGAAATTTTCACCATAGCAGAGCCTTGCAACGTTCTCTCCCTGATGTTTTTAGCTAAGGACCATGGAAACCTTATCTGATCGCACAGCTCACTTTTCTCTTTGGTAAAGCAGCCATCAGGCAACCTGGCCAACTTTCCTCATCACCCTAGACCAGTCCAAATTACAATTTATTCCTGGATGATTGGCAGCAATAGGGGCTCCTCCAGCCATAGGTCATCATGTTCGTGGGTGACACAAATATTCACCATGGGAGTCTAACCTTAATTTGGTAATGAAATCTTGCGGAGTAGCAGTGTAGCAGCATGGGCTGGCAATGCTCGGAGTGAGGGCTCAGCCCCTGGGCTGCCCTCTAGTTGTAGGGCCTCATGGACCAAGCAAACCCTTTAGCAATGGAGCCCACTTATTTCCAAGGCCAGTGGAGCCTGGGCCTGGAATCCTGCTCTTTGTTCAAGGCCTTCCAGTGAAGCCCAGGTGTCCCCTTGCTGTGGGGCTCCAGCAAGTTCCACTCCTGGATGAAGGGCAGGGGGCTTGAGTACAAACTCCCCGGGAGCCAGGAGCCGTCACGTCCCAGGACATGATCACAGGACCCCAAGTCCAGAGGGCTAGGCGCATCTACCCCTACATCCTGGCAGTCAAGACCTCAATTCCTACTCAGAGCTCTGCCCTTGCCCAGTGTGGGGGTCAAGTTGGGAGCCAGGTGCCATCACACTCCTGCCATGCTGCTGGAGGGCAGAGTAGCCCTGACATGGCAGGGAAGACCTGCCAGCAAGTGAAGGAGGCAGCCCAGTGCTTAGATCTGGGTCCATTACCTTCGTTAAGAATGTAGCTGTGCACCCAAGTCATCAAGCAGCACTCGCTCAGTGAGGAGACCCACATATGCCACCCTCATGGAGCCCACGTCCCTTCTGTAGAGTGAGGACACTTCCACATTAGACAAGAATGCAGAGGGGACACACAGCTCACTGGAGGCGGATCTGAGAAGAGGCCCAGAGCTTGCCTCCTTCTCAACACACAGCACCCACGGCCAGCACTGGGCAGGCATGCTGCTCCATGTGCCTTACTTCTCATAACCGACCTGGGAGAGAGGAGCTGGCCTGGGTGGAGTCACCAGCTGGGGGCAGAGCTGGGCCCCAACCACCTGTTGCACATGCACCGCTGCAAGGTGTGGCAAGAGCGTTGCACGCCCGCTGGAGCCTGAACAGCCAGGCATGGGCCCTTGGGCACCCAAGCTGGTAATGCCCCTGCAGCAACCACAAAAGACGGGGCTGCTGTAAGGGACTCCAGAGAAGCAATGCTCCTGGCCAGGGGTGGCACAATAGCCCAGACGTGCAGAGCCCAAGGATGGCAGGAAAGCCTGTAGCTCCTTCACAAGGCCAAGCAAAGGGGGTGGGGTGGGGCCGTCACTGAAAGGTAAGTGGGCCCCCCTACCCTGAGCCTCATGACCTCACTTGTCATGTCCATCAGCTGGAGGGCCTGAGGAAAAGCAAGACTGTGCTATGGTTGGCCTTGGATAGAAACTTAGCCCCAACCTGCCCACCTGGGACTCTGAGGCAGAGAAGGCTGAGAGGCCTGGCATGCCAGCCTTGGTCCCACACCAGCCCAGCCAAGTCCTGCTCCTCGTCCCCTTTCTTATTTTTATGCTACCACCTTGAAAAAATGGAACATGACCTGTTGTCTTTTATTTAAAAAGTGTTGCTAGCCCTGCCTGGGGCTCCTATACAAAAACAAAACATAACCCAAAACGAGGCCTCTTTCTGACCAGAGACTTGGATGGGGACTGGGCTCAACAAATGGAATGTGCCCAGGGGAGGGTGACCAGAAGCCCTCCCCACACCCCATGTTCCTCAGGATGGCCCCGGCCTGCCCCTTTGCCTCCCTCCTTGCCAGAAGATGAAGGAGAGGCGGTCCGATCTTCTCAATGCTCCGTGGGAGCCATGCGCAGACGGGCTGGTTACCAAGCTGGGGCAGTGTTGGCAAGACGCCTCATACGCCTGCAGGAGGAGAGGAGGTGATGACCCGGAGCCAGCTTCCAGCCCTGGGTGGCTGCCCTCCCCTAGGGATCTCTAGCACAGCCAAGGGAGCGGGGACGGAAACAGGATACAAAAGGTGGATCCCCAGCCCCTCCCTCGGCCAGAGCCTGTTCACTGCTTGATGCCCTGACAATGCCCTCTCTCCTGCCTGCTCATGTCTTGCCTATGTCTCCAGGGTTCTAGACACATAGGTCTGGGCTGTGGTCAGATCCAACCTGAGGGCTTAACTTTTGTTCCCTGAAGGAAAACCCACCTGGGGTCTAGATAGATTGGGACTCATCACCCAGGGCCTGCCTCTGGCCATGCAGGTACCTTCTCAGAACCAGGGTCCCTCCCCTGCCTGCAAGACAGTGGCTGTGTGCAGAGCATGCTGCCAGGGGCCTAAAGGGGGAGGGGTACCTTGTGTTCCTGTCCTGGTCTCGGATCTTCTTTTCCATCTCAGCGTCTGTCAGAGTCTCCAGCAGTGGGCACCATTGGTCAGCATCGCCTGTGTTCCGGATGGCAATCTCCACCGTGGGTAGGGGGTTTTCACTGTGGGCCGGGGGTGAGGAATGGGGGTTGTGACTGTTAGTTCACAGAGCAGCAACCAGAAAGGCCCCCAGAGACCAGTGTCCACCCCCCTGCCAGAACACCGGAGCCAGGGCATAGCAAGGAAGGCCCAAGCCTTTCCTGCTTCCTCTTCTGTCTCCTCCCTGCTGGGCCATTTCATGCCCAGCTCCTCAGAACAAGAGTGGTGTGGTCAACACCCACCATCCGAACCTCAAGGCAGAATCACTGGAGACGCCAGGTCCCCCATAACAATAGCTTCTCTTCAAAGCACGCTCAAACAGGCCCTTTGCTGTCGCCTAGGTGTGTCTGGTCTGTAAAGGAGTGGGGGTTCCCTGCAGAGGTGGTTCTGTATGACAGTATTGCTGGGAAGGTAGGGGAGGGCAGTCTGCCCCGCTCAGTGCCCGGGGCTTGGATCCACCGGCCTTGATGCCTCATCAATGAAGGCCACTGGGCCAGCCTGCTCCTGAATATTCCATACATTTGCCCCTCAGTGCACTTTACTGACCCAACTAAATCCAGATAGCTGGGCCTGGAACCCTTGTCCCCTGACCACTACACTCCATGGCCCCTCAGTGACCACCCCAAAGGCCACCTATGCACCTATGCATCCTCTTGCCAAGGACACACAGCAGTAAGGGTGAGGGAGACACACGCAGAAGCACAAGAGAAGGGAGGACACAGCTGAGGTGCTGCCTCTCTGGGCCTTGATTTCCAAGCCTGTGTGACAGGAGGCTGAAGAGGCAAGGATGCTTCAGAGCTGACCGCTCAAACTCCTGGCCCAGGAGATAAGTCTCAGACTGTGGCCCTAACAGTGAATCTCTTCCACCCCCTTCCCCTTCCTCACCAGGCCCTTTCTCTCTCCTCCAGCCGGGCGGCCTGCACCTGTCTCTTGAGGCCCAGCACCCCCAGAAGGCTGGCCCTGCTCCACTGCAGCCCTATCAAGTGTCTGCCCACCTCAGCCTGGAGCCCTGCACAGCACAGTTCCCTCTGAGAAGACTGAAGGCAGGCAGGGCCCAGGGGAGGCAGGGTAGGACACTGACAGAATAAAAGTGGATGGACCCCTGATCTGTGGCCTTGCTTCTGGTACCTCATTTGGAAAATAGGAACAATTACAGGGCTGTGAGAGCTCTTCAGAGGATTACTATTATTTAAAACAGCCAACATATGTCCACTGAGGGGGCTCCCTAGGTGCCAGGAGCCTTGTCACGCAGTCTCCCTGGAACTTGTGCCCAAGGTTGTGTGAGTGGCCAGCTAGAGAGGGATGTCCACCCAGGCCTGACAAGAGGCTGTGCCCCTCACACTGCCAGCTGGCACACAGCAGCTGAGGGCTTGTTCTGGCTTCCCTTGTGTGCTAGTGTCCTCATCCTGATTCTCAAGGACCGGGAGCAGACAGGGCCCAGCCTGGTGCATGCACTAAGGCTGTCACCACAACCCAGAACTGCCCCTGGCTCCCCTGCAGAAGCAGGGCTCACTTCTTCCTGCTGAGCTAGGTCCCCAAAGCCCAAGCTTGTGCTGGTGACTCAGAGGCTAGTGACAAGAGCAGCACCAGCCCCCACCCGTGGTACCCTGGGGCCAACCCTCCTCAGCAGCTCCTGAGAGCTCTTCTCCAGCCAGTGTGGTGGTTTGGCAATCCTGAACCACCCAGCCACAGACCCAAACATCATTCCTCACCTCAAGGGCTCCCAGCCACCTTCCTTGGGAGGGCAGGCATGAAAGGCGCCAAGCCCACGCTGAGGGAAGCAAAACATGTTTTCCTCTTAATTTAAACAAGGGCTTGTGAGTAGGTCCTGGAGGCCCCTTTGTTTACCTTCCCTTGGCTCTGGGAAGATTCCACTCCAGTGGGTTTGTCCTAAAATAAGAACTGCTCAATCCAACCATGTAAGAATGGGCCGAGAGCCAGCAGGGCTCTCGGGTTTGGGACAAACACACAGGCAGGGGTCACCTTGCCTCCCCCTCCTTTGACAGGATTCTGCATCATGGACTTCAAGGCTCCCTGTGATCCCAGATGTTCCTACCACCCTGCAGAGTCCAGGTGGGGACACAGAGCCTAGGCAGGGGAGGGCTGTGGCGGAGATGTCCGAGGGCCCAGGGCCGTAGCTTGTAGGGTATCTCAGTATGGGCTCACTTTTATGCCCTCACATGATACAAAATGCCAGCCAAGAACCACTGCTCTACCCACTTTACAAATGAGAAGGACAGAGCCTTCAAGGGAAATGACCTACCCGCCCATGGCCACTCCACTGGGAGGAGGGGGAGAGAGAACTCAACAGCACCCTCCTCTTTATGGCCAACTGGCTTTTGACAAGGGTACCAAAGTCCATACAATGGGGAAAGACCAGTCTTTCCAACAAATGGGCACTGGGACAAGATGACCTTGGATTAGGCAGAGGTTCTGTAGGTATCATATTAAAAAGCACAGGCAAGGGGTGCCTGGCTGGCTCAGTTGGGACAGCATAGGACTCTTGATGTCAGGGTTGTTGAGTTCGAGCCCCACCCTGGGTGTAGAGATGACTTAAAAATAAAATCTTAAAAAAAAAATTTTTTTTTAAAAGCACGGGCAACCGAAGAAAAAATAAAGTGGACTACACCAAAATTTAAAGCTTCTGTGCTTCAAGGGACACTGTCATGAAAGTGAAAAGACAAGCTACAACGTGGTAGAAAGTATTTGTAAACTGTACCTCTGATAAGGAACTTGTACCTACAATATGTAAAGAACACTTACAACTCAATAATAAAAATACAAATAGCCCAATTAAAAACTGAGGGACCTGAGCAGCTATTTTTCTAAAGATGATATACAAATGCCCAATGGCACCTGAGAAGATGCTTCATCATCATTTGTCAGTGGGGAAATGCAAATCACGACCACAATGAGATGCCACTCCCTCCCCCTCCCCCACTAGGATGGCGAGAATCAAAAAGTCAGGTTAACAGGGGTGCCTGGGTGGTTCAGTCGGTTAAGCGTCCAACTTCAGCTCAGGTCATGATCTCATGCTTCATGGGTTTGAGCCCCACATCAGGCTCTGTGCTGACAGCTCTGCTTTGGATTCTGTGTCTCCCTCTCTCTGCCCCTCCCCTGCTTGCGTGCGCACGCTCTCTCTCTCTCAAAAGTAAATAAACATTTAAAAAAATTAAAAAAAAAAAGGTAACAAATGTTGGCGAGGATGTGGAGAAACGAGAAAGAAGCCTGACTCTACTGGTGCAAAAGTAAAATGGTAGGCTGCTTTGGAAAGCAGTCTGGCAGGAACTCAAAATGCTACACACAGCTACCACGTGATCCAGCAATTCCTCTCCTACGATCTACCTAAGAGAACTGAAAATGGATGTTTAAACAAACACTTGGGACATGAATGCTCACAGCAGTGCCACTCTCCACCGCCCAGAAGTGTCAACCACCCGACTGTCTGTCAACCGATGACTGGGTAAACACAATATAGCACATGTGTATGACGGCACTGTACTCCGCCATAAACAGGAATGAAGCTCCTATACAGGCTGCCACACAGAAATAATGATACTAAGAAATGAGCCACAAAAGAGCATGTATTACATGATTCGATTTATACAGAGTATCCACAACAGGCAAGTTGATAGCAAGTAGATTAGTAGTTGCCCAGGGCTGGGAGACTTGAGGGGCACAGCAGCAGCTGCTAAAGGGTGTGAGGCTTCCTTTGGGGTGATGGAAATGTTGTAAAATTGTGATGATGTGATGGCACCACTCTGTGGATGCTGAAAACCAAGGAACGGCACACTCTAGATGGGTGAACTGTACAGTATTTGCATTATAGCTCAATGCAGCTGTTATAAAAACAGACAAGCAAGCAAGCAAACCCTGCTGCCGTCAAGAGGGCAGAGTTCCAGGAGTAACCTCTGTGGCTCATGGTCAACCAGTCCAAAATGACCCTGGTGTCTCCCAACCCTGATATGTGCCAGTGACACTGTCTCCCTGTCCCCCACCTATCCCAGCCACCAGGCTCTCTGACCCTCTGCCCATCTCCAGCTTCCTCCCAGTCAGCACCCTGCCCGGCCACCTCACCCCAGGTTCTATGCCTCCTACCCGCGGCTCCCCTCCTCGCGCCTGCAGCCTCCAGTGCACTCTGCTAGATGTTTCTTCTCTGTGTCCCCAGCCTCAGGCACAGGGCTGGCCTGCAGGAGGTGCCAGTAAGTCTACTGATGCAACTTTCCAACCAGGTAGCAGCTCACAGGTTTGGGTCAATGTCTGACACTCCCACATGTTTTGCTCAGCCCAGGCCCTTCCCCTGGCAGAGCTCTGTCCCCCTCCTGTCACTCACTGTCACTCTGGGGCAGCTCTGTCCTCTAGAAGCTTGGGGCCCCCAATCTGTTTGTCACATGCGTGTCCCCCCAGGCTTGTCCACGTCAGGCCTGCCCGTCCCACTGCTGAAAGGAAGCAGCCTGCCTTCACTCCCCTGACTAGTTTGTGGGCATTCTGCCCCCACCCCCACCCCCCACAAATGTCCTGTGACCAGCAGCACGCCCTGCTCCACCATGGACACAACACCACCATCACCAAGCACTGCAGCCAGACACTGGGCTAGGTCTGGTGAGGGGGAGACAGACAGGACTGGCCTGCAGGGATTCAGAGCATCTACAACATGGGATGACAGAGGCCCAAAATTTAAAGTCCCTTTTAAGGAG
This sequence comes from Panthera onca, assembly GCF_046562875.1. Classification (NCBI taxonomy): domain Eukaryota; kingdom Metazoa; phylum Chordata; class Mammalia; order Carnivora; family Felidae; genus Panthera; species Panthera onca. Next base: position 29,360,361 of record NC_138350.1, on the reverse strand, counting down.
TCATGTGACTCAGCAGGTGTCAAGTCTTGTGTGCAGTAGAGATCAGGTGGGGGCCCCTGGTCTGGCTCTCCATGGACCAAGTGGCCCCTGGCTGTGGGGACATGGCAGCCCACTCTACCTCCCCCAGGCAGCAACCCAGAGAGAAGGGCTGACACTGGTCTCCCCAGGGAGAGTTAAGAGAGCTCCCAAGGGATGGTGTGGTGCTATGGTAAGAATGTGGGTCAGGGTCAGGAGACATAAGTTCCAATCCCCTTCCCTGCTTGCCTTAGAAGGCCATAGTTCTGTCCCCTGAATGATGGAGTCCACAATAAGCCAGCCTCTGACCCTAACCTCCCCTTCCGGTCTTGCAAGCTCTATCCACAGCATCCAGCTGCCCAGACCACACACAGCACACACAATGGGCCAGACCTAGCCTGAGGAGCTCAAGAGGCCTGGTCAGCTGGGAAAACACAAGCAGCTGTCCCGATGCAAAAGAGGCACTGGGCTGCCTCCCAGATCCCAGGCAGGCTGTGCCCCTCCAACCTGGCTGGCCTGGGCTGCTGTGGAGGGGATGTGTGCCCACCCTGGTCCCCAGTAAGCCGCCCTGCCTTCAATCCCAAGGACATGAAACCTGCACACTCAGCACTACAGACTGCAGCAGGATAGAGGTCTGTGATGCTCCCTGTCCACCAAACGGAATTCATTAACTGGCTCCTGAGATGGGGTGGAGGGGATCTGCTATAAGTCCCGATCTGCCACCACCAGAGTTCCCAGGGGGTACAGCCTGAAGCTTGACAAGAGTTTTAGGAGGACACTCGGGTCACCCAGGGGTCAGAGCAGGAGGGATGCTGCCACATGGCCAACACCCTCAGGGTCCTGCAGCAGGAATACTCCCTACTCCACACACACCATCTGCCAGTCAGAACATGGATTCAGGCTCAACCAGCATCTGAGGGCTCAGGTACCTGGGGTACTCACTCTCATGACCTGTACAACATCACCACTTCCCACCTCCAGGAGCATTCCAGGGAGCGGGGCCACCCCAGGCAGGTCTTCAGACCTGTCGGCCTTGGCTCAAGTACAGCATGAATGGACGCGCACGGCCACACCTCCAGCAGGGCTCTCAAGGACCCAGACACTACATCACAGCTCACTGACACCTCCTCCCAGGGCCTGGGCTCTGTCTGTGAAGCAGGACTACCCGGTTGGTAGGGCCACTGGGAGGTTCCGGGAAGGTGACATATGTGACATCTCAGACCAGATGCCTGGAGCAGGCGGTGCTTGGATCCCCACAGAACCCAGTGGTTTCCCAGGGCCGGGACCTCAAGCCCTGAGGGTGTACGGTCATTCCTTCTCTCTTGCTCAGATTTACAGGAAGCAGCAAGAAAGCAGTCTCCTGGGATTTCTGGGAAAACCAGCTGAGACACAAACATACTCACGAGCTCCATTAACTGTCCTATCTTTGCAAAAAGACCTTCGTACTTGCTCCTCATGTGCCATTTTAAGCTGCGGTCCTTGAGTAACGATCGCCAAATGTAGACGATGACAGTTTGATGACCGGAATAAATCCTAACATCCTGTTTTGATGCAGGGATACTCAGCGCCACCCCCAGACTGTACTTTCCCAAGAGGAAAAGGAGCACAGGGAACAGGGCCAGTTATGGTGGAACAGTCCTGAGGCGGGCAAGCTCTACTATCAGTTCACGTCCACCGCCCCCCACCTCCTACTAGGCCCACACTTTGCACTGTGGGGCCACCACCAATAGGAAGGCCATGTCTGCCTCTCTGGGAGCCCCTGTCCCCTGGTCCACCCACAGGATACCGGTCTGGAATGTTCTGTTTATACTCCCACCTTCACAGGCAGCCTGGATGTGGCTCTTTATCTTCTGCGGCACCCTATACAGGGGTCCAGTCCAAATGGGTGCTCACCAACAAGTCTCTGACTGGCAAGATGCAACAGTAAAAAAGAAAACTGCTGGAGGTCTCCTGACTCTTACAAGCTGGGGAGGGCTGTTTGGAGCAGCTCTTGTTTGAGACAGAAGGCAAGTCCATCAGATGACAAACCCTGGGGTGGGTGACCCAACCCTGAGAGAGGGAAAAGTCTGGGAGAATACAGAGGTGGCGGCAGGGTGGAGGTGTGGAGGGGCTTTCGGCAACAGAGGATGGTCCCAGGCAGGGGGTGGGGGTGCTGGAGGACGGAGGGGGCAGATAAACCACCTCCTCAGAGTCACCCCCACCATGATAAGGGTGGGGAGTCCTACCACTGAGACACAGGAGGAGGGAGGAACAAGACAACAAGTTGCCACTGAGCTGGCTGCGGCTGCCCATGGCCAGACCGTTTTTCTGGGCTCCAGACAGACCCGAAGGCATAACCACACACAGGGAGACGTCTTTTCCCCAAAACAGGTTTACAAAGGAGGGCGGGGCTTGTCTGGGATCCTACCTGAAGGCATAGGTCTTCTGATGCCAGCTCAGCTGTCCCCGAATGCTGTACGCGATGGTGGTGACAAACTCCCCACCCAGCCCCAGCTCTGAGCACAGCTTCAGGGCAAATTTCTCTGGTGAGTTCTCCTTCTCTGACATGTCCCACTCAAACTGGTCCACCAGCGAAATGTTTCCCACATGGATATTCAGCTGGGACAAGAACCAAAGAACACAAGTTAAAGGAGTCAGAACCGTACCCTACCTGGAGAGGCCTCAAGGAGATGAGACAGCCTACTAGGGAGCCACCAGGCCGGGCTGGACCCTGCCCACAACTTACTAGCTGAGAACTGGGGCTGGCCTTGTCCTTCTGGCCACAGGTCCCCATCCAGAAATTGGAGATGACACCACGCACCTCCTGGGTGGCCTCCTGCCACAAGGGGCTCTGGCTCAAGGCCTGGCACAGCTACCCATCTCACATTAGATGCACACTCCACCTGAATAGCCCACAAGGTGCAGGCAAAGCCTGGGTGGGCAGCAGAGGCCCACAGCCAACTCTGCCCACCACGCACCCAGCAGATATCCTGCTGACATGTAAACTACAGCCAGAAGAGGGTCCAGGCCCCGCCTGTGCAGCACCCAGACCAAGACAGAACCTAGCCTGTGCCCCAGGGCTCCCCACTTACACCTGCACTCAGAATCACCATCTTTACTCCTCACCCCACAGATGAGCAGGCCTGCTCTGAAACTGGGCATCACTGAGACACACAGGAAGGACTCTTGAGGGTCTGGCTGTGTCCTGGGGCACTGTATCCACGAGACTCCTCCTACTGGGACCACCCCTCACTGCTCTCTAGGTGAGCAGTACTGCTCATTCTACTGCTCAGTAGTACTCCAGGCCACAGTACTGCTCATTCACCCTACTGTCCCTGAGTGCTCAGCTCTTCAAGACAAAAATCAGGGTGGCCACTGCTCAGGGCTCACAGCCACTGGGGCCTTTCCACTGCCTTCAAAGAAGCATGGGACCCCACTCCCTGTCCCCATTCATGAAGCTCTGCACCTTTGGACCCTGTATACCACCTTCCACTCACTGCCAATGAGCCTGGGTCCTTTCCCATTTCTGTGTTCTGCTCACACTGGGCAATGAATGATGGTTTACAGAATGGAGCTGGAAGAGCTGTCCCTTCCCCTCACAGGAAACGAATGCCCACTGAGCCCCAAGGGCACGCTAGGACCAGAAAGACATGATGCAGCAGTCAGCCCACAGAAAAACATCAAAAAGAAACAAACAGGACCAACAGGTGTAGCCATCCACACCCAGGCCCGGCAAACCCTGCCCCAGGTGCCATACCTGGCATGCCTGGTGCCATATCTTAGCCACCATGTGGACTGGGTTGCCTGTCCCCTGCCAACTGGTCATTAATGCTTGCGTCTATTAAAAAAATACAGATTGTGTGCTTATCACGGAGAGGCACAGGGAATGCAATGGTGGGTATGACAGACAAAAAACCATCTTCGTGGAGGATGTTCCAGCTGGGGAGAGACACCTAAGCAAGTTAAATATGTGAATGCATGGTATATGTCATACGTCACCAAGTCCTAAGAAGAAAATGAAGGGAGGAACAGAAAGTACAGAGGTGGCCACGTTAGCCAGGAGGCCCAAGAAGGCCTCCCGGGGAGGCAGCATTTTAGGAAGAACTGAATGGGCAGAGAGAGAAGGCCATGTGGCTCCTCGGAGAGAAGGGTCCTGAGCAAAGTTGGGCCTGAGGCCGTCCTAAGGCCTCCAGCTTCCAGAGAGGGATCTGGAAGCCCTGTTTGGAGCACAGAAGAGACACTGGCTGCCACTGGGACCCTTACTGGAGGTAGCCATCTAGCTGTAGGGATGGTGGGGTGGTGAGGACAGGAGTGGCTGGACCCTGAGGAGGTGCAGAGATGAGACAGGGCCAGGACTCCTGAGTAGGCATGCAGCACAGGGGCCAGGCTCCCCAGCCGCAACCCGTATCACCACACACACCTTCACAGAAGTCTGCCAGCCCCATAGAGCCTGACAGCTAGACTTAGGAGAAGCACTGAGTCCTCCCCAAACCCCTGAAGCTGAAGAGAGTCAACCCAGGCCAGGTGCCCCTGTAAAGGCAGCCAGATCTGAGCTATGGTCCCAGAGACCCCAAGAACATCTATTAAGTGGCCACTCCATGCTAAGGCACAGCTCTGTGAAGACAGACACTCCTCAGATGCCATCATGGCAAAGATTCCTGTCCTCCACCGTGTCCCAGGAGCCATACAAGGAAGAATATCCTCAAAGAAGTACCCAACTCTCCTTGAGTCCTCTTGACCAAAACCTTGGGTGTGACCTTCAGTTTCCTCACTTACAAGATGGGTGCTGTCCCCTAGGTCACAATGCCCATGAGGGCTCTGGCCTGATAAACACACCACTGTCCCACGGCAGCAAAGCTTCCCTGGGCCAGCCGTGTCAGACTTCGGTGCCAGCGAGACCTCACGCCAGAACCGGGCAGGGAACCCAACCTGGGGGTGGTCTCCCAAAGCCTACCTACCAGCTGACACCGTCCCACAGTGGGGATTACAGATGGGATGGAGGGCTTAAAGGGGCCAACAGCTGACAAGTGTCTAGTCACCAAGAAAGCCTCTGGTCAGGAGAGATGGTGGCAACCCCAGACAGGTTTTCAACTGCCTGACCACTTTCTGTATGGCTGCTCAGAAGCCCTGTCAGAATGGAATGGAATGGAATGGAATGGAATGGAATGGAATGGAATGGAAAGGAAAGGAAAGGAAAAAGGAAAGGAAAGGAAAGGAAAAAGGAAAGGAAAAAGGAAAGGAAAAAGGAAAGGACAGGAAAGAAAGGAAGAAAGAAAGAAAGAAAGAAAGAAAAGAAAGAAAAGAAAAGAAAAGAAAGAAAGAAAGAAAGAAAGAAAGAAAGAAAAGAAAGAAAGAAAAGAAAAGAAAGAAAGAAAGAAAGAAAGAAAGAAAGAAAGAAAGAAAGAAAGAAAAAGAAAAATTCTGAGAAAAATGTCAGGGATGCTAACTGGTCAGTCTCATGAGGACCCTGCCTGTGGCCAACCCCATCCATTTGGAAGCATGTTGGTGGGTGTGGCTAACCCCATAAGGCCACATCCCCACCACAGTTAACAGGACAAAGACACAGCACAGAGCAGAGTTCTCAGGGCCATCCTTTAGAGGGGACAGGCTATGCATGAGAAAGCAGGTAAGGCTCCCATTGCCCTCCATTTCTCTCCTATGAAGTTCCCCTTCTTTCTCAATTATGCCTTTTATCTTTTTTTGTTTAATGTTTATTTTTGAGAGAGAGAGAGAGAGAGAGAGAGAGAGAGAGCGAGCATAGGCATGCAAGCAGGGAAGGGGCAGAGCACAGGGGGCAGGTGGACAGAGGATCTGAAATGGGCTCCAAGCTGACAGCATCGAGCCCTATGCAGGGCTAGAACTCACAAACACCAAGATCATGACCTGAGCTGAAGTCAGACATTCAGCTGACTGAGCCACCCAGATGCCCCATGCCCTTTTCCTGTTAGTTGGCCATAATATGAAACTAAAATGGGTTAAGAAAAACAGATTTGTATTTCTCTCAAAAGAAATTAACTAGTGGGGCACCTGGCTGGCTCAGTCAGTACAGCATGAGACTCTTGATCTTCAGGTCACAAGTTCAAGCTCCACGGAACAAAGGAAGGAAGGAAGGAAAAGGAAGGGAGGAAGGCAGGAAGGGAGGAAGGAAGGAAGGAAGGAACGAACGAACGAACGAACGAATGAACGAAATTAACTAGTAAGGAGACTGAATGAATAAACAAAATCTTCCCCACAAAGAAAAGTCCTGGACCTGATGGCTTCACTGGTGAATTCTACCAAGCACCAAGAGAAGAACTAACACCAATCCTTTTCGAACTCTGCCAAAAAACTGAAGAGGAGGGAACACTTCATAATTCACCGCCCTGGTATCAAAGCCAAATACTACAAAAAAAGGAAAACTATAGACCAATATTCCTTATGAACACTGATGTAAAAATCTTCAAAACACTAGCAAACTGAATTCAGTGGCATATTAAAAGAATTATATACCATGACCAAGTGGGATTTATTTTAGCAATGCAAAGATAGTTCAATACAAAAATTTATCAATGTAATAAACCATATTAACAGATTGAAAAACAAAAATCACATCATCATCTCAACGCAGAAAAAGCATTTGGCAAAATTCAACATCCTTTTGTGATAAAAACAGTCAACAACGACAAAAAGAAAGAAACTACTTCAACCTAATAAATCCATATATAAAAAACTAACAGTGAACATTATACTCAATAGTGAAAGCTGAAACATTTTCCTCTAAAATCAGGAACTAGCCAAGGATGCCTGCTCTTGCCACTTCTATTCAACACAGTACTGGAATTTCTAGCCAGAGGAATTAGGTAAGAAAAAGAAATAAAAGGTATCCAAATTGGAAAAGAAAAAGTAAAGTTATCTCTACTCACAGATGATATAACCTTATACATAGAAAACCCTGAAGATTACACAAAAAAACTGTTAGAACGAATAAGTTCAGCAGAGCAGCAAGATACAAAGTCAACACACAATCAGCTGCGTTTCTATACACAATAAAAAATGTGAAAAAAAATTTAAGAAAACAATTTCATTTGGGGCGCCTGGGTGGTGCAGTCGGTTAAGCGTCTGGCCCTTGATCTTGGCTTAGGTCATGATCTCATGGTTCCTGAGTTCAAGCCCCAAATTGGGCTCTGCACTGACAGTGCGGAGCCTACTTGGGATTCTGTCTCTCCTTCTCCCCGCCCCTCCCCGGCTTGTGCATGTGTGCACATGCTCTCTCTCTCTCTCTCAAAAAAAACCAACATAAATAAACAAAATAATTTTTAAGGGGCGCCTGGGTGGCTCAGTCGGTTCAGCGTCTGACTTCAGCTCAGGTCATGATCTCACGGTTCATGAGTTCAAGCCCTGCATCGGGCTCTGTGCTGACAGCTCAGGGCCTGGAGCCTGCTTTGGATGCTGTGTCTCCCTCTCTCTCTGCTCCTCCCCTGCTCACACTCCGTCTCTCTCTCAAAAATAAATAAAGATTAAAAAAAATTTTTTTTAATTTTTTAAAAATTTAATTTATAATAGCATTAAAAAGAATAAAATACTTACAAATTAACCAAAGAGGTGAAAAATTTGTACAATGAAAACTATAAAACACTGCTCAAAGAAATTAAAGAAATAATACTACAAAATATTAATTATTATATTGTATTATTATTATTATGTAGTATTACCTTTTTAAGTTTGTTTATTTATTTTGAGAGAAGAGAGAGAGTGACAGCACGGGGGAGGGGCAGAGAGAGAGGGAAAGAGAGAGAGGGAAAGAGAGATAGAATCCCAAGCAGGCTCTGTCTACACTGTTAGCATGAAGCCCAAGATGTGGCTCAAACTCACCAACTATGAGATCATGACTGAGCCGAAATCAAGAGTCAGACACTTAACTGACTGAGCCACCCAGGTGCCCCAAGACTAAGTATAATTTAGATGCCAAGACTATCCAAAAAAATTTACAAATTCATTGTAATCCTTATCAAAATCTCAACAATGTTTCTTGCAGAAACAGAATAAAAATCTATCCTAAACTTAAATAGAATCTGAACAGTCAAAACAATCTTGAAAGGGGTGCCTGGGTGGCTCAGTCGGTTAAGTGTCTGACTTGACTCAGGTCATGATCTCATGGTTCGTGGGTTCGAACCATTTCAGAACTTTTTGCAAAGCTACAGTAATCAACACAGTGTGGTACTGACATAAAAAGACATATAGACCAATAGAATAGAAAGCTCAGAAATAAACTCAAAAATACAGGCATATAATTTTCAACAAGGGTACTAAGACCATTCAATGTAGAAAGGATAGTCCTTTCCACAGATGGTGCTAGAAAACAGGCTATCCACACACACAGAAGAATGAAGTTGGACCCTTGCCTAACTCAAAATGGATGAAAGACCCAAATATAAGAGATAAAACTATAAAACTATTAAAACAGGAAAAAAGCTTCATGCCATTGGATTTGGCAATGAGTTCTTAGATAGGAGACCAAGGGCACAAACGAAAAGACAAAGCAGACTTTATCAAAATGAAAACTTTTATGCAGCAAAGGACGCTATCAAATGAGTAAAAACGCAAAGAATGGGAGAAAATATTTGCAAATCACCTGTATAATAAGGGATTGATAACTAGAATATACAAAGAACTCATAAAACTCAACAACAAAAGAACAAAAAATCTGATTGAAAAAAGGCAAAGAACTTGAACACACATTTCTCCAAAGATCTACAACTGACCAACAGGCACCTGAAAGATACTAATCAACGTCACTAATCAACAGGGAAATGCAAATCAAACCCACAATGAGATACCACTTCACACCAAGCAGGCTCTGAGGCAGGCAGGCCTGGGCCCAAATCTCAGCACTCACTTCTCAGCTGGGCAGTTGGGGGCAGGTGACCTCACCTCTCCATGTGGCAACCTCTTCACCTGTAACACAACAGGCAAGGCAGCATCTCCCCCCAGCCCTGAGGCAGGTTACTACATGGTATGAGGTGTGCTTGGCCCAGCCAGTCCACAGGAAGAGTGTGGCACCACTGTTCCTCTCACTATGGGCTTCCCTGCTCTGCCTGGCAGCTGGCATAATCTCCTCTGGAGCACCACCTGGGCTCTGTTCAATGCCTGGTGGTGCCCTGGAGACATGCAGAATATGAGACCTTCCTCCAAGAAATCAGCCCATACTTTTCCTGGGGTAAAGAGCCACGAGCTACCCAAAAGATGGTTTTCCAGAAGTCTGATCCCACAGCATGGACCCCAAAGACAGGCTTTGACTAAGGCCTCAGTGTACTCTCAGCACCCTATGGCCCACCCAGGAGCTGCCTACCTTGATGATGACACGCTGGTCTGACTGGTCCTCCAAGATGCTGTCTGTGGGGTAGGACTCTATCTGCTGCCTGATGGCAGAGGCGATGGCTGGCACAAATGTCAGAGGGTTCAAATCCAGGTCATCACAGAGGATTTCTGAAAACATCTCAGGAGTCATCAGCTTCTCTGAAATCAGGAGAAAGGACAGGAATTGCTAACTGATTGCAGGACCTGACCTCACCATGTTTGGCCCCAACCTCCCATCCCCTTCCTCCTCTGCTAGACCTCCCTGACAAAGTTGAGGATGAAGAGAATGACAACTGAGGGTGGCCCTCCCCAACATGGGGTTGCAGGAGGAAGCACAGGATGAGCACCACCCCCTCCTGGCCCTCATCCACACACACATCCTCTGACACCTTGGTCTGGAACTTCTAGACACCAAAACTAAGAGGAAATGGATTTCTGTTGTTTAAGCCATCCAGTCTGGTACTTTGTTATGGAAGCCCGAGAAAAATAACAGCTTCCTTCCAGATAAATCACTTTAAAGTCAGTGTCCCACGGGCACACAACCATCTGCCACTTCCTCACCAATAAAAAAATCCCTCAGAGATATTAGGCTGCTCTGTGGCTTTTCACAGACCCTTCCTCTGTTTCTGACTCTCCAGGCAACACACACATAACAGACATGCAGGTGTGTAATGGACCCTGCCTCCTGGAAATGTAGCCACACCAGGTGTGAACTTGTAGGGACCATCTGCAACTGGCCAGATTACAAGAAGGTCCCATGTGGTCAAATGTTTTCTCTCTGTTCTGCCCTGTTGTTGTAACCCAAACTCTAATGACCATGCACCACTTCTGGGATGAGCCAGACAAGGCAGTGGCCAAGGATGAATCACTTCATTAGCACATAGCATGATTTTGTCATCAAGAACCAGGTCTGCTCAACAACTGACCCCATATTTCCTCACTGGCCCAGAAGGGCTAGAGACCAGCCATCCTAACAATACCATCAGGACAGACCCAGAACACTCAACCAGCCTATGATCAATAACTCATACAGCAAGCCAAGTATAATTTTGGAGAGCGCAGCATGAAGCTGAAGTGTCCTATGAAGCACCCTACGAGTACACTGTGCAAAGCATTTTCTTATATTAAACTTTTTATTTTGAGAGAACTGTGGATTAATATGCAGCCTTGATTACTGTAGCTACATATGAAGACAAGATTGGGGAGGGTGATTCCTCCTTTGTCCTTCTTTTTCAAAATTGCTTTAGTTATTCTAGTTCCTTTGCCTTTCTATATAAATGTTATTTTTTAAAATATTTTTTAAGTTTATTTTGAGAGCAAGAGCACAAGTAGGGCAGGGGCAGGGAAGGAGAGAGAATCCCAAGCAGGCTCTGCACTGTCCATGCAGAACCAGATGTGGGGTTGAATGCACCAACTGAGAGATCAGGACCTGAGCCAAAATCAAGAGTCTGATGCTTAACTGACTAAGGCACCCAGGTGCCCCTCCATATAAATTTTAGGTAATTTTGTCTATATGTACAAAAAGCCTTGCTGAAATATTCACAGGAATTGCATTAAACTTGTATATCAATTGACATCTTGAGTATTCTAATCCATGAACATGGTATTGAGATCTTTAATTACTTTTATTGGTATTTTGTAGTTTTGGGCATATAAGTCCTGAACATGTTTGTCAGATTTACACCAAAGTATTCCTTTTCTTATTGAGTGATTGTAAATGGTAATGTATTTCTGAATGTCCATGTGTTCACCAACAGTACATAGAAATACAATTGATTTTTGCATGTTTATCTTGTATCCTGTGACCCTGCTGAACTCTTAGTGCTAGCAGGGTTTTTTGTAGATCTCTTGAGATTTTCTATGCAGACAGTCATGTCATCTACAAATAGGGACAGTTTAATTTCTTTCTGATCTGTATGTTTTTTATTTAATTTTCTTGCCCTACTGCTCTGGCTAATATTTCCAACACTAAGCTGAACAAGAGTGATAAGAGCAGGTATCTTTGCCTTATCATAGGCAGAAAACATTCAGTCTCTCACCATTAAATAAATGTTAGACATAGGATATTTTTCAGATGCTCTTTATTAAGTTGAAGCAGTTTCCCTCGATTCCCATTTTTCTTAAGAGTTTTTAACCAAGAATAAATGTTTTAAGTGCCTTTTTTTTTTTTTTTTTTTTAATTAGGTAGGCTCTCTACCCAATGCGGCACTTGAACTCACAACCCTGACATCAAGAGCTGTATTCTCTAGGGGCACCTGGGTGGCTAAGTCAGTTAAGCGTCCAACTTCAGCTCAGGTCATGATCTTACGGTTCGTGAGTTCGAGCCCCACATCGGGCTTTCTGCGGACAGCTCAGAGCCTGGAGCCTGCTTCAGATTCTGTGTCTCCCTGTCTCTCTGTTCCTCCCCTGCTCACACTCTCTCAAAAGCAAATAAAGATTAAAAAAAAAAATTAAAAAACAAACAAAAAAGAGTTGTATGCTCTAATGACTGAGCCAGCCAGGTGCCTCTGTTAAATGCTTTTTCTGCATCAATTGATATCTGTCTTGTCTTCTTTAGTCTGTTAATATAGTGGATTACATTGATCAATCTTCAAATATTGAACTAGATATCCATCCCTGGAATAACAAACCCCACTTGGGTCGTGGTGTATAATTCTTTTTATATCTAGTTCTGTTTGCTAACGTTTTATTAAGGACTTTTGTGTCTATAATCATTTGGGATATTGGTCTATAGTTTACCTTTTCTGTACTGTCTTTAGTTTTGAGATCAAGGTAATTCTAGCTTTGTAAAATGTTACTGGGAAGTGTTCCCTCTTGTATTTTCTGGAGAAGACTGCAAGAGAATTTATATTAATTCTTTTTTTTTTTTTTTAATTTTTTTTTAACGTTTATTTATTTTTGAGACAGAGAGAGACAGAGCATGAGTGGGGGAGGGTCAGAGAGAGGGAGACACAGAATCCGAAATAGGCTCCAGGCTCCAAGCTGTCAGCACAGAGCCCGACGCGGGGCTTGAACTCACGGACCGTGAGATCATGACCTGAGCCGAAGTCGGCCGCTCAACCAACTGAGCCACCCAGGCGCCCCAATATACTAATTCTTTTTTAAATGTTTGGTAAAATTCTCCAGAGACACCACCTGTGCCTGGAGATTTCCTTTTGGGGAGGTTTTAAACTATGAATCATATTTCTTAGTAGTGATAGGACAACTCAAACTATCTATTTGATATTGAGTGAATTGTGGTAGCTTGTTTTTTACAAGAAATTGATCCACTTTGTCTAAATTCTCAAATTTATGTGGGTAGAGCTTTTGTAATACTCCCTTTCAATATCTGCAGGGTCTGTAGTGATAGCCCATTTCGTTACTGAATTTGATCATTTTTGTTTGTCTTTTGTTGTCAATCTTGCTAGGTTTATCAATTTTACTGATCTTTCTTTTTTACTTTTAAGTAATCTCTACACCCAACATGGAGCTCAAATCCACAACCCTGATATCAAGAGTCACATGCTCCACCAACTAAGCCAGCCAGGCACCCCCTTACTGATCTTTTCAAAGTATCAGCTGTGTTTTCATTAATTTTCTCCATCATTTTCTAGTTTCAATTTCACTGACTTCTGCTCTATTATGTCCTGCCTTCTGCTTGGCTTCATTTTGCTTTTTTTCTCAATTCTTGAGGTGGGAGCTTAGATTACAGACTTGAGACTTTTCTACTTTTCTAATATAAACACTGATGCTACAAATTACCCTACTTTACAAATTGATACTACAAACTGCACTACTTTAACTATATCTTAAAATTTTTGGTATGTGATACTTTCATTCAGGTCCATGTATATATATTTTCACCAATTCAAGTGAAGTACAGAAAGCTGACTTCTCAAACATAGTAAGATATTTCCTCTGCATACATTTAAAACCACATCAGACAGCATTATCAGGTTTGCTTCAACTGCTGAGCATAATTTAGAAAACTTAAAAGGAGAAAGAAAGCTTATTGTATTTACCCATATAGTTTTGTTTATCATATTCTTTCTTCCTGATGTTCCAAAGTTTCTTCTTTTATCATCTCCCTTCTTTTAGGTTAGGTCTACAGGTGACAGTATTCCATCATCTGAGGATTTCCCCTTCATTTCTGAAGGATATTTTTACTGGGTGTAAGATTCGAGATTGGCAGTTCTTTTTTTTCAGTGCTTGAAAAACCATGTGCCATGTCCTCCAGCCTCCATGGTTTCGGATGAGAAATCAGCAGTTATTCCAGGTCTTTCTCTAGAAGTCAGGTGTTATTTTTCTCAGCTCTCAAGATCTTTTGTGTTAGTTTTTGGAAGTTTAACTAGGATTCATCTTGGCATGGACTTCTTTGGGTTTATACTGCTGAGATCCACTCAGCTTCTTGCATCTGTCATTTGGGGTTTTTAAGCATCCAAAGTGAACATGTGGATATATATCTCTAGAACCTGCTTCCTGTAGCCATGCCCTGTAGTGTTAACCAGCAGGGCCCTGATCACCCTTGGCCTGTGTGCAGGAGCAGATTCCACCCCTTTTCCTGATGCAGTTCCTGGCCCTGCTCTGGGATTCCCTTGCCCCCATTGGGGCCAAGCTGGCATCGATGTGTCCTTGTTCAGCAGCTCGTTCTTCCTGGAGAATTTTAACACACCCCAAGGAGGCTAGCTATTGAGACAAATGATGCTATAATTCACCAGCAACTCAGATAAACTCTCTTTCATGTCCTTCTAAGAGAAGATAACCTTGAACTCACTGTTAACTGATACCTACCAAAAGCTGGTTGGAGACAAATCCTGGTTATGAAGAATGTCCTGGTTCTGAAGGACATGTAGTTCGTTCATGCTGCTCAACATTTTTAGGACCCTTTGTGATAAAGAGTCTCACACTCACCTTTAAGGTTACTTGAAATTTCAAAGTAAATTAGGTAGGACTATGAAAATCACCAGCAATTTTGAACATGTGCTTTTAACTACCATGCCAGGGGTGTGGCTTCCTAACCACCAGTTAAGAATCACAGCCCGTAAAGTTTATTTATTTTGAGAGAGAGAGAGAGAGAGAGAGAGAGAGAGCGAGCACCCACAAGCATGGGAGGGACAGAGAGAGAGGGAAAGAGAGAATCTCAAGCTGGCTCCACACTGTCAGCGTGGAGCCCAATGTGGGGCTCAAATGCATGAACCCATGAGATCATGACCTGAGCCAAAATCAAGAGCTGGATGCTTAACCAACTGAGCCACCCAGGCACCCCAAGAATCACATAAATACCACTAAGGAAGAGTTCACAGAACAAAATTATTTTGGTTCTCCAAGTGTCTGGACCAAATTACACTTACTGGGATATGGAATGTTATGTAAGGTCTCCTTTGGGGAACAGCTTGGAGAAGCTCATGGCAGAGTTCCTGGACAGATGCAGGTCTTCACTGCATTATACTGTGTCCACTTCTTGAGGGTCAGGGGGAAAGCTTCTCTCTAATTCAAATGCTATGTGTGATTATGCTGCTTCTGAGCCACCAGCGGCTGCTCACCTTGACCACGCTGAGAACTGCAGAACTGATCATCCTGTCTCTGCCTGGTTCTAAAGGGCCGAGCATCATGCCCTCCCCTAGCAACATATGCCCACTGAACTGTGAGTATGAACCAGAGCACTCACTTCATTTTGTATCTTCTTGTTCCATTTTCCCCTTCACCCAATTCTTCCTAACCACACCTTTTGCATTTGCTTTATTCTTTTGTACCAAGAGTTCTCATGTAAGATGCCTTACTCCTTCTGGAATAGGGTGGAAGTTTAAATAAATAGTTGGGGCTTTTTATGTGTTATTGAAAGGAAAGTAACAAGGTAATACACATGAGTCAATCTGAACAACTGAATTCCTATGTTATGATCTATGGCCAGGTTCTGTGCCAAATGCCTTAAGAAAAGCAGCAATAAAAAACAAGATCCCTGACCTAAGGGGTTGAAATGGAGAGAGAGAGAGAGAGAGAGAGAGAGAGAGAGAGAGAGAGAGATGAATTAACTATAACACAGGCCTGCTGAGATTAAGCACAGAGTGGTATAATAGGGGATGTACAGCACTGGCCATGGCCTGGCACTCATGAGCTGTCCTGTGCCCGAGTTGGGAGTATCACCACCACACCTGCCCTATCTACACTCAATACAACCTCCTGGAAACCCCTCACCACATCTCCCTTTGGCCACATCCTCTCTCGCCAGCTAACCTGTCAACCCTGGAGGACAGACACTCGGCTCTCAGGCCTCATTCCCAGGGCTCGGCAGAGGCCCTTGGACTCAGGCCTGGCACACCAAGTGCCAGGAGATGACCAAAGGAAGTAGCCTAATCCTTCCAGAAAGCTTAAGGCAACCACGTATCAACAACCACACACGTTCCTCCCTGAGGAAATCCCCTGTGGGAGAAACAAGCTGTAAGTCGTTATGTTTTCTGCCATGGAAACATCTAATAGCAGAAGGAGTTCTAGTAAACTAAGGCACCACAACTCAACAGAAAATTGTGCACCAATTATGAAAACCAAGGAAAACAGGAAGACACTTACAAGTGAAGAAAAACTGTATTTGCACTACAATTACAACTCTGTTAAATACATCTGCATGTGGAAGTGACTGGCAAAAAAACTATTAGGAGCAGTGAGGTTCTGGGAATTCTAAACTTTTCTTCACTTAAAAATGATACTCTTTGGGGTGTTGTTATTTGGTTTTGGTCTGAATATAAATAATGTGTTGTAAAAAGCCTGAAAGATTCAAGAAAACAAAAAAGAAACAATAAACACTCATACAGTCCTCTTTCCTAGATGGGATAAGAACTAAGTGTTATGGTGAACGTCTCCTGTGCTTTCTCTGGTTCATTTGCAGAGTCACGCTCAGACTCTGGGAACCAGGGAAGAGCAACCATCTGACCTGGGACTTACAGAGCGAGGACAAAAAGAGGAAGAGCAGAGAGTGAGGGCAGACCTCATGGGGATGACAAGGGACAAGCCTGCACACGCGGTACCGTGAGAGGCCAGAGGGGTGGGCAGGGCTGAAGGGTGGTGTGCAGGCGGTCAGGCAGCAGAACCGGTCTGAGCAGCATCAAGGTCATTATCGAGCTCTGTGGACCGACAGCCTGCATCACGGCTGACCCCTGACCCCCCAATCTCACTGGGGGAGGGAGGAACCTGAGGTTCACGGGCTCAGCCCACAGGAAACGGTGGCAGAAGCAGGATTTGAACCTAGAGTCCAGGATCCAGCACAGCAGGCAACAGGCAAGAAAAAGGTCTGTTCACACAGCAGCCGGGCCTGGGCCATGCAGAGCCCAGCTTCCCACGTACCATTCATGTTCCAAGTAAAGGCATCTCGCAGCTTCTGCCCGTCGATCTCCATGTCCAGCCGGATAGGGACCAGCACTTCAGGCTGGGAGGCATTCTCATGGATCACAGCTGGGTCGTGGTCATCAAAGCTGGAAGTGAAGAGGCAGCACAGTCAGCCAGGAGTGCCATGGGTCTCCATGCTCAGGGCTTCCCTCCCTGCACCGCCTGTCACTGCAAACCTGGCCGAAGGGGAAAAGCCCACTTTTTATGGGGACTTGTCAGCTAAGGGCTGAGACAGCAGAGATGAGGCAAGCAGGGGTCCTGGGGTCACAGAGGCAGTGCTCCATACTTCAAGGACACACAGGGAAGGGAGAGGGAGTTGCAGCCTTAGGCAGTGGGATATGACCTAGACATACCCTAAGAGGAAGATTTAAGCCCCAAAGCAGGTAGAACTTTCACTGGTAACTAGGAAAGAAAAGGTATCTCCAGAAGAGGAAATACTTGAGCAAAAGCCAAGGGGTGCAGGAGAGGTGAGGAACTATTGAGGAAGCACAGCCAGAGCACAGAAGATGGGGTGCAGACTGCGGGGGCGGGGAGTAGCATGGGTGTCCCAGTGCCCACACTTCTCCATCTTGGGCTACAGGATCCAGCCTCTCCCATGAGGGAGCCCCAGGAGAACCCAGGGCAAGGCAGTCCCGTGGTCATATCTGTATTTTAGGAAGACAAAGAAGGAAGACGCCGGGGAAGAGATGGAGGGAACGTTGGAGGGCAAGGGGACCCTAAAGGTGTCAGTGGAATAAAGCAGGCTGAGAATTACTCTTGGGAGGGACACAGATGACAAACAAGGAAAGCACACTGCATGCCAGACACCAATGCTCTAGGAAACATGGACAGGGAAAGGGACAGGAGTGCCAGAGACAGGAGCAGCCATTCTACCAAAGGGGAGGCAGCTCTGAGAAGTGACAGTCAGCCAGGGATGGGAAGGAAGGGAAGGAAGGGAAGGAAGGGAAGGAAGGGAAGGAAGGGAAGGGAAGGAAGGGAAGGAAGGGAAGGAAGGGAGGGAAGAGCGAAAAGGGGTCAGTCATGCGGATGTTGGTAAGGAGTGAGCTCTCGGCAGAGGGAACTATAAAGGCAGAAGCTTCTGGGTGTTCTGGGTGGCTCTGAAAGCAGAGAAGAGGTTCACATGACTGATGCAGAGTGACAGTGGCAGGGGATTAGGCCAGAGGGGAGGGGCCACTACACGGACTCCAGCCCTGGTGGGCATGTGACGGGGTATCTGGAAGACCTGCATCCAGGAGAGGAGCCATCTGCCCTGGGTGAGGGGGCCCACATCTTAGGAGGAGCTGGCCAAGGGTGGTCCAACTCTGGACACGTGGAAGGCTGAGAAGGTAGGAATTTGCTGAGACCAGTTCTGTGGCTGGAGAAGGAGGAAGAGTCATGGGGTTTTGGCCTGAGCGCAGGAAGGATGGGATTACTATGTCCCAGGATGGAGGAATCTGTAAGCAGTGTGTGAGATACCTGAGGACAGCGTGTAGGGGTGAGGCTAGGCTGCAGAGATGATAGTGGGGTGGGAACTTGAAAAATGCCCCCCAAAAGATATCTAGTCCTAATCCCTGGAGCCTGTGACCATTATATGGCAAAAGGGAGGGAGGGAACTTTGCAGATGTAATTAGGGATCTTAGGAGGAGATTATGCAAGTAGCCCTAAACCACAACACAAGCGTCCTTTAAGAGAAGGGCAGTTTCACACACACAGGAGGAGCCCGTGTGGCCACTGAGGCACATGCTGGTAATGCAGCCACAAGCCACAGAATGCCGGCAGCCACCAGAAGCCAGAAGAGGTGGGAACAGCTTGTCCCGCCGCCCCACCACGAGAGCCTCCAGAGGGAGTGGGGTCTGGCCAACACCTTGATTTTGCTGCACGGAAACTCCTGGTCCCAGAACGGTGAGAAATAGATTTGTGTTGTTTTAAGCCCCCCATTTGTGGTGATCTGCTCCAGCAGCCACAGGGAACTAACGGTGGGGTCTCAGTGGGATGGCGTTTGAAACCACAAGATAAGATCTCCAGTGCTTCCAGGAGCACTGGAGACACTGGGAAACAGGAGACAGCAGGGACACTAAAGCAGGCAGAGCTCGGAACTGAAGCAAGCCAGAAACCAGCTGTCCTAGAAGCCAAGGGGGAACAGTTTCAAGAAGGCAGCGTGTTTTAGGAAACACAAGGTCAAGGCAGAGGAGAGGAAGAGGCTAAAACATGTTTGAGGACTGAGGCAGAATCAGTGGAGGGTGAGGCGTGCTCACCACAGAGGGAAGGTTCTCTTCTTGTCCCGGCCCATGCGGTTCCTGTTGATGGTCGTGGAGCAGGGCACAGCATCCAGATGGTGGGAGCTATTGGGCAGGGTGGGCACCCATTGGCTGTTCCTCTTGGCTTTCTGTTCCCTGGAGAGACGTGAGAAATGCCCCTGCTCAGTCTAGGAGCCCGATACTGGCCATCAGGCTCTAAGTCATGGTCAATGGATGCCCACTGCACCCCCGCCGGTGGTGAGCACTACGCACCCTAGACTCTGTACGTGTCTACTCCTCAGGCGCCCACTGGCACCCATTCACAGGCACCCAGGCTAGGGGAAGGGTACAGAGGGGACCCCAACACAGCAGAGCAGCCCCCAGCCCAGTGCACAAGTCACAGTGTAACATGCTATGTGCCAGGCATGACTCCATGAATGCACTCTCCCTTCTTGCGGAGAATGTGCACAAGGAAGCAGCTTCCCAGAGGAGCAGACCCTGGAGTAGAGCCTTAAGCATGGAGTTGGGGCTCACTAGGGATGGGGGTAGGGGAACAACTGGAATGGGGAGGGTGTTTCAGGAAGTGCATGGCCGGCAGAAGAGAGGAAGCACGGATAGATTGTTGCCTCAACTAGGGCTGGAGAGGTGGACATGGAGAGGGTCCCGATTAGGGGCAGGTGTGCTCCATGAGAAATGACTGTACTCAGCAGGCAGCTGGGAGTCCCCAAGGACTTTGAAGAAGGGAGAGACAAGATCAGACCATTCTTTTAGATATATGGGCCAGCCAGAGTATAACACTTCAATAATGCTTCTGCCTTGCAGGGGTCCAGACCAGTAGGGTATGAGAAGCTGGGTTAGTAAAAACTTTCTAGAAAGTGAGGCTCAAAGTAGTTTAAGTAACCCACATACCATCAAGGGTTCACTCTTCTGTCCAAATTACAGGTTGCTTTTACTACTAGGAAAATACCAAAAGGCTTTTTTATTTTAAAGATTTCTATTTTTGAGTAATCTCTGCACCCAACATGGGGCTCGAACTTACAAGCCTGAGATCAAGAGTCACATGCTCTCCTGACCAAGCCACCCAGGCACCCCCCAAAAGGCTTTTTTAATCTGAAGCTCCAGTGCTGGCTTTGAAAGGCAAGCGCTCGGGTTCCCACTATGCTCTGCACATCATTTTATCATCCTCGGACGCTGCCTTCCCTAACAAGTCTGAGCATTGTAAGGGCAGCAGCTGTGTGTCATTCACTTTTACATCCCCAACACCTGTACCACATCTCCTTCCATAACTGTTTGCTACAGTTTAAAGGATGTGACAGCAACCACTCAATTTCCCTTCCCTCACTGTCCTCACAGAAGGGATGAGGAGATGTGGCTTGCAGTCATTCTCTCCATGTGGTGGTGAGGACCAGAAGCAGTGGCCATGACCTGCCCAGGCCCCAGGCTCTTTGACTCTTTTCTCTTCTAAAGCTGGAACCACTGGGGTGCCTGGGTGGCTGTCAGTTGAGTGTCCAACTTTGGCTCAGGTCATGATCTCGCAGTCCATGAGTTCAAGCCCTGTGTCTGTGCTGACAGCTCAGAGCTTAGAGCCTGCTTCAGATTCTGTGTCTCCTTCTCTCTTTGCCCTCCCCCACTCACTCGCTCTCTAAGATAAATAAACATTAAAAAAAAAAAAAAATTAAAGCTGTGACCACTTGCACCTCAGATGCTGTGGTCCCAGAGCACCCCTTGACTGAGGGTGGGGGCAGGGAGAGATTTACAGTACCAAACTGTAAATGCTGGGACTCAATCAAGTCTCCTGTACCCAAGTCTTGCTCAGATCTTATGACCAGCTTTACCAATACCAGAGGCCTGGGAAAAGGAGGAACTTGGAACTAATCTGGGCAGGGCTTAGAGCTACTGGGCCAGTGGTTTTGAATCCTGGCTGCAGACTCCCTCAGAGTGCGAAATTTCAAGTAGGAAAGCTCTGAGCTCCACCTAGACCAAGGGACTCCTGTCTCTGGAGAGGACCCAGGAAAATGGGTTCTTTATAACTTCCATGTGTGATACCAGTGTAGCTGGGCCCATATTTGGGAACCTCAGGTCTAGACCACCACCTCTTTTCTGAGCCTCAGATCTAGACCACCACCTCTTTTCTGAGCCCAGGAATATGGGTTCTTTACAACTTCCATGTGTGATGCCAATGTAGCTGGGCCCGTATCTGGGAACCTAAGGTCTAGACTGCCACCTCTTTTCTGAGCCTCCTAAAGCTGGCACTGAGGCTCCCCCTCCACCCTAAAAACTCCTGCCCTATCTCTGTAGTGATCTAGTTCATAACCAGGCCTGGGCTATTCTGCCCAACCTCTGTCAGGTAACTATCTCAAGTAGAGTGCAAGTTCTGTCAGACACAGTGAGTATGTCATACACCAAATCCGAGAATCTGGGTCACATAATTCAACCTTTCTTCTGCTACAAGTAGGTCTGCCCAAGGGAGGGGGACATCCAGCCTCTGCCTAGCCTGTCCAGTGATGAGGAGGGGAGGTGCTGGTCCTCCTGTGGGGCTGACTGGGCAGTGGGAAGGCGCTTCCTGAGCACAGAGCCCATGAAAGCAGCTTCTCGCGAACCTCAATGCCCAACTGTCAATGTAGTTTTGACCTCTGGGGTAACAGTACTCTCCTGCGTCAGCTGTTCTTCATATGACACGATCATCAAGAAGTGTTTATTGCCCCATAAAAGGTTCCTGGCTGACATGTGCAGACTTGAAAGCCCCAGCCATATGTACATCACTTCCTTCTGCCACTTCCCTAGGAAAGTCTAGCCATCCTTATGTTCTTACCGCATCCCTTGGGGAAAGAGGAATCTGCAGAGCACACATCTATAACACTGGCCAAGTTGGATGTGGGCCACCTTTACATGGGGGTTGTGGGGAGGATTATGAAAACAATTCAATAGTAAAGTTGAAAGAAAATCTGGAAAGAAATGATTTTTCCATAGCCACATCACTCGAAACAATAACCCTCCTCTCCCTCCTCCTCAGTGCCCCCGGGGTTTTGTGCATGTAAATGCACTCATTCTAGATATTCTGCACATCACTCAGGCGAACCACATTTCTGGCTGCCACAGAGTCTACTTAGTTATGACATAAACAATTACCTATCTATCCAGTCTACCTGCTTCCAAGATCTAGTCTATCCTGGTCTATGTCCTACTCTGTAATACCTTAGTCTATTCAGCTGGCTGTATCTTCACTCAGTCAGCCTCTCCCTAAGGCTGAACACTCAAGTGGCTCCATACTGTCCATTATTACTCACAATGCTACCTCCTACCATATAATAGTTTCTGTTGGTGGTGGTGTTCTTTGAAGTTATTTGTCTGGGACAGATTCTTAGGGGTGAAATTAATGGGTCAGACAATGAAAACAGGTTTGATGTCATGACCATGCCCGTGTACCAAAGCCTGTGCAGGGTGCTTGCGTGCCAGCTCTATTGTATCTTCCCCAACTCTTTATGTCGATAGTTGCTTATCTGTTTTACTTTGAATTCTTAATGTTACACGAGGACAAACATCATCTCCTTATTTGTTTACTCCTTATGCTTCCAGGATGGCCCACCCTTTACCTATTTAGCTATTGGGGTATCCAGGTTTTTCTTATAAATCTGAATGAATCAAAACCAAAGAAAACTACCTATGAAAATGACGAAAAGGGGCACATGGGTGACTCAGTCAGTTGAGCGTCTGACTCTTGGGTTTCAGCTCAGGTCATGATCTCACAGTTCATAGGTTCGAGTCCCACATCAGGCTCCGTGCTGACAGTGCAGCGCCTGCTTGAGATTCTCTCTCTCTTCCTCTTTCTGCCCCTCCCCTGCTCAAACGTGTGCCCTCGCTCTCTCTCAGAATAAATAAACTTTAAAAAAATGAAAAAAATTTAAAAAATAAATCTGAATGAACAGACTCTACAACATAATCACCTCTCAATTACTTGTCTAATTATTACTGTAAATACTCTTTTTTAAAGGTTCTAAGCTCACACACTAAGATCTATTGCTCGTTTCTTTTGGGAGTTTATCTGGGCCACTCATTTTTCTGGTAGATTAGTCCCACTTTCAAACCACTTCTAATGACTTTCCAGAACCCAAGACTTGGCTTTCGTGTCTTAGAAATTCCACAGACACACAAGAAACTTGGCAATCTGGCTAAGACAATTTGTAAGCACAGCAGGTGAAGTGTTTAAAGGTATTTTGGTTCAATTTAACCGCAACTAGTTCTAGGGTATGAGAAAAATATCTGTGGGTGTTATCCTGAGAGCACGCCCTGGCTGGGAGTACATTACCTGAGGTAGGTGGGGGGTTCCGTGCTGATGGAGACGGCCTTGTACTTCTCATCATTGCCGTCCAGAATCTCTTCCACCTCTGAAGCTTTTAACAGCGTCACGCTGGTGGCCAGGGTTGTGTATCCATGATCTGTAACCAGAGACACCGCTGCGGTCACCCTGCTGGTGGGGCAGCAAGAAGCAGCAGCCAGCAGATGCAGCACATCGAGGTCCTCACATGCAGGAGGGAAAAGCGAGTGTCAACCTTACTACTGCTGAATGCTGGCCTCTTCCAAAAGGGCAATCTGGACCGAGTGCTTTAGAGGTCCTACTGAGAAAACACTCCCATGGGATTTACTTGCACTGATTTGTCCCAGGAGCACTGGCTCCGGGCACAGGGCAGCAGCAGCTACAGTGCAGCATGGCCAACGGGGAAAAGGGGGGGCTCCAGAGTGATACCACCAGTGGGAAGAGGTCTGACACCAACTGCAATCCATGACACGAAGCAAAGTGGAGAGATGGAATGAAAGATGAAAAATACTTTTCTTTTAAAACAAGAGCCCAGAGAGTTACAAAGAGCTGCCTCACACCCAACATGAATTCCCGGCACCGTGCAGTCAACACGTGCTATCTGGGAAGCAGGACAGATTCTAGGCAACTCGACCCACAGCTCTTCTAGGGAACCTCGGTCAAGAGCTGCTACCTGTCTGCAGGTCCAGACTGGCTTCTCCTGGAGAAACAAACCGGTTATGGGGAAGGTATCTCCAAAGCACAAGGCAGAAGAGTCACTGAGACTTCACCTGAGGCTTGCAGAGGGGAAAGCAAAGCTAGGAACTCACTGCGTTAGTGACTGGTGCTCCACTGGGGGACAGAGGGAGGATAAAAAGGAGACTTTTTAAAGCGAGTGAGTGGCAATGTCATAGCAGCAGATAAAAAAAGAGGCCCCGGCTCCTGCATTAAAAGAACCACTACTTTGCCCACAGTGGACAAGACCACAGCAATACCTACAGACACAACCAAACAGGACAGACTGTGAAGTACACACACACACACACACACACACACACACACACACACACAAGGCTTCAGGCAGAGTCTTCACCCAGGCCCAGAGCAGCTCTCTGTAAGGGGCCACAGCCGAGTCGAAGCAGTTTCGCCACCTGCCAAACATCGCATAGCATCCGAACCAAAACGTACAGTGAGACTCCCCTGATGGAGCCCTCGGAGCATCTGAAGAGCATCTTCTGAAGAGCCAAAGCACACTTGGCTCTCTAGCATCAGGCAGCTCACCCGCCAAGCCCCAGGCACACACCTCAGGCACACCACGCAGGGACATGCACATGAGCTCTAGCACACTGGCTGCCAGAACGAAGTGCTACGGGATGGAGGTGCTCTGGGAAGCAAAGCGGTGAAAGCCCCAGAGGGGAGTGGGAGCTGGGGCCACCACCCGCCACTCGGGCTGCATGGAGGGTGACTATGGCGACACGCCCACGGCAGATGGCAGAGCATCACAGCATTCCTAAAACGTTTTGAGACCAACATGTCTTCACAGCACCCATTACTGTCCCAGACTTGCCCCCCTCACGCTCCCCCCCCCACACCCCCCCCCCCCCCGGCCCTGCTGAAAATACCTGACAAAGGACCCCTGGCTACCTGAAGCTGCTTTGTCGCCTGAGTTGCATAGCGTGCTCTGCAGCGACTCTGCCCCTCACGTGCTCCTGCCACGCTAAGGTCAGGGCTGCAGTGAAGACACTCTGGAGTGAAAACGTTTTAACTTCATGACATAAGCGAGTGGTTTTGAAACAGGTTTACAAACCCTCGTGAAGACGCACCCTTAGTGTTAGGTTTTGTTTTTTTACCATGTGACGATGCAACTATTTTCTTCCTCTCTTCCACAGTGGCTAGTCGCCTCCAGAGTGAGGGGTATCTCTTGTACAGAGAACCTCGGAACATACGGAGGTAGTTTCCCACCTATGGGTAAAGCAAGAAGGCTCATTATGAGGGTCACATCTTGATGCAGAAAGGGAGGGTCCTGGTGCAGAGGCTCTGCCGACCGAGTAACAGAGCACAAGCTGGCCTCCAGGCACCAGGCTTTCTGCAGCCATAGAAACACATTCTGCTGACATCAAGGGTTCAATAGCAGTGCACATCTGGCCCACATCTGCCTCTCTAGGCGGGGGCAGTACCATCTGCATCCTAACGACAGGGCTAAGTTCCAAAAGGCCTGACCAGGAGCTTCTGGGGCAGACCCCCAGAGCTCACTGAGACGCTCAAAGTGATTCTGACTTTAAACTAAGGATCCCGAACACTTTCCAGAAATGTAAGGCCCCTTTGACTTTCTTTTATCTTAAGAACAAGACTTTGATATTTTTATGATGCCATAAACACCAAAAAGGTCTTTTAATTTTAGACAGATGTAGGATAATTTCCCCCATGGCCCCTGTTGCTTTGTTTAGTAACAAACTCAAACCAGGAACACCAAAAGAATTTTCCGAGAGTTTAAAAAACACTTACTGGCAATCACCAGATTGCTATATAAATCACTATTGCCTCAAACAATAGCTTCGGTTTATCTATAACAGATACTCAAAGTATAACTTCTTTAATGAAAAGAAACCTAGTCTCAAAGTTTTTATAAAGAAACTCAATTATTTCACTGACATTGCAAAAATGACCACTCGAGTCAAAATGACCACATGGCAAAGGACAGCCAGTGGACTGGGTGCCACGTGCTGGTTCCACCTGTGACTGGGAATCACCTCCCTTTTCTGGGTCTCCTTACTCACCTGTCAAATGCTGAGCAATTCTGAACTTTGCCCCACGAAGCACCATTTCTATTATTTTTCCCATTTACCTACCCAGCACAGTATGTTTATTAAATGTGTTTCTCCATTTTTCATGAATCAAAGATTTTTATGGTCGACAACCAGAGCTGCTGAACAGCCTAACAGAAGAATGGCCACAGGGGTGCCTGGGTGGCTCAGTGGGTTAACTGTCCAACTATTGATTTTGGCTCAGGTCACGATCTCAGGCTTTGCTGAGTTCGAGCCCACATCAGGCTTGGGATTCTCTCTCTCCTTCTCTCTCTCTCTCTGCCCCTCCCCTGCTCACACACACTCTGTCTCTCAAATAAATAAACTTATCGCAGGTCCTATAGTGCTCCAGGACGCCTAGATCCTTCCCAAGACCCCTGAACTTTGGAGACTGGAGCTTGCCTTCCTGGGTTTCCCCCAAACCAACCTATGCCCTCTCTGGACCTGTTTCCCAAATGTAAAATGAAGGTGTGAACCTGGGGATTTCTTAGGGTCCTCTCAGCTCTGTGACTCTGGCTTAGTGAACACAGCTGCCTGCAGATGGGGGGAGAAGAGTGACACACGCACTTGCTGCAATCACACAATGCCTTCCCAAAGCTGCTCCACAGATGTGGCATGGGGGCACTGGATGTGTTGCTATGGCTGACCCACCTCTCTGAATATGGTGCCTGTTTTCCAAGGGAAAGGGACCTGCAGGCCATCCACCACCCAACGCTGTCACAGGAGCTTCTGGTTATCAAGAGTCAGCCTCCTGATCTTGAACCCTTCTCAGACCTCCAGAGGTTCAGCCTGGCCCAAGAGAGTAGATGTCTCTCCCCTCTCCCATGTGGGACTCTATAGACTGGGTCTCAGGACAATTGTTCTTACTCAACAGGGCTGAAAGAGAAGACTGCAATTAGCCTTCTAGAAACGAAGGCATGTTACGGGGAAGATCTTGAGGCCATCAAGTCTAAGCATCTTCCACACATGAAAAAAGTTACCAGGATACAGACAGCTCTTCTTCCCATCTGGCTACATGCTCCCTCTCAATATACTCCACCTAAGAAATGAAAGCTTCCTTCTCAAAAGTAGCACCCACTGAAAGTCAAAGCCAAACTGACTGCTTTTCCTGTCCATTAGATCGGTTAAAGGCTTCTTTAAACAATCTGCCCAGTATCATTTGGGAACTCCTCAAGTGCCTTCTATCCTACATTTAGGCAGCTTCCTACTGGTCAATGAGGATGATTCCAAGCTGTGGCACATGGATAGGCACTGACTCCACTTCCCCGGTAATATCTGAAGAGCAGCATTTATGTCATAACATGAAAAACGTATTGCATCCTGCCCTTTTTGTTTTATAAAAATTGGTGAAAAACGGAAACACTAAAGTCCTGATACTACTGACAACAGTGGTATCCTAACCTGATCCAACTAAAACAAGTCAGGAACCACAGGGGGTCATTCATTCATGCTATGTTCAGTTGTGAAGGGGAGAAAAAAAACTATTAAAAAAAAAAAAAGAATGAAACGTTGGCATAGGATACTGAACACCACTACAAGGAAAGACAACGCTGGGCATTCTGAAACTGCTTTAGCTCTCCAGGATTGGCACTTACCTCATTATACAGGAAAGACTCTACAGCTTGGTATTTGCACATCTGAACTGCATATCCCACAATTAAAAAAAAAAAAAAAAAAGGAATATACACTAGCTGGGGATTGCTTTTGGATCAAAAAGGGGTAGTTTGAAGCAACCTGGAAAAACAGTAGACTTAGTACAAACTCCCCTTTGAAGGACGAGGTGTAGGGTTTTCCTAAAATCAGCTGTTCAGCTGACTCATAAAAATGCTGTCACTTCTGGTCAAGAATCAAAGATATTTAGAATCCTTTCCTCATAATTCTGAGTTAAATTCAAGATAGCCAAAGCGTCAACTGGTTCTGAACTGATCTAGCTCAGGGACTGGGGCCTTAGCCACCCAAAACAGGATATCCATCCTCCTCCCTATTTCCTCATTGGTAAGTAACAGCAACCAACACTTTGCGAGATGAGACATCAGTAAACCCCATGTTTTCAATCTGAGATTTCACGATCCCAAACGCAGCAGTGGAGGAGGGATACAAGCGAAGCTTCCAAAATCTCTCCTCCAGGCGCCCCAGGGGCTAACCGAAACATCCCGTTTCTCTGCGGCTGGCTGGAGCTGTACCAACTCAGGATGGAACCAGTGGCTCCTCGCAGTGCCCTAAGCCCTGGCAGCAATGGGCGACCCCCACCAAGACAAAATGAGTAAGTAATCCCAGACAGCCGACGTGCGCGGGGCGGAGCCAGACAGGCCCCACCCCGCCCTGACGCAACGCGCGCACGCGCCCGCCCGCCGCGATGAATGGAGACGCGCGCTCCCGGCAAGCAGACCCGCCCCGAGGCTCCCGCGGGGCCGAGGCTGGGGAGGGTGAGGACGCGCGGCGGGCTACCTCAGAGCCGATCATGTAGAATTCTCCGTCGTCTTCTAGCTGGAACTTGACGGGCTTCTGCCCGAAGGTCTTGCTCAGCGCCATCATCATCATTTCGGCGGCGGAGGCGGGCGGCCGAGGCCGAGCTGCAAGGGATCGGGAGGACTGAGGAGGAGCCGAGCCTTGCCGAGCCGAGAACAGCCGAGACCGGGCGGCGAAGGGCGGACAGATCAGGTGCTAGAGCCGCCTCCGGGCTCTTCAGCCGCCGCCGCAAAGGACCAGGCCGCCCTCAGTGCGCAAGCGCGGGCGTTGACGCTGACGCGCGCGCCACCGCCTCCCTAACAAAAGGCCGGAGAGCGCCCCTTCGGGCCGCTTAAAGGAACCGCGACCCGTTTCTTCCAGACTGCTTCCCTAGTGGAGGTACTCCGAAGAATTTCTCACGGACAGAAATAGCAACAGAGGCCCTGACTCAAGCGGTGATTTTTCCAGCCTCACAGCTGGGACTAGAACTCAGCCCAGTGGAGGAGGAGCAAAACGAGGCCTGAGGCCAAGAGGAGGCCAGAGCTACCTGTGCCTCAGTTTCACCACCCGAAACACGCAGTGTAGTTGAGTAGATAAGAGGGATCCTAGGAACAGATACCCCGGTTCCAGGCCCACAGGTGTTCCTGCGGCTGTGGAGATGGGCAGAATGGCAACACTGGGTGAGGGGTTGGCATGGGCAAAGGCTCCCCAGGCTTGGCAGGATTCCAAGGCCCAGGTGGCATTTGGTTTGGCTGGGGCATCGGTGAGCTAGAGGGGAGGGAAACTTCTCCATTTCTCTGCACTCTTCCTTAACTCTGCACTCTGTGTCTACAGCAAGTGCAGCCGTGGGGTGCTGAGCAAAACTAGATAAGCCTGCCCTGCAGAGCTTACAGCCAGGACTGGGGCTAACAATAATGAAAGCATCAAAGCATCCGTGTTTGGTTGCACAATGCAGCAGATCAAAAACGGCCCGCTGCTGACAGTTTCATATGGTTCAGTCTAATAAAATTGCAGCTGTGATAGGTGCTACTATGAAGAAGATACACATGGGGCTGGGGGGCAGGGCAAGGAGACCCTTGAGAGTTAGGTGGGGTCAGCTGTGGTGACCATGAGTTTTGTTCCTGTCCTGACAGCAGTGAGAAACAAAGTATTTTAGGATCAAAACTGCGGTGTGGCATGACCAGATAAAGTGGCCACCACTTGGTGGAGGATGTTGAGGGGCCAGCGGGGAAGCAGGGAATCAATTACAAAGCCACTCCAGTCCCACCAGGCTAGATGGAGGAATGGAGCAAGAGGAGCCATGGCACTGCATCCAGCCCCAAGGACCAGAAGCTTGGGTGGGTGGGAGTAGGCTGTGACCAGGACACAGCAGGTGCTGAGTTGGCTCCCAGGTCCCCAGCTCTTCCCCCCTTCTGGCCTCATAGTTACAGAAAGAACCCAGGCAGGCAAGTAGAAAATAACCATATTTAATGACAGTACTCAGTAGAAAAAAAAAAAAAAAAAAGGCTTTGTACACACTGTACACACATTTACATGATTTTGGAGGATCCCAGTGCTGGGATGAGGGCTGGGAAGGATCTAGCCCAAGACAGGATTGAGGTATGTTGGGGCTTCAAGGGCCCGGGTCTCCAGCAGGAAGCACTCCCATCCCCAGCTGACTCTGGACCTTTTGGCCTGGATCCTGGGGAACATATCCCTAGGATCACCAACTAGAAAGCAGCCAGATCCAAGCACCTGCCCAGAGCTGACCTCTCAAGAAAAGGTAGAAGGCAGTGGTGCCCCTGGCCCCCCTATGCCAGCACCCTGCAGGAACCTCACAGCAGGGAGGGAATGAGGGCTTCAGCTCCCCCAGCCCTGCTGAGGTGCTACCCTGAGGGATAAGTATAGAAACTGAGGGCAGAAGGCTTTGACTGTGACCTGCACAGGTTGGGTAGGGCTGGCCTGAGACCACCCTCACCCTCAAGTAATGCCAGAGTCTTCTCGCCTAGTCCAAAGCAGTTGCTGGCAGGTGACCACGACCTGCGTGGCCCTCCCTGCAGTTGTCAAGGTGACAGCAGCCCCTCCCTACCCTCCTGAGGAAACACAGGCTCCATCCTGTGCCTGGTACCCACAGCCACAAGGATGGCCACTGGTCTCTATCCAATATCAGTGGCCTGGCAGGAGTCAGGAGCGCTGAGGGCATCCAAGTCAGTTAGCGGAAAGTGTTGGCAGGCTCGGTACAGCCGAAGAAGTCAGGGCCCACGAGGCGGGGAAAGCCCTCCAGGGCCTTCACCTTCACAGGGTCGAACTTCCAATAGAGGCGACCTCGCAGAAAGTAGGCATAGCCTGAGGAGAGAGGAGGGTCAGACCTGGGTGAGTGGACACTGGGCCCTGCACCTGCCAGTCAAGGTGTGCCCAGGGACAGGCACAGGAGGAAGTCAGATTCTCAGGGCTTGACCACTGTTGTGTTTCTTGAAACCTGCAGGCCCCAGGGTGACTTTTCTGGAACCTTCAATCCCTTGGAGTACTACCTGTCCCAAGATCTGATCTGGGCTATCATTCCAGCTTGACAGATGCCTGGAGCCTCAGAAACTCAACTCCTACCTCTCAGGAAAGCAAGTCTCCCTCCCCTCACCCCACCCCACCCCACCCCCATGTCAGTTCTATTCCTGTACCTGCCAGCCAGACTATAGACCAGCATCCTGAGGCAAGGTGGGCCATGCAGGTGACCCAGAGCCCCAGAGCTACCACAGGACTACTCTCCCAGTAGGTCCTGATGGGGGAGAACACAGAAGCAAGCCTCAGGGTATGGGGGAAAAAGTACTGGACTGCAAGTCCCACTCTAGTCCTTCAAGATAGTAGGCCAGTTCAGTGGTTAGGAGCAGGGACTGCCTGGGTGGGAGGTCTGGCTCCCCACTGTCCATCTAAGTGGTCCAGTTAGGGACCTCATTACGTGAACTTCTGTTTGCCCCTCTGGAAACTGGGTTCACAACAAGTATTATGTCAGAGGGCTGTTCTGAGAACTGCATGAGACATAAGGAGCTTAGCACTGTGCCTAGAACATCATCGGTCCTCAGTGTGCAGCAGCTATTATTTTACCAGCTATACTGAGAGACCTGGGCAAGTCCTGGCACCTCTCTAGCCCTCAGTATTCCCATCTGCAGTATGGGGGCCTGGCCTTGCCCTGGCACAAGGAGGAGGGTGGACAAAGGACCCGTGATGAGGAGCTAATGCCCAGCTACCACCAGGTAGGAGATGTGGCTCTTACACCACTTGTACCAGCCACTCCTCTCCCCCCCCTCAACGCACCATCAGCATCCTGGAAGGCGGCGTCAATCTCAGAGGGCACTCCTCGCCAGTCAGTCACCCGGCGGGGCACAGGGTTGTCCACACGGCGGGTGCTAAGGTGGAAGCGCCAGTAGTCTCCATCTCGGAAGAAGTAGATCTTGTTCTTCTCAGGGCCCCAGGCCAAGGCAGCCTGGATGGGGGGCCCCTGCAGCCCCAGCTCAGAGAGGGGTGAAGGGCCCAGGACTGGCTTCTCACCATTGTATACCCAGTACTGAGTGCCTGCCAGAGAGGGAAGGCTGCAATGGAGCTGCCCAACCACTGTACCTGGCCACCATGGACCTACCTGGCCAACACCACCGCCAGACTTTCCCGGTGTCAGTTTCCTTGTCCATAAAACACTCGGGCCAGAAATCCCACTCAGCACCCTTATCCCCAGAGGGAAGTTAGTGCCAGTAAGGACAAGTTTGGGTGATACATGCTCTGGGAGCTACTGCATGTGGAAGGTTATTCTAAACAGGAAGGAAACCTCCTGAGCTCTCGATTCTTCCCCTGGCATTTGGTTCCTTGTGACAAGTGCTTCAGATCATTCCCTGGGCCCCATCCTTGCCATAGCAGGCTTGGGCCTCTCTTGATGAAGTCCCTGCCACCTAGAATGCTTCAGGCTCTTGTCTCTCCCAGTTGAAAGTTAACAGCACGGGCTCTGGGGTTGCCAGAATGAGATCATATCCCTGCTCTGCCTTTTCCAAACTGTGCCTTTAATGAGTCACTGTACCACCTGTACTTCCCAGAGATCTCATCTCTAGAACAGGCGTACTGATCACACATACCCCCTAGGATGGCTTTGAGGGTTGAATGCATAGATGCACAGTCCACTGTGCAATGCCTTCTATCCTGCTCCCATCTTGAGAGCCACCTCCTCTGGGAGCCTCCCAGCTGTGCCCAGAGAAGTGAGTCATACTCTCCCTTGACACTGCCCATCATGTCTGCCTGGCTGTCCCTACCCTGGGCCATGATATTCCTGGCTCCTGAAGTCTCCTGAGCATGAACCCCAGTCCCCCTCACCTTGGAAGAACCAGATGTGGCCCTGGGAATCTTCAAAGGCTGCATCCACAGGGCTGGGCAGTCCCTGCCAGTGACGAGAAGCCAGTGCAGGGTAGCCAGGCTGCAGCCGGCCCCCACGCAGCCGCCACACAAAGCCCACTTTGAAGAAGAAGAGCTCGCCACGGATGGTGGAGACTGCATCAAAGGTGATCTCGCAGGCATCTGGTGGCACTTCCGGCTGGTGTGGGAGAGAAAGGCTGAGCAAGAGCCCACATTGGAGCCACAGAGGCCAAAGAGTGAAGGGAGCTGGGAGCAGGGCCTCACCTCCAGCGGGGCAATCTCGTTGTCGTCCACCCCAGCCTGAGGGCCCACAGCTGGGGGCCTAGAGGTGGGGGCTGGCCGGGGTTGGCCGTAGAGGTGCTGGATGCCCCTGCGGTCATCTGGGCTAAGACTCAATGGGTAGCGGAATGTGTAGAAAGGGGACATAAGTGCCTTAGCAGCTGTCGTGTGCTGCAGCCCCAGCACATGGCCAAATTCGTGGGCTGCCACCTGCAGAAGGTCTGTGCCTGAAAAAGGGAGAATAGCCCAGCAATCCCCAAACCTCCCACCAGAAAACACTCAAACTCCAGAGCCCAGGTCAAGGACTTATCCCCATTCTCTACTATCTGTAGTTGCCCCATCTGGAAAATGGGTCCCCAGCCCATACCCTGGTTGTTCCCGATAGTCCAGGTCTCGTCATAGTCAAAGTGGACATCTCCTTCTCGGTGAGTCTTGGGAAAAAAGGCATGAGCCAGGATGCCCCCAGGTCCATCAAATGGCAGGTTGTCTCCATGCCAGTACCTATGGGTGGGTGGGCAGAGTCAGTGGCTACTGACAGGTGGGGCTAGTTCCCAGAGGAGTCTTAGGTAACTGGTTCACCTGGTAAAATCAATCATGATGTCAGCATGGCCCTCATGGACCTCGGTGAAGGTAAGTGGCGTCACCTCGCTCCACACTTGTAGGGCCTCTGCCACCGTCTGCCGCACCTGCTCCCGTACCAGCTGCCAGGGGAACCGGAGGATCCTGGGGGAAGGAGGAGGGGTCTGGGCCTTGCTTGGGACAGTCCCCTGATGGCTGTTGGACCCGGAGTTGCCCCTGGATGCTCAGTGGGGATGCATGCACATGGGACACGTGCCAAGTGTGCTCTGGGCCTCAGCTATGGTCCCTCGTCCACATGGGAACATCTCTGTGTGGGTTTGTATGGCCTTTGGTACACACAGGTGTCTGCATTTGGTGGAAAGAATGCAGGACCAGGAGCTCCAAGACCCACCTTCTAGACCTGATGGTGCCACTCACTGTGTGGAGACCTTGCCCTTTCACCCCAGTCTTGGTTTTCAGTTCCCCACCCAGGATATTTCTGAGCTCCAATCTGTGTGACACCACACCATCTGTCACATGCCATCCATCCCAGGCCAGCTCTCCACCTGTAGGACAAGTCTGACCTTCCACATCACTCCCAGTATTACTTGCTCACTCACCACTATTCCCATCGGCATGGACCCCAAGCTATGATGGTAGGTCTGAACAATGATGTGGTTAATGCCGAGAGGACCGGCCATGTTTCCCTCGTTTACCACAGAGTCCCAGGGCAGGCCTGGTGCTTACTATGTCCCCAGTAGGGGTTGCCTGGGTGACTGAAGGCCCCCCGCCCCACATGTCAATGGAGCCACCAGGTGTGTGCTGAGACTTTTTGTGTGTTGACAGAGCTACTGCCCCTCTGATGTGGGAAGGCATGGCTATGGTGGGGTGTTGTCTGCGTGTGCATCTAAGTTGGGGTTTAGTGAGTTGGTCCATGGATGGCTCAGGGGTCGGTGGACACACAGGTCTATTAACCACAGAGATCTGGCTCTAGCACGTGTCTCAAGAAGCAAGTGTGAGGGTGGCAGTTCACACACAGACACACAGGTAGGTCTAGAGCCTGCTCCCACAGCCACTGGCCCCTACCTGTAGGTGAGGTCTGTTTTCTCCCAGCGCCCGCCTGATAGCACAAACCGCTTTTGTCGGTTGCGGGCACTCAGCCCATCGGGTGGGTCAGGCACACCGCAGCGGGGAGGTCTGGGGCTGCTTGCTGGCTGGAGAGTCTCCTGGGCGGTAGGGGCAGGTGCCAGGCTGCTGGGAGCAGCTTCATGCCAGGACTGTGGCCCCCTCCTCACATGGCGGCGGGGTGCATCCTGGGCAGGAGAGAGGATGTGAAGGCCTGATCAGGCCTTGGGACCTCATGGCCCATCAGCATACTCATGCTCAACCTGGCCCACCTTGCAGATGGGCAAACTGAGGGCAAGAGAAGGGGTGTGCCAGCCATCACACAACAGGGCCCTTTGTCATGGACTGGCTCAGATTTCCTGTGTCTTCCTGGAGGGCCTGGGCTGTCTGTCCAGCCACTTGGGCCAGTAAGGTCTGGGTGGGGATGCAGCCCCTGACTCCACACACACCCAGGAATGGATCCCACAAAGCTTTCAAGGAAAGGCCAAGCAAGCTCCTCCTGCTCCCCCTACTGGTCCCCACCCCTCCCACCCCAGCAAAGCTTTTTTGCCTCCTTTTCTTCCTTCCTCCACTCCGCCCCCCAACTCTACCCTCTCCAATTACCTAAGCAGGCTCCTGCCCAGGGCCCCCAACACTGCCACACCCCAGTGTGGGTCTGCAGCCCTGTGGCACAGCCTTGGTTTGCTCACCTGACAAATGGGGATGATACCTCCCCAGTGTTGGGCCATGCTTGGGCAGGGGGAGACAGACAATTCCCAGATGCCCAGCCCCACCCAGCCCTGGGGCCAGACTGGAGCCCCAGCACCGCAGATGGGGATTCTAACACAGAGCTCCCACCCCCTGCAACATCCAGGGCAGAGGTCACAGTTTTCACACTTGAAAAAAGCACAAGCTCAGAGAGGTGGGGAGACCCTTCAAGATCACACAGCAAGGGCATGGCGGAGCCAGGTGAGGAATCTGGTGTCCAGGCAGGAATCAGAAGGTAGTTTCGGGATACTTTGCAAAGCTGGAGAGGCATGGAGCTGTACCATTGGCTAGAGACTAAGTGCCTGCCTGGTCTGGGGCTGACTGGTCTGGGTGGTTGGGGCCTCCCCCACAGCCATATTTGGGGTGGGAGCCAGGTCACCCAGGCCCCACCCTCGCCCTTAGCCTCTGGCAGCTCTCCCAGGCAGTAGGCGTCCCAGGGCTCTGATCCTTGTCCCAGTGCCCCTAGTCTCTCAATTCCAGGGCCACTAATAACTCAACCTCTCAGAGTCACCCAGACTCAACCCTAAGAACACCCCACTAGAAAGGGGTCTTCTGAACACCCAGGGGCACAGCTACCTGAGATATGAGAAAAAACCCTGGACCAGCTTTCTGATTTCAGAACTTGCTTATTGAATGGTTAGTTACCTGGCAGAGCCCAGCCTCACTGGGTTGTGGGTTCCTGTTGATATTGGACTTACTGCTAGTTAAGTACTTCTCACTCTTGCAGTTCACCTGTATCCAGGACCCTACCAACAGTTCCACAGACATGCTCTTAGCCCCTGATGGTACCTCTCACTAACTCTACTGTCATTATCCCCCATTTCTCAGATGAGAAAACAGAACCCAGAGAAGTTAAGCAACTAGCCCAGGTAACAGCTGACTGGTGGTAGGCTGTCTGTGCTCACAACCCACTCCCTACCTGCTACCTCTGCTGTGCTCTTCAGGCTGGAGCCACCCTTCCCCTGGAGGAGGGATCCAGGCTGCCCTCACTTTGGTGACAGAAGAGAAGGAATGGGAAATTATTAAGCACCTGCTACTTTCCTGGGCACTCTGTCAGCTCTTTGAACCTCTACCCCCACACCCCCAATAAGGTGGGGATGATATATATGTGAGGTCTCCCATTGAGGATATGGACCCCAAGTCTGTGTGCCTAGCCATAAGAGCCTGCCCTTTCTCCTCCCCACACTGCCCCCTTGACTTCCTAGATAAACAGATTCCTTCCCCCAATCCTGGAAAGGGTAAGACTGGGTTGTCCCCTGGGATCCCCAAGTAGCCCAGAGCCCAGCTGACCAGCTCTATTTACGCCTGTAAGCAGAAATCCCTTATCTCCTCTGCCCTGCAGTGAGGCCTGGACCAGCCAGCCATGGAGGGAGGGTAGGTAATGGACACACACACCATACCTTCCTCTCCTGCCCCCATGAGGCATGACAGGTCCTTGCCCAGACCGCTGGATCATGGCACTCTCAGTCCAACAGCAAGAGTCACAGTCTGAGATTCAGAAGGGCCAGTTCTAGGCCATGCTCACCCTGGATAGAGTGCCCCTGGCCAAGTCCCTGCCCTCTTTTTAGCTTTGACTTCTCTGTCAAAGGGGGAAGGTACTACAGCAGAGGGCTGAATAACCTCCCTCCCTGGTGCCCACTGCAGCATCTGGCACAGAGAAGAGCCTCTTGCCTGGCCCACCCCCTTGCCCCTGTGGGTCCTCCCCTCCCACACCTGGAAATCTGCTCTCACCACACATGCTACAGCTTCCACCACCCACCTCGTGTCCTGCTCCCCCAAAGTTCCCAGACTACATCATAAACAGGAATTGCAGCTAGCAAAGGTAGCTTGCAGGCCCAGAGAAGACTGACTTGTGCAGGGTCTCCCAGAAAGCCAGAGGTTCATGCTCACTGTCCATGTCACATTCATTGGTCTTGGAGAGTGAGTGAGCAGGAGGCCCTAGAATCAAGGTCTCCAGCCAGCGGTACTTTCCAGTATTTGTTTTCTGGAGCCATCATTTAATGGCTCTTGGCCTCAGTTTCCCCATTACTGGGATGGGACACATGCTCCCTGCCCTGCTGACATCCTACACTTCATCTTTATGAGCCTTTTCTGGCCTGGGGTCAGACACCCTAACTGAAAGTCCTGGCCCAGAGCCCCTTTCAGATCCCTAAGACCGGTGTGCTTGGTTCTCCCAAGGCTGCTGGGATTCTGTGAGGTGGGGTGGTGGGCACAGACCATGCCTGGTCTCATCTACGGGAGGGTTGGGTAGCAGACACCACCACATTTCTCAGAGGAAGAAAGAGAGCCCAGAGAGGTCAAGGACTTTGCCCAGGGTCACACAGTAAGTCAGAAGAGAGCTGGACCTAGACCTGGGGCCCATGCTTCTTCTACCCACAAGGCCCCCCTCCCCCTACCTCCTCAGCTCTTGGCCTGTCTCCAAAACCCACGTTCCTGAGAAGTGTTTCTTCTTTCGATGCCTTCCCTCCTCCTCCTCCTCCTAGGCCAGGAGCCTTCCTTGGCCTGCCCTGTGGTGGGCACTGAGCTCACTCACCCTGCCTTCCTCTTGCGGGGCACCAAATCACAGCCTCAAACATACAAGGAACTTCTCAGCTGACTCAGTCTCCTGGCTGAGCTAGATAGAGGCTTGGGGTCAGTGCCTGGGCAACTTCCAATCCAGAAAACGGAAGGCCTTGGATAAAGGACCCCAAGCCAGGAAACTGCTGGGTAAGGCCAGGTTAGTTTTGCCCCTCTCTGAGCCTCAGTTTGCTATTGGTCCAACGGGGATAACTAATAAAGACGGCTCTGCCTTCTGCTGTTGGTAGGAGGCGACCCTGATGGGAGGGCACTTTGTTAGGCTGTGAGAAAGAATGGGGAGCATCACTACACCATTCTATGCAGCACCATGCCCCTCTGAGGCTCAGAGAAGTCAAGCAACCTGCCCAAGTTGTGCAGCCAGGCAATAGGCAGGTCCACCAACTGCCCCACATTGAACCTAATCTTCTCCCCACCCCAGTCCCTGCTGGCTCCAGGAACAAACGCAGCCTCTGTCCTACAGGACTGCAGGGCTTTCATCAACCCTGAAAGCTGTGAACTGGGATGGATAAATATTTACAGAGCTTTCCTGGCCCCTGTGATGGCAGCCTGGGGATAAACACGTTGAAGGCGACCCCAAATGCTCCCTGCATATCTGCAGAGTGACAGACAACAGCCCAGCTCAAACCTGGCCCCAACTGACGTTGCACAAGTGTCAAAGTGGCAGCCAGAGGTGACATTGTGTCTCCAGAGTGACTGGTTGTGCCCTCTCCTCCCATTACCTCATTTAATCCTCAGTGCCCTGTTATCCCCCACCCACCCGCCAAGACTGAGGGGTGGGATCCTAAGACACAAGAGGTCTCACCTAGGGCACCAGGTTTAAGCCCAGATCTCTCTAATTCCTGAACCTGTGAGGTCAACTGGCTACCCAGGGTGATTTCTGACTCTCCCAAGTTCAAAGGGAGTGAGAAGAGTTGGGGAAGAGGCAGAGCCTTGGGACTGAGGTACCTCCTTTCCCTAACCGACCCATCCTGTCCTCTTTTGCTCCCATAGCCAGGATGGGGCAAGCTGGCCAGGGTAGAGCTGGTGTGACTGGAGAGAGGGGCCCAGGCTGGTCAGATCTCCCTCCTCCAGATGGTCTCACGACTCCTGCCTGGCACACCTCCTAATGCTCCCATCCCTACCTGGGCGGTCTGTATGCTTCAGCTGAGATCCAGGGGGCTTGTGGGCTTGCAGCTGCCCAGGTTCTGCGTGGCCACCCTTGTGATTGGTCCCTCAAGGCCCCAAGCTGGAGGGGAGGGTACTGGGCACACACAGGCTGTCACACAACACCCCACGACTGTCCTTCCTCTACTCACTCTGCTGCCTTCTCACATGGACCGTCTTCTCTCTTCCCTTTCTCTTCCCAGCCCCTTCCTTTCTGAGGGTCTCAGCCGCCCACTTTCGGTTCTTCTTTCTTTCTCTGTCATAAACACACGCGTGTGTGTGCGCGCACACACACACACCACAGCTCTCACACTGGCTTCACACCTCCCAAACTTGCCACTTGTAGGTTCCCAGTTGGAGCCACCTCTTCTGGGCTCAGACCCCATTTGCCCCAGGGCAGTGCTGTCCTCCCAGCTCTTCTTTAATCCTCCAGCTCACTGCACCCGTGGAGGTGTGCTCACCGAGGCCACACACCGGGAGGCTGACACCAGCCTGAGGCTTTGTCCTCGCGAAGAATAGGAGGCCCTGTAACCACTCCCTCTGCTACCTGGTCCAGGAAACAACCCAGCTTCTGCAGCTGGGGAGCCGAGGAGCAGGTCCCCACGCTGGGAGGGGGCGTGCGTCTAGCGCAGAGTCCCGCCTCACCAGCCTGAGCAATCCCGGCGCAGGCTCCACTTGCACACCTCCAGGGACGGGAAGTTCACTATCTTTCACGTCCATAGGGACCCAGAAAGCGTTTCGGGTAACGTGCCGCTCCAGGCCACCCGGGCGCCCCCGTGGGTCCGGGTCCAGCTCGGTCACTGGGCCCAGCCCGCGTGCCCGGCACCCCCTCGGCGAGGAGCGGCCGACCAGCTCCAGGCACTCACCCGGGGCCGTGGGTCCCGGGCCAGCAGCTGCGGCGGCGGGAGCAACAACAGCAGTAGCGGGAGCAGGAGAGCGCGCGGGGCCGCGCCGCGGAGCCGGGCGGCCCGAGCCATCCGCCCCGGGGCTGCTGAGCCTGCTGGGCCGCGCCGGGCCACCGCCCCTTATAGCCTTCGCCCCGCCCCGGCCCCGCCCCACACGCCTTTTGTTCTAAACTCTCCCGGCAGAGGCCGCGGCCAGGGTGGGGGAGGTGGAGGGTAAGGGCTGGTCCCGCTAGGGCTGGAGGCTCGGAGACCCAGTCCTTCCTAGGATCGGGAGAGCCTGAGGTCTAAGAGTCCTGGTGTTGGGCGCCCAGGCCAGCTGGTGCTACTCCAGGCCTCACTTTCCCCGCTGTGCTGTGGGGAGTCTGACAGGAGCCGAATTTGACTCCTCCTGGTCCCTACCCCACCTTTGGAAGGGGCTTCCCTAGCTGATTTCCCTCGTGGCCTAACCTCTGACCTACTGCTAGCCTATGACAGGTGGTTGTTCCCAGGGCAAGTTCTCCTTAGAGCCTTAGCTGATGGGTCTGGAAGATGGCATAGCAGCCCCTGTGAAACAAGGGATGTGTCTCAGGGGAAATTGAGGCATAAGGAGGTGGCTAGCCAGTCCCCAGCTTAGAACATGTAGACAATTTATAAATGGGAAAACTGAGGGCCCAAGATCAGGCTTTCCCATACCAGCAGGCAAATGGAGGGGTCAGGAAGGAGGATGCTATCGGTAGACTGAGGCAGGCAGGGAGCCAGTCTCTGAGTGGGGACACTTGTGGCTCAAGAGACTAA
Source organism: Panthera onca (assembly GCF_046562875.1). Classification (NCBI taxonomy): domain Eukaryota; kingdom Metazoa; phylum Chordata; class Mammalia; order Carnivora; family Felidae; genus Panthera; species Panthera onca. Next base: position 29,319,434 of record NC_138350.1, on the reverse strand, counting down.
CACACTCCACAAGGGCCCTAGGGGCTAGGTTTCTGAGACCTGAGAGAGAGGAGGTGAAAATCAAAGGAGAGGGTGATGTCCATATGCTGGAAGGGATCCTCTACTCGTGACCAGGTGCCTCACCACTTCACGAAGGCAATCTGCTCCATCATGGCCAACCCCGCAGAGCCAAAACCCAAGCAGTGGCTCCCATCCTAGCAGGCAGGGTCCTGAGAGGCTGCAAGGTGAGGCTGCGGGCACCCAGCCAGGGCGTAAGAAGGGAAGGAGGCCAACAGGGAGAAGAGGGCGATCAGGCTGACTCAACCCCTCCCTCCAGGTTCGGGTCCAGGGAGCCCTCTCAGCCTCTCCAGGAAGGCTCCACAGAGACTCCTAGAGGGCCAGGAGAGGAGAGACAAGGCATCAGCTATCTTTACTACCTGGAGTGTGAGCAATCTGTTTCGTTAAAGTGACTCACTTTTACTTGGGGTGATTTCATCTTCCCTACAATTCCGGTGCTACAGGGCCCCCCACTGGCACACGGGACAGTGATAGGGGAGGGTAAAGAAATTAGAGCTCCTTCCCGCCCAAGGGTCATATGTGATTACTGCAAAATCACTCAGAAAAAAAAAACCTATAAACCTCAAGCTCCTGAAGGGCTGGGAAGCGTCCTAAATCCGCGCCTCGGCCCTTCCCTTGGTCTGGAACCCAGAGGGCCTTTGGAATGGGCAATGCTGCTAGTATGTCGCTAAACACTGTCAGTGTCCGGCGCTGCATCCGTGATGCAGGGTAGGGTGTCAGGCAGGGTGCTTGGCCGCATGGGGTGTTTCATCCCACCCCAAGAGGGTGCTGCCCAAGACTGGCCAGGGTTGTGACTCATTTAGGGCAGGGAGTCGAAGAAGGGCTCCGGACGCCCCCTGGCGGAGTTCTGGGGATGGGTCGCGCTGGGCTTTCCTTCGGGAATTTCTTCCCCGCGACCCTGACACCAAGTCGTAGTCAGTAAACCCAGTCCGTAGGAGGGGGACCAGAGTCTGGCCTGGCGCCCCGTGCCCCCCCCCCCTTGCTGGCTTCAACCGGTCGCCCCCCTGTCAAGTTCTCCCCTGGCCCTCGGACATGAACCAACTCCACTCCCAGCGCTCCGCGATAGTTTCTGAAGGGACTTTGCCCGTCGTAACCTCTCGTCACTTTGCAGCGTTGGTCCGTGTCCCCAGGGCCCACACAGCTCGGGACAGGCGCAAGGAGGAAGCAGGGTAACATTTCCAGCTAAGAAGTGAGGTGAAACGCTGAAACGAGGTGATGCTGGAAGGGACAGGTCTCGGAGACCCGCGCGAAGGTGAGAGCGGCCCCAGGCCTGGCTACTCCCTTTGGGGGCGTGTCCTCTAGGCCCCGCCCCCTGGCGCCAGCTGAGTTTGGCGGCGCCACATTCGTCCCGAGACAGAACCGCTGCCACTGTCGTCTCTGACTGCGCTTGGCCAAGTCCCACCGTCATCACCATGCCCCGGGGAAGCCGCAGCGCGGCCGCCCGGCCAGCCAGGTGTGAGCAGGACAGGGGCCGGGTGGGGAGAGGGCTAGGAAAGCGGGGGCACTCCCCCACCAGGGCGTGATAGTGTGACCTTGGCGACTGCTACGCCATCTTGGTGGGGGGAGGGGCGGGGTGCTGCAACCACGTGTCTAAGACTGTGGTCGCCCACCCTCTGGGGGGAGGAGGGGAGGGTTCGTGCCCGGGAGTCGAAGGCCCTTGGGGTCCCAGTTCCGGGGTCCGGCTGGGATTGACCCTACGTCTCCCCTCACACGCAGCCGCGCCGCCGCGCCCTCAGTTCACCCACCAGCGCACCCGCCGCCCTCTGCTGCTGCACCGGCCCCCACCCCGTCAGGCCAGCCTGGCCTGATGGCGCAGATGGCGTCCACGGCCGCTGGCGTGGCTGTGGGCTCGGCTGTGGGACACGTCGTGGGTAGCGCCCTGACCGGAGCCTTCAGCGGAGGGAGCTCAGAGCCTGCCCAGCCTGCCACTCAGCAGGTGAGCTGCGGGCTCAGGAGAAACTGAGGCCCGCTTCTCTCAAGGCCACATAGTAAGGAGCTGCTGGAATGTCCATGAAGGAGTGCCGTGGCGTGTTCAGAGCTGCCTCAGGCCCAGGACTTTTCCCAAGAAGGGTCTTATTCCTCACTCTGCTGTTGGCCTCCTGTCACTCACAGGCAGGCTCTCCTAGTCCCTTCCCTGAGGCCAAGGTCCCTAGACTCCCAGGGATACACCAGCACTTTAAAAATGGAAAAGCCAAAGTCCTTAGCGGTTCAGAGACCGGCCCAAGGTAACCCAACCTAGTGGAGGGGGGGGATGTTGAAGTTCTGAGTCCCTGCTCTCCCTGTTCCCAGGTTCTGCCCTGTAGACCTTGCATCCCAAGGGCAAGGGGTAGCCAGCGACTCTGGGCCTGTTTCCTGCTGGCTTATCCCCTACTGGGTGCCCCACCAGTCCTGAGCCACATGCGGCTTAGTGTCAGGGTCAGGGGTCATGAAGATCAGTATGGCTGAGGCTGGAAGCTACTGGTATTTGTGCGGGTGGGGCTTATACTCCAAGAGTACAAGCACAACGCCATGCTTTTCCAGAGCCTTCTCCCACCTCTCAGGCCCTACATGCCCAGTGAGCCCATTATGAGGCAATTGGGAAATGCCGTCTATAACAGCACTAGCATCGGCTGAGTGGGTTTGACAGGGCTGTGGGCTCCTTCTGTTTCACAGAGGGAACAGCTGAGTGTAGACAGGGTAGGCTGCCAGGGATCCCAGGGGCACCTGGGCTGGGGGTGTGGGGAGGGGCAGGCAGCCCCCAGCTTTGGAACCCACTTCTGGGTGCCAACCTGGAGCTGACATTGCTGCCTCCTGTGCCATACCCTAGGCCCCCATCCACACTAGCCCCCAGCCCCTGCAGATGGGGCCCTGCGCCTACGAGATCAAGCAGTTCCTGGACTGCTCCACCACTCAGAGTGACCTGTCCCTGTGTGAGGGCTTCAGTGAGGCCCTGAAGCAGTGCAAGTACAACCACGGTGAGCAGCTCCTGACTGGGGCAGGAGTGGGAGGGGCAGTCCCTCTTCCTGAACCTGCAGGCTAACCCTGAGCCTGTGCCACCCTTCCCTCCACAGGTCTGAGCTCACTGCCCTGAAGAGACTGGTGTAGACTGGTGCAGATCCATGAGCCAACCCTGCACCCACCTTCACCCCTTCACCAACAGCCAGACCACTATGTCAGATTGTACCCATGTAGCTGGGTTGGAAGTGAGGAGGGGGTTTCTCATCCCCCAGATGACCGGAGACGCAAATGTGCAATTAAAAGAGTTTTAGACCATAGCCTGCTGTGTGCCCTCTCATTTAGTTTATCTGCTGGGGTGGGGTCAGGGGGCATGGATGGATGTCCAACTGAGGGGTGGAATGTTTCACTTCATGCCAGCCAGCATCCTGGGTGCGGGAGGGGGAGGAGCCCTGTTGTAATTTGATGACCTTGACAATCCAAATAGGGATGAGTCGTTAGCAGGGACCCCAAGGGCACCTGACTCTAGGTGCTGGAATCCCTGGATAAGCCTGTTGTCTCCCCCTGTCAGGGTTGCTTGCCCCCACACCTTTGGATCCCCTTCTCTGCACCCACATCTTAGGGACCCCCCCTTGGTGGCCTCACGTCCAGTCTGTGACCTTGCCCCTCTTGCTGATGGCAGCTTCTCAGTAATTCCAGATTCTGCAAGAAGAATGCCACTGGGCTGCTATCTGTTTGGGCCTGATCACACATGGCAGAGGTCATGGCCAACCCCCTTGGATCTGAGTCCAGCTCAGCCACTTGGCTGTGATGTGCCAGGTCACAGGGACTGCTGAAACAGAGAAGCAGGCCCTTAGATCCCAGGGCAGACCTCACTATCATGTGCTCTGTGCTACTGCCTTCCTTGAGTTCACCAGCTCTGTGATGAGCACCTACTGTGTGCCAGGCCCTATTCGATATCTCTGGGGGCACTGAGGATGTTCCTGCCCTTGGGCGTTTATATTCCAGTGGAGTGGTGGGAATGTCTCTTGGTGCACTGTGTTCTAGCTTGTATGTACTTCTGCGTGTGGGGTTTTCTGGGGGAGGGGGGTTTGGAGTCTACCTCTCAGCACACATAAGTCTGTTCGCTGGGACTTCTGGGTGTGAGCATTCCTCCAGGTGTCTGTGTCTCCTCCTTACCTGGCTCCTGGCCCCAGCTAACGGGTCCTGGATGGCAGGGAGCCCTTCCTTCGTGGCTTTGAAAGGGGGCCTTGCTCCTGGTGGTCACGCCGAGCGCTCGTGCGCCTCCTCCGGCCATCACTTGTGGGTTGTAGGCCTGACAGGCAGCGAAGCTCCTCTGGAAGGCCCAAGAAGCCCTACCTATGGGAGGTGGGGAGAAGGCGCACCCTCCCCCTGGGGCTGTAGTGTGAGACTCACCTGCCAGCTCTGGACACTGGTCATCCAGGTTCTCCAGTAGGGACTCATAGCGGGTGGGGGCCCCATCATCCCCCTCTGTGGAGGGAGTAAGACTGATTCCTGACTGGCCTGGTGGTTCCCACCTTCACCTCTCACTCGACCTATTTGCTGGCCCTGGCTGGGGTCAACAAGGCATTGGATGGGAAGGGTCAAGGCTAGGTCCTGGCCAAAGTGGGGGGCTGGCCCGGGCCTTGGGTGGTCTTGGACTGCTGTCCCCCTCTCACATCCCAACATAACTCCAAGGGGAAATCTTGGGCCCCACTTACTGATGATCTGCACAAGGACATAGGTCCCACGCTCCTGCAGCAGGGGGCTGCCCATGGAAGGGGCCTGGGAAGCCCCTTCATCCAGGCTCACCAGGTGCCCATCCTCAGCCAGGAGGGCAATGGCCGCTGGGAGGGCAGGGAGGAAGGCAAGGCAGGGGCTGGTACCTCTGCCTGGGGACTCTTGGCCCCTTCTCCCCAGCACCCCTCCATGCCCCCTCACCATCTGGGGGCACCTGCCCCCTCTGCCTCAAGTGGGCAGTGAGTATCACCAGGCTGCACCAAGTGTTCACCAGCTCCCAGCAGCCAGCTGTAGGGACAGGGCAGAGGTGAGTGAATGGGACCCTCTGTTTCTCCCAGTTGGGACCATCTGTCTTGCTTTCATCTCTTCTGTAACCCGAGGAGGGAACAGGTCTCCAAGATTAAGACTGTACCCTCCTCCACCCATCTTCTGAGATGTCAGTGACCAGGGCACATAGCTCATGCCTCCTGCATTGGGTGCCCCCCTCCCACTCCAGCGCCGCCTCTACACCGGACTTCTCTCCAGCACCAGACCCCCCCATTCTCCTACCCCAGCCCCACCTGCCACCAGAAGTCTGGAAATCTTTAACTGTGGCTAGAGCTTTAGGTGCCTAATGTGCCCTGAAGCTTGAAGACAACTGACTGAATTAGAGACTGTGTAATTTAACAACATGCCCTGTGGTGTTGTGGTGGGTGTTCTCCTAGAGGAGCCCACTGGAATTTCCCACAATCCAGCCACCGGCGTTTCCCCTCAAGGGACTCCAAGAATTTGCTCTGTCTTCTCATAGAGCTGTTTCCCTAAACCCCCCATCCCCTTACCCAAGTGCACCTCCCTTCCTCACACTGCCTCCCCACCCTCCCCTAGGGCGGAGGAAAGCAAGCCTCTGAATGTACTCTCCCCCTACCTGTCTCGGGACAGGGGATCCTGCTTACCTCCAAACATCACTGTGATAAACATGCCTCTGCAGGGGAGAGTAGACAGATGTGTGGGCTTCGATCCCCTAACCTGCGACTTCCTGACTAAGGAAGGATCTGGGGCTGAGATCTATTCTGGGTGGGGCCCTGCCAGGAAACATGCATACGTGTTTGGGAATGGGTGGGTGGATCCAGGCTTAGGTTCTTGCTTGGCCACCCTTGGAGCTGGGCTCCACCAGCCTAGAGGGGTCCCTGCAGCTAGTTCAGGACGCCTGGCCTCCTCTTCCTCCCGCTTGCTGGGTCAGAGCAGCTTTCTGGGTCAGAGCAGCCGGAAAGCAGACTGAGGCCCTCCCAGCTTCCAATCTGGTCTCCATGGCGGTGGGAGCTGCCAAGTCGTCTAGGCAGCAAATGCCTTCCCCACAGTATCCTGGTAACAGGATCTGGGGCTGGAGTATGGGCACTCCCTAAGGCAGGGCTAGAGTGCGGGCTCAAGCCTTGTAGTCCAGGGATGGCCCAAGACCACATCTCCCCACCAGTACAGACAGAGCTCGCAGGCTGAAAGTGGGAGAGGACCCTGTCCCTGGGAAAACTCCCAACTATGAGCTGCGGCCATGGCCAAAGCGTGGCATCCTCACCAACCTTGCTCTCCCCTACCTTCTCAAGGCCCTCTTCCCTGTGCTGTCTTTGCTCTCCTTTCCCTCTCTGCTTTCCTCCACACCTTCAGCCTCCTCTCTCTTTCCTTCTCTCCTTGTTCCATCAAGTTTATTGAGATACGATTTACAGTAAAATTCACTTAAAGTGACAAAAATCTGACAAATCGCATAGAGCCACCACCACACTGGGGAGGCAGATCATTTCCCTCACCCCCAAAATCCTTTATGCCCCGTTGTAGTCAATGCCGGCCCCTGGCAGCCACTGCTCTGTGTTCTGCCCCTGCCTTTTCCAGAATTGTATACAACAAATCATAGAGCATGGAGCCTTTTGAGTCTGGCTTCTTTCGCTTAGCATGAGATTCACTCAGGTTGTTGTGTGTATCAATGGCTCATTCCTTCTTATTGCTGAGAAAGGTCCCATTGTCTAGATGTGCCACAGTTTGTTGATCCACTCACCTATTGTTTGGATTGTTTCCAGTTTTTTGCCATTAGGAATAAAGCCAGTACAGACATTTTTGTGCAGATAGGTTTTTGTGTTTCTGCACCAATCCGTGCCCATCCTTTAACTTTTTCTCTCATTTTCTCTGTCATCTTCTTTCCTTCTTCCCCCTAGCGCCTTTCCCTCTGTCTCTACCTCTTCGTTTCTGTCTGATGCCCTTTCTCCATAAGCCTCTACCAGACCCCTTCAGCCAGGATGCCAGGTAGGTGTCTGGAGCAGGCTCCCATCCTGTGCCAGCTCCCTTTTCCCCAAGGTTTTAGAAATGCCTTCTCCCCCCTTCCCTCACAGTGATTAGGCTGTTTGTCCTGCCCTCTGGGCCACTGAGGCAAGAGGAGGACTGGATCCTCCATGCGGCTCCCCCAGCACCACACTCTGCCTCTGTTTCAGCACTCAGCTCAGTGCTTCCACCTCTAGAAAGGGGGTTAAGAACATGACTCAGCAAAGTCCTTGTGAGGATTAAATGTGGTAACACTTTGTTTATTTAGTAGGCTCCACGCCCAATGCAGGGCTTGAAGTCACAACCCTGAGGTCAAGAGTTGCATGTTCTACCAACTGAGCCAGCCAGGCACCCTTTAAAACATATTACCTTGGTCTCAGCATGCAGAAAGTACACATTCAGTACTGTAGAAACAGGTAGTGTTTCCCCCGAAACTATTTAAACACAGGACACTTTCTTCTCGGGACAGCACTATCTCTGGGACTTGTGTCCTGCAGAACACAGCTCAGGAGTGGCTGCAACCAGATTCCAGAAGAATGGCCACTCCAAGCCCGGGAGCCTCAGCTCCAACCATCATCATGGTTGTCCCAAGAGTTCATCTTCAGTGCGACCAAGGAGGAATCAGATGTTGAGTGTCTTAGAGATGCCCTGAGGAGTTGTTAGGAATGGGATGGGACCCATTGGAGGTAAAGTTCCCCCAAGGGAACTCTCTAGTCTTTGAGTTAATAAGAGTGCACTGTTCTAATTACTTTTATTATTTAGGTATGGCAAGGCCAGCAGACCAGGAGGTTGCCATTGAGAAGATAGTTTGTTCCCTGCAGATCTCTAAAGGAGGGGGCATGCCGCACCAGAGGGGAACACATGGGGAAACACCCAGTAAGTCAGCAGGCAGAGGGAGAGGGGGAGTCTTTACTGGTGGTTTCTGAGGCTAAGAACAGAGGAGGAAGGGTAAGCAGGCTCCAGATTGGCTAGTTTGAATAATTTCAGGGCTCTTCGGGCATAGAGACTTTCCCTGGATGTCAGGTACCTGGCCCTGGGTGACTAAGGCAGGATGATATTGCCCCACGGTATGAGAGCCATAGAGGAGGTGGTTGCGGGTGTGGGCTCTGGATTGGTTTGCATCTGATAAGTGCCTGCATTATTTCAGGAACTGGCTAGCTCTGAGAGGGTCAGTGAGTCCCTCCAAGGTCAGCAAGGCCCCAAATGTCAAAGCATCAGAACACAGAAAATGCAAGGCATGATTAATAGATGCACTGTCCCCAGCACTCGGCAAATAAATCCCGTCTGCTTCTTCCCAACCTTTGGGCTCGCACTATGCTCATCTTCATTTTCCTAATGAGGAAACTGAGCCACAGAGAGGGCAAGGAACTTGCCTGAATTCATGAAGACGAGGAGGTTCTGAGATTCAAGTTTGAATACCAACTTGGGAAGTCAGCTCCCCTCTGTCTGGCAAATTAAAGGGACTGACCATGTCAAGTGCTGGCAAGGATGTCCCTGGAACTCCCCTACCTGCTGGTGGCAGTGCAGATTGATACAACCATGTGGGGAACACTTATGTAATCTACTAAAGCGAAATGTACATGTTCCCTATCACCAGGCAACTCCAGCCCCAGGTGTCTACCAGAAGAAATGAGAGCACAGGTGCACCAAAGACATTGACAGGGATGTTCACAGCGGTTTTAGTTGTAATAGCTAAAGACTGGAAAGCACCCAAATGTCTAATAACAGGAGAATGGTATAGTCATCAAGCCATACACTTAAAATCTGTGAACTTTACCTCATGTGAGTTACACCTCAATAAAAAAGGATCTACCTGCTATAACACACATACGGGTGTATGTGTAGATTTCCAGGCTCCTCGGAAGTCCCTGTGGGCCAGGACCCCAAAGACATCTGGGAAGATAGGGCCAGCTGTTGGGCTCCAGCTACTATACCCCCAAGTCCCCACCCCCAGTTAATGGACTGATTTGCATGCCTTGTCATGGTCCAGGGGCTTCCCCTGCCTGTGCTCTGAAGCACCTGGAACACTCCCAACAGAACAACTCCTGTCTGCCTCCTTGCCTCTGGCCATGGCCTGCTGGCATCTGGCCCTTCTTCTGACTGGGGCCCTCCTGTCAGGTGAGCTCTCCCTAGGCCTGGCTCACCTGGGGTGGGGTGGGGTGGAACTGGCTCCAGAAGGCCCCTGCAAGGAAACAAATCAATGTGGGCAGTGGGAGGGTTCTAGAAAAGGCATTAAGGTGGAGGGGAGAACTGGCTATAGATGGCTCTGCCCTAGACCTGGGGCAAGTCACATATCTGTATGGGCCTCAGTTTCCCCATTTGTGAATGACGAGATTGTTAGGATCCCTTTGGATTCGGAGTCTTTGGGGTCTTTTTAGTTTTTCACAGGGGAAGCTACCCTACAGGACCTCAGGGACAACCTATCCTTGAGAAGATTCCCAGCAGCCAGTTGTCTGAGGTTGAGTCGATGGGTGAGACAGCCCAGGAGGCTTCCTGGTGGTGGTTAATCCATAGCCAGGGTTTGGAAGAGCCAGTGTGACTGAGGGGTAGGGGTCTGCAGGGCAAGGAATGGGGGTGGGCAGCAGAAGGACCCAGAGGCCACCAGTCCCACCCTCTGAACTCTAGGCGCTCAACTGAACACAGATCCTTGGGAACATATCACCAAGGGGGATTTAACAGTCACCAACTCTGTGCCCCATCCAACCTCGAATCCATGGCACTGGGCTATGGGCCTTTTGGGAGTCAGTCTCCATGGAGCCTTCACCAGGTTGGGGCAGGAAAAAAAGGAGCCCATGTCAGGCCTGGGCCCATGGGTGTCTCTCTCTCTCTGTCTTTCAACCAGGCTTGGCCCAGCCGGATGCACTGCTTGTCTTCCCAGGTCAAGTGGCCCAACTCTCCTGCATTCTCAGCCCCCGCCATGCCATCATTGGGGAGTACGGCGTGTCTTGGTATCAGCAACGGGCAGGCAGTGCCCCCCGACACCTCCTCTACTACCGCTCAGAGGAGGACTACCACCGGCCCCCTGACATCCCTGACCGCTTCTCAGCAGCCACGGACGCTGCCCACAACGCCTGCATTCTGACCATCAGCCCTGTGCAGCCTGAGGATGATGCAGATTATTACTGCTCTGTGGGTTACATATCCTAGGAGTAGACTGTGGGATGAGCGCCTCTTGACTGCCTCTCACATCTGCACCCTGACCTTAGGCCCCTAACTTTCTCTGAATCTTGATTTTCCTCCTCTGTAAGATGGGTTAGTAATATTAAACGTGAACAATTAACTATTCTGAGAACCATGAGATCCCTGCTGAAAGAGTGACTGGGAGTGTGGGGGTAGGGATACAGGGGATTGTTACAGAAGAGGAAGCACCTGAGACCCTTGAGGCGGGCCCAGCCCCTCCACTGGCCCCCAGGGGACTCAGACTGGTGGCCTGGGCTTCCTGTTACCTGAGGAACTGGAGAAAGAGAAAAAGGAACCAGCCCTTGCTGCTCCTAGTTCCGCATGGCAGGTTGTGGTCCAACGCTCAAGGGGTGACTGGACTGGGTTCTCATGGAGCCCAGGCTGTTAGCTTGGAGGGCGGAGGGGAGCTCCTGCCTACTCCCTGACTGCCTGACCGGGCAGGGAGGCAGGGGTGTGTGTGTGTGGGGGGGGGGGGGGGTACTCAGAGGCACCTGTGGACCAGGTCAGAAGGTACTGAACACAGGTGGGCAGCATCTCTCCTGTCAGGAACATGTGTTCCACTGGTCTCCAGTGATAGGGGCTATGCCCCTCTCCCCACTCCAGGCTCTCCCACAGGCAGGGAAGGCCTTACCTGAGCAACTGAGCCCAACAGGGAGCACTGGGTAGAGGGGCAATTCTTACCAGAAGCAGAGCTGAGCGTCTGGGTATGGGTTGGGCGGGTGGGGTTCAGGCACATACTCCTCTTCCATCCTGGTTCCCCCAACAGGCGCCTTATGTCTGGAGGTCATTCATCCCTCAGATGTACTGGAGTTGGGGGTCTCCAGGGAACAGAGAGAGTCCCGCCCACCCTGCCAGCCTCCTGGGTCCTCACTGGGCCACTTCTCCATATCTCAGTCTCTATTGGTACCGGCTTGGGCAATCAAGACCAAGGCTACTTAGGGAGGGTGAATCAAACAGGCCCCCTGGGCCTGTGCGGGGTGACGGGCTCCACAGCTTTGGGAACACCTTTCCTTCTCCCGAAAACCCCAGCCGCCCCAGTGTCCTCTGGCTTGCCCCCACCCCCAGGGCAAGTGCAGCCGGAACTCAGCCCTCGGCCTGTGGCTTTAGGCCGGCCTGCCCCTCCCGGTCTCAGTTTCCTCTTCTTCACTCCCGCCAACGCCTACCCAGCTGTTTCCCCCACGACCAGGAAGCGCTTTGAGAACGGACCCGGGACCATTCCCAGACTTTGTGCCCCGAGCCAGAGCGGCTAAGCGGAGGACTACCGGCGCGGCGGGACCACCGAGACGCGAGGACCTCCGCGCGGCCTAGAGCGGTCCCGGAAGTGCCCGCGGGTGGGGGCGGGGCTCCGGGCTCTCGGGCCGCCGCGGGCTACGCGTCAGCAGCCGCCAAGGAGCGAGGCCGGGTCGGCCGCGGGTTGGAGCAGCTCAGGTGCGGCCCCGCCCCGCCCGCCCGCGGCCCCGCCCCGGCCCAGGTGAGCGGCCCCGCCCCGACCTAGGTGAGTGGCTCGGCGTCAGCCAGCGTGACCACCTGCCCCTCCGGTGGCCCCGGGTGTGGGCGTCCCCCATCGGCGGGAAGCATGTAGGGGCTCCAGCGTCGCCGCTTGCGTGGCGTGTGCGTGTCCGCGGCCGCTCGAGGGCCTCCATCCAGGAAACCCTGACCGGTCCGAGGGTATCCCCAGTGCCCAGGCCCTGGGGGCTCCCTGAAGCATAGGGTGACAGATGCAGGAGGAGCCGAAGAAGACCCCGGGAGAGGTGGGATGATGGGGTCCCAGACCTTTGGATCTTCGGCCCCCAAATATTTAAAACATTGTTGAGGACAGTTAAAGGATTGCCAACTTTCTAAACAGAGTGGGAACGTCAGCGTATAGGTGGTCCGTAATGGGAATGGAAAACCCCTAAGGAGGGAACTTTAGAAACACCAGGATTTAACAGGTGGGTGGAGGAAGAGTTGCAATCACAGATACCCAAGAAAAAAATAACCAGAAAGCATTAAAACTAGGGGGAAAACTTTCAGAAACGAAGGGAATAAAGCAGGGGGTGGGAGTGGGTGGGTGGTTCAAAACCTTGAGGTGTTCAGGTAGTAGGCAAGGTGGGTTTAATGAAGGGGTGGACCTGTATTATCACATCTCCCAGGTTTTCAAGAGAAAGCCTGAAACTTACTGAGTTTTCAGTATTGGCAGCTAAGTCAAACAAAAAGGAAAAGTTCAACTCTTTGCGAGCCAAGCAAAAGCGGCTGTGGCAGGATCCCTAGGCTGCCAGTTTGCAACTTCTGAAATGAAGGGTTTTGAGAAGGGAGCTATTGGTGAGCATTGCCAAAAGGGGTGGGAAAGTGAAGTCTGAGAAGAGAGGGATTGGCCATAAGGAGGTCATTGGATGCGACAGCTGAAGACCCTGCTGAAACTGGAAACTTGAAATCTGTCTCAGTGCAGTACACAGTGGTATGATTTTCTTTGGCAACATTTAACATCTTAGGAGGAATTGACGGAGGAGGTTGGTAGTTGGCAACTGGTTACAGCAGGGCAAGGAGGTGAGAAACGTGATGCTGGTCAGAGTCCACAGTTGTTAGATCCACGATAAAGTCTAAGCTAGACAGGGAAGGGTGGACTAAAAGAGGAGAACCTGGGTGAAATTGTTGGGTTGTTAGACCTGATGAGGTGGATTTAGAGAGCCTGAAGGATTGGAGATTATGGTTCCTGAAGAGGAGGGGGAGGAGAGTTAAGTGGTCAAAGAATTTTTGAGAATCCTTCAGTTCTATGCTTCTTTTTACACGGGGCTTTTTTACCCCCTGGAAATTCATTTAAAACAAAACAAAACAAAAGTTTCCAAATAGAAATGAGTTCCATCGTGACTATGCTGATTAATTTAGCATGGCATGTCTTTTGAGCAGCTCATTCTCCATGCTTCAGTGTACCGTTAATAATACCTGGGTATAGAGTTGGTGAGGGTTAAATGCAAATGTGCCTGTAGAAGATCTAGTGGTGCCTAGCACATAGTAGATACTCAGTAAACATGAGCTGTTATCATTATCCTGGTACCTGGGGAGTTTCCCTTCAGCTTGCACAGCAATTTCGGAAGGGGATCCTGAGGGGTTCCCTCAGAGGCCACCATAGTGGGATGGTGGGGGGGGACGAATGGGCAGTCCCTATGGAAACAACCCCTGTTGATTGGAATCATTGTTTTTCTTTCTTTATTGGTATCTCCCATACAATTTATTTAAATAAAGAATTCTTTGCTCCCTTCCCCCCAAAAAGTGTGACCATCAGTTCTAGCACAAAAACAGATGGCTTTCCCTCCATTCAGTCATGTATTTATTCAACAAATGTGTGTGGAGCTTGTCCTGTTGTGCTGGGAGCGCTGGCGATTCCAAAATGAAAGAGCACAGTACCTTGCCCTCAGGGAGCTCTCAGGCAGTGGTGGCGAGAGTCCTGATGGCAGATGTTTGCCATCCACAGCCATGGGTGTTGTGAGAGACGTGCACTGAGTTCCATGGGCCACTCAGGGGATGTGCTGAGATTGTGAGAGTTGTAGGGTGAGTAAAGACATTTGGACTGAGTCTGGGAAGATGAGCCAGTGGCAGTGTGAGAAGGGAGCAGGATCAGTTAGGAGGAGGAAGCAGCAGGCGCCTGGGTGGCTCAGTTGGTTGAGTGTCTGACTTTGGCTCAGGTCATGTTCTCGCGGCTCATGAGTTCGAGCCCCACATCAGGCTCTGTGCTGACAGCTCAGAGCCTGGGGCCTGTTTCAGATTCTGTGTCTCCCTCTCTCTCTGTTCCTCCCCGCTCACGCTCTGTTTCTCTCTCTGTGTCTCTCAAAGATAAATAAACATTTAAAAAAAAAAGAAGAGGAGGAGGAGAAAACAGCAACTAGGAGTATGTGGAAGGAGAGGCTACAGATGGTGCTGGAAGGGCCAGGTGTGAAGGGCTTTGTGAAGGATTTGACCTGCTATAAGATCCCAAGACGGACGATCAGGCCAGTGTTTGGGGATTTGACACTGGTGTCAGTGTAGAGAACTACCAGAGAGAGGGAGTAGAAGCTGGAGGTAGGTGGTCAGTAATGAAATACTCCTGGGGAGTTGCATTGAGGCCTGAGCTGTGACCTGACAGACAGGCAGAGACCTCTTAATAAAGCTTCAGGAAATGGACAGACTAGACATATGGGGTAAGAGAGAGAGAAGTCTAGGCTGACTCCCAGTGTTGTGGCTTAGGCTCCTAGCTGGAGGGGGTGCAGCCAACCTAGTGTAGGAGGGAAGTCTGTGCCCTTCCTCAGAATCCCCTACCCCCAACATCCTCCAGTAGCTAGAATCTTGCCCCTTTTCCACAATGGCTCTACTTCCTATTCTAGTCCGCCTTTCAGAACAACCTCAGCCTTTTGATTCTAGACACTACAGTGTGGCACTTGATTCTGTCTTTTTTGTAGTTTTTTTAAATTTTGTATTTTTTTTTTGAGAGAGAGAGAGAGAGAGAGAGAGAGATTGTGAGTGGGGGAGGGGCAGAGAGAGAGAGAGACAGGGACAGAGGACCCAAAGTGGGCTCTATGCTGACAACAGCAAGCCCGATGCGGGGCTCTAACTCACAAACTGTGAGGTCATGATCTGAGCCGAAGTTGGACGCTCAACAACTGAGCCACTCAGGCACCCCTGTAGTTGTTTCTGATAAATCAAACTGTTTGCTAATTCAGTGGGGATCATCTCAAGGGCAAAATTGTATCTTCTGCTTATTTTGTTATGTCCACGATAGAGTATGACACAAGAAGGAGGCACTTACTAGGTACTTGATTTGCAGACTTGACAATGTCCCTTGGTTTCTTTTCAGATTTGCAGACTTGACAGTGTCCCTTGGTTTCTTCCCAGGTGACGAGAACAGTAAGCGTGTCCTTAAGAAGACCATCTTTTAAGAAATACAGTCATTGGGGGTGATACTAGATTCCCAATGGAGGTTCCCCCAGCAGCCAAGCTTGGTGAGACCTTTGTGTTTGAGGACGGATTAGAGATGCAGCAAGAACTTTTCCCAGAGGAGGACCTGGGGGACCCTTTTCTTCAGGAAAGAGGCTTAGAGCAAATGGCTGTTATTTATAAGGAGATCCCTCTTGGGGAGAAGGACGAGGAACATGACGATTATGAGGGCAATTTTAGTCTGTGCTCAAGCCCTGTTCAGCATCAGAGTACCCCCCTGGTACACAGACCCCAGGACGATGACCTTTTCGGCCAAACCTTCCTCCAGAAATCAGACCTTAGTATGTGTCAGATAATCCACAGTGGAGAAGAACCCAGTAGACGTGACTGTGAACAGGTGAGCAGGGTGCATGCAGGACCTAATGAACCTCACAGAACTGCGCTGCCAGCAAAACCCTACGCGTGTCGGGAATGTGGGAAGGCCTTCAGCCAGAGCTCCCACCTTCTCCGGCACCTGGTGATTCACACCGGGGAGAAACCCTACGAGTGTTGTGAGTGCGGGAAGGCCTTCAGCCAGAGCTCGCACCTTCTCAGACATCAGATAATCCACACGGGGGAGAAGCCCTATGAATGCCGGGAATGCGGAAAAGCCTTTCGCCAGAGTTCAGCCCTCACGCAACACCAGAAAACCCACACTGGGAAGAGACCATACGAGTGTAGGGAATGTGGGAAAGATTTCAGCCGGAGCTCAAGTCTCCGAAAACACGAGCGCATTCACACGGGTGAGAAACCTTATCAGTGTAAGGAATGCGGGAAATCCTTCAACCAGAGTTCCGGCCTGAGCCAGCACCGCAAAATCCACACCCTGAAGAAGCCTCACGAGTGTGAGCTCTGCGGGAAAGCCTTCTGTCACAGGTCCCACCTGATTCGGCACCAGCGGATTCACACGGGGAAGAAACCTTACAAATGTGAAGAGTGTGGGAAGGCCTTCAGCCAGAGCTCCAACCTCATTGAGCATCGGAAGACGCACACTGGCGAGAAACCCTACAAATGCCATAAGTGTGGTAAGGCCTTCAGCCAGAGCTCATCCCTCATCGAGCACCAGCGCATCCACACCGGGGAGAAGCCCTATGAGTGCGGCCAGTGCGGGAAGGCCTTCTGCCACAGCTCGGCACTGATTCAGCACCAGAGAATCCACACAGGGAAGAAACCCTACACATGCAACGAGTGCGGCAAGGCCTTCCGGCACAGGTCAGCCCTGATCGAACATTATAAAACCCACACCAGAGAGAAGCCCTATGAGTGTAACAAATGCGGCAAGTCCTTCAGGGGAAGCTCACACCTTATTCGGCACCAGAAAATCCATGCTGGGGAGAAGCTCTAGAAAGAAGAGCTCACACCAAAGCTCGAAACCCTTTCCCAGATGGAGCCCACACCCCATAGCTTTGTCTCTGAGACCCCACCCACCCCCCTGATCCCAGGGCCAAAAAGAAATGTGTCAAACTAGGTGCTCCTGGCCATCCACACTAGCAGCAAGGCCCCCTCTTGGCCAGCTGGGTGCCCCACACTCAGCAGGTTTGCGGAGTGGAAGGGAGGGTAAACTAACAGGAAAGCTGCTAAAATGGAGGCCTGCCCAAAAAAGAGAGCTGGCCTTCAATTGTTCATGTTTGACTCCCAAGCCCAGGAGACTGAATTTTGCCGTCTCTTCACCTTTGCCAAAATTCAGAAGAATGAACGCCAGAGGGAGAAAGTTGAGTTAAACACACAAGAATGTCAGGTGAACTCTTTTAACATCAGGTTGCAGTTTGGCACTTTTAGAAGACAGAACTCTGCTTATAGTCCAAATCAGCTGAAGGAAGATGAATCCAAAAGTAGATACATTAGCAGCAAAATGGAATCTTTCACCTGGCTTGGGCATTGGTGGGGACAACCGAAACAGGCTACAGAAGAAAGGGAGGGTCTGGAAGGATTCGTTCTGGGGTTGAGGGAGAGGGTGGCAAGCCCCTGGTGTGGTGTTTTAATCTCTGTTCTGGATTAGAGTGAGGTTGGTCTTTGGCAGGTGGCTCTTTCACAAGAGGGTTGAGGTTTCATTCCATGGGCCAGAGGATGTTTGACACTGCCTCGGACTCAGCCTGGCACAAGGAGTTAGTGCCCTCCAGTGATAACCCCTCTACAAGACCCAGGGCCCCCAAGACCATGGTATGCCTTGGTTGTCAGCAGGGCCCGTGTCTGGTCTGGCTTCCAGTGCCGGGGGACATAGGAAGCAGGGCTATTCAGAGGTCCCAGTTCTGCCCCTCCTATTCCAGTGGCCTTGAGGAGGCTCCAAGGCTCGGTTTCCCTATCTGTGAGATGTGGATGGTGGGACCTGGCCACGTACCTCTGAGGGTCCAAGGCTCCTGTTCGCCATGAAACCACCCATGAAAGTGCTTTGGTGACTGGCAGTTGAAGGTGGGTAGAGACCCAGTGTGACCCTTGTCCCACTCAGAGATCTGAAAGGCAACCCTGTCTGTTTTCCAGGTGGCCGCTCTCACAGCAGGCCCTCCCATTAAACCAGAGCTTAGGCTTTCCTTCACTCCCTCCAGCCTGCACCCTGGGCCTTGTCCCAGACAGGGACCCTTCCCAGATGCCATCCTGAACCTCCCCCTAGCAGCAGCATGGTCTGTGTGGCCTGTGTCCCATGCTTTGGGCTGTCCTCTCCCTGGGTATTGTTCCAAAAGTACCATCGCCTGTGTCCTGTTAAGACCAACTCAGTCGGTATCCCCAGAGGAGGGGCTCAGACAGGGGTGTGTTTTTAAAGCTCCCCAAGTGATTAGGGCATTCCGGCCAGGGTGTGAGCCCTCTGCTGGGCATCCGTGCAACCCTAGCATCACCCAAATGTCAGGTCTGCTTGCCGTGAGCAGAGCTTGAAGGTGGCAGTTCTGTCTCAGTCCCCATGCCTCCCAGCCCCCAGGAATGGGCTCAGGCAGTGCTATGTCTGGCTAGTTGGTAAGTGTCCCAGGTGCTCAGGCCTTCATTTGGCCACTGGGATCTCTTTGGTGCTACTTTCCCCCAGGCTCCTCAGAGGCAGTCTGAGCTATTTTGAAGTTTTCCAAAAGTTGATGGCTGGAATCCCATAACCCCATCATGGTAATGCTGGCTATTTCAGCTAATCAAGGGGTTGGCTTGGCAGTTATGTATAGTTTTGATGAATAAAAATGAGCAAGTCATAGTTGTTAGTAAGTGGGACTTGGCAGGCTAGGAATTTTCAGAGGACTGGTCTCCAGCTGGGGGATCACAGTGGGAGTCCCAGCCTGGAGAACAGCAGTTGCTCCCGTCCAGCTCTTCTTGAAGGAGTGTGTGAAACATAGCACCGCCAGTTGGTCAGGTCACCTAGAACCTGCTGTACCACTAGCTTGACTGGGTGGCCCCTGGCTGTCTCCTGCAGGTGGCCTGTGCTGAGGGTCTTCAGTCATTTACCATGAGTGCAGAGAGAATCAAGACGCCTGTTCAGTGTGGGTGGGACAGCAGACCCCTCCCCTAGATCTACCTCCTTGGCCATCCCTATTTGGCCTTGCATGGGCCCGGCCTCGGCCTCTCCTTATTGAGCAATCATCTGGGTCCTACCTTTGCTGTCTCTTTCCGTGTGCCTCTGCACACCCCAGCCAAATCGATTTTCTTAAAGCATCTCTTTGCACATGTCACCACTCTCCTTAAAACCAACCTGCAGGGGCTTTTCTGCACATAAGCCCCCATTTCAGCCAACCTGGTTTGCCCCTTCTGAACAAACCACAGGGAGTTCCTGGCCACCCGCCCAGACGCTCTCTCCACTCCCAGTTTCTCTCCACTGTTTTATGCGGTTCTTGCATTTTGGAATATGCACTTTCTCCTCCTCCTCCCCCCACCCTCTCCTCCCTCCTTTCAACAATTTATGGAACGTGGGGAATGAGACCCCCTTTCTGAATAGTTGACGGGTCCTCACAGAACTATGGTAAGACCAGGTACTTTTCAAAGCGTGAGCAGAACCTAGTCCTTTCTTTTCACATTTCTTCACTGTTTTATGTGTTTTCAAATCCTTCATTTTATTTAGGTTCTTGAACAGTGTAATAGAACATCCTGGTAATATTTTAATCGCCCTTGAATTTAGTTGTCATTTTTGTTTGGCTGTCTTACTTTTTTTCTTCTTATGACAGACGTTGAGTGTTGTAAAGCTCCAACTCTTGGTTTTGTTTACTAATCGAATTGTTTTGTCCAACTGTATGTATTCCATCTCTCTCTCTCTCTCTTTTTTGACTTAATACTTCACATTTCTAAGATTAATTATTTAGATACAGTTAATTGTATTTTTAATGTTTCTAGTAAAAGTAGTTACTTTGGTCTACAACTTTTTTCTCAGAGCTTTTTCTGTCCTCTGTCACTTTGACATGTGCTATTTTTTGTTATTAGGAATCTCCTTTTGGCCCAAGTGTTATTTTTTATATTTCCACGTAATGAATGCATAGGTCATTGCTGTCATCTTACTGTACTGTGGTGTCAACATTTCTAAGTGTCCATAGAACTTCTCTGGGCCTGAATATATGATCCATTTTTATAAAGCATTTGTGTACTCTCAAGAAATGTATTTTTACTCTATCACTTCTATTTGTGAACTCAGTTTTTAAATTACTGTATTCAAATTCACACCTTCTCTGTTGCTTACTTTACAAGTTCTTAACCTGGGGTCTGCAGATTGCTTAGGAGTCCATGAGCATGCAGATATATTTTGGAGGTTGTGTAGAGGGATCAAACAAAGCTGTGTGGTTATGTCCATGAATGAATTGCTTGGGGCTGGGGTGGGGTGGGGTATCTGTAGCATTCACGACATTTTGGAAAGGCTCTGTGACCCCAAAATAGTTAAGAACACTCATTGGCCTGGTCAAATCATGGTCTGATGTGTTTCTTACCCTACCTATTTCTGTTTCACTTTGTTTCTATTTTATGTATGTCCTTGTAATATTAGATGTACAGTTCTCTCCAATCCTTTTTGAGAAGTAGGCAGGGTATCACTAAGTAAGTACCATGATATTTGGAACATATATATTGAACAGTAATATATTGAAAAATTGTGCCTTTTAGTACCCTCCTTGCCTTTCTTAAGGCTTCTAGCTGAAATTTCTCTTTTTCAGATATCATAATTGAAGACCCTGGCTTTTTTCACTTTGCATTTGCATGAGTTTATTTAGCTCAGCATTTTATTTTTAAAATTTGTGTATGTACTTTGCTGTATAGCTTATAAACAGCAAAGTGTTGGATTTTGTTTTCTGATTCTATAATTCTTTTTATGTAAGAAGTTCTCATATCATTATCATTTAGAGTAAGGTATAAATTATCTTCATATTTATATTTTAACATATATTAACATATTTAACCCAGAAAGGCCATGTCTTTTAATCTCTTATCTCTAGGAGTTATTAACCATATGTGGAGTATCATCTCTGGGTAGGCTAGAGGCTCCACCATTGGGCACACCTGCTCCTCCCTGTCTTCGTCAGTGCCAGGCTCTGTCCTGAACCCACTCTAACTACCTGTGGCTTCAGTGTTTTTGGCTGTAACACGGAGGAATGAGGCCACCTCACAGCCTTGTGGAGCTCAGAGGAGTAAGAAATACAAACCTTCATGGCAAACTGGAGGCGTAGAAGATTCTTATACTATTAGTGTTTTGAAAGATTTCTTTAATTTTCTGTTCTTACTACCAGAGTTCTTTCAACATAACCTAGGTGCTTTGCTTTTTAGAAAATATTGCCAGATATAGCGAGAATTAGACATCACAGATCCGTCCCATGCTCCCTGAGTGAACCTGTATGGTAATTTGATCTCATAACCTCCATCCCCATCACCCGTCTGTCCCAGGTGGGTTCCCTGTCAACCTTCCCTTTCCCCCTCTCCATGGTGGGAGAAAAGCACTGTCATAATTGCAAAGGATCAAGAATATGGTCACTCTGGCCACTCCTCTTGGCAGGTAGGGAAACTGAGGCCAATGACTTACCAAAGGTGTGGCGAATTAGTGTCACATCTACCTGGCAGCCATAGGGAAGAACAATTCCGGATGTTATGCTGGAGCCTTGGTTACTTGTTGCCAGGACTTCTCCAAGGTGAAGAGTGGTTTAGTCACTACCAGCCGAAGTGAAAACCATATACTCTCAGTGTGCTGAGTTGCTCAGCCTTTGAGGGGCAAGTTGCTGAGTTGCTCAGCCCTTGAGGGGCAAGTTGACATTTGCCAACATTACACAAGGCGGATATATATATTTGCCAGAATGTTGATGCACAGATTTACTGGGGGTAGGAAAAGAGAAGCCCTTTTCGGATGGAGAACCCCATCTTCAGTATCTAATAGCCCAGGAAACTGCATCAGAAGGTTGCCTGGTGAGTGTGGAATTGGGGTGTCAGGACATGGACCATCCCTCCTGCAGTACAGGCCATACAATTGCACAGTCCTCTGAATGCTGGTGGGGGGCACATGCTGAAGACCTCCAGTGTCTGTGGCCTCCCCCCTGGGGGGTGTCCTCCCTCTGAGGTCCAGAGCACCTGGTGACAACCTGCAAACCTGTGAAAGGCTCTTACGAGAGCTCCCCAAGTGAAGTGTCTTCCTTTTGCCACCACCCTTAGCCAGGCTAACTCTTCTCCTCCCCAGAGGTAACTGGATGCACTACTCTTTCTGCTCCCTGCACCTCACTTAGGTCTTCCAGGTCCACACCAGAAATGAGAGAAGGAGTCACAAGCAGCCAAGTAACAATGTGCTCCTTATGTAGCCTTCATGTTGCCTCATCTTCAAGAAAAGGAAGTGGCACCTTGTGTGGTTCTGGATAGGTCTCCCAGGACCACAGGCACCCCCAAAAGTGAAGAGCTGTCCTGGGTTCATGGTGGGAGTGAAAAGGGGGTAGAGTTAGTTGCCTTCTTGGAGGCTAGTGAGGTTTTATCTGGTCTTATAAATAAAGCCCAAGGTCTTTCCTTTCTGATAGCCCATCCTGGAGGTCTCCAACAGGGGCCTCTCTGCCCATCTTCCTTTCTATCTGACAGCTCTGGAGGGGAGGAGCCTGCCACCGGGTCCCACACTGCGCTGTGGAGCAAGTGCTGTGTGCACAAGAGACTTACTCCTGCCTGTTCTGCATGTCAAGAATGCTTTTCCACCCTCTATCACCTGTTCTTTTCTCCAGACTCTGATTTCAAGCCAAGAGCTAGAAACCACTTCCTGCTGTGCCTTCTCATTCACTGATTTCCACCACCCCCCCGCCCCCAAGTCTTGCCCTTAATATCTCTTGATGCCACCTCTTCCTGTCATTTGCTCCCACCTTGGGCTGCTGCCATCCACTGCTGGCCTGCTGCACCACCCCCTCCCTGGCCTCCTACCACTGGCCAGACTTCCCCTCCTGGTTTTCTCCCCTTGGCAGTCAGAGTAAGCATTCTACTCTCTGATGGGGTCACTACCTTCCTCAAGCACCCCTGTTGGTTTCTGTCAACCTAAGTTTTGAGGCCAGCCTGTAGGCCCTTCCTGATGTGACACCCTCCTTCTCACCCAGGCCCTCCATGCTCCAGCCACACTGAACCCCTATGTTCTGGAACATGCCTTCCTCTGGCAGGAAGGGTCCCTAAGGGTACACCCATCTCCCTCCCATGGAAAGAGCATGGGCTGAAGATGGGGCATCCTTCTCCAGGATTAGCTATTCTGAGAAGGCCAGGCTCCCCTCCCCCACACAACCTTCCCCAGCCCTGTGCTGTATTCTAGGTGTCAGGTGCAGCTGGACCAGGGAGGAAGACCAAGTTTAGGGTCAGGGCCAGCACTCTGGCTAGTGGAGAATGAGAAGATAGAGTGGGTCCAAGATAGGGTGACTATTCTCCTTTATGTCATACTATGACACTTTCACATCATCTCAACACCTGGCATATTTACAGTCCTCCTAAAAATGACTTTGCAAGCACCCTAACTATGGTTTTGACTGAGCCCTCACCCTCCACAGCCTAGCCCCTGACCAGGACAGCCAAATCTCAGACTCTCACAGTGACTGAATCTCACCTGGTCCTTGGTTTCTTCCCACTATGATGGAGCCAGGGCCCAGCCGGAATTTCAAGGGAAGGCTAGTTCATAGAAGAGTGAAGCAGGGAGAGCCTGGAATCAGTTTCAAGATGACAACAGAAGTCCTTGGCATCTTGTGTTCTCAGGCACTGAAGGGGAGAATGCTGGCAGGAGCCTGTTTCCCCATAGTACCTGCAGCAGGAGAGTGACAGGGAGGGAGACAAAGAGACCAGCCAATCCATAGAGACAGAGAACTGTCCAGGGCAGCAGTGGGTTCTCCTTGTCTGAGACCTCAGTGCATTCCAGGGCTAAGTATCTGACATGAAGCAAGAGGTCACCAGGGGGTGCTGGGAGTCTGCCTGGCAGAGATCAGAGAAACAGGACCCCACCTACCTGTGGAGTGCACACCAGCCTATGGGATGCCCAGCAGCTGCCTCCCCTCTGGCCTCGCCACAGGAGCAGATCCAGCATCTCCTTCTCACCTTTGCTTCAGCCATTCTGCGGGTCTGAAGCCAGAGGGGAGGTAGCTGCTGGGCATCCAACCTCCACCTCCACAGGAAACCAAGCTTGGGGACTCCTACCGGATGCATGGGTGCTACCAGATTTTTACACATCCCTGCCAGGAACTAACAGAACAAGTGTGCTGTGAATGGAAAAGGCTAGAGAAGACTTGAACAAGACAGTTAACCTCCTAGTCATCCATGGAGCAGCACATGCTGAGTGCAGAACACACATTCTTTCCAAGGCACACAGAACAAAAAGTGCATACATGCTGGGCTATAAAGAACAGAATCAGCAGATGTCAAAGGGCTGAAGTACAAATTATGTTCTTGGAATACAACACAGTGATGCTAGTAACCAGAAACATGTAACCAGAAAACCACTTTGAGGTGCCGCTTACCCCCCCTCACCAAGGTTCACCAGCCTGGGACACCACCAGCAAGAATGTCCTCCCAACTTTGGGCTCTACTAGTTGAGAAGTTTTCATTCCCAAGAGAAGCAGACTTCTTCCAGGCACACAAGAGGCCACCCCCTTGGCCACTGTGGGCATCTCCTATCAGTGAACAATTGGGCACGGGTGATTGGTCTGACTGTCAGGTATTGGGAGCTGGAAGGAATGTGTCTGGAACTCTGAGGACCTCAGGGTACCTTCATCCCATGATGACAGTTAATGCCAACTACTCCCGACTCCTTCAAGCAGGAGTGCTCATGTCCTAGACCCTCAAGAATGGAGATTTGGGTTACCCCACTGGACAAGTAACCCTGACCAGCAGAGGTGCTTGCTGAGGGCAAAGGGAATACAGAATGGGCAGTGGGAACAATAAACACCAGCTCTAACCAAGTAAGTAGGTTAGTACTTACTGCCATGTCTTTCTTGTTTCTACATGAATATCTATTTTAAGATTAAAAACAATTTTTTTAATATTTAATTTGAAATTAAGAGAGCACGAGCAAGGGAGGGGCAGAGAGAGAGGGAGTGAAAGAATCCCAAGCCGGCTTCACACTGTTAGCACAGAACCCAACACGGGTGCAAGTGGGGAAGGGGATGAAGGAGAGGGAGAGAGATAATCTTAAACAGACTCCTCGTTCAGTGCAGAGCCCGACTCAGGGCTCAATCTCCCAACTGTGAGATCATGACCTGAGCCGAAATCAAGACACTTAACCAACTGAGCCACCCAGATACCCCTAGAATTTTATTTTTAATTTCTCTCTACACCCAATATGGGGCTTAAACCCACAACCCTGAGATCGGGAGTCACATGCTCCACCAAATGAGCCAGCCAGGCACCCCTACATCTACATGCATTTATAATAACAGCCCCCCCCCCATTTCCATACAATCTAACACTAGATGTATTAATAGTGGGTAACTTCTATTTCAGTATCTAAGTTACAGGATATCAAATGGGTGTGTGAATCTTGACAAAGACTCTTTGCTGGATGGAACTGCAGTCAGGCTCCTGAACCTTCTCCTAGGCTCATCTGTGCACTTCCTTCTATTATCTGATTTTAGCAAGAACTCTCTGAAGTCCGTCTAACCAGAATCCCCCCACCCTCAATTCTGATTGGGTTCCTCTTCCTCTGCCATCCCCCGGGTAAGGTCTGATCACCCTGGCCTGTCTTCAATAAAGAATCCTGTTAGGTCGGGTTAGCCAGAATCCCCCTTACCATGGTGTCCCCTCTTAGTAATCTTCTATCCACTGCCCCTTGCCCTTTGCCTTGGCAACAAATCCCCACTTGCCCATGCTGTATTTGAAATGAGCCTGGTTCTATACTGAGGTCTCTTTCCTCCTATTCCAATAGTTCCTGAATAAAACCTGTTTTTACTACTTTAATTTGTTGACCTTAAAAATAGGCAGCCACCGTTATTTTACCAGCAAAAGATAGGATTACTCATAGCAGGGAATTGCAATCTGTGACAAGTAAGCTACAGCAAACATCATTGGCTGGTCCAGCAAACAAAGCAGAGGAACATTATATTATTGAAAAGAAAGAGAGGAAGTTGGGAGGGACTATTTTAAATGAAAGTCCATTGGAGGGGCACCTGGTGGCTCTGTCAGTTGAGTGTCTGACTCTTGACTTTGGCTCAGGTCATGATCTCACGGTTCATGAGTTCGAGCCCCGTGTTGGGCTCTGTGCTGATGGTGCAGAGCCTGCTTGGGATTCTCTCTCTCTGTCCTTATCTCTCTGACCCTCCCCAGTCTCTCTCTCTCAAAATAAATAAACTTTTAAAGAAATAAAACTTCTATTAAAAAAAGACAAATGAAAGTCCATTGGAGAAGGGCAAGAGTTCTGGGTGATGGCCATTTCTCACTGCCTGAGTTGCTGGGGTAGTCAATTTTTTGTAGGAGATGCAATGTTCCTCTTTTCCTGTGAGCCTGTAATTGATTCTTTCCTATTGAGGATTCTTCTTTTGTAGAAGAATTACTCAAAAGTAATAGATAACTTTTGAGTCTTGGTATGGCATGAGAGTTTCCCTCTTCTGGCTTCCCGACTCCAACTCAGTGAGGTTTGCCCTTTATTAATTTTCACATTTCATCTTTTGATGAAGATCTTTCTCTGAAAGCATTGCTGATCAAGAGCCGTGTCTTCTTTTAATTTTTAAAAAATGTTTATTTTTGATAGAGAGAGCATGAGCAGGGAAGGGGCAGAGAGAGATGGAGACAGAGAATCTGAAGCAGTCTACATGCCATCAGAGCAAAGCCCAACATGGGGCTCGAACCCAAGAGCCCTGAGATAGTGACCTGAGCTGAAGTCAGATGTTCAACTGACTGAGCCACCCCGGTGCCCTGAGAGTCAGGTTTTCAGTGGTCTTTTGTTCCTCAGTGCCAGGACCTTTCCTGGGTGTCATGTGTCACAATGTAGAGAAGTTGTCCAAATTGGAAATCTACTGAGGTCATGTTCAAGTAACAAGGAGGTGGAGCAGAAGAACTCTCAGGCACTTCCCAGCTATAGTCCGTATTTATCAAGATCATAAACACTGGAGATCATCTCCTTCTTGGACACATCCTTTTTATAAAGGTTGGACAGCCAACAAGTACAAAATGAAACATAATATGATAATTCCAAATTGCATGATGATCCTAGGGTTTCAGAACCCTAGGTATGAAGACAGCCAACTGAAAATATTTCTTGGCACTTATTCTAACTTAGGGGAGAAAAGTTCTCCTTGTGGAGGCAAACCCGGAGTCATGTATGCCTCCTGGAATTCCCCACTTTAAAGCAGTCATGAAAACAGAATAATGAATACTGCAAAAGCACACTTACAGAATTAACCAAGTGCATTGGGGACAATGTAGTGCAGGTCTAAACATGAAGCAATAGCTGATGAACTTTTTGCAAAACAGCAAAACCTTAAAGACATTTTAAAACAGCACTGTTATCTCAAAATGGAACTGAATGTATTATCCATGGTACAGTCTAATAAATTCAGAAACCATGAACTTGGGTAAGAATCCAGAGTTATTCAAGGGTCCAGATGAAAAGCACAATCTTCTGTTAATCTTGAGCCTTCTAACAGGTCTTGTCTGGACATCTTGGGAAAGTGGTCTTGTCAGATGTCGTCTGCTTCAGTTCCAGGTCACCAGATGCTGTACAGGTCCAGTGAGATTTTGGTACTTTCTTTACACGTGTTACATGAATCCAAGAGTCTGTTCCCTGGAGTTTGGCAGCACAAGGGTTGGTTAGCAGCCCCTTTTAAGGACCTTTCCAGCAAGGTTGAAGGGAGTCTTTCTGAAGGTATCTTTTCCAATAGACAATATCTCCAGATTGCAAGGCGTGATGCTTAAGGTCTTAATCTCCTGGGAGTACACGGTGAAAAGACTGCTCTACTGAAGCATGGTTATTTTTAATAGAAGCAACTAAACCTTTACAATATTGAAATATATCTCCTTTATCAATTGTGGGTCAAAGGAGGGAGGGGCCAAGTGCATTTGAGGTCTTGTGACCCTCTCAAAGGGTGAGAGTCTCCAAATTCCAAAGAGGGTAGATCTGAGATGTAGAAGGACTGATGGCAATGCTTTCAGCCATATATTTGTAGGGTCTCTACAACTTTTGCCAGTCGTGTCTTAATAGTGCCATTAGTGTGTTCAACTATCCTGAGGATTGAGGTTGATATGTACAATGGAAGTGTTGTATAATTGGCCAAACACACTTGCTGAAGCAAATCAATCAGCAAAACGGTTTCCCTGATTATTATGAAAATTCTAAAGGGGTTCCACAGGTAGGGATAATCTTTTCTAACAGAATTTTAGCTGTAGAAGCAGCAATGGTCTGTCTACAATGGGAAACTTTGGCCTAGTGAGAAATCCTACAAACCATGACTAAAACACATTTATATGCATGAGACCAGAGAAGCTGTATGAAATCTATTTGCCAAACTTCAAATGATCCAGTGGGCAGTTTAAAGTGTCTGGGAACAATTTAAACAAGGTTCCCTGAACTGTACTTTGGACAGTTGGGACAAGTGAGGTAGACATTTTTTGCAGCCTTATTAATATTTCCCCACCAATATTGGTTCACGAATGCCATAATTTTGTCAGTGCACCAATGTTTTAATGCATGTGCAGTGGTAGGTAGTGGGAAATCTAGAATTTCTGAACAGGCCAAATTGTTATTTATCATCCTGATAAATCAGAGTTCTCTCTTTTTATCAAACCAACAACAATTAATTAATTAATTAATTATTTTAGAGAGAGGGAGAGACTACATGAGTGGGGTAGAGGGGCAAAGGGAGAGAATCTTTTTTTTTTTTTAATGTTTATATATTTTTGAGAGAGAGAGACCGTGCATGTGCATGCAGGAAGGGCAGAGAGAGTGGGAGACAGAAGATCTGAGGCAGGCTCTATGCTGCTAGCAGAGACCCCTGATGTGGGGCTCAAACTCCTGAACCATGAGATCATGACCTGAGCCAAAGTCAGACACTTAACCGACTGAGCCACCCAGGGGCCCAGAGAGAGAGAATCTTAAGTAAGCTCCATGCTCAGCGTGGAGCCTGATGCAGGGCTCAGTCCCACTATCCTGGTAGCATGACCTGAGCCAAAATCAAGAGCTGGACACTTAACCAATTGAGCCACCCAGGCCCCCCAAACCAACAACTATTAGATTTCCAATATTGTTTTTCCTTTTCTGGGGCCAATTGTTGGGTGTCAATTTTTCCAAATGATCATTTGGGAGAACATCTCTTTGGACCATGAGAAAGGTTTAGTCATTGTTTTTTTAACAGCATCATTTTTGCCAGAAATATCAGCAAGGTGATTTCCTTTGGCTTCCAGGGAGTCCAGTCTGGAATGCCCAGGTACGTTAACAATAACGAGAACTACCAGCCATGTGTATGTCATCTAATAAATTTTTGACACAGGAGCCACTTTAGATTTTATCCCCATTAGAGGTAAGGAAACCTTACATAACGTTGCTGTTTCCATAACATTCCAAAGTCATGAGTGACCCAAAAGGCATACGAAATATGGGTATAAACATTTGCAGTTCACCATTGGTAAGATACAAGCTTGAGTAAGGGGGTAAATCTCAGCCTCTTGAGGAAGTAGCTAAAGGTAAAGGTGTGGTGTCAAGTTCAGAAGGAGTTGCAATAGCATACCCAGCACAATATTTACTATTTTCATACTTTATTTTATTCATTTATATTAATTAATTAATTAATTAATACTTTCATACTTCTATGAAACCCATCGGTAAACCCTGGAAAATATGCAGTGGTTAAAGGAATTGTTAACAGGGGTGCCTGGGTGGCTCAGTCGGTTGGGCGTCCGACTTCGGCTCAGGTCATGATCTCACAGTCCGTGAGTTCGAGCCCCACATCGGGCTCTGTGCTGACAGCTCAGAGCCTGGAGCCTGTTTTGGATTCTGTGTCTCCCTCTTTCTGACCCTCCCCTGTTCATGCTCTGTCTCTCTCTGTCTCAAAAAAAAAATAAAAACGTAAAAAAAATTTAAAGGAATTGCTAACAAACTGTCATGGGGAGTCAAAAGGTGATCTGTCAATGTTAAGCTGTTACAAGGGGTCTTGTCCATGAAGGAGAAACAATAGCCAGGTTAAGGTTACTGCAGCAAGAAGGAGTTCTAGGGGGAGCAGGCTGCAAGAGGATCCCCTAGGAAGTGAGGCAGCTGGCTGAAGAGTATTGACTGACAAGAATTTAGGAGGGCTTCTACTGCATGGGGCACAGGGATGATTAAAGGGGACCTCACAATTACCTCTTCAGTTGTCTTAGCCGAAAGGGCAGTGGCAGGAATGGCTCTGGGGCAATGGGGGATATCCCCATGCCACAGGGTCCAGTTGTTGGCTAGGGTACCTTATGGGCTGATGATTGTCTCCATGTTTTTAGGCAAGTACTCCAAAGGTATTCCCTTCCCTCTCACATAAAAGGAAAAAAAGGGAAGGCAATAATTAGGGTGCCCAAGAATGGGGGTTTTTGTCTCCCAAACTATGTTGTCCCAATTTTTCTAAATAAGAAGGCCAGGTTTGTCATTTCTTAGTAAAGCATTTAGAGGTTGAGCCAGAAAAGAGAAGTTTCGAGTCCAATTTCAACAGTAGACAGGCAGTCCAAGAAAACCTCATAACTGGCGCTTAGTGTTAGGTTTGGGGAATTTCAGATTTCAGGCTGCCACAAAGCCTACCTAGATCCAAATGTAGTCCTTGTTCCAAGATCAGGTGCTCTAAGTATCAAATCTGAGTTGGAGTGAACTGCAATTTTTCTTTGAGGACTTTATGGCCCTCTAGGGCCAAAAGTTTTAACAGGTAGATATTGTTTTCCTGTGAAGAGGTTTGGGAAAGGGAGCAGAGAAGCAAATCATCTGTGTGTTACAACAAAGTAGAGCCTGCAGAAAACATTCTGTCATCCAAATCAGCTTTTGAGATTTGTGAAAAGTAAGGATTCTCTGTGAAACCCTGGGGCATCACTGTCTGGGTGTATTACCGTTCTTCCCAAGTGAAAGCAAAAAGATATTGGCTATTTCTATCAACTGGATTACTGAAAACACACTGCACAGATCAATTACAGTGAAAAAATTGGCTTTCAGGGCAAACAGATGCCAGTTAGCAGGTGGGGGGTTAGGAAGACAGAGTGCTAAGGGATAACAATGTTATTCATTGCTCAGATGCCCTGGACAAACCTCTGTCTCCACCAATGGGCTTCCTCACAGGTAAAATAAGTGTATTTCAGGGACTAGAACAGGGGATAATGAGGTCCTGAGCCTTACAATCTTCTGTTATGGGCTTGATGCCTTGAAGGGTTCTTTATTTATAGGGTATTGGCCAATTTGGGGGAGAGGTTTCAGGAATCTATTTGAATGTTGAAAGAAGTTCACTGTGGAGATTTTGCCCTTAAAGGGGATGGTAAGTGATTCAATAGGGACACATTTTCAGTGTCCCCAGACTCTGCTATCATGCCATCCAAGATAGAGAAAATGAAGGATGTCAAAGTGTCATTTAATTGACCTGGTTGGCTTTTTTTATTACCATTGTCAAATTCTAGAACTAGTTCTCCCCTTTGATATTTCCTAATAAATCTTGTCCCCTCCATTCCCTAAAAAAGAAATCTCAGCCCCCAAAATGATTACGAGCAGAGGAACTAAGAAGAAAAGAGTGGGTATCTCTCAAAGCACCTTAGCAAAAGGGGATAGGTTTTGAGACAGGAACCTTTAGAGA
Organism: Panthera onca; assembly: GCF_046562875.1. Classification (NCBI taxonomy): domain Eukaryota; kingdom Metazoa; phylum Chordata; class Mammalia; order Carnivora; family Felidae; genus Panthera; species Panthera onca. The sequence goes on along the minus strand of NC_138350.1, from coordinate 29,288,166 downwards.
TTTATTAGAGCCCCCTAGTATTTGAGCTGCTTTAGTACTCTGAGGAAGAGGCTGCTTTACAGCAGTGGGGTTGAGTACCAAGAGTGTAGCTCCAGGGTCAACAATGACAGAGAGGAGCACTTGGGTGGCCCAGTCGGTTAAGCGTCCAACTCTTGGTTTTGGCTCAGGTCATGACCTTATGGTTCATGAGATCGAGCCCTGCATCGGGCTCTGTGCTGACAGTGTGGAGCATGCTTGGGATCCTCTCTCTCTGCCCTCTCTGCCTCTCTCTCTCAAAATAAATAACCTTAAAAAATTAAAATAACAACAGAGAGATTTATTGCCAATCTGGAGCATTGTTTCTCTGAGACAGTTAAGAAGGAGGATTGGGCAGAGCCCTATCCTTGGGAATTAGGACATTGGAGAAGCTGACTAGGGGGCTGAAGGCATCTGGAACACTTCACTTTGTAACAATCTTTTCCCCCATGTCCTGGGTCTCTGCAGTAACAGCACAGACCATGAGGCCTTTGGTTTTGTCCGGGGGCCTCCACTGGTGAGAGTTGAAAATTAAGAATTTTAGAAGTGTTTCTTCTAGGTGTCTCATCTGGGGTGTGAAAGCTGGTTTGTCAAACTGATTATATCTGGAGGGGACATAGTCTCCCATTGCATCCTGGTTGTTTTAACTAAAAGAGAAAGATCCCAGTTCAGCCCCTTAATAAACATGGCATTAAGGTGACCCGAGTGTTCTCAACATCTAAAGGAAGACCAGAATATTCTTTGAAAACAAACAAATGTTGATTACAATAGTCACAAACAGGTTCATCAAATTTTTGTGAGCAAGCCTGAATTTCATTCCAATCAACAAGCTTACGCAAGGCTATTGTACAAGCTCAGTGGAGGTTTTCAGCTAGTGTTCTAACAGTTTTGTCAAAAGTTAGGTTTTGTTTTTCTCTTTCAGGATGTTCCCATTGGGCAAGTTTCATCCCCCAATGTTTGGCCTGCCCCTCACCAACAAACACTGGATTAACTGGTCCAAATCTGAGAGATGAGGTTGGTAAGTTTTAACAACTCTATTAAAATCCTCAGCAAACTTATGGGGATCCTCAGTCACTTTAGGAAACACTTTGATTATGGCTCCAAATTCGGCCTTAGTCCCGGGAACGGAAGATATTTGGCATTAATTTGGATCCTCAGAAGGTTTGACTTTACAGGGACAGGTTCTGGGGTGCCTGGGTAGCTCAGTAGGTTAAGCGTCCGACTTCAGCTCAGATCATGATCTCACGGTTCGTGAGTTCAAGCCCCACATTGGGCTCTGTGCTGACGGCTTGGAGCCTGGAGCCTACTTCTGATTCTGTGTCTCCCTCTCTCTCTGCCCATCTCCAGCTTGTGCTTGGCCTCTCTCTCTTTCTTTCTCTCAAAAGTAAGTAAAACACTAAAAAAATAAAGGGGCAGGTTCTGATAGGTTCAAAGTAGGATGGAGCAAGGAGAGGTTCAGGACATTTGGGCAGGATAATTGGATGGGGAAACTGAGGAAATAGAGGAGATGGAGGTGGTGCAGAGGGGAAGAAGATGGCACCCGAAGTGGGGCCTGATGAAATGGCTGCTGTGTATTTGGAGACAAAGAAAACAGGGAGGGGAAAACAGGCCTCAGATGCCTTTTTGTCTTTGTCTCAGCCTAGAAACTGTATTTTGCAGAGATAATTTTAGATTCCTGATAATATTTGAAAGCTTCAAAACCAATCCAAATAGAACTGAATACCATCCCATTCAGTTTTGACAATTTTAGAAGCATGGCTGTCCAATTCAGTTTTGAGAAAAGGACGTATGGAGAGACTGAAAAATCCCCATGATGGCCAGAGTGGCCTCAAATTCTCCATAATGGCCATGGGTGTTCTTAAATTACTTTTGATCAAGTCAGTCCATTTAGTTAGAAATGTGCATGAGAAATGTGCACAGTTTTTAAAGATAAAACTGGCCAGGGTCCCAGAAGGGGAGGGCCCTCTTAAAGCATTTTTGGAGCTTAAAGCATTTTGAGGGCTGGGACCCCATTTCTTAGAGGTTTTTATCTAGAGCAGAAAAATTCATAAACAACACAGTTTTAATAGGCACAGTCTGGTTCCAAAAGAAATCAGACCAAGGGCTAGGACAGTTTCAATAGAAATAGCTGGTTCTAAAAAGGAGCTGGACAGGGGCACCTGGGTGGCTAAGGCGGTTGAGCCTACAACTCTTGATTTTGGCTCAAGTTGTGATCCCAGGGCCTTGGGATTCAGCCCCACATCAGGCTCCGCACTGAGGGTGTAGTCTGCTTAAGATTCTCTTTTCCTCCTTCTTTCTCCCCCACCCCCCTCTCAGGGCACCTGGTGACTTAGTTAAGTATCCAACTCTTGATTTCAGTTCAGGTCATTATTTTATGGTTGGTGAGTTCAAGCCCCAGAGCCTGCTTAGGATATTCTTTCTCTTCTCTCTCTGCCCCTCCCCCTGGTTGTGTACACATGCACACTCTCTCTTTCCCAAAATAAATTTAAAATTTAAAAAAAAGGATTCTCTCTCTCTCTGCCCTTCTCCCTCACTTGCCCTCTCTCTCTAAAATAAATAAATAGGGGCACCTGGGTGGCTTGGTCGGTTAAGCGTCCGACTTTGGCTCAAGTCATGATCTCACAATCCGTGAGTTCCAGCCCCGCCTCGGGCTCTATGCTGACAGCTCAGAGCCTGGAGCCTGTTTCAGATTCTGTGTCTCCCTCTCTCTCTGCCCCTCCCCTGTTCATGCTCTGTCTCTCTCTGTCTCAAAAATACATAAACGTTTAAAATAATAATAATAATAATAATAAAATAACATAAATAAATAGGAAATTGGACCAAAGTCCAAATGAGTACTCTCAGAAAGAACAAAGAAAGCTCTAAAACCAATCCCAAATGAATCCTAGAAAGCTCAAAATGCAGAAAGTGGAGCTCCAAATCCAGGAGAGACTTATCCTCAAACTCAACAAGAAAGCAGTGAGCTCTGTGGGTACCAGCACCTGTTTGCTCACCAGCCTCGGAATTGTTGAGGGGGATGGGTCTTCTCTGGATGCTACTTCCGATCTCCAAGTAATGTTGACCTTAAAAAAGCATTTCATGTTCCCAGCAAAAATGGGTTTATTAGGGAATACCAGAATACTGCAATTCAAGCTGGGGCAACAACCATAGGCTAGTCCAACAAAGGAGAGAAACATTATCATATGGAGAAGGAGGAAGCTGGGAGGGGTTGTTTTGAAGGAGATCACTGGAGAAAGACAAGCGTTCAGGGTGATGAAGGCTTCTCATTGGTGGAGTAGCTGGGTGGTCAGTTTCTTGTAGGAGATACAATGCCCAGCTTTCTCTGTTGAGGCCTACAATTAATGATTGTTTCCTGTTGATGCTTCTGTTGAGGATCTGTAACGACAACCCTTGAGTCTAGTGGTAAGTCTTGAGAGCTGCTGCACTCCATTTCAGGAAAGTTTCCCTTTATTAATTTTCACAAACTTCTCTGCGGCTCTGGTTTTTCTTTGAGGGGAAGAGAAAGAGGCGTATGTGAATCAGCTGGGAGAGGAATGAACATCACCTACATACATTCATACTTGCTCACACCCAGACGCCTACAAACACTCACCCCACACACAATCCCTCAGACAAGCACTTTCTTGACTCCTCACCCTCCTGTCCAAACCTCACACTGTTTCACTCTCATTCACTGGTCCTCTGGAGCCAAGGGAGGACCCTTACTATACACGGAAGAACCTCGGGCTAAGAAAGAGAACCCCAGGCAGGATGGGAACCTGGTGGGAGAGTGGGCGGGGCCGGCGATGGTCTGCAGCTTGAGAGGAAGAGGTGTTCCTTGGGCTCCAGGACCCTCCTGCCTTCAACCCCAGAAGCCGGGCTGCCCTGCCCACACTGAGGGGCGATCCGGAGAGGGCCCCCCTCTGGGCACACCGCTAGCTTCTGTCCACAGCGTGGGTCCCAGGGAGGTGGTCCGGGATTCTCTGTGCTCTCCGAGGGTCGCCCTATGCCATCCCTCTCTAGCCCCCGGCAGCCCCACCCGGGCTCCTGGACCCACCTCACCCTTTTCGGCCGCCAGGGGTCTCTGTCCCCTCGCTAGATGCTCAGGTGAGGGCTCCAAGGAGCGGACACGAAGGAGCGGAGACCAGGACCGCGGGGAGGGCTCAGGGAATTCCGAGTGAGGCCACGGGAAACTGAAGTTCCAGAATCCAGGGTCATATAAGGCAGGGTAGAATGAGGACAAGGACGGCATATTAGGCAGGGTAGAATGAGGACAAGGACGGCGGGACTTAGTGACTGCCGATTGACGCCAGTGGGCTTTACCCGGGTTCCCAGTGCTGCGGCGGGGCCCGAGGAGGGGGAGGGGGTGATGCACACCGCGGGGGCAGCAACCCGGGAACGTCAAAAATCCAAGGAAGCGCACGAACGTGGAGAGTGGGGCCATGACCTGTCTCCGGGCAGTAAATTAGTCCGGCTGCTCCTAAGAGCTGGCTGCAGCTCATAGCAAAAGTGAACATAGACACCCCGTGTCCCCGCGGTTGGAGGAATAGAGACGCCCTGTGTCCCTGCAGTTCTAGGTCTGCTGTGTGCACCAGAGATACGCAGGGGTTCCCTGGGCCAGTGTTTGTGAAGGAGGAATGGGACCTGCCCAAATGTTCATCCATCTACCTGGATGGCCAGTACCATGCTGTCTATTCACACACGGAGCCATGAGCTCAGTGGTTAGAGCCTGGTTGATTATACGTAGAAAGTTAGAAGGAACAAGATATGTCAACATGATGTTCGGGTACATTTGAAAACTTGGAACAAAATGCAAGATGCTCTGCATAAATTGCAAGGCCCCAAGGACACTCTGGCTCCCTCTGCCGCCTCCCAGCCTTCCTTGTAATCAGGCCACACTGGCCTCCTTGCTGTTCCTGCAATTTGTCAGGCACATCCCTCCACAGGACCTTTGCACTTGCTGTTCCTTCTGCAAGGGAGCACTCTTCCCCAAGCACCTTCCCTGGCTGATCCTCTCACTTGTAGCCTCTCCTGACCGTCCATCTAAGCTAACAGTTGCCACACTCTTCCCTTAACCTCTACCTTTTCCTAAAGAACTCATCACACCACATACTACAACATAACATGTCTTTGTTCTGACCTCTGCCACCCACTGGAACTTTGCTTCAGGACTTGGTCTCAGCACAGTCATGTCCCCAGGGCCTAAAACAATGCCAGGCTTCAGAGCAGATCAGTAGCTATGTGTGTAATGAATGACGCTGGGTTTCTTTCCAAGAATAGGGAGTACATAGAACTAGGAGACAAGGGCGGAACAAGGGAGTCCAGCTTGGCCAGCTGTTTTTCTTCTCTTACGGAAAGCTGGGAGCTGGTTGACCACAGGTTAGGATTTGTTGCTTATGTGTGGTGAATGTGCCACAACCATGTCAGTGTTCTTGGTATTTTTGTGTTTCCCCCGCATCTAGCATGGAGAGACCCCTCTCAGGGACCCTCTGGTCTGGAAATTCCTTTTCCCCATGATGCTTTCTTCCCTCATTGGGGGGGGGCAGTCTGTGCACCCTGTGTTGGGGAGACCTGGAGGTTCAAGACTCTAAGCTCCTCTGCCCCACCCCTCCCCTGGGAGAAGGCCCAGCATTGGGGCTCTGGGAGGATCCTGGGAACCCGAATGTGTGTGTGTGTGTGTGTGTGTGTGAGAGAGAGAGAGAGAGAGAGAGAGAGAGAGACAGAGAGACAGAGAGAGACAGAGCATTGTACAGGGATGTCTTGGCCAAGAATGTAGCCAGGACACCATGTGGCCCATGGAGGACAGCTGGGTAAGATGGTGACATCCCTGTGTGGGTGATACCTCTGTACCATGCATGGTGACTTCCTGGCTGGGCTCCTGACCACTTGGCCATTAGCTCCTGACAGACCCAAGCTCCTCTCCTCAGGCATGGACCTGAGGTGTTTGGGCTAGGGCAGTGCTAGGAGGGTGGGCCTGGCCCATCAGAAGGAACCTGGAATGTGGGTGTGGGGTAGTGGGCTCACTCGGCTCCCCCAGGCCTTGAAGGAGAGGTGGCTGGAGGGGAGGGTGAGGATAGTTTCTCATTGGCTGAGTTGCAGACAGGGTGGGTTTATTACAGAAGTTTCAAGGTACATCTTGTCCCTTTGGGCCTGTAATTGTGGTCATTCTTTTCTGTTGATGATTCTTCATTTGAGGTCTGTAACTGACTGTTCTCCCTATAATTGACATTGAGTGGTACAGCTCCCTTTTCTGGCCTCGCCTTCTATCCTCCAGGGTCCACTTTAGTGAGGTTTCCCTTTATTGATTTGCACAGTGACAAGTGCCAACTGATCCAGGATGTGCTTGAATGTGCTTCAGCTCCACAGCCCAGAAGCGATGCTGTGTCTCAGGGTGCAGGTTACAGGGCTGAGGCCCAGCAGAGAGGGGGCCCCTCAGGGCCAAGGACATGTGAGTGCCATGTGAGGGAGAGCACTGGGCCTAGAAGCTGGTAGCCAGGCTCACAGTGTAACCTAGGCAAGTCCTTTGCCCCCTGTGGGCCTCAGTTTCTGCTGTGAAAGCTGAGTGGGTGGAGCCCGTCTCTAAGGTCCCAGTGACCCCACCCCCTTCAAGCTCCCCTCTGGTTCCTGGGGCAACTGGGGCCCCTGCTGGGCCTGACAGCCAAGGCTTTCAGACCCATTCCCAGAGTGGGAGCCCCAGGCCCTGCTGCTGGAGGTGCTGGGGCTGGAGCTCCTCCCTCCAACCTCCACATCAAGGGCAGGTGCCCCAGGAAGGCCAGACTTGGGCCTCTGGCCTCAGAAACTGAGCAGCCATGTGTTATCTGGGGCAGAGGAGACCAAACACCTCCTGGGGCCCTGACTGTGGGGACCAGCAGCAGGCCTCTTGCACCTTCTCACAGCCCAACATGTGCAGACCCCACAGACCCCGGTCCACAGCCCCCCACTCGCAGCCCTCACACCCTCCCAGCACCCCCCAGAGCTTACAGTCCCAAGCCTTCTCCTTCCACCTGGGGCTCAGTGCTGCCAAGGAAACACCATTGGGGAGAGGCAACCATTGGGGAGAGGTTGCCTCCTCTGAGACCTCCTGAGGAGGGACCACCCTGTGGTGGATGCCCCCAGGAACTGGGAAGAAACCTCAGAGCCCCTCTCTGCCTCCTGCCTCAGAGCAGAGCAAGAGTCAGAGTGGGACAGATAGAAGGGCAATGTCCTTGGGTGCCTGTCTATCCATGTCCATGCTGTCTCTTCCTTAGGTTCCAGGGGGGACTTCTGGGCTCTGACGAGTGGGGTGCTGCCTTTCTGGAAGTCAGTCTGTAACATGCTTCCAGAGCCTTAGACAGGCATGACCTTTGATCAGTGTGGCAATGGTCAACTCAAAGTCAGTGGTGGGACAAGTGCATAGGGATGGAGGCCAGGGGTGTTGGCTGCATCTTGTATGGAATGGTGGTGCTAGTGGGACCCAGAACAGGCTGCCTGAGTGTTGTTAGAACCTCAGGTTCACAAGTGTGATGCATGCCCAGGTTCACCTGCCCCTGTGTGGGTGTGCTGTTCAGTGACAAAAGAAAGCTCTCTATCTATCTATCGTCTATCTATCTACCTATCATCTATCATCTATTTGTTGTCTATATGAAATGCAAGGTCAAGTCTGGAAGGACATACACCAGATACAACCAGCACAGTCTCCAGGCTGTGCTAGCAATTTCTTTATACTTTTCTTCTGTTTTATTTTAAAAGAATCTTTGTATTCCTCTTTGTAACAGGAAAAAAACTAAGCTGTCTCCACTTTTAAAGACAAAACAAATCAAAACAATGGGTTGCATGATGATAGAGCCCCGAAGAAACCCTCACTTGGGGCTCCAGAGGTGGTGGCGGGCTGGCTCCTCAGGCAGACCTGCCTAGTGTCGCTGAGGGCTGGGCACACAGCCAGGTGGTGGCTCCTCCACCAGCAGTGAAGAGGAGCCTCATCAGCATGGATGGATATGAAAGACACAGTCTTGAGAGAGAGAAAACACATGCAGTCTCACTGAATCTATATGAAGTTCAAAAACAGACAAAGCTGAAAAACAGATGTTTCAATGGCACCCAGAGGACATAAAACTATGGGAAAAAGTATAGAGATGGTTAACGCAAGGGCTCCTGAGGTCCTGGTCACGTTCAGATTCTAAGATGGTACATGACCTATTTTATTACTACTTTTTAAACTTTACAAATACATTTTATGTATACTTTTTATGGTTGTTCTAGTTTACGGTTAAAGTAGAGGAAGTACATCAAAATATCAGCAGTGGCTCTTCTGGGCAAAGTATGAGGGGGGGATTTTCTCTCCTGTTAGCGTTTCTGTACTTTCTACATTATTTGGAGTGAGCCGTTGTTATTTTTAAACTAAAGACCAAGATGAATGAATTGTATTTTAGCAAGAACTCAGAATACAAATAAGGCAATTTTCCCTTATGTTGAGCTGAGCTCGTCCACACTCTATTGCTTCCACCTGAGCCTGAAGTTTAGGGGCCCCAGAGACTACTTTCCATCAGGATGGTCCCAAGATAGGAGAGAAATATCTCCCAGGCCTGGATCTTTCCTCCCAAGATTAGCCCCTCCAGGTCCTTTGGCTGACTCCAAACCTTTGAAGGCACAATACCAAAAGTGAACCATAATGTAAACTCTAGGCTTTGGACAATAATGACTGGTCAATGTAGGTCCGTCAGTTGTGACACATGCACCCTCTGGAGGGGGAGACTGATAATAGGGAGGCTGTGCATGTGTGGCGGCAGGCAGTAAACAGAAAATTCCCGCACCTTCCTCTTAATTTTGCTGTGAGCTTAAAACTTCTCTAAAAAATTGTTTAAAAAAACTCAGTTGGCACAGGTGTGTAGTTTCATTTCTGGACTCTCAATTCCATTGCATCGATCCTTATTCTTATGCCAGTACTGCATTTTGGTTACTGTCACTTTTACTAAGCATTGAAATTGGAAAGTGTGAGTTCTCCAACTTTGTTCTTCATTTTCAAGATACTTTTTTAAATTTTATTTGAGAAGGAGAGAGAGAGAGAGAGAGAGAGCGTGAGTGGGGAAGAGAGGCAGAGGGAGAGAGAGAATCCCACGCAGGCCCCATGGGTTCAGCATGGAGCCCAACATGGGGTTCTATCCCATGACCCTGGGATCATGACCTGACCCGAAATCAAGAGTTGGACATTCAACTGACTGAGCCATGCAGGCGCCCCTCAAGATATTTTTGACTCTTCAGGGTGCTTGCATTTCCATCTTTCAGTGCACAAACCTCACACCAGCTTGGTTAAATGTGTTCCTAGGAACTGTATTCTTTCTGATGTTATTGTCAGTGGGATTGTCTTAATTTCCTTTTTGGGATTGCTCATTGCTAGTGCATTCAGGTGGTGATGGCCCCAAGGTCACACTCAAGTCAGCATCAGCATCAGAACCCAAGTGTCGGGTTCAGTCACTTTGCACAGAACTGCCAGGCACCAAGTTTCTGTGTTTCTCATGGTTAGGATCTATCCACCCACCCAACTATCTATCCACCCATTTACCCATCCAATTACTAACCTACCCATGAACCCATCAATACATTTACTCATCTACCTATCCATCAATCATCCATCCATCTATCTACACATCCACCCATCTACCTACACATCTATCATCCACCTATCTCTGTTCATGCACCCACCCACCCACCCAACTACCCATCCATCCATCCATCCACCCACACATCCATCAATCATTCACCCATGCACATATCTATCTATTCACCCATCTCTTCCTTCCTCCCTTCCTTCCTTCCTACCCTTCCTTCCTTCCTTCAAACTTCCTTGGTAGCCTTGCAGTTACCAGGTACTGAGTGGAAGATGAGATAAAGAGTCTGCAGTCCTAGGAAGAGACTGCACTCAGTGAAGGTCCTGGAAGAAGGAGGTGAGAGACCCAGAGCTATGCCCTCTAGGATTCCAGGATTCTGAGCAGAGCTCAGGGAGGCAGCCAGGGGCCAGCACCAGGCCCAGGCTGGGGTGGGGAGAGGGCTGAGTGTAGGGTGAGGACTCTGCTACCCTCTCCTGTGAGCTACACAAACCTCCAGCTATAGCCTTGAATCTGCTTGTCCCTTTCCTGGGCCACACCTGGCTCTGTTTGTCACCTGTCCCACGCCCCGCTGACCATGGGGTCAGTTTCTCTTCCCCTTATTTCTCCCCTTTTATCATCCTGAGTTGTGGTTTAGATCAAAGTTAGGATTAACTTTAGCTTGGGGGTTCCCATGGGTGGCCAGCAAGGCCACTAGAATTGGGGGAAGGCAACTTACTCCAACCCCCTTTAGCTTTATGCCTCACTGCCCCTGCAGGCCCAGGGCCTCCATGCCAAATTCCTTTATGTAGGTATCCTCCTATTTCCTGGCAGGCTGGCCCTTGAAGCCTCTTACCCAGCAGTCCTTGGGCAGAGGGAAACGTTGGAGCCCAGAAAGGGGAAGCAACTTGCTCACAGTCACACAGCATGTCAGAGGCATCCCCTGGGCAAGAGCCCAGGAGATGACAGCAATAGCTGGGGGGGGGGGGGGGGGTTAGTGAGGGTCATTGTGGATCAGGTACATCACAGACATTGTCTTGAATCCCCACACTTACCCTGTGGGGGAGAGACTAGTTATCTCCCCCTTGTACAGCTGAGGAAACTGAGGCCCACAGAGGGTTTGCATGTCACCCAAGGTCAAGGGCTGAGAAGGGCTGCATTTGGGTGAGGATCCCAGCCTGCCCAAATCTGGGGTGTGGGCTCCTACCACAGAGTTTTCCCCAGGACCTTTGCCTGTTGGCCCTCCCTCTAGTCACCCATGGGTAGAGGGACCGTCACTGGGGTCTGCAGCCCCGGCTCAGCCTGACATCCACTCTTGGGCTTCCTTTCTGAGCTTCTGAAAGGGAGTTGGGGCCGCAGAATGACAGAGGGAGGTCACCCCACGTGAGCATGCCTGGTGCTTGGCAGAGGGCAGCTCTCCATACAGGAGCAGTTCTATGTGAGCTCAGGTAGGCCCCATCCTCTTCTGGCCTCAGTTTCCCTGTCTATCAGATGGGAGGCCCCAGACTAGGAGTTGGGACATGTAGGAGTTGAGTCTGTCTTGCTCTTTGGTATGTTAATAATTTGGGGCCTCAGTTTTCCTACCTGTGAAATGGGGCCATAATCCTGGCTGTCGACCTCACAGAATCCTTGAATGGCTCAGCTGAATAACATGTGTCCCCATGTTTTATAAATAGTATGGGCACAATAAGGCCACTCTATAATATCTTAGGGTACAGTTGCCTTTTGGAACCACAGATCTGGTCAGGGCCAAGGCCTTCAGGAGTTCTACCCCTGGGCTTGCTTCCTCTGAGCCCCATCCCTGTCCCTCTCCTGGGCTCTGGACATTCCAGTCAACTAGCAGGGCTCAGCATGTGCGTTCATGCCCTTGTCCTGACTATCCCCTGCCTGTGGCACTGAGCACTCCTCCACCCTCAAGAACTCTTGCCCCTGGGACCCTGCTCTGGCCTGCCTCCCAGCATCCTCAGCACGTCCCTTCTCTGCATGGTGGCATCAGTGGGGGCATTCAAGGAAGGAAAGTGGACATCTCAGGAGGGGGTCTAATAGCAGACAGTGAGGCCCCATGTCCAGGGAGGAGCTCAGACATTATCCAGGAGTCCATGGGCTTCAGTACTGCTGGTGACTGATGTGGTCCATGCAAGAAAACAGACGTGGTGGAGGATGGTCTATCTTGGTTCGATTTGTATCTCCTATTCTGGAATATTCTCTGGCAATTCTGGATGAGAGTAAAACTACCCCTCAAAAAACATGAGGATGCCTTCTGCCAACTCCTTTCCCACAGGATGAAAAGAATGGTGTTCATGTTTGAAGATCGTTGAGTTTAGGGCACAAAGTGATGAACCCCAATGAGAACACGATTTCTGATTGAATGAAGGACTTTTTATTGAGCATTGATTGGGTGCAGGGAGAAGGGCTGGGATGATCCTGGTGGGAGGAGAGACCTTCCTGGAGGTCCATTGGCTGCACATCCTCTTGGGTGGGTGGGGGTCTCAGGCACCTAAGAGCACTCTGAGGGCACCACCCTCTTCTCCACGGTGCTCCCCTCATGTGTGACCTGGCAGGTAAAATTGCTATGAGATTTCCACTTGTCAGGTGACAGACTCAGGTAGCTGCTGGCCACATACTTGTTGTTGCTCTGTTTGAAAGGCTTGGTGGTCTCCACGCCCTGGGTGACAGGGGTCCCATCTGCCTTCCAGGTCACCGTCAAGTTGCCAGGGTAAAAGTCACTGATGAGGCACACCAGGATGGCCTTGTTGGCTCTGAGCTCCTCAGAGAAGGGCAGGAAGAGCATGACCAAGGGTGCGGACTTGGGCTGACCTGTGTGGACAGAGGAGAGGGAGGAGAAACACAGGGAGAGTCCAGGCTTTGGGCAGCCCTTTCCCCATCTATAGCCTCTGTGACTTTTCCCATGGTGGCCATGCTGGTTCACCCAGGGGATCCTCCTTTCCACTTCAGCCCTGGACAGCAGGCAGTTCCCCATGCTCCCAATAGCCCTTCCGTGTCACCTCTCCCAGGTAGGTGAAAGGTGCATCTGCAGCCTCGGTTTCCCCCTCAGCCCAGCATCTGGCCCCCATATCACTTCATTCTTCTGGATCCGGGTACTTCCCCTGTGAACTGCAGTCTACCACCCAGCCTGCCAGCACAATCCTGATGACTGCTGACTTTAAGGGGCAGCTGTGTAGCTCTGAGCCTCCACTCACTCTCCACTTGGTCACTCTCACCTTAGACAGGTGAGACACCTGGGGCCCTGGGATTATGGGGCTCCAGGGACAGAAAAAAACTCTTCCCATGGGACCTGCTCCTTTCTTTTCCTTTTTTTAAAAGTGTTTACTTATTTTTGAGAGAGAGAGAGAATGGGGGGAGGGACAGAGGGAGAGGGAGACACAGAATCTGAAGCAGGCTCCAGGCTCTGAGTTGTCTGCACAGAGCCCAACACGGGGCTAGAACCCACTAACTGTGAGATCATGACCTGAGCCGAAGTTGGACACGTAACCAACTGAGCCACCCAGGTGCCCCAGGACCCACTCCTTTCTGATCAATGTCCTGGGAGGGCCGTGCTTCTGGTCACCTTGTCCTGCATCACTCATGTCTCTGTGTCCCTGCATCCTCATAGCTTCACAGAGGCCCCGAGCACTTCAGCCTGGACCAAACCAGACTGCTCTGTCCTCCTCCCATAGACCTCCTCTTGGGTTGCTCCTCTATGTCCCTGAAGGCTGAGGTCACAGCCCCAGCCATGTCCCCAACCTCATGGATGGGCATCAAGCCCTTAGCCAAGACCCCAAACGACTCTCTCCAAGGCTGCCCCAGTGTCCCTAGTCAGAACCAGTCTCTGGACCCCACACAGGTATCTGCTCTGGAAGAAGGGAAGGAGTCCCCAGTTTTGGACCAACGCCCCTAACCCAGGCCCTAGGACCTGACCACGTTCAATTGTCAAACTCTAAAGGTAAATGCTTGTACCATTGAAGTTCTTCCTTCTGGTTTCCCTGAGACCAACCCACCTCCCCCAGATCCCACAGATTTGCTAAGGAGTTAATCCTTAAGGCTGGGAAGCAGACAGGAAGCGGCCTCCAGAGAAAAGTAACTTTCCTGAGACAACAGAGGGGTAGGACATGTTGGGAAATATGGTGAAAGCCACTTACCTAGGACGGTGAGCTGGGTTCCTTCACTGAAAACAAGCCAGGGTGATTGAGTTTCGGACCAAAACCCACCGGGCCAGCACCTGGGGCCTGCCCCATGGGGGCCAGGCCAGAACAGGAACCTGTGATGGGCACAGGGCTGTAGCAGGTGGGGCTGGGCAGCCAGCCTCCCAGAAGCTGTGGCACACCTGGATGAGCCCACAGCCCTGAGGTGTCCCTGTGCCTAGCCCTCTGTTTGAGGCCAACTCCACCCATGGTCTTGTGTATTACCCCTTTCCAAGGCTGTCTTGGTCATCTCCTGATCCTCAGTGCTGACAGTGACACTGCATACAGTAGGTGTTCAATAAATCCCTGAGTGCCTCGTTCTTTCACATGGTGTGGCAGAGTGAGTCCTAAACTGGCTCAGACCTGTCTGACCTCTCTGGCCTCATTTAGGGATTCTGAGGGTTCCTCTTCTACAATTTCTCATGGTCTAGCCAGGTGGCTTCCTCCCTGAGCCTACTGGTCTGGGACTGGGTCATTCCTGACTCATGGTGCTCCCATGTGAAGACCCACACGCACACTTTTTCTCTACACATCAAAGACACAATTCAATTCCACCTCTTTTATGAAGTTTTCTCTGATCTCTCAGACCACTGTCTTTCTGAGACACCTGTCTGTCCATCTATCCATGTGTCCATCCATCCACCCATCATCCACATATCCATCCATTCATCCATCCACCCACCCATCCATCCAACAGTAGCTCCAGGCACTGTTTCACATGCTTGGACATGGCAGGCTCCCCTGGCTTTCATCTCCATCTCTCCCTGAAAGCTCTCAGGTCAGAACCAACAATGTCCTCTTCCTGGTCAATTCCCTAGTTCCTGTTGTACATTATGGCTCTACAGGATTCAACAAGAGTCAGCCTCTCTTTTCAGTGACTCTCTTCTTTTTGGCACCTGAGATCCCACATTCTTCTCCCCTGACTTCTCTTTCACCCCAGTCAATGCATGGCAGCTGACTCCCAGACTGGCACCCTGGGTCCTCCTCCTTCTTTGCCATCTTCCTACATTGTGGATTCCCACTACTGCCCATTTTGTAATGCTCGAGTCTGTTCCAGACCCAAACCCTCTCCTTGGCTCTCCCTAAATTACCTACTGACCATCTCCAGCTGGATGTCCAATAAGAATCTCAAACTCTCCGTGTCCAAATGAGACTGACCACCCTTTCCCCCTAACCCAGCCCTTTGTCTGTCTTCACCTTGTCACACGTGACCACGAGTGCTCTCACTACCCAACCCTCAGGCCCAAAACCTGTCTTCTTAGATCGTGCATCTAAATATTCCCTTTTAAAGTTAAAACAAGGGGCGCCTGGGTGGCTCAGTTGGTTGAGCGTCCGACTTCAGCTCAGGTCATGATCTCATGGTCTGTGAGTTCGAGCCCCGTGTCGGGCTCTGTGCTGACAGCTCGGAGCCTGGAGCCTGCTTCAGATTCTGTGTCTCCCTCTCTCTCTGACCCTCCCCCATTCATGCTCTGTCTCTCTCTGTCTCAAAAATAAATAATAAAAAATTAAACATTTTTTTTAATTAAAAATAAATAAATAAATAAAATTAAACCAAGACTCAGAATAATTGAGAAGCAATAGAATCACCCTCTGATACTCCAAAACCACAAGAAGCCCCAGGTTTTGCCTTTGCTGATGTTAACTCCTAACTGATACAAGGATGTGACATTAAGTTGGGGCTTATTGCATGCAAACATCTCCGCCAGAGGATTGGACCAGTGCATTTCCACCTTAGAAGCTGGTCCAGTCAGATGTTGTTGGTTTTGTGATGCAATATGACTTTTGTTTTAAAATTATAATAATATTACATATATAACACAATTAAGCAATAAAATACATTTAAATATCTTTTTAAAGTGTAATATTTATCTCTCCATCTGTCCTGTTGTGTGTAGTGCCATTTTCCTCTTTTTTTCTTTTTCTTTCTTTCTTTCTTTCTTTCTTTCTTTCTTTCTGTGTATGTGTGGTAAAACATACATAGCATAAAATTTTACCAATCTCAGTCATTTTATGAGGCTAGCATTACCCTAATACCAACACCAGACAATGACATTATAAGAAAACTACAGAACAATATCTCTTATTAATATAGATGCAAAAATCTTCAACAAAATATTTGCCAATTGAATATAAGAATGTACAGGGGCGCCTGGGTGGCGCAGTCGGTTAAGCGTCCGACTTCAGCCAGGTCACGATCTCGCGGTCCGTGAGTTCGAGCCCCACGTCGGGCTCTGGGCTGATGGCTCGGAGCCTGGAGCCTGTTTCCGATTCTGTGTCTCCCTCTCTCTCTGCCCCTCCCCCGTTCATGCTCTGTCTCTCTCTGTCCCAAAAATAAATAAAAAACGTTGAAAAAAAAATTTAAAAAAAAAAAAAAAAAAAAAGAATGTATTAAAAGAATTATACACCACAACCAAGTGGGATTTATTCCAGGCATACAAGGCTGGTTCAGCATTTAAAAATCAATTAATGTAATCTATCATGTCAACAAGCTAAAGAAGAACAAAATCACATGATCATATCAATAGATGCAGAAAAAGCATCTGACAAAACCCAACACCATTTATGACAAAAAAACTCTGTAAACTAGGGCTAGACGGGAATTTCCTCAAGTTGCTAAAAAATATCCACAAAAACCCCTACAGCTAACATCATATTTAATGGTGAAAAACTTGAAGCTTTCCTAATAAGGTCAGAACATGGTAAGGATGTCCCTTCTCACCACCACTTTTCAATATCATATTGGAAGTCCTAGCTAATGCAATAAGACAAGAAAAGGAAACAAAAGGTATACAGATTGGGAGAGAAGAAATAAAACTGTCTTTGTAAGTATGTGATTATGAAGAAAATCAAAAGAACTGACCAAAAAACTTCTGGAACTAGTAAGCAATTATAACAAGGTTACAGATACAAGATTAATATACAAGTCAATTACTTTTCTATATACTGACAATGACAAGTAGAATTTGAAATTAAAAACAGTACCATTTACATTATCATCCCCTTCAAAAGGAACTACTTAGGTATAAATCTAACAGAATATATACAAAATCTATATGAGGAGAACTACAAATTCTAATGAAAGAAATCAAAGAAAACCTAAGTAAATGGAAGAATATTCCATGTTCATGGATAGAAAGACTCCATATTATCAAGATGTCAGTTCTTTTCAACTTGATCTATAGATTAAATGCAATCCCCAATCAAATTCACAGCAATATTGCTTTCCCAGAAATATTTTGTGGATATTGGCAAACTGATTCTAAGGTTTATATAGAGGGGCAAAGGACTCAGAATCGCTAATACAATAGTGAAGGGAAAGAACAAACTTGGAAGGATGGCAGACATTATAAGGTTTTGAGAATCACTATAAAACTACAGTAATCAAGACAGTGTAGTATTGACATAAATACAGACCAGTGGAATAGAACAGAGAGCCCAGAAATAAACTCTCACACATACAACCAAATGATTTTTGACAAGGGTGTCAAGGCCATTCAATGGGTAAAGGGCAGTCTTTTCAACAAATGGTGCTGGGAAACATGGATATTCACAGGCAGAAGAATGAAGTTGGACTCTTACCTAACACCATATACAAAATTAACTCAAAATGGATGAAAGGAATAAATATAAGAGCTAAAACAATAAAACTCTTAGGATAAAAGCTAGAGGACAAAAGCTTTATAACATCAGATTGGCAATGATTTCTTAGATATGACACTGAAATCACAGACAAAAGAAAAACTAGACAACTTTGACTTTTGAAATGAAAATTTCAAATTTTTGTACAACAGAAAACACTACCCACAGGGTAAAAAGGCAACCCACAGAATGGGAGAAAATATTTGCAAATCATATATGTAATAAAAGATTAATATCATAATATATAGGGAACTCCTGAAACTCAACAGGAAAAAAACCAAACAACCCATTCAAAAATGGGCAACAGATTTGAACAGACATTTCTCCAAAGAAGATACACAAATGGCCAATAAACACATGATAAACGCTCAATATTACCAATAATTAGTAAATGCAAATTAAGACTACAATGAGATACAACCTCACACTCATTGGGTTGGCTACTGTTAAAATTACAAACTAGAAAACAAGTGTTGGTAAGGATGTGGAGAAATTGGAACATTTCTGCACTATTAGTGCTCAAATACTGCATGATTCCACTTATGTGAGGTATTCATAGTAGTCAAGATCATAAAAGCAGGAAGTAGAATGATGGTTTCCAGGGGGTTAAAATATATAGAGTTTAAAAGGTATAGAGTTTCAGGGCACCTGAGTGGCTCAGTCAGTTAAGTGTCTGACTCTTGATTTCGGCTTAGGTCATGATTTCATGGTTCATGGGTTTGAGCCCCTCATCAGGCTCTGCACTGAGAGTGCAGAGTCTGCTTGGGATTCTCTCTCTTCTTCTATCCCTGCCCTTCCCCCATTCTCTCTCTCTCAAAATAAATAAGTTTTTTAAAAAGTATAGAGTTTCAGATTCACAAGATGCAAAGAGTTCTGGCAATGCGCAGTGGTGATGGCTGCACACCAAAGTGAATGTATTTAATACCACCAAACTCTACACTTAAAACTAATTAAGCTGATATACTTTATGTTATGTGTGTTTTAACACAATAAAAAATTATATTTAAAGACAAAATAAGGGATACCTGGGCGGCTCAGTCGGTTGGGTGTCCGACTTCAACTCAGGTCATGAGCTCACGGCTCATGAGTTCAAGCCCTGCATCAGGCTCTGTGCTGACAGCTCAGAGCCTGGAGCCTGCTTCAGATTCTGTTTTCATCCTTCTGCCCCTCCCTTGCTCGTGCTCTGTCTCTCTCTAATATAAAATGAAACAAAAAAATAATAAAAACAAAATAAGACACACATGATCTTAAGGAAATATTGGGAAATAAAGAAAATCAAAGAAGAAACTTAAAGTTAAAATAATTTGTAAGTCCACTATGGATAAACATTATTAATAGTTTTAGTATATTTTCTTCCAGGCTTTTAAAAAAGTATATTATTGGGGCACCTGGCTGGCTCAGTTGGTAGAACATGGAACTCTTGATCTTGGGGTTGTGAGTTTGAGTCCCACATTGAGGGTAGGGTTTACTTAAAATAAATAAGTGTATTATTCATATTTTAAAACAAAATTTATGTGATACTTTTCTTCTTCTCTTTAGTCTCCAAATATTGTTATCTTTCCACATTTTTTCTTGTGGTTGATTTCAAGTTTCATAGCATTGTGGTCTGAAAATATGCACAGTATGATCTCAATCTTTTTGTGCTTATTGGGGGTTGATTTGTGTCCCAGTATGTGATCTATTCTGGAGAATGTTCCATGTACACTGGAGAAGAATGTGTATTTTGCTGCTTCAGGATGAAATGTTCTGAATATATCTGATAAGTCCATCTGGTCCAGTGTGTCATTCAAAGCCATTGTTTCCTTGTTGATTTTCTGTTTAGATGATCTGTCCATTGTTGTAAGTGGGGCGTTGAAGTCCCCTACTATTATGGTATTATTATCAATGAGTTTCTTTATGCTTGTGATTAATTAATTTATATATTTGAGTGCTCCCCCTTATTTTCTTATATAAGCTTTCCCTTCTAAGCACTGCTTCATCTATGTCCCATAAATATTGATATTTTGTATTTTCTTTTTCATCCACTTCAGTTCTCTAAACTTACACCCTTAAGAATTTAGAAAAATAAGATAAAAACAGAGAAGGAGACAAACCATAAGAGACTCTTAAATACAGAGAACAAATTGAGGGTTGCTGGAGGGGAGGTGGGTGGGAGGATGGGCTAAATGGGTGATGGGCATTAAGGGGGCACTTATTGAGATGAGCACCAGGTGTTATATGTAAGTGATGAATCACTAAATTCTACTCCTGAAACCTATAATACACTGTTTGTTAACTTTGTTTAAAAATTTGGGGGGCTAAAAAAAAGAACATTCTAAAATAGAAATTAAGGGGAGTTCACCATATGTATGATCAGATTGCTTCCTAACGTACAAGGCAGATGCTGCCTAAAACAATCATCTACACACTCTGATTCTCTCCCAAGCAAGATAAAGCAGGTCATCTGGATCCACTGAGTTTTTATCTTGTTAATTCAACTCTTTCTATCAGGCTGGCAGTTTCTGGGGAGTATGATCTTAATACGGCTGTAAGTAGAGCCTGTGGTTGTGAATCTACTTCCATACTTTGTCACTGTAAAGTTGCTTTCTTGGTTAAAGATTCTATTGTGATATATAGTTTCAATAAATCTTAAGTCCTTACATAAAAAAATAATTTAGAGGGGCGCCTGGGTGGTGCGGTCGGTTAAGCGTCTGACTTCAGCCAGGTCACGATCTCGCGGTCCGTGAGTTCGAGCCCCGCGTCAGGCTCTGGGCTGATGGCTCGGAGCCTGGAGCCTGTTTCCGATTCTGTGTCTCCCTCTCTCTCTGCCCCTCCCCCGTTCATGCTCTGTCTCTCTCTGTCCCAAAAATAAAAAATAAAAAACGTTGAAAAAAAAAAAATTAAAAAAAAAAATAATTTAGAAAATCAAGAAAATCAACCCCAAGTAGAAGAAACAGTGAAGAGCAGAAATCAATGAAACTGAAACAGAGAAACATAGAGAAAACTAATAAGATAAAAATCTGATTTTTGAAAAATCAATACAATTGATAAATCTCTAACCATACTGAGCAAGTAAATGAGATAAGACAAATTGTCCATATCAGAAATAAAAGAGGGGTATTACTACAGATCCTGTAGTCACTAAAGTGCTAGGAAGGGAATGCTAGAAAAAACCTTATGCTAATAAATCTCACCACTTAAATGAAATGGACCAATTCCTTAAAAGACACAAACATTTAAAGCTCACCTATATCTATTTTATTTTTTAAGCTTATGTACTTATTTTGAGAGACAGAGACCATGAGCAGGAAAGAGAGAGAGAGAGAGAGAGAGAGAGAGAGAGAATCTCAAGCAAGCTCCCCACAGCATGGAGCCCAACATGGGGCTCTGCCCTGACAACACAGATCCTGCTTGGGATTCTCTCTCTTTCTCTTTCTCTCTGTCTCTCTCTTTCTCTCTCTCTCAAAATAAGTAAACATTTTTTTTAAAAAGAAGTAAGATTTCAAACCAATAACTTAACTCTACCTTAAGGAAATAGAAAAAGAAGAGCAACTTAATTCCAAAGCTGACAGAAGGGAGGAAATAATAATGAGTAGAGTAGAATAAATGAATTAGAGAATATAAAACAATACGGAGAATCAGTAAAACCAAAAGCTGCTTCTTCAAAGTTTAACAGCTTTGAGAAACATTTACTAGACTGACAAATACAAAAGAGAGAAGGTTCCAATTATCAAAGTCAGAACTGAAAGTTGGGACATCACTACACACCATGAAAAAGTGAAAAGGATTATAAGGAAATAATATGAACAACTGAATACCAACAAATCAGATAACCTAGACGAAATGAACAAATTCCTAGACGAAATGACACAAACTTCCAAAACTGACTCAAGAAGAAATAGAAAACCTGAACAGGCCTATAACAACTGAAGAGATTAAAATGGTAATCAAAAAAAACATTCCCACAAAGAAAAGCCCAGGACCAGATGGTTTTACCAGAAACTCCTACTTTATTTAAAATTTATTTTAATTTTTTATTTTTGTTTGTGTACAAATATTTAAAGAAGGTGACACCAATCCTTCACAAACTCTTCTGAAAAATAAAAAAAAAAAAAAAACGAAAACTTCCTAACTCATTCTATGAGGCCAGAATTACCCTGATACCAAAGCTGAATGAAAACATCACAAAAAACCTGCAAACTAATATCTCTGATGAATACAATGCAAAAATGCTCAACAAAGTACTAGAAAAGTGAATCCAATAGCATATTAAAAAGAATCATACAGCAACTGGGGTTTATCCCAGAAATGCAAGAGTGGTTTAGCTTAAGAAAATCAATCAATAGAACATATCATAATGATGGAATTAAGGATGATAGCCACATGATCATCTCAATTGATGCAGAAAAATATTTGACAAATTCAACAAAATGTCATGCCAAAACACTTTAAAAACTTGGAATGGAAGGGAACTTCCTCAACTTTATAAAGACCATCTATGAAAAATCCACATTGAACATCATATTCACTGGTGCTAGACTGAATGCTTTCCCCTCAAGTTTAGGAACAAGACAAAGATGCTTATTTTTGCTCCTTTCATTCACCACTGTACTGGTGAGTGGCCAAACAAAATGTAATACACTTAAAGTGGAATCCTTCTCAGCAATAGAAAGGAACAGGCTATTGATAAATGGGATAACCTGAGTCAACTGCAAAGGCACTATACGGAATTAAAGAAGCCAGACTCAAAAGGTTCTGTATTTGGAATATTATTATTCAGTTATGAAAAGCATCAAACTATGATCCACCCCAAAATCTGAATGGACATCCAGAAAATTATGCTGGGTGAAAAAGCTAATCGCCAAATATTACACAGTATATGATTCAACAATCTTGAAATGACAAAATTGGAAATGAAGGCCAAATTAGTAGTTTCCAGGAGGAAAGGAAGGAGCTTGGAAGGGAGGGAAGTGGGAGTGGCAATAGAAGAGCAAGGTGAGGAATCCGTGGAGAGGGAAATGTTCTGTACCTTAACTGTATCGATGTCAATATCCTGGTTGTGATATTTTACTATGGTTTTACAAGACATTACCACTAGGGGAAACTGGGTGAAAGGAACATGGGACCCCTCTGTATTGTTTCTTACAACTGTATGTGAATCTAAAATGATCTTGAAATTAAAAGTTTAATTTCCAAAAAGGTTACATACTCCAAAATTCCATTTGTAAGATATTCTGGAAAAGGCAAAACTATAGGATCACAGAGAGATCAGTGGTTGCCATGGTTGGGCGGAGAAAGAGACTGATGACAGAAGGGACACAGGGAAGTTTGGGTGAGGGTGGAAATGTTCTCTATCTTGATTGTGTTGATAGTTACATGATTCTATGATTTTATTAAAATTTATATAATTACTATATGAAAGAGAGGGAATTTTACTCTGTGTAAGTTAAAATAAAATAGAAATAGAAAGATTGATATGGAACAGATTGTAAACTGTTTTAAAAAATCCTGGTTATGTGGGGTGCCTGGGTGACTCGGTGAAACGTCTGACTTCAGCTCAGGTCATGGTCTCACGGTTCATGGGTTTGAGCCCTGTGTCGGGCTTTGCGCTGACAGCTTGGAGCCTGGAGCCTGCTTGGGATTCTGTGTCTCCCTCTCTCTCTCTGTCCCTCCCCTACTTGTGCTATCTCTCTCTGTCTCTCAAAAGTAAATAAGTAAATATTTTTTAAAAATTTTAGATCCTGATTATGTTATTGCAGTCACCTAATATATATGCATACACATATACATACATGTATGTATGTATATATACACATGTATGTATGTATATGTATGTACATATACATGTATACATGTATGTATATATGTATGTGTATGTATGTAATGAATTTCTTATTCCCTTCCATGGATATACCATAGTCTATCATTGGGCATTGAGGTTGTTTCCACCTTTTCCCCACTTATAATATTTAGCAGAAGCTCTGATTATTTCTTCAAGATAAATTTCTAGAGATGGAATTACTTGATTAAAAGAAATGCAGATTTTTTTTTTGAATCTTGGCACTGATGTTATTTGTTCCAAGAATTTCATCTCCCACTGACCATCCATGAGAGCACTCATTCCTCCCCTGTCGACCCTCTGGTACCATCATTTTAAAAGTTTTTTTTTTAAGTTTATTTACTTTAAGAGAGAGAGAGAGACAGACAGAATGCACCCCCAAGTGAAAGCAGGGTAGGAGCAGAGAGAGGAAGACAGACAGAATCCCAAACAGGCTCCATACTGTCAGCACAGAGCCCCATGCCACGCTCCAACTACTAACTGTGAGACCATGACCTGAGCAAAATCCAGAGTCTGGCACTTAACTAACTGAGCCACCCAGCCGCCCCTGGTACCATCACTTTAAATTCACTTGTCAATTTCACAGGTGATCTTGGTCGTTGTGTAGACAGCCGCCTCGCTGCTCCTCTAATTTGGCATGGAAAAATCCAGAGCCATTTTTCCAAGACACAAGTCTGACTGTGAGTATCCCTTACTTAAGTCCCTCAAGGTCTTCAAGAAAAAATGCAAGTACCTAAAACCCCCTGCGGTCTGCAGCCACTCTCCTTTTCCCCTCCCGCAGCTCCCTGATGAACCTCACCCTCCCTTTGCCTGGAGAGACCCCATCACTGGCCAACAGTCTTCCATCTGTAAAACCAGCTTGGGCCTCCTCCCCCCTCCCACTTTACTGCTCCAAAAATGGTCTAAGAGGTCTATCCTCAAGTGTGCACATGACCCCCTTGGTTCAGGCCCATCCTGTCTGCATCCACTGGCCCTGAGTGGCACAAAAATGAATGGACCTTCTTGGGAGAGACCAATACCTTGCAAGACTACTCCTTCTCTTGGACCATTTTGTTAAAATATAGGACACACTGGTGCAGTCACAGCATTCTCTTAGATATCTAGCAAAAAATCGGGGGTTGGGCACCCTGGATCTTCCCTTTCCTGTTCCCACTCTTCCTGAATCTCCAATTGTCTGTCCACTCCTCCTGGGACACTGCCCCCACCCCCCAGAAAAGTCACTCTACATCTGGATTCCCACCCTCACCCACCCAAGTCTGGTCATGTCCTTTCCTTGCAAAAGTTCCCTGGAATCCCCCAGATGAAGTCTGTCCTCTAGGGATCGGTCCTCTAGGTTGGAGACTGGTCACCTGTTCAGCCTTCTCTCAGACCATCTTAGCCCCAGTACCCACTCACTGCAGCCCTGCAGATGGCTGAGAGCTTCCTGAGCGTTCTGTGCCTCTACTACCTTGTCGTTGTCCTTGTGTGTGGCTGCTGCTTCATCTGGCCCCCTCTCCCACTGAACCTTGAGTTGGGGCCAAACCTTGCTCCCCTGGAATCCTAGCCCCAGCACAGGGCCTGACCCCAGTGGGGGCTCCATCTCTCCTTATGTTTTCCTGGGCCCTGACGGACACCAAGATGCCAGTCCTCACCCAACACCCATAGGTGTTGACCCCCTCCCTGGCTGGACTGCTGGTACCAAACAAAATCAGCTCATCCTGTTCTAACCTTTCACTGAGGCAGCCCCAGCATCTCTGGAGTGGGTGTCAGGTTACAAGGCCCTCACTCAGTTAAGACCCCTTGCCTTGCAGAGTAGGCAACTGAGATGGGGAGAGGCAGACTTGTCAGTTCCACCAGTTAGGAGATGGGAGTGGGGACAGCTGGAAACCATCGGGTTTGAGTGTTGGAGTCTGCACCAGCTGGGTGACAATGAGCAGGTCATTTCATCTCTCTGGACCTCTATCCTTATCTGTAACATGAGGGTAACAGCAGCCCCTGCTTTATGGGGTTGCTGAAGGCGGTTCTGCCCCTAAAATGATTAGTGCCCACAATGAACGTGCTGTTGTGTCATTCATTATCATAGATGGACCCAAATTCTCGGCACTTTGTCCAGGGACTTCCTACCACACACAGAGAAGAGGGCCTGGGGTCACTCAGCAAAGGGGGATTATACCTTGGGTGGGCTCAGGGTCTTAGGGGTCAGTCACAGGAGGCAGCCCTGGCTGAAGGTCCTTGGCTAAGGGTCTGGTGACCTGGGGACAGCAGGGAAGGCCCACTCCCAAGTCAGAAGTATCAGCTGGAGCCTGCACCCTACTGTTTCAGGGAGTGGCCTCTGGCCAGCAGGGAAAGGGCAAGGAGGTAGTCCTCATCAGCTGAGAGGAGGAGGCCTGGGCACCCTGGGATGACAGCACCCACCACCCATGTGGACGTCCTGCCACTGCCTCCTTGTTTCTTCCCTACCCAGAATACCAGGATGAGGTGAATGAGGCACTAGTCTTGGGCACAAAATTTAAGGGATGCTAAAAACTCAGTAATTCAGATAAATCATATTTTAATACAATACAAAAAAATAAAAAATAAAAATTAATGCAAACACACTCTGGAAAACTGTCAACACTCTAAATAAAGCTAGCGTCTGTCCAGACTGCCTCTCTTCTCACTGATTCTTCCTTGTCCCCTTTACTGCTGTTCTGTGTCCTATTCCCAATTCTGGCTACAAAGACCCTCTCCTCCCTCACCTTCATGACTCACTCAGCCCCTTACCTGTCCCATAGGCTCCGAGGGCTGCTTCCTGCTGGGGCTCCAGGGCCTGGGACCCTGCTTGGTGGTGCTGCTGTCATTGGGGGCAGCTGGCAATGGGCGCCCATGGCCAAGCCCAGCAACAGCAGGGGCCAGAGCTGCTTGGGGCCAGGGCTCTGCCCCCTGGGGGTCTCACAGTCCGCCTGGCCTGTCTTAGGCCTCATCCACCCTCAGAATCAAAGGACCTGCAGGCTTGAGCTCCCTGGAGGAGAGTCAGCAGACACCCCTGGTCCTTCTTGCTCGCAGTGGCTGTCCCAGTGCTTTCTGGCCCAAGTGACCCCGTCCTCTGCCTGGACCTTCTCTCCAAGGACCATGGCTGTTACTCCTGGGGGTCTCTCCCAGTGGACCATCGGCCAACTGCCCTGCTGTGGTCACATCCATAGCTCAACACCCACCACCACAACTGCCAGCCTGGTCTTGCCCCTGAGACCCTGGGTGGAGCACACCTGCTCCTGCCTTCCTTCCCAGAAGGCGCCTGGGTCTGTGGAGCATCTCCCCTGGGACTGGAGGGGCATGGAGGGCAGCCAAGTGCCAGTAGATCAAGAGTCACCTGAGTTCAGTGGGCTGGGACTGAAGCTGCTGTTCTGACCAGCCTGGGGGCAGGGGTGGTGACAGGGGAGGAAACAGGTGTAGTTTAGCAAGAAGCCAATGTTCAAGTTCAGGAATCATGATATAATTATAAATATGGTGTTTAATGCACCATGTTCAACACCTCATGGATGTCATCTCTCTCTCTCTCTCTCTCTCTCTCTGACACCCACACGCACATGCACACACGCACACACTCACACCCTCATAGATTTTATCCAGAGGTCACCATCATGAGCACAGCATCTGCACACTGCATGCAGTAGTGGTTTCTGCAAGGCCCCTTTGCCATCTCCCCCAAATCCCTGTGAACTGTCGGTCCAGGAACTCCATGCTTTGGTGTGAGGTGGGCAGTGGCAACAAGGAGGGACCGAGCACCTGCGTGGGGTGGCGAGGGTCTGGCTCTGCTCTGGCACTGCCAGGAGGGATGCTCCACTCACTTCCCAGGTCTCCAGCCTTCTTTGTGAAGTGAGGCTGGCCACACTGCTAGCTCTGCTCACTTTTGGGTCCATGGTGAGGTCCAAGTTGGCAGACAATGGCTGTGAAAGTCCTTTTTTTCCCATTAGTTTTAAAAACATTGTCGTAAAAGATGCATGAAATGAAACTTGCCATCTTAGCCATTTTTAAGTGCACAGTCCAGTGGCACCAAGCACAATTATGTTTTGTGCAACCCTCACCACCATCCATCCATCTCCAGAACTTGTTCATCTTCCCAAACGGAAACTCTGTTCCCCTTTAAACACTAACTCCCCATTCCTCCTCCCCCCACCCCAGCCCCTAGCAACCATCATTCTACTTTCTGTCTCAGTGAGTTGGACTACTCCAGGGACCTCAGATACGTGGAATCATAGAGTGTCCTTTGAAAGTGCTTTCTAAACTGAGAAGTACCACAAGCATAACACATATGGCTGGCTGTTATGATTATTTTTATTATTGTCACCACCAACTGGCTGTTAAGATTATTTTTATTATTGTCACCACAAGCTGGTCCATCTGCTGTGGCTGAGGAAAAATCATAGGCCATCAAAAAATAGTGAATTCCTAATTATATATCAACTGTCACTTTTCAAAGTTTGTGTTGTAACTCAGAGGGCTGTGACATCGTCCAGTCAGTTGCAATCAGCATTTTGCAAAAGTGAAACAGCCTAGAGCAGACAGGAGAATGGAGAACATCCCATGCAAGGGGAGGGATGGTGATAGTTCATGGGATTTTGCTTCAATTATAGAAATACATAGATGTGCTCTGGATAATGATGAGAAATGCATTTCTTTTCTTTTTAATTGTTTTAAAAGTTTATTTATTTATTTATTTATTTATTTTGACAGAGACAGAGACAACATGAGTAGGGGAGGGGCAGAGAGAGAGGGTGAGAGAGAGAATCCCAAACAGGCTCCACACCATCAGTGGACAGCGCAGTGTGTGGCTTGAACGCACAAAATCGCGAGATCATGACCTGAGCCGAAACCACTTAACTGACTGAGCCACCCAGGTGCCCCGATTTTATTTTTTAATTTATTTTATTTTTATTTTTGGGAGAGAGAATGCACATGAGTTGGGGAGAGGGACAGAGGGAGAGAGAGAAAGAATCTGAAGCAGGCTCCACATCAATGCAGAGCCCGTCGCAGGGTTCTGTCCCACGACCCTGGGATCGTGATTGGAGCTGAAATCAACTGTTGAACCATCTGAGCCACCCAGGCAACACAGGGAAATGCATTTCTTACTGGGAGTTTTGATGCAAAAACTTATGGAAAACACTGTCCTGTGAAACACTGGTTCAGCTCTGCATATGAGACACAGCTAGTTTTTAAATTTACCCTTGTACCTCACCGTTGGCTGACCTGGTGTTCATGTTTGAAAATACCCTTTGTTTTAGGTCTTCTGTGTCCCAGTGTGTCCTGGAGCAGTGTGGTCCTGGTGGCTCATCCATGTTTATGAGGCTCCCCCTAGGGTCCCCCAGAGTGAATTTCATGGATGCCGTTCGCCCTAGGGGAGCCAGGCCATCCCTGGCATCCCCTTGGCATCTGTCCAGCAGTGGTCCTGGGATGCTGTAACATGTCTGGGTCTGTCTGTTCCATGTCTGGAACAGACAGACATAAGGACATCTGGGTATCACATGCAGCTCATGA
Source organism: Panthera onca (assembly GCF_046562875.1). NCBI lineage: Eukaryota > Metazoa > Chordata > Mammalia > Carnivora > Felidae > Panthera > Panthera onca. The sequence goes on along the minus strand of NC_138350.1, from coordinate 29,259,481 downwards.
GGGCCACAATGAGGTCAGACTCCATGGAGGATTGTGACTCTTCTTGGGTCCCTGTGTCCCCCACATAGTGACTGAGTATCCCTGAGGGCCAGGCATTGCATCCTGGGGACCTCAGGGTCTGCAGGAAGTTGGACACGGCACTGAACAGTAACGGGAGTAGGCACCCTAATAGACGTCATGCAGGGGACAGGGACAGCCCCTGGAAGGCCTCTGATTCAGTCTAGCTTCTCCTGATGCTTGGCCCATTCCTGCCTCTGACTTCGGGCTTCTTGCACCTTTGGAGCTGGGGCAAGGCCTGCCCAGGGGTTCAGGTTGAAACCGCTCCCCCATCAGCTCCCCTGTGTGGGTGTGACAGGGTTCAAAAGTGGTGGTTCCACCTGGGACAGCCCCAGGTCTCAGGGAGAAGGGGCTGTCCCGAAGCTTAGTGACCCTAGCTGCCCTCCCACAGCCACTGGGCACAGACCACATCCTCCTATGGTGGCTGAGATTGAAAATCCAGGTCTGGCCAGATCCTGGGGACCCCTGAGGGAGGGGATGGGCCTTCCCAGCCAGTGCAGCTGCAGCAGCAACTCTGATGCAAAAACCCAGTCCTTTCCCACCCCCTCCCTGGACTGGATTCAGGCCTGGCCTGAAGGCCCTTTGCATTTCAGGTATATCTTTAATATTTATTTATTTTTGAGGGGGGGCGCAGACAGAGCGTGAGCGGGGGAGGAACAGAGAGAGAGAGGGAGACACAGAATCTGAAGCAGGCTCCAGGTTCTGAGCTGTCAGCACAGAGCCTGACACAGGGCTTGAATTCACCAACTGTGAGATCATGACCTGAGCCAAAGTCGGACGCTTAACTGACTGAGCCACCCAGGCACCTTGGGTTAAGAAAACCAAGGTATTTCTTAAGCCTTGGTTGAAACAAACAGGAAATAAAGCCAATCCTATTCACCCACCTATTCTAAAACTGCTTGTCTTGGAAGTTTTAATGGAGGAAGAGTGGCCACCAGCAATGTCAAATGCTTGTCTGTTTCCCTTGCAGCAAAACTCAGAGGGGTATTCATGGGATTGAGGAAATCAAGGGAGGGCAGCAACAGCCTCAGCCAGGGGTACGGGCCTCCAGGTCCTGCTGGGTGAGGGCTGAGAAAGTAGAGGGTGCAGGGGTGGTAGGGTGGGGGTAACCACCCCCACCCAGGTGGAAAACACTACTGCCAGGGGAAACTGGATGCAGGAGGAGGGAGCTGGCTCCCAGATGCAGGAGGGGCAGTGGCAATCAAAGAAGCAGGACTGAGAAGCTACAGTTGGAGGGTTGCTCGAGATGCCAAAATAGCCCAGACTAAGTAGGAGGGAGAGGTCTGCAGTTTTAGAACCCAGTGGAGTCAGAGACCAATGGGAAGTCATGTTCTCTGCTTGCCCAAATTTGTGGTTTCAGTGAAAGTGTCTCAATAGGTGAGGTTGAACCAGATAATGAGGGCCAAGGAAGTGCTTCTCAGACTTTGATGTGCATGGAACGCCAGGGATCTTGTGAACATGTGGATTCAGATTCAACAGATCTGGGATGAACCAGACAACGTGTCTTTTAATTTTTTTTATTTTTTACTATTTATTTCCTTTTTTTTTTTTTTTTTAAACAAGTTCCCAGGTGGTGGGGTTGCAGTCAGACTATGGACCACACTTTGAGCCACAAGGTGCAAAGGCAACTCTGTACTGCCCCCTGGCTGCCCTGATGAATGGTGTTTGCACTTGTCCAACAGGTAATGGAAGTCAGTGGTGGTCACCTGGGTCCAGAGGGGCGATCCCCAAAGACAGATCTGATGTCTGCTGAACTGAAGCCGAGATTGAACTGGATTGTCAGAGGGTAGAACCTTCAGAAGGCCATGCCTCTTTGTGTGCATGTGCATACTATTGAGACTCAGGAAATGACAAGAGAGTGCAGATTTGAGGGACTTTTCCATACTTCCCAGTTAGAAGGTACTCCCTAGAGGTGGAGGGAAGGGTGTGGATGGCCTGTAATGACAATAACCCTTTCAGCTCCTTCTCCCTCAGCTGCATTCCAGATAATCCTGCGTAAAATTCCTGCTCACACCATCTTCTGGCCCCCGCACCATTATGCCTTAGCTCTGAGCTGACAATTAAAGCCTCAGGGGGAGAGAGAAAGAGGCTTGCAGAGGATGGAAGTGTTTTCCTTAGACTTTAAGTCTTTTTCATATTTTTCACTTTGAGGGAGTGACGTAAGGTGAAGTCATGTTATCCTGCACTTATGCTCAATGTTTTTTTTTCTTCTGTGAGGGTGAACTAAAACATCTTGTACCCTCCTCCCACCCCTTGATCTGATCCCAAGTATCAGAAACCATATTCAGGATTTGTTCAAACAAGCTCCTTCATTCAGTAATAGTGGTTGGAGACTCTGATCTTTCTTCCTTCCTTCCTTCCTTCCTTTGTCCTTTCTCTTTCTTTCTTTTTTCCTTATCTGACTGCTCATTGAAACTTTTTGTTCTGGGTTCCTTATGGATCTTTTTGTGTTGTTGTTTTTTTATGAAGTTTTTAAATTTTAGTTCCAGTATACAACATACAGTGTTATATTAGCTTTGGGTTCCTAGACTCCACTTTAGATAATACATAGAACAACTAAACAGAAGATCAAGAAGGCAGTACAGGGTTTGAACAATGTTGAAAGCCAACAAAAGCTAACAGACATCTCTAGAACAGTCCATTCACTCAACAATAGCAGTGTACACATTCTTCTCAAGTGCACATGGAACGTTCCCCAGGATAGACCCTGTGGTAGGTGATAAAATAATTCTTACTAAATTTAAAAGGATGGAAATAATACACAGTATATTCTCCAACCACAAAGTACTGAAATAAAAAAGCAATCACAGAAGCAAATTTGGGGAATTCACAAATATGTGGAAATTGGACAACATGTTCCTAAACAGTTAATGGGTCAAAAGAATAAATCACAAAAGAAATTAGAAAATATTTATGATGAATGGAAATGAAAACACAACATACCAAAACTTATGGGCAATGATGTCTGGGATATTGCACCAAAGGCACAGGCAACTAAAGAAAAATAAACAAGTCAAACCACATCAATTAAAAAACTTATATGAGTCAAAGGACACAGTCAAGAATGAAAATACCATACACAGAATGGGAGAAAATATTTGCAAATCATTTATGTGATAAAGGATTGATATCCAGAGTGTATAAAGAACTCCTACAACTCAAAACAAAAAACCCGAACCCAGTTTAAAAATGAGCAAAGGATGGGGCGTCTGGGTGGCTCAGTCGGTGAAGCATCTGACTTCAACTCTGGTCATGATCTCACGGTTTGTGAGTTCAAGACCCACATCGGGCTCTGTGCTGACAGCTCAGAGCCTGGAGCCTGCTTCAGATTCTGTGTCTCCTTCTCTCTCTGCCCATCCCCCGCTTGTGCGCTGTCTCTAGCTCTCAAAAATAAATAAATAAATAAGTGTAAAAAAAATTTAATGAGTGAAGGACTTTAACAGACATTTCTCCAAAGAAGATATACAAATGTCCAACTAGTACATGAAAAAATGTCCAACATCACTCATCATTAGGGAAATGAAAATCAAAACTGCAATGAGGCTCCACTTTACATCCTCTGTGATGCCTACTATCAAAAGAACAGAAAATTACCAAATGTTGGTGAGGATATGGAGAAATTAGAACCTTTGTCCACTTGGTGGGCATTTAAAATGGTGCAGCTGCCCTGGAATACAACATAGAGGATCCTCAAAAAATTAAAAATAGAATTACCATACAATCAAGTCATTCCATTTCTGAGTATATACCCAAAAGAATTGAAAACAGGATCTCAAAGATGTATTTGTACACCCAGGTCATAGAGGTATCATTCACAATAGTTAAAAGGTAGAAACAACCTAAATGTCCATCAACATATGAATAAATAGAATATAGTCTATCCATACAGTGGAACATTATTCAAACATAAAAAGGAATGAAACTCTGACACCTGCCACAACATAGATACACCTTGAGAACATTATGCTAATGAAATAAGCCAGACACAAAAAGGATAAATGTGACTCCACTTCTATGAGGTCCCTAGAATAGGCAAATTCATAGAGACAGGAAGTAGAATTGAAGTTACCAGAGGCTGGTGGAGGGGGAAATTAAAATTGTTGTTTAATGGGGGCAGAGCTTTAGTCTGGGAAGATAAAAAAAGTTCTGGATATGGAGGGTGGTGATGGATGCACTCTATTGTGAAAACAATACTACTGAATTATTCACTTAAAACAATGGTTAGAATGGTACATTTTATTCCACATGTATTCTACCACAGTAAAAAAAAGTTAAGAATTCTTAAATTATATCTGACTGGATTAGAGCATTTACCTTCCACTGTGTCCTACATTCATCGCCTGCATGAGTGTGGGGACCCAAAGATTGCTGCTGGATGCTTCCATTCATATAAGAGAAACAGCAAAGGTTTGATGGTACATTTTATGCATCAACTGCCATGATATGTCCAGATATCAAGATTAAACATTATTTCTGGGTGTGTCTATGAAAGTGCTTCTGGAAGAGATTCAAGAGATTAGCATTTGAATTGGTCGGCTGAGTAAAGCAGATGGCCAGCGTCCACACCCATGTCCCAACGTGGATAGGCATCATCCAATCTGTCGAGGGCCTGAATAGAACAAAAAGAGAGGAAGGGTGGAACTGCTCTCTCCGTCTGCCTGTTAGCTTGAGCTGGGATATTGATCTAACTTAGACTAGAATCTACACCACTGGCCCCCCAGTTCTCAGGCCTTTGAACTAGACCACTAGCCTGCTGGGCTTCCAGCTTGCAAGTAGCAGATGATAGGACTTCTCAGACTCCATAATCACGTGAGCCAATACCATATAATAAATCTCTAGATATTGTTGTATCTATTTATCTATCTATCCATCCATCTATATCTTCTATTGGTTTTTTTCCCCCTCTGGAGAATCTTGACTAATACAGAAGCTGAAAGTGGACACCTGGGTGGATCAGTTGGGTAAACGGCCAACTCTTGATTTTGGCTCAAGTCATGATCTCATGGTCATGAAATTGAGCCCCGCACGGAGCCTACTTGGGATTCTCTCTCTCTCTCTCTCTCTCTCTGCTGCTTTCCCCTGCTCATACTCTCTCTCTTTCTCCCTCAAAAAAAAAAAAAAAAAAGAAGGTAAAAGTCAAGAAGAGTATAGGGTTTGAGAATGGGGTAAAATTTTATCTGAGTACAATTTTCCATTAAGAATTTTAAGTATAATTTCGCTGTTTAAATTTTCCACCAGTACATATGATAATCCACCATAAACAAAGTTTTTGGCTGAGTTAAGGTACATGGGGAATATAATTTAACCAAGAGGGGAGGGAGAGGGATCTGGGGATATTTCCAAAAGATAGGAAGAAAGTAGGGCTCTGGGCATCAGGCTGAGCAGGTGTTAGGATGAAAGTGAAGTGGAAGACATGAAGGGGAGAGAGGCAGGGGAGTGGCCCAGATGGCCCCTGGAGGTTGAGCCATGATTGCTCCGTGGGCTCCTGTGTGGTCCAGTCAGAAGGTCAACCAGTGGAGAAGTGGAGCTGGTGGTTTCAGATGAGTGACACAGTTTGAAGTGGTGGTCACTTATTCATTCAGAATACCCTAGTGCTTAAAATGCCAGGCATTGTTTCCAGACAATGCCCTGCCCCTCTTCCCTGCCATATCTGGCACCAATGGGAAGATGAGACCCCAGCTCATTGCCCATCTGTAGGCCCTTGACAGAGGTTGACTGCCTCTAAACCTTGGTCTGACTTGCAAATAGCCAAAAACACAATACCCAAGGGAGAGCCTTTGAAAAAGACATCTGTGTTACATGTGGTAAATGAGATTCTCCAAGGTATAGAGGGTGAGAAAAGCTCTTAAAAATATTTATATCAGAAACCACTAGGACACACACAAGCCTGACACAAGCATGCAGGTGGGGGGAGGTGTCTCAGATTGTGCAGACCCCTCTGTCTGATGCCTGCCCTTTCTTGCACCTCAGAGATTCTCCCCTGGGTTTGACCGCCTGGTTCATGTAGGTAGTGCCCTCAACTGAAGCAGTCTCAATTTTGAAAAGAAATAGAATTTGAGTATTAAAAGCAAAACGAACCAAATAAAATATAAGAAATAACTTGAAAGTGTTTTATTTATCTTAGCCAATAGGAGATGCACATTAGATTCAGCATTAATAATATGATTGCTTGTTCTCTGAGCAAATAATAGCAGAAAAGACTCATTAATGCCTTAAAGGGTGAAGCACAATATAAACACATATTTAAGTCTTTTGTTACTAAGCCTCACAAAAACTTGCCACATTAAAAAAAAATGCAACTATCTCCTCTGTATGCAAAAATATATTTCAGATATATTGAATAGCTAAAATCAAAGCCAAATAAACAATAAAAAAGGGTATTATTAAACCTCGAGTTAGGAAGGTTTATGTAACAAGATGCAGGAGCGAAGAAAGAAAAGATGGAAACGTTCGGCTGCCTAGAAATCCATGTTGGCCATCCCATCTCTCAGAGCAGCATTGGCATCTCCAGGACTTGAATCAATATCTGTCTGGTGTGGGGTCTTGGATCTAAGAAACCCCTCAGGGAAAGACTGAAATTTGACCTGTGACCAGCAGGGTCGCTGTGGCTTCATCCCAGGGTGTCCACACGCCAGCTACTCACAATAGCCTCCAGGTCTGGGGACTGGGCTCCATGCTCACTGATGGAGACTCAGTGGCAGAGTCCGCTGCACCTGGACTTGGGTGCTGCCCCAGCAGCTGCTTCCTGCCTGGCCCTGTCACGGGGAAAACAAGTCCCAGCCAGCCCAGTGTTCCAGATCACTACTGATTTTGAAGGGTGCTCCTCTGCCTCACCCTCTCCCCAGCCTATAGCTGCTGCTTGACTTTCCTCTACTCTCCATGATCTTACAAACTATGAGCCAAAATACATGCATTATCAGATTTCTCTACAGCACCTTTCTCCTCCTCAAACACTTTGTGGTGACTTTGTACTGTTTCCACTGAGCTCAGCTAAACCACATTAACAGAATTCTCTTCTATGCATGGCTTAGCTAGGGTGAGGTATGAGAGAACATTTATGTAAGATCTGGAAGTTGAATGCAAAGCTGTAATCATTATTTCTGTGCCAGCTTCTTCTGCAGGTCACCACCAGCACCAAGGTTAAGGTGAGAGAGTTGCTGATGTTCTGGTCCACACCTTGCTTTCCTTCCCAACTGTGGATCTGGATGACCTAGAGCGAGCACAGGATCAACACTAGAAGAGAGACAGTACCCCTCAAAGATTGCTACTCCTCAGTATGAGGTCCATCCTCATGATAATCCCTTGTTCTGTATCCCTCACAATGATTCTGCTTCTCTAATCAACCCCAGCTGACACTTACCTAGAACCAGGACCTTTGATCTATATATATATACACATCAGGACTCTCCATTTCCCTCCAACACCTTTCATATTAACATACTCCTCTTGGTCTCCACTGCTAGTACCTTCATTCAACCTCTGGATATTGTAGTAGATGCTGTCAGGAACCTGCCCATATTCCCTCAACACTTGCATTTCTGTTTGACTTTTAGTTGCTATCACCTGGGCATCTCTGGCCATGCACGCCATCTGTGCCTGTGTGCCGGTGGGGGGGGGGGGACTGGGATGCAAGAAGCAGCTCTCAACCAATGACCAATGAGAGCTGATGCAGTCAGTCTCCCCCATGACTGAGACACCTACAGTTGGTCCTAATGGGATAGTGCTTAAAACTTGGATAAATGGTACCCTAGTGTCAAAAAGATAAATGCTGGAATGCTGGAATTTCCTTGACCTTGAGGAATATGGTCAAAATGAACAGAGAGAGGTGTTCATGCTACAATGGATTTATTATAAAGGACCAGAGAAACAGCAGTGAACCATTTTCCAGAGGGCTCAGATCACATTCCCTTCATGAAGTGAAGCTGATAGGAGGCACTGCCACTCTGGAGAAGCTCAGTGGTGGCTGTCCACCACAGGCTGGGGCTTATGGTGGGGATACTGCCATGGAAGTGGACTAGTCTTTTTCAATGAGTATAGCAGGATGTTTCAGTGGCAGCACCAAACCACAGAGACCAGATGGAAGTACTTACCATGAAGGCAGTGTGGTGGCCTTATGCAAGTGCCCTACCCAGATTTCCTTTCAGAGCACCTGTTGGAGGGGGGTGGGGCAGGAAGGCTGGGAGAAGACATGTAGAATGACAACCCTTATCTGCTTCATTCAGGCTGTTCCCATCATTTTACTGGCTGGGTTACAAATGATGGCCCATTCCTGCCCACATGGACATCCTTAATGGGCAACTTTTGATTGGGGACTCCCCATCAGTCTGGATAAGATTTTTCTAGAACTGCAGTCTGAGATTCGTTCTCACCAATCCTTCTTTCCCTTTCTCCTTTCCCAGGTCTCAGACTTGGTCTGGTCTGGAGTAGCATGGTCTGGAGATTATCCCTACCGATTCTTGCTCCTTTCCCTATGAATCCTTACAGCTATTTGTCCTGAAAACCCTCACATATATCTAATCCCATCTTGGTGTCTAATTCTCAGAGGAGTCAAACTGACACAGGCAGAAAGGTTGACTCTGGCCCACAGGGAAAAGTGGAAATGATTAATAGACCATGGTGCACCTAGGTATTGGATGTAGAGGCAGTCACATATTGCTTGACTGATGACCACAAATGAGTGAGCCACACCAATGATTCAGCCACACCAATGGAGAGTCACAAACCCTTCCCAGTTTGCAGACATAAGCTATTTCCAGATCCAGAACACATCAGTAGGAAAGCCAGGTCCACTTGAGGGAGGAACTTGCAATATTTCAGAAATCTTTTTCCAAGGGGATCCTCCCATTATTTACCCAAATAATTGCCCCAGGACATGGGAATATCCAGATATTTTGAAGGCTGTTGACACAGCTTCTGAGGTGACACAGAAGGCAGGATGACAAAAATGCCACCCTGTTAGTTTGCAGGTAACTACAATACAGAGGACTGGTGGTGACTGGATTCCTCCCCATGTCAGTTTCACACTGTGTCCAGTGGGTCTATCTGCAAAACTCGTTGGTGATCATTTTCTGTTTCTGGATGTATAAGTGGTATGAACATACTTAGCTGGTAGAATCCTCATATTCATTCATGACCTGTGGAGCAGGAGTCATTATGACAAAAAAGGCCAAATGCAAGCTCCTGAAATCATGCTCCACCCTCACAAAGCCAATATAGGTGATCAAAAAACCAATATGGCGCATTTAGGTGGAATGGCAGAAAGTATTCCTACCCCCAAAACTTTAAAGAAGATGTGGTGATCCTCATCTTATTACCTTTTAAATCACTCATCTGGTCCTTGAAATTTCTAGTTCGATCAGGGCTAAGAATGGTGACAAACTTAATGGCAGTAAACTTAATCAAGTGGCAACCATAACTGTTCCAGATGTGGTATCATTACCAGAATACCATAGCACTAACTGTATGGAAATTTTTTTTTTACCTCAGGTGTATTAAGACACAATTTACATATATGAAAATGCACCCTCTTTAGTGTATAGTTTTGAGTCTGAACAAATGCATCCAGTCTCACAGCCACCACTGCAATCAAAATATAGAAATTTCCATTACCCTAAAAATCCATCATACCCCTTTGTCATCACTCCCTCCCTCCACCTCCAACCCCTAGCAACAAACTGGTCTCTTTTTTTGTCCCTAGAGTTTTGCATTTTTAGAATGTCATGTAAATGGAATCACACAGTATGCAGCCTTTTTGAAACTGAATCTTTTACATAGTCAACCACACTTGAGACATTCCATGCCTTGCATATATCAGCAGTCACTCATTCATTCGTGTGGCTGAGTTATTATTCCATCGGATGAATGTTCCAGTCATCCATTCACCAATCAAAGAACATTTCTGTTAGCAATTTTTGGTGATTATGAGTAAAGCCACTATAAACATTTGTGTTAAAATATGTTTTCATTTCCCTTGGGTAAATACCTAGGCATATTGTTGAATTGTAAGTAAATGTACATTTAACTTTATACAAAACTGCCAAACTGCTTTCCAAAATAGCTATATCATAATACAATGCCTTTAATAACAGTTATAGCTGTTCCACATTCTTTTAACAAGCTATTCTAACTAGGTGTGTAGTGTTACATTGTTGTGGTTTTAATTCCTAATGATTGATGGTGTTGAGCATCTTTTCATGTACTTATTGGCCTTCTATATACTTCTTTACTGAAGTATCTGTTCAAAACTTTTCCCTTATTAAAATTGAATACATTGTTTTCTTATTGTTGAGTTTTGAGAGTTCTTTATATATTCTAGATAGAAGCCCTTTATCAGCTATGTATTTTGCAAATATTTCTCCCAGCCTGTGGCTTGTATTTTAGTTTTCTTAACAGTGTGTCTGAAGAAGAGACATTTTTCATTTTTATAAAGATATCAACTTGTTATTTTATGGATTGATAGTACTTTTGTTTGTTACATCTATGAAATCTTTGCTTAACACAAGGTCACAAAGATTTTCTCCCAGAAGTTTTATAGTTTAAGGATTTCTATTTATGACTATGGGATATTTAGAAATATTTTTGGATGTGATGCTACCCAAATGTTTGTCAATGAGAGAGTGGTTATACAAATGTGGTAATCCATTCCATGAAATATTATGCAGCCATAAAAAAGAATGAGTTACTGATACATGCAACAAATTGGATGAACTTCAAGGGAATTCTGCTGAATGAAAAAAGTCAGTCTCAAAAGACTACCTACTATATGATTATGTTTCTATGACATTCTCAAAAGGACAATTAAAGACAGAGGATAGATGAGTGCTTGCAGGGGCTGGGGATAGAAGGGATGAGGAGAGGGTGTGGCTATAAAGGGGTAGCATGGAGGAGCCTTGTGGTGATGGTAGAGCTAAATATCTGGATCAGTGGTGATTGTGCAAAGATACATGTGATAACATTAAATGAGCACAGGTAGAATTAGAGAAACCAAAATAAGATCTGGATTATACCAATGTCAACTTCCTGGTATTGATGCCGTACTATAATTATGGAAGATGTTAACAAGCTGGGGAAAAGGTGCATGGAACCTCCCTGTACATTATTTTGCCATTTCATGAAAATCTATAATTATTTCAAAATTAAAAATTTGGAAAAATTCAGTTGCAGATGTTTTGACACTTTCTGCTAAAAAACCACAATACCATGATCCCATCTAATAAAATTATTATAATCCCCTAATAGCTAGTATCTGCTACCCAGTCAAATCTCCACAATGGTCCACAAGATGATTTTTATTTATAGCTACTGTTTTGGAAATTTTGTTTGTTTGTTTGTTTTTTGGTTTGGCCTGAAAAGAAGACCTAATCTCAGTGCATACATTCTGGTTACTTGTTAGATACCTTCAGACTCTTCATTTAAGAATATATAAGCCAATTTTCTTTTCCAGCGTTCCACAGTCTGGGTTTGTCTGGCTGTTTTCCTGGGGCCCCTGTATTTCCTGAGAACTGGGAGTAAAAGCTAGAAGCTTGACTATCTTCAGGTACAATGTTTTCAACTCCACTGGCATAGAGTACTTCCCATTATTCCCTCCAGAAGGGACCCATGTTGGATCATCCCATTAAGACAGAAGCCAGGATGGAGTGCCTGGGCGATTCATTTGGTTAAGTGTCTGACTTTGGCTCAGGTAATGGTCTGGAGGCTTGTGGGTTTGAGTCCTGTGTCGAGCTTTCTGTGTCAGCACAGAGCCTCATTCAGATCCTCTGTCCCGCCCCCTCTCTCTGCTCCTCCCCCCCCTTTCTCTCTCTCTTAAATATAAATGAACATTTTTTAAAAGAGAGAGAAGCTAGAGTTGAGCCCTGCATGGGAGGTGACTCTGCATTGAAGGTGACAGCCAAATTTCTCCCATGGAAATGTCCATGTTCCTTTTGTGAGTAGACTTGTGGGATGACATGACTGCACCAAGCACATGCTTTGTACCCTGCTAACCAAGAATCCAAGAGTTTTGGCACATATCTATGGTTCTTGCCTTAATCATTACTATGATCACATTAAGCATTGCAAAAGACTGATTTTCCCATTCCGGGGGTCTCTTTCCTTGTGTAAAACCCATTTCTCCATTCAGTGTGTTCTAAATCATCATCCCTTTGAGAAGTAGCTGGAATGAAAATTGACCCACATTTGTGTAAATACTGAAAACAAAATTAAACGTACTGTTTTTGACATATCCACCTGTTCCTGATTACAGACCAATTTGAATGGGCTTCTACTGGTCAAAAACAGAACTTCCAATAATTGCAATCGATTTAAACACCTCAGATATGCTTATATCCATAGACTTAGCATGACACTAACAAATCAAAGTTGGATGAAGCTGGCACACAGCCTTGTTACTTTGATAGTTGGTAAAAAAAAAAAAAAAAAAAAAAAAAAAAAGGAAAAAAGATCAAATATTTATCCTGCCTTTGCCATACACATAGTTCCTCAGGTGACTAAATCCCTGATGAGGGGAAGTTTTCTTACCAAAGGAAGAAGGAGGAAGGCAAGAATGAGGACATCTCCAGCTAGCACCCAGTAATGAACGAATGGCTTTGGGCATTGTGCTCCCATCACAAATACACAATTTAGAATGAAACACAAGAGGCTTCCATGTCCTAAAGGGCCTCTGGAGGCTAATTCCACCCTCCCCTGTTGTGGGGACCACTTCCTCGAGCTCGTCTTGCCAAACTGTGTCACAACCACTCTGACTGTCTATATGCTCCGGGAACCCCTTGCATCTTCACTCTGTCTGCTTGGCATGCTCCAGCCCTCAAGACCCTTGGGTCTTCCTCAGATTTCAAGGGTCTCAGGGTCTAACTCAGGTCAGAATGGTGGGTTCCCTCTTCAGTACCACTGATGCCATACCAAGCCCATCGGGTTCTGTGTTTCTGTCTCAAATTTGTGAGCTGTGTCAAGCATTTCTGTCACAGACCACAGCTCTGAGCACCACACACCTTTGTTCTGTGTCACACCTGGGAGCCCTGTAGAGAGAGGCTTAGGGGTGATGGGGGTGGGGGAGCTCTTTACAGTATCAGCGACCAGATCCCCCCTCCTCTCCAACATCTCACTCCTCTGTTACTGATTCAGAAAGTTCTCCCTGCATCGGCCGATTTTGACCTATTCCTTCCCACACCATTCCCAGTTGCTGTACACCATCACCAGCTTCATATGTAAGGCATCAGAGGTGTGTGTGTGTGTGTGTGTGTGTGTGTGTGTGTGCATATGTGAGAGAAAGACTCTGACAGAAAGACAAACAGATGGACAGAATGTGGCCACTCACTGATGTGACATGATTTCCCTTCTTAGGGAATCCCAATGACCCCAGCCGTCTCAGGGGATCTTAGAATGAATGAATGGCAGGGTCTTTGCAACTCAAGAATTCATTCAGTTATGTGATCAATTACTCATTCACCTATTCGCTCAACTCTGTTATCACCTCATGTTTACCAGACACATCAAATGAGTAGAAGAGATCCTGCCCACCAAGAATGTGCAGATTAGTGAAGGAGAGAGACCTGCAGGGTAAATTTAGATCTGTCTGGTAGGTGCTAAACATAGTTAGGAAAACACAATAGCTGCACATGACAGGAAGCTAGTAACTACCTAAAGAGGTCAGGGAAATCTTGGCCAAGGAGTGAGATTTGAGATCACTGTGGAGCCCAGAGTTGGGGAAGTCAGCTGGAGGACACTGTAAAGGGACAGGGAGTTCTGTCTGCAAATGAATGGCTTAGGAAAAGCGTCCGAAGCAACCACAAGGATGAGGTGTTGGATCAATTGCAGATGAATTAATGTGGCAGAAACACTGAGGGCAGGTGGATAAGACCTTGGACTTGGGACCAGATCTGGACCAGCTTCCGAAGGCTTGTCACGAGAAGGAGTCTGAATTCAATCCTTTCAATCTGTACGGTCCTGCCCAAGACACAGACGGCTGTTGGTCACTTGGAAAGTAGCTGGTCCAAACAGAGAGGAGCCATGAGTGCAAACTACACACTGGGTTTTGAAGATTTTGCATGACAACAAAAGAGTTTAAACCGTCTCATAGCTAATTTTTAGATTGCATGCCAAAATGATAATACTTGGGATGGATGGAGTTAAATAAAATGTACTATTAAAAATCATTGTGGGGGCACCTGGTGGCTCAGTCGGTTGAGTGGCCGACTTCGGCTCAGGTCATGATCTCGTGGTCTGTGAGTTCGAGCCCCGCGACGGGCTCTGTGCTGACAGCTCGGAGCCTGGAGCCTGTTTCAGATTCTGTGTCTCCGTCTCTCTGACCCTCCCCCGTTCATGCTCTGTCTCTCTCTGTCTCAAAAATAAGTAAAACGTTAAAAAAATTTTTTTAAAAATCATTGTGGGGCACCCAGTGGCTCAGTTGGTTAAGCGTCCGACTCTTGATTTCAGCTCAGTTCACGATCTCACGGGTTGTGGGGGCAAGCCAAGGAGTTGGGCTCTTTGCTGACAGTGAGGAGCCTGCTTAGGATTGTCTTTCTCCCTCTCTCTCTGTCCCTCCTCCACTTGCACACGCATGCTCGCTTGCTCTCTCTCTCTCTCTCAAAATGAATAAACTCACAAAAATCATTTCACCTGTTTCTTATTTCCTTCCTCAAAAAATGTAGCCAACAAAAAATTGAAAATTGCAAATGTGGCTTGCATATGTGCCTTCAAAGGTGAGAGACAAAGGTTGGAGAGGAGTGCAGGCAGGACCAGATCTGGGAGTGAAAATGAGGAGGAGCTGCAGCAGGGGACAGGCAAGAGGCCAGCCAATGGTGGAGGTGAAAAATGACTCAGGCTAAAGGAATGGACTCAGACTTGACAAGGAGGAAGGCCAGGCCTGGTCACTGATGAGGAAATATTAACACTACTCTTTTGTGGAGGAGCCATTAAAGTGCTTTATAGAAATCAGTCAGTGCTATTATGATCCTCTTTACATACAACAAAGGGGATGTTGGCCTAGAATTCCAATGGCCCTTCCGGGGCTGACCAGAGCTAAGACTCACACTCTGGCTGGCCTGAGGCCCAAGTCCAGGGGCTCACCCTGCATGGATCTGGTGGGGCAGAGCGTTAGGATAATGGAGGAGCCCAACCTGACTCTCTGCTCTCTGGGTTTCTTGTCAAGGCATGGAATCCCAGAATCACAAAGGATGAAAGCAGAACAGCAGGTTAAGTGGCCACCTGGCTGGCCTTTAGGAACATGGGCCTGGGGGCCCCTGTCTGGGGGCAAAGGTCTGATGCAGGAAGAGTGCAGTGCATTTGAGGAAGTAGAAGCTCAGAGGGTACCTGGAGCGTGGCATGAGCTGAGACCATTGTTTTGCACATGTGGAAGGGCCAGTATTGACACATGCCCACTCTCAGGGGGACCCCTTGATAAAGGGACGCTCTCAGCCAAGTTTGGGATCACAGGGGAGATGGTTTGCCTGCCACCTCTCTGAGTTTGAGGCATGTCCACTCTATGTACCTATGTACATGGTCTCTCTCTGCAGGGCACATCCCGACCCACCACCCAGGGGCTCAGGATGCTGTGCTATGGGTCAGGCCTGCAGGAATGCACCTATACCCTCTTCACCCAAGAAGCCTATCAGTGAGGCCACGCCCCCTACCTGCAGGTTTCTCCAGGGGTCCAGAGGTTTCCATGGAGTTATCAGATAGGAAGAAGTGAGGTTCACCTTGATTATCCCACCAAACATGGCTAGATTGAAACCCAGTGGCAGTAGTGTTTCGCTGGAGCAGGGGCTGGCAAGCTCTGGTGCCATATCTGGCCCAGCCCTATGTTTCTGTAAATAAAATTAAGTAGGAGCACAGCCATGCCCATATGTTTACATAGTATTGCCTGTGGCCGCTCTCACATTATAAGGACAGAACAGAGTAGTTGGGACAAAGATCATATGGCTTGGAAAGCCCAAGTGATTTACTATCTGGCCCTTCATAGAAAATATCTGCCAGCCCCTGCCACTCTCTTGGGCCAAAGAATACGCCCATTTCTCTCACCGAGATCAAGGGTGTTTAATCAAGGTGATTTTGCCACCTGGAGGGCATTTGGCAATGCCTGGAGACATTTCTGGGTGTCATCATTAGGGGCAGGAGGGCACAGGTGCTGGCATTTGGTGGGTAGAGGCCAGGGATGCTGCTGGACATCCTACAGTGCACAAGACAGCCTCACAACAGAGAAGTGACTGTCCCGATGTCAGAATACCGACGTGGAGGACCCGCTCCAGACCTATCACTCAGGACCCACTGTCCTCCCCAGAGGCCCAATAGAGGCGTTTTCTAAGTTGTTGACCCTGTAACTCCTGCACAATAGAGCAGACTGTCCTCAACAGAATCGTCCCCCAGGGTGCAGCTCCTGCCCCTCAGAACCCACAAGAGCAGGGGCTAGCATTTTGCCTAGCCAGTCTCCTGGGCTATCACCCTAGGCTGGTTCTAGGATGCATTCCACTCATTCTCACCTTTCCCAGAACATCTGGGGCCTCCTCAGAACAATTCAGCACACCAGACATACAAACTCAGCAAGACAACTTCTCAAGACACAAGCAACTTTAATCCCCAAATCCCACATTCAGGGGGGTCTAAGCAAGTTTCCGGACAGGAAGAAGCTGAGCGGCTTTCTCCTTTGCTCTGTGAAGCCCATAGCCCACCCTCCTTGCCCACACTCGCCTCTTTCTGAGGAAGTGTGCCCTTTGGTCTCTAGTTCAACGTGTGTCTGGGGGTGCTGGGGACCCCAAAACAGCAGGCTCCTTTTCTTCCCTTCTCTCTCCCCTCATCTCCCTTTCTTTATCCAAGACCTGGAATCCCAGAGAACAGTAATACATAGCCTCATCCTCAGGCTGCAGCCCAGAGATGCTCAAATAGCCCGTGTTCTTGGCCACATCTTTGGATCCAGAGAAGCGAGGGGGAATCTTGAAGCCCTGGCTGTGGTCTGAGTGGGAGAAATATCTCAGCAAGAATCTTGGAGGGTGGCCGGGCCTCTGCTGGTACCAGTAGATGTTATAAATCCTGACATCGTAGTCTCTGCTCAAGGTGCAGGCCAGACGGATTGTTGTTCCAAGGGGCGAGGACACAAATGGTGGCTGGTTCAGCATGGGCTGAGAGACACAGCCTGGGGACAGAGAAGCACCTGAGCATCAAGGCAGAAGAGGGCAGGGGATGGGGCCAGGGGTTGTTAGCTCTGGGGTGTTCTCACCTGCCCAGTGGGTGAACAGTGCCAGCAGGACAGGAATCCACGACATGGTGCTGAACTCTGTCTTCTTTGTGCTGCCAGGGCTCCTGGGACCATCTCGGGGCTGGGCCAGCATCCGCCTGCGCCCTCCCAGGGGTGGGGTCATTGCACGCCTGGTTCTCAGCCACCACTTTCCTGAACTTTCTTGAGTTTGCAGTGTCGGTTGGGGAATGGCCACATGGCAGCCTTTGTGGCTCTTTTCTTGGCCCCATGGGAGCGTCCAGGGAGGAAGCACCTGCCTGAGGCTCATGGACCACTGCCCAGGAGGCCAGCCTGCAAAGTTGGATCCCTGAGGTAGAGTAACCTCACCATCCTCCTGAGGAAGCTGAACCCCACAGAAATCTGGTTCTTGTCCAAATTCACATGCCTGGTGAAGCAGTAGAGAGGACACGTCCTCACGGGGGTGAAAACACTTGCTTTGTACAGCAGAAATTCTGGGGTTCTGGGGTGAGTGGGATACTCTGTCCCCTTCCACACTCCTGCCATTCCATCCCACCAAACCCAGCCCCCTTTCCCTCCTAGAATGTAGCAGCAGGGACCCACAGCTTCTGAGAAGGAAGCACCAGGAGGGCCTTGGGGGCCCCCACCTGGGGCTCAGGGCAGGTGGGGGCAGAGGTAGAGCAGCCTCTTCCCCCATCAGCGTCCTGCAGAGGCCCAGCCCCAGCTCTTCTGACACTCTGCTCTTCACAAGTCTCCCCAGGGAGTGGGTAAGGCAGAATCCCCTGGACCTCAGCCCACTCCTTGGCCAGACCCTGCACCTAGACGATCTATTGGTCCCATCCCTGTTCCACCTGAGTTTGACCCCGTCACCAAGCATATCCCAAGGCCTGAGGCCTGCTCTCTGCTTAGCACTACCCACAAAGCTGTGTGGGTTGTGTAGCTGGAGGCTGTTGGGATGCTCAGATGAAGACTCATGTACCTCAGTTAATCAGGGTTCTCCAGAGAAACAGAACCAATAGGATATATACATAGGAAGAGATTTATTATGAGGAATTGCCTCTCCCAATTATGGAGATTGCCATGATCTGCCACGATCTGCCACGTGCAGGTTGTAGACCCAGGAAAGCCAGTGGTGCACCTCAGTCTGAGTCCAAAAGCCTGAGAACCAGAGGAGCTGATAAAGCCCAGTCCAAGGGCAGGAGAAGACCAATTTCACAGCTCAGCAGGCAGACAGGAAACAGAAAGGGGTGAATTCCACCTTTCTCCCCCATTCTGTTCTGTTCAGGCCCTCCATGGACTGGAAGATGCTCACCTGTGTGGGGAGGGCCACCTGCTTTCATGAGTACACTGGTTTAAATGCTAATGTCATTCAGAGACACCTTCACAAACACACCTAGAAATAATGTTGAATCTGGGCATCCCTTGGACCACATGAAATCAACCATCTCACTCCATTGTCCCTTCTCTCCTCATCTCAGTCTAGAACTTTCTCAGCAAGGCACAGCCACAGAGGGAAGCCCAGGGAGTAAAGGGGGCTCTCAGCTCTTCCTCTGGTGGAGGCAAAAGAAAGAAGAGAAAAACAAAATGAGTCACTCCAAGGTGTGGATGATCTGAGTTGCTATTTAAGAGCCATAAGCAGAACCAGACACTGGGATGAGAACACATTGTTGTTTTTTAAAGTTTATTTAATTGTTTTTGGAAGAGACAGTGTGCACCTGAGTGGGAGAGGGGCAGAGAGAGAGAGAGAGAGGGAGAGAGAAAATCCCAAGCAGGCTCTGGGCTCACAGCTTGGGGCTCGATCCCAGGAATGTCAGATCATGACCTGAGGCAAATCAAGAGTCTGACTCTTAACCATCTGAGCCACCCAGGTGCCCCAAGAACTCATTTTTAATTCTAGAAAGGGCTGCAAGATGATCCACATCTGCAACAATTTTGAGAGCAGAGTGCAGAAAAACACCCAGCTGTGACTTTGTCTCCCCTTGGTGCTAGCAGTCTGCCAATCAGCTCCTTCTGGTGTCTGTGCTGAAGGTCTTTGAGGTCATCCTGACAGTAGGTACCCAAAGAGCTCCCAGCCCATGTGAAAGAAATCCACTTCCAGGGAAGGAAAGGAAGCAGAAGGGGTTGCCCACTGGCTACACGCCTATACACACCCCACTATTACAGGTGTGCTTGTCTGGGGCTTATTATGAACAGCAAAAACTCTTCTGTAGTTCTAATCACTTAAGAAACTCCAAGAGTTTCAGGAGCTCTCTGCCAGGAACTGGAAGATCAAATATTTATATCTTGTCATAAATCACAATATCACAGGCTGGTGCTCCTAAGTGGGGAAGCCACATTTACTGACATTTTAGGAGAAATTGGGATCTGGATTTTTATATGACCTCTTCTTTCACTCAGGCTGTTCTTTGAGACTCTTTGGTTAAGAGCAGCCACTATGAATATCCATGGTCCCTGTCCCCATGGAAGTTAGAGTCTAGTGGGGAATCCTAAGTAAGTACAGTTGACCCTTGAACAACTCTGGTTTCAACTGTGTGGGTCCACTGATATGTGGATATAGG
The DNA here is from genome assembly GCF_046562875.1 of Panthera onca. Taxonomy (NCBI): domain Eukaryota; kingdom Metazoa; phylum Chordata; class Mammalia; order Carnivora; family Felidae; genus Panthera; species Panthera onca. The sequence goes on along the minus strand of NC_138350.1, from coordinate 29,239,684 downwards.
ACAGTATAAAAGTTTTCTCTCTTCCTTGTGATTTTCTTAATAACATTTTCTTTTCTCTAGCTTCCTTGATTGTCAGAATACAGTATATAATACATATAACATACAAAATATATGTTAATTGACTGTTCATGTTATCACTAAGGTTTCTGTTCAAAGTGACTATTATAGTTAACTTTTGGAGGACTCAAAAGTTATATGCAGATTTTCAGGGTGCCTGGGTGGCTCAGTTGGTTGAGTGTCCAACTTCAGCTCAGGTCATTATCCCGCAGTCTGTGAGTTCAAGCCCTGCTTCGGGTTCTGTGCTGACAGCTCAGAAGCTAGAACCTACTTCGATTCTGTATCTCCCTCTCTCTCTTCCCCTCCCCCACTCACGCTCTGCCTCTCTCTCAAAAAGAAATAAACATTAAAAACATTTTCAAGTTATAGGCATATTTTCAACTGTGTGGGGTGTGGGCACTCATGTTGCTTAGGGGTCTGGTATAATTACATCTACGTGTCTTAGTAAGTGTCCAGGAGAGACTCCCCAGGAGATTATTATGGCATAGGGGTCATCAAAGGCCCCCTGAGAAGGGGAAAATGGGGTGATACCTGAAGGGTAGAAATAGCCAGCTCCACAATGTGTAGGGCATATGTACCAGGCAGAGACATGAGCGTGTGGGAAAGCCCTGCTTCAGGAGACTGTGGTGTGTGGAAATAGAGGAAGCCAGCGTGTCTGGGACCTAGAGAACCAACACAGCTGAACACTGCATACACACAGAAGCAGAAGCCATGGTGCCCTGGTGTCTGCCCCACAGCCCAGCCTCCTCGGCCACCCCCAGGTAGCTGTGATGCCTGACAGGCTGTGGAGCCCCAGGACAAAGAAGAAAAGATGGTCTCTAGTTGCCAGGAGCAAATCTCACATTGGCAAAGAACAGAGAGTGTGCATGGCATCATTCAAGAACAACTCCTGACTTTGTCCAAGAAGCTGTCTTTTGAGGTCTTGGTGCCGGTTTGGCCTCTTGCCTTTGTTCCAGGAAGGCATGTTGATACCAACAAATTGGCTGTCCTCCTTGGGGACAACTGGTTTTGTCAGTGCTCTGCAAAACAAACAGTGGGTCTCATAGAGCATGGGAAGGAGTGTATAAGGAGAGCCCTGGATGACGTTGAAAAGGTGATGAAAAACTTTAAATCTAAAGTTGGATTCCTGGTGGATTTGCAGGACAGGGTTGGTGTTGGGGAAGGTGATCTTTAAAAAAAAAAATTATTAAGGGTCTGGTGATCTTTTTGACATAAGAGAACACATTTAAAACAACTTTGGGAGTGCCTGGGTGTCTCAGGCAATTGGGTCCGACTTCACCTCAGGTCATGATTTCACGATCCATGAGTTCAAGCCTTGTGTCGGGCTCTGTGCTAACAGCTCAGAGTCTGGAGCCTGCTTTGGATTCTGTGTCTCCTTCTCTCTCTGCCTGTCCTCTGCTCCCACTCTGTCTCTTTCTCTCAAAAATAAACATTTTAAAAATTATAAAAAATAAAAAATAAAATAAAACCACTTTGTATTGAAAAGAAAAGCCTAAGGCTGCCTAGATGTCTCAGCTGGACCTAGCATCTGACTTGATTTCAGCCCAGGTCACGTTCCCAGGGTCGTGGTATTGAGCCCCGCCACAGGATCTGCACTGAGCATGGAGACTGCTTAAGATTCATTCTCAATCTCTCTCTGTCTCTCTATATTAAAAAGAAAGAAAACCCCAAATTGCACACAAACCTCATTCAAAACCCAAAATTTGACATTTTGAAAATGACACAAAGTCCAAGGGTGTTTTGCTTATGGATGAAAAACTGTGGGCCTGTCTGGAAGAGCAGGAGAGATAAGAAAACCTGCTGAGTGAACTTGACAGTAAGCTGGAGTCAGGGGTCACATATAGAGAGGGAAAAGATCATATCTAAGATGAGACTGTGGGCTCCCTTGCTCAGGAAAGTTTTTGTAAGGAGATATCACAGTGAAAATTGGTGCAAGGTCAAAGGCAAGGTCAAGAGAAAGATTATGAGCATCATCCAAACCCAGACCATGGTGATGATGACAGTTCAGGAAATGAAGGTGAATCTTCATCAACAATCTATTTTTCCTACAGCACTGAACCCAAGAAGGTCCACATAAATACATAGAAAAAAACACAAGGTTATTTTTTAGTGAATGGAAAGAAGAAATCAGACACATTCCTAGAGACCACCAGTTTGCCCTGGAATGCCCAGGGATCAGAGCACCAGAAGATATTTATAGAATATTGTCAATGCTGCGAATGGAGAGCACAGCTCTCAGAAGTCTATCTGGAAGCTGAGATGCACAAAGACGCTTCAACGTGGTGGTGCTGGACAAAGTCAACTGCTTGGCATTATGACCCAAGGTTTTTAAGGAATCCTGGCCATGAAGAAGCCATTTGCAGAGAGGCTGACAAGGTCTCTTTGGAGAAGGAAGAAGAACAAGGAGATCCTCGGCAAGAGCTCTCATCCTCACCAGGAACAGTAGAAGCTTTTCCTGGCATTATGGTAGAAAAAAGAATTTTGAACCCCCTCCTTGACACCACGCCCAGCTGCTGCCACTCAGGTATCACCTGTCTGTCCACAGGTAAAAGACCCTATCTCAAAAGGGCTGGGGGAAACTCTAAAGAGGGCTTACAAGTTCAAAGCTGCCAGACTGAATCTGAGACACCAGCTCTTGCTGTGGAATGCAACTGAGTCCTTGAAGCTGAGGGTGTTTGTTCAGAACAAGTAATTTAAGTTGATTCTAATGATGCCTGCAAGGAGGCATCCCAATCAACTAATAACAAACTCTATTTGCTTTTCACCAGCCTATGAAAACAGCAAAAATACATTTTATAATATTAATATATTTATGTTCTCCTCATATGAAATTACAATGTTCATAGTTATTTTTCAAAGAATTTATCGTACTCATCATTCTTGCATTTTAACCCAAATGAAAGATTTTTAAAGCTTTTTAAAATTGTATCTATTATTCTTTTTAAATTTTTATTTACTTATTTTAAATAATCTCTAAACCCAATGTGGGGCTTGAACTCACAACCCCAAGATCAAGAGTCTCATGCTCTTCTGACTGAGCCAGCCAGGTGCCTCAAGGCTTTTTTTAAAAAAAACAATAGTTACTTTGACATTCTTTATTCAGTATTGATCATTTTAGGGAATACCTAAAGCCAAAGTTTCATATATGTTGCGCAATTACAGTTCATTATCTGGCAACATTTTTAAAATGTTTCTAATATACTGTTATAAACTTTGCAACTTAAAACTTCAAGTAATCACTTCAAACAGTGATGAATTCTAAGAAAGCTGATACAGCATGGTGACTATAGTTGATGATATTATATATTTGCAAGTTGCTAAGAGAGTAGATCTTAGAAATCTTCATCATAAGAAAAAATTTTGTAACTAGGTGTGGTGATGGATATTAACCAGACTTATGGTGATCGCCTCACGTTATATGCAAGCATTGAACCAGTATGTTGCATACCTGAAACTAATATGATATGTCAATTATATCAAAAAAAGCATTTTGAGGGAGGGTGCCTGGGTGGCTCAGTCAGTTAAGTGTTTGACTTCAGCTCAGGTCATGATCTCACAGTTCGTGGGTTCGAGCCCCGCATTGGGCTTTGTCCTGACAGCTCAGAGCCTGGAGCCTGCTTCAGATTCTGTGTCTCCCTCTCTCTCTGCCCCTCCCCATTTGCACTCTGTATCTCTCTGTCTCTAAATAAACATTAAAAAAATTTTAAAAAAATTTTTAAAGAATATTGCTCTTGTTTAGAAGTAAGGGTCTCTGAAGAACTGCTCTTGTTTAGAAGTAAGGATACACACAAAACTTAAGATACCAATAAAGCTTGCACTGAATTTAAGCTAAGAAATAGAAAAAGAAGAATCTGGAGAATTATCAAGGCATAGGTCTCTTACCAAAACTCCCCACAAAACTGATTATAAAATAAAAGAGAACATTAAAATTAAAAAGGCAATATTACTGAAGTACAGAGTACATTAATAAGCATTTTTGTCAGAGTATTAATGTTCCCATAAAAGCAGAGTGTAACTTTTTACTAATTTAGTTGCTCATCTAACTTTGTCTAATAGAGAGGTCTAAATATATTTAATAAATTCAAGCAATGTATCATTTAACCAAGGAATTGGAATTTTAAAATATTTGTGTGGCAATATACCACATGAACATGAGTAAGTTGACATATTGCCAGAAGATTTGGATGTTGAATTTTCTGGTTATCTGGTTTACCAAATGTCAACGTTTTAGAACTTTGAGATATATAAGGACATTAAAACCATAAAGAGTATAATCTCACTTCTTGGATTCAGAAAGTACTTTGGTATCTTTCAGAGCTTCATTGTTATTATGAGCAATTATCGCTTTTAAATATATATATATATGTTTCATTTTAGAGAGAGAGAGAGAGAGCACACATGTGAGTGGGGGAGAGGGGCAGAGAGGGAGAGAGGGAGAGAGAGTATCTTAAGCAGTCTCACGTTCAGTGCGAACCCCAGTGGGAAGTTAGATCCCGCAATCCTGGGATCATGACCTGAGCCTAAATCAAGAGTCAGACGCTCAACCAACAGCCACCCAGGTGCCCCAAGTAATTCTCATTTTTAAATGGAGTACTTTAGACATACTAGGGCTGTCTGTGGTATTCACTTGCTGTTGCTTTCTAGAAAATAAATTACCCATGTCAGGTTGGAAGGAAAAAAAAAAAGCTGGGTCTTCCAGAAGATTTTTTTTTTCAAATAACTGGAACAATATATGTCTTTTGTGGAATGCACTGGTAAGATCTGGTGAGGAATGGATTGTTGAGTAAGAAAGAGGATTCAAGATCTCAGGTCCTCAGATGGGCAGCTGAAGTGCTAGATATAAAAGGAGAGGGGAAAACTGGAGAAGAATAAATATTTAAGGAAATAGTAGATATAAATGTACCAAAATTAAAAAAAAAATGAGGGGCACCTGGATGGCTGAGTCGGTTAAGCGTCCAACTTCGGCTCAGGTCATGATCTCACAGTTTGTGAGTTCGAGCCCCGAGTCAGGCTCTGTGTTGACAGACTGGAGCCTGGAGCCTGCTTCGGATTTTGTCTCCCTCTCTCTCTGCCCCTCCCCTGCTCACACTCTGTCTCTTAACAATAAATAAACGTTTAAAAAATTTTAAAATAGGGGTGGTTTGCTTTTACCGTTATTGGAATTCTTTGTGTACTCTAGACATAGACTCTTACCAGATTTGCAAATATTTTCTCCCATTCTGTGAATTTTATTTTCACTTTCTTGATATTATCCTGTGATGCACAGAGTCTTTAGTCTTCATGAACCTAATTTGTCTGTTTTGTTGCTGTTGGCTTGTGGTTTGGGTGTCATGTTTAAGAAACATATTTAAGGCCACAAAGATTTGCTCCTATGTTTCCAAGAGTTTACAGCTTTAGCTCTTACATTTAGGCCTTGATCCATCCGAGTTCCATTTTCTACATGTTGTGGATGACTCTTCCATGCCCAATACTGTGCCAAATTCTGTGTCAAACTCTGATTTTACTAAGGAGATAGTGACCATGTATCTAGAACCTCCCCCCTATCACCGACACTGGTTAGGTCATCACTGACTGCGTCCAGGACCCTGGAGGGAAGGAGACGCAGAGAACAGTCACCCTGAGCTGACAGCCACACTGAATGCAGGGGAAGGCAGGAGAGAAGCCCAGGTGCTGTTTCCGAAGACCCCATCAGCAGGTCACCTGGGCAAAAAGTGAGAAAGGTGAGGAAGATGGATGGATCAGGTCATGGTGGAGGTACCACAGAATTCTGATCTTCAGCCCACAGCAGAGGCTGGTGTCCCAGGTCCTTCTAATGCCTGCTAACACCTCCATGGGAGCAGAGATGCAGAAAGAAGCTGCTTCCTGATTGGCCAGCCCAGGGCCTGGTCTATGTGGGGTGGGGGACTGCATGGGGTGGGGGAAGGACTGGCTTCCTGGAACCATCTCAGTGTGGGGTGGGGAGGGGGTAGAGAGAGAGTTGTGGAGGAAGGGACACCTGGTCTCAATAGGATCCCGTTGATCCTGGCAGGGCACAGCTGCGGTCAGTCACACCAGTAAAAATCCTGTTGGTTCAACTCCCTTAGAGTCCCCTGGGAGGAGGTGCGCACAGGTGTTCTCTTCAAGACAGCTGCACAGCGCCCCCTGCTGTCTCAGATACGTGAGCGCCAGCACAGGGCTTTCACAGGGGCTTGGAGTGGAATTTTGTGATTTGTGAACCTGGGTGGAATCAAATTTACACCTTTATCACAACTAACCCATAACTAAAATTTAGCAGTTCCTTCAGTGGCGAATATAAGTATCAAACCACCGCAGTATTGGCGATACCTATTTGTCACCAATAGAAATCGCAGCTCTATTCAGATCACATCATAGTTATTGACCAACTTCTAAATATGTTCATACTTATCACTACATTTAAATCCTCATAGTTATTAGATTCAACCTGATGCTACAATCTGATAGATTTGTTAATTCTAATATCATGATAACCGTGCTTCAATACAATTAGATTTATTTGTAATTCTGTGCACCCGTCAACACTCTCCAAAGACCTCCAGGACACACCTGTAGGCAAACAGGGATGGATTTATGGACTCGTTTCAATGTTAGATACTGGATATCCTGAGAGGTGGCTGAGTGGCTCAGTAACAAGGTGTTAGGAAAGAATTGTAGAATTTGGGTTTTCACTAGGGAATTTTGGACAGCATTCAAGGGAGCAGGGCTTTTCTGAGTGGTTGGATGCTGTCAGGAAGCCAGGGTGATTTTATCAGTGAATAGTGTCCTAATTCTAACCTAGGAGTAGGAGCCTAGATCATGTCTAAAGCTGTAGCTGGTGGAGAAGAAGCAGGCCCTCCTATGAGCCAACCAAGGTGGGGGGCATTTGTCATTTTGTGGTTTGTCTGTGTGCAGATGGGACCGCGGAGTAGTCTTGTTTTGTCTTGATCCATCACTGGCCTGTCTGAGGCTGGCGTTCTGTGAAATTGTTTGTGTTTTCAGGAGCTGGGGGACCAAGCCAACTCCCAGCATCTCAAGACTTGCCTGATAGGACCAGGCAGGTTCCCAGCTGTCAGGAGCTACCTTTCTCTTACTCACATATATATCTTAAGAAAATGATAGTGGTTTTATGAGTATTTTAAATATGCATCCGTGTTCTTGTTCTGCAGTGCCCAGCCTATTTCTCATTCTTTTTTTTTCCTCTACAGTATGTGTGGAGATCTCTCTAGATGCTTATGGCTGCATAGTACTCTGTTATCGGGATGCCTACATCTCACCCATAACTATTAAACCTGGGGGTTGGAGCCAGGCATTAATTCCAAGATGCCACAAAGCTTGGAAACCCCTGCCCTATGTGACACTTCTGGAAATCTTACCGCCTGTTAGAATCACCTGGGGAAGGGTTCTTTTAAAAATCTGTTGCCTAAGAAGTGGAGCAATGGTTATGTTCTATTTCTTTATCTGGTGTTAGTCACACAGGAGGGTTCACTTGGTGTGAGCTCATCAAGCTGTACACTTGCGGTTTGTGCGCTTGTCTGTATGTTAAACTTCAGGAAAGCATTTCAGCCTATTGCCTGAACCTATCCCAAACCAAATGAATAAGAACCATTGAGGGCGGGCTCAGACTGTCATAGTGTCTAAAGCTCCTAAGTGATTCTGCTGTGATTCTTGCTGCCCTGGAGACTGACCAACTCTGTGGTCACATATACCGCACATGTCCCCCCACAGAACAGGGGGGAGGGGCCAGAGAACATACCCAACAGAGCTCTACATGAGAGAGGAGCTGCCAGCTAGAAGGAATGGAGGGACATCTTGTTTCACTCACACTGACAGGTTGTGACCAGTACGTTGCACATTATTACATCCCTACCCACATATAAGGGCTTCCCAAATCTTCACGCTTTCATAGATTTTTTTTCTCTTTCTAATTTGCAGCATTTTTATTACCATGAAAGAGTGGTCTTTACCTATTAGCCTTCTGTGAATTGCCCAGTGTATATGTCTCTGTATGTTTCCATGAGACCTCCTTTCCTTCTCTTGATTAGTGTTTTTCTCATTTCCCAGACCTTAATCACCTGCCTTGTAAATATCTTTTCCCAGTTTGTAATCCAGCATTTATAGTTGCCTCTTTTATCTCTTTGAATAGAAATTTGAAGTTTGATATTCACTGATTTGTTTCACCTCTATATAGTGCCATGCTTAAGCAGGACCTTCAGGTTACAAAAAAAAAGGCGCCTGGGCAGCTCAGTTGGTTAAGCGTCCGACTTTGGCTCAGGTCCTGATCTCACTTCAGCTCAGGTCCTGATCTTCCTGTTTGTGAGTTCGAGCCCCGCATTGGGGTCTGTGCTGACAGCTCAGAGCCTAGAGCCTGCTTCGGATTCTGCGTCTCCCTCTTTCTGCCCCTCTGCTGCTCTCTCTCTCTCTCTCTGAAAAATAAATAAACATCTAAGAAAGAAGGTGCTTCTGCATATTACTCATTACCTTTATGGTTTTATTTTAATTGCATTTCGGTTTCTTTTTAATGATGTGACGTACAGAGTCCACCTTAATTTTTCTCCCTACAGAGAACCAATTTTAACAATAGCATCAGTAATTGACTTTTCCCCCACTGGTTTTCAGACTACTGCCTTATGTACCAAGTGTCTACGTGAAGCCTCTTTTCTATCAGGAGCTCCCTGACCTTGATCCTGTGCCAACTTAATGCCACAATTAGTGCCCAAAACCCTGAGACACCTGGATTAGGAAAAGAGTACCTGAAATTTGGTGAGTCCAGGGGAAGTCAAGGACTTAGTTCCCCCCGTCCTCCACATCCTGCTGGGCAGAGACCCATAGACTTTGGGTTAAAAATCCCAGCAGGAGGAAAAGCTACGTTGGAACTTAGGATAAAGTCCTGAGAGAATCAGTGTGACAGGTAAAATATGTGCTACTTACAATACCCCCCCGCCCCGGTCCCTGAGGATCCTGAAGGTGGTGAACAGGGAGATACTTTGGGGTTTCTATTGAGAGAAGCTAGAGGTATGAACGGCTCCTGCTAATAAAGGAGCATGCCCAGGTAGAGAGGCTGAGGGAGGGAAGAGGAGATTGGCTCATAGCAAGTGGGAGGAGGTTTCACTGCCATTACCCTGGGAACCTCTCCTCTGTCCCCTGTGAAGACAATACAAATTACACCTGCAGACTTTTGAATTTGCATTTATTTTGGTAAAGGAAAGGGGGTTGGAGTTCTGGGCAAGAGCCATGGTCAAGGGAGGGTGCTGAGCCTCAACTGCTGGAAATTATTTTCGTTGAGGTTGTGTGGCTATAAGAGGTCACCATGAGGCTGCTCTCTGGAAGGTTACCATGAGGATGCCCATGGAAGGAACATCTGTTCTGCAGAGAGCAGGACAGGTACTGAAGAAGGATCATTCTGCAACTTCACCCAAGATGTTTCTTACCACCTAATGTTTAAACATTTTCTTATTCTATGGCCTGAAATGCCATGGTTGGGGCTCAGGTGAGTTCAGTGGGAAAGGGGATGTTCACTTTGAAGCACAGTAATTCAGAACCTCTAAGGCCAGCAAGAAACCAAGATAAAACCCACAGGTGATGGTTCTAACATAGACACTCAGACCCACAAAAGAGAGGGGTCCCTGCCACAACAGGGCAGGAAGGAGTGCCCTGGTCCTGATCCCTGATCCCATGAGCAGAGGAGCCTGTGCAGACAAATTCTAGACCCTGAGAAGAAAGAAAAACATTTCTGAGACCGTGCTTCCACTGCCTTTTCTCCCCAACTGGGGATGGGGGAGTGGCCTTCATGGTAATCTGCTCTCTGATCCCTGACTACAATCCTGCCCCATGCCCAAGTCCTTCCTTGTGTTGCCAATGCCACAGCTGGAGGGGAGGAGAAAAAGAAAGCATCTTCTCCTTCAGAAATGAATGAATGAATGAATGAATGATTAGTATTTGTCTATCCTGTTGACCACACTATCAAGGATACCCAGAAGAGCATGTGATCCACTCATGATTCTCAATAAATAACCATAGGTGTACCCCTGTTATTTCCAAGTCCCTGTTCTATTTTGAAGCCACCTTTCTCCCCAACCTCACTCCACTGCAGTGACCTGTGCTACACGACAGAGTCCATCTTCAGCCACGCTGTCCCCTAGGTCCAGGATGTGCTTGTTGGAAGAGGGGAATGGGGCTGGCTCCCAGAACAATGGCTGGCCTGCGGTCCCACATACAGGAGATTCCAGTGTGGCTGCTACCTAGAAAGGGTCTAAGAGATCCCTCTATGAAGCCAGGAAAGGAGCAGAGGGTGTGAGAAGAGACATGGGGGGTGGGGGGGAGTGGCTCTGAGAAATGTCAAGAGGAAGGAGCTCTTCAGGATTGAAAGAAATTCCAGGGTAGAGGAACACAAAATGAAGGAATTACCCCTGAGGCCCTATAGGCCTTAAGCCTGATGTTGGGGAAGCTGCCAGGCAAGGGTAGGCCCAGCTGACCCAGAACCAGTGAGGCCATCAGAGGACTCTAAGGGGCATCATTCAGGTTCCCAGGACTCCCTGGAAGCATCCCAGGCAGGCTTCCTACCCTCCAGGTCACACTTCCGTAAGCGCTGAGTGCCCCCAGGCTGGTACTTCCAGGAGAACCTCAGCACCAAGTCCCATCAATTACCAGCACCTAGCACCCCAGGAGGCCCTGCAGCATGACCCCCTCCCATCCCTGCCTCAATGGGACTGGTCTAGTCATCTCAGTGGCCACCATCTGCACCCCACCAGGACACCTTGGAGCCCCCTATTTCCTCTCCTTGAAGTCATCTATTTAAAAGTGTCCCTGTGATTTCCCACTTCTTCCTTCTGGCCTTTCTTCCACCAGAAACAAAAAAGGGCACTTCTCACTCCCCTCTTCATTTGATTAAACTACATTTCCTCCAGAGGGTTGGAGGAGTATCACTTCTAGGGCACAGGGTGCTATGGGGAAATAAACCCAAGCAGATTACCAGACAGGAAAGGGAGATTGAGGGGGATCTCTTAGAAGAGGAGACAGCACACAGAGCAGCACACAGGCCCCAGCACAGGTTTCTGGGCACAGGACTCAGGGAGCAGGAAACCAACTGGTGTCCTGCATGGGGGCCTGCAGGGCTTGTGGAGGACCAAAAAGGGGCAGCTGGTGGCTGCAGTAGGATGAGGTCCTTCATTCACTCTCAAATATTTAATCAAAGAACAAACAAGACAAAGGTCTCTGCCCTCGAGGAGTTTACATTCTAGCAGGGGAGACAGGCATAGATAATAAAGAGAATAAGTAAAATATATGAAATATTAGACGGTGATATGCACATAAAAAAATAGACTGGATCTAGAAACTCAGCACTAAGTGGATCACAGTTGCAACACCAGGTGTCACCACAGTCATTAGGTCCTCTTTGCTCTGCCCTGTCCTTGTACAGTGGGTGGGAGAGCCACATCTGCTGCAGGCTGCACCCTGCACTTCAAGGGAGTCCAAGGTCTGTGTCAAGTTTTGTTAGAGGACTCTGTTCCTTGAATCGCAGCCTGGACTCTGGGGCCTCGCAATGGTGGCAGGCAGGTTCTGTCATCCAATGGTTGCTGGGTGTCAGGGACATCTGTGTGGTCAGGGTACACCCATCAAGCACAGTCCCCTTTGTGGTGCCAGTCCTTGGCCTCATCAGGAGCCCCCGCCCACCTCAGCTGATTGGTCAAGGAAGAACACATAATCACGTTGGACCAATCGGGTTTCTCTTCTGGCCACTTGGTAACCCAGAAGGAAGTACTCACCCGGCTTCATTCCAGGCCACTTGGCAGTGAGGAACATGCCACTTTGGGCTCCATCTGCTTACCTGCCAGTTAGTCCCCTCACCATCCACCTCTGGGATAGAGAAGAGTTGGAGGACACCCCGCAGGGGTTCCCTGCTTATGCTATGCTGACCTCATGCTCTCCTTTTCAGTTAACTCCACTTAAAACATTGTCACTCCATTATTCTTTATTTTATTTTATTTTATTTTATGTTATGTTATGTTATTTTAAGTAGGCTCCATGCCCAATGTGGGGCTTGAACTCATGACCCTGAGATCAAGAGTCAAGTGCTTTACCAACTGAACCAGCCAGGCACCCCCTATTATTCTTTAAACATAGTAAGCTGACTGTGCTGTTAATACACTCTGTGTTTCCTGACCCATGGTGGGGTTTTTTCCCTAATTTTTAAAACCAATTACAATTAGTCTAATAATAACAAAAAACTTTAAAAAAACAAAAAAAAAGTCTAACTCATAAACTAATTAGTGAAGATTTGCTCTTAGCAGAATCTTCCCTAGCCATCCTAGAGCACAGCACAAATTTCCTTCTCTTTTATTCACAGAGTTCCCATACATTTAATCACTGAGCTTTATCATAATTATTTTATGGGGCCAGAGGCAGATGCATGGTTTCTAATGTTCATATACATTTTATTGTATCCTACTGAATAAAAGGTTATTGCTGCTACATACCAGACTTGCACTTGCAGCACTAATTATTGTTATTACTAATTATTTTTCATTCAGTTTGTAGATTCCTAGATCCGTTATTTTCCATACCTAATAGTCCTTTGTCCCTTCTTGGCTAAGATGGACCTTCTTCTCTCATGTTTAATGCATTGACCAGAATCTTTAGAATAAGGTTTTAAATATTAGTGGTGTAAAAGACACTGTAACTGTGGCTGGACATGGATGTGGACATGATGTGGAATTGAAACAGCAGTTGAACCCAAAGGAATGATGAAGGCAACTAGTTGGAGCCCAAGTATGTGTAGACGGTTCTGTCTGCTTGGAGCCTGGTTCCCAAAAGAGGTTACAATGAAAGTTGAGGGCATGTACTCCTGCATGGGGGGGGGGGGGTTGATAGACCAATGGAATACTTACTCTCATCAAACGACCCTTGGATTTTATTTCAACATGTAGATATGGTGGGATCCTCTGATGAGTTGGTTTTGTGCAAGCAGTGAGTGCCTCCACCACATTCTGGTTCCTCTACTTCACAAAGTAACTGCTTTCTCAGGAAAAGCAAATAAATTTGGGGGTCAATTTGAAGTGTCTCACTTATCACCTGCCCCCCCCCCCCCACTGATATTACCAGCTTAATGCTGCAGCCCCAACAATGGAGCAACATACACTAGAAGCCAGAATGTAGAGATTGTGAAAAACCCTCCTGCCTGGGACCTTAGAGGAAGGAAAGTTGGGTATGTAACTCTCCTTCCCAAAACCAAACTCTAAATGGCATACAGAGGCCTGTGAGAGGCCCATGGAGCTCTTGCCCTCCACTTCCTTTTCCTGGCCAGACCCTGTCTCTCCAACCCAATTGTAGTCCTCTGTTCCTGTCCACCCTGTGTGTTCTGTTGGGGGCACCTGACTTATCCAGGAAGCCGTTCTTGGGCTTTTTGTGTGTGTAGTGGGTGGGAAGAGGGTGTGCCACTGTGAGCCCAAAGCTGCCACAGCCTTGAAAAGGTAGAAAAACCCAGGCTCCAGCCCCTGCCGGCCTCATGGCACTTCAGAGCCTGGGCTTCTGCTTCATTTTGTGAGCTGCCTACAACCTGCCCAATGAATCCTCTCTCCCTAGCCTGAGCTCATTTGATTTCTGTTTCTGTCACTTACAACCAGAAGTGCCTCAGCTAACCCAAGCCAATGGGCTTTCTTGGGAATGGCCTGGTATCAGACAGTGGATACAGAGCAAGGTGCTGATGATGGAGACAGGATTCCTACAGGGTAACTTTGGGACACTAGTGGAAACTCCAGAGAGATTAATCATATTCACTGTCTCAGAGGGAAACAGATTGGGCCAATACACTTGTAAGTCATAATTGTCATGGTGGATGAGGTCAAGGATTTTACCTCCCTGGGGCCTATAACTTTCCTGGCTTCCTAATTGCCTAGAATTGCTTAGGAGAAACCACCCATACTTAAAAAGAAAAACAAAAGAAAACCCTAATGTGCACTATACCGATGATGTCTATTATTTGTCAGCAGTCCCCACTTCAGATCCCTGGGGCTTAGCTCTTTGTTTCATGTACAGTCATCCACTATCTGCTGTGAGATAAATCTTGCTCCTTGCACCATCTAATTTTGTGCAGAACCATCACAGAGTTCACCACAGAGGCACCACCGACAAATGTTATTATTCTAGGAAATGTACACGAATAGTCTACATTCAGGGTCTTGAAATGAACAACATATATAATGATAGCCTTAATGAAGGTAATAAAGTTGAGAAGAGTGTTCCAGTAAGAGAAAACAATATGGATCAGACATGAGAAAACGAAAGGTGTCCGCAGAACCCCACAGCAGGATTCTTGGGAGGAAATAAGGTATACAAAGCCCTAGCCGGGACGCCTGCCACAGGGCAAGCGTCCATTAGGAGATAGTTACTTCTGTCAGCTTTCTGATGGCCTTAGGGGAGAAGGTTGAGAGCCTGCTCTCTCTACAAAATCTGATTCAGAGCAAGCCAGTTGCAGACCTCTGGGACCCCTTTCCAACACCAGAAGGGATCTTCAAACTGATGCTAGGGGCAGGGCCGCCTTCCAGACCTAATCCTCAGGCCCAGTGCCGGGACTTCAGCGAACAAAGACCCTTTTCTCAGGTGCTGAGGCTCTTTCTCCCAGTTCCCAGAGGACCTTCCCAGGGTCCAGGTGCCCCCCGGGGGTCCTCCATGACCCCTCCTCAGTCCTTCCAACAGGTCTTGGCTGGCTGGAGGCCAGCACCAGGCCTCAGGCTGCCCAACCTGCAGACTGGAACTTACTCAGCCCCCCATGTTTCCAAGCCCACACTAGTGACACGACCCGCAGACTGCAGTCCAAGGGTGCTTCTCAGTCCTTCCCAGCCAAGTCGCCACCCATGAGACTGGTATGAGGCGCGCGGGCCCCAGCCACTTCCCACGTGATCCCAGGTGAGAAAAACGAGGTCCTGTGCACATGACCAAAGTGAGGCGACCAGGCCCCGCCCACGCACCCAAGATCCCTTGAGGAGAGCAGGCCCACCCCACCTCACTTCCCACGCTTTCCTTGGTAAGAGGCAGCCCCCCCCTCCCCCACCCACGTGACCCATAGAGGGTTGGGGGAGGAGGTAAACTTGTCCAGCCCCCACTTCCCACGTGACCCAAAGTGAGGGGGAGCAGGCCCTGCCCTCATGACCAGTGTAAAAGGCGGCAGTCCCTTCGCTCCTCCCACGTTTGACCCAGGAAGAGGCCGCCGTCTTAGGAGTCTCTGCAGCGCTGCAGTCAGGCTCTGAGTCTTCCGTGTCGGGCTCTTTGCGACGGCTCTCATTCTCCGAGGGTGCCATTCTCAGCTGCCCCCTGGACTGTGGGGTCGCCGGGGGCCTTAAAGTGTGGAACAGGAGCCCAGGGCTTGCACACCGAGGCCTCAGGACACCAGATTGGAAGCTGCCTGAGCCCTTGGCTTCCTGCTTTCTCGTGCGGTTCAGGTGGCCCGTTCCGGATGCAGGACACTCCCCAAGAAAATTGATGGGGGATCCAGAGAGGTTCCCAAAGGAAAGTCACACGAGCCAGTGGCATGGAGAAATAGGCGGATTCCCAGGTGGGTACAGACTCCGTTATTACAGTGCTAGGATAGATGGTCTTTTCTTGCTGTAGCCACCTGCGCTGCTTGTTACCCTTGACCAAAGACAGCAGGCGGTGCCCTTACGGACCTCCTTTGGAGGCTGCGGCCAACACAATGGGACAGAGGGCACGTGACAAACCCGGTTCCCAGCGTTGCCCACACGGCGGACCTACAAGGATGGGCTGAGGCTCACACCTCACCCTGTCCTGCTTGGGGATACCGCGCACCGCCTGCTGGCATTGAGGAGCCATCCCTGGTGGAAGACGTAGTGGAGCTCAGGTAGCCCAGGCACAAGATGGTGGCCCCATAGTTAAAGCTTCCACTGGTGTTGAATTGGGGTGGTATCCCCATAGAAGGGAATGCAGTAGTCAGTGCAGTAGATTAGGCGCTTTGGAAAGCATGAGGAACTATGCTAGTGTTAGGCTGGGTTGACACCGTAATAAAGGATAAAGGCAGGGAGCCAACCAGCAATTGAAAGCCATCCTGAGGATCTCCTTGGTAGCATATAAAGAGGCCTTCATCTAACCCTGGGGGTGGGATGGGGTGAGGGTTGGGGGTCGGCAGCAGAGAAAGCTAAGGATCCGGCCAGGACTTAATCTTCAGAGAAGTAGAGTTCTGAAGAAGGTTAAACTCACAACCACCATAGGTCTGTTATGCCAAAGTCATCCCTGTTGGGAAGGAATAGCACCCTGGCATAGTGATGGAGTTATTTGCATTGAGGTCTCTGTCATCTCAAATTCACTAATTCTCCTTGACCCTCTGAACCTGCAGAAGTTAGTGGGCCAACCCACCCTATTAAAAACTAAATTTTTTATTTGAATACATTGCAGAGACATCTTTCAGGAAGACAAAACATGTTTCTTGCTGTCTTCCCCAGTTTCCCTCCTGGCCTGTAATAGGGTTATGTCTCAGCATAACACAAGAGATGTGCTCAGGCTGAGAAGGGAGAAAAGGTACCACACCCTAAAGAAGCCGGAAGATCTAACCAGCATGTACCAGCTTGGGGACTATGTTTGGGGCTGGATTATGGGTGCTTGATAAGGTTTGGAGGGGGGAGAGTTAAGATTGGGTAAGGTGAATTTATTGATTTGGGAGCCTTCTTCTGAGATACAAGATTTAATATCTTGCCAGGGATTCCAGGAGTTTGTGTGGACTTGCTACTATGATGGCTTCTAGAAGCATGAAAGAAAACAATGGCCCATGCTAAGTGAGGTTGGAATTCCTGGATTGCTGACAGGTTGCAGCTCAGAGCTAATACACTGGGGGAAGTTGTCAAGCTGTGTAAGGTTGTATAATACACTTACTGTGTAAGGTTAGAAAACCCAACCAAATGGGTATATCCCACAGGAAGCCCTGTCAAACACACAATTTACCAGCATTCTTAGGAATATGCTGATGAGAGAGGCAACAGTGACATTGAACAGTTCAGTGGCAGTGTACCTGTATAGGCCAGTGCTGACAGTAAGAGTGTTACAGTAAGAGTGTAAACAGAAGAGTGTAAAATAGTAAGAGTGTTACAGAATTAGACTCACTAATAGAAACAGGGATGATAGGACCCTTAAGCAATTGAGGTCAGGCAGTAGCATTTAACCATCAGAAGGCAGGTTTACACACTTTACTATGAGCCATAAAGGTTGGAGTGGCAGCCAAGGCACCTGACCCACAAAGAGTTATAGAAATGGTTTAAAAAACACAGCATCATGGGGCACGCAAGTGGCTCAGTGGGTTAAGCATCCGACTTCAGCTCAGATCGTGATCTCATGGTTCGTGACTTCAAGCCCCATGTGTTGGGCTCTGTGCTGACAGCTCAGAGCCTGAAGCCTGCTTCAGATTCTGTGTCTCCCTCTCTCTCTCTGCCCCTCTCCCACTCTGTCTCTCAAAAAATAAATAAATGTTTAAAAATTTGTCTAAAAGATAGTAAAGAGAAAATATCACATACTAGGAGGAGTGACAGATAATTTTGTCATTCTTAAGGCTGTAAAGGACTTGAGTGGTGGTCCTTGTCATATTTCCATTTAGTTCACCAGTCTACACCTGCAGAAACCAAATTTATCCTGGAGGTTGGCTGAGACTTCTTAAAACTCACCCAAACAGTAGCCCCAACTGAAACTGCTATGCCAGATGCGCTGTCTTTACTAGAACTGGATTAATGAAGTTTCAGGTATATGGTATACAAATGTTAACTGGCATATGTGTTCCTTTCTGTCCCTAGCAGATACCATTTGCGTTCACATGGAACAGACAACAGTATACATTTAATTTTGCTCCAGGATTATACCCTTCCTTCCTCTGTCACAGTTCACAGAGATCTGGACCATCTACCACCTGAGCATCTACATAACATCAAATTGACTCACTACTTCTATAGCATGTTAATCAAGTTACATTAGTAAGAAATGGCTGGCATATTGGAGGCCTTGATAAGAAACATGCACCGCATTGTTGGAGAGAATGTATATGAAGATTCAAGGATCTGGCACATGAGAACGATTTTGAGTGTCCCAGTGGTCGAGGACATGCCAGGTCATATCATCCAGAGTAAAAGGTGATTTGTAACTTTCACCTTCTATGGCAAAGAAGCACAGTGACTGATAGGACTCTTCAGGTTTTGGAGACGGCATATTCCATATCTTGGAACACTTCTCTGGCATGTATACTGGGTGACCCAAAAGACTGCTGCTTTTGAGTAGATCCCAGAATAGGAAAGTTCTCTGCAGAGCAGCAAAATTTAGCCTGTAGTGAAAGCAGGTCTGTTGCTTGGGCCATAAGACTTGGCAGATTTTTGGGGTTGGGGGGTATCAGTGGCAGGAAAGGGTGCCATGGAGAATCACAACCCTGACTTCTAGGGACCTGGAGCAAGGTTGTGAAGTCTGCAGTAGAGACTCACATATGTTTTATTTATTTGTTTGTTCGTTCATTCATTTGTTTGTTTTGGGAGAGGGAGAGTGCATGTGTGTGCATGCAAGCAGGGGAAGGGCAAAGAGAGAGGGAGAGAGAATCCCAAGCAGGCTCTGCGCCGTCAGTGCACAGCCAGACACAGGGCTCAATCCTATGAACTGTGAGATCATGACCTGAGCCTAAATCAAGAGTCGGAAGCTTAACTGACTGAGCCACCCAGGCACTCCTCAGATATGTTTTATAGAGCAGCTCCTATAGTGCTGCCAAACCCTGGCAGAAGACCATTGGACACAACAGGACTGCATGTCCAGGACTGCTTGTCATGAGGTAAGTTATGGCAGACCCGCCGAGTCATAAAGTTGGTTAGGCTCAGCAACCATCCATTGTTAAAAACAGAAGAGTCCCATTGAGTTATAAGCTATGGCTGCCACCTGAACACTTTGTCATCTTTGTGTCCAGCACCCAGTTGGCAAGAAAAGGAGCCCCATCTTGGTGGGGGTAAGTGACCCAGATCAGGAGAAGGTAGGGCTCCTTTTAAACCAGAGGATAGAGAGGACTAAGTTTGACTCCCAGGGGATCCATTTAGCTATCTCTTTGTATTGCCTTGCCCCATTGTGGCAGTAAAAAGACAGGTGCTACAGCCCTCACTGGAGAAGGTGGAGTGAGCAGAGGCTTAGACCCTTTAGAGACAAGGCATGAGTCAGGTCACCTGGTAAGCTACCAAAGACAGCAGAGATGGTAGGTGATCTTGAGGGGAATCTACAATGAATAATGCAAGGAAGATAAGATGGCCATTGTAGCCCAAGACCAGCTGCAATGGCCAAGACTATAATTGACCTTATCAGCCTTCCTCTTTTAAGTTTCCCCTAAGATTAGAGGCCACTGGAATCCCAGAGGAGCCCCTTCCCAGACAGATGAAGTGCATTCAGGTGGTGCAAACGTGGTGGTGCAAAGCTAGCAATAGACCTTGGGTTTTGTGGACAAGGAAGATAGTGGCTGATTGTTGACTGCTCACAGGAGCCAGAGGCCTCAGCTCATCATATCCTGCTGGGCAGAGACCCATTCAGAGGAAAAGATGCATTGGGACCTAAGAGAAGGCCCTGAGAAAATCAGTGGAACAAGTAAAATATGTGCTTACGTTATAGAGGGAGGTTGGTGAGGATCCTTCAGGTGCTGGGTGGGGAAATGCTTAGGGGCTTCAGTTGGGAGAAGCTGGAGGTGGGAATGACTCTTCCTAAGAAAGGCATTTGGCGGGGGCGCCTGGGTGGCTCAGTCGGTCAAGCGTCCGACTTCAGCTCAGGTCACGATCTCGCGCTCCATGAGTTCGAGCCCCGCGTCGGGCTCTGGGCTGATGGCTCAGAGCCTGGAGCCTGCTTCCGATTCTGTGTCTCCCTCTCTCTCTGCCCCTCCCCCATTCATGCTCTGTCTCTCTCTGTCCCAAGGGTGAATGAACGTAAAAAAAAAAAAAAAAAAAAAGGCATTTGGCGGGAAGGCTGACAGGCTGAGGGAGGAACAGGGAGGTTGGCTCAGTGTGCTGAGTTCTCACTGCCAAGTTTTGTGGAACCTCTTCTCTCTGTCCTGTGCAGACATCGGTAGGATATACATCCCTCATGAAGAGTTTGGTATTTGGACTTAATTTTTGCTGAGTGAGAGGGGCATGAGAGGCAAGGACAGAGGCACCCCTGAGGGTCCCAGGCATGTGGCTTCCCTTGGGCTGTTCCTCCAGAGAAATGGGACATTTCAGAAGCACAGAGGAGGGCTCAAACTTGTCACGGTCTCTGCAGCAAGGGCTCTGTCAGCTCCAGAGGAGCTCTGCCTTCAGAACAATTGTGACAGGGACCTGGTGCTCACTCTTCTGCCCTGCCTGCTCCGTAGGCTGCCTATGAGGCCTGATCTCTCAGCAGGTGCTTCTTCTCACTCATACAAAAGTGGAAAATGCTCCAGTAGAGAAGATTCATTCGGGCCATAGTCCAATGTTACATTTGTTAAAATGATCATTTACCAAACCTGCCCTAGTGCAACCCGCTTGTCCCTGACAGTCAGGTAGCCTGCTGTAGGATTAGGGCTGAGAGCTGCTCCAGGAAGCAGCAGAGCAGAGTCAGGGCAGGAACCAGAGAAAGGTTGGGCCCAGGTGTGGATTGCTGGCTATGTGCTGGTGGTGGAGGTAAATGCATGTGTTTGTAGAGACTCCACCACAAGTACCACAGTGCCGGCTGTGGTCTCTGGCTCTTGCCCAGGGCCATACTTGTGGGAGCCACTCCTGAGGCCTTTGCAGGTTCTGCAATTGATTTTTTTTTAAGTTTATTTCTTTATTTTGAGAGAGAGAGAGTGCATGCACACGCAGGGGGGAGAGGGTCAGAGGGAGAGCGAGAATCCGAAGCAGGCTCCCCACTGTCAGCACAGAGCCCAACACGTGGCTCCATCTCATGAATCATGAGATAATGACCTGAGCTGAAAATTAAGAGTCAGATATTGAACCAACTGAGCCACCCTGAAGCCTCTGCACTTTTCTTTCTTTGCCACCCACGTGGGCTTAGGTTTTGGCTTCCGTAGTGTGCACAATGGTTCCCTTAATCCACCCTTTTCCAGATTCCAAAGCTTGCCTTTTTCTTGAAGAGCAGGGATGTCTAATTCACTCTCTTTTGACTTTCTGGTTTTAGATCTTCTTTACTTCATTTGGGTTTTCAGGTGGCAGCTCAGAGCACTCATGTTTCGTTATCCAAGTGTAATCAGAAGTTCACTGAGGGATTCTCTTATGTGTTCTCCTTTTGTTCCTGAAAGAAATGCTTTGTGATTCTACTCCTTTATAAGACTCGGCTTAGTTCTACCTCATAACACTTTATTCAGGACCTTTGTATCTATTTATACATGAGACGGTGCTTTAATTTTCCTTTTTCTTTTTTTTTTTTTTTCTGACATTCTGTGTCAAAATTTTACTAGCTCCATAAGAGGAATTTTATATCTTTTTTATTTCTTGGAATAAGTTTTTGGTCTCTGAATTGCATTGAAGCCTGGTGGGATGTGAGTAGGAATGCACTCCATAGAGCAGGAGGGATGATAGATCTGAACATGTGCAAAGTTGCCATTACTGTTTCAGAAGCCCTGTTTGCTGGAGAAGGCAAACAAAACCATGGGATTAGTGTAAGAGATAGGTTGTTCAGTCCTGCTCCTTAAAATCACCTTGAAGATGGTGACAGTCTTGGGGAAAGCTCAAGAAATTAAGTTTGGGACAATTTATACTCTCTGAAGCCCAATAAGGAACAAAGGTAAAACCCTAATTATTCTCATTTCATCCAGCTGGTATCAGGGTGAAGGACACCAGGTGACATCAGCAGCAAAAGAGCTGAAGATTTAGGACTAGAAGTTGTAGGACAGAAGGAAGAGTGGGGGCCATCTGGGGGCTCACTTCCTGCTGAGAAGGGTGGTTGACGCTGGGTTGTCCTGGCCCAACAGAAGGATGCTGAGCACCGTGAAAATCCATTCAGGATTTTCCCTTCCCTTGCACCAGGTCAGTGGAGATAGACAGACAAGACCCTCTCAGTCTCTTGGATCTTGCAGCACAGAGCCTGCTGAATGATGAGGACTCAACTGTATGTGCCGTGAAAGAGCTCCCTGTGGGCCTTTTCCCAACACTGTCCACAGCGGCCTTTGATGGGGGAACACACGAAGACTGTGACAGCAATGGTATGGGCCTAGCACTTCCCCTGCCTCCATCTGGGATCGTTAATAGATCAGTCAATGACTCAAGACCTGTTAGAAGCTGTACTAGATCGGCTACCAACCAACGCTCCTATGAGTGTTGCTTGCCCCAGTAACTGTAGAGACAGGGTGTGGTAGGGGCACATAGAACTGAGGAAGCAGGAGCTGGATTCAGAGATGTGGGGCCCATGGATATGCCAGACTCTCCTGGCGGTACATCAATCATGGGGAGGCCTTAAGGCCGCTGTTCAGAGTCCCTCTGAAAAGTAAACCCTCGTGTAGTTCAGAGCTGATCGTGCTGAGGTGGTTAAGAGTGTGGTTAGGTTCCTGGGTGATATCCCTGGACCATATAAGAGGTTGGGATGAGGAGGATCTGAGGGTGGATGAGGCTGGAGGAGAACACTTGGAAGGCATGGTAGATGGCAGTGGGCAGGGCTGGCGGGCACAGAGGCCCCTTCCCAGGGTCTGCTGCTGCTGGTCTCATACCAGCTCTGCTATACTGTCCTGAAAGTCAAAATCTCTGCTCTCCTTCTCTTTCCCTACAGGAGATCAAAGCTAAAGGTGCTGGATTTTATCCATGACTTTGAGCACTGCTCTGAGACCACTCCCGTACCCTTTGTCATCACGCACATGCTAGAAGAACCAGAGGCAGACCAGCTCACACCCAGCTCCAGAGAACAGCCTTGGCATGACCAAGAACCTGTGGAAATACACACAGACCTTTTCCTAGGTTGTTTGTTTGGCTTCTTCCATCTGTCTGTGTTCCCCTTATACTTGTTGCAGAGAGTTGAGAAGAGCCATGGCTGGCTGTGCCTCCACTGTCGGACACTGGTCATTAACCAATGGCTGTTCCACAGCCTCGTAGAGATCCTGGGAATGCTGGAGCTGGAGGCCATCCAAGAGGTGAGGCTTCATCACAGAAGTATATTCTTCTCCCAGTAGGACCTAATCTTCACCCGGGTAGGGCAGATGTACAACCTGGGCAACCTCATCATGAACAACATCCCCTGGGATTTCCCTGCGGACTATTTCTCTTTGCTGAGTCTGCTGGGCCACCTCCAGAAGCTCCACCTCATCTTTGGCTGTCTCTTGGGCCAGTTCATAAGATGCTTAGGTGAATGTGTGGAAGGTCCCTCTGAAGGTACAGAGGCCGAGATCCCTGAACACGTCTCTGAGCATTGCTCTGTCGGAGCAGAGACAAGCCTGGACTTCCCCCTTCTGTGAGTTTGTGGAGTCACTGATAGACACAGACTCCAAGGCTGGGGTCCTGGGCCAGCCAGTGGCTATTGGCTGCTATAGAAGAGAAAGATTTATGTCTGAAATTTGCATCTCATCCACTCATTTATTTGCTCATTCATTCATGCACTTAGTCCGTGCCAAGCAAACAGCTAAGAATGGATATGAAATGCTGAACAAAATCAGGGTCTCATATTCATGGAGCTTAGAGAAGGGTAAATAAGGATGTTAAGTTTTGCGGGTGGTATTTGAGGGAGGGAATTGCCCCCACAACACCTAAGTTGGTAAACTCATTGCCCTCATTTATGTCTCACAGATCTGTCTGTGGCACACCCTAGAATAGGGAGTTGTTTTCCAGGGGTCTGGTCTTTGAGCAAATAGAAGCATGGGGAACCATCTTCGTGAATCTTCCAACCAGTAAAACTTAGGCCTTACCATGTGTAAGAGCTATATCTAAAAGTCATTAATTCTTACAGCAACTTATGGAGTCTGAGTGATAACTGTGTTTATGTGACTCATTAGGCAGCTGAGACTAAGAGGTATGCCCAACACCATACTCTAAAAAATAGAGAGGTCCTGTTAGGAATGGGGAAATGTTGCACTCCAAGCTTTATGTTCTTAACCACCACAGAAGCCTGGCTCCCCCCATTTGCATCCAGACTGGGGTAGGCATAGTGCAACTTTTTCAGGCCAGATTTCTGGATCTTGCCCAAATTTATCTAGTGCTGCATTCCAGTTTCCAAGAAGTAACTGTCTGTCTCTCCACAGTGGCCTGCAAAAATCACTGGAGACTCTGGTGATCAACGGATGTAGGCTTACTGAGAATGACATCACCTACTTGTCCCAGAGCATTCATGCCACCCACCTGAAGGAGTTGGTCCTCCGTGGCAATAATCTGTCCCAAATGGTCCCTGGGCCCCTCGAGGCTCTGTTGGGTGAAGTGTCAGGCACTCTGCAGCACCAGAACTTGAGAAGCTGCCGGCTGAAGGAAGCCCAGCTCTGAGCCCTGCTGTCTGCCCTTTGCTGCTGCTCCCACCTCCACTCTCTTGTGTTCTATGATAACATCATCTCCACATCAGGTATCATGAACGTGCTGCAGCACTTATCAGGGCTGAAGGAGCTGAAGTGTGTGTAATACCCTGTCCCTGACGAACATGTTGTATACTTGGAAAAATATGGGTGAGGGAGCTTCAACAGAGTGGAACTATCCCGGGTGCACACCAGGTTGCAGCACATGTTACAAGCACTGGGGTGGGCTGACCTGATGTTGACTAATTCTACCTCTGTGGCCTCCTTCCAACATTTGGTCTTTGACCCCATCCCTGATGCTGGGCTCTTGGAACCATTATAAATTCCTAAGTGATAAGAACACTAGGAGCATCTTTTGTTCTACCTCCGTGGCCTGAGTTAAAACGTACAGCTGAGATGGGAAAGAGAAGCAGCAATTAGTCCTGGAGCTGTGGAGGGGGATTTCCTCAATGGATGGTGTGGCTTGAAAGAAACCTACCAAAATGAGAAAAAAACATGATGAACATTCTGGTGGGGACTGCTGTTTCTGGATCCAGCTGGGGCTCAATGATTTCATGAAACTGACAAGCACTGGTCAAAAATCTGCACCATGCAAGTGTGGTTCTAATGCCGGATATAAAAAGACAGCTTCTCCAAGCACTTGTCCTTCTGGTCTGTTTCCTCAATTTCCCTTTCATTTTGCTTCAGTATTCCCACTTTGAACAACAAGCAGTTGGGTGAGTTTCTTCTCAAAACATTTGTTTATAGAGTGGGATAAAGGAAATGTTCATCAAGGGAATAGATGAATATAAGGTGTTCACAGAGCTTTCGTTCAGCCATGTATTCAGATATTTGTTGGCTTCCTGCTTTGTTCAGAACTGAACTGGTCTCACTGAGGGAAACAGAGGTAAATATTCAACGTTTCTACTTTCAAAGGACTTAACTTTGAACGGGGTTAGAGCACTAAACAAGTGAGCAAACCAATAAGAAAGCTGGTTTCAGAGGAGCACCATGAGAACAACAGGCCACCAGCACGATGAGGAGTTACTGGAGTTGGAGGACTATGAGATCATTGAAAATATGTATTGGTCTAGTTCCTGGCAAAGAGCTCCTGAAACACTTGTCCTTTCCTAAGTGATAAGAACATTAGGCACATCTTTTGTTCCAACATTTGGTCTTTGACCCCATCCCTGATGCTGGGTTCTTGAAACTCTTATAAATTCCTAAGTGATAACACTAGGAGCATCTTTTGTTCTAATGAGGTGATTCTAGGTGGGCTCCTGGATGGCTTCCAGATGGTGCTCATCCCCAGAAGGACCAAGCCATAATTAGGAGCTTGGAATTTTCAGCCCCACCCCTCATCTTCTAGAGAGGGGAAGAGGGGCTGGCAATGGAATGAATTGGTCATGCCTACATGAGGAAACCTCCGTAAAACCCCAATAGAAGGAGGTTTGGAGAGCTTCCACTGGGAAGCTGGGAGGGTGATGCACCCCAACTGCAGGAGGACAGAAGCTCCTGCACTTGTCCCCCCCCCCCCGACACCAACTTCTGTGTCTCTCTTCATCTGCCTATTCCTCCATATTATCTATCACCCTTTCATAAAGTGATAAATGTGTTTCCCTGAGGTCTGTGAGCAACTCTAGCAAAATAATTGAACCTCAGGTGGGGGTCATGGGAGCCTCTGATTTGTAGCCAAATCAGACAAGTTGTGGGTAATGTGGGGACCTCCTCTTGCTATTGCTCAAGTAGAGTGGGGGTAGTCTTGTGGGACTGAGCCCATAAACTGGGATCTGCCACTATCTCCAGGGGGATGGTGTCAGAATCTCTGGTGTCAGAGATATGGTATGACTTAATTTTTGCTGCAGGGAAAAAATCCCCACACATTTGGTGACCAAAAGTGTCAGAAGTGAAGTATTTTGTGTGAGTAGTAAAGGAGACACAGGAGAAAGACTCCCAGTAGGGAAAAGCTGGGTTTTTCCTTATGAAGGAGGTAGACAGAACTGGGGTTTTCCTTTATAGCGACTACTCTTTTTGAGGGGCTTGGGGGAGGTGAGGGAATCATGTCTTCTCTGTAAACATACCAATGACTGATAGGTGAGTGTTGAGAGACATCCAGAGAGTTGGGGAGAGCCCTCCCAGGCAGAGAAATGAGAGGTAAGGTGAGAAGGAATCAAGAAGATGGAGGATGAAGGATGTGTCACATCCTTTGATGGTGAAATAGAGAATTGTTTTTCATGGAGTGGCCCTTTACATAGAGTCCTCTGGAGAAAAAGCAACTGATATGGAACAAAAGTGATTAAGGTGGAGGGCAGGCTAATGGAACAGAGTAGTTTTAGTTATTTTTGCTTCATAAGAAATTCTGATACCTAAATGCATGTCTTTTCCGAACCTGCTCCCTATTCTGCACTACTTCCCAAGAACTACTCTTATTTTCTAGGTCCATTACACTTCCCTCTGTTATCTCTAATAATTTATACTTTTGTATTTTGTCTATGATCTGCAATAGCAGCAGTTTTATTTACTTATTTCCAATTTTATGTCTCCAATATAATTTTCATTCCTTATCACCCAGGCTAGGATCTCTAATAAACAGTGGGTATCCTTGTCTCATTCCTGATTTTGTAAGATATACCTCCAACATATGTCAGTCTAGAATGATGCTTATTCAGGAACGATGTTTCAGTATGTCTCACTTTTGCTGTTTGTTTTCTTCCTAGACACAGGTGTCCCCTGCTTTTTTGAAAATTTGCGTTATGCTACTTCATTTTTTACGAAAGACCTACGTTAGTACCTTTTGTCCCTAAGCGAAAGAAATCCGAGGAGGATTTTCACTTTTATGAAGAAAGGCAAAAAGGGAAGATAGCATTCAGCATTTGTTTTGCAGCAAGCAATGCACACCCCAAGCAGTACCCCAAGCAGCAACAGTGGTCCTGCCAAGTTTCTTCCCTGGGAACTCCACTCAGCATCTCAGCGTCAAGCCATGGTAGCTTTGGACTGTGTCTGTGAGCATCTGTGCTTTATCTTGATTTATTTTGTGCATTTGTTAGCAGGGTGTGTGCTAAGGTATCAGACAAGCCTAGAAGAGGTTATTTTTTGGGTCTGGGAACACTAAAGTATTTTCCATATAAATTAATGGCAATTGCTTTGCTTTATGCAGTTTCAGTTTATGAAAGCTTACATAAGAATGCTCTACTTCCAGGGGAAATCTATAGTCTCTAAAAGTCTAAAAGTTTAGTAAAATTCCAAGTGAAGCCATCTAGGTGTGGTATTTCCTGCACAATAGATCCTGATAGCTTTCTCTGTTCCTTCTATGGAAATTAATCTAAGTATATAATTTAGTGGCATGAGTTACATTCGCAATGTTTTGCAACCATAACCACTATTTTCCAAAATTTCTTCACCCCAAAAAGTCTCTGTACATTTACACAATAACTTCCCATCCTCCTCTCTCCACCACCATAACAAAGTACCACAGTGTGGGTGGCTTAAAACAAATTTATTCCATCACAGTTCTGGAGGCTAGAAGTATGAAATCAAGGTGTTGGCAGGGCCATGCTCTCTCTGAAATATCTAGCATATGATCCTTCCTTGCCTCTTAGACCTTCTGATCTAAGCCAGGAATTCCATGTCTTGTAGCAGCATAATTACAGTCTTTTACCTTCATCTTCACCTGGCTGTCTTCCCTCTGTGTCTGTGTCCAAATTTTCCTTATAAGAACACCAGTCTTATTGGATTAGGGGCCAACCTAATCAAGTATGACCTCATATTAACGGATTGCATCTGCAAAGACTCTGTTTCAAAATAGAGTCATATTCACAAGTACCAGGAATTGGGATGTCAAGTAATCTTTTTGAGGGGATACAATTCAACCCCTAATCTAGTATTGTCATAACAGTATGAAGTCCTCCAATCCATGAACATGGGATATCTATTTCTTTAGGTCTTCTTTAATTTATTTCCATTTTATAATTTTGTAGTCTCCAGTGTGCAGATCTGTCATCTCCATGGTTCAGTTTATTCCTAAATATTTTGTTATTTTTGTTGCTATTGTAAATAGAGTTGTTTTCTTCATTTTTTGGATGGTTCATTGCTAGTATATGTAAATACAACAGATTTTTATTTGTTGATTTTTGTATCCTACAACTTTGCAAACATATAATTTTATTTCTTCTTTTCAGATTTAAATGCTTTATTTCTTTTACTTGCCTAACTGCACTATCTAGAACTTCTAGTGCTATGTTGAATAGAAGTGTTGAAAGCCGACATGCTTGTTTTCAGTCTTTCACCATTGAGTATAGCATTACCTGTGGTATTTCATTATGGGCCTTTATTACATTGAGGTGGCTTGTTTCTATTTCTGGTATATTGACTGTTTCTTTTTATCATGAAAGGATGTTGGATTTTTGTCAAATAGGCATCAGTTGAGATGATCATGGGGGCTTTTCCCCTTCATTATACTAATTTTATAATTAATATAATTGTATAATTGTGTTGACTGATTTTTTTTTAATTTTTGTTTATTTTTGAGAGAGAGAGAGAGGCAAAGTTTGAGCAGGGGAGGGGCAGAGAGAGAGGGAGACACAGAATCTGAAGCAGGCTCCAGGCTCTGAGCTGTCAGCACAGAGCCCAACGAGGGGCTCGAGCTCATGGAGAGTGAGATCATGACCTGAGCTGAAGTCGGACGCTCAACCGACTGAGCCACCCAGGCGCCCTGATTGATTTTTGAATGTTGCTTTCTGGGAATAAAATTCACTTGGTTATGATGTATAATAATTTTTAAATGTTGTTAAATTGCACTTGGTAATATTTTGTTGAGGATTTTAGAATTTGTATTTGTGAAAGACATGTAGTTCATTTCTTGTAGTGTCTGGGTAATGCTTAGGTGTCAGGTTAATGCTTACCTCATAGCTTGAGTTAGGAAGTTTTCCTTCCTCTTCAGTTTTTTGGAAGCATTTGTGAAACAGTGGTGTTAAGTCTTTAAATGTTTGGTAGAATTTACCAATGAAAGCATCTGGTCCTGGGTTTTTCTTTGCTGGAAGCTTTTTGATTGTTTCAATCTCCTTAAAAGTTGTAGATCTATACAGAAATTCAATTTCTTTGTGATTCAGTCTTAGTAGACTTTGTTTCCAGGAATTTGTCCACTTTTTCTAGGTTATCTAATTTGTTGGCATATAGTTATTCATAGTACTTTCTCATAATAATTTTCCTAAAATAGCCTTACTAAGATATCATTGACATATAAAAATTGTATATATTGAAGTTATGCATTTGGTGTTTTGCTGCATGTATATATATTGTGGATGATCACCAGAGTCAAGCTTATTAATATATATATTAGTTCTACATAGATATGGGGCATGTGTGTGTGTGTGTGTGTGTGTGTAGTGAGAACATTTAAGATGTGTCCTCTCAGCAAATTACATGCATAAAATAACAGTATTGTGAATGTTTGGCACCATAAGGTGCATATATTAGATCGCTAGAAATTATTCATCTTACATACTTGAAACTGTATTCTGACCATCATCACCACATTTCCCCCTGTCCCCACCCCTGACCACCACCATTCTACTCTTTGCTTCTGTGAATTTGAATATTTTAGATTCCACATGTGAGATCATTCAGTATGCCTCTTTTCTGTGTCTTGTTTATTTTGCTTAGCATACTGTCCCCCAGCTCCATCCATGCTGTCACAAATGGCAGGATCATAAATATATATATATATATATATATATATATATATATATATATATAAATGTATAATGACAGAAGAATGAATAAAGAAAATATGATACTCTTTATCCATTCATTCATCCATTGACAGACATTTAGTTTATTTCCATATCTTAAAAATGATGCAAAGAACATGGGAGTGCAGATATCTCTTGGCTATCCTGCTTTCAATTTCTTTGAAATATTTACCCAGAAGTAGGATTACTGTATCATTTGATAGCTCGGCTTTTAATTTTTTGAGGAATCTCCATACTTTTTTTTTTCACATTTGTACTGATTTGTATTCCCACAAGGAGTGTATGAGGGTTCCCTTTTTCTGCATCTTCACCAACACTAGTTATCTTTTGTCTTTTTGATAACCCCAAATTAGCAGGTATGAAGTGATACTTTATTGTGGTTTTGATTTACATATCTCTGATGAGAGATGTTGAGAACCTTTTCATGTCCCTATTAGCCATTTGAATTTCTTCTTTTAAGAAATGCTATTTAGGGAATATCTGGGTGGCTCAGTCAGTTAAGCATCTGACTTTGGCTCAGGTCATGATCTCGGGGTTCATGAGTTTGAGCCCCATGTCAGGCTCTGTGCTGTCAGCTCAGAGCCTGGAGCCTGCTTTGGATTCTGTGTCTCCTCTGTCTGCCCCTTTCCTGCTTACACTCTGTATCTCCCTCCCTCTCTCTCAAAAATAAATACATTAAAATTTTCTTTAAATAAAAAAATGCTATTTAGGTTTTTTGCCCATTTTAAATAAGGTTATTGATACTTTTAGTATTGAGTTGTAGGAGTTCTTTCTATATTTTGGATATTTAATGCCTTATTAGGATATATGCTTTGCAAACATTTTTTCCCATTCCGTGGGTTGCCTTTTCGCTTTCTTCTTTCCTTTGATAAGCCAAATATTTTTGATTTCATGTAGTCCCACATTTGTCTATTTTTGCTCTTGTTGCCTGTGCTTTTGTGTTATATCCAAGAAGTTATTGCCAAGACCAATATCAAGACTTTTCCCTATGTTTTTTTTCCTAGGAGTTTTGTAGTTTCAGACCTGAGGTTTAATTCTTTAATACATTTTCAGTTGATTGTTGTGTATGGTGTGAGACAAGGGGTATAATCTCATTCTTTTGAATGTGGATATCCAGGTTCCCAAAACCATATGTGGTGTTCTTGGTACCCTTGTGGAAAATCAGTTGGCCATAAATGTGTGTGTTTATTTCTGGATTATCTCTTCTGTTCCATTGGTTTATGTCTGTTTTTATTTGGTTTGGTTGCTGTGTAATATCATTTCAAACCAGAAAGTGTGAGGACTCCAGCTTTGTTTTTCTCAAGATTGGCTATTTGTGGTATTTTTATGGTTCCATATGAATTCTATTTTAGTTTTTCTATTTGTGTAAAAGGTGTCGCTGTAAAGATTTTGATAGGGGTAGCATTGAATCTGTACATTACTTTGAGTAGTATGAACATATTAACAGTATTCTAATCCATGAACATGGGATGTTTTTCCATTTATTTGTGTCTTTGAAAGTTTCCTTCAGCACTGTTTTATAATTTTCAACATTTAAGTTTCGTACCTCTTTTGTTATTTCTAAGTATTTTATTCTTTTTGTTGCTATTGTAAATGGAATTGTTTTCTTGATTTCATTGTTAGTCTTTAGAAACATATTATATTTTTGTAGGTTGATTCTGTATCTTGCTAGCTTACTGAATTTGTTGTAGTGGTTGGTTGGTTGGCTTTTAAAATTTTTATTTTTAAGTAATATCTATGCCCAACGTGGGGCTTGAACTTCCAACCCTGAGATCAAGAGTCATATGCTCCACTGACTGAACCAGCCAGGTGCCCCTCTAGTAGTTTTTTATGGAGTCTTTATGGTTTTCCACATATATGATCATTCTGTCTGCAAAGAGATAATTTTACTTTTTTCTTCATGATTTCTATTTCTGTTTCTTGCCTGATTTCTCTGGCTAGGACTTCCAGGAAAGTGTTGAATAGCAGTAGTGAGGGTGGGAATCCTTGCTTTGTTCTGGATCTTAGAGGAAAATCTTACAGTTTTAACTCATTGGTTACGATATTAGCTGTAGACTTTACATAGATGGTCTTTATTATGTTGAGGTTTGAGAGGTTTTATTTATCATGACTGGATGTTGAATTCTGTCAAATGATTTTCCTGCATCTACTGAGATGATGATGTAATATTTGACTTTCATTCTGTTTATTTTGTGTATCACATCATTTGATCTGCATATATTATTAGACCAACCTTGCATCCCAAGGATAAATCCTACTTGGTTATGGTATATGCCACTTTGGCTATGCTGTTGAATTGTTTGCTAGTAAGTTGACCCTTGAATAGCATGGGGGTTAGGAACACCAACCCCCGACATGATAAAAAAAAATCTATGTATAATTTTTTAAAGAAATTATCTTTTATTTATTTTCTAAGTTTATTTTGTTTTGAGAGGGAGAGAAAGTGCACGCATGCGCAGGAGTGGTGAAGAGGTAGAGAGAGAGAGTCCCAAGAGCAGGCTCTGCAGAGCCTGGTGTAGGGCTCAAACTCAAAGAACTGCAGATCATCACCTGAGCCAAAATCAAGAATTGGATGCTTAACTGACTGAACCACCCCCCGTGTATATTTTTCACTCCCCCAAAACTTAACTTCTAATAGCCTATTGTTGATCAGAAACCTTACCAATAATAGCCAATTAACACATATTTTATGTTATATGTGTTATATATTGTATCCATACAATATAGTAAGCCGTAGAAAAGAAAGCATTAAGAAAATCATGAAGAAGAGAAATACATTTACAGAACTGTATATCTAATTACTGAAAACAATTTGTATATAGGTGCACTGCGCCAGGACAGTGATGGCGGCAGTGGCAGGCCTGGCCCCACAATGGCAATGTTCCGCAGCCTGGAAGCCTTGGCTCAGCAGTGGCAATGCTGGGTGGGCCCACAGGCGGCAACAGTAACCCGGAGGTATAGTATAGCTGCCCCATCTGCCTGCAGGTGTACCACCAACCATGGTCAACAGCTGCTGTTGCCAAACTTGAGTGTGCTGGCATCTAGGAGGCCGTTGGCACCAGGGCATCTCTGTAGGAAGGAGTCCGTACCCAGCCCAGGAGGAGCCCAAGGCCTGCAGTCATCTCAGCACATCCCCAAAGCCCAGTGCATGGAGGCCTTGCGGGGTGTTGGAGGCACCAAGGGTGTGCTATTCCTGCCCTCTGGGCACATTCTCCTAGACTAGTCTCCTGCCTGCCGTCCCCAGGAGCTCAACCCAACCACCCCGTTGGCACATGAGATTGACCTACACCCTTCCCAGTCCTGGGTTCCCTGGGGGTATGCTGACAGCCTCATTGAGCCTTTCCAGGTACTCGGCAACAGGCATGACATCTGTGCCAGTGACTTCAGTTTGGTCCTGTGCAATTGTAAATAAATGCTTTGTGGCTTTTGCTGTCAGCTCTTCAAAAAGCCACATATAAATGGACCTATACAATTCAAACCTGTGTTGTTCAAGGACCAGCTGTATATCCTGTGCTTTTTCTTATGCAAACATACCTATGGTAAAGTTTACTTTATAAATTAGGTACAATGAGAAATTAACAACAGTAGCTAATAAAACATTTTTAACAGTATACCCTAATAGAAGTTATGTAAATGTGGTCTTTCTCTCTTATCGTATTGTGTCATCTTCTTGTGATGATGTGAGATGTTAAAGTATCTACTTGATGAGATAAAGTAGGTGAATGACATAGGCATTGTGATTTGATGTTAAGCTGCTATTGACCTTTCGACGTTACCACAGAAGGAGGATCATCTGCTTCTGGATCACAGTTGATCATGGGTAATTGAAACTGTGGAAAGCAAAACTGTGGATAAAATTGACTACTGTATATTCACTGGAATGCTGGGTGCATATACATGTACAATTCTTTTACTATCGAGTTAACCCTTTTATCATTACATAATGACATTCTTTGTTTCTACAGACAGTTTTTGACTTAAAGTCTGTTTTGCCTGACATAAGCATAGCCACTCCTTCTTTTAGTTACCATTTGCATGGAATATCTTTTTCCATTCCTTCACTTTTGGTCTTGTGTATTCTTAGATGTACCATGAGTGCCTTACAGCATGTCACTGGTTCTTGTTTTACTTATCCATTCAGTCACTCTATGCCTTTTGAATAAAGAGTGTAATCCTTACATTTCAAGTAATTACTGATGGATGAGGACTTACTATTGCCATATTTTTCACTGTTTTCTATTTTGCAGTTCTGTTCTCCTCTTCCTCTCTTGCTATTTTTGTTATTTGATCATTTTTTTGGTAGTAATTTGCTTTCTCTTTATCTTTTATGTATCTATTACAGATTTTTTTCTTCATGGCTACCATGAAAATGTTCTTAATGGCACCTAGAATGGTGAATCCTTTGCAGAGGTTTTCAGTTTAGTTGCCCCATATCCATCAGAGGAATAACTATGGCAGCTCTAGCTTTACAAAATATATTTCTTAAGTAATAAGACTTGAAAATCAAAATTGCTCCTTGATCCATGGGCTGCAGAACAGATGTGTTGGCAGGCATGAAAACATTAATCTCATTGTATATCCCCATCAGAGCTGTTGGGTGACCAGGTGCATTGTCAGTGAGTAGTGATATTTTGAAAATAATCTTTTTTTTCTGAGCAATAGGTCTCAACAGTGGGTGTAAAATATTCAGTAAACTGTGTTGTAAATAGATGTGCTATCACCCAGGCTTTGTTGTTTCATTTATAGAGTAGATTTTGCATAATTCTCAAGGGCACTAGGATTTTTGGAATGGCAAATGAGCATTGGTTTCAACTTCAGGTCACCAGCTGCACTCGCCCCTAACAAGGTAGTCAGCCTGACCTTTGAAAAATAAATTTTTTTAATGTTTTTAATGTTTATTTTTGAGAGAGAGAGAGCAAGCCAGGGAGGGGCAGAGAGGAGGACAAAGGATCCTAGCAGGCTCTGTGTTGATAGCAGCAAGCCCAATGTGGGTCCTGAACTCGCAAACCATGAGATCATGACCTGAGCTGGAGTCATGATCTCAGACTCTCAACCAACTGAACCACCCAGGCATCCCATCCTTTGAAGCTTTGGAGCCAGGTATTGACTGACTTCTCTTTGTAGCCATGAAATCCAAGATGGCATTTTCTTCCAAAATAAGTCTATTTCCTTTACATTGAAAATTTGTTGTGGGGCACCTGGATGGCTCAGTCCATTGAGCATCCGACTCTTGATTTCGTCTCAGGTTATCATCCCAGGGGTGTGGGATGGAGCCCTGCATAGGGCTCTACACTGAGTGTGGAGCCTGCTAAAGACTCTCTCTCTCTCTCCCTCTGCCCCACTCCTCCACTCCTGCTCTCTCTCTCCCTTTCTAAAATTAAAAAATAAATAATTTTTTTCTCAGGGTACCTGGGTGGCTCAGTCAGTTAAGCATCCAACTCTTGATTTCAGCTCAGCTCATGATCTCATGGGTTGTGAGTTTGAATCCCATGTTGAGCTCTGTGCAGACAGTGGGGAGCTTGCTTGGGATTCTCTCCCTACCAATCTCTATGCCCCTCCACTGCACACCTGCTCTCTCCCTTTCAATAAATTTAAAACAATTAAATTTAATTTAAAAAATAATTTTTTCTCAGGGTACCTGAGTGACTGAGTCAGTAGAACAACCAACTATTGATTTTGGCTCAAGGTGATCCCAGGGTCATGAGAAGGAGCCTTGTGTAGGGCTCCATGCTGAGTGTGGAGTCTGCTTAAACACTCTCTCTCCTTCTGTCCCACTCCCCCGCTTGCTTGCTGTCTCTCTCTAAAACTAAAAACATAAATTCTTCTCAGGGCGCCTGGGTGGCTCAGTCTGTTAAGCATCCAATTCTTGATTTTAGCTCAGGTCGTGACCTCACATTTTGTGAGTTTGAGCCCCACATCAGGCTCTGCACTGACAGCGTGCTTGGGATTCTCTCCCTCTCTCTCTCTGCCCCTCCCCCATGCTTGCTTGCTCGCTCTCTCAAAATAAATAAACTTAAAAATTAAATCTTAAAAAATATTTTTTTCTATGGGTGGTTGGGTGGCTCAGTCGGTTGAGCATCTAAGTCTTGATTTCAGCTCAGGTCATGATCCCAGAGTCATGGGATGAAGCCCTATATAGGCTCCTCACTGAGTGTTTGGCCTGCTTAAGATTCTCTCTTTCCCTCGTCCCCCTCCTCTGCTCATGCTTTCACTGTAAATTAAAAAAAAATAATTTTGTCTTGGGGCGGTTGGGTGGCTCAGCCAGTTGAGCATCTGACTCTTGATTTCGGCTCAGGCCACGATCCTAGGGTTGTGGAATCAAGCCTTGAATACGGCTCTGCACTCAGTGTGGAGCCTGCTTTAGATTTTCCTCTCTCTCCCCGTGCACCTCTTCCCTCCTTTTTTCTAAAGACCAAAAAAAATAATAAAACTTTATTTAGTGCACCTGGGTGGCTCAGTTGGTTGAGCATCCAACTCTTGATTTTGGCTCAGGTCATGATCCCAGGGTCATGGGATCAAGCCCTGAATAGGGCTCCATGCTAAGTGTGGAGCCTGATTAAGATTTTCTCTCTTGGGGCGCCTAGGTGGCTCAGTCGGTTAAGCGTCAGACTTCAGCTCAGGTCAAGATCTCACGGTCCATGAGTTTGAGCCCCGCATCAGGCTCTGGGTTGATGGCTCAGAGCCTGGAGCCTGCTTCCGATTATGTGTCTCCCTCTCTCTCTGCCCCTCTCCCGTTCATGCTCTGTCTCTCTCTGTCTCAAAAATAAATAAACGTTAAAAAAATTTTTTTAATAAAAGATTTTCTCTCTCTTAGTGGGGTTCCTGGGTGGCTTAGTCAGTTGAGCCTCCGACTTCAGCTTAGGTCATGATCTCATGGTTCATGAGTTCAGGCCCCACATGGGGCTCACTGCTGTCAGGCTGTCAGCACAGAGCCCGCTTCCTATCTTCTGTCCCCCTCTCTCTGCTCTTCCCTCACTTGCACTCTCTCAAAAATAAATATTTCTTTTAAAAAAAGGTTTTCTCTCTCTTGGGGCACCTGGATGGCCCAGTTGGTTAAGCATCTACTTCAGCTCACATCATGATCTCACAGTTCGTGAGCTCGAACCCTGCCTCAGGTGAGCATGAACCCTGTTTCAGACTCCACACTAACATTGCAAAGCCTGCTTGGGATTCTCTCTCCCTTGCTGTCTGCCCTTCCCCATTCATGGGGGTGCACGCTCTCTCTCTCTCAAATTAAAAAAAATAATAATAGGGTTTGTTTTTTTTTTTTTTCTATTCTTGGTGTGTCTGGGTGGCTCAGTTTTGCTAAACATACAACTCTTGATTTTGGCTCAGGTCATGATCCCAGGGTCATGGGATGGAGCCCTGTATAGGACTCTGTGCTCAGCATGGAGCCTGTTTAAGATTCTTCTTCTCTCTCTTTCTGCCCCTCTCCTCTACTCCTGTGCCCTCTCTCTTTCTAAAATTAAAAAAAAATTTTTTTTCCTCAGGGCCCCTAGGCGGCTCCATTGGTAGAGCATCTGACTCTTGATTTTCGTTCAGATCCTGATCTCACGCTTTGTGAGTTGGAGCCCTGTGTTGGGTGCTGTGGTGACAGTGCAGAGCCTGCTTGGGATTCTCTGTCTCTCTACCCCTCCCTAGTTCTCTGTCTCTCTCCCTTTCAAAATAAATAAATAAACTTTAAAAAATTATATTGAATTAAAAAATAATTTTGGGGGGCACCTGGGTGGCTCAGTAGTTAAGCATCTGACTCTTGATTTTGGCTCAGGTCATGATCTCACAGTTCATGAGCTCAAGCCCTACATCTGTGCTATCAGCACAGAGCCTGCTTGGAATTCTCTGTCTTCCTCTCTGTCTGCCCCTTCCCCAATCCCACGTGCACACTCTTTCTCTCTCTCAAAATAAACAAACACTAAAAAAAAAAAAACAATTTTTTCTCAAAGCACCTGGGTGGCTCAGTTGGTAGAGCATCCGACGCTCGGCTCAGATTGACCCCAGGGTCATGGAATTAAGCCCTGTGTAAGGCTCCATGCTGATCGTGGAGCCTGCTTAAAATTCTCTCTGTGCTCCTCTCCCCTGCTTTTTTTCTGTTCTTGTGGCACCTGTATGGCTCAGTTTCACTGAGCATCTAACTCTTGATTTTGGTTCAGGTCAGGATCCCAGGGTGGTAGGATGAGGAGCCTGCATAGGGCTCTGTACAGACTCAGTGTGGAACCTGCTTAAGATGCTCTCTTTCTCTCCCTCTGCCACTCTCCCCCTCTCACACTTTCACTTTCTCTTTCTCTCTTTCAAATAAAAAAATTTTGGGGGGGGGGCGCCTGGGTGGTTCAGTCGGTTAAGCGTCCGACTTTGGCTCAGGTCATGTGAGTTCTCACGGTTTGTGAGTTCGAGCCCCGCATCAGGCTCTGTGCTAACAGCACAGAGCCTGGAGCCTGCTTTGGATTCTGTGTCTCCCTCTCTCTCTGCCCCTGCCCCACTCACACTCTGTCTCTCTCTCCTTGAAAAATAAGTAAACATTTAAAAAAATTTTTTTAAATTTTTTTCCTGGGGTGCTTGGGTGGCTCAGTTGGTTGAATGTCCAACTCATGATTTTGGCTCAGGTCATGATCCCAGGGTGGTGGGATCGAGCCCTGTGTAGGGCTCCACACTTAGCATGAAGCCTGCTTAACATTCTCTGTCTCTGATGCTCTGCCCCTCTCCCCCATTCTCACTCTCTCTTGAAAAAAAAAAAAAGAAACCTCTTTGGGTAGTTTCCACTATTCTTCCAGATTGCTGATCCATTCTTCTGTGTTATCTCATCTGCCATTGATTCCCTCTAGTGTATTTTTCTTTTCAGTTATTGTGTTCTTAAGCTCTGTTTGGTACTTGAGTGTTTTCTAACTCTTTCTTGAAGGCCTCACTGTGTTCCTCCATTCTTCTCCCAAGTACAGTGAGCATCCTTATGAGTGTTACTTTGAACCTGTTATCAGGCAGATTACTTATCTCTGTTTCATTGAGGGTTCCCCCACCCCCGAGGTCTTGTCTTGTTCTTTCATCTGGAATATATTTTTTTGAGTCCTCATTTTGCCTGACTCTGTTTTTACATGTTAGGCAAATTGACTACCTCTCCCAGTCTTGAAGGAGTGGGCTTTTGTAGGAGATATACTATAGGGCCCAGAAGCACAATCCCCCCTCATCACCAGAGCCAGGGCCTCAAGAATGCTCCCGTGTGGGCTGTATGTGCTCACCTGTTTTGGCAGGAGAGTGGCTGTGGCACTCTGGTGGGCAGGACTCTTTGCCTGCACAGATGGGTGGGGCTGCAATGGCTGGTGGTGCCATGGCTGCAGAGGTGGACAGGGCTCTCCCCCTGGCCTGGCTGACTGGGGCACTGTGGTTGCTGATATGGCTGTGGTCATGGGCAGTGCTTTCCTACTGGCCCAGTTGGCTGAGGTGCTGAAGTGGCTTTTGTGGCTACTGCCCTGGCTGCAGTGGTGAGCAGGATTCTAAAGCAGTGCATGCGTACCAGCATTAGCAGGTTGGAGTGAAAGTTCCAAGATGGCACCTGCCAGTATTGGCACTACCAAAGTAGAATTTGACAGCAAAAATGGCGCCCAACAGTGTCTCCATCCCTAGGGCGTATATTAGCAGATTTCTGCCTCTGTAGCAGATGCTTCAGGACTAGTAAGTGGGTTTCCTTCACCTGTGTTCTAGGCACTTTTCCAACTGATGTCTTATTGCAGGGCCCCAGCATCTCATCTCATGAACCCTTTAAGAGAATGGGTTCTCCATTCTCTATAGCTCTATGGTTTTCCTCTAATCTGTTAGTTTTCAAAGTCCAGCTTTCTGGGGGCTCATTTTTCCTATGAAGGATCTAACAGTTGTAGTTCATGATATGGAACCCCCAACTCCTCCTCAGAGAGACTTTCTGTGTTTTTGATATCACTCCTAATTGTGGGTAGCCACACCTGGGGTGGGTTTTGTTTGTTTGTTTGTTTGTTTGTTTGGTGAAACCTTGTCTCTGCCAGTCCTACCCATCTCATTGCTGTCCCTTGGCTTTCATTTTGGAGGTTCTGTTCATCTAATTTTCAGGTCTTTTTGTATGGAAATTATTTCATATGTAGCCATACATTTGTTGTGTCCCTGGGAGGAGGTGAACTCAGGCTCCTTCTCTGCTGCCATCTTGAACCCCCCTCCACTGTCTCCCTTTCATTTTTTTGTCTCCCCTTTATTGCTAAAGAACAGTTATGCCAAGTATAGTATTTTTGGTCGTCAGTTGTCAGTCTTTCTTTTAGTTCGTTAAATATCAACCTACTCTCTCCTGGCCTGCGAAGTTTCTATTGAGAAATTCAGCTATAGTCTTATTGGGGGGGGGGGGGGGGTCAGTCCCTTATAGGTGATGAGATGCTTTCCTCTTGCTGCTTTTAAAATTCTGTC
The DNA here is from genome assembly GCF_046562875.1 of Panthera onca. NCBI lineage: Eukaryota > Metazoa > Chordata > Mammalia > Carnivora > Felidae > Panthera > Panthera onca. Next base: position 29,199,055 of record NC_138350.1, on the reverse strand, counting down.
TGATTGCTTCTTTGAAAGTTTACAGTAATCCTCCTTTATCTGTAGGGTGTACATTTCAAGAACCCCACTGGTGCATGAAACCATGGATAGTACCAAACTCTATATGTACTATGTTTTTCCCTATACATACATATCTATGATAGATTTTAATTTACAAATAAGTCATACTAAGAGGTTAAAAACAACTAATAATAAATAGAACAATTATAACAATATATTGGAATAAGAAAATGAATGTAGTCTCTCGTCTCAAAATATCTTATTGTACTGTACTCATCCTTTTTCTTGTGATGATGTGAGATGATAAAATGACCATGTGATGAGATAAAATGAGGTGAATGATATAAGCATTGTGATGGTAGTGTTAGGCTACTGTTGACCTTCTGACAATAATCAGGAGGAGGATCATCTGCTTCCAGACTGCAGTTGACCACAGGTAACTGAAACTGCAGAAAGCAAATCTGTGGATAAAGGGGGACTATTCTGTAATGTGTCTCAGTGTAGACTTCTATATGTTCAACTATTTGAGATCCTTGGAGCTTCTAGGGTCTGGATGTCTATTTCCTTCCCTAGATTTGGAAAGTTTTCATTTCTTATTTAAGTTAATCTTTTCGCCTCTTTTTCTTTTCTCCTTTCAGTATTCCTGTAGTGTGTATATTGCTTTATTTGATAGAATCTCATAAATCCTGTGGGCTTTCATCATTCTTTGTCATCTTTTCCTTTTTTCTCTTCTAAATTGATAATTTAAAATGATCTGTCTTCAAGTTCACAGATTCTTTCTTCTACTTGATGCAGCTTGCTGTTGAAACTCTTTATTGCAGTTTTCAATATATCATTATACTCTTTTGCCCCAGAATTTGTTTGATTGTTTTTTTATGATTTTTATGTCTTAATCAAACATGTTATTTTGTTCACATATTTTCCTGTTTTTGTTGAGTTGTCTGGGTTCCCAAGAAGCCTGCTGAGCTTATTTAAACCTGGATGGCTCAGTCAGTTCAGCATCCAACTGTTGGTTTCTGCTTAAGTCATGATCCCAGCCAGGGTCATGGGATCAAGCCCTGCATCGGGCTCTACACTGAGCATGGAGCTTGCTTAAGATTCTCTCTCTCTCAAGGTGAGGAAAAAGCCAGTAGAAAAAAATTCTCTCTCTCTCTCTCTCTCTCTCTCTCTCTCTCTCTCTCCACCTCCCCCAACCTGTGCATGCACACTCTATGTCATAAGTAAATAAATAAATAAAACAATTTTTTTGAGAGAGAGACAGAGGGCACAAGTGAGCAAGGGGCAGACAGAGGGAGAGGGAGAGAATCCCACGAGGGGCAGAGATTGGGAGAGAGATGGAAACAGGGCTCACCAGAAGCAGGGCTCATGCTCATGAACCATGACACCATGACCTGAGCCAAAGTCCAGTGCTCAACTGACTGAGCCACCCAAGTACCCCAAAACCGTTTTAATTCTTTGTCAGGCACTTCATAGATCCCTATTCTTTGGAAATGATTGCTAGAAATTTATTATGTTCTTTTTGTGGTGTCATGTTTCCTTGATTTTATCCTGTGATCTTTTATTGGTTTGTGCATTTTGAGAAGCAGTCACCTCTTGGGGCGCCTGGGTGGCTCAGTCAGTTAAGTGTCTGACCCTTGATTTCAGCTCAGGTCATGGTCTTAGGGTTCATGGGATCAAACCCCATGCCAGGCTCCGTGCCAACACAGTGGAGGCTGCTTAGGATTCTCTCTCCCTCTCTGCCCCTCCCCTGTTTGTGCACGTGCATGTGTGTGCTCTCTCTCTCTCTCTCTCTCTCTCTTTCTCTCAGAGTAAATATTTTAAAAAATGATATTATCGAAGAAGAAGAAGAAGAAGAAGAAGAAGAAGAAGAAGAAAAAGAAGAAGGAGGAGCAGCAGTCACCTCTTCTAGATTTTCCAGGCTGGCTTTGTTAGGGAAAGACCATCTGTGAGTGAGTGTGAGGCCGCTGGCTGAGTGGGGTGCACATTATCACTGGTATAGGGAATAATGTGGTGCAAGATTCATGGCAGGCTTAAGCTGGCACCAGCAGTGAGGGAAAGAGCTAGCACAGTGATGGTGGCTAGGGGTCAGGTCGCATGGCAGCATGCATTCTGGGTGATACACAACAACTCTAGCTCCTAGCTACTCCAGCAGCTGGGAACCACATCTTTGAAGACTGAGGGGATTTATAGTAGTGATAAAGATTTCTGGGGTCCTCCTGCTCTCATCTTCCCCACAAGGGAACTAGCAGTCCTGGTAATTCCCCTTGATACTGAGATGTTCCAGTCTGGAGGATGTGGTGACACAGATATAATTCTTCCTACCCTTTTCTATGTGATTATCCTCAGTTTTTGTGCTTTGCTGGGTTGTTGCAACTCATTAGCTGTATTCTGTATCTCTTCCAGAGCTATTTTCATGCTTGGGTAGTTAAATCCTTAGTTTTGTGGGGTCACTGGGCTTGGGATCTCCTAATCCTCCATCTTACCGATTTCTAACTTCATCTCACTGTGGTCAGAGAAGATATCTTCTATAATATCTATCTTTTTACGTTTGTTGAGTCTTGCTTTGTGGTCAGTCCTGATGAATGTCCCATGTGTGTGTTAGATCAGGTTGGTTTATTGTGTGCTTCAAGTCCTCTGTTTCCTATCTTTTATCTGATTGTTATTGAATTCTCCAACTATTATTGTAAAACTATGTATTTCTCCCTTTAGTTCTGTCAGTTTTTTCTTCATGTATCTTGAGTGTCCCTTATTAAATGTGTAAGTGTTTATACTTGTTACATCTTATTGTATTGAATCTCTAATTAATATATAATGTTTTCTGTCTCTTTTAACCTTTTAAGTTTAAATTCTATTTCGTCTGATATTAATATAGCCACTGAAGCCCTCATAGACAACAATGGTTAGATCGTGTGTTTTTTGTCCTTTTTGCCAATCTCAATCTTTTGATGAGACTGTAATCCATTCATATTTACAGTAATTAATAAGAAGTAAAGGCCTGCCATTTTGCTCTTTGGTTCCTATATGCCTTATAGTATTTTTTCTTCTTCATTTCTTGCCACACTTCTTTTGTGTTTAATTGACATTTTTGCAGTACAACGGGACTCCTTTCTCATTTCCTTTTGTGTACATTCTATATTTTCTTTTTTAAATGTTTTTATTTATTTTTGAGAGAAAGTGAGTGAGCGGGGGGAGGGACAGAGATATGTCTTTTGATTTTTTTGATGTTTATTTTTGAGAGATAGAGTGTGAAAGGGTGAGGGACAGGGGATGGGGACAGAGGATCCAAAGTGAGCTCTACACTAACCAGCAGCAAGCCCGATGAGGAGTTTGAACTCAAGAAATGCGAGATCATGACCTGAGTCGAAGTCAGGCCCTTAACTGACTGAGCCACCCAGGTACCCTACTATGTCTTGGGATTTTGGGTTGTTTTTGAAAACTAGATATTTGAATCTCACAATGTGGTGACTCCATAAATCAGATTCTTCCCTTTCTCTAAGGTTTGCTGGCTTAGGTTTTTTTGTAGTTGTAGGGAATCTCTTTGCTGGGGATCACCTGAGATGTAAATTTAAGGTCTTCTTTGTTCTTCTTTGAGCCTGCATCTTTCCAGGATATGTGCAGTGATTTTCTAAAGTTTCTGAAGCTGTTGATGTAGAATATCTAAATCCTTCAATGTCTAGATCCCAAAAGGGAAAAGGGAGAAATGGGGAGAAAACTGCTGCTGTCTTTTCAAATTCCCTGGAATCTGCTTAGCCTGTGGGAGTTATAACAATGGCAGCCTGCTTCTGACTGCCCCTATATTATCCACAAAAGCCATCAGAACACAGATCCCTGATTTTTTTAAGACAAAGTCTTTATTGCCCATTCTGATCCTTATCACCCAACCAATGCAGATTGCTCTTTGGTGAATTATAGACAGAGACTACACCAGGTGGAGGTGCCTCACAACGGCATGTTTATTTGCAGTACATAAGGAAATCACAGGGACTCATTTCTAAAGCTGTAACTCCCCAAGCAGGGGTAAGCATGGTCCTTTTATTAGGGTTGGGATGAATATTCAGAGGGGGAGGACTCATCATTATAGGCATAAACGTGGACACGCACACTCAGAAAACATCCTAAGGGAGCCTGGGTGGTGGTTCAGTTGGTTAAGCATCTGACTCTTTTTTCAGCTCAGGTCATATTCTCACAGTTGATGAGTTTGATCCCCACCTCAGGCTCTGCGCTGACAGTGCACAGCCTGCTTGGGATTCTCTCACCCTCTCTCTCTGCCCCTTCCCTGCTTGCTCTCTCTCTCTCTCTCTCTCAAAATAAACTTAAAAAAAAAGAAAAGAAAAGAAAAGAAAAGAAAACATGCTCATACATACATTGTATGTCACACTAATGAGTTTTATGTCCCTCCCAGGGATTTTAACATACAATGAAGCTGTTAGGCACTTTATGAATCATATGATTCAATGGAATCTTTTTCTTTTCATGCAACTTTAACAAGGAACCTATCCAATGACACTTCCTTTTGCCTCCTTTTGAGGATTTCCCAGAAATGGGACATTGCATGGTCATTAAACAGATTCATTGCTTGCACTGCTACAGCCTTATTTGGGTGGTGCTTTTCTACAGAATTTTGCAGTTTCCCACATTTTACACATCTCCACAATCTCATTTGAAGTGAGGGATTCCTCTGCCTTGTTCTCCTCCTCCTCTGCAGATGATATCTCCTCCATAACCTCTTGCTGTTGCTCGTGATGCAGATCCATCAGTTCATCAGTGGTCAGCTCCTGGCCATGTTCCTCTACCAGCTCTTGAATGTCATCCTCATTCACCTCCAGACCCGTGGTCTTCCCCAAGGACACAATTTCATCGACAACTGGTGGCCCCTCTAGGTCATGTCCAAGAACGCAATCACGCCACAGTTTTCTCCAAGCAGAATTGAGGGTTCTCTTGGTGACCTTATCCCAGGTCAGTGTACAAGGCCTTTGCCTTCTTGCAGATAAAGTTCTCAGTTACAGTACTACCTGCAGTTGCTTCTTGTTTATCCAAACCAGAAGCAGCTTTTCTACATCGTCCAGAACATATGGCTATTGCTTTGATATTCTCATGACTCCTTTTGCTGCATCTAGCCTCCTTATTTTCCTTCTTCTTTTTATTGTACAAATGGCCAGGGTGCCTGAGTGGCTCAGTCAGTTAAACGTGCAACTTCAGCTCAGGTCATGATCTCACGATTCATGGGTGCAAAGCCCTGCATCAGGATCTGTGCTGTCAGCCCAGAGCCTCGTGTCTGCTCTTGATTCTGTGTCTCCCCTTCTTTCTGCCCCTCCCCTGCTCACGCTCTGTCTCTCAAAAATAAACATTTAAAAAATTTTAATATAGGGGCGCCTGGGTGGCGCAGTCGGTTAAGCGTCCGACTTCAGCCAGGTCACGATCTCGCGGTCCGTGAGTTCGAGCCCCGCGTCAGGCTCTGGGCTGATGGCTCGGAGCCTGGAGCCTGTTTCCGATTCTGTGTCTCCCTCTCTCTCTGCCCCTCCCCCGTTCATGCTCTGTCTCTCTCTGTCCCAAAAATAAATAAAAAACGTTGAAAAAAAAATTTAAAAAAAAAAAAAAAAATTTTAATATATATATTGTACAAATGGTCAACATAGACTTCTTGTAAAATCTTGCAATTTCAGCCACTCACATACCTCATTCATACTTCTCAATGATTTCCTTCTTAACTTCCACCATAATCATCTCTTCCTTCTTACTGCCTTTCTTTTCAACCTTTTTCTGCATGGGGGGCCATTGTGTATACTCTCATGGATGTTGACTACAATATTAACAAAATCTTGTCATATACTGCATTTAATGTATCTGGCAATAAGGCAGCAGAGGAAAAGGTCTATACCTGCAGGCAGCCTGACCTAGAATGAAGCAAAGCATTCCTAAGCTTGCTCTTGTACGGAAAAGCAAAGACTGTCCATAGGTGCTTTGAAGTGACAAAAAATACACTAGTGCCAGTTGTGGGCACCTTCTAACTTTCTGAAAAATCACTGATTTCTGCAAAATACTGAAGCCTGAGACTGAGCATCCATGCATAGGAGATGATCACCCACAATCCCACAGCAAGAGTGAGAGAGTGAGAGCAAGAGCGAGAGAGAGAAGAACTGTTGGCTCTGTTGTGATCATGTGATGTTTGGCGTCTCATACTTATATTGCAAGACATCACTCACTTATCAAGTTAAAATTTATTAGAAATGTTTGCTCATCTCCCAGAACACTCACAGAACAAGTTACATGCAATCCAAGGTTTTACTATAATTATTGATAAGGAGTTACTTCAGTCATTTTGCTATTTCTTTTCTATATGCTTCCTAACTTTTTCTCCTTATTTTCTGCGTTACTGTTTTCTTTCATGTTCAGTTTGTTTTTGTAGTGAAATGTTTTAATTATCTTAGCATTTCCTTTTGTGTATGTTCTATAGCTATTTGTTGTGATGTTATGATACGGATTATGTTTAACATTTTAAGGTTACAAATCCTAATTTGAATTTATACCAGTTTAACTTTTATGATGTAAAAACTCTGCTTCTATAACCCTTTTTCAATCTTGATTTTGCAAAATTACATCTGTATATACCATTAAAAAATAGACCAATACTTTTTTTCTTGCATTAGTCTCTTAAATCACATAGAAAACAAAATGTCGAGTTATGAACTAAAGTTACAGTAATACTTTATAATACTTTTTTTTACCTTTACTGAGACCTTTATTTCTTCACACAGCTTTGAATTAGGACAGGTCTAGTGGTAACAAATTCCCTACAATTTCATTTATCTGGGATTGTCTTAATTTCTCTCTCTTTTGAAGGACAGTTTTGCTGGATATAGGATTTGGGGTTGACATTTATTTTCATTCAGCTTTTAAATACATTAACCCACTGCCTTCTGGCCCAGTAAGTAGTCAGCATTTGCCACCCTTATAATGTATAATGCAGGACCAAGGAAGCCAGTTTTTTGCATTAGAAGCCCTTTGTGGCGGCGCTTGGGTGGCTCAGTCGGTTGAGTGTCCGACTTTGGCTCAGGTCATGATTTCCTGATTCACAAGTTTGAGCCCTGCATTGAGCTCTGTGCTGACAGCTCAGAGCCTGGAGCCTGCTTCAGATTCTATGTCTCCACTCGCTCTCTGTCTCTCTCTCAAAAATGAATGGACACTAAAAACAATTTCGAAGACCTTTGTGGGGTGCCTGGGTGGGTCAGTTGGTTGAGTGTCCAACTTCAGCTCAGGTCATGATCTCACAGTTCACAGGTTTGAGCCCTGCATCAGGCTCTCTGCTGTAAACGAAGCCCACTTCAGATCCTGTCTCCCTCTCTCTGCCCCTCCCCCACTCATTTGCACCCTCTCTTTCAAAAATAAACATTAAAAATTAAAAAAAATAAAGAATCCCTTTGTAAGCTTACGGGCATCATAGATGGTCTAGAAACTCCAGGAGGCATAAGAGGAGATTGCTAAAGCCTCTACAGTAAAGGAATCCTTGAAGGCCCTAACAGGATTGCCTGATGATTCTAATTTGGACAGATTCTACAGCCTTTTGTTAGTGGAATTGCCATTCCATGTGGGTCGATTTGCAATAAGCGTCAATAAGATTAAGTAAAATTTGTAAATAGGGAATGTGTTGACTTCTGAGGGCCCAAAAGAATTAAAAAATTTTGGAGCTGTATTAAAAATTAAAAAAAAAAAAAGGGGGGGGCGCCTGGGTGCCTTGGTCGGTTAAGCGTCCGACTTCGGCTCAGGTCATGATCTCGCGGTCCGTGAGTTCGAGCCCCGCGTCGGGCTCTGTGCTGACAGCTCAGAGCCTGGAGCCCGTTTCAGATTCTGTGTCTCCGTCTCTCTCTGCCCCTCCCCTGTTCATGCTCTGTCTCTCTCTGTCTCAAAAATAAATAAACGTTAAAAAAAATTTTAAAAAAAAGATTTTGGAGCTGTATTAATACCATGGATGCTGAGAACATTAACAACTGTTTCCTGACAGTGTCAGGGATGGTTTGCCAAATAATTTTCAAGATTTTTATTTTTTTTAATTTTTTTAACATTTATTTTTTGAGAGACAGAGAGAGAGGGTGAGTGGGGGAGAAGCAGGGAGAGAGAGGGAGACACAGAATCCAAAGCAGGCTCCAGGCTCTGAGCTGTCAACACAGAGCCCGATGTGGGGCTCAAACTCACGAACTGTGAGATCATGACCTGAGCCAAAGTCAGATGCTTAACTGATTGAGCCACCAAGGCACCCCAGTTTTCAGGATTTTTAAATGAGGTGGTGTGACATTGCATTATGTGTGGGACATTGGCAACCCATCCTCCTTTTGTGAGCTCTAGTATTTGTATCTCCTTAATGAGTGTGTCAAGTGAATCTCTTTGGAGGGAGGATATCATCAATACAATGTTATTTGTGTGCTTCTTGAGAAAATTGGGTGCGGTTAAGGGCTTGCCCTCAAAGATTTTATGTGATGGATGGCAAAGCTGTTGAAGGTAGTCCATGGATAGATAGCCTGGTAAAGGTATATCGTATCCCTTGGAAGATGAAGACAAACTGTGGTTGAGAGGCATTGAAATAGGCGATGAACAGAAGTATTAGCCAAATCTGTAATAGCAGAATATTTATTGATTACTGATCGGATGGAGTCAGTAATTTCAATAATATTGGATATTGGGGCCTTAAGTGATGTGATCACGGAATTAAGGTTGCAGTAATCTGCCATGAGGTACCTGCCTTCTTTCCAAGTTTAAGAACAGGCAAAATTGGGCTTTTCAATGGAGAAGTAGTGTGGATAATCACTTCTTCACTCATTAGGTCCTAAGTTTCAACCTTTGAAAGAAGGACTATTTTAATTTACATTGGGCTATAGTAACTATTTTAGTGGAGGAGGGGTGTCCATGGGGGTTCAGTTTTGTCAAGCCAATTTGTAATTGACAAAGTCTTTTTTTTTAAGTAGGCTTCATGCCCAACATCGGGCTCAAACTCACTACCCTGAGGGGTGCCTGGGTGGCCCAGTCAGTTAAGCATCCAGCTTCAGCTCAGGTCATGATCTTGTGGTTCAGAACCTGCTTGGGATCTTCTGTTCCCCTCTCTCTGCCCCTCCCCAGCTTTCACTCTCTCTGTCTCTCAAAAATAAATTAAAAAAAATTAAAAAACACCAAAACTCACGACCCTGAGATCAAGAGTCACATGATCTACTGACTGAACCAGCCAGGAACCCCTGTAATTGCCAGAGTCTTAATTTTTTTAAATATAATTTATTGTCAAATTGGTTTCCATACAACACCCAGTGCTCATCCCAACAAGTGCCCTCCTTCCTGCCCATCACCCACTTTCCCCTCTTCCCCACCCCCCATGTACCCTCAGTTTATTCTCAGTCCTTAAGAGTCTCTTATGGTTTGCTTCCCTCCCTCTCTGTAACTTTTTTTTTCCCCTTCCCCTCCCCCATGGTCTTCTGTTAAGTTTCTCAACAGAGTGAGTGAAATCATATGGTATCTGTCTTTCTCTGCCTGGCTTATTTCACTTATCATAATACCCTCCAGTTCCATCAAAATCGCTGCAAATGGCCAGATTTCATTCTTTCTCATTGCCAAGTAGTATTCCATTGTATATATAAACCACATCTTCTTTATCCATTTGTCAGTTGATGGACATTTAGGCTCTTTCCATAATTTGGCTATTATTGAAAGTGCTGCTATAAACATTGGGGTACATGTGCCCCTATGCATCAACACTCCTGTAGCCTTTGGGTAGATTCCTAGCAGTGCTATTGCTGGGTCATAGGGTAGTTCTATTTTTAATTTTTTGAGGAACCTCCACACTGTTTTCCAGAGTGGCTGCACCAGTTTGCATTCCCACCAGCAGTGCAAGAGGGTTCCCGTTTCTCCACATCCTCGCCAGCACCTGTAGTCTCCTAATTTGTTCATTTTAGCCACTGCCAGAGTCTTAATTTTAATTTATTACTTATTTGGGCAGAACTTTCCTACCCACCATGGGATATGTTTGAGCAATGGGTGCTATGGCCATGAAGATTTAGGCAAGAGTTCTGATGGCTAAGGTAAAGCCTACCTATTTGTTCTCTACTTTATATTCAGTAACTCCCTTAAAGGATTATAAGGAGGACCTTGTTTAAATTTATAAGGATACAACTATAATTTGGACCTCAGTATTAAAGCCATGAAGTTTTACCACCTGGTACATTTCAGCAGATATTAAAGTTATTCAGAACCTATGTTGTAGAGGCATGAAGCCAATCAATCTGTGCTTTTTTGTTGTATAAAAATTTTTAGGAGATTTTGAATTCCCAGTTGGGTCAAATTGTGGACCCTTATTTCAGCCCTTGTTACAGTTGTTCCCTCACTATGTCCAGGTTTCTTTCTTTCCTCTTCCAGTCACTGGGTATGCTTCAGTGGATTCCCCTACATTCTTCCTCATCTGTATAAATTTCTTCCTCCAGAGATCCTCCAATCAGCACCATTAGGGTTAGAGGCCTCCCTCATGGCATGGTTGCTTTATAGGATTTAAGGACCCTGGGTTTAAGTTTAGTTTGAATTAACCTCTTCACTGTGCTACAGGGATGTCACAAATGTTTGCCCCTATAGCCCTAAAAATAGGGATTTTTGTTACAGTAGAGGCACATGCAGCAAAAGGGTGCTGGACTCATAATCCAAAAGGTCAATGGATCAAAACCATCCTGTGCTGGGGCGCCTGGGTGGCGCAGTCGGTTAAGCGTCCGACTTCAGCCAGGTCACGATCTCGCGGTCCGTGAGTTCGAGCCCCGCGTCGGGCTCTGGGCTGACAGCTCGGAGCCTGGAGCCTCTTTCCGATTCTGTGTCTCCTTCTCTCTCTGCCCCTCCCCCGTTCATGCTCTGTCTCTCTCTGTCCCAAAAATAAATTAAAAAAACGTTGGAAAAAAAAAAAAAAAAAACCATCCTGTGCTGTAATCCTACCTTTTCTGCCATGCTTTTTCTTCTCTTTTCTTTGTACAAAGAATATGTTGGGTTTCTAGCCACAATAAGGTCATAACTTTCAGTTTCTATCTCCGTCCAATCATTCCTTCTGCAGGCCTTTTGGGTAGTTATGGGAAAAGTTCAGGAACCTAATGGCCTGGCTCATAAGTGACTATCTCCTCCTCAAGGGAGCACTAGTCAGTCTCCCCCAGATTGGGGTACACATCCAGTAAGATCATTTTGTCTGTGGCATATTTACATAAGTGTTTAATGCTATTAATTTCTTTCTAAGCACTGCTGTAGCTGCAGCCCATGAATGGTGATACATAGCACAGTAGACTCTTGAACATTTAAACTGCAAGGGTCCACTTGTACGTGGATTTTTTTTTACAAATATAATACTATAAATGTTTTTTCCTTATGATTATATTTTCTCTGGCTTTATTGTAAGAATACAGTGTATAATACATATAACATATAAAATGTGTGTTCATTGACTATTTATGTTATTGGTAAGGCTTCTGGTCAACAGTAGGCTATTAGTAGTTAATTTTGGAGGGAGTCAAAAGTTATACACAGATTTTTGCCTCTGTGAGGGTTTGGTGCCCCTAATCCCTGCATTGTTCAAGGGTCATCTGTATTTTTATTTTCCTTCTACTCATAATATTTTAAAATTTCCCTCCTGACTTTTTGTTGACTTTCCTTAATCTTAAGATAGTTGAAGATTTTAAAGATATCCTTCTCTAATTGATTTCCAGTTTTATTTTGTTCAAAAACCTACTTTGTATAATTTCAGTTTTCTTCAATTTGTTTTATAACCTAAGATACAGTCTCTCTTGGTGCTTAGAAAGAATGTGTATACTGCTATTGTTGGGTGGAGAGTTCTATAAATGTCAGGTCAAGTGTGTTACATATCACTATAAAGTAGGTCTCTTATAGGTAGTGTATAGCTGGGTCTTTTTTTTTTTTTTAAATAAAATCTGAGAGGGGTGCCTGGGTGGCTCAGTCCATTCAGCGTCTGACTTTGGCCTAGGTCAGGATCTCGCCGTTCTGAGTTCTGTGCTGACAGCTCAGATCCTGGAACCTGTTTCAGATTCTGTGTCTCCCTCTCTCACTCTATCCCACCCCACTCACGCTCTATCTCTGAAAGATAAATAAACATTAAAAAAATTTTTTAAATAAAATCTGAGAGTCTCTGCCTTTTGATGTGTTTAAGCCATATGTATTTAATGTAATTCTCAATATGGTGGGATTGATGTCTGTGATATAATAAGAAATAAACATTCAGTATTTATCTGGTTCCTTGCTGCAGAATTCCTAAAACTCTTGGAATTTACTGTGTTTTATATGCTAGTGAGATAACTCCTTAGGGGAACAGGGGCCTAGATAGCTTTAGGATGTGGGCTGATGTCCAGAAAAACCAACCACACAATTAGAGAGTTTTAAAACTTTTAGCCTCACCCCCAACCTTCTGGGAGGGAAGAGGGATCAGAGACTGAGCTCAATCACCATGGCCAATGATTCAATCAATCATGCCTATGTAATGAAAACCTCCATAAAAAAAAAAAATTTAAATGGGGCACCTGGGTGGCTCAGTTAAGTGTCTGACTTCAGGTCATGATCTCAAGGCTCCTGGGTTTGAGTCCTGCATAGGGCTCTGTGCTAATAGCTCAGAGCCTGGAGCCTATTTTAGATTCTGTGTTTCCTTCTCTTTCTGTCCCTCCTCCACTCACGCTCTGCCTCTCTCTCTTTCTCAAAAATAAAAATAAACATTAAAAAAATTTGAAACCTGAAAATGAGTTCTGGAGAGCTTCTGGGTTGGTGAACACATGGATGTGTTGGCAGGGTGTCATACTGGAGAGGGCATGGAAGTTCTGTGTCACCCAACCTCTATACCATGTCCTACATATCACTTCCATTTGGCTGTTACTGAGGTTTATCCTTTATAACCAATAATAGTAAGTAAAGTGCATTCCCGAGTTCTGAGTCATAAACCTGAGAGGGTGATGGGAACCCCCAAATTTGTAATCAGCCAGGCAGAAGTATGAGTAGCCTGGGTACCCCATTTGTGGCTGGCATCTGAAGTGGACATAGTCTTGTGAGACTGAGCCATTTAACTTGTGGAATCTAATGTTAACTCTAGGCAGCGTCATTATTGAATTGAATTTTTAGACACACAGTGTCAGAATTTGTTGGTATGGAAAACAACACATATTTGGTATGAGAAAAACACACATTCCTTTCATCTTATTTTTCTTCTGTTTGTTCCCTCCATTTTTCTATTCCTGTTTTCCCTTTCCTGCCTTATTTTCCTTTCCTGGGTTCACTGTTACAGGCAATACCTGCCCAGGATGGGGAAGGAACCAGAGGAGTGATGTTGGCTGAGGTCTCAGGCCGCAGAAAAGCTGATTTCCCTGTTCAGGCTCCTTAGATCCTGCCCCACTTCCCCACCATCTCAGACCCCTTCTCCCTGTGGTGCTGCACATTGTAACCTCTTCTGTTGAGTTCCTCAGACCTTCTGATTCCATGAACCTCCTCATTCTGAACAATCCCTAGAGGCATTTCTTCCCCCAACAGGTATATTTAAATTCAATTTCTAGAAAGCACTACCTCTGACTGGATTAACATTTTTTGAGGACTTGACCTGTAAGTAACCATCTACCTGTGATACACTGGGGGTGTTAAGTCTACAGAGACCTGCTCCCAGCACCACTGAGGACAGATGACCCCACTGTGAGCCCCATTGGTTTTTGATAGTGCCGCCAATTCATCCACCTACTGCTCATTTATGCATAAGATCTCTGTCTTAACAGAGCCAAAAGAAAATCATGCTGAGGGCAGGCCATCCTATTTGGATTAATGGAGTTATTTTTGAGGTTTATGTTCATCCCAATCTCCTGGTAATGACCAGTCCCCTGCATTTTATAGAATATGGGCTATTTATGGGGGTTGTGAAGTAGGTCACTGTGTAGACAGGCCTTACTTAGCTCCTATGACATCATGGGATAGCATGGAAGTTTGAACCAGGTTTTAGATGCCATTACCTACCACCCTGATGCCAGGAGCATCTTGAGGTCAGCACATTCTCCTAAAAGGATCACACAGAGGGGCGCCTGGGTGGCGCAGTCGGTTAAGCGTCCGACTTCAGCCAGGTCACGATCTCACGGTCCATGAGTTCGAGCCCCACGTCAGGCTCTGGGCTGGTGGCTCGGAGCCTGGAGCCTGTTTCTGATTCTGTGTCTCCCTCTCTCTCTGCCCCTCCCCCGTTCATGCTATGTCTCTCTCTGTCCCAAAAATAAATAAAAAAAAAACGTTGAAAAAAAAATTTAAAAAAAAAAAAAAAAAGGATCACACAGAATCAGAGCCGCTGGGAACAGCACTGAACAGGATGCAGAAGAAACAGGAAGTAGAACCATGAAGGGAGGGGGTGATCCTTTGAAAACAAGGAACCTTATTAACCACACCAAATTTGGGTGATGTCCAGAGTGAAAGGGCACGTGGCTAGGGGTGAATGATGGACTTGGTGGATAAGAGGTTACATGTGCATTGAGGATAATTGTTTCCTGAACTAAGATGGTCTCTGATCTGGCTTGTGAATTCAGTCCATTGAAAGGACTTTGGGGGTGCCTGGGTGGCTCCATAGGTTAAGCATCCGACTTTGGCTCAGGTCATGATCTCGCAGTTCGTGAGTTCGAGCCCTGCGTCAGACTCTGTGCTGGCAGCTCAGAGCCTGGAGCCTGTTTTGGATTCTGTGTCTCCCTCTCTTCCCCTTCCCTGCTCATGCTCTGTCTCTCTCTTTCTCTCTCAAAAATAAACATTTAAAAATTAAAAAGAAAAAAAGTACTTCAGTTGATCTTATAAAACCAACTCAAAGAATCACTTCCCCTCACTGTTTTTTTAATGTTTATTTCTGAGAGAAAGAGACAGAGAGACAGAGTGCAAGTCGGGGAGGGAAAGAGAGAGAGGGAGACATAGAATCTGAAGCAGGCTCCAGGATCTAAGCTGTCATCACAGAGCTGGATGCAGAGCCTGAACTCACGGACCATGAGATCGTGACCTGAGCCGAAGTCAGATGCTTAACCAATTGAGCCACTCATGCGCCCCTCACTTCCCCTCACTTTTATGACAGTAATGGATGACTCCAAGAAAACAACTGGACATATAGTGCCACCATGCCCTGACAAAGCTGAATAAAGTGCCCCAGTCCTGCATGAGACCTTCCCCATGCCACCCCCAGGACACAAATACGTTCTGTGGTGGGATCAGAGTCATCAAGGTCCACACCATCCCTGTTTCTCTCTCACCCTAAGCTCCTTCTGACCCTCAACAGCAGCAGGACTTCCCAAGCTTCTGGCTTCCCTTTAAAGTCACATAGGAGCATTTCCCCAGCCCCATACAAAGCACTACTCCTGGAATGCAGTGTCTGCAGCCTCTCTGAGGCTGTTTCAGGCTCAGAAGGAAGCTCTCCATCTGCCTCCTGCAAAGACAGGAATCACCCAGTTGTGGGACTGCCTGTGAGTCTCCCAGGCCTCTAAGATGCCAAGTGTGATGGAGACAGGAGGGCTCTGTTGCCTGCCTGTCACTCTCAAAGACTGGCCTCTGAAGGGTCAGCTCTGTGTCACCAGTGTTGGTGAGCTTCATCTCAATACCACAGAGTTGAAATAAGACTGAAGGACTCTATTTTGGGGTGGTCTTGAGCGTTAGCCTTTTTGAGCTCTCAAACATATTTAATGGGAAGTTGGGAGAAGGAGAATTAGGGACCATAAGCACAAACTCACTTTCAATTGCTGTCTCTATAGATTAGTACCATAACTCCTTTTTTTTTAAACTTATTTTTATTTATCTTAGTGCACATGTGAGCAGGGGAGGGGCAGAGAGAGAGAATCCCAAGCAGGCTCTGTGCAGTCAGTGCAGAGTGCAGTGCTGGTCTTGAACTCAGAAACCGTAAGATCATGACCTGAGCCTAAATCAAGAGTCAAATGCTTAACTGACTGAGCCACCCAGGTGCCCCAATACCATAACAACTTAAAAGATTTTTAACAACCACGAAGGATCACATTACTCAGAGTCTGTGAATCCCAGTCCTTCTTTGTTTCAGTGAGGAGATTATAGAGCTAGACCTGGTTAGAGTCAGATAAAAGCAGATGCCTGGCACCACCTTTAGGTGCCAGAACAGCAATTGGGGACCCAGAGCTGAAGGCTTCCTTGAGTCTGAAGAAAGGGACAGGAGAAACTGGGAGGGCTACCTGGTTTCTGCTTATACTAGAACACCCTGTAGCCTCCAACCCAGAAGCAGTCGCTCTGGTGAGTGTGGCCAGTTGACCCCTGGGACATGGAGAGGGAAAGCAGCTGACTTAGAATGGGCTGAGAGAACAGATACATGGATCACTCAGCAGGGGGCCAAGTTGTACCTGCTCTGGGGTCTGACCCATGCTGGGGAGCAGCCCCCAGATCTCTGAGAACTATCCCCACTCACACAAGGAGAGGAGCACAGAAGACCAAGCAGGCTGTGGGAGATGCAGTGGGGCTGGGCTACCCTAGGTCTTTCTTCCCCTTTACTGACCTACAGAGGGGGAGTTGCTCACATAAACTAGTCCCCACTCAATGCCTTCTCCAGTCCGTCCCTGAGCCCTGCTTTAGGCCTGAGCTGAGAATCTGTAGGGAGAGGGGGCTGAGAGGGCTGTGTATGCCAATAGTTATTTCAGAAATTTCATTTTTTAAATTTATTTTTGGGAGTGAGGGGGGGCAGAGAAAGAGGGAGACAGAGAATCCCCAGCGGACTCCGCACTGTCAGTGCAGAGCCAGATGCAGGGCTCGGACTCATGAACCATGAGATTATGACCTGAGCCGAAACCAAGAGTTGGGCACTTAACAGACTAAGCCACCCTGGTGCACATATTTCAGAAATTTTAAAAGTGAATAAATCAGTGACCACTTATGATACCACTGCCCAAAGAAAGGGTCAGTGCTTTGGTGGATTCTCTCCCATTCATTTGCTTGAGACTATTATACAACTGATAGTAAATTATTTCCTGAACATAAATATAACATGCTCACTATAGGGCAAAAGAACAGATGAAGACCAGATTGGGATCCTGTCAGCTCCAAATAGCTAAGGGGGTAGAAAGTGGATGAACCCTAGGGCCAGAAAGCACCAGAAAAAACCCTAATAAACAATTACTCGGGTCTGACCTTCACCTTTTGCCTCTTAGGAGAAGTAGAATTGGCGGGGGGGGGAGACTCTCAGACTGTAACTACCCAGATCTGTGGGTTTGGAGGTGGAAGGATAGGAAGGCAACTTCCCTGAGATCAGACCATCTCCACTTGTTCTCAGCTCAGCACAAGCTAGGCCCTGGGCAACCCCCCTGGTTCTAGACCTGAATACCCATGGTGCAGAGGGTGGGTTTGTGGGTAGCTTCTCTTAAGGCAATGAAACTCCAGCAGTTCCATATCTATTTTGTCTTCTAACAGGCAAACTAGTGACAATATTGAAATTTACCTGAGCCCTGTGTGCCCAGAAAACAGCTATGGTTAAGAAAACTATCCCCAGCCTTTTGTTTTCTGAAAAGTTGTGTTCTAGGAAACAGCTTGCCTCAAAGAATTACCTTTCCCCATTAGGTAAGATTCACTCCCCACACTTTCTCATGACTCTTGTTTACCTGTGGCAAGGCCAGACACAGACCCTGAACCTGTTGAGATTGGAAATGTTTGTCTCCCTGAAACTAACCACAAACAAAAATTTTTGCTGTTCAGATAACTGACTTGAGACTTCACCCACTTGCAAACAATCCCATCCGCAACTGGTTTACCCCTCGCTATAAAAGTGTGAAGCAGAACCATTCTGCCCAGACACTCAGATTTTTGGATCCAGGGTGCTCTCCTTATTGCAATTACCCAAATAAAATCTCCTTAATTGTCCAGTGCATTTTGTCTGACACTAGGCTACCTCCTGCTCCAAGCCAAAGCCACCATTCCGCACATTCTTATCCAAACAACCCCCTCTATCCCATTGCCATCTTTTTCTCCATTTTCCTTCTCTAACCCTACCAGGCTGATCTTGGAGGTTAGCATCTTTATTAGTACCATCTCAAACAAACATCTAGTCACCGTACCAACTCTTGCTGAGCTGATCACCCTGAATAAATCAGTTTATGTTTTTTTTTTAATGTTTGTTTATTTTTGAAAGAGAGAGAGAGATAGGGCATGAGCAGGGGAGGGGCAGAGAGAGACACACACAGAATCCAAAGCAGGCTCCAGGCTCTGACCTATCAGCACAGAGCCCAATGCGGGGCTTGAACTCACGAACTGCAAGATCATGACCTGAGCCGAAGTTGGACACTTAACCAACTGAGCCACCTAGGTGCCCCCTGAATAAATCAGTTTAGAAGAGAATGATCATTAAAAATAAATGCAATACCTGTCTCTCAGCCTCCCTGTCTTGAGAAAATTTCCGAAAATCACTGTTAGAAGGGCCCATGGGTGAACACATTCGAATTTTTGCTCCCAGAAAAGTTTCCCATGCCCTCATGAAGCTTTTATTCTAATTATGGGCAGGTGGAGAGACAGTACACCAGATACACAAATATGTAACATGACAGGTATTAAATATAATGAAGGAAAATGGGAAAGGGGAAGTGATCGTGTCTGTAGTCAGGCTGACACTAAACCTACACACTACCTTTTTTAAAGACTCAATCTATGGATTAAAAAAAGGTTGGGGCGCCTGGGTGGCTCAGTTGGTTGAGCGTCTGACTTCAGCTCAGGTCATGATCTCACGGTCCATGATTTCGAGCCCCATGTCGGGCTGTGTTAACAGCTCAGAGCCTGGGGCCTGCTTCATATTCTGTGTCTCCCTCTCTCTCTGCCCCTTCCCTGCTCATGCTCTGTCTCTCTCTATCTCAAAAATAACTTTAAAAACATTTAAAAATTTTTATTAAAAAAAAAAGGTTGAAAAGATCTGTCACCAATCAGCATGTGGACTTTATTTGGATCCTGACTGACATAAACAGCTGATGGGATGACTGAAAATTTGAACACAATTGAGCACAGGCTAGATATTTGATATATACAAAAT
This sequence comes from Panthera onca, assembly GCF_046562875.1. Classification (NCBI taxonomy): domain Eukaryota; kingdom Metazoa; phylum Chordata; class Mammalia; order Carnivora; family Felidae; genus Panthera; species Panthera onca. Next base: position 29,180,031 of record NC_138350.1, on the reverse strand, counting down.
TAAGTTCTTTGCATGCGATGAAATGACGTGGTTATTTTTTATACTTTGGAGATAAATGCTAAACATTCACAGATGGAGTGATGTGATGTTGGGGATTTGCTTCCAAGAAATACAGAAGGAAAGAAGAAGCTGTGCATGTAATGTAAAAGGATTGGTATTGATGATTATTGAAGTGGAGTGAGGGGTACATGGGATTTATCGTACTATTTCTTTTTCTACTTTTGCATTTCCACTGAAAAAGGCTTTTTAAATTTTTTTTAATGTTTATTTATTTTTGAGAGAAACAGAGACAGAGCTCAAGCAAGGAAGGGGCAGAGAGAGACGGAGATACAGAATCTGAAGCAGTCTCCAGGCTCCGAGCTGTCAGCACAGAGCCCAACACGGGGCTCAAATTCATGAACCATGAGATCATGACCTAAGTTGAAGTCAGACGCTTAACTGACTGAGCCACCCAGGTACCCCAAAAAAGACTTTTTAAAAAACTGCTGTAATGGCCTGAATTGTGCCCCTCACCCTGCTTCCAAAATTCATTTATTGAAGTCCTAATCGCCAGTTCCTCAGAATGTGACTGTATCTGGAGATGGGCCTTGAAAGACGTAAGTAATATGAGGTCATATGGGTCCAATGTGACTGGTGTCTTTATAAGAAGAGGAGATTGTGACGCAGACATGCACACACACAGGGAACCCATGTGAGGTGAGGAGGTGGCCATCTGCAGGCCAAGGAGAGAGGCGCCAGAAGAAACCAACTCTGTCAACACCTTGATCTTAGACTTCTAGCCTCCAGAACTGTCAGATAATAAATCTGTTGTGTAAGCCACCCAATGTGGGTTATTTTGTTATGTATGGATGCCCTCGTGAACTAACACAAACGACTTCAAGAAAGAAACTAGAGAATTTAAAGTAATGCCTGGCAAGTTGGCCAAGTACAGCTTTCTGATTCTACAACACTCACTTTAACAAAGTTGTGAAATTCAAATGATCACATGCTTGCAAAAATGTGAAAGATGAAAAATACTAATAATCATAAATGAATAGATTTTTTAAATATTTATTTTTGAGAGAGAGTGTGAGCAGGGAAGGGTCAGAGAGAGAGACAGAGGATCCAAAGTGGGCTCTGCGTCAACAGCAATGAGCCTAATGTGGGGCTTAAACCCATGAACTGGGAGATCATGACCTGAGCCAGAGTTGGATGCTCAACTGACTGAACCACCCAGGTATCCCATGAATAGAATTTTTTAAATGTTTATTTATTGTGTGTGTGTGTGTGAGAGAGAGAGAGAGAGAGAGCGTGCGCAGGGGAGAGGCAGAGAAAGAAGGAAAGAGAGAATCCCAAGTAGGCTCTGTGCTAATGTGGGGCTCAAACTCACAAACCATGAGATCATAACCTAAGCCGAAATCAAGAGTCAGCCACTTAGGGGTGCCTGGGTGGTCAGCTGGTTGAGTGCCCAACTTTGGCTCAGGTCATGATCTTGCTGTTACGAGTTTGAGCCCGGCGTTGGGCTCTGTGCTGACAGCTCAGAGCCCGGAGCCTGCTTCGGATTCTGTGTCTCCTTCTCCCTCTGCCCCTCCCCACTCACGCTCTGTCTCTCTCTCTCTCTCTCTCTCTCTCTCTCTCTTTCTCTGTGTCTGTCTCTCAAAAATTAATAAGCATTAAAAAAAATTATGGCACAAAAACAGACATTCAGATTAATGGAACAGAATAGAGAACCCAGAAATGGACCCACAAACATATGGCCAACTAATCTTTGACAAAGCAAGAAAAAATATCCAGTGGAATAAAGACAGTCTCTTCAGCAAGTGGTGCTAGGAAAACTGGACAGCAACATGCAGAAAAATGAACCTGGACCACTTTCTTACATCATACACAAAAATAAACTCAAAATGGATGAAATACCTAAATGTAAGACAGGACGCCATCAAAATCCTTGAGAAGAAAGCAGGCAAAAACCTCTTTGATCTTGGCCACAGCAACTTCTTACTCAACACATCTCCAGAGACAAGGGAAACAAAAGCAAAAATGAACTATTGGGACCTCATCAAAATAAAAAGCTTCTGCACAGCAAAGGAAACAATCAAAAAAACTGAAAGGCAACCGATGGAATGGGAGAAGATATTTGCAAACAACATATCAGATAAAGGGTTAGTATCCAAAATCTATAAAGAACTTATCAAACTCAACACCCACAAAACAAATAATCCAGTGAAGAAATGGGCAAAAGACATGAATAGACACTTCTCCAAGGAAGACATCCAGATGGCCAACCGACACATGAAAAAATGCTCAACATCACTCATCATCAGGGAAATACAAATCAAAACTGCAATGAGATACCACCTCACACCCATCAGAATGGCTAGCATTAACAGCTCAGGCAACAACAGATGTTGGTGAGGATTCAGAGAAAGAGGATCTCTTTTGCATTTCTGGTTAGAATGCCAACTGGTGCAGCCATTCTGGAAAACAGGATGGAGTTTCCTCAAAAAATTAAAAATAGAAATACCTTATGACTCAGCACTACTAGGTATTTATCCAAGGGATACAAGGATGCTGTTTCCAAGGGTCACATGCACCCCAATGTTCATAGCAGCACTATCAACAATAGCCAAAGTATGGAAAGAGTCCAAATGTCCATCAATGGATGAATGGATAAAGAAGAGGTGGTATCTAGATACACAATGGAGTATTACTCAGCAATCAAAAAGAATGAACTCTTGCCATTTGCAACTAGGTGGATGGAACTAGAGGGTATTATGCTAAGCGAAATTAGTCAGAGAAAGACAAATATCATATGACTTCATTCATATGAGGACTTTAAGACACAGAACAGATGAACAAAAGGGAAGGGAAACAAAAATAATATAAAAACAGGGAGGGGGACAAAACATAAGAGACTCTTAAATATGGAGAACAGAGGGTTACTGGAGTGGTTGTGGGAGGGGGGATGGGCTAAATGGGTAAGGGACATTAAGGAATCTACTCCTGAAATCATTGTTGCACTACATGCTAACTAATTTGGATGTAAATTTTTAAAAAATAAAAGCAAAGAAAAAAATTTTTTAAATTTTTTTAAGAGTCACTTAACTGACTAAGCCACGCATGTGCCTCGCATAGTGACTAGGATTTATTGAGGCCTTAGTACATGCCAGGCATTAGGGTAGAGCTCTCCATGAAATATTTGGCTTGCTCCCGCCAATAATTTCATGACCAAGGTTCAAAAAGATTACGTAGTCAAATAACTCAGTCAGAGAGTGAAGTTTCACCCCGGACCATTTGAGTCCATGCAGAAGCCCCACTCAAGCACTGTTTCTCTGGTAGATTTGGTAGAGTTTCCTTCTCATCCTTGGGAAATTTCAGTTGTTTAGATCTTGCTGCCAATATCTGAAGACAATGGAAAGATTCTCTCACAAAGCAAGGCCATATATCTCTTTTAGTCTCCTCTTCCTTCAGTGCCCCATTTAGGAATCTTCATCTTCAAAACCATGGCTGGATGGGGCTGAATTGGCAGTGACAGCTTTAGGCTGGTCTTTTATTCAGATAACTCCAGGATCCTCTCTAAGAGGACTCCCTGAAAATCAACCACTTGAAGTAGAGCATTCATGGAAGAAAGTTAGCTTCTGTTACCATATGGGATAGCAGTAGTTTGCCAATTCCACACTGTCCATATCCTAAGATTATTAATTTAATGCATATATTACAAATACATGATCAGGAAGTATACTTTGAATGACCACTGTTTAACAAGACTTATAAGGCCATACAAGATGTGGCCCTGCTTTTCTCTTTACCTATGCTTTGCTTTAATATCTCAGTTAGAGGCTAACTTCAGTTCTCCACACCTACCATGCTCCAGCTCATTTCAGGGCCTTCTCACATGCTATTCCACTTGTCCAGAATGTTTATTCATTCTTTCCTCCCTTCTATTGTCTCTTCCTCTGAGAATCCTTTCATGAACCTAAAGATTGTAAACTATGGTGACAACCTACCTTTCAATGTTCTTTTTCCCTTTTTAAAGCAATGTGAACCCACTTCATTCTTTGCTAAAGTTTTCAACACGTAATGACTCTTTGTTTTGGCCTCACTAGTTTGCCAAGAGAGTGCCATAAGGCCCCTGGGACAAGATGAAGCAAAATAGGCAAGCGTTTTCATCAATTCACATAAGGTTAAAAGCACAATTGTAAATTGAGTACCCATTATCTATAAGGCTCAGTGCTGTGTGATGTATATATTTTCTCACAGTAACTCTAAAACAAGTATAATTATAATCCCCCTTTTAAAGATAAAAATATGAGCTTTAGAGAACTTAAGTAGCTTACCAAAATCACACAGGAAGTGAGACAAAGCCAGGATTTAAGCCAAGATCGCATGACTTTACATCACAGCCTATGTTGCTATAACTCTCCTAAGCAGTAAGAAAACCTCACGAGGAAAGGCTGGGAACAATGCCATAATGGAGAGGCTTGGCCCCACCGCCCCTTTGAGCTTTCTTTAATCTTTTTCTTTTGCTTTAATCAAGACTCTAATTAGTAAGGGGCTTTATGCAAATTCTTTACCTCCAGTCCTAGGAGAAAAAAGAGACTTTTCTCGCCCTGGCTTACCACATTGTGTCATTCTCTGGCTCACCAGCCTTCTGGACCTTTCAGAACCAACACATCCCTGCCTGCAGAGATCCTTCATGGAGATCCAATACAGGGCACAATCTGGGCCTTAAGAGCCTCAGCCTTGGTCAATCCCTAGGAACTAAAAAACAACACACCACTAGTAGCCCACAGAGTGGGAGCAGGGACGAACTTCCCGCTCCACACCTGTGCCCCGACGCCATAAGAGCAACCGCCACCCGCCATTTTGGGCTCATCACGCAGAGTTCCCAGAGGGGTCTTCTGTGACCCTGCATGCTCAGATGTGAGTGGAAGTGGATCCAGCTGGTCCCTAAGTGAGGCTTTTCATGGAGGTTCCTAGAAGCCCTTTGCCAATGTAATATTACTTAAGTTGTTTCAGAGTCTCATCCTTTTCTGGAACCCTCTGTCTGTTGAGATAGGTCCCTCTAGCAGCTCTTCCTTCCCACATACTCTTAGAAAATGGTTTCTCCCTTTGCATGGTGCTTTACATTCTTAATGCTGGCTCATTGCCTTCCTAAAATATCCCTAGGGTAAGCACTGTGTTTCTGATAGTCCTCTCTGAATTAGAGATCTAGGAGTTCTCATCCTGAGATACTAATAATAATGATGGACAAGACGTTCTCCTCAACACTGTCTCCCCCATTCTATTTATATACTCATTTTATGGATGCAGAAACTGAAGCTTAGCATAAGTAAAATGTACAGTGTCACTCAGCAGGTAACTGGTAGAGGTAAAGTTCCATTGCCAAACTATTCCAAAAGCCCCATCCATTTAACCAGATCTGTACTGCAGAACATAAAACGTCAGGGCCCATCTGAGTCACTTCTTAAAGTCATGAGTGTCTAACTTTTGTCTTACACTTTAAAAATATGAATATAGTTCCTGGGGTCCCTAGGTGGCTCATTCTTGATTTTGGCTTAGGTCATGATCTCATAGTTCATGAGATTGAGCCCCACATCAGGCTCTGCACTGACAACAGGGAGCCTGCTTGGGATTCTCTCTCTCTCTCTGACCCTCCCCTATTCATCACGTTCTCTGTCTCTCTATTGAAATCAATTAACATTTAAAAAATATGAATATAACAAGCTTTATTTGCTTCCAGTTAAAAATAAGGACTATTTAAAATAGAGTAAGTAAAAAATAATAAGGTTGTGTGTTAAGAAGAAATAAGGATAGATACAGGAACAGTATTGGGACAAGGAAAAATGCAAGAAAGAATAAATAAGACAGAACTGGAAATACTGACAGATCCTACAGAAAAATGAACAGCAGAGAGTCAGGCATATCTGGACAATTTCCAGCCATACTTTGAAATGGGACTTAAAGCAAGAAATAGATTAAGTTCCTTATAAAAATCTAAGCTCCCAGCAGGTGGAACTTCTTTTGATTCTTCAAGCAGACCCAACTCTGCCTTGCTTCTGTGCCTTTATCTTTGCTCTTCTGTTAGCTTCACAAACTTGTTCTCCCCCTTCTCCAGGCTTATTCCCACACATCCTGGTCTCATCTTTTGTGCTTCTTGCTCTGCAAAGCATTTCTGGACTTCCCACATCTGACTTAGATGTTTCTGGGCAGAATTCCCACTACCTTATATGAGTATCTGCTTTGTACTTAGGGTAAATCCAATACTTTATAGAGATTATTTCTTTATTTTGACACATCATTCAATGGCATTTTCTTTTGGCTGGAAAAACTATTCAAATTTTGCTTTTTTGTTTTTTAATTACTGAGTAATGAGGCAAAAGAATCCCCCTTATCCAACATCTAACATGATAAGAGCTTAAGAAATTTATGTGTTAAAAGGATAAGGAATTAATGGATTTCACACCCTATTGCATAGCCAACCCTCCCCTATCTCTCATGCCTTCTTTTTTTTAATTAATTTATTTTTAAATTTATATCCAAGTTGGTTAGCATATAGTGCATCACTGATTTCAGGAGTAGATTCCTTAATGACCCTTACCCATTTAGCCCATTCCCTCTCCCACAAGCCCTCCAGCAACCCTCTGTTCTCTATATTTAAGAGTCTCTTATGTTTTGTCCCCCTCCCTGTTTTTATATTATTTTTGCTTCCCTTCCCTTATGTTCATCTGTTTTGTATCTTAAATTCCTCATGAGTGAAGTCATATGATACTTGTCTTTCTCGGACTAATTTTGCTCATCATAGTACCCTCTAGTTCCATCCACATATACGCATATATATATGTATATGTACATATGTATATATACATATGTACATACATATATATGTACATACATATACATATGTATGTGTATATATACACATATACATATTTATGTATATATATGTATATATATATATATATATATATGATATATATATCACCTCTTCTTTATCCATTCATCCATTGATAGACATTTGAGCTCTTTCCATACTTTGGCTATGGTTGATAGCACTGCTATAAACATTGGGGTGTGTGTGCCCCCTTTGAAACAGCATACCTGTATCCCTTGGATAAATACCTAGTAGTGCAATTGCTGGGTCATAGAGTAGTTCTATTTTTAATTTTTTGAGGACCCCCCCCCAACCTGTTTTCCAGAGTGGCTGCACCAGTTTGCATTCCCACCAGCAGTGCAAAAGAGCTCCTCTTTGTCTATATCCTCACCAACACCTGTTGTAGCCTGAGTTCTTAATGTTAGCCATTCTGACAGGTGTGAGGTGGTATCTCATCATGGTTTTGATTTTCTCATGTCTTCTTTCTAATGAATGGAAATGAGAACCAAAAAAAACCACATTATTCTGTAACTCAGCTTAAACCTAATAAATTGTATTTTAAGGGAGGATTCCTGAGAGCACAAACTGACTCAGAAACAGACTTCAGTTACCAAGAAACTCTTCTCTGTTGAGGGAAAGACGTTTCAATTGACATTCATCTAATTCAGATTTACAACCTCCAGATTACATTTACTCATTCAAACATATATTTGAGTTCCTGCTATGCATCAAGCTCTGTTCTAGAAGTTAGGGATATGGCAATGAACAAACATCCAAGAACCTGCCATTCTAGTGGAAGAAAGCAGACAATCTAGGAGGAAATAAGATCATTTTAGATAGTGGTAAATGCTACAGAAAAGTAAAGCACATTATCGGCTTTGGTGGGATTTGGGAAAGAAGAAATCTCGTTGGAGTGATTTCCAATGGGCAACTGGGAGCAAGAATGAGTTCTCATTGCCAGGGCAATAAGGGGACAGAATATCCCCTCTCCTCTAGGAGAGGCATGTCTCTAATTATACATACATAATTGACAATATGATGTAAAGATTAGTTATTTGGTTAGTCTGGCTCATTTTAGTAATTTCTAAGAGCCTAAATAATTCTCTGTATCTAATTTCTGGATGCAAGTGTTGAGAGCCAGACTCCAGAATGTGGTGCTCATCCCAAAGTACTGCCACTCATGGACTCCTGACTAGAACATTGTCCAGCAACTAGGACAGCCCCATTAGCTCATCACTCTCTTACAACATCATCCTGATCCACAATTTCACTAACTGGTGTAAAAATTTTCAACTGTCATTGCCTCTATTTTCCTGGTCTTAACTCTTTATTAATTTATGTAATCACAGAGTGGGGGGATATTCTCACGTGTGTGCCATATTGAAGTACATGGATTCAACAAAATGGTTGGAAAGCCTCTCACATGGGACCCCAGCTATGCACAAGTAAACACTAATATTAATAATTTAATAATAATACTAGTAATAGCTATCATTTAATGACTACTTACAACATGGCAGGCACTGGGTTGAGGAAACAAACATGACTCAGCACACCTCATCCTCACAACTGTCCTCTGAGCTGAGTACCTTCCACGGGGGGAGAAGAGTATGCAATGTTAAGATCGTGTGGCTCCAATTACTAGCCGCATGACCTCAAGCAAAGAATTCCTCAGCTCAAAAATGGGAATAAGGTACTACATACCTTGTAAATTGTGTGTGTGTGTGTGTGTGTGTGTGTGTAAAGATTAAATGAGTTATTGGTTATAAACTGGTATTGTAATCAAATGTGTTTAATGTGAGCTTTTAGAGTTACTGTTAAGTCTAAAATGTGCTATACCAGGTAAAGATTTGGTAGCCATTCATTCTATTTTCTTTTTGCTCTCCATGTTTTTATATAATTCTTCAACCAGTCTGGTAGTCTTCTGACTTGATGTGTGTCTGCTTACAATTGATCACAAAAAGAGCCTCATGTACACTTCTAACCATCTCCTCCAATCTCTGAAGCCAAAGGGAAGTATACACAAGTCAGTTGAAAGAAATGTGTGAGCAGATAAGAATGTTTACAAAGCTGTGTAAAGAGGAGAGTGAAAACCAGCCACAGTAACATCTTGCTGTAACATCTTCCTTTAAGAATTACCTGGAGCATATATATCTTAATACAGTCAAACACACTACACAGTAAAATCTTTTATGCTTAAAAAAATTAATAGACTCCAATTTTACAATAAATTTCATATTAAAAAAATAATAAATAAATAAATAAATAAAAATTAATAGCCTGCCTAAATTATTTCATTTTACATAAAATACATTAATTATCATCTTAAATACTTATCCCATCATAATTCTTATTGACAGTTATTTTTTATTTTCAAACTATAAATTACCCAGAAATGAATTTTGTTAAGACACCTGTATCCAAATTTCAGATTATTGAGTGTATGACTCCTTTACATTTTTTCTTCTTTATGGAGATGATTATATGGGATTTTCCCCCTCTTTTGTGTCATTAATATGATGAATTTTAAAGATTTCCTCATAATGTACTATCCTTGCATTTCTAGTATTTCTCACTTAGTCACTCATGTGCTGTTCTTATTTTCATGTGCTGCTCAGTGCCATTGCATTGGTATAAGTGAGGTTGGTCTGTAGTTTTTTATTTATTTATTTATTTATTTATTTATTGGTAGGGGAGAGCTCAAGTTGGGTAGGGGCAGAGAGAGGGGAACAGAGGATCTAAAGAGGCTCTGTGCTGACAGGTGGACAGCAGAGAGCCAATGTGGGTCTTGAACTCACAAACTGAACTGCAAGATCATAACCTGACCAGAAGTCGGACACACAACCGACTGAGCCACTCAGGCGGCCCCCAGCACCACGCGGCTGGAATGCAATCAAGGCTTATGCAGGTGGAGGCACAAGGAGGAGGCAGGGGGACTTATGAGTGACTGACGCAAATGCAGGAGGTGCACTAGAAGACCGGGATCAAACTGACACAGAGCCAGAGAGAGCCAGAGAATCAGCCAGGTGGGAAAGGCTCACAGAGCACCCAGTGAGCCACACAGCCCACTCCCCAGTAAGCCGGCAGAGACTGGACCTTCAGGCCACACCGCTGGCCCGCTTGTTACCTTCTGTTCTCCTTGCCTCATTGAAGTTCCATTTGAGCATTCTGGCACAGCCCATGCAACTCCCAGAGCCAAAGTTGTATGGGAAAGAAGCCAAGTGCAGTGGAAAAGGCCTCAGTGCCTCACTTGCTCCACGCTTCTTCTGCCCAGGCCCAGGAGCTCCGTCCCGCTCCCTGGTCCCCAGCTCCCCTGAACCCAGGAGATTCCTCACACAATTCCTGCACAGAGCAGGAGAGGGCCTCTGCCCCAGACCCAGCAGCTACACTTGTTCCACCTTCTCTTCACAAGCAGAGGCCCTGCTTGGATACCATGCATCACCTCCCAAAGCCTACCAACCAGCAGTGGTGATTTTTGCATTATCCACTTATATGATAAATACAGTGCTTGCTAAGTACTTGCCAGGGACAGATATTTTGCAAGAACTGAGAATAGAGCAAAAATAACACTATGTCCCTGCCCTGGTGTAAACAGGCTCACAAATGAATGGCATTGATTTCATGTGAAAGCTGTTGGGGGTACTGATGAGGTGGGCACCAAAGGGACTATTTGATTTTTTTGTTAATGCTTATTTATTTTTTTTTTTGATGGGGGAGGGGCAGAGAGAGAGGGAGACACAGAATCTGAGCTGTCAGCACAGAGCCAGATGCGGGACCCGAACTCTCGAACCTCAAGATCATGACCTGACCTGAAGTCGGACACTTAACCAACTGAGCCACCCAGCCGCCCCTAAAGGGACTATTTGAAATAAAAGTACCAAGCAAGTTCTCCCTGGGCAGAGAGTGAGAACACGACAATCTGCCCAGCCTGCGCATTTGAGCAGACACCTGAGTGGGGGCAAACCCTCCAGGTGGGAGAGCAGAAAAGTACTGGTTAGAGGATCATTTCTGATATAGAAAAAGAGACTAGGGGCTAATGCACAGCTGTGCTGAGAGTCCAAATGCTTCCCCAAATAGCCTCTGATTCCACATGACTTACTCCTGTCTGGATGTGGCCATGCAGACGTATTCAGCTGATCCACGCATTATTCCCAGGGTGCAGTGAAATCCCATCATTTTCTGTAGGTCCCTTCAATAAAAATACAAAAGAAAAATTATTAAGAATTATAAATCTACATTATTCATCATTCCATACAATAATATGGTTTGCTTTTCTTTTTATTTCACTAGGTTAAAAGAACTACTATTTATATTGCCCCCCCCCTTTTATCACTAAGATATCCTTAAATATTTTAACTTTTTTTTAAGTAAACATGGGCACTTGGGTGGCTCAGTCTGCTGAGTGTCCGACTCTTGATATCGGCTCAGGTCATAATTTCATGGTTCATGGGATCGAGCCCTGTGTTGGACTCTGTGTGGACAGCGCATAGCCTGCTTGGGATTTTCTCTCTCCCTCTCTCTCCCTCTCCCTCTCTCTCTCATTATAAATAAATAAACTGTAAAAAAAAATTTTAAGTAAACTCTATGCCACATGTGGTGCTCAAACTCACGACCCCAAGATCAAGTTGACTCCATCAACTCCGTCAGCCAGGTGTCCCTCCTTAGATATTTTAGGGGAGACAGGGAAGTAGCTTCTCTTGTGCAGAAAATTCATATTTGAACCATTTGTTTATATGAGGGTTTTTCTGGTTTTCACAGAATATACCTGCACATTGTAGTGGTTCTTCAATTATTTGTTGTTGGTTTTTTTAATGTTTATTAATTTTTGAGAGACAGAGAGAGAAGGGAAGGGTCAGAGAGAGGAGGACAGAGGATCCAAAGTGGGCTCTTTGCTGACAGCACAGAGCCCAATCCAGGGCTCTCCTAAGAGCTGTGAGATCATGACCTGAGCCAAAATCAGATGCTTAACCAACTGAGCCATCCAGGTACCCCTTCAATTATTTGTTTTGTGTAGAAGGGAATGTGAGGACTTGCTCAGTCCAGGTCACAGGGGAGGGTCCCAAGAGCTCTTTCTCCAGAAACCCTGAGAACCATATGGGCTTCCGTGACTCTTTAAGCTCCACCCACTTAATTGTAATATAATCAAATATATCAATCCTTTTATAGTTATCACTTTTTGTGTCTTAAGAAATCATATCCTACCTTAAGTCAGAAAGATATTCACCTATATTTTCAAGTAAAAGGCTTAAAGTTTTACTTTTAACCTACAAGTTTTGAATTCATCTGAAGTTTGTTTTTCTGTGCTTATTTGTCTGAAGTAAGAATCCGGTGTCTTTTTTTGTGTGTATGCATAAATAGCCATTTATTATAATATCAATTTCCACTGATGTGACATGCTACCTGTATCATAATTCAGAGTCACACATATGGGTCTATTTCTATGGGTCTATTTCTGTGTTGTCTGTTCACATTGGTCAGTATCTGGTAGACCAAGTCTCCCTCCCTAAAGATCACCCCCAATCCAATCATCTTCTTTGGAAGTCTCTAGGCAATTATTGTCCCTTTACTCTTTACTGTAAATTTTAGAATCACTTTGTTAAGATCCACAGAAGACTTTACTGGGGTTTTTATTTTAATTGCATTGCATCTAAAGGTCAATATAGAGAGAACTGACATCCTTCTGATATTGTTTTCTTATCCATAAACATGGGCTATTTATTTATGCCTTTTTAAATTTATTTTTTTAAGTTTATTTATTTTGAGAGAGAGAGAGAAGGGGAGAGAGAGAATTCCAAGCAGGCTCCGCACTCTCAGCGCAGACCCCAACGCGGGGCTGGAACTCATGAACTGTGAGATCATGATCTGAGCCAAAATCAAGAGTCAGACACTCAACCGACTGAACCACCCAAGCACCCCTTTTTAAATTTATTTTTTAAAGTTTTATAAGTAGCCCTATATAGATCTCCAAAAACTTTTATAGATTTATCCCTAGATATCTTATAATTTTTTTGGTGTGATATATGCTTTTTCTTATTACATTTTCTTTTTTTTTAAGTTTATTATTATTTTTTTTAGTAATCTCTACACCCAGTGTGGGACTCAAACTAACAACCCCAAGATTAAGAGTCACACGCTCTTCTGACTGAGCCAGCCAGGCACCCCTATTATTAAATTTTCTAATTATTGCTAGTATATAGAAATGTAATTGGCTTTCATGCATTGATTTTACAAGTCACCTTATAAATCTCTCCTGTAATTTCTATTAATTTGTCAATTGATTCTTCTCAACATTCTAAATAGAAGTTCATATTATCTGCAAATAATTGTGGTTTTTTTCTTCCTTTCCAAACCTTATGCATTTGATTTCTTATTTCTTCTTTTACAGCATAAATATTTCTTATTTCTTCGTTTACAGAATTTTACCAGATGCTTTTTCTACCTCTTTCAAGATGATAGCATGATTTTCTTCTTTCATTTATTTTTGACCAAACACAATTTCATTTAGTTCAACCATTGCTGGGGTGAACCTAACCTGATTATGACATGTTGTCCTTCTTTTTTTTAATTTTTTAATGTTTATTTATCTTTGAGAGAGAGAGAGGATAGCAACTGTGGGAGGGGCAGAGAGAGGGAGACACAGAATCCAAATCAGGCTCCAGGCTCTGAGCTGTCAGCACAGAGCCTGACATGGGGCTTGAACTCACAAACTGCAAGATCATGATCAGAGCCAAAGTAAGACACTTAACCAACTGAGCCGCCCAGGCGCCCCTGACATGTAACTTTCTGACTCTCCTCTACCTGGGCTATTAACACTCTTTTGGGTCTTGTTTGCTAAAGTTTAGTTTGGAATTTTGTATATATATATATATATATATATATATATATATATACATATTTTGTATATATAATATGTATATATCAGGTCATATAGTTAATCAACATAGATGTATTAATCACCCACCGTGATGGGGGTTTATTAATTCCTCCCTATAGTTCTATCAATTTATGTTTTATATATTTTGAGAACATTTTATTATGTGCATACATGTTTAGAATTATTATATTGCTGTGGCACGTGGGTGGCTCAGTCAGTTAAGCATCCGACTTTGACTCAGGTGATGATCTCATGGTTTGTGAGTTCCAGCCCTGCATCGAAATCTCTGCTGCCAGCATAGAGCCTGCTTTGCATCTTCTGTCCCCCTCTCTCTCCACCCCTCCCCAGCTCACATTCTCTCTCTCAAAAATAAATAAACATTTTTTTAAAACTTTTTAAAAAGAATTATTATATTGTCGGTAAATTGACCTACCCTTCCTAGATAGTTCTGTTCTAAGGGTCATAAAGCAGTTATTCCTGCATGCCTGGGAAAGAGGGGACAGAGTCTGAATGACTCTCCTCTACCTTGCCCCACCAAGCCTTGAGGACTTGGACTGTTTCCAGTTGGGATCAGTCTCAGTACTGCGAATGAGGACCCAAGGGATTGGGATGGTCCTACTCTAGGGGTGACCCTTGCCTCTTGGCTCCTACCTGATGATCAAAAGCAAGGCACCTACTCCAGGGGAGCCAGTCAGAAGCCTTTCCGAGACAATTGCCCGTGTTGCCCACTGGGGCCAAGTCAGGTTCACCTCCTCCTACGGCCAGTGAGCCTCAGCTAAATTTGCCCAGTGAGGGCCCTTCTAGCCTCATGTGCCCAGGCTTGGCAGCTGCAATTTTCCTGAAATCATACAGGGCACTTTGCTGGGGTTCTTGTATTGTGGGTCTCTCTCACTAGGCAGAAGCAGAGTTGAGGATTTCAGGTGCTAAATGGAGACTTAGAACAAAGTTAGCATAACTCTGGCTTCTCCAGAGGCAGCTGCTGAAGAGGCTTTGGTTTTCCTTGTCTGTTCCATGAGGGAGAGCATGCCCCCTAAATGTGCTCTCCGGAATCCTGCCACAATGGGGCACCTGGGTGGCTCAATTGGTTAAATGTCCAACATCGGTTCAGGTCATGATCTCACAGCTCATGAATTTGAGCCCCGCTTCGGGCTCTGTGCTGACAGCTCAGAACCTGGAGAAATGCAGACAGCTGCATTTGTGTGTATGACAGCTGTCATCTGTGCATCTGTGCTGACAGCTCAGAACCTGGAGCCTGCTTCAGATTCTGTGTCTCCCTCTCTCTCTCTGCCCCTCCCCTGCTCACACTCTGTGTGTGTGTCTCTCTCTCCATAATAAATAAACATTAAAAAAAATCCTGCAGCAAATTCCATCCAGGTAAGGAACCCAGCCCCTTCTATGCTCTTGGTAGTTGCAGCCTGAAACACGGTGAGAGGCAAGGCCTCAGTTCTTGGCTGCCTGGAAGAGTTCCCCAAGAGCCTCTTCTCACTTCTGATTCTTTCCGCTTTTTCTAGTTGACTGAAGAGGCAGTGAAAGCCATGGTGCAGATCTGACCTTTCCCAAGATGGGGCTTGTTTCCATAACATCAGGACTGGAGGCAGGTAGAGGAGAGTCAGAGAGTTACAGTCAGGTGAGGAAGGAGAGGCTCGGATGGTACAAAGCTGATTTGGTCAAGGTTGATGCAGATGAGGTTGGTTAGTGAGAGGTGTGTACCTCCTGTAGGAGTGATATGGATACATCGCTTCTCAGCCTTTTGGCTAAGATCAAGTGTAGGAGTGATATGGATACGTACTAAGGATGGGAATGAGGAAAGATCTGAGAGGGAATAAGGATGGATGAGGGGAAGGAGGGACAGGCTGGCAGCAGGGAAATAGGCCTGAGGACCAGGAGTCCTGCCCTTGCTTGAGGTCTCTGGCCTCAGGGTTTATTATGTGGTGGTACACCATCCTGAAAGTCAGCCTCTCGAAACCAACCTCTCCCATCCCCCTAGGAAGCCAAAGCTGAAGAATTTGACCTGATTCTAGACTTGGAACAGGATCTATAGAACACATGCTCATTCTGTTCCCAAGCAGCAGCCATAAATGTGCAGTCCAGCCAGTGACCCAGCCAGAGAGGAGGTGAGCCCAAGGCAGCTTGGGTGACAGCCAGAGCTGTCAGCACAGAGCCTGATGCAGCACAAGGCAATAGAAATATG
Source organism: Panthera onca (assembly GCF_046562875.1). Classification (NCBI taxonomy): domain Eukaryota; kingdom Metazoa; phylum Chordata; class Mammalia; order Carnivora; family Felidae; genus Panthera; species Panthera onca. The sequence continues at coordinate 29,164,113 of NC_138350.1, read as the reverse complement.
CACAGACCGGGCACCTGGGTGGCTCAGTTATTAAACATCTGACTTCAGCTCTGGTCATAATCTCACATTGTGTGAGTTTGAGTCCCACATCGAGGGAGCTCTAGCCCCACTCTGGGTAAGCCCCACTTTCTCTCTCTGTCTCTCTGTCTCTCTCTCTCTCTCTCCCTCTCTCTCCCTCTGTATCTCTCTGCCTCCTCACTCACTTGCACCCTCTCTCTTTCTCTCAAAATAAAATAAAATAAAATAAAATAAAATAAAATATAAGCAAATTAAATAAAAAAGAAATATGCAAAGACCTTGTACTGAGCTGTTTCTGCAAGATGGACAAGTGCTTCTCTATCTCCTAGATGAGATCAAGCTAAGAGTAGGCTCTCTACTCCTCTGCTGCCAGACAGTGTGATCAAGATAGCATCAGATACTTCATCAAGATGGTATTGTGGGTGCTGGAGCCAGACTCTCTCTGGGAGGCAGAGATGCTGGAGTGGGACTTTCCCCTGTTGCTATGAGAAGGCTTCCCCAGGCCTGGGACTCTTGGCCAAACTGAACAGGGCCATGATTCCACTGGCATCTCTCTGAGAAAGAGTGGTAGAATACAATCTCAGTAATTTTCTTGCCCACCTCAGGAGTCTGGACGATTTTAAAGCCAAAATGTTTCTTCAGGTGAGCAGGGAACAAGTGAGAAGCATCCTTTTAGACACAGAGGCCATGAACCCCCTGAATATTATCAATTTAAGGCCCAAGCCAGGAAGGGATTGTTCACAGACTTGTGGTCATAACTGGGAAGTTACTATCCTGGATTAGTTGGGGGTAGTAACCTATGGGGAGGAGAAAGTTATATCAAAAAGCAATGCTTCATTCATTATTCTTTCAGTGAACATCTTCTGCCAAAGACCATGCTAGGTAGAAGGTTTCAGAGGTGCTGGTGGCAGCCAAGGCCCTGCCCTTCTGGAGGGTACAGTCTCTTCAAGGGAAGGTGAAAGAACAAATAACCAAATGGCAGAAGTCCTGCCTTATCAGTAATTACTTTATTTTTTTTTATTTTTTGTCATTTATTCATTATTGAAGGATAGAGAGAGACAGAGCATGAATAGTGGAGGGGCAGAGAGAGAGGGAGACACAGAATCCTAAGCAGGCTCCAGGCTCCAAGCTGTCAGCACAGAGCCCGACGCAGGGCTCGAACTCACAGACCGCGAGATCATAACCTGAGCCAAAGTCAGACGCCCAACTGACTGAGCCACCCAGGCACCCCATCAGTAATTACTTTAAATGTAAATAGATTAAATTTTCTAATCAAAAGGCAGAGATAATCAGAATGCATTTTTAAATGATTCATGTAACTACTTGGCAATGAGAAAGAATGAAATCTGGTCATTTGCAACAATGTGGATGGAACTGGAAGGTATTATGCTAAGTGAAATAAGTCAATCAGAGAAAGACATATATTTTCACTCCTATGTGGAACTTGAGAAACTTAACAGAAGACCATGAGGGAAGAGAAGAGGTAAAAGTAGTTTCAAATAGAAAGGGAGGCAAACTGTAAGAGACTTAAATACAGAGAACAAACTGACGGTTGATGGGGGCGGGGAAAGGGGAAAATGGGTGATGGGCATTGAGGAAGGCACTTGTTGAGATGAGCACTGGATGTTGTATGTAAGCGATGAATCACAGGAATCTACCCCCAAAACCAAGAGCACACTGTTTGTTAGCTAACTTTACAATAAATTATATTTTAAAAATAAAAGTGATTCATATATGATTCAAAAATGATTATATATGAATCATACATATGCATAAAGGGATGGAAAAATTCACTCCATGCAAATAGTAACCAAAGAGTGAAGTAGCTGACGTAGCTATACTAATATCAGACAAAGTGAATTTTAAGTCAAAAACAGTCACAAGAGACAAAGAAAGACATTGTCTCTTGACAACAGAACCCCAAATATATGAAGCAAACACTGACAAGGGAGAAACAGACAGTTCTGCAATAATGGAGACTTAGATATGCCCTTTTCAATAATGGATAAAATATCTGGACAGAAGATCAATAAAGAAATAGAGGCTGTGCACAATGCTGTAAACCAATTAGACCTAACAGACATATACAGCACATGCCGCCCAACAACAGAACACACTTTCTTCTCCAGTACACATGCACATTCTCTGAATTGACCATATGTTAGGTCACAAAACAAATCTTCATAAATTTGCAAGGACCATGATCACTCAAAATATCTTTTCTAGCTCATAATGGAATGAGTATGTAAAGTAAAATTTACAAGAAAAAGCAAAATTTACAAATACGTGGAAATCAAACAACACACTCTTAGTCAATACATCAAAGAAAGAAGTTACAAGGGAAATGAGAAAATAGTGGAAGAGGAATGAAAATGAAAGCACATCATACCAAAAGGTATGGGATGCAACAAAGACAGCGCTTAGAGGGTAAGGTAGAGCTATCAATGCCTGTATTAATAAGAAAGAGGGGTGCCTGGGTGGCTCAGCAGGTTAAGCGACCAACTCTTGATTTTCGGCTCAGGTCATGATCTCATGGTCTGTGAGTTCGAGTCCCCCATCAGGCTCTGTGCTGAGGGCGCCAGGCAGCTTGGGATTCTCTGTCTCCCTCTCTCTCTGCCCCTTCCCTGCTCATGCTTTCTCTCTCTCTCAAAATAAATAAACATTTAAAAAAAGAAGAAAGATCTCAAATCAATAACCTAACTTTACACTTGAGTAATGAGGAAAAGAAGAACAATCTAAAGCTAGCAGAAGTACCTCCCCATCCCCTGTCCTGGGTCCCACAGTCCCCCACCCCCTGCAGGGAAACTCTGTTCCTTCCTCCCTGCTCTTTCCTCCCCAGCATCCTGGCAGGAGGGCATCCTTTCTGCACATTAGGGATCCCTCTGGTGCCCCTCATCCCCAGGGAGCCTGAGCAGAAGTTGGCAGACAGGAAACCAGAGGGCTAGTTGCCCAGCCAAAAGCAGACCCAAGGGACAGTCCCACAAGCCCCTGCTGCCTCAGGGCCTGGGCCCTGACTCCACCACTGCCCTGTGTCCCATCCCACCCCCAAAGAATAACACCCAATGGTATCCTCAGATGGAAATGGAGTTAGGCTGGGAATAGGAAAAGATAGAGAACTACCCATTCCTGGGGAGGAAGGGACTTAAATAAATAAGTAGCCAGAAATTGGTCCTCTTGCAACACCCTGGCCAACAATCAGAGATGTGCCCACAGCGCCCCCTGCTGCTTGTGGGAAGAGATTACAGGAGCTGCTTTTTTTTTTTTTTTTTTTTAATGTTTTTTAATGTTTATTTATTTAATTTTGAGAAAGAGAGAGACAGCGTGCACAAGGGATAGAGGGGAGGGGAGGCACAGAATCTGACGCAGGCTCCAGGCTCCGAGCTTCAGCTCAGTGTGAGATCATGACCTGAGCTGAAGTCAGATGCTTAACTGACTGAGCCACCCAGACGCCCCTACAGGCACTGCTTCCTGACTAGAGCCTGAATCCACACTAAATACACATATTCACTCATGCACACACAAAGCACAGGGCAAATTCAAACCTTAATAGCAGAATGTAAGAGGAAGTACTGACTGGGCAGGCAATAAGAGTGCCTTCTGGGGTGTTGGGAGTTTTCCTTATCTTCATCTGGATGGTGGTAACACAGGTGTTTGCATATGAATGGAATCATCAAGTGTACATTTATGATGACTGCCCTTTATTGTCTTTTACAGTAACTTTTTTTTTACATTAACTGTTAAGTTTTACATTAACTTTTTTTAGCCCATGGGAGTTGAGGTTTATTTACTTCAAGCACCACTTATTGAAAAGACTTTCCTTTCTCCTATTGAATTGCTCTGGTGCCCTTGTCAAAAAAATCAATTGATGTTTGTCCTTGACTGGAAGCTCTATTACATTTCATTGATCTGTCTTTCTCCTTAAACCAGTACCGTGATGTTTGATGACTGCCTTATGGAAAGGGTTGACATCAGTTCATGTAAGTTTCCCACCTGTGTTCTTTTCTTTCAAGTATATAAAATAGACTGACAAAACAAATTCAAGAAAAATTTACAAGTTTAAAAGACAGGTACACACAAAAAGAATCCAACACCTGTATATTAGGAGATCCTGAAAAGGAAAGCCAAAACAAGAGAACAGTACAAAGTCAAGTACAAATAGTACAGAACGAAGAAACTTTCCTTAAATTTGAAAAAAAACATTTTTGAAACCGTATATTCCAAGGGAAACTGTACACCTGAGAAAACTGATCCCAATGACCAACACAGGATGTATTCTAGTAAAATCAATAAACTTAAAATAAAAAGAAATATACTTTGGGCATCGAGGCAAAGTAATAATAATAATAACTTACAAGAGAAAGAAAAATCAGGGGTGCCTGGGCGGCTCAGTCAGTTAAGCGTCCGACTTCAGCTCAGATCATGATCTCACATTTGTGAGTTTGTGCCCCAAGTCAGGCTCTGTGCTGACAGCTCGGAGCCTGGAGACTGCTTCAGATTCTGTCTTCCCTCTCTTTCTACCCTTACTTATTGAAGGCAATGTTTTATACCAGAAGAAACTGGAGTCACATATTTAAGATATTCGAGGAAGGAAAACTGGTCTAGCCAAACTGACTTCCAAGTACAAAGGTCAGTGTTATCAATACGCCACAGTCAGCCATGAAGGCAGAGATGCGTGTAGAACCGGCATACATAAGATATGAGTACTAAAAACACAAAAATGCCAGAATGGACTTAAACCATCTTGGTAACAAGAAACAGTAAAATTTACCCAGCAGGTGTCATGAATGTGCTGGAGGAGACGAAAGGTTTGTGTCTCACTTGGGGTCTGGAGCTCTGAGCCATGCAGGCTTAACTGAGATGTCATAGGAGTGACAGGAATAACTAGCTTTGTCTCAGCCTGGAGCCCAGCAATAGTCAGGAGGACCATGTGCCCAACTTGGAGCCAGAGTACGAGTCAGGAATCCCAAGGGCTGATTGTTTTTCTTGTAAAGGAGGACTTTGAGGAACTGGCAGCTGCTGGCAGTTTGAGGTATATCCCACAATGTTGCTGCCACTTCCGGTGCAGGATATGGTGACCTTGTCTCTCAGGGATCCCAACACTGAGGCCAGCTGAGTCAGCACAGACTGAAGCCTGAAAAGATAAAGAGAATGAGAAGGCAGTGAGAAGTCCCACAGCCAGTGGTTGAGAACTTGGCTTCTGGAACGGAGCTGCTTACTCTTGAAAGCTGGCTCTGCCATTTACATCTGTGTGACCTATTTCTTCATGTGTAAAATAAGGATAATAGTGATATCAATAATTGTTAATAATTGTCTTATTAATAGCAATGAGAATGAAATACACTAATAATAGAAAACTGTCTGGAACAGAATAAGCACTGAGTGGGTGTTAACTATTAACAACATTATTGAAACCGTGGCTCAGCCTGATGTGACCAACAAAGGCAAATGAAAAATGAAAATTTCTTACTGTTTACAGCTCATTGACACATCCTTGAGACAGGCAGAGTGACCTTCTTCTGGGAGCTCAGCTGCCTCGATGGTGACGCTTTGCTAAGGGCAAAAGGCAATCTTAGGTTAACATTATCCTGAACCCCAGGATCTTGTAAGTCTACTTTAACATATAAACATTTCTTTAGAGGGGGGCCTGGGTGGCTTAGTCGGTTGAGCGTCCAACTTCAACTCGGGTCATGGTCTCACAGTTTGTGAGTTTGAGCCCCATGTTGGGCTCTGTGCTGACAGCTCAGAGCCTGGAGCCTGCTTGGGATTCTGTGTCTCCCTCTCTCTCTCTGTCCCTCCACTGTTTGTGCTCGGTCTCTCTCTCTCTCTCTCTCTCTCTCTCTCTCAAAAATAAAATAAAACATTTAATAATAATAATAAATAAACCTGAACCAAAAATTCCTTTGGAAACTTCCTTATCTCACCCCCACCCCCAAGATATATGTTGACAATCAAACTCCAAGTTTATGACCCACTGATATACATCTAAAGGGTCTCATGCCTGAGTTTTTACTAAACAGTAATAAATGACCTTTTTCTAACAGCAGCTAACCCCTCAAGGTCCTGGAAAACTTGCTTCCAAAATTCCTTAGAGACTAAACACTATCCCTAACCCCCTCCCAACCTGAAGGTGTACAATCAGTCACCAGCCACAACCCCCGGGCAGCACGTTCTGCCCACGGGTCCTGTCCCTGTGCTTTAATAAATTCACCTTCTTTTGCACGAAAGACGTCTTAAGAATTCTTTCTTGGCGGTCAGCTTGGGACTCCCATCACTCCAAAACCCCATCAAGCCTATAACCAAGGAGAGAGAAGAGAGATCCGGGAATTCTCAGGTATCCCATCCACCACTACTAGGCACCTGTGCAGTAAGGAAGGAAGATCAAAGGGTTCCTCTCTGAATATGGGTCATTTGTCAACCTGAGGGTCCACAGGAAGGCCTGACCTGCAGTTTCCTGGGAGATCTGTGGGAAGGCTGCAAGGCTCTCCAGGCCGAGGGGCGTGGGGGCGGGGGTGGGGGGAGGCAGCTACTCAGCGCCCCCTGCTGGCCTCAGGTCTTACCTCCTGGTGGGCGAATGAACCCAAATTGGATTAAAACAGCAGAGGGGCTCAGGTGTTGCCTCTCTGCCAACTGGCCACATTCCTTAGATCCAATTTTAGTACTGACTGCTATAACAGTGTGGAGAACAGACCTTAGGGTGCAGGGTGGAGTCCAGGGAGATGGAGCTTGGATCAGGATGGTGGCAGTGGAAGCTGGGAGGATTGATTGGATCTCAAACATATTTTGAAGACGGGGATGGCAGGATTTTTTGGAAGGGCAACAAGTGAGAAAAAGAGAGAAATCCAGGATGCTTTCAAGGCACTGGGCTTGAGCAAGCAGGAAGATGTCATTTTGGAGATGGAGACCCTGCCAAAGAGTGGGTTTGGAATCAGGAGGTCTCTTTTGAAAATGAATCTCGGGGCACCTGGGTGGCTTGGTCGGTTAAGCGTCTGACTTCGGCTCAGGTCACGATCTCGCGGTCCGTGAGTTCGAGCCCGGCGTCGGGCTCTGTGCGACAGCTCAGAGCCTGGAGCCTGTTTCAGATTCTGTATCTCCCTCTCTCTGTGACCCTCCCCCGTTCATGCTCTGTCTCTCTCTGTCTCAAAAATAAATAAACGTTAAAAAAAAAAATTAAAAAAAAAAAAAGAAAGAAAATGAATCTCACTGTGGCTTTTAAATTTTGGCACTTCCCAAACTTAATTTGACCATAAAACTTTTCTTTTTCCAGAGCATCTATCAGGACTAGTATTCCAATAAAGGCAGGTTGGGGAAAGTGTCTGCGGGGTGCAAGGGAAATGTGTATATGCTATTATTTAAAAGACATTTTAAAATAAGGTCATGAAAATTATTTTAAGTCTTCCATAATCCTAATGCTTTAACACACAAAAAAACTGCTTTTATTGCCCAATTCATCTTGCAGATATATTTTACACAGTGCATTCGTTCGTTCCACAAAGGTGCATAGCATCGAAAGAAGCCTGCTATACACACATCTGCAGTTTTAATTATTTTAATTATCAACAGCATATATATTTGCATGCTTATCCGGTTTTCATAATCATTATAACAACTGACATTTTTGCATCAGCAATAGCGGAGAAGAATAAGGTGGAGGATTTGGGGAGGCCTCCGGGAGGGGTCAGGATGGAGGCTTGGGGATTAACCCCCCCAAGGACTGCTGCGAGGAGGGATCTGGGTCGGAGAGTTTGGGGACCCCAACCGACCGCGGCGAGCAGGGACTGGCTGGAGACCATGCTCCCGGAAAGTGGGAGCCACGGAACTCTCGGACGCCGACGTGCGCGCACCGGGATTCAGACGAAGGTACGCCAGCAGCGGCCGGACCCGGAAGTAAAGGTTGCCGAGTTCCCCGCACCACCCCCCCCCCCCTCCCCCCTCCGAGCGAAAACTGAAGCGGGAGCTGAGGCGGAAGCCGCGGCGGGTGAGCGGTGGGCGGCGCGGGGCAGCGGGAAGCGCCGGCCTTTTGGGGGCACGTTTCCCGAATGCTGGCCGGGCGCCCAGGGGTCCCAAGCCCGGGGCTTGGGAGAGGACCTCCTTGCATTCTCGCCGCCTCTTTCCCGCCCCGGAGCTTGCATTAGCGGTTCGGGGAGGTGATGATAGGCCAGTGCTTAGTCCGGTGCCTGGAAGGAATAGGCGCTGCAGTTAATACTCTCGTTCGTCAACCTGGTCCGCGGTTCTTTTAAGTGGGGTCTGTTGTCTGAATCTGTTGTCACGAGTAGGGAAACTGAGGGTCGGGGAGGCCGTGCAGAGGTCGGGGCCAAGTCAGGGCACGCTCCACTCGCCGCTACCTGGGCCCTGGCTCAGTCGTGAGGGCAACCGGGTGTTTCTCTGAGTTGTTGATGGAGATGAGGGAAGGTCCTTTTGTGAACAAAACAGCTAGAATCCGGAGGCACTAATTTCTTACAGGTAAAAAAGAAGACTGTGACCTAATCTTGCCTCTAAAGATTTGTGTTAAAGCACAAAGCCTTAGGGAACAGGACGTGGAGAAGTCAGCCCGACGTGGGCTTGATGGCCACTTAGCCCTGGGTTCCCCCAGAGCCTTGGCAAAGGTCACCTGGCACTAGTCTGGATTGTTCTGAACCTCCGTTTAATCGTGGTTTAAAAATTACAAAACCAGCCTTGTCAAGCTGTTGCAAGATTAAACAAAGTAGCAGTTTGTAGCAATTGTTTGCCTCCAAAGGAGGAGTCTTCTTTCCCTCTTTTCCTGACTCCATGGGTATTGGGTTAAGTTGCTAAGGTGGGAAATCCTAGGGCTCTGCATGCTGTTTGGACCCCTGCGAGGCCTCCACTCCCAAGCCAAGTTCACTTGTTTATAAGACTGGCAGAAAGGACCTTATTATGTACAGCGTCTCCCAAAGGACACATACCATTGGTGGTATTGCTGTTGATAGTTGACAGGGTAGTAACAGGCTAACCTGCGTATTTGCTGTCAACACTGCCTTAGCACTTGCTGATCTCCCCTTTTGAAATAAGAGAACGAACTTTAGGCTCAGCTTTACCAGAAAACACGACCAAACCCGATACACGACATAGGTTACGGAAAGAACCTGGTTCTGGCCATTGATTACAGGCTTTCAGTTCCTACAAGGCTATACAATTTCCCTTTTTAAAAATGTACATTTAAGGTTTTTTAAAAAAGCAAAAACTTAAGTGAATAATAATGTTGGTAAAGCAGAAAGGTTAAGACGGTATATGACACAACAATGGTATAATGAAGGTTGCAAACCATTGCTTTCAGCTATTACTGACTTCCCTTTTAAAATCTGAGTGTGCCTTAATGGAAAAATAGGTCCCAAATAATCACAGAAAATTAATCACAGTTAAAACTGGAGAATGCTTTTAAGAGGTGAACCCTGGTGCCATTAAAAAAAAAAAAAGGTACCCGGCTGGAAGTAAGGAAGCATGAGTTTCAGCCCCAACTCAAATTTCCCAGGTAACCTTTGGAAAATCCCTTTCTCTGAGTCTTAGTTTGTTCTTCCTTGAGACGGTTGTACCAGATCATCACCAAGGTCCCTTTCCCAGGATTCTATGATTCTGAATCCTTAAAGGAAGTCATATTTTTTCCACAAAGTACTCGTGCAGAACTGAAATATAAACTGTTGAACTAGAACGTGTGTTTCTTTAGAGCCACTACTACCAAAGACCAACACGTATTAGTGGGGAGTAACAACTAGTCTGTCCTGTGGACGGGTGACCAGAAATCAGAACAGATGTTGACAGCCCTTTGTGGGCACCATCCAATTGTCTGGCACCATCCAATTGTCTAGCCGTGGATGAATGAGGTAATCCCTTTGAAGATGCTAGGGTAAAACATTTTTCTCTAAAGTGATCTTTTTTTTTTAAGTTTTTATTTATTTATTTATTTTGAGAGAGAGAGCATGAGCAGGGGAGAGGCAAAGACAGAGGGAGAGAGAGAATCCCAAGCAGGCTCTGTGCTGACAGTGAGATCTCACGAACCGTGAGATCATGTGAGCAGAGATCAAGACTCAGATGCTTACCCAACTGAGCCACCCAGGTGCCCTCTCTCTAAAGGGATCTTTAGAGAAGAATCTGTTAATTATTTACTGAAAAGGTATTTAGGATCCTTAGGTGTGAAGAGAAATAGTAGAAATATGAAACTTCTAGAAACTGACACCATAGGAAAAAAGAACAGTGAGAAGTGCTTGTAATACTCATACAGATTTAAAGTCCGTTTTTAAAACTTAGACATCTAAGGGGCGCCTGGGTGGCTCAGGTGGTTAAGCCTCTGACTTCAGCTCTGGTTATGATCTTGCAATTCATGAGTTCAGGCCCCGGGTCAGGCTCTGTGCTGACAGCTCAGAGCCTGGAGCCTGCTTTAGATTCTGTGTCCCCCTCTCTCTCTGCCCCTCCCCTGCTTGCATTCTGTCTCTCTCTCTCTCTCAAAAATAAACATTGAAATTTTTGCAAAAAAACAATAAAACTAAAAAAATAAAGTTCTAAAATTTAGACATCTAAGAGTATTTTTATTATTCACTTTGCAGGTAAAATTATTGTTTCATACATGCAGCCATTTATTCAATCAGTATTTGCTTAGTGTCTACTACTTACTGTTAGAGTAAACAGTAAACATTTTACCCCTAATTTGCCGTGATGGGTGTTGCTGGCCCTCCTACTACAAAGGGCTAATTTCCTCATTATATTAACAGTTCCTAAAAATAAGAAAACAGCAATCCAGCTAGGGTGAAAAAGGATAAAAAATATGAATAGACCATTCACAGGAAAGGAAATCAAATGATTTTAAACGTGAAGAGGTGTACTTCTGAGCTTCTGAAATCCTTAGGTATCTTTCATACCAAAGTTGTTTTCTTCTAGTATTTTTCTAGTTTCATCTTTTTGCTTAAATTTCTGCTAGATCTAGACTATGTTTTGGTGGAAATTATAAAGTAGAAGTCTAGCTTTAATTTTCCTCCCAGAAGGTGGCTCAGTTGTCTCAGTAGAAGACAGGTTTTGGTGTTTTGTTTTGCTTTTTTTAATACAGTGTCATACTTGTCAATGTCAAGGCCATATCTATAATGATCAAAAAGACAGGGGCACCTGGGTGGCTCAGTCAGTTAAGCATTCGACTCTTGATTTTGGTTCGGGTCATGATCTCACAGTTGGTAAGTTCGAGCCCCACGTTGGGCTCTGAGCTGACAGGATGGGCCTGCTTGGGATTCTCTCCCTCCCTGCCCCTCCCCTGTGCGCGTATGTGCTCGCTCTCTCTCTCTCTCTCTCTCTCTCTCTCACTCTCTCAAAATAAGTAAATAAGCTTAAAAAAAAGAAAGGGCCCATGTTTCTTTTATTTAGCCAGCAGGTATTAGATGTCCTGTATCAGTCATGGAACTAGCTATTACAGTTGCCAGCAGTGATCTAGACCTCAGGCTGCTCCTGTGCTGGTGGGGAGATGAGGCAGTAACTAACTGTGGCACAGTGCACAGTCCATTGTAATGGACTGGGGACAGCAGAAAATGACTCATACTGTCATGGGTGTTAGAAGAGCTCTTTAGAGTTAGCACTAGAGCCCCAGCCATTATGCGGCCAGGCTGCATTCTCCAGCCTTGGCAGTACATTCCAAGCACGGGAACAGAGGCTTAAGAATATGTTTTTCTTTAGACAGTGGTGTCCAATTTAATTGGCCAAAAGCACGGTCTGCAATGCTAGAGGTTATGTGGGGCAGGCAGGAAGGTAGATTGGAGCCCATTGCAAGGGGCTATTAAGTTCTGGGGACTGGATTCCCTAGCCAGTGGATCTCAGGTCCAGCGCCCAGCTGTGGATCAGAAAGACCTGAAGAATGTGGCCTGGGCATCTGCATTTTATAAAATGTCCCAGGGCATCCTGATGCTCAGCTGAGGTGGAGGTGCTGCCCTCAGCCCTGAGGAGTAAACAGAACCATGGCCTGGGAGGAGGGCCATCTGCCCTATTCCAGCCCATCAGCCCAGGTCCAAAGGCCCCGAAGCCTTTGTAGCATGGATCTGGGGACAAGACAGACCCGAGGTCATGGAGCCACGTCACTGTCTCCCAAAGGAACCTAAATCCCCAAGGTCATCTCCGAGCCAATTCCATTGCCCTGATTTGTTCAGTGTCTTCAAGTTTCCCTAACTTCTTTTTCTTACCTCAGGTTTCTTTTTGCTTATTTATTTGTTTTTTAAGTAAACTATGCCCAACACGGGGCTCGAACTCATGACCTCGAGATCAAGAGTCACATGCTCTACCAACTGAGCCAGCCAGGCACCCCTGTGTTTTGGTTGTTGTTGTTGTTGTTGTTGTTGTTTTTAAGTAGGTTTTGTGCCCAGTGCAGAGCCTTGACTTATGACCCTGAGATCAAGACCTGAGCTGAGACCAAGAGTCAGGCACTTGACCGACTGAGCCACCCAGGCACCCCTGTTTTTTGTTTTTTAAAGTGAATTTCCTTCTTAGGGGTATAGATTCCATTAGAAGCATTACTATTTTCTACGTGTCTTTTCTTCTCTTCAGGAGTCAGCGCTGACAGCAGTGTTGAGCCAAAAAGAAGAGCAGAGCAGTTTCTGAACTTCATTGCCATCTCTCTGAAACTGGAGTGGGAAGGGCCAAAGCCCTTGGCAGCTTTAAGACAAGATGAGGACCGTGCTCATGGTTGCAGAAAAGCCATCCTTGGCCCAATCTATTGCTAAAATCCTCTCTCGAGGTAGGGAAGACCAACACGTGGGGGGGGGGGGGGGGGGCAGGGGGGCAGGTTGAATCTATGAGCGTGGTCATTTCTTTCTTTTTCCAGCTCTCTGGAGTTGACTTGGTTCAAGATAGCAAGTGCTAATGAGGTACCTTGGTATCAGTCACTGGGGGATGCATTTACTGCCGTACCCAGTATGAGCCAGGGCTGGGACTCCAAAAAGGTACAGGCACTCTTCACAGCGTAACACCAGGCAGGCTGCTGTCAAAGTGCTGTGCCTCTCATGTTGTTGGTCATAAATAGCAACCAGCCCTGGTAACTTACCCAGAAAGAGAATTCATCGGAAGGAAGAAGACAGAGCCAAGACCCCACCCTTGTCTAAATTTGACTCCAGTCTGAGACCCCAGTCTAAGTCTGAGGCCATGCTGCGGACATCGTCACCACAGGACCCTTGCCACTGCCCTCAACCCATGACTGCTACAGCTGCAGCCTGTGTGCTTATGTCACTCAAGAGTAGCCACTAGGCTGACCCTTGGCTGCGGTCCTCCTGAGACACCAGGACACTAAGAAAGGGAACATGTGTTCCTTACCCTAACTCTGGCCACTGGGATAGTTGGTGGGGTGCTACTTCCCCTCCCATCTCTGAATTCCCTCCAGAAAGGAAGGGTGTTTGCATGCTGGGTACCCAGAAATGGCAGATGTCCACCATGACCTCCCCTTGGCTAGGACAGTGGTCTAGCATCCCTCCAGAAGGGAGGGGAGAGCTAAGACATGCCCACTTCCCAGAGGCTAAGAAAGGTCAGCCAAGGGGCTGTCCGGGGGGAGCATGAGAATATTGTGGAATTTGATAATGAGGTCCCTGGATACCTTTGAGTAAAGTTTGAAAGAAATGAGGCTGAAATGCAGAGAAAGGACCCAAGAATGTCTGCTCTTAAGAGTGTTCAGAGAGGGTGCTCCTGGCCTTCAGAGACACAGGGCTCTGCATTGAGAGCACACCATACTGGTTGGTCAGCAGCGGTGTTTTCCGTGAGATCCATGACCTCTCAGCACTCCGTTACCCGCAGTAACATCACTGACCACTCTGGGGAAGAGGTACTCTGGCCCTCCGAGAGGCAGCACCAGGGCCTGGGGCCTCCACGGCAGTTGTGGCTTGCTGGAGCAGCCGTCACTGCACTTCTGCCCTGTAGGAAACATGTCCTCACGCAAAGGGCTGAACGGAACATGCTCAGTGCACGAGTACACAGGGACTTTTGCTGGCCAGCCCGTCCGCTTCAAGATGACATCTGTCTGTGGTCATGTGATGACCTTGGATTTCCTGGGTAAGCCCCCCATGCCCCTGCCCACCCTCCACCCTGCTAAGGGAAGCCCTGCGAAGTGCTCCCCTGGGTCTATTTGGAGCCAGGGGAGGGCTCCAGGCAAGGAGTTTGTGCAGAACCTGTGAGTCCTAAGGCCAGCAGATTGTGGAGGGTTGACACAGGGTCTCTGGGTGACATGCACAGAACCCAGGCTTTGGAGCTCAGTGCCCCTGGGTCCCCATCCCAGAGGCACCCCTTAGTCACTGCATGCCCTATGCTCCTTCCTGTGCTTCCTGGAGGCAGAGAATGCCCACCTTAGGGGGCCTGGCCTCTGCAGGCATTTGGGAGGTGGTTCCTGCTGAGTGCGACTATTGTCCAGTGGTCATTCAGTGGCTGTCATTGTCATCCTTGTATCATTGTTGTGTCACCTTGGAAGAGCCAGCATTAGTACCCAACAGAGCTAGGTGCAGGGCCCTGTGGTTGACAAAGAGTCGGCTGGGACTGGGGCTTCTACAAGTTTCTGTTCCACAGATGTGAAGTGGGTCTTACAACAGTGCCATCCACTTCCCAGGATTGTTTGAGGACTAAGTGTGACAGTGAAGGTAAAGAGCTTAGCACACAGCGAGGTCTCCTTCCTATTGCTCAGTGACAACAATGACATCAATTCAGTTGTGTCGCCAAGCATTTGGACTGAGTTTTATCACCAGCTGGCAGTTGGGGAGCTAGGATTTAAACTTGACGTGAGGCACCTGGGTGGCTCAGTCAGTTAAGCATCTGACCGGCTCAGGTCTTGATCTTGTGGTTCGTGAGTTTGAGCCACACGTCAGGCTCTGTGCTGACACCTCAGAGCCTGGAGCCTGCTTGAGATTCTCCCTCTCGCTCGCTCTCTCTCTCTCTCTCTCACTCTCTCTCTCTCTCTGACCCTCCCCTGCTCATACTCTGTCTCTTTCTCAAAAGTAAATAAAAACATATAAAAAAAAAATTTTAACTTGACTCTATCTGACCCTATTCTCCCAGGCTACACAAAATGGAGACTAAAAGAAAGCTGGAGGGCTAAGCATGCAAGCACTGAGCCCTGAATAGAGAAGTAGGTGGATGTACCAGATAAGAGGCCCAAAAGATTGATTCCCCACAGGGATCACCTGAGCACCTGTCAGTGCCATGTAGGGGGAGAGTTACAAAAATTCAGGCTGGAAGAGAAGACAGAGGTATGAGTGGTATAGTTCAGTGCTCTGGCAAAGTGAGCCAGCCCAGGAATGGCACTTCCAGCCACAGGGCCTGTGCTGAAGTGAGGTTGGAGCAGCAGCAGCCCGGCCCAGTGGTGGCTCCTGTGGGTGGCCAAGGTGTGGTGTCACCTCACCAGCCTAGGAGAACGAAGGCGCAGCGCTGCCTCCAATTTTGGGATTGCCCTGGGTAAAGTGTTCTCCAAGCCTCCTTTTCCCCGTTTTTGAAGCGAGACCACCACCATCCTCCTGAGGTTATGACGATTGGAGAGGTCAAGCCCTGTGAGCCAGGAAGTGTGATTCAGATGTCACTGTGGCTGTGGTTTGTAGGAAAGTACAACAAGTGGGACAAGGTGGACCCTGCAGAGCTGTTCAGCCAAGCCCCAACAGAGAAGAAGGAAGCTAACCCCAAGCTGAACATGGTGAAGTTCCTGCAGGTGCGTGGGGCGTGCGAGAGCACAGGCACCTGGGGGGGGGGGGGGAAGGGGTGAGGTCCACCCCTGCACTGCAGGAAGCCTCCTGAATCCTTCCCCCTTTTTTGAACCTGGCGGCCTTTGCTGGATGCCCAGGCTGGCCTTGCAACCCTTTCTGAGAGCGCCCCTTGCTGGCCCTCCTGGACAGCCCTGTCACTCAGCCCTGGGGAGCAGAAATTCTGTTTTTTAGATTGTTTGGCACTGGTGGTGGTTTTCCTAATTTTAAAACAAATGCATACACATGGAAAATATTAAAAAGTAGAAGGAAGAACAAATCATTTATGATCCCACTAAGACAACCACTATTAACATTGAGTCTTATTGCAACCCTTTTTCTGTGCAGCATTGCATTAATGACCTTTTTGTGCCCAAAAAACTGAGTTCTAAGCTAAGTTCTATAAGTGGCTAAGGCAGCCTAAGTGCAGCCAGCTCCTCTGCTCAGCCTGGGTCCCACTCAGCACTGGCCCTCCTACTTGTGGCTCAGGGGCCAGGCAGGAGCACTATGGGTGGGCATTGCAGGGCTGGGCTGTGGAGGTGCCAGTCTCTGTGTGCTATGTGGCAGGTGGAAGGCAAAGGCTGCGACTACATCGTGCTGTGGCTGGACTGTGACAAGGAAGGGGAGAACATCTGCTTTGAGGTAAGAGGGGTGCCCACTGAGGTCCTCACTGCCAACCTTCCCACCGACCTCACTCGCAGTCATCCCATTCTGGGGCTGCAGTGGGGAATCAGCCATGTTGCCTTAGAAATAGCCTTTTTTCCTCCTCTATTTTGAAAATTTCATAGACACTTTCAAATGCATGGACTCTACCAAGGGTGAAGGAGTGTTACTTCCCCTGCTGGGGCACACTGTGAGAGCAAACAGAAAGGGCAGAATTTTCTGGGTGGATGGGAGTTTCCCAATCAATCTGCCTCAAGGAGAGGGTTGGTTTCCAGCATCCTGGCCACTGGGCACCTTTCAGGGACCTTTGGCCAAGGCTGGTTGACACTCAACAACATTCCTCACTCCTTTTCTCACCTCCAGCCTTCACTGTCCTCTCCCCACCCAAGATACCCTCCTACCTCCTGTCTCCACCCTCCCTGCAGGGAAGCAGGTGCCTGCCTCATCTATGGTTGTGGTGCCCCCACACTGGTCCTGGCTGGAGGTGTCCCCTAGTGAGGCTCACCCTCCTGCCTCTGTGTCCCCAGCTCTTACCTGGGGCCTGGCACACCCTGGGGCTCAGGAAATGCTTCCCGCATGGCAGAGGGTGCTCAGGGCACCCCAAGTTCCAGCGCAGCACCCTCAGGAAACACGCTATGTCCCTTCCCAGACACTCCTCTCCTGGCCCCTCCCCGGCAGGGCTGCTCCTCCCCTGGGGGGCCTTTGCATCGAGGAGTGCAAGCTCACCAGGCTCTCTCCCCTCAGAAACAAAGGCACCTCTTCCCTGTAAAGAAGCTGCATGGCCAGGCTCCAGTGTGACTCCCCTCCCACAGCACAGCCTTCTTAGTGAGTCTGGCTCCAAGCCCCCGCTGTGCTTTAGCCCTAAGAGGGCCACCGCCCCCACCCCGCCACTCTTAAGCCCCGTACCATGGGGGTCCTCTGCGCCCTTACCCCTCCTGTCGTTTGCCTTTTCCACCTCATCTGTTTTCCTTCCCTGGCTTTTCTCCAGTCTCTCAAAAGTTCCACCTACCCCTCCTGGCACTCTGCCCTCTAGAAAGAAGGGAAGTGGGTCAAGTGGGATGGACTTGGTGACTGAGCTCCCTTGCACCCATGGCAATAGCATTTGCTGGTTGGGCGGGGATGAGAGCAGAGGATGAGAGAAAGGGTGGTAGTAAAAAGGGGGATGTTTGAACAGATTTGTCAGTGGGTGGAAGAGCAGCCATGTAGCAGGAATTCTGTGGAGAGACTGAGACTTTTGGACAGGGAAGGAGACAGAGGAGGGTCTGGCAGGATGGAGAAGGAGTCACACACATTGAGGGTCAGCCCCGGGCCTCACAGGCAAAATGTGGAGCAGGAGGTAAAGACCTCAGTGGTGGGTTACAGCTGGGCTGCCTCCCCCAGGTACTGGATGCCGTGCTGCCCATCATGAATCCAACCCACGGTGGCGAAAAGACGGTGTTCCGGGCCAGATTCAGCTCCATCACGGACACAGACATCTGTGCCGCCATGGCCCGCCTGGGCGAGCCCGACCATAACGAGGCACTGTCGGTGGATGCCCGGCAAGAGCTGGACCTGCGCATCGGCTGCGCGTTCACCAGGTGCTGGCTGCCCTCCCTTTGGCCAGAGCCCCTGTCTTTCTGGTCCCTGTTTGCCACCCCAGGACCTGGTTAGCACTAGGCCAACGTCCACATTCTAAAACCCCTGAAGAACTGTCTGTCTAGCTGACGAGACCACACAGGCCACTACTTGATAAGCAGAGTGTTTGTCTACAGTGTGTGGGTCTTCAGGAGAGGGTGGAGGGGATAGAATATAGTAGAAGGGCTTCCCAGACCTGTGATGGGTAGAACCTCTGCTCTTCTCTCTTGCGTTTTGTGTCACGTGTGCACACACGATTCCTCTCTGCCTGCACACACCCTTCCCAGCCCCCATGCTGAGCATGACCTCACCCTGTCCCCTGTCTTCTGAGCAGGGAAGCCACCTTGGTCCCCTCCCTGCACTCACTAGTAGCCCCATGCTGGATTCACATGGGTGGTTAACAATGGTGTCTGGAGTGAATACATAACCGGAATATCTTTCTCTGCCTCCTCCTCCTTATAGGTTTCAGACTAAATACTTCCAGGGAAAATATGGCAATCTAGACAGCTCCCTTATCTCCTTTGGACCATGTCAAACCCCTACCCTGGGCTTCTGTGTGGAGAGACATGATAAAATCCAGTCCTTCAAACCAGAGACCTACTGGGTGCTACAGGCCAAGGTTTGATTTCCTTTCCCTATGCACACTGGGTCTTTCCAGGTTTGGGCTGTGGACTCTGAGAGTTTTCCATCATCATCATAGCCATGCAAGGGCCTGAGGCCAAGGACACAGAGGAGAGAAGCCAGAGAGTGGTCTGCGGGGTGTCCAGGGAAGAGACCCCAGCCTTCATAGAGAGGAAGGATAAGGTTAGGCCTGGATGCATTGAATTTGGGTAAGCAGGAATGAACTCCACTTTGGCAGTGTGGGGCAAGGTCACCCCTAGGGCCATCAGCTGTGATGGTCAGGTCCAAGGACTGGACTGAGGGCTATAGGCCACTGACTTTCAAATTTTTTAAAGTCTTAGAACCCTTTCTCCAAATAAAATTCTCCATGTGAGCTTCTTATAAGGTTTAAAACATAATACAGAGCTGGTCTGGTTGACGTAGGACTAGGGGCCCATGGACCAACTGCACCTAGTGGGCAGGGATGGCATTCAAGACAGAGTTTCTAACACTTCTTAAGGATACAGCCTTGACTTTCGGCTCCTCTCCCACCTGCCTGGTCTCCGGGGAGAGGCCTGGAGTCAGAGCAGTCTTCCCTTGGGATGGGGCTGGGTCTCAGCCTACATATCTATACACCTGCACACCTATACAGGTATGACTGTGAGACCTTAGGGCTGGGATCATTTTGCTCCCAGACAAGGACCAGCTTCATCTATCTTGATTCTCACTCCTGGCAGTGGGCTTACCTGGATTTTTTCTCTCTTGTTTTGTCCTTTTATACTTTTTCCTCCAGGTTAATGCCGATAAAGACAGATCTCTTCTTTTGGACTGGGACCGAGTGCGAGTGTTTGACCGGGAAATCGCACAGATGTTTTTAAACATGACAAAGCTGGAGAAGGAAGCCCAGGTGGGCCTGCCGCACCCACATCTGTCACGTTCGCTCTGGCTGGGAGTAGACCTTGGAAGCCTCTGGCCGGAAGAGTAGCTTGTGGCCCAGGGTCCCATCTTTCTGTCCCTCTTTGAAACACAGACATCTTTTGGAAAGAAGAAAGGTTACAGAACTGCTTGCAGTAACCAGTGTGCCGCATACCTACCCTGTTCCGGGCACCGCCCCATGCCCATGACCTGCCAGGCCCCACAGGCATTATCCCCTTTTGTCAGGATTCCATTTCACACAGATGTCCCCTTTCTGTGATCTCTAAATGCTAACAACTCTGGAGGGACCTGTGTGCACGTCAGTGAACCTGCCCCAGGTCACACAGCTAACATGGGATCCCAACCTCAGTCAGCTTTCATGGCCTTTATGGTGCTGTGTTTCCTACTCAGGGTTTTTATGAATTTGAGGGACATGTGCTTGACCTTTAGGAAAAGGGTGACACCACCTGGCAAGGGGCTGCCTACCTGGGATGGAGGTAGTTCTGCCGCCATTACAGAGGTCCACAGCAGTAACAGCTACCAGAGTCATGGAGGCACAGCCTGGCCTCCTTCAATCACCTTCTCTTGTCCTTTTCCAGCCTTCCTTGGGTGCTCTCTACTCACCCATGCAGTTGACTCAGGCTTCTAGAACTTCCTCCAAAGCTGCCTCATGCTTTTATCCTTGACCATGTTCCTCAAGAGACTCACTGCCATCATCTCCAGATCTCGACCCTAGTGATCCTAAGCCTCCACTGAAGCATGTACCCATTTTGTCCCAAATTAACCCCCCACATTGGTCTGTCTGGAATTCAGAAGGCACTGCCTTGGCCAGGTCTCCATGGGATTGGGAGAGACGAGGCATTGGAGTTGAGTTTGGATTGTTTTTGTCCCAGGCAAGACAGAGTCCTCTTTTCTAACAACTGTTCTGCCCAGAGTTGGAAGCTGCCTAGTATTTTATCTAAACTGCCTCAACGTTTATAAACGTTTCAAATGGTCACCAACATTTGAAAGTCACGAGATTTCGCATGAAAGTCCTGATTTGCAGCTTTTGCTGATGAACTGGAAGATGCAGCAATACTGGTAGGCCCTGGTGGAAGCACTCAGGTGCAGTGAGGGCACCTGACTGCCCCCGAGACAGGCCTGCACTCCGTGGCCTGCTCCAGCCCTCACCTGCCATCCCCATGGCCTGGCTGCCACTGGCTCCCGTAGGAGTTTGAATTTGCAGCCCTTCCTCTTGGCTCTTCCCCGTTTCTCCAAGTTTTCTCTTTCCCTAGAAAGTTCTCTCGGAAAGAATTTTCTTTCTTTTTCCCTTCCTTGGCCTAAATAAATATTCAAGTCTTGAGACCACTGTGATAAGTGAAATTGAGAAGCAGGGAGACCAAATGAATGAAACCAGACCCTTTGCCCATACCTCCTGATTCTCTATTATGGCCTCTTTTCCCCACTACCCCAAATCCCGGAATCTGTTTTGTCTTCTAGGTGGAGGCCACAAGCCGGAAAGAGAAGGCCAAGCAGAGGCCCCTTGCCCTGAACACTGTGGAGATGCTGCGAGTAGCTAGCTCTTCTCTGGGTACGTAGGGGCATTCCTCTAAAGCCCCCGAAGGGCTTGGAGCAGGCATGCGGTGACCATTCAGCCCTGGTGCAGTGCCTGGGCTTCCAGGGTGATGCTGACTCTCACACTCCCTTCATGCGCGCTTGTGCTGAGTGCCCCCTTCCCCTCCTCCCCCCCCCCCAACACCCCCACCGTGTGCACCTGTGCTGAGTGCCTCATGCTCACCTATGTCAAGCCACAGGTCACCTGCAGTGTCATTCGAGGCTTAGTGGGAATCTATGCCTCATGCGGATTTCATTTCCAGAGTGGAAATAAGTAATAACAAACTGACAAACACGAGAGAGGATTCCATTTTGGAAGATTATTGGTTAATATGCAACAGCCCCTTTGGACTTATGTGGGGAAACAGACCATATTATTGAACATCCATGCAGCTGCTGCCAGGGCCAAACACATGGAAGGCCATGGTCAGGGACCACCTATAGGGCAGGCCTGTGTGTCACTGGCACAGTGGAGTCCCCTCAGAGGCATTAGACCATGGAATTCCAGCCCTGGACCCAAACTCTGGTCCAGTGTCAGCTTGGCTACTTTCTTTCTTGTCCTGGAGCCTTGGTTTTCTCACAAGAAAACAGCAGCCATTGTGACCATCTCTCAGGGCTGATTGTTCTAAAAGGATTAAATTATTGTAATGGTGTATCATAACAGCAGCAGTGGTAATGACTGCCACTACCCAAGAGAGATGTCCTGACTTTAGCACCCCAGAGTAGCTTCCCTGGTGTAGGGAGAGAGGCCAGAGGTGGGAGGTTAATGCCCCAGGCTAATGTCCTGCAGGGGCCAGTGTGACCAGTGTTGATGTAATGTCTCTGAGCCTTGTTGCCCCAGGAGGAAGAAGGGGTTTTGACTGGAAAGTTGGCTGTCTCTGACAGCTGTTGGCCTCAAGGCACTGGTGCCTCTGCAGCCTGGGAAAACCTTAGCCAGTGTCCTCAGAACAGCACCTTCAGGGATCCTCGGAGGGCAGTGATGACATTGAGTGGCTAATAGCTGAGTAGCAGCCTCTGCTGCCTTCCCTCAGTAGTCCTGGAGTGCCACGAGGACAGAAACACCCACGGAGCTCAGAACAGGGGGAGTGTGCTAATTCTGCAGTCATAGTGGGACATCAGCAGATGCTGAGGCACAGTTGCACTCCATGGCCAGAATGTGAGAGAGCAGCACTTTGCAGGCCACATTTAATCAGCATAGCCACTAGTGTTATGAGGGTGACACTGTGGAGCATCCCTGTCCTGGGCCCACCTTTACAGGTTCAGGACCTCGGCCTCAGGTAAGGCTGTATGGGCACAGTGGCCTGGCCAGCAGCTCTGTGCTCTAGCTGTGCCCACTCAGAACCACCTCCACCTGCCAGGAGGCCCTGGCCGCCTTTGATGGGGAGGCTGAGTGCCCAGGCCCATTAGCAGGGACCCAGCCATCCCCAACATTCTGGCCCACTGAGCCTCCCATCCCTCACAGGCATGGGGCCACAACATGCCATGCAGACCGCCGAGCGGCTCTACACACAAGGCTACATCAGCTACCCGCGGACTGAGACCACGCACTACCCTGAGAACTTTGACCTGAAGGGCCCTCTGCGGCAGCAGGCCAACCACCCCTACTGGGCCGACACGGTGAGCAGAGCCACCGCACACCCTTGTTCCCAGGCACTTTGGCCAAACCCAGAACTAGTGCTGGCTCCTCCCTGTGGGAAGTCAGCTATGCCCATACTCACTGCTTTGTCTTTTCTCCCTCAGGTGAAGCGGTTGTTAACAGAAGGTATCAACCGCCCACGGAAAGGCCATGATGCTGGTGACCATCCCCCCATCACCCCCATGAGGTCTGCCACAGAGGCTGAATTAGGTATCAGGCACTCCCCCCAACACTCGCACACTCACTCAAACACACACACCAAGTTTCTGGGTGGGAAGCTATAGTCATGTGGCACCTTAGGACAGTGTCGGGCCCTGTTGGCAGTGTGGGGGCTCCCTCCCCCACCTGCCCCCAGCTGTGGCACAGAGGGTCACCTGAAGGTTGTGTTCTGTTACCATGGGGCAAGACAGAGGAGAAGTGGTGGCAGCAAGTGTGGGGTGGTATGCCTGAGTGCAGGTGCAGGTGGCTGCTCGTAGGAGGCAGGAGGGTGAGGCAGATGGGCAAGGAGGGGACAGGACGGGACCAAGACAGGGAGTGCTGGGGCCCAACCACTGGGTGTGCCTCCTGCTTCCCACCCGACCAAGGCAGTGTGAGGGCCTGTGTACTGGGAGGAGGCAGGGAAAGGGAGAACCGTGCAGGTAGAGACAGGAGCCACTGTGCACCACCCAAGCTTGCAGTCACCAACTAAGAACATACCAGGCCCTGAAGAGCAGTCCCACCTGGAAGCAGAGGTTGGAGCTGTAACTGTGTAGGAACCACCACAGCACAGGATACTCACTTTCCCTTCCTGCGCATTTCCTACTCCTCTCTCCAGCTTCAGTGCAGGCTAGCCCTGGCATTCTGTGCTGATGGCCAGGGCCCTGCCGCCTGAATGAGAGTGCTGGGGGTCTTTAGAGCCAGAGCTTCTGGACAGTAACCAACTTCCTTGCCTGCTGCAGGCAGTGAGGCGTGGCGGCTCTATGAGTACATCACCAGGCATTTCATCGCCACAGTTAGCTACGACTGCAAGTACCTCCAGAGCACCATTTCCTTCCGTATTGGGCCTGAGCACTTCACCTGCACAGGGAAGACCGTCATCTCTCCAGGTAAAACTGCAGGGCCAGACTGGCTCCTCCCTCACCTCCACAGACAGACGGAACATTCTCCATTGAACCTGGGGAGGGAGGCCCAGGGTCTTGGGCCTGGGCTGCCTGGGACGGGACCCTAAGTGGCAGCACCCTGTCCCTCCAGGCTTCACGGAGATCATGCCCTGGCAGAGTGTGCCTCTGGAGGAGAGCCTGCCCACCTGCCAGAGGGGCGACACTTTTGCTGTGAGTGAAATAAAGATGCTGGAGAAGCAGACGAACCCGCCCGACTACCTGACAGAGGCCGAGCTCATCACACTCATGGAGAAGCACGGCATAGGTGGGTGCACCCACCCTCTTGCCCACCCAGGCCCCGGGCCTGAGGGTTTCCATCCCAGGAGCAGGTCCAGACCTGCTCAGTGACTCTTCTGTGCCCAGCACCTAGTAACTGCAGCCCAGGGTGTGGCCAGCTCCCCAGGCAATGTTCACTCTAATGGGAACTGCCTGTTGTTTGATGTGCTGCACCAGCTGACCCAGCTCTGGAGGGCCAGAACAATCCAGGGTGCTGTGCCTGAGTCTTGTTCTGTCACTAACAGTTGTGACAGGTGACTGTCAGGGAACGTCTCACCTGGGTTTGGTGACAGTGGTGTGTGGGTGCTGCTCCCCCAGCATCCTCTGTCCTTCCCCATTGACAAGACATCCATGGCTCCCTGCAGCCACATACTGGACAGCAGCCCAGATCCCATAACCAAAATGAGCCCGTGAAAAGGGCTCCTGTGACCTTCTGAACAAGACAGCGGCCCTGGGCAGCCCTGTTAACCAGGAGCCCCCAGGGCTGTGTGAAAAGGAACTGGCAAGGGCTGCCGCTCTGGCAGTGGCAAGAATGCAGTGGGCACAGCGGGGAGTGTGCTGGGGCTTAGATCCTAATCCCAGCATTGTCCTTCCAGTGCGGTACCTCAATGGCCTCCATAGCCTCTAAGCACCATCTGAGGAGGCTCCTCAGCACGGGGGAGCAGTAAAGGCAGCATCTGGCAGTGCCAGGTGACCCTGAAGTCTCTAGGGGAGGTGCCATCCTGGAAACTAATCACAAGGGACCTGGGAGCTGGAAAGTGGGCAGTTCTGAGCAGGTTTCAGAGGGGACGATTTGGCAGCGAGCATGGGAGTTCCTCCGTGTTCAGGGGTCTTGAGCCCTGTTTCTGGAAGGGGTAGATGTCTCAGAATTGAGGCAGGGAGAGGTCAAGGACCGCATTTACCAAATGTGAGGGGCAGGCAGACTGAGCTCCCATGACCTTGGCAGAGTTCCTTAACCTCCGTGAGCCTCTGTTGTTTGTAGAGGGGAATTAAGCGCCCGGCGCTGGGAGGGCCATTTTTGGATTCACAAGACCATTCTCAAAACGCATGGTGTGGTGTCCAGCACAGTGCTAGCCAAAAACAGAGGTGAGGGGGCTGAGAACCAGGGTCCCCATGGTGAGTGGGAGCAAAGGTGGAGCCTACGGTCTGATGGGGAGCCTGCTATGGAACACTTGATATGTGTTACTATGTGTTTCAGGGACAGACGCCAGCATCCCCGTGCACATCAACAACATCTGCCAGCGCAACTACGTCACTGTGGAGAGCGGGCGCCGACTCAAACCCACCAACCTTGGCATCGTCCTGGTGCATGGCTACTACAAGATTGGTGAGTCCGTGGGGCACCTGGGTGGCTCAGTCGGTTGAGTGTCAGACTTCAGCTCAGGTCATGATCTCACGGTTCGTGAGTTCAAGCCCCATGTCGGGCTCTATGCTGACAGCTCAGAGCCTGGAGCCTGCTTCTTCTCTCTGCCCCTACCCTGCTCATACTCTGTGTGTGTGTGTGTGTGTGTGTGTGTGTGTCTCTCTCTCTCTCTCTCTCTCTCTCTCTCAAAAATGAATAAACATTCAAAAAAAATTTTTAAAAAGAAAAGAGATTGATGAGTCTGGCTGGCTGTTGCTCCCTGACTTTGGCCTGGGCTGCAGCTCTGCATTCATCAGCCCCCAGCCTCTGACAGGCCATGGCCCTGTGGCAGGTCAACTCCCACTGAAACAGTGCTACATTGTCACCCCCCCCCGCCCGGCCCCGGACGTGCCCCAGCAGGGTCTCTGTGTGGTGGATGGATGAATGGACAAGTGCAAAGGTTCCAAGAGAGGAGGCTCGAGGGGCTTTTCCCCACAGACCAGCTCCGGATGGGGTCTGGGTCCTCCTTGCAGAGCTCTTTGCTCTGTCCCAGAGAGGTTCCAAGGGTCTTAGGGGAGATGGCAGGGCACAGACCTGGCCTGAGGACTTCCAGGAACTGTGACACAGTCTTGGAGACAGGATGCTCCTGTCTTGGAGACAGTGGCCCCTGGCCACTCGACATTGGATTTTCCGGGTAGGAGATCAGGAAAGGCGTGGGACCACAGGACTGCAGCCTGAGCTGGTGGGAGCAGCCACAGCTCCCCAGTGCGAGTGCTCACAGCAGCACTCCCCCACTTGCAGACGCAGAGCTGGTGCTCCCCACCATCCGCAGTGCAGTCGAGAAGCAGCTGAACCTGATCGCCCAGGGCAAAGCTGACTACCGCCAAGTCCTGGGCCACACCCTGGATGTCTTCAAGAGGAAGTTCCACTACTTCGTGGACTCCATTGCCGGTGAGCCCACCTCTTCCCTACCCCTGTGCCAGAGGCCCCTGGGCCAGGGCTGCCCCAGCCGTGTGGGACCAGTGTCCAGATTTGGGCTCCGGGCTCCGGGGCTCCTTTGGGAGGACAGGGCAATAACATCTCATTGCTGGACCATCGTTGGGGTTAAAGAGCGGGCTTTTTTTTTAATAGTATTTTTTAATAAGTTGTGTTTTAACAAGATATTTTTTAATAAGTTATTTTTGAGAGAGAAAGCACGAGCAGGGGAGGGGCAGAGAGACAGGGAGAAAGAATCCTAAGCTGATTCCACATTGTCAGCGCAGAGCCCGATGCAGGGCTCAAAACCACAAACTATTGAGATCATGACCTGAGCCGAAACCAAGAGCTGGACACTTAACCGACTGAGTCACTCAGTTGACCCAAGAGCACTCATCTTAACACCATACACGAGGCACCCGGCTCATGTGACACATGAGGCCGCAGCCCTGCTGTTCCTGTTACCCTAGCACCTCAGGGATAGAGACGCATTTACTCAGATGCTTGCTGTGGCCTCCCCCTCCGTGCACGTGTCTGAGGTGGGCTGCCAGAGGCTAGGAGGATGTGACTCTTCCCTGCACTGCTTGCTTTCAGGCATGGACGAACTGATGGAGGTGTCTTTTTCGCCCCTGGCGGCCACGGGCAAGCCCCTCTCCCGCTGTGGGAAGTGCCACCGGTTCATGAAGTACATTCAGGTAAATGAGGGTGAAGGGCTGTGACCACCCCATCTGGCCTACAGCACCCTTGTGTACAGACCTGGGCAAGTCCTGTCACCACTGTAGACCTCTGCCTTATCCTTAGTCATAAATCATTGTTCTGGCTGCCACACAAGAATGAGAGGCCTACTGCAGCCTTGCCAACAGACACCCACAGTTTCCCCTTGACCCCAGGAACATGTGAGCTGTGGGGGCTCTTAAACACATTGTCCATTTTTTCCTAACAACACATTATTTGCTATCCTGGGCATTAATACGCATGCAGGGGTTCTAGAACTACCTTTCTCCATGCCTGGAGCAAGTGTCCTAAGACTCATGGCTATGGGTCCTTGCCTGAGAGGTCCTTGCCTGGCAACATGCTACACATTATGCATTACGTATTGTGTTACATGTTACAAGTTACACATTATATGCATATTCCGTGTGTTACACATTATGCATCGTGTGTTATGGGTTACATATTATGTATTACGTATTGCACATATATTACTACATATGTCTCTGTTGTGTACATAAGTATACATATGTATTATGTGTTATGCATACATAATACATAATTAATATGTAAACATAATGTATTCTACATGTGTGACATACGTAACACATTATGTGTTTTCTATACACGTTAGATTTTCTGTGTGTATCATATATTATGTACTACATACACATTACAGTGCTGCATATTCTGTCTTATGTATCATGTTATATACATTATATACTACATGTCACCTGTTACTTCTGTATTAGGAGAGTGAGGCCAGGCCAGAGAGCAGGGTGGCCTCAGTGACCCTGAGCCTCTTCCCTGGTGTTTCTGCAGGCCAAGCCCAGCCGCCTGCACTGCTCCCACTGCGACGAGACCTACACCCTCCCCCAGAATGGCACCATCAAGCTCTACAAGGAGCTCCGGTGCCCACTGGATGACTTCGAGCTGGTCCTGTGGTCCTCAGGCTCTAGGGGCAAGAGCTACCCACTGTGCCCCTATTGCGCCAATCACCCGCCCTTCCGAGACATGAAGAAAGGTGAGTGCCCCGTCTCTTGGCCTCAATCGCTCCCTCCCAAGACAGGCTGCCCCGTCCCCCCTGGATGTCTGTGGTGCCTGTCCAGCCCCTGCCCTGCCCCCACACTATGGCTGGACTCACCGGCTCAGGAACAGGAGACC
Source organism: Panthera onca (assembly GCF_046562875.1). Taxonomy (NCBI): domain Eukaryota; kingdom Metazoa; phylum Chordata; class Mammalia; order Carnivora; family Felidae; genus Panthera; species Panthera onca. The sequence goes on along the minus strand of NC_138350.1, from coordinate 29,135,781 downwards.
TGAGGTGTACTTGGGCACTGCTGAGGTGGAGCCAGCCAGTCTGCCACTCTCTGTCCTGGTCATAATTGAGAGGGCAACTGTAATCCACTCACTCGGGATCTGGGCAGTAGGCATGCCGTGCCCTCTCCTGGGATAGGTTGAGTGAGAAGATGCAGCAGGTTGGGGGGCCCCACCTGGCAAGGGGTGCACTCTCAGTCAGCGTCTACCTCCGTTCTCTATCCTTACAGTCATTACTGGGGAAAGGAGAGACATGTGCATGGGTAGGGGTGAGTAGTGGGAGGCACCAACAGCACTGAGCCAAGAGTCTAGAGGAGGTACAGGGCCCAGCGTGTTCACCCCATGCTACAGACAGGAATGAGGTACAGCAAAAGGCATCTACCCACATTCATCAAGGGGTCTAGGGAACCCTCAGGGGTCTCAATTCACCCTTCCTGACTCAAGCCTCACCTGTGAGGCAGGGACAGCCTGCATTTGGGCTACTAGGGTTACTGAGGCCCTTCCCTGCCCTCCAGCATCTTTCAGGGCAGCCAATGGCTCCGTGTGACCCAGCAGCACAGGAGCCACATGGAGCTGATGGGAATTGGCTGTGGAAGCAAAGTGAAGAGGGGGAATGGGCCTGGCCGGAGGCCACCAGGAAGGCCTTCTGGAAATGATGGGGGGAGGGGGAGTGACACTCACAGGTTGAGGAGGTTTTAGATAAGCAGAGAAGCAGGGGCAAGGGCAGTGGGGGAATCCAGACCCAGGGTGAGCAAGGAACACTTTTTGCTGGGATGACGGATCTGGACCATGAGGCCCTAGGAGAAGACCCCCTGGGAGGTGGCAGCCGGGGGGTTGGGGGGGGGGGGACACAGCACAGGGTGGGGGTTGGTGTGCATCATGGGCTGCCCCCTCCCCACCAGGCATGGGCTGCAACGAGTGCACACACCCCACCTGCCAACACTCGCTTAGCATGCTGGGCATCGGCCAGTGCGTGGAATGCGAGAGCGGCGTGCTGGTGCTGGACCCCACCTCAGGCCCCAAGTGGAAGGTGGCCTGCAACAAGTGCAATGTGGTGGCACACTGCTTCGAGAACGCCTACCGCGTGCGAGTGTCCGTCGACACCTGCAGCACCTGTGAGGCTGCCCTGCTGGCTGTGGACTTCAACAAGGCCAAGTCCCCGCTCCCAGGCGACGAGACACAGCACACGGGCTGCGTCTTCTGCGACCCCATCTTCCAAGAGCTAGTGGAGCTGAAGCACGCGGCCTCCTGCCACCCCATGCACCGTGGCGGGCCAGGAAGGAGGCAGGGCCGGGGGCGGGCCCGGGGCCGTCGGCCCACAGTGAAGCCCAGTGCCAGGCGGCCAAAGGACAAGATGTCAGCCCTGGCTGCCTACTTTGTATGACAGCCCCGCCATCCCTTGCCAGGCTCACACAGTTGCCCTTGGGGCCACAGAAATCATTAAAATGTATTTTGCCTTCTCCAGAGCAAGCAGCTCAGGACCTTTCCCTGGTATCAGAGGGTTATGGCGTCCTCACTGCCCTTCCTGGTCTCCCCGCCCCTCCTCTTCCTTCTGCACACACCACGGTGGTGCCTGTAGGGAGGCCACCAAGTGTGGAAAGGGGGATCAAGCTCAGTCTGAGGCTCACGTCATAATTCAGTATGTGTAACAGACAGCAAGGTAGCACAAGTAGGTAGCGTCCCTGATGTCTGCAAGGAAGAAAGGAAGGCACCAACTGCCTGTTATCCAGGCAGGTGTCATAGGAGGGAGGCCTGGTGGAGGAGACAGGGCTGAAAGAAGTCCTCACTGGACCTTGGCCTTCCCTGCAGCCCATTTTTTGGGGTCACACGGTGGCTCTGAGCAGGTCTGTGTGTGGTGTATGCGACCCTGGCAGCCTCCCAGGGCCTCTTCCAATTCCTGTTCTCAAGCCTTTACTGTCTCAAACAGAGGCAGGCCAGTCACTTCCCAGGGTGAACTGCAGGGAGCCCCACTGAAGCCATCTGCGTGATTTAATGTTTATTTATTTTTGACAGAGAGACAGAGCATGAGCGGGGGAGGGGCAGAGAGAGAGGGAGACACAGAATCCAAAGCAGGCTCCAGGCTCTGAGCTGTCAGCACAGAGCCCAATGCGGGGGCTCAAACTCACAGACAGCAAGATCATGACCTGAGCCGAGTCGGACACTCAACCGACTGAGCCACCTAGGCGCCCCCATCTGCGTGATTTAGAAGATAATCCATAAACCAAACAGCCCTGTGGGCTGCCCTCCGCCTAATGTCCTTCCCGTGCCCCGTCACCACCACCCCAGTCCCCACAGAGGAGCACTCACATTAGGCAACCACGTGTTGAATATGCCACTCCTGCCCATGCTCCACCACACGGGAGCTCGGAAAAATAGCTTTCCAAGCTGTGTGGTGGAACACCTTCATGAAGGGCGGGTCAGAACTATTTTGCACGTTGTCTATCTGGGTACTAGATTCACAGTTCACACTAGAATATAACAAGGCTCTGAGCAGAGCTTCCGTGAATAAACCTGTGACTTCACCCAGCATTCCAAGCAAATGCTGCACCCTCCAGCCTCCCTCTTTGGGGAGATCCCAAAGAGCCACTCCTCGTGTCCCTGGAACACTGGGAAACCATTCAAGAAGTTCAAAGAGAATAGGCAGTGACGTGGTGACACATCATCATCCGGAAGGCTGCCCCTGGAGGCAGGCTCCCAGGAAGGTGTAGTACGGCTGCTGGGAGTGTCACAGGGAAAGAGGTGCTTCCAGAATGCTGGTGTTCCTCCTCCCTCCCCTCTTGCTGTGGTCAGATTCTGGGGCACTCACAAGGCCACATCTGCTAGTGGATAGTGTCCCTGGCACAGGGCTCTGACTGCTCTGCCACCTTGTCAATAGTGAGCGGACCCAGGGCCTTCTCCATGGGAAGGTGACCCAACTCCCTTCTGCTCTAGGAGCCCCTCCCCCCCCCCCCCCCCACACACACACACAAGCAGCCCAGGTAGATGGCCAGAGGGACTTAGGGGGACAGAAACTGTACCTTCGGCTTTAAGCCCAAACCACCTGTTCCTTCCTTACTAGAATTCTGCACTAAGGTTTCAGCCCCAAACAGGGCTAATCATAAAAGGTTCATTCATTTTTCTCTGCAATTGTCCGTTGTGTATGAATCTCCCTGGCATTCGAAACAAGTCTGCCTTCTGGGTCTCTTCATCTCATACCAACCAACAGCATCCAAGCCTCCTGCTACTTCCAAGGTGGCTGCAGGAGCGAGGAGGACGGGAAGAGATGAGGCCCACTCCGTCCAGAACAGCCTAATGTGCTCCTTGAGACTGCACCTCCTGCCCTTGAGGTCAGGGAGGTGGCTGACCTGCTTCAGTGGCTTCAGGCTGACCTGCTCTGGGGCTGCAGGGAGCAGAACTCCTGTAGACCAGGCCTTTGTGTATGGCTCACAGAAGCAGGGCCTGGTTGTCTGGCTGAATTGGTTAGACGCAGACCATTGCCCTTGACAACACCCATTCCTGTCACTTTGAGACCAGTACACATTGTCATGAGGTGCACCATGAGCATTTGCTCAGTTGAGTGTGGCATCCCTTCCAGGGCTGCTAGACAGGAGAAGGCACCACAGACTTGCAGATGTGAACCCACTCCCCCTCTACCCTCCATCGTCAGTCAGGCCCTCAAAGACCTGAAGATACCAGCAACCAAGGGAGCTCTGAGAGCCCCCTTTGAGAAAGCAGCACTGCTGGAAATAGGAAGCCAAGTGGGGGTCCCTAGGCAGTCAGGGGTAAGGGTTTGTAACTTCTTTCCAAGGTCACGGCATCACTAATGGTTTGAAAACCCAAGAGCAATGTCACCCCATCTCTACGATGAGTCTGGCAATGTGTGAAGGGACAGGGCAGGAAGATAGGAGGAGGGGTTAGGTATAACCACCTGTAGACACATGAGGTCCTATAGCAGGGGAGTAGAGGGTTCAGGGTGAGGTTCCAGAATAATGGTCATTTGGGGACCAAGAGAGGGTTCAGTCACAGGGGGCAGAGGTGTGAGGAACACCCAGGCTGAACGCTTTGGGAGATCCGTGTGGTCTGCTCACCTAAGCCAGGGGTGCAGCCTTGTAGGAGAAGCAGAGCTCAAACTCACTGGCTAGGTGGGGTGGGTGACATTGAAAGATTGCTTTCAAGAGATTGAAAGCCAAGAGCCAGAAGCTGAGGCGTGATGGAATGCAGACAGGGAGAGGTTGACAGAAGCCACAGGGCACAGGTAATCTCACAGGCAATGCCTTGGTTTCGTGCCCCTATGGGGCCAGCTCCATAGTGCAAGGGGCACTACCTCACTTCTCTGTCATCTCTAAGCCGCTGACCTTGAATAGAATTAGTGCTCCAAAGAGTCTAACATGGGCCCCAGCTGAAGAGGATTGCAGGTAAACCAGCTTTCACAGGCACACCACTTCACAGTGCAGGAGGTCCTGTCCCATGCACCACTTCACCTGTGCCATGGTTCTCAAACTTCCCCCCATGGTCATTCTGATGTCAGTGGTCTGGACACACTATGAGAAACACCGATTCAGGGTTTCACAATTCACAATGACCCCATCAGATCGTGTGGTTGCTATATTGCTGTAGTCCCCACTTTTCTGGTAAGTAAACAGGCTCAGCTGAGCTAAGGAACATGTCTACGGTCTTAAGTTATAAAAGTAACCTCAAGCTTTCTTGGGGTCACCACACTAACAGGGGGTTATAGGATCTAGGAGGGTCTAAGTAGGAGAATGGGATGAGCCAGCGCCCCTCTCCCACCCTGCTTTCTCCACCTAAACACACCCTGCTTTTCAGACTCACCCCCACCCAAAATGGCTTCCTTTCATGTCAGCCAACTGCTAGTTCTCCAAGGTTCCTTGCTTCACTGAACCCCTCCTGTTAGTGAAACATCCCAGAGACCCTATCACTGAACCCCTCCTATTAGTGAAGCATCCCAGAGACCCTAATTCCTGGGAAGGATACAGGCCCGTATGTGGACCAGGAAGTCAAGGAGGTGGGGCTGCAGTATGACTCTTGAGAGTCCTTGCTCCATTAAATTTTTTTTTTAATTTTTTTTCTAATGTTTATTTATTTTTGAGACAGAGACAGACAGAGCATGAATGGGGGAGGGGCAGAGAGAGAGGGAGACACAGAATTGGAAGCAGGCTCCAGGCTCTGAGCCATCAGCCCAGAGCCCGACGCGGGGCTCAAACTCACGGACCGCGAGATCCTGACCTGAGCTGAAGTCCGGACCCTTAACCGACTGAGCCACCCAGGCGCCCCCATTAAATTTTTTAAATTATACTTTACAAATGCATTGATATAAAGATGAATATATTAATATCATATATTAAAACATTTTCTTTGATCTAAAAGTTTATTTATTCTAGCTTTAAAAGAAAACATTTTCATGGGCCTCTCTTGGTAGCAGAAAAATGCCCCACCCCCAAAGATGTCCATGTTTTCTTTTCATACCTGGAATCTGTGTTGATGTTAGAGTACATGGCAAAGGAGAATCAGGGTTGCAGACAGAATGAAGGTTTCACGTCATCTAACTTTAAAATAGGGAGGGGCACCTGGGTGGCTAAGCATCAGACTTCGGTTCAGGTATCTCGCAGCTCTCAAGTTCGAGCCCTGTGTCGGGCTCTGTGCTGACAGCTCAGAACCCGGAGCCTGCTTCGGATTCTGTGTCTCCCTCTCTCTCTGCCCCTCCCCCATTCGTGCTCTGTCTGTATCTCTCAAGAAATGAATACACATTAAAAAAAAATTTTTTTTTAATTAAAAAAAAATAGGGAGATTACCCATGTATCATCTGGGCAGCCCAAAGTCATCACAGGATCTTTAAAAATGGAACGGGGGGGGGGGGGGGGGCGCCTGGGTGGCGCAGTCGGTTAAGCGTCCGACTTCAGCCAGGTCACGATCTCGCGGTCCGTGAGTTCGAGCCCCGCGTCAGGCTCTGGGCTGATGGCTCAGAGCCTGGAGCCTGTTTCTGACTCTGTGTCTCCCTCTCTCTCTGCCCCTCCCCCATTCATGCTCTGTCTCTCTCTGTCCCAAAAATAAAAATTAAAAAACGTTGAAAAAAAAATTAAAAAAAAAAAAAATGGAACGGAATCAGAGGAGGCAGTCGGAGAGGTGGCAGCGTGAGAACTCGTCCTAATGTTCCTGGCTTTGAAGATGGAAGAGGCTGCCAGCCAAGGAATGGGCAGTCTTTAGAATCGGTAAGGCTAAGGAACGGATTCCCCCCAGAGCACCCAGAAATTCAGGCACGCATGCTTGCCGACACTAGGAGCTTAAGGCCCATTGAGAGCTCTGCGGACTTCTGATCTCCAGAATCATAAATAAATAAATTTGTGTAAGTTTGTGGTAATTGTCACAGCAGCAATAAGAAACTAACACAACCGCTAAAAGTATGCTGGGCCCCAGGCACTGTGCCCCCTGGCCTGGTGGTCCGCGGACCCCGGGGCAGTCTCGGACCCTGCTCTGCCACTCACCAGCCGCCAACAACACGTGCTGCTTAATGTCTGGGCGCTGTGACGTAGGTGTTGCTTTCCCCCGTCTACCCAGCAACCCAAGGCTTGAGAAGTGAAACAATTCGCTAGTGAGCGTTTTTTGCTCCAGAATCCAGGAAGTGGGGGGGGGGGGGGGGGGGGCGCGCTGCGTGGCCGCACGACCCTCTGGGTGCGGCGCTGCTCTTCACCACTTGTAATGAAAGGCCCGCGAGGCCACCAGGGGGCAGCAGAGGCCTGACCCCGCCCGCCCGCCGTCCGACTGCGCCTGCGCGGAGCCCGCGGCGGCCGGGGACGGGAAGTGGGCGGGGCCGGCCAGGAGCGGCTCGCGGGGTCCGGAGTGGCGGAGTAGCAGGTGAGGACCTTGGGGTCTGGGGAATGAGGAGCCCGGGGGGGGGGGGGGGGCGGGGTGGAGGTAGGCGTGGGACCGGAGGGCTGACCGCGCTGGTGTGAGGCTCAGGTGGGGACCTGAGGCATATAGGAGTGAAACGAGGCGCTGAGGAACCAGAGGGTGCGGAATAGGGGGCTGGGGAGGCAGGGAGGCCGAGATGGGAAGACCCAAGGGGTTCAGGGGCCGAGTGGGGAAGCTGAAGAGCGGAGGGAACACTTGGGGGCCTGAGGAACTCGAGGCAGGGAATTGGAGGGCAGGGGAGCCAAGGATGTAGAGTTGGGGGGCCATTGGGCCGACGGGGGTGTGGCCGAGCCGAAGGCCAGGTGGGAACTGGGGGCGGTGAAGCGGAATGGATGCTGAGGGGTGACGTGCCCCCTATTTGCCCGGGCCGAGCTCCCATTCCTAGGACCATCTGGCCTGGACCCACTGCCCTGACCCCTACCCCACCAGTCCCTGCACCTTTGCCAGACCACACCTCTGCCCACGTGCCCCTACCCCAAGGCCTGCCTCCACCCATGGCCCTCTTCCAAGTGTATTTAAAGTGAGTGTTTTAATAAAAGGGAATCCTTGGGCTGCTGCAACTTTAGCCCCAGATGTGTGAAATCTAAATCTCAGGCAGGGAGGTGATGGACTCCACCACCACTGGTAGCTGTGTGACCTCACCCAAGCTTCCCAACCTCTGTGCAATAGGGAGAAATGACACCTGATTGTAGAGATTTTAATGCAGGACCTAACACATAGTGAGGACCGGTTGATGGTGATGGACTCCTCCCCCACAGCCTTCCATCCAGCGGAACACAGGTCCTCATGGTATTTCCTGGGACAAGTTCTGTGGGCTGAGCTGTACTCCCACCATGGGAGATAGAATGTAGGGCCAACACTCTGAGGTCATCTCTAGCTCACTTCTGCCCTTTATGCCCATATCTGGCCTGTTGTCAAATCTCACTCTTTTCTTCCTACAACTGAGCTGAAAGTGACAAAAGGCATCAGAAGACCTCATGTGAGTCCGGCTTTGCCATTTCCTCATGTGTGACCTTAGGCGGGTTGTTACCCTCCACAAGCCTATTTCTTCATTCGCGGTGTGGCCTGACAGCATGTACTTCGCAGCCTAGTTGTGCAAGAGGTAACAAAACAAATACCAATGTGAATACCACTTTGAAAGTTGTAAACCTCTATACAAGTTCATTTGTAGAATTCCTTTTGAGATCTTGCCTGAGGCCAACCCCGTCTTTAAAAACCTTTCTCTGCTGATCCCTGTTCTCCGAAGAATATTTTAACTTCCTCTTTGAAGGTGCCAGTCCTCAGGCTGCTTATCTCAGCCTACACCACCCACTGGCAGTGGCAGAAGGCAGCCAGCATCTTGGCTTCTGCCATCACACTTACCAGGTTCCCTGCACAAAGGGCCATGATAACACCCAAGAAGACAGGGGTGGGCTTCCTGACTTCAGTACAGAGAAAGTAACACCTATAAAAAGTGGTGGTTGCACAACAGTGTTAATGTTCTTGATGTCATAGAACCATAGACCTAAGAATTGGGGTAGAATGATAAATTGTAGGTCATGTATATTTCATCACATTTTTTTTTACATTTATTTATTTTTTGAGAGTCATAGACAGAGCACAAGTTGGGGAGGGGCAGAGAGAGAAGGAGACACAGAATCCGAAGCAGGCTCCAGGCTCTGAGCTGTCAGCACAGAGCGCAGCGCGGGTCTCAAACTCACAAACCATGAGATCATGACTTGAGCCAAAGTCGGACGCCTAACCAACTGAGCCACCCAGGCGCCCCTTACCACGTTTTTTAAAGAGAAAAATGTCACGTATGTAGAAAAGGATCTGGAAAATTAACACCATGTTCTTCCCCATGGTTGCTTAGGAATAAAGAAAGAAAATTCTCCATTTATGGACAAGTTTTTAAAGATGAAGGCGATACTTTGTAACGATGCAGTTTCCGTTCTTAAGGATTGCTATTTTTTGCATTACTCCTACCTCCTGAAGTCAAGCAGGACTCTCAAGTATTTTGTCCACACGATCTAGAAAAATGCAGTTGTACACATATGCATTAGTTGAGCTTATGAGTCAAAACTGATAAACTAGAGGAAAATAAGTATTTTTTATTTGGGGTCTAGCACATGGAAGACCGTGTGCTAGACCCAAAGGTGTGACAGTTTCAGCAGAGCTTGGATCAAAGAGGTCTGAAGGGCAAAAGGGTATGCCACGAGGCAAGGCACAGGAACTCGGAGGTGAGGGGCTGGACCAGGGTGATGAGCACAGAAATGAAAGAAGGGAAGCCAAGAGGGACTGAATTCCCAGGCTGGTGACCAATGATGGGTGGGCAGGGTTTCTGTTGCAGTTAGGGGCCAGGCTCCACAGACTCCCGGGTGTGAACCCCACTGAGGGACTTCCAACAACTCACTTGGTTCTTTTGCTGCAACCCCCACCTGTAAAGGGGGATTAATGACAACAGGTTGCGGGGAGGTGAAAAGACGGAGATGCAGGAAGACTGCCATTGTTGCTGGCAGCCTCGGGCCCCTGGCAGATGTAGGCTGGCGGCACCGTTATGCCGGCCTCCGCGGCTGCCTGCCGACGAGCAGCGTCATTCCCGGAGCCCCGAGGACCCGGCCATGGGCCAAATGTGCCCAGTCTGGTTGAGGCAGGTGACAAGGGGGTTGGTAGCCCAGTGTTCCTCCCATGCCCACCCCTGGGCCTTAATGATTTGCACAGACGTTACACACGAGCTCCCCTCCTCAGAACCCCTCACCAGTGCACGCAGTCAGTGCCCCCAACGGAGCTCTGGCTCATGTTGCGCCACCTGCCAGCTGGCTGCTGAGACTGTCCCCTCCAGGTGGTCCTGCAAGAGCTCAGGGCCACAGCTCCGTCCCCTGCCCCTCCTAGCACTGGGGCTTTCTCTGGGGCCCCCTTTACTTTCGGAATCTCTCCCTCCTGCCCTCTTCATGCCTTTATCTTTCAGCCCTAGGCTCCTGGAGGCAGGGATTGTTTTGCTTATAACTGTATGGCAGACATCACAGATTTGGAGTTTGTTGAAAAAAAGGACAAGGAAGGAAATTACTCTTGACTTTTACCCCAGCTGGGCCCCAGGGAAGGAAAGCCGTGTCCTGGTTCCTCTCCTGGCCTCTTGCCTCAGCCAGGTGATACAGAGACAAGCCTGGTTGGTCCTCAGCAGGGAGGATGGCTCTGGGCCACCCGCTTGTCTAACAAAGGAAGGCAGCTGGCGCAGGCCCTGGGAATAAGCCAGTCCACACCCTGGCAAATACAGGCCAAGCATGCACACAAGCACTGTCACGCCCGTGCTGCCGTCCCCACTCACCCCTGACCCTTACCCAACTCAGCAGGCATGTCACAGGCTGCCATCCAGGCCTGTGCCTGACCCTGGGCTTGGGGCAGTGGGCATGGGGCAGAGACAGAGAGGAGGGGTCACCAACCCCCAGGGAAAGGGGCAGGCTCTGGGGAAGGGGACTTCAGGCACAGAAAACAGCATCCCAAGGAGGTTCCCGCATTCCAGAACATTGAGCAAATGCCCCCTGGCAAGTGAGGTGGCAGGTGAAGGGTCTTGAATTCTGTGCTTTATTTACACGGGGGGGGGGGGGGGGGGGGGGGGGGGCGGGGGAGGAGGGAGTGTCTCAAACTAGGGCCCTCCTGTGCATTTTGGGGAGGTTAGCAAGCAAGCTCTCCTCTCATTTTGGTCTTAATCATACACTTAAGAGGCTCTCTCTTTGTGCCGCCTAAGATTCCAGTGCCTGTAAGAGTATTGTTTCTGGGCTCGGAATTGCTGGGAGGCAGAAGGCATTTCATGAAGGAGGAGTGGGGGTGCAGGCTGTTGCTTGAGGGCAGCTCTGCGGTACTCACATTTGTCTCCCCCCTAAGCAACAGGCCAGAGCTGTTCGCTGGCAGAAGTGGCTTGGCCTCCTTCTCTGCCTGAGGGTGTCAGAGGCTGCTGGGAAATTCACAGTCTTCTTATTTTTCTCTGGCTTGGTTCTCTGTGCTCTGCTGTGCTGTGCGGCTCTGCCAGCCTGCCTTCTCCCCAGTTGACCCTCACCGCCCCCCACAAGGCTCCCAGCCCTTTCTGATCTTCCCAGTTCACAAAGTCTCACCTTTATGGTTAGAATACAGTTTTCCGACCTGCTCTTGTCCTGATTTCTGCTTCTCTTTGACCATCTTTTTTTTTTTTTTTTTTTTACCTGTTTGCCTTTTGTAACCTGGGGTCACATTGTACTTACATCTATTTGTAAGTAAACGTGAAGAATGGCAGTGATTTTAAATCTGTCCCTGTTACCTTCCATCATAAGTGCCCTCATTTCTATATTATTTCTGTGGCAACTTTAAAAAGTCAACTTTTGACAAGTCTCCGAAAGAGAGAGGTTTTCTGTTTTTTGTTTGTTTTTTTTTTTAATTTTTTTTTTAATGTTTATTTCTTTTTGAGACAGAGACAGAGCATGAGCTGAGGAGAGGAGAGAGAGAGAGAGAGACACAGAAACCGAAGCAGGCTCCAGGCTCCGAGCTATCAGCACAGAGCCCGACGCAGGGCTCGAACTCACAAACTGGGAGATGATGACCTGAGCAGAAGTCAGACACCGAACTGACTGAGCCACCCAGGTGCCCCTGTTTGTTTGTTTTTTGTTTACCTCCCATGTCCCTCCAAATTTCTCCCAGATTAGACGTTGAACTTTCCCTCTCCTTTTCACCCTGTGCTTTTCTGCTTTTTGGGGTTTTTTTCTTAAGTTTATTTATTTTGAGAGAGCAGAGGAGGGGCAGAGAGAGAGAGAGGGAGACCAAGAATCCCAAGTAGGCTCTGCATTGTCAGTGCAGGACCTGACGTGGGGCTCAAACTCACAAACCTGGAGATCAGGCGCCTATGCTCAGGTGGGCTCAGGCGCCTGTGCTTGGTGGCCAGGGTGTGGCACACCTGGATGTGGGGTAGGAAGTGGGGCTTTGAGAGCGAACAGGGAAGGGTGTATGCCAGAAGACAGGCTCCAGACCTATTTGGGTCTGGAGGGCTGAACATGAGAAGCAGCAGTCCAGGCGGGCCACGCAGGAGTCTGACAGACAGGCCTTTGCTGGCCCAAGGGGGCAGGGTAAGGGAAGAAGATGGGCTGGCAGTACATGGAGGTCCTGAGCTGGGAGAGAGGAGCTGGAGGCCCACTTTGGGGAGGATAATAGGGCAGGAGCCATGAGTGAGTGAGGCCCTCGTGGGAGAAGAGCTGGGCAGGGTGGTGATGACTGTGGGCTCCAGAATCCCTCCTGGACCCTACCGTCCATTGTCAAAGGGCTGCCCCTCTCCAAGCCTCACTGTTCCCTTCTATGAAATGGGGGCTCGTCCTGGCTCCCAAGGTTGTTATGGCTTGGCAGCTAGTAAGCCCTTGGCCTTCCTGAGGATGAGGGAGGAAGAGCCTGACAGGTGGGAGCCAGTGCCCAGTGCCCAGCAGCCTGGGCTCTCCCTGGTGCTTCTCCTTCAGCCAGGGCTTAGGAGGCCCAGGACTGCTCCTGTTGGAGAAAACACATCACAGATGTCCCCAACTTTCCTGGCTTCTGTCCTGCCCACACCCCTGGGGTGCCCTGCAGCCTCTGGGGCCCCTTCCTACTCCCCCTCTTGTCCATGTCCAAAAACAGCCCAGGGTCGGCCCTGGCACTGTCCAGACTCTTTTTTTTCTTCCCCCAACTGATGTCCCTTCTCTCTTCTATGCTCACAGACCTGATGGTATCACTTCCTCACCTTCTGGCTCCCGAGGTCCCAGGGTCAGGTTGAATTACCTGTTGTGTTTTTTTGCCTCAATGGCCTGGCCCTGGAGTCCCTCTCCTGCCCGCCCTTGGCCATGCCAGCCATCCTCCACCAGGAACACACCTTCCTTCTCTGTCACTTCTCCTTCAGGGCACCCATGTGGCCTCTGATCTCAGCTCTGTCTCCTTCTCTTGGGCCACTTCTCTTGGGCTCCCAAGTATCCCCTCTTGGACCCATGTCAGGACACTGATCAGCGTCGTTGCTCCCACTTACTTGGGTGTTCTGAACTATATGTGAAGCCAGTAGCCCTGCCCTTCTGCCTTGAGGCCCTGGGCTTGGTGTAGTACCTGCCGTATGATGTTTCGAGGTAAAGGAGAGAAAGCAAGGCACCACACACTCAACACTGTGGGGTGAGGGCACAGTTACCCCAAGAGCAGGGCGCTGTTTGCTGACCCTCACGTCTCTCCTCAGAGTGAAGATCACCCAGAACCCCGGCAGAGCTCCCCCGGGATGCTGTGGACATGGCCTCTGGAGACCCACAGCAGAGCAGCCAAATGGCAGAGGAGATCCCGGGCTTCCTGGACGCCTTCCTCTGTGACTTCCCAGCCCCACTGAGCCTAGACACCCCTTTGCCATGGAAGGTCCCAGGAACAGTGCTGAGTCAGGAGGAGGTGGAGGGTGAGCTGGCCGAGCTGGCGATGGGCTTCCTGAGCAGCAGGTAAGCAGTGTACCAGCCAGGAGGGGACCACACGGGATGGGAGCAAGGGGCTTGGCATGTGCCATGTGTTGAACTTGACCTCAGCTGCCACTCACCCCACACGTCCTGCCTCCTCTTCCATCCCCATAACCGTGCTGCATTGCTTTCCCAGGGCTGTCATCATAAACTCATAGGCTGGGTGGCTTAGAACAACAGAAATGTATTGTCTCATGGTCCTGGAAGCCAAAAGTCAGGGATCAAGGTGTCAGCGGGGTCATGCTCTCTCAAACAAAGACTGTGGAGAATTAGTTCCAGGCCTTTCTCTTAGCTTCTTGCCAGCAGGCCTTAGTATTCTTTTGCCTGTAGATGCATCACAGCAGTCTGGCCTTCATCATGACATGGCATTCCCCCCGTGTGTCTGTCTTCATGTGGCATTCTCTTTCTGTCTGGGTTTCTTCTCATAAGGACACCGGTCTTATTAGATTTAGGGCCCACCTTGCTCCAGTATGGCCTCATCTTACACCTGCAGAGACCCTAAATCCAAATAAGGTGACATTCTGAGCCACTGCAGGTTAGGACTTCAACATATCTTTTGGCGGGGGGGGGGACACAGTTGAACCCATGACAGGTGCAGCAGATCCTGTTTCTGTCCCATTTCACAGATGGGGAGGCAAAGGCCAGGTGAGTTAAGAGACTGGCCAAGGCCTCAGGGTGGGCAAGGGCCAGGCCGTGTGCCTACCACTCTGCCCGTGGCCACAATGACCAGGTTGTTTTGTCTGCTGTTCACAGGTGGCAGCTGAGGCACAGAGATGAGACACAGCAAGCTTAGCAGATTTGAAGGGAGAAAGAAACAGATCGTAAGGGCTAGTAGGCCATGCAGCATCTGTGTGAACCTCCTTCCTCCCCAGGGGCTGGGCCCACAGTCCCTAGTCACTGTGTCACCCCTAAAGTGGGACACACACCTGGCCTCAGCATACTGGCATTTTATTTTAGTGTCCCCAAACATGTTTCCTTTGTGGCAGGTCAGCTCTATCCCTGCACACACACCCTGCCCTGAGGGCCTGCTTGGTGGGATCCAGCAGAGTTCAGGACTCTTGCTCACTGCATATGGGGTGGGAGCCTGAGTCAATGAGCGTGAAGGTCAGTGTGAGCTGGCCCATGTCTACCCTGACAGTCCCACAGCCCACAGAGCTCAGGAAGACATGCCCGGTGACCATGTCCTTTTAGGATGTGGCATGTGCAAAGGGTGTTACTGGCTTGTTCTGTTCTGCTTTGAGGAAATATTTTAGAGGCAGGTGGCATAAAGCAAGTTGGTGAAACGTAGTAGGCCAAAGTTGCTAGATTCTGGAGAGGGGAGAGGAGGGCTCCCAGGGCTCTGCCTCCCTCAGGGCCCAGGGCCACAAGGTCTGTCCCCACAGCAGCCGTTGGGACTTCTGTGAGGGCTTAGGGACTGTGGGGGGGGGGAAATGCAAGCCGGGGAGGATTGGTACCCTGGCTGCCCCTGCATGAGAGCCAAGAGCCTGGGTAGAGTGAGAGCACCAGCATAGTGCCTGCTATGCCAGGGATGAAGACACGTCCACAGGGATAAAGAGAAAGTGACCTGGGGATGGAGGCGGGAGAGAGCCCCAGGCTAGTAGCTCAGAGTCAGAAGAAGGACAAGCTACCAGTGTGAACAGTCAGTCAGCTGCCGGTATGTGGAGGGAAGGACACAGAGGAGGGACATGCCCAGAGGGGCGGGTATCCCGGAAGGTAGGGCTGGTTTTGCTCTGTGGTGATGGAGATGCAAGGGGGTGAGGAAGAGGAGGGCAGCCAGGCAGTGGCAGGAGCAGGTGACCAGCCCTCCTGCCTAGGGATGGGCCTGAGCTGGAGAAGTCAGGGGACAGTTGGAGGGGTCTGCAGAGTGCAGGGCCATGGGGGTGAGGGAGTTTTAGTTATGTCAGAGGCCATGTGTCTCAGGCTACATGGAGAAGAAAAGCAGGACTTGCTTGAGGTGACATGGGACCTCATGAGGCCCTAGTGGCAGTGCCTGGGCTCAGGTGTTGAACAGGCACCCTGTTAATTAGCAGGATGGTGGAGTAGGCCTGAGATCATTAGCCATGAGGGAGAGGCCAAGGGTCATGGCCCCTGTAAACCCCCCAATAAATCCATCTTAAAACACTTTTAAAACATAATATTGTGGGGATGCCTGGGTGGCTCAGTCGGTTAAGCATCCGACTCTTGATGTCAGGTCAGGCCTTGCTCTCAGGATTATGAGTTCAAGCCCCAGCGTTGGGCTCCGCGAAACCTACTTAAAACAAAAACGTAATATTGTAAAGGCATGTATTTTCCAGTCATCTTAAGGGATTTATCTTCAGTTATTTTCATCCTTTTCTAGTATTTCTTCCCTGTGTAGACCCTATAGTCACACATGTGGTCACGTGTTGTCTACACTGTGTCTGTCAGTAACACCCCACAGCACGTTCCTGGCAGCTTCCTGGTGGGCTCCTGTCCGTCTGTTTCCTGTTCCTGTCACTGGTGTGCAGGCCCCTGGGTGTAAGGGGCTCTAAGCATAGTGGCGCATGGCATTTTTCCAGATTGTAAATGGTGTCATTCATGAGACTGTTAGGAAGTCAGATCACCAAGTTCAAGGGTGCAATGATTTATATCCTGTCTTCCCCCTTGTTAGTGGTTCTGTGTCCTGTCTCAGGTCCCCAAGCAGTTTGTACCTTACACTATAATTATTCATCTGCATTTCTGTCTTTGCTACTAGACTGCAAACTTGAAAATCCTGAGGCAGGCAAGTGGGACTAGAGCATTTCTTGGGTACCTAGGTCTTGCACACATCTTCTGTTCATTGTAGAATCTTCTGGAATCTTTAGGAGCTCTGACTGCTACAGGGCCCACGGGCCTGGAGGGTGCACAGGCGGATGACCCCTGAATGGGGGTGGACAGTGCATCCAGGAAGTGAGGCCTGTGGCCTGAGGCCAAGCATTGTCTGAGTCACCACTGCTGGAAGCTGCTTCCCTGACCCTGGTGGCCTCTGTAGGCCTGCAGGAAGTCACAGCACCACCTCCCCGGGAGCAACACCCCTTCTCCCTGCTTGAACAAGGAAAACCAGTAGTTAGCAGGAAATCCCCAAACAGCAGAGGAACTCATTTCTCATGTCTTGGCTGGTTGTTTTCTAAAGGCAGTTCCAGAGGCTTCTGCCCTGAGTCACCTTCTCCTTTTAAATCACAAATTCATCCCAGTAGATTCCTAAGACCGTCTATAGACACACCATGGACACCCAGCCCCCAAAGAGAAGTGACCCATTTGTCTGGCTGTTGGGAAGTGGTTGCCCTTAGGGGAAAGCCAGTTGCATCTGCCCAGCAGAGAATTGCTGGCTACCCTGGGCATTGCCCCCCAGCCCTGAAGAACAGACACACAAGGATGAGCACACATCCTCTGGCCTGTGAAGGGCTCCCACTGGTGGGGAGGCAAATTCTGGGGTCAGGATGCATCTAGAGGTATAGGGACACCAAGGGGATTGACCCCTACACATGGGGGAGCCATGGGAGGCTTTCCATGGACATGGTGTGAGAAGCACCACAGGCCAAGCAATTTAAACACAAAAAATGTGTTGTCTCAGAGTTCTGGAAGCTGTAGTCCAAGATCAGGGAATCAGCAGGGCTGGTTCCTTCTGGTGATTTCTGGCTCATTACCCCAGCCTCTGCCTTCATCTCCGCATAGAGTTCTCCCTTTGTGCATCTGTGTCTGAATTTCCTGTATGTTACTGGATTAGGGACCCACCCTACTCCAGTGTGACCTAATTGCATCTGTTTCTAAATAAGCTCACATTCTGAGGCATTGGTAGTTCGAACTTCAACATATGAATTTGGGGGGGACACAATTCAACCCATAAGACTCAAAACCCTAGAGGTCCCCAGGTGGTATTGGTGACCATGAGCTGTCAACAGTCTGGATACTGGGCAGTTGTCCGGCCCGGTCACGGGGGCCAGCAGACACATCTCTTCCCCACCAGCCCTACCCATGTTTGGTGTAGCTTGGGACCTGATGAATGGCATTGAGTGGATGTCCCATCCAGCTCCTCGAGGCCCAGAGGCTGACCTGCTCCTTGTGGCTGCACATTGTGGTGCGAGCAGTTATCACTACCTCCGGCAGGGCCCCCTGAGTGGAAAGGAGGTCTCTCATCTGGAACATTCGGGTAGGCACTGGGGTATTAGCTTCTGCTGAAGTGCCAGCCCCACTTCACTTCTTGTTCCTGTCCCCAGGAATGCTCCCCCACCACTTGCTTCATGTCTGGCCCACGAGGCGGTTTCCCAGCTGCTGCAGATGGACCTTTCTGAATTCAGGAAAGTGCCCAGACAGGAGGAGGAGGAGGAGGAAGATGACAACGAGGAAGAGAAGGCCCCTGTGACCCGTGAGTTCTCTTCCCTCCCTGGCCTGGAGGCTTAGCCCATGACAGACTCACCAGCCAGACAAGGGAAAGGCCTCAGGGAGTGCCAGTTTGGGAGATGTCAGGGCTCACCTGGGCTCCACAGCCTTTCCTATTTTGCTGCTAGAGGGGTGGTCTCAGGCAACATGTGGCTGAGGGCCACAAAAGGGCAGCGCCAGCCACATGTGTTCATGACAGTGTGGCAGAATGGAGGTGCAGAGAAAACACACCAGCACAAGGTCAGCAGAGGGAGGGCAGCTGAGCTTCAGAACAGCTCAGGAGATGAATAACGCTTTTCCCGTTTTACATGGGAGGAGACTGAGGTGGTAACTCAGCCACCCACTTGCTCTTCTGCCTCAGCTGACATTGCCCCAGGGTGGCGTGGGAGTCAGGAGGGTGACGTGAGCCATTGCTGGGGGCGGCCTCAGGGTCCAGCTGGTAGAAAATGCCAGAGCTTGGGCCCATTGCCTGGGCCGATCCAACTCAGGACACAGTCAGGTGGAGACTCTGCAGTGTCTGAAAGCTGGCTTGGGGATGGGCCGATGGGCCTTGTCTGTCTGCCTCCTCCTGGGAGACTGGCTAGCAGGGTGGGCCCCAAGCCACACCGCCCAGCCTGAGGAACCCAGAAACAGGTATGGCTCTTATTTTGCATGTCTTTCTTTCACTTTCCTAATACAGTAGGATCCCCCCTCTCACCCAAGGGGGATATATTCCAAGACCGCCAGGGGAGGCCTGAAACCTCAAATGGTACCAAACCCTATACATTCTGCATTTTTTCCTATACACACATACCTATGAGCAACTTGAATTTATAAACTAAGCACAGTAAGAGATTAACAACAATAGCTGATACTCAAATAGAACAGTTATAACGATATGCTGTCATAAAAGTGGTATGAGTGTGGTCTCTCTCTGAATATCTTACTGTACTATACTCGCCTTCTTGGTGTTGGTGTGAGATAATTAAATGCCTACATGATGAGATGAAGTAGGTGAATGACCTGGCATTACAGGGTAGCGTTAGGTCACTGTCGACCTTCTGACGATACATCAGGAAGAGGATCATCTTCCAGACCACAGTTGACTGCCTGTACTGAGACCGCGGAAGGCAAGCAGATGGGAGGGGGAGACTACTGTACAATTTGCTGATTCTGTCTCTTTATATGTTGCATATAATTACTTCCATCAGGTCACGTATTTATTATCTATGTTACTTTAAGCTTAGCATTAGCACAAGCATTGAGGACAAACCAAGAACAGGCCGGGGAGAAAGAGGAAAAACATGTGGTCTCTCGCTTCAGCAGGTGCCAAGCCCTCCTCACCCGTGTGCCCTGCCTTTTCCCTGGCTCCCTGCCCACGTTCCATCCCAGCACGGCCTCGCATTCCTGCCTGGGAGCTGGGGGAGACCCAGGCCCACAGTGACAGGCAGCCATTGTCCTCTGCAAAGCCTGCAGGCACACAGCCCCACAAAGGGAGCGCCCCACCCAAGAGTCCCGGCGGGAAACCAGCGCCACCTGCTGGCAGGAAGGCCCCAGGCGGTGGCTGGCACCCGCAGTGCCCTACACCTGGGGGTTCCCGCAGGCCAGTGAAGGAGGGAGGGGCCCATGTAGGAGGAAATCACAGCCTGCCCCCCCCCTCCACGCAGGCCTGGGCCTGTGGTCTTGATCAGCTATCCCTGTCACTGGAGCAGAACATAGTTAAGTCTATCATTTCGAAGCCATTCATGCAAAATTGGCATCATGGCAGGTGTTATAAGCATCACTGCTCAAGGACAGAGATATGATTAAGACCTCTGTAGCTGTGTCAGGTGGGAACGCCAGCCAGCCCCTCCCCAGTGAGCAGATCCTGTGGGCGCCCGGATGAGGCCCTCAGCCAGACAAGCAGGCATCTCCTGCCAGTGGCATCAGGAGTCTGTGAGCCAGCCGAACCTCCCATTGCTTATCCATTGCTTATCGTTGTCAGTGGTAATTGCCTTTGCTTAAGCCGAGATTCAAGTTCAAACACGCTGACGGAAATGGTAGGACAACCTAAGGCAAGAGGGTACACGGTGCCCTGTGCCTCCCTGGGTGTCTCAGGCCTAATAAAAGCAAAGCCCAGAGGGGGAAGAAAGGAGCCCAACAGCTCAGGTAGTCATACGAGCATAGCCATCTGCAGAGGAGAGAAGGAGGAGACTGGGGGAGGCGGCACTGTGCAGTCCAGCTGAATGACGGTCCTGACTTGTTGGCAGGGGGTTGGTTCACTGGGCCAAGTGCATGTGGACCTGTCTTCCCTGAGCTGAGCCTTCCTGTACCCACAGCCCCTCAGGCCAGTCCTGATGGTCTCCCGTTTCTTGCCAGACACCTGAATGGCCCTTGTGTCCTGGGTATGGTGGCAGTGGCCAGTTCTAGACACCCCCGCCTTGGTGCATGGATTCCCTCAGATGTGTCTTCCCATAGCCTCTTGTGTTCTCAGACCCTCTCTGCCCCCCCCCCCCCCCCACCTTGTCTCTGCCTCTCTTTTTCTTCTATAGCCACTGCCTTTGGGCAGGAGCTCTTCTCCAACACCCCAAGTCCTATACGTGTGACCTGCGACACTCCTCAGTCTGCCCTCAAATCCCCCCCCCCCCCTCCTAGGTGACTGGCTCTGACTGGCTCTGACTCTGGCTCTGCTGCATGTACCTGGGCCAGCAGGAGTCCCAGGAGGGCTTTACAGGTGGAAATGAACAGAGTCTCTGAGGCATGTCACCTGAGGTTTCCTTGGGACCTGTTCCTTGTTAATCTTTTCTTTAGAAAACAGGTTTAGATAGGATTTTTTTTAATGTTTATTTATTTACTTTGAGAGAGAAAGCAGGAGGGGCAGAGATAGAATCCCTGCGTTGTGAGGGAAGAGCCCAACAAGGGGCTCAATACCATGAACCATGAGATCATGACCTGAACCAAGTTGAGCACCCAACCAAGTCAGCCACTGAGCCTCCGCCCCCACTTTTTTTTTAAGCCATGTTGTAGAAGCTGTTACCTGTTGCTGCATAACAAATTCTCCCAAAATTTAGTGGCTTAAACATTTATTATCCCATGGTTTCTGTGGGTCTGGAATTTGGGAGCAGCTGAGCTGGTAGTTCTGGCCCAGGGTCTCTCAGGAGATTGTGGTCACGAGCTTACAACCAGTGGGGGCAGAAGTTCCATTTCCAAGGTGGTTCAGTCACTTGGCTATTGGCAGGAGGCCTCAGTTCCTTACCACGTGGACCCTCCACAGGGCTTCTTGAGCATCCTCACAGTATGGCAGCCGGCTTCCCTCAGGGCCAGTGATTCACCAGGACAGAGAGAGAGAGACACAGACAGACAGGGAGAAGGAGAGCATGCAAGGTGGGAGCCACAGTGTCTCTTAGGAAGCTGTCATGGTCACTTCCATTTTATTCTGTTTACTAGGAGCAGGTCACTAAGGCCCATGCTTGAGGGAAAGGAAACCGGACTCCCAATCAAAGCATCAATGAATTTATGGGCATATTTTGAAACGATTACTAGGGCTAACACTTGTCATGGAAAACTGAAAAGGTACTAAGAAAGTATTCTTAAGAAAAAAACCTCACAGGCAGAGCTACCACCTGCAGACAACCACTGCTGACATTTTGATTGTATGCCTTTCCTGCATTTTATTTTCCGAGTCCAAGCAGCTAAAGGCTTTTTCATGTCCTCACAATCAAACTGTATGTGGGATTTTCTGTTCTCTTTTTCTCATTTCCTTAATATCATGACATAAGCATTTTACGTGCTCACACACTCTAAAAGGCCATTTTTGTTTTACACTGTAATTTTTTTCCATTAAACTTTATTTTGAGATAACCATAGCCTCACATGCAGTTGTAAGAAATAATACAGAGGGAATCGACTGGGTGGCTCAGTCAGTTAAGCATCCAACTCTAGATTTTGGCTCAGGTCATGATCTCACTATTCGTAGGTTCGAGCCCTGCGTTAGGCTCTGCGCTGTCAACACAGAGCCTGCCTAGGATCCTCTCTTTCCTTCTCTCTCTGTCCCTCCCCGGCTTGTGCTCACTCACACACTCTCTCTCTCTCTCTCTCTCTCAAAATAAATAAAAGAATAACCATCAAGCCATCATTATTAAAAGAAAAAAAAAAAAAGAACACAGAGGGATTCCATGCATCCTTTACCCAGTCCCTCCACAATGGTAACATCTTGAAAAACTATATTTAAAGATCTTGACATAGCCAAGATACAGAACAGTTTCATCCTATGAGGATCCCACATTACCCTTTATGGCCACCCTAATACCCCATGCCCTGTCCCTAGTCCTGACAACCATTAATCTTCTCTATTTCTATAATTTTGTCATTTCAAGAATGCCTATGAATGGAATCATAGAATACGTAAGTTTGGGGATAGGCTTTTTTCACTCCACATACTTCTCTGGAGATCCATCCGGGTTTCTGTGACCTGCCAATAGCTCCTTCCTTTCTTTCCTGCTGCGAGCAGTATCCCGTGGCATGATGTCCTGAAATTTACCCACTCACATGGTGAAAAACATCTGGGCCATTTCCAGTTTTCACCTATTACAGGTGAAGCTGCTGGGAACACTGACTGGGGCTCACAGGTTTTTGTGTGAGCGTAGCTTTAATTTCTCTGGGATAAAAGCCCAGGGCTGCAGTGGCTGGGCCATGTGGCAGTTGCATGTTTAGTTGTGAAAATCATGATTAATAGCAGCTTAATTCTTCATCAAGAGAATAGAATGTAATTTATTCTGTCACTGGATACATAGTGTTTCTAAATAACACGCAATTATAAATGATTCTTTACTTCATCCTTAAATTATCCTTGCATTTCCAGCTATTTCCTTGGGGTGGGCTCCCACGAGTGGAGTTGCTCACTGTGGGACAGGAGGTTCTTTCCTGTGCATATTGCCAAACCAGACACTGCTCACTGCTGATGACACAGGCTGTCACACATAGTTTATTAGGCTGGTGTGCCTGTTACTAGGCCGGAATGCTCCGGGGGTTCATGGGCTCATGGGGCCTGTGCAGGCCTGTGGTGGGAGCTGTCTGCTAAGCCAAAGGGGCCACAGGGAAGGGGTGGCAGGGAGAGCGAGTGGAGCCCAGCTGGTCTGGTTGGTGCTTCCCTGACAGTCTTCTGTTATACCCATCAGTGCTGGATGCCAAGGGCCTGGCGCGAAGTTTCTTTAACCAGCTCTGGGAAGTATGCAGCCAGTGGCAGAAGCAGGTGCCCTCGAGTGCCCAGGTTCCTCAGCGGCAGTGGCTGGTCTCCATCCATGCCATCCGGAATACTCGCCGCAAAATGGAGGACCGGCACGTGTGCCTTCCTGCCTTCAACCAGCTCTTTGGCCTGTCTGTGAGTGCTCCACCTCTAGTCTTCCACCTCCTGGCCCCCAAGCAGAACAGCCTAGGAGGCCTTGTGCAGGGGGTGGGGGCCACCTGGGGTTCCCATCAGAGCTGCTAGCCAGAGCCGAAGCAGGAGTAACGGCTGTAGCTGTCATCTGAAGGCCAAGGTGCTAGGTGAGGCAGAGCACTTCCCAGGAGGTCTGAGAGACCCGATTCATCGTCCCATCAGTCCTATTCATTGTCCCATCGTCTGGCTTCTGGGCCAGACCAACCGTGGCCACCTTGCTTTCCCAGCTAAAGGACTGAGGAAGGGGAATGGTCTGCCCAAATCTGTTATAAGGGGAGGCCCCAGGATTCTCTCATTTGCCCCAGACTCACAGTTACTGGGCTCTGCTCTATCTCCAGCACTGGGAGCCGCTGGTACATCGCACCTCATTTTATGCTCCAGCAACTCAGTATAGAAGGTGAAACCAACTCCAGAGAGTTGTCCTTTTCCAAATCTTCCAGTTCCTAATGCTTGAGTCAGGTTGACCTATCTGATGGCAGAGTCCATGCTGATTCTTCCAGACCCACCCCAGTCAGCACCTGGACTCTACCCCCAGACAAAGCCTCTGGCCAGGTCACAGCCTTGGTCAGGGCGAAGTCAGTGTGATTCCCACTGCATTCCCTACCAGGACCCCGTGGACCGAGCCTACTTTGCTGTGTTTGATGGCCATGGAGGGGTGGACGCTGCAAGGTATGCTGCTGTACACGTGCACACCAACGTGGCCCACCGGCCGGAGCTGCCCACAGACCCCGCGGGAGCCCTCAGAGAAGCCTTCCGGCACACAGATGAGATGTTCCTCTGGAAAGCCAAGCGAGAGGTGAGAACCAGTGAATGGGCCTCATGTGCAGTTTGGGGCCAATAGCCATTAGCATCAGAGAGGCCCAGCCCTTGCCGAAGGAAGGAAATCAAAGCGATTGGTGGTGTCAGAAGGTCCTCACTAGGGGCGCCTGGGTTGGGCATCCAGCTTCTGCTCAGGTCAGGATCTCATGGTTCGTGAGTTCGAGCCCCACATTGGGCTCTGCTGACAGCTGAGCTTGCTTCAGATTCTGTGTCTCCCTCTCTCTGCCCCTCCCCTGCTCACACTCTCTCTCTCTCTCAAATATAAATAAAACATTTTTAAAAATTATAAAAAAAAAAAGAAGGTCCTCACTAAACTCTGTTGGCAATCAAATCACTTCATTCTTATGGTAAAAGGGGGCTTGTTTTCCATTTGAATAAAAGTCACATAAAGCATGCATCTGGTCTTGCATGCCTGGCCCCACTGGTGGGTATGCAGGCCTCACAGGGAAGGTCAGTCTATTTTAAAATGTGCCAAGGATTCTCTTTTAATCAGGGATGGCAAGGTGACAGGCACAAACACCTGCCTTGGAAGAAGAGTTTTATTATTTACAGTGCCCAAGAGGAGATATCACACCATGCAAGGCCATATGGGGGGGCACCAGGGTTGGTCAGGAGGCAGAGGGAGAGAGCACAGCATGACTGGAGCCTTTGCTCTGGCCTCACAGGAGGGCCTGGATGAGGCAGAGCAGGCAAGTCACAAGTTTGGATGGTTTGAATAACCTGATGGGCTCTGGACTACAGACAGGGGCAGTCCCCAGCCATCCAGGCCAGGGGAAGCAGCCTGATGGGAGAAACAGAGGAGATGGTTGAGGAAGTGGGTTCAGACCAGCTGGCTCATACATGAAGGTTGCATCCCTGGGGGAAGACATTTCCTGTCCTGGGACAGGCACTCTTTAGAATTAGCAAGTACCCCAGTTTGTCAAAGCATGAGAAAATACAATATGGGGTGCCTGGGTGGCTCAGTCTGTTGAGCATCTGACTTTGGCTCAGGTCATGATCTCATGGTTAGCAAAGAGCCAGCAAAGAGCCTGAAGAGCTGCCAGCAAAGAGCCAGCAAAGAGCCTGAAGAGCCTGCTTCAGATCCTTGGTCTCCCTCTGTCTCTGCCCTTCCCCCGCTTGCGTGTACGTGTGTGTGCGCGCGCATGTGCGCTCTCTCTCACAAAAACAAACATTTTTTAAAAATTAAAAAGAAAGGAAAATACAAAAAATAAAGCCCATGATTAATACCTTCCCTTGCTCACCCAAGCAGAGTCTTGGCAAGCTGCTGGTGTCCACTGGGTATATTCTTTCTTTAGGAATTAGAACCGTGTAGGGGTGAGGCACTTGTTTCTGAAAGAAGCCATCCAGCCCCTCCTCTGTGAACTTAACCACCCACTGAACCTTGCATGCAGAATGCAGAACTTCTGTGGGGCCCTCCTAGCAGCCCCGTGAGGTAGCTACTAAAATTTTGTCCATTTTAGACTTGGAGAAACTGAGGCTGAGAGAGCTTAAAGGATGTGCCCCAGTTGACATGGCTCGTAAGGAGACTTAGAAGGGGGTATACTGGGGCGCCTGGGTGGCTCAGTCGGTTGAGCGTCCGACTTCGGCTCAGGTCACGATCTCACTGTCCGTGAGTTCGAGCCCCGCGTCGGGCTCTGTGCTGACTGCTCAGAACCTGGAGCCTGTTTCAGATTCTGTGTCTCCCTCTCTCTCTGACCCTCCCCGTTCATGCTCTGTCTCTCCCTGTCTCAAAAATAAATAAAACGTTAAAAAAAAAAAAAAAAAAAAAAAAAAAAAAAAAAAAAAGAAGGGGGTATACTGTCCTCAGACACTCTAAGCACGGGCCTCAATGGAAATCAGCAAAGCCATACTTTACATCTTTTTTTTTTTTAATTAATTTTTTTTTTAATTTTTTTATGTTTATTCATTTTTGAAAGAGAGAGAGCACAAGGAGGATTGGGGCAGAGAGAGGTTGGGGGGGGGGGGGGGAGACACAGAATCTGAAGCAGGCTCCAAGCTCTAAGCTGTCAGCACAGAGCCTGACGTGGGGCTCGAACTCACGAACCGTGAGATCATGACCTGAGCCGAAATCTGATGCTCAACCGACTGAGCCACCCAGGCGCCCCCTTTTTTTAGTTTTTTAATGTTTATTTATTTTTGAGAGAGAGAGACACAGAGCGTGAGTGGGGGAGGGGCAGAGTGAGAGGGAGACACAGAATCCAAAGCAGGCTCTAGGCTCTGAGCTGTCAGCACAGAGCCCGACGTGGGGCTCAAACTCACACCCCGTGAATTCATGACCTGAGCAGAAGTTGGACACTTAACCGACTGAGCCACCCAGGAGCCCCCAGACTTTGCATCTTAACAGAAAACCATACAGCATCTAAAACTACAAAGTGGGAGCCTGGTGCAAAGCTGACATGCCTCAGACCTCCTGGTCACTGTCACCCTTGGGAGGTGAAGAAGGCCCTGGAGCTCTGGGCCACCTCCCAAAATAACGATTCACTGAAGCAAGTATTTAAATTAAGTGTATTTTTTTTTTTAATTTTTTTTTCAACGTTTTTTATTTATTTTTGGGACAGAGAGAGACAGAGCATGAATGGGGGAGGGGCAGAGAGAGAGAGGGAGACACAGTATCGGAAACAGGCTCCAGGCTCTGAGCCATCAGCCCAGAGCCTGACGCGGGGCTCGAACTCACGGACCGCGAGATCGTGACCTGGCTGAAGTCGGACGCTTAACCGACTGCACCACCCAGGCGCCCCTAAATTAAGTGTATTATTAATTTAAGATAGCTGAATTGGGATGAAATTGACACATAATAAATTGCACATATTACAAATATACAGTGTACAGTTGGTTCAATAAAAATAAAGTGTACAATTGGATAAGTTTTAGCATTTGTCTACAATAACAGAAGTACCCATCACCCCCAAAGAATTTCTTCCCTGCCTTTGTCACCCCACCCTCCCCAGACAACCACTCTGCTTTCAGACGTAATAGACGATAGAGCTTGTGTTTTCCAGAGTTGTAGATAAGCAGGACCACACAGGATGTGCTCTCCTGTCATGCAGCGTAACCCTTAGGAGACTGACTGTGCCCTGTGTACTTCTGGAGTCTGTTCCTTTTATCTGGCTGAGCACTATTGCAGGAGTCGTTCAGTCTGGACAGGATTGGGCCCACAGTGCCAGCACATGGCTCACCCTTAGCCCTCTCTCCCTTCAGCGGCTGCAGAGTGGCACCACGGGTGTGTGCGCTTTCATTGCGGGAACGACCCTGCACGTCGCCTGGCTCGGGGACTCCCAGGTCATCTTGGTGCAACAGGGACAGGTGGTGAAGCTGATGGAGCCGCACAGACCTGAGCGACAGGTAAGGGGCTCCCTCCCTCCATGCCTGGGTCATCCCCGGCCCCGATCATGCTGGACTGCACGGGTTAGTGGATGGTCAGGTAGGCAAGGAAGCAAGAGGGGCCCTGCACCATCTTCGTAGGGAGATCCTGGTGTTCCTCCAGAGGGAGGGTCCTTCTGCCTGATTCAAGTGGCCAGGGGTTTGTCTGTTGGCAAACAGGATTTGTCTGTTGGCGGAGGGGTCCCCTCCCTAAAGTTGGGGCATTAATAGCCAAGAGTCCCACGTAAGCCCTTCTCACCACAGTGACATGGAGCCCAGAGCTGCAGAGGAGAGGCAGCCCAGGAAGTGGGGTCAAAGTGCAGGGTCGTGCACTTTGTGCATGTGGGCAAGGGGCGGCTGGCCACCTGGGCTGTGGGGGTGGAGGTCTCCAGGGAGGAGGTGATGCTAAGCCAAGGTCAGAAGGAAGCAGGCTTGGGGCTTCACTGGGTAGAGGCTACACTGGGACCCTGAAGTCACTCAACTGTCTGAGCCTCAGGGTCCTCATCTGGATGTAAGGCTGACATTCCTCCTTGGACCACATCTCACAGAGGTGTCCAGTCTGTCTGTCTCTGTAGGATGGTGGGAGTTTGCATACTGGGAAATGCCCGGGAGCCCTGTCCCTGGTCTGCTTTCCCCACATGTACAGGCTTCCACATCAGCACAGAAAACGCCCCCACCTTCCACAGGGCTGTGCAGAGCCCCATCTGTCCGCCATCCTGTGCATGGACGTTGAGATTTCTTCAGTCTTTTTCTTTTTCTTTTTTTTTTTTTAACATTTATTTATCTTTGAGAGAGAGCAGGGGAGGAGCAGAGAGAGGGAGATACAGAATCTGAAGCAGGCTCCAGGCTCCTAGCTGTCAGCACAGAGTGCAATGTGGGACTCAAACTCATGAGCCATGAGATCATGACCCGTGCCAAAGTCGGACGCTTAACTGACTGAGCCACCCAGGTGCCCCGAGATTTCCTCAGTCTTTTTCATGCTAAAGTCCACAGGGCACTAGATGACTTTGCATAGTGTTGCATTGTTCTGGGTCAAGTATGTTAATAGAACGGTTCCTAGGAATGGAGGGATGAGTCAGGGCACTCCCATTTACAGTCTTGGCACTTTTGCCACACTGCCCTCCTCAGGCTGCATGTCCTCTGGCCATAGCCCCACTGACCAGTCTGAGAGGAAGGAAAGTGGTTATTCAGTTTGCATTTCTCTTACAGTATGAGGCCAAGCATCTTCTCAAACACTTAAGATCATTTACGTTGCCTTCTGTGAGAACCCTTCATTCTTGTCCTTTGCCCATTTGTCTCCTGACCTGTTGCTATTTTTCTTATCAATTTGTAGGCATCTGTTATACACCAGGGAGGTCAGCTCCTTGTCTGCAGGGTGATTTGCAAGTTGCCCCCTGCTTTGTCTTTGTTTATGGGCTTCTGCCTTGTAGACATGTTGGTTTTTATGTAACTGAACGGAGCTGTCCTTTTGTGGCTTCTAGATATGGAAAGCACTGCAAAGGAGTGTCAGGCCGTGATCACCAAAACAGCCAGGAATGACAGCATTCCTTGGCCTCACTGCAGCACTGTCTGTGCTAAACCTCCTACATACGCCCTCCCTGTTATATAGAGGAGAGAACTGAGGCTCAGAGAGGTTAAGTAACTTGCCCAGAGCATACCGCCAGGAAGTGGCAGGTGTCCTGTGTCACTCCACTGCCACTGCAGCACTGGGGCATTCGGCCCTGCTCCCTGGTGGACCCTCCTTCCCTGAGATGGGCAGTCAGGTGAAATGCTGCCTAAGTGAGGACTAGCTGCAAGCCTCTGCTCAGGGTGCCTGGCCTGCTCCTGCCCACCCTCATCCCTACAAGCTTGGCATCCTGTGCCTCCTCTGCAGCCCGGTGAGGACTTTTCTGGCAGTGTCTCCCCAGCACTGCCTGAGCCCTGCAGAATGACACCACAGCAAAGATCACAGACTGACAGCCATGCTCAGTCCTGGCTCCACCCTTTCCAAGCCTTGAGTGCCTTGTCTGTGAAATGGGGTTCCCAGGAGATAAGAATGGAGTGTCCTGGTGCACATGGGGTGCTGGGACCACAGCTGGCATGGGAAAAGCCTGCCAAAGTGTCTGTTCTTTCATTGATCTGCACCCTACATGGCTACAGAGACTAGATTCCAGGGCCCTCTTGGCCCCTGCCAGCCACTCCCGGCTAATGAGCCCTGTGATCCCAAGCTTAGCCTGTCACCTACACCCTTTGAGAAGTCATCAAAGACCGGCTCAAAGGTCTCCCACGAAAAATAATCACCATCACACTGGTCACGAGAGTGGGAAACTAGTAACAACCTAGTGAGCCACAGTGAAGGGCAGTAAGGGTCTGGCAGCTGCTGAAACCGGCTCTGAGGCACATGTGGGGACCGCGTGGCACTCTGCCTTGTTCTGCTGCTGTCTGGACAGAGCCTTGCTGCCACTGGATTCAGTTCAGGCCAATGAACAGTTAGCACCTACTGTGCACAGGACACTTTGCTGAGGCAGTGAGCCTTCCAGCACCTCTCAGACTAATGGGCAGCTGCAAGCCATAGTACTTGGGCAAAGTGTTGGGAGATGTGGAAGAGGGAAATGAGCAGGAAGGAGGCATAGAGCCCAATCCTGATGGCAGGTGGGACCCCAGCAGGCCAGGGGTGGAGTCCAGGAGAAAAGGGCAGGTTTAGCCAGGACCAGCCACTGAGAGACCGAGGGCTCCTGCTTCTGTGTCAGGAGGAACTTCACAAGGAATTACTAGAAGCTTCTAGAATGGTCAGACCACCAGAGGGCAAGGTGAGAGCTGGGTCACAAAAGAGGCCGCTGCAGTCACCTGGCCAGCTATGGGGAGGAGGACCTGCCTGGCAAGGCAGCATCAGGAGGGATGGAGAAGAATCCAGGCTTTTGAGGATGGGGAAAGGGCCTTACGCTTCTAAGAGGTTGGCGATGCCATTAGCCAGGGGCGCCGGGGGCCAGGGAGGACAGGGTGGGGTGTTCCCTGTGAGTGCAGAGTCTGGAGGGGTGGGTAGGATATCCTGTGATGACAGGCAGGCCCTGTGAGTGCAGAGTCTGGAGGGGCGGGTAGGATATCCTGTGATGACAGGCAGGACTGGGGACATGGGCCTGGGGGCTGCATGCTCACAGAGCTGAGACGTGTGTGGGAGCGAGCATGTGGCAGGAGAGTGGCCCTATCCTATCAGAAGTAGGGAGGTGGGGAACACAGCAGAGGGAAACCCAGCAGGAGAGCCTAGGGGTGGCCGAAGCGCAGTGCAGGGCACGATACCTCTGCAGCTGACCTCGGTGCCAGCCAAGCCCAGGAGGAACTGACCACTGCCTGGGCAATGCGCAGGTGAGCGAGGCCACTCAGTCAGGGGGCAGAAGGGAGGCCGGAGGGCCATGAGGGGAAATGGCTGGACAGGGCAGCCTCACGGAAGTGGGGGCCCAGGGGCCCAGCTGTGCAGAGCCTTGTATTCCAGGTTGAGTAGGAAATGGCCATTGATGGGAACCCACTTGGCCACCGGCTCTGGGCTCAACCTTGGAGAAGCTGTTCAGGCTGGTGGAGAGGATAAGGTAGGAGGACAGCTGAGGGGCCTGGTTCAGGTTTCATCCAATCCTGCCAGGTGGCCACGTGTAACACAGGCTTGGGCTCGTCCCAGCAGCTTGCAAGGAAGAAAGTATTCCCAAGTGAAAGGTGAGACAGCTAGAGGGGGGGTCGGGGGGTCGGTGACTATGGATGGTCTGGCTGTGTTCACCCTATAACTGAGGTAGCCCTTGCTGTAACTGAAGGACGTCTAGGTTATTCATGGTTTTCTGCAGTTCCACTAACGCCTCATCTGGGCGTTGTTTGAGAATCGCAGCCCCCAGCACTTAGAAACCAGCTCAGCTCAGGGCACTTGGGTGGCTCAGTCAGTTTAGCATCTGACTTTGGCTTGGGTTATGATTTCACGGTTCATGGCTTCGAGCCCCGCATTGGGTTCTGTGCTGACAGCTGGGAGCCTGGAGCCTGCTTCAGATTCTGTGTCTCCCTCTCTCTCTGCCTCTCTCCCCTGCTTGCGCTGTCTGTCTCTCTCTCTCTCTCAAAGATAAATAAACATTAAAAAAGAAGAAACCAGCTCAGCTCCACTCAGGCAGCAGCACCTGGCACCCTTCCCCATGGGTGCACCCCAGCCCCCACTCTGGCTGTCCCCCACAGGATGAGAAGGAGCGTATTGAAGCTCTGGGCGGCTTTGTGTCTCACATGGACTGCTGGAGAGTCAACGGGACCCTGGCCGTGTCTAGAGCCATCGGTAAGGAGACGGGAGACAGGGGGCAGGAGACAAAGGCCTCATGCCTGAGGCCCAGGGGCTCACATAGCTGTTGGGGACAGCAGCGTCCTGTGCTGATAAAGCACCTATGGTCTGTGGGGCCATGGAATCAGACTGAGATTCCTCAATCTGGTAAATTGAGAGAGTACAGGTGCAGACCCCTTAGAAACTTCCATCTCACACAAATAATCACAGAAGTTAACCTTTACGTGATTATCTCCTCATTAATAACAGTTCCCCAGAAAAACCTACCAGGAGGTCCTTGGCTAGCTACTGTATGTGCTGAAAGGTCATAAATGAGGATTGTCCTCCCCTCCCCCATTCATGCTGATGATTCCTTTTTCTATCTTTAAAAAAAAAAAGAAAAGCAGCCCCCTCTCCCCACAATCCTGTTTTCTCAGCATCCTACAGCTGCTGGGCCTCACTCTGGGCTCCGCAGCCACGGCGCTGCCTCCAGGTACCTAGGCAACACTCCATTCCTGCTAACCCCCTCAAGGTGACATGTCTCCTCCCAGCCTCCGGACACACGCCATCCTATCCTTAAGGCCACCTGCGGTGCCTGCCTTATAGCCCTTCCCCCTGCTGCTGCTGCCTATTGGGTCTCTGGCACATCCGGGTGCGGAGGCAGCAGGATGGGCTTCTCCAAAAGTGGAGGCACCTTCAAAGGAGGGGGACACCCTAGGCAGTTCTGTGTCAGCGGTGTGGTCTGGTGCACACCCCTGGGCAGGAGCAGAAGGAGGGGGATCAGTGGGCCTGGGCAGTTTGTGAGGAGACAGAGGTGGTTTCGAGTCGCACTTTAAAGGTAAAGCCACCAGGACTTGCTAACGAATTGGATGTGGGCCCTCAGGGAGAGGGACCTGGGGGGAAGGGAACCTGCAGACCTGAGTATAAGGGAGGAAAAGTGAGGTCCTTTACCTCAGTCATCCCCTCTCTCGGGCCCAGCTCCACTGGAAGTGAAAAGGCTGTTTTGTAGAGCTGACCTTTGGTCTGGCTGGGTTCTAACTCTGCACCCAATAGGTCTGCCACATTGCCCTTAGCACCACATGAAATTATCCAATTTCACTGGTGAACACGGGCGTCGGAAGAGGGTGGCCACAGTGAGGCCCCGGGCCTGGCTGGACTTGGCAACAGGAGGCCTTTCTCTCCTGTGCCCAGGGGACGTCTTTCAGAAGCCCTACGTGTCAGGAGAGGCCGACTCAGCCTCCCGGGAGCTGACAGGCTCCGAGGACTACCTGCTGCTGGCCTGTGATGGCTTCTTCGATGTCGTCCCCCACCAGGAGGTCGCGGGCCTCGTCCAGAGCCACTTGGTCAGGGAGCAGGGCAGCGGGCTGCAGGTTGCTGAGGAGCTGGTGGCTGCAGCCCGGGAGCGGGGCTCCCACGATAACATCACAGTCATGGTGGTCTTCCTCAGGGACCCCCGAGACCTGCTGAAGGGCAGGGCCCAGGGGGTAGGAGACATGCCCGCTGGCCTCGCAGAGCCAGGGACTGATGCTCCACAGAGACGCTAGGAGGTGCAGGCTCCCTGCCCCTACCCCGTAACCCTCCCCCTCAGATGCCTTAGGACCCAACAGGTGATGGTGGACAGGTGGGTGCCACCCTCACAGTGCTTTCCCAGGGTCCCAAGTCTCCCGTGCTGCTTGCATTGGCCCATCCTGGTGGCTGTGGAACTGGACTGGGTGGTGGGGGATGTGCCCTGCTCAGACAGGCAGTGGGATGGCCTTGTTCTCTGAAGGAGGCCTAGGGAAGAGACCTCACCAAAGAAAAGACGACCCAAGAAGTGGAGCAGCTCTTGCTCCCAGCCCCATCAGGTAGGGGGCTCAGGTGGGGACCACAGCCAGACCAAAGATGCTGGGCATGTGCATGGGGCAGCAGGATGCTGCATGAGTCCCCAGGCAGACCCAGGAGCCACGGACATTTCCAAGTGCGACATGGGTGTCCAGCACAGGTTTCTCACTTGCTCCTCACTGGCCACCACTGGGAGGCTTGTCTCCGCTGACGCACCTGGCCTCCCGAGCCAGCTTCCCAAATTGGGGAGAATGGAGCACCAGGGACCTGGTCTGCAGTGAATGCTCACAGCCCCCAGCCTCCCTGGGTCCCTCCCGTCCCACACACACCCAGTGAGAGGAAGGTCAGAATGACGATGAGGTGTGTGTCTTCAGTTTGTGGTCTTTTTTTTTTTTCCAGGACAGTTGAACTCAGAAGCAGTATTTCAGGTTTTTGTCTTTGTTTTGTCAGTGCCAAGGTGACCTGTTGTGTCATGTAACTTAAGCAGAGCTTAGCATTTATTTTATTCTTGGAAACCTTAAGTATTGATTTTTTTTTTTTTTTTGGAAGAAACTTCTTTTGCAGTATTACTGATTTTTTTTTCCTAAATCAGGATTGAAGCAAACACTTTTCCAGGTGGTGTTAATAAGCCATTCAAGTGCCTTAAACAGCTTTATGTGAGGCTAGAACCGCCAGGCCTGGGATGGATTCTACTAGGCATGTTTAAGTTTTTACAAGAGCAGGATTTATTTTGTTATAGTGGCATGATTTCAGCTAGAATTCTTCCCACTCCACCTCCTTTCTGCCCCTTTGTGATGCGATTTGCTGCTGACAGTCAGCAAAGCAGCTGAAAGAGCATGAGCTATGCTGCACAGCCTGGGCCAGACCTAGGGGCTCTGGGAGTTCGGGGTGACCATGGCACCTCCCCCAGCCTCCCTACGCACCTCAGTCCTGCTGCCCATGTCTCTGGCTGGTCCCCAGGCTGAGGAACTGAGCTCCATGAGCAGACTTCTCATTTGACTGGAATGTCCTAGAACGTCTCGTGTTGGTAATCGAATTGGTTTCCTTGGGAAACACACTTATGAGGCCTTGGCAAGTCTGGAGGCAGCCTGGGGGGTTCTGGCTCTGTTTGGAGTCTGTCCATCCACCTGCCCCACAGCTCCCCAAACCCCTCCTCCTGTTTCTTGCCCACCATGGCGGCACCCTCTGCTACCTTGCTTTGCCCACAGCCTGACCACTTGGGGGAGAGCTCTACGTTCCCTAGCATGCCCTGGGCAGGTGAGGCTCAGAAGCCACGAAGCTTGGGTGACTCAGACTACTCACATCCAGTGAGGCAGATATAGCATGTGTGTTGAGCTAGAAGTGGCAGGGCTGGGTGAAGAGTCCAGCAGAGAGGGGTCTCTGTGGGAGGACCCAGGCCTACGGGTCTGGGAAGAGCAGTGGGTGGCTTTGGAGGCTCGTGGAGAATGTCACTGGGAGGTGGGCAGCAGGAGGAAGCTTGGCACTGCGTCCCCCAGGCCAGAATCCACCTGCAGTAGCAAGGCTCCAGGAAGGTGGGAGCTGGGAGAGCCTTGGCAGCATTCATCAGCCCAGGGAAGGGCAGACTTGGTAAGAGCCACCCCCCGAGGCCCGAGGGCTGTGCAGCAGGGAGGGTGGGAGCCAGCTCTGGGCAGGCAGGGGGGCAGTGGGGGATGCCGCCCACAGGTTCAGCACTTACCCTACTCTCACCTCAGGGATGAAGAAGCCAAGATGATGTGGTCAGTGCCATGCTCAAGGGCTCGTGACAGAAAAAGTATCTTAAATGTAGTCACCGCAGTTCAGAGAAGGTTTGGTGGGAGCCAACAATGACCTGGTATTGCCGCACTTAATCTGAAGGCCCTGCTGCTTTCTGGGGGCCAGAAGCCCCCTCTTTGGCCCTTCCCAGCGCAGGGCCGGCAAGAGATGGCATGTGGCCCCTACCAGCCTGGCTGCCCCTGAGCATGACCTTAACAGAGGAAAGAGGTGTGGGCTTGTTTTTCTCATTTCTTTGCTAATCTTATTCTGGGATTGCCATCAAGAGTGGGGTTTCACCTGTGGAGTCTGGACTCCCCACGTGGTGGTCTGATTCCTGCCCAGACTCAAGGCTCCACCGGGAGATCTCTCCAGGCTCGTCCCAGTGCCCACCCCTCTTGTCTGTGAGAGGCCCTTGCCATCTGGTGCTGCTCAGCCTTGCCTTGAGGCGGAGGGAGCCCTTGTTCCCACTGCACAGATGCTGGCTTTGTGCAAGTATCTAGGCATAGAGGTCTCTTCCCTCTTGACCAGGGAGGACTGGGAGCCACTGGGCATCTTCAGCCTCTGAAAGTCCTGGCCCACCTCCTTGTCAGGCCACAGTCCCAAGAAGGCCTCTAGCCAGGACCCCAAGTCTAGAAGCCTCAGTCCCCTTCTCAAATCCCCACTTTGCCACTAGCTCATTATATGAGCTGAGCAAGTCGTGAGCCTCCTTGGACCCCCTTTTCTCCTTTATAGGACACAGGGTTGCACGGAATCTGTGCAGCAGATCTTGGAATTTTGGAGGTTCGGGGCCCATCGAGGGCAAGCCTGGCACATCCTGGAGAGCTGCTGCCAGTGCTAAGGAACCCTCCCCTTCTGCTAGTGGGAGGGGTGGTTAAGTATCATTAGTGTCTATTCTTACAATTAAGTGGGTTGGAAAGGAATGGAGCTACAGTTGCTAGCCGTATAAGGAACACAGAAGCCGGAGAGAGGGAGCCCTGCTTTTACAGGTAGAGCGGATCCCAAGCCAGCAGGAGGAGGAGAGGCAGACAGGCTCAGCTGCCTCCTTCTGCAGGTGTGAGGCTGAAGGGCAGGGCACAGCCAGGGTCTCCCTTGCCTTTTAGTCAAGCTCCCAACCTGCTGAAATCCAGAGGCAGATGCATGGCCTCCCTGACCCAGCTTGTCCTCAGCATCCAGGACTAGGAAAGGGGTGTGCTTTACTGGGGACAGCGATGGGGGCAGGCCTCACTGGGGAAGCACAGGCCCTCTGAGGTCCTGAGCCAGCCTTTGGCCACAGTCCTATCTCCCCCTACCCTTTGAAACCAGCATGTGGCCCTCGTCCCTACCCTTATAATGCCAGTTCTGAGTTCCAGCTTGGGTGTCTGGCCACCTCAGCAGTAGTCCCAGGGCTTGGGTCACAGCTCTGGCAGTTCCTAGGCCTGGCCCCGACAAGAGCCAAATGGGCACCTAAGGGCCTGTGCAAAATAAGCTGTTTTTGGTTTAATTCTGCCTGTAGCCCAAAGGAGGCAGCCCCAGGAGGCCCACACTTTTCGCCGAGGCTCCACAGCTTTGCCAAATGCGCCGAGCTTTGCCATTCACATGCCATGCCAGCCTTGCCAAGGGTTTATTTGTGCGTGTCTCAGCAGGGCTCCTGGGAGAGGTGTTCTCTGCAAGGGGCATCTTGTTCCAAGATGGGACTACTATTTCCCCTGTGTGCAGGGGCAAGTCCCAGGAGGAGAGGCCCAGAAACACAGTCTCTTCCCAGGGGTCACTGTGCTCAAGTGTCAATAAACCACGAGTTTTGAAACCCTGTCACCTGAGTCCTGCCTTCTTTTCTCACCGCTCAGCAGCTGGTGCCTGAGTATCCAGAGTATGTTTAGGAGCTGCTGGGGTGCTGAGAGACCATCTACTAGTCTCCCCACAAAGCCAGCAGACTAATTCAGGAGAAAGCCCTGCTAGCCCACGCCCCCCCCCACAGGGGACCTCACATGATTGGGGAGCCCCCAGATGCCTGAAGTGGCCCAGGGACACTGAGGATGAGGACCCCCCTGCGAAAACACTCAGAAGGGAGAAAGCAGGTCAGCATCTGCCAGGTCTCTTGTGCTCCTGGCTGAACTTAGACCCCCAAGGAATAGGAAAACATTCCAAAATGCCTCCATGCAGCCACTGCTGAGCCATGGCCCCAAAATGCTGCCTGAACTCCCCAAAATGTGAGGGGGCACTTGTGCTTCGGGGTTAGTTGGGGCCAACTAGTTGGATTGCTGTATCCCTTCCTCCCCTCCAGCCCGGCCTTGGATGCCGAGCCTTTGTCCCCATTTAGGCCTTGCCAGACTAGCTTCTAGTCCCTTCCCAAATCACCCTGAGAGCTTTCCATGCCCCTCCGGCTCCCAGCCCCATTGCAAGGGAGGCAGCTTTATCTGTCTCAATCATGTCACTGAGAGGGGGCTGGGGCTCCCAACCAGGCCCTGAGCCCCACCCCCCAGCCCCACCTACTCATCCATCTGTCTTCCCCCTGCCCGGTCCCCTCCTCCTCCTTGGAAGCTCCCTGCAGAATCTGCCCAGCAGAACCTCGTTCTTAAGTATATGCTGTCTTGATTGTTCACAAACAAATTGCTTCACAGTTCTATATCTCATTGCTATAGCCAGATGGTGGCTCCACACCACCCCCCACCCCACTGTCACTGAGCTTGGGGCCTGGGATAGCACCCTCTCTGGAGCCACAGGGTAGTGGTGGGGGAGACCTGAAGGACTGAGCACCAGGCAGGCAGGGATTGAACGGCCTCTGGGGCAACTGGGTGTCATTCACCTGCCAGACCAGGCCATCATGGTGGCAGGTAGGGGCTGGGGATATCAGCCAGGCTCTCTGCCAGCAGGGAGACAGACCTATACCCAGAAGCCAAGTCTGGCACAGACAACTGTCTGCCTCCAGGAACGATGAGAGCAAGGTGGTCAAGACTGGGTCTTGTGCCCAGTGGGTAGAGACCTCAACCTGGAGAAGCAAGTCCAACAGCCAGCAGAGCCAGGGAGACAGAAACTGGAAGCCATCTAGGAGGGCTGATGACTACCTTGCCCCAAGAGTTCCCCTTAGAGGGTCCCAGAACTCCTAGCTACTTCCTTCTGGTCCCACATGGCCCTCCCATTCTTGCCAGGCTGGACTGGGGCAGAGAAAGCGTCTAAACCAATCGAGGTCAGGGCGTCAGGCTCACACTCAAAGCCACACTTCATCTTGGGTCTGCTTCTGGGGACTTGGGCCAAAGAAGTCCCAGACATCTGCGTGTCCAAGGCCAAGCGGTGGGTATAACCTCAGAGCAGCCCTGGGATTGCTCCAACCTGGGCAGACAGTCCTGGACAAATGCCAGATCTGGCCACAGCGCAGGGGGCTTTGGTGGCCCCACTGCCCATCCCAGGCAGGCCCCTTAGTCATTATGGCTGTGGCATCAGAGACCACCTCCCCCCCCTTCCCCTCCTCTTCCCTCTCTTCCTCCCCCTCCCCTGTTCCTTCCTGAAATTATAAAAGTAATATGACAACATGACAAAACTTGGGAAAAAAGATATAACAAGATAACCAAGGTAAGAAACATTTAGAACTGCAGCTTAAAAAAGAAAACCTCCTGAAAGGAAAGGCACCTTTTTGCCCAGAGAGACAAAAGAAAACAATATAGAGTCACTGGAGATGAAACAGATAAAATCCAAGAGCTATAAATCTTAGAGTCCAAGCTGTACGTACACATGATGCAACATGGGACATTTAATGTCTGTTTGCAGCATTTTGTTCTCCGTGAACCGAGGCCTCACTTTGTGAAGCTGTTTCTCGGCAGCTTCTGCTAACGTTTGGGAGGCCTGGGCCACAGCCAGCGACATTCCCTTTCATGGCAGCCTCTCCTCAGCCTCGGGGCTCAGCCAGGGTGCCACACATAGGCCACCGCGTGCTGTCCATCTCTCCATGCCTGATTCTGACAGTGCAGCATGCCCAGGTGGGTCGTTCCCTGTTCAAAATAAGGAGTATACAACATAAACACCTTGAGAATCGGTGTCAAAGATTTACCACATATGCATATCTCCCCACACACCATTACACTGTTCATCTGGCCTTTTTATGAAAATGGGACATTGCTGTACACATTCTTCACATTTTTGTCACTCAGCATTGTTTCTCCGATTTCATCCATGCTGTGTGGGTCTCTGGCCTTTTGCAGAAACAGCTGCTATGAACATTCTCAGTGGGCCTCCTAGTACCCATATGCAAGAGTTGCTCTAGGGCATATACCCAGGAGTGAAACCATTGGGTAGGACTGGCCACAGAATTTGCAGGACCCAGTGCAAATCAAAACACAGACCCCTTGATAAATTATTAGGAATTTCAACACAGCGGCAGTAGAGCAGTAAGGCAGGCGTGGCCCATGTGATTACACAGGCGTGTGGCCAGGAGGCCACTCTGCCACTGCCTCTTCACCCACCCAAAAGGCTCACAAGGGCTTGTGCCATACAGATGGCAATACACTGAGAGTCCACTGTTCCACATCCTCACCAGCACTTCCTTGTTTCCATCAGAGTTTTTAATTTTTGTCAGTGGTACATGAAATGGCATCTCCTTGTGGTTTCAGATTGCATTTCCTTGGTTACCCGAGAGGGTGAGCAACTTATGTGTGTATTGACGGGTGACTTTTTAAAATTATTTTTTAATGTTTATTTATTTGGGGGGTGGGGGGTGCAGAGAGAGACACACACACACAATCCTAAGCAGGCTCCAGGCTCCAAGCTGTCAGCACAGAGCCTGATGTGGGGCTCAAACCCACCAACC
Source organism: Panthera onca (assembly GCF_046562875.1). Lineage (NCBI taxonomy): Eukaryota > Metazoa > Chordata > Mammalia > Carnivora > Felidae > Panthera > Panthera onca. The sequence continues at coordinate 29,095,870 of NC_138350.1, read as the reverse complement.
ATGAGATCATGACCTGAGCCAAAGTCAGATGCTTAACTCATTGGGCCACCCAGGAGTTCCTGGGTAACTTTTTTTTTTTAAGGAACAGGGGACAGAGTTGTTGCCTTGTTCTGTTCTCGCCCCTCAGTGACCACACGGCTTGGGTAGGTTACTCCCCTTCCTGGGGATTTCTTTTTCTTACCTGAGCAACAGAGATGCTGCTTTGCAGTTCTGCCATTAGATACAATCCTTAAGTCAGGAGCTGTATTCTCTTCATCTTTGTATCTTCGGCTCAAGGCCTGGCCCCAGGATGGTGTTACAGACTGTCACTTCTGCTGAATGAAGGCTAAAATTCACCAGGTAGTTCTGTAATATCAACAAAGGCAGACAGGTGAGGGAGCCTCCCTCTGGAAGCAAGAGAGGCAAGCAGAGGGGCAGAAAGCAGAGACCTGGTTCAAAGCCAGCCTCTGCCAGTCTCTGCAACCAAGGGAACATCACTTCTCTGAGCCTCTGTTTCCTCACCTGCAAATCGGGATGATGACAGATCCCTCCTAGGGTTGCAGTGAGGATTGATTTAGATGGTGGAATCAGTGGTTACTCTTTTCACCTCGCCCCTGGAGTTCTAGGATGCATCCCCCACACCTGACCTGCAGGGGTCGCTCTTCTCTCTGGGCACCAGATCTTTCTTCTGTCAATGAGGGGAGTGGGCCATCATTGATTCCCCACCAACGGGCCACTGAGTTACAGAGGCAGAGGTTCAAAGTTGGAAAGTAAATCTGACCAAGCTAGGGCTCCAGCTGAGATGGGTCAACATGTGCCCCCTTGTTTTGGACTGAGATACAGTTTATAACAACAAAGCCTTTCAGTGTTGACCATCTGAGACCTGTGTGATAAGCTTAGGGGAAGGTCATGATATATTGCTGGAAACTTCGATGTCCCTTCTCATCCCCCATTCACTGGTGCCCTAACACATGTGTCCTTCCACTGAGCTGCTGAGCAATCCATGGAGAGCAAATACAGGATTGCCAGTGCACCCCACCTGTGCCGAGTGACCACTGGTGGGCAAGGACTGGGTCTCGGGCTGCTCCTAGACAATGTCCTGGAAAGTCTCCTGGACACTTCTGACTCAGTGTGTCCAAAACTCACCACACTCTCCACAAGCTCCACCTCATCTTAGGGATTGGTGTCACCATCCTCCACCCTAGTGCCCACAACAGAACTCAGGAACCACCTCCACCCACCTCCCCCCACCCTGCCAACCCCTCCTCCCCTCTGGTAGCTCTGAAGGGAGCCATGTAAGGAGGTCCATGTAATCTATTATCCACAAGGTGACACCTCTGAGAGTGAGCGAGGACCCTATTAATGATTGAACTGGGACAACAGCAAACACTTGGATGTCTCGGTGCATAACTGTGTATAAAAGTAGACGTGGACAATGAGTAATGTAATTACCAGGGCACTGCTGCTGTAGCCAACGATGGAACACAGCCTAGATCTCCACCAGCTGGAGTTGTTCATAGGGTGCAATCTTACTCAGCATTTGAAATGCTGCTCCTGGATTTTAGGAGGCTTAAACAAAAAGAAAAAAAAAAGGAAATTTAAATAATTAGAAAAATATGAAAATTAGGAGAAACTCTTGAGAAAAATGTAAAATGACAAAAGCAAAATACAAAGCATATGAAAGTATGTGCTAACTATGTACATAACTGTATAAATATACAAAGAAATGTGTATATTCTACACACACATAGAAAAGGGTCCAGGGACAGCTCAGTCAGTACAGCATGCAACTCTTGATCTCAGGGTTGTGAGTTCAAGCCCTGCTTTGGGCATAGAGCTTACTTACTTACTTAATTAATTAATAGGACCCAAAGGAACTACCACAATTGGAATCATAATTACCTCTGGGTGATTGAATTTCTATTTTGATTTTGTAGTACTATTTTTGTATTTTCCATATTTTTGGTAAGAATGTTTTACTTAAAAAAAATTTTTTTTCTGGGGCGCCTGGGTGGCGCAGTCGGTTAAGCGGCCGACTTCAGCCAGGTCACGATCTCGCGGTCCGTGAGTTCGAGCCCCGCATCAGGCTCTGGGCTGATGGCTCGGAGCCTGGAGCCTGTTTCCGATTCTGTGTCTCCCTCTCTCTCTGCCCCTCCCCCGTTCATGCTCTGTCTCTCTCTGTCCCAAAAATAAATAAAAAATGTTGAAAAAAAAAAAAAAATTTTTTTTAATCTTTATTTATTTTTGACAGTGAGAGAGACAGAGTGCAAGTGGGGGAGGGTCAGAGAGAGAGGGAGACCCAGAATTAGGAGTAGGCTCCAGGCTCTGAGGTGTCAGCACAGAGCCTGATCGATGTGGGACTCAAACTCACAAACCATGAGATCATGACCTAAGCTGAAGTCTGATGCTTAACCAACTGAGTCACTCAGGTGCCCCATGAATGTTTTACTTTTTAGATCAGAAGGAAAAAAAGGTTTTTAAAAATTTTTTTAATTTATTTTCAGAGAGAGACATTGAGCATGAGTGGGGGAGGTATAGGGAGAGGGGGAAAGAGAATCCCAAGCACTGACAGTGCAGAGCCTGACTCGGAGTTTGATCCCACACAGGGCTCGATTCCATGAACCGTGAGATGATGACCTGAGCCGAAATCAAGAGTTGGACACTCAACGGACTAAGCCACCCAGGTGCCCTGGAAAAAAAATATATTTAATATCACTTCAAGACACCAAAACAGTTCATTTCTTCACAAGTGCTTCCTGAGCCCACTGGTCTAGACTTTCCAGGATCCAGGGACAGAGGCCCTTTCTCTGGGGTGCCACCTTGATAAAAAGAAAAAGGCTCAGGCCAGACTCTGGGTTCCCCAGGGGCAGTGTGGTTGGGGGAATGGAGAAAGCTGAGAAGGCAGGCCTCCCTGGAAGGGAAGAGTGGGCATCAGGGCTGTGGGTGGAGTTGTAAAGTGGCCACAGGTGTTGGTGATCAATACCATTCAGTAGGCTAGTGGCCAAGGGTACAGTGGTGGTTACACCGTGGTCTGTGCTGAGAGATGACCACTGGGCCAGGAGAGCCAAAAGGAACCTGAGTGAGCAAGCCCTGAGGAGCTGAGGAGGGAGTTAGCACTTCCTGAGGGTCCTGAGCTTGAGACGCTGTGCATGCCTCATTCAGTTATAACTGAGGCCCTGAAGGTCTTTGCCATCCCTGCCTAGAGGCTCAGTGCAGCCAACCCAAGGTCATTGCCAGTGTGCAGCAGAACTCAGGTTGCCTTCTCCTAGAATCAGCACCGGGCTCCCCACCTCTGGTCATCACCTGCTGTGGCTGTGCCGAGGGAAACTGCGGGATAGCGTGTGGTGTGGTGTTAGAAAGACAGCGCGCTGTGTAGCTGCCCATGTGGCTGAGTCAGAATAGAATAAATCTGTTAGAATTCTGCGTATGCTGGTAATTACTCTCAAACATGCTTTACCGAAATTTCTCCTCTCAAGAGCTGACCGGTTGCTTCATTTAGAAGATAAATACAGAGTCAGCAGGGGTGGGAGCCTGTGCTCCCACCCCCACCCCGGTGTGGCTGGAGGAGAAGAGGGTGTGGTGTGAGCAGATCCTTGGCGGACTAGGGGCCTCCAGTGCGGCACGGAGGTTTCTCTATTCTTCAGTAGTAACAAGCCCTCAATTGTCTCTGAGGGTGGGGGCGGGGCAGTAATTGCATTCACATTTTAGCCAGCCCTCTGTGGTGGGTGGAACTGCCTGAGTTGGTGTGTGTGACCGCTTTGCAAACGGTCCTTGAGACCATGCTGTGCTTGCCCCGCGTGTAAACGTACTGCACATGTAAGTAGGGCAATCTAAGTTTGATAAAGGGATTATTTACCAAAGTGTGGGAAAGGTGTGGGGAAACCGGAAAGCACAGAGTGGCGGCGGGGCGCCAGCTAGCGCAGGGGCTGTCGCCCTTTCTGGGCCTGGAGGGATGAGAGGAGGAGCTGTGTGGAGAGCGCCCCCTGCAGGAGCTGTGAGGAGAAGGGCCAGCCTGGTGCAACCCTGTCGAGGAGCTAGGGAGTAAACACCCAGAACTCAATTCTTCTTCCTCTTCCAAATTCCAGCGTCCCCTAACCAAACTCAAGCAAAAACCTGCCTGCGGATGCCCAACAGGTTCCAAGGGAGACGGGCAGTGGTTATGAAGGGCATCCGGCACCAATTAAAACATACCTTAAAAACATAGTTACCCTCAAAAGTTACCCTTAAAAACATACTCTGTAGGTAAAAGGATAAATTATTGTACATTCTTTTAATGGATTCCAATGTGTCAGTTTAAAAGATTGTGGAAGATTTCTTATGCTCAGACCAAGAAAACAAGCAATGAAAATATATCAAACTATCCTACTTCAATATTTAAAACTGTATAAATATACATGAGTGTGCTCTTTTAAACATTTTTTTTAACGTTTATTCATTTTTGAGAGAGTGTGAGGGGGAGGGGCAGAGAGAGAGACAGAATCTGAAGCAGGCTCCAGGCTCTGAGCTGCCAGCACAGAGCCCGATGTGGGGCTCAAACCCACAAATTGTGAGACCATGACCTGAGCCTAAGTCAGGCACTTAACCAACTGAGCCACCCAGGTGCCCCAACATGAGTGTGCTCTTATAAGCACAGAAAAGAAGTCTGGTTACCTCTTGGAGGTGGAGTGCAGGCGGGTATCTATAAACCTTCATGCCTTGCTTTACATGCTTTGCATTATTTGAATTCGTAAACATGAGTGTGAAATGTTTTTGTAATTTTAAAAAATCATAAAATAGAAAGAAAGGAAAGAAACTCTTGGAAGCCAGAAAGAGTGAATGGGCTGAAGAGGCTGAGGCAGGGAGAAACTGAGGGCCACTAGCCACAGAGAGGCCAGGCCAACAGTGGTCAGGACCAACTGAAGCAGTGGAAGTAGGGATGGAGTGGAAGGCTGGCTTGCAAAGTGCTTGAAACCCTCCTCCTCTTCCCTCTCCTCCCTCCCTCTCCCTTCCTTTCCCTTGGAGATGGCAACATGGCTGGAAGCCAAGGAGGCAGCTGGTATGGTTGGAAAATCAGTTACACACAAGGGGATTGAACAAATATATTGAGGATAATGGGAGCCAGGTTTTTCTCACTGTTGGAGGAGAATTACAAATGTGGAAAGGGGGCAGGCCTGAAGAACTGGAGCTATCAGGGTGAACTGTATGTGTGTGTGTGTGTATTGTATATATGTATATATAAGTATATATATACCTATATATAAAAAATATGTATTATATATTGTATAATATACACATATATTTGTATATGCATATGTATGTATATGTATATATGTGTGTGTTTATGTATGTGTGTGTATGTATAGATGGATAGATATACAAATACATGTTTGTGTGTGCATACTTTTTCCCTAGCACTGCCCGCTGAGAAGGCCTAGATAGCAACAAGCACATCAGGCACCCAGATCTTGATTTCTAAACATTATCCTTCACCAAAACGAATTAGGACTCCCTTGGGGTGCCTGGGTGGCTCAGTCGGTTAAGCGTCTGACTTCAGCTTAGGTCATGATCTCACAGTTTGTGAGTTCAAGCCCCACATCAGGCTGTTAATGCAGAGCCTGCTTTGGATCCTCTGCCCCCTTCTCTCTCTGCCCCTCTCTGGCTCGTGCTCTCTCTCTCTCAAAAATAAATAAACATTAAAAATTCTTTAAAAAGAAAAGGACTCCTTGAAGAAATAGTTGATTCCAGTGTCAGTGGGGCAACTGGAAAATAAAGTATTCAAAGAATAGTGACATGTCAAAAGGACAGTAAGGGGCTCCCACCCACCAAGTCTGGGACAATTAGAGCATCAAAATAAAAATAAGGGGGCACCTGGGTGGCTCAGCCAGTTGAGCATCCAACTCTTGATTTAGACTCAGGTCATGATCTCACAGTTGTGGGATCCAGCCCCGATTTGGGCTCCATGCTGAGCTTGGAGCCTGCTTGGGAGTCTCTCCCACTCTCTCTGCCCCTCCCCCACTCACACTCTCCTTGTCTCAAAACAAAAGAAATAAACCTTTATAAATAAACAAACAAACAAATAAATAAACATGATAATAACCAACTACAACCCACTGAATAACCTAGGAATCTATGAGTCATATTGATTAAGGAGAAGGAAAAGCTCTTCCTTACAGTACAAAGCCAACTAATAAAAGTAGAGGGAGTGATGGAAATAGAGAAACCATCATAATGATGGACTGATTCAGGCCGGAGACTTCATGGATGTTCTAAGGCTTCTAGGTCGAGGTTTGATGAGGAACAGAATATTGCAAAATATGGAGCGTATTTCCCAAAACTAAAATTGGTGTCAACAAAATCTCCCACCCTACATGCTCTTCTGCCACACCCCCATCATGAAGTGAATAGTTTCCCTCTCCTTGAGTCTGGCCGGAGCATTTTCACTCACAACCAACAGAACATGGCAGGAATGACACTGTAAATTCTAAGGCCAGACCAGAAGAACCCTGCAAGTTTTATCCTTGTCTCTTAGAGCACTCTTTCTTGGAACGCTGCCTCTCAGAACCGCACAGTCATACTATGAAAAGCCCAAGCCACAACAAGAAGCCACACATTGGTGGCTCCACTGACAATAATCTCCAGTGAGCCTGTCAGTCACCCCAGCCCATCTTGGAAGTGGATCCTCCAGCCAGCAGCCATTTAAGACACTTCCAGCAGTTCAAGTCATTTCAGCTGAGGCCCCAGATCATGGAGGAGCAGAAATAAGCCAGACCTACCATGCCTTGTCTGAATTCCTGACCCACAGAATCCATAAGCATGATAAAGTGGCCTTTGTAATGGCACTAAATTTGGGGGTAGTTTATTAGGCAAATATAGACAACTGGAGAATTAGCATAGTCTCAGATATGTCCTCACAAAATACTTATCCAGCACAAAGAAGAAAATGGTAGCTTAATGGAGGAGAAACCTGGCAGACAGCAATCTGACAATGGAACCATGGTTCCTATGACCGATCAAGGTTCCCATGATGATCCAGTCATCATCATGATATGCTGAGAACAACACAGTATCGTTTCAGCAGTACTCTAACATGTCCTGGGGCTAGTCTCAAGGAAACTTTGAACAGACTCAGATTGAGACAGCACCAATTTATCCATGGTATTTTTAGAGACTCAAAAAAATATTTTAATCTTAATTTATTTTGAAATCAGAAGGAAAAATGTCAATAGTATGAATCCAGTCTGCATTATATTCATCTTTATACCAAAGCAATATAAAGTATATTTTAACTTTTTTATGCAGGAAGGAACCCACAAATGCAAAAGTGCCTAGGACCAACCAGAGTCATAATGCGTGCCTGGGTTGAGGACATCCTACAGAATGAAATGTGCCAGATGAAAGGGAATCAACACACTCCACCCTATCTCTCCCACTGAATGCAGATATCAAACTTGGAAAGAGGGGTGCCTGGGTGGCTCGGTTGGTTAAGTGCCCGACTTCAGCTCAGGTCACGATCTCACAGCTCGTGAATTCGAGCCCCGCGTGGGGCTTTGTGCTGACAGCTCAGAGCCTGGAGCCTACTTCAGAGTCTGTGTCTCCCTCCCTCTGCTTCTCCCCCGCTCATTCTCTCTCTCTCAAAAATAATAAATATAAAAAAAAAAAAAAACCTGGAGCAAAAAAGTAAACAATAATGGGCACACTGGGGAAGAATGCCAGAATTCAAAGTATTACTGAATGACTAGTGAATTTTCTCCTTTTCCCCCTCAAGTATCCCCCAGTTTAGAGTCAATGCAGTCTGAAACCTGGAAATGCATATAGCATGAATGAGAGAGCTTCAGGAGGAGCTCACTTTCTCTGGCTAGAGGAGTGGGAAGGGGGACTCTAAACATGGAGAGAAATACAGGAAGATCCCATTTTTCTTTTTTTCTTTTTTCTGCACTTTCTTTTCTCACCCCCTAAACAATTTTGTGCTGGTGGTGGCAGCAGCAGAAACAACAGTAGCAACGGGGGCCACTTCGGGAGCCTAAAATTCTGAGTGAGGAGAACCTTCACCCCTGATCAGAGAGGCTATGATTCCCAAAAGGGTGGGCCTCTCTCTCTCTCTCTCTCTCTCTCCTCCAATACTTGGCTCCAGATATGGGACCAGTCATGGGAGAATGTGGCAAAATGGGGGAAATAAAGCCATACCTTTCTGGCCAGAAGACCACAAAGGGGAACCCCAAGGAACTAGAAAGGACCAGGAAGATTGCAAAGTTGTTTATTAACTGTATGGGTCTGACTCTAAACAGCACACCATAGCTTTTGAAAAGTAAATTAGGACAGACACCACCCAGGTTCCAAACCGGCCACTGGATGGTACATCCTGGAAGACAAAGCTGAAAAGCACTTCAAAGGCTTTGCAAATGGAACTGACACCAAACCACAACCCATGGAAGACTGGATAAAACTTGCAGCCTGAATTCAAGCAAGTCAATTGCCTATTTAAACAAAAATATCAACATTCTCATAGGATTTAGACAGAACACAAAGTCCCATGACATAATATTCAAAATGGATACAATCCAATGATTTTATAACAATGACCATGTATTACTCAGCCTACAGAGAGCCAGGAAAATCTCAATTCACCTGGCAAGAGACAATCAATAGATGTCAACACTGATATGACACAGATGTTGGAATTGTCTGACAAAGACTTTTTTTTTTTTTTAACGTTTATTTATTTTTGAGACAGAGAGAGACAGAGCATGAACGGGGGAGGGGCAGAGAGAGAGGGAGACACAGAATCGGAAGCAGGCTCCAGGCTCTGAGCCATCAGCCCAGAGCCCGACGCGGGGCTCGAACTCACGGACTGTGAGATCGTGACCTGAGCGAAGTCGGACGCTTAACCGACTGAGCCACCCAGGCGCCCCAAGACAAAGACTTTAAAGCAGCTGCTATGTGTGTCTGTATGTCAGTATATGTCTGTCTTTATGCCAGTATGTGTTTATGTTGTTTTGATTACTGTAGCTTTGTAATAAGTTTTTTTAAGTTTATTTATTTATTTATTTAGAGAGAGAGAGAGAGAGAGAGAGAGAGAACGAGTAGGGGAGGGCAAAGAGAGAGGGGGACAGAGGATTCAAAGCAGGCTCCGTGCTGACAGCACAGAGCCTGATGTGAGGCTCTAACTCACGAACTGAGAGATCATGACCTGAGCCAAAGTTGGACAGTTAAACGACTGAGCCACCCAGGCGCCCCTTTAGTAAGCTTTAAAATCAGGATGTGTGAGGGGGTGCCTGGGTGGCTCAGTTGGTTGAGCGTCTGACTCTTGATTTCAGCTCAGGTCAAGATCTCACAGTTGTGAGATTGAGCCCCTAGTTGGGCTCTGTGTTGAACATGGAGCCTGCTTGTGAACTTCTCTCTCTCTCCCTTTCTCTCTGCTCCCTCCCTGATCATACATGCACTGTCTCTCTCTCTCTCTAAAAAAAAAAAAAAAAAAAAAATCAAGATGTGTGAGTCATACAATTTTTTTCATTTTCAAGATTGTTTTGACTATTTGAGGTACCTTGGAATTCCATATGAATTTTAGGATGGATTTATCTATTTCTGCAAAAGACATCATTGGAATTTTGGTGGGGATTGTGTTGAATCAGTATATCATTTTGGGTAGCAATGACATCTTAACAATATTGTCTTCCAATCCACTAACATAGGATGTCTTTCCACTTATTTGTCTTCTTTAATTTCTTGCAGCAATGTTTCATAGTTTCCAGCATACAAACCTTTGGTCTCCTTGGTTAAGTTTTTCCTAACTATTTTATACTATCTGATGCTATTATAGATGGAATTGTTTTCTTAATTTTCTTTTTGAATCATTCATTGTTTTTGTATAAATGTGCAATTGATTTGTGTGTGTTGGTTTTGTATCTTGCAACTGTACTCAATTTGTTTATTGGTTCGAACACTCTTTTTTTTATTTAAAAAAATTTTTAATTTATTTTTGAGAGAGAGACAGAGCACAGCAGGGGAGGGACAGAGAGAGAGAGACACACACACACACACACAGAATCTGAAGCACATGCCAGGCTAAGAACTGTCAATACAGAGCCCAACATGGGGCCCAACCCACAAACTGTGAGATTGTGACCTGAGCCAAAGTTGGACGCTCAACCGATTGAGCCACCCAGGCACCCCAGTTCTAACAGTATTTTGTAGAATCTTTAGGGTCTTGTACTTATAAGATCATGCCATGTGCAAACAGAAATAATTTTCTTCTTTCCTTTTCAATTTGAATTGCTTTTTATTTTTTTCTTTTTTCAAACATTTTTTAAATGTTTATTTTTCAAAGTGAGAGAAAGAAAGAGTGTGAGTGGGGGAGGGGCACAGAGAGAGGGAGACACAGAGTCCAAAGCAGTCTCCAGGCTCTTAACTGTCAGCACAGAACCCGATGTGGGGTTTGAACCCACGAACCATGAGATCATGACCTGAGCTGGGGTGGGTTGCTTAACCAACTGAGCTACCCATGTGCCCCTTTTATTTTTCTTGCGAGAACTCTGGCCAGAAACTTCCAACAGTATGTTGAATGAAGTGTTGGAAGCTCACATCCTGGTATCGTTTTTGATTTTAGGAAAAAACAAAGCTTTTAGTCTTTCAGCATTAAGTATGAAGTAGCCATGGGTTAATACATGGCTTTTATTATATTGAGGTTTCTTCTATTCCTAGTTTGTTGAAGTGCTTTAAAAAAAAAAAAAGTTTATTCATTTAGGAGGGTCTGGGTGGCTCAGTCAGCTAAGCATCTGACTTCAGCTCAGGTCATGATTCCATGGCCCATGAGTTCAAGTCCCACATTGGGCTCTCTGCTGCCGGGGCAAAGCCCGCTTCAGATCCTCTGTCTCTGTCTCTTTCTGCCCCTCCCCACTTGCACCCTCTCTCTCTCTCAAAAATAATAAACAACGTTTATTCATTTATTTTGAGAGAGAGAGAGAGTGCTAGCTTGTGCAGGGGAAGAAAAGGGACAGAGAGAAAACTCCAAGCAGGCTTCGTGCTGCCAGACCAGAGTGCAACATGGGACTCAATCCCACAAACCATGAGATCATGACTTGAGCCAAAATCAAGAGTCCTGCACTTAACAGACTGAGCTACCCAGGAGCCCTTTGGTGAGTTGTTTTTTGTTTTGTTTTTTTTTTTTTGTTTTGTTTTTTAATCATGAGGGGCATCACATGATCACGTAGTTTTTTTCTTTCATTGTATTAATGTGATGTATTACATTGATTGATTTCCTTGTGTTGAACTACTCCTTCATTTCAGGGATATTCCCACTCAATCATGGTTAATCATCCTTTAAAATGCTGTTGGAGGGCACCTGGATGGCTCAGTGAGTTAAGCTTCCGACTTTGGCTCAGGTCAAAATCTCATGGTTTGTGGGTTTGAGCCCTTCATAAGGCTCTGTGCTGTCAGCAGAGATCCCCTCTCCACCCCCCCCCCCCCCCTCACCCCGACTACCGCCTCTAAAATAAATAAATAAGGCACCTGGGGAGCTCAATCAGTTAAGTGTCCGGCTTCAGCTCAGGTCATGATCTTGCAGTCTGTGAGTTCAAGCCCCATGTCAGGCTCTGTGCTGACAGCTCAGAGGCTAGAGCCTGCTTTGGATTCTGTGTCTCCCTCTTTCTCTGCCCCTCCCCTGCTCAGCTCTGTCTCTTTGTCTCTCACAAAAATAAATAAACATTAAAAAAAAATAAAATAAAATAAACACTTTAAAAAATCTTGAAAAAAAATGCTGTTGGATTTTATGTACTAATATTTTGTATGTTTATTAAAAGTTTATTTATTTATTTTGAGAGAGAGAGAGACACACACACACACTGGGGGAAGGGCAGAGAGAGAGGGAGAGGGAGAATCCCAAGCAGGCTCCAAACTGTCAGCACAAAGCCTGATGCAGGGCTTGATCTCATGAACCATGAGATCATGACCTGAGCTGAAGTCAAGAGTCAGATACTTAACCAAATGAACTGCCCAGGCACACCCTACCTATGTACTAATATTTTGTTGGTGATTTTTGCCTATATATTCATAAGGAATACTGGTCTGTGATTATCTTTTTTTGTGATATCTTTATTTGGTTTTGGCATTACAGTAATGCTGGCCTCATAGAATTAGGAAGTGTTGGGGCACCTGGACAGCTCAGTAGCTTAAGCATCTGGCTCTTGATTTTGGCTCAGGTCAGTCATGATCTCACAGTCTTTGTCTCTCTCTCTCAAAATAAATAAATAAATAAACATTTAAAAAAAAATAATTAGGAAGTGTTCCCCCCTCTTTAATTTTTGGGAAGAGTTTGAGAAGGATTGGTGTTAACTTGTTTAAATATTTGGTATAATTCACTAGCAAAGCCATCTGGTTCAGAAGTTTTGTTTATTGGTAGGTTTGGGGTTTTTCTGTTTATTTGCTTTCAAGCTCCATGTAAGCTCCATGTCCACCATGGGGCTTGAACTCATGATGCTGAGATTAAGAGTTGTATGCTCTACCAACTGAGCTAGCCAGGCATCCCTGTTTATTGGGAGGTTTTGATTGCTGATTCAATCTCTTTACTCATCATAGGTTTATTGAGATCTGCTATTTCCTCTTGAGTTAATTTAGGTTATTTGTATGTTTGAAGGAATTTGTCCATTCCTTCTAGGTTATCTAATTTGTCAACATATAATTGTTCATAGGATTCTAATTCTTTTTGTTTCTTTAAAGTCAGTAGTAATTTCCCCAGTTCCATTTCTGGTTTTATTTACATCTGCTGCCTTTTTTTCCCCTTTGTCAGTCTAGCTAAAGATTTGTTGATTCTGTTGACTTTTTTCAAAGAACCAACTTTTGGTTTTATTGTTTTCTTTATTTTTTTCTATTCTCTCTATATATCTCTATCTCTATCTCTATCTTTATCTCTATCCTCATTCTAATTGCTATTATTTATTTCCTTCTAGCTTTAAGTTTAGTTTGTTCTTCCTTTTATAACTCTTGAAGGTTGATTTGAGATCTTTCTTTTTTTACGGTAGACATTTATAGCTATAAATTACCCTCTGAACACTATTTTCACTGCATCTCTTAAGTTTTGGTATGTTGTGTTTCATATTCATTTCATGGTATTTTCTAATTTCCCTTGTGATTTCTTCTTTGACCCATTGGTTGTTTAAGGGTATATTGTTTAATTTCCACATATTTATAAGTCTTCCAGTTTTCCTTTCATTTCTAGTTGTACTTCATAGTGGTTGGAAAAGATGTTCTAAGTGATTTCAATCTTTCAAAATGTATTAAGACTTGTTTGTAGCCAAACACATGATCTATGCAGGAGAATGTTCCATGAACACTTGAGAATAATATGTATTCTGCTGTTGTGTAGTATTCTGTTTATGTCAGGTCAAATAGGTTTATAGTGTTGTTCAAGTTCTCTGTTTCCTTATTGTTCTTTGTCTGATTGTTCTATCCATTACTGAGTGTGGGTATTGAAGTCTCCCAACATTATTGGAGTACTAGCTATTTTTATCAATTCTGTTACTGTCAATTTTTTAAAATTCTGTCAATTTTTGTTTCATATATTTTGTGACTCCTTAGTTAAGTGTATATATATTTATTATAAATGTTATATGTTCTTGATTTAACTTTTTATGAATATAAAATGTACTTCTTTTTCTCTTGTAAACTTTTTTTTTTAAATTTTTAATCTTTATTCATTTTTGAGAGAGAAACAGAGTGTGAGCAGGGAAGGAGCAGAGACAGAGGGAGACACAGAATCCGAAGCAGGCTCCAGGCCCCGAGCCATCAGCACAGAGCCCGATGCAGGGCTCAAACCCACAAACCGTGAGATCATGACCTGAGCTGAAGTCGGATGCTCAACCAACTGAGCCACCCAGGCACCCCTCTTGTAAACTTTTTTTAAAGTTTATTTTTATTTATTTTGAGAGAGATAGAGAGCAAGAGGGGGAGGGGCAGAGAGAGAGGGAGACAGAATCCCAAGTCCTCGCTGTCAGCACATAGCCTGATTCAGGGCTCGAATTCGTGAACTGCATGAGATCATGACCTGAGCCAAAGTCAACAATTGGATGCTTAACTGACTGAGCCACCCAGGCACCCTTCTTGTAAACTTTTTCGATTGAAAGTCTATTTTGTCTGATAATGATACAGCCACCCCAGCTCTTTTGTTTACTATTTGCATGGAATACCTTTCCCCATCCTTTTGCTTTCAATCTCTTTGTATCTTTATATCTAATGTGAATGCCTTGTAGACATCATAAAGACATGTCCTATTTTTTTACCCATTCTGCCAGTCTCTGTCTTTTACTATAATAGTTTAATTCACTTACATGTAATATGATTACTAAGAAAACATAGATTTATTTTTTTATTTATCAGTTTTAGTCAATATATATTTCTTATTCTGGCAGTGAGGAATTAGCTTTCTTGCACCACTCTAACCCTTATCTTTTCTCCCCTTATTTTCACAATATTGTTTTCCATAGTTTATAGTTAAATCAATAGTCTGTGTTTACATTATTGACCAAATAAACATTCTTCACTCAAGCTATAAATTTTTATTTTCTTTCCTTTACAAAGAGTTTATCTGGAGTTTATACTTGTATCTTTTTTCAATTGTTTAGTTTTCTAAGTACCTAGAGCTATTTTCTTCCAAATATTCCAAACACATACCAAAAATTTTTCCAAATGTTCAATACATCACTGATCAATTCTATCTTTTCCCTGCAGACCCTATTCCATAGAATTCTGTCTTAGTGCTCTAGTTTGGACTGGTTCCTCACTAAACTTGGTACACAAATGTCCTGGAATTTCCTTTTGCCAGTCAAGAAGGGTTTATTTTTGTCACTTAGCTATTTGTTTTCTGTGTGTTGGATATATATATATATATATATATATATATATATCCCTCAATTATCCCATTACCACCACCTTAAAAAAATTAAGGTGATTCTTTTGGAGTGTACCATTTTAATCCCTGTCTTTTTTCCTTTTTTATATATTCTTAAGTTATTTTCTTAGTGATTATCTTGGGAATTACAATTAACATCTTAAAACAATTATAAAAGTTACAAATGATTAAGTAATAATTAAAAACAATTATAAAATAAAACAGTTTGAATTATACCAACTTATTTTCAATAGTATATTAATTGTATTACATCTCCAACCTTCCTCCTCTATATTTTTGCACAGATTACTCTTTATACATTTTATGCCCCTTAACATAAATTTATAGTGATTGCTTTATGCATTTACTTCTTAAATATATAAGGAAAAGAGATAAGTTATAAGCCAAACCAAAAGTACAATATTGGCTTTTATATTTGCTTATGAAATTATTTTTACTAGTGTTCTAAATTTTTTTTCATATGTCTTCAAGTAACTATCTAATGTCTTTTCATTTCAGCCTTAAGGACTCCATCTACCATTTCTTGTAGGGTAGGTCTACTGGTAATGAACTCCCTCAGTTGTTGTTTATCTGGAAATACCTCAATTTCTCCTTATTCTTTAAGGATAATTTTGCTGGAAATAGAATTCTTAGCTGACAGTATTTTTCTTTTCTTTTTTTAAATGTTTATTTATTTTTGAGAGAGAGACAGAGCGCAAGCAGGGGCGGGGCAGATAGAGAGGGAGACACAGAATCTGAAAAGGCTCCAGGCTCCGAGCTGTCAGCACAGAGCCTGACGCGGGGCTCAAGTCTACAAACTGTGAGATCATGACCTGAGCTGTAGTTGGATGCTTAACTCCAGGTGCCCCTTAGCTGACAGTATTTTTCATTCAAGGTTTTAAATTTGTCCTTCCATGGCCTTCTGGCCTGCATGATTTCTGATGAGAAATGAGCCATTAATCTTATTAAGAAACTTTTTTACATGATGCATCACTTCTTCCTGCTTTCAAAAAAAAAAGGGGTTTTTTAAAAATTTTTTTCTTGTTTTTTAATCTTTGAGTTTCCACAGTTTGACTATAATGTGTCTCAGTGTGAAATCCTTTGAATTTACCCTGCTCGGAATTCATGGAGCTTCTTGGATGTATATATTCATGTCTTTCATCAGATTTGGGAAGTTTTAAGTAATTATCTCTCAAATATTTTTTCTGACCCTTTCTATTTTCCTCCTTGAATTCCTATAATGCATATGTTAGTGTGCTTGATGGTATCCCACAAGTCTCTAAGCCTGTTATGTTTCTTCATTTTTTTTTCTTACTGTTTCTCAGACTAGATAATTTCAAATGTCTTCTCCTCATGTTCACTGATCCTTTCTTCCACCTGCCCAAGTCTGTTCCTGAATCATTGTAATTTACAGTTCCAGAATTTCTGTTTGGAAACTTTTTAATAATTTTTTTAAAGTTTATTTATTTTTTTAAGTAATCTGTACACCCAACATGGGGCTCAGACTCACAACCCTGAGTTCAAGAGTTGCATGCTCTTCCAACTGAGCCAACTAGGTGCCCCTTTTATAATTTCGATCTCTTTATTGATATTGACATTTTGTTCAGATGTAATTTTCCCAATTTCCTTTTGTTCTTTTCCATGGTTCCCTTTAGCTCATTGAACATATTTAAGACAGCTGATTTAAAATCTTTGACTTAGGGGTTCCTGGGTGGCTCAGTCGATTAAGCATCCAACTTAGTTCATGACCTCACAGTTCCTGAGTTTGAGCCCTGTATCTGGCTCTCTGCTGTCAGCGTGGAGCCTGCTTCAGATCCTCTGTCCACCTCTCTCTCTGCCCCTCCCCCACTGGTGCATTTTCTCTCTCTCCCAGAAAGAAATAAACATTAAAAAAATTTTTTTTAATAAAATCTTGGACTTAGGGGCATCTGGGTGGCTCAGTCAGTTGAGCATCTGACTCTTGGTTTTGGCTTAAGTCATGATCACAGGGTCATGGATGGCATCCTTCCAGGCTACACACTGAGCATGGAGCCTGCTTAAGATTCTCTCTCTCCCTCTGCCCTCTCCCCTGCTCATACTTTCTCTCTTTTTATATTTAATTTAATTTAATATTAAAATCTTTGACTTATAATTCCAATGTTTGGACTTCCTTTGGGATGATTTCTGTCAAATTACTTTTTTCCTGTGAATGAGCCATTTTCCTGTTTCTTTGTATGTTTTGTAACTTTTTATCCAGAACTGGTCATTCTGAGTACTGTTTGGTGGTAATTCTGGAGATCTAATTCTCTTACTCTTTAGAGTTTTTTGGTTTTTCTAGCTGATGACTGGAGCCATCCTTTTATGACTTTTCCAAACTATTTTTGTAAAGTGTGTATTCCTTGTGGTATTCACTGATGTTTCTCTTTCATTGTTTCTAAGGTCAGCTAATAATATGATGAAATTTCAATAAATGTCTTGCTCCTAAAAGAGGAAAAGTAAATAGGTCCCATTTCTCTCTCTCTTTTTTTTTAATGTTCATTTATTTATTTTTGTGAGAGCACGCACATGCGAGCGGGGGAGAAGCAGAGAGAGGGAGAGAGAGAAACCGTGCTGTCAGTACAGAGCCAGATGCAGGGCTCAATCTCACAAACCATGAGATCATGACCTGAGCCAAAATCAAAAGTCAAATGCATAACAAACTGAACCACCCAGGCGCCCCAAGTAGGTCCTATCTCTTTAAATACTCTCACAGTTGGCAGCCTGTGGGGGTTGAAACATGGCCAACCTCTGAGCTCCTGTCAGCAATCAAAAGCAGCAATTAGCAATCAAAACCCACAATCACAGTTTTTGGGGGACTATGTGGTTGTTGATCACCTTGGGTCCAAAAGATTGCCAGTTATACAGACTCAGTCCCTGCAGCTGCCTGCTACCAGGATGAGGGATTGGCATGACATCTGCTATCACGTGAAAAACTTAAATTGAAATTTACCAGCCTCCTTGTCAACCTCTCTCCTTTTTACTGCAAACATTCTGTTAGACTCCAGTTCCAAAATAGTTGCTTCAGGCAGTTCTGCCACTTTAATTGTTTCTGTAAATAGATGGAATCCTGAAACTCCCTGCTCTGCTATCTTCTTTAGTGTTACCTTTTGCCAATTGATTTTTGACAAAGCTGCAAAGGCAATTTAGTGGAAAAAGGACAGTCCTTTCCACAATGGTATTGGAAAAATTGAACCTCCATAGGCAAAACAAACAAACCCAAAAAACAACACAAACAAAAAAACTTCAATATAAGCCTCACACATTATGCCAAACTTAACTCAAAATGGACCATAGATCTAAATGTGAAATGTAAAACTATAAAACTTACAGAATAAAACATAAAATATACTACTATATACCTATTAAAATAGGCAAAATAAAAAATATTGACTATATCATGTACTGGCAAGAATATAGTTACTAGCACTCTCATATATTGCTGGTGGGAATGTAAAACATGGTCATTCTGGAAAACAATTTCTTGAATGCAGTTTCTTATAAAGTTAAATATACACTTACCATACAACACAGCAATTCTGCTGTTGTGCATTTACTCCAGGGAAGTGAAAACTTATATTCACACAAAAACCTATATACAAGTATTTATAGTAGCTCTATTCATAATCACACAAAACTAGGGGAAAAAATGTCCTTCAACTGGTGAGCAGATAAATAAGCAGTGGTACATCTACACAGTGGCATGGAATACTACAAAATGAACAAACTATTGATACAGCAATTTAGATGAATTTCAAAGGCATTATGCCAAATGAAAGAAATCATTTGGAAAAGGTTACATATTTTATGATTCCATTTAAATGGCATTCTCAAAAAGATGAAACTACAGTGAAGGAAAATAGATCAATAGGTTGTGAGGGTTAGGGAAGGGGGAGTTTCACTATAAAGGGATAGCACAAGTGAGTTTATTAGGAAGGGTTCCATAGCTTTATGGTGGTGGTAGATACACAAATCTATATATGTTTAAAAATCCATAGAGCTATATATTTTAAAAGTCAATTTTGCTGTATGTTAAAAGATTAAAAAATTAAAAAATATTCCCTAAACATACAAACAAAACAAAACACATGGTCATGAATGGTAGAGAAAGACCAAGGAACTGTTATATACTGAAAACAAAAAAGGCATAACAACTAAACGCAACTTATGATCCTGGATTGAATCTTAGACCAGAAAAATAAGAGATGTTGTGCAGCCATTGGTACAATCTGAATAGAGTCAGGACTGGATGCCTGTATTGGCGTTGAGTTCCTGATTCAGATGATTGTACTGTGGCTATGTAGGAGCTTTCTTATTTGGGGAAATACACTCAGAGGCATTTAGGGATGATGAGGTCATCAACTCTTTAACTGTCTCTCAAATGGTCCATGAAAGAACTATGGCAATAATTATATATAATGTTTAAAGTATAATTATATCTCTATATTAATATATACATATATTATTATATGCATAAGTTATATATATATATATATATATATATATATATATATATATATATATGGAGAGAGGAGAAAAAAAGGGATATGGAAGTTCTTTTTTTTTTTTTTAACGTTTATTTGTTTTTGAGAGAGAGAGTCAGAGTGTGAGTGGGGGATGTGCATAGAGAGAGGGAGACACAGAATTGGGAAGCAGGCTCCAGGCTCTGAGGTGTCATCACAGAGCCTGATGCAGGGCTCAAACTCATGAACTGTGAAATCATGACCTGAGCCAAAGTTGGACACTTAACCAACTGAGCTACCCAGGCACCCTGGGGATATGGAAATTCTTATACTGTTCTTGTAACTTCTAAGTTTGAAATTATTTCAAATTATAAAAGTCAAAGAATGTTGAGATGACTCTCCCATGCAGAAAAATTCCATCTACAAGGAGATGAAGCATAACTCCCCACTCCTTAAGTATTAGCTGGGCATAGTGACTTCTTTCCAGTGCACAGTCTGGGAAAGGGAGAAAAAATAATCACTTTATAGGGGAGAAATCTGACAAACACTAACTCAGCCAGGTGATCAAAGTAAACACCAACAGTGATGTCATGTTGGTAGCATATAGCCTTGATATTGTGATGAAATTGGCACTTTAACTCTTGTCTTCCTCCCCAAAATGCACATAGCCAGAGGTATGATAAGAAAACCATTAGGCAAATCCCAGTTGCGGGATAGTCTACAAAATACTTGGCCTCCTCAAAACTGTCAAGGTCATCAAAAACATGGAAAGTCTGAGAAACCATCACAACTACACAATGAATAAATGTAATGTGAGATCCTGGAACAGAAAAAAGACCTTAGGTAAAAATTAAGGATATCTTAATACACTATGGACTTTAGTTAATAACAGTGTATCAATACTAGTTCATTAATTGTACCAAATGTACCATACCAATACAAGAAGTTACTAATAGGAGAAACTCAGTGTGGGGTATTGGGAACTCTGTACTATCTTTGCAATTTTTCTGTAAATCTAAAAAATAAAGTTTGTTTTAAAAAAACAAGCAATATTTAGGCAGTCCAATGAGGAGGATTTGGGTATCAGTTGGATGTTAGGGGTGGTAAAGAATGAGGTTGAGGAGCACCTGGGTGGCTCAGTTGGTTGAGAGTCCGACTTTGGCTCAGGTCATGATCTCATGGTTCGTGGGTTCAAGCCCCACATCGGGCTCTGTGCTGACAGCTTGCTCAGAGCCTGGAGCCTACTTTGGATTCTGTGTCTCCTTCTCTCTTTGACCCTCCCCCACTTGTGCTCTGTCTCTCTCTCTCATAAAAAAAAAAAAAAGAATGAGGTTGAAGAAGGTGTTTACTTTTGGCTTGGGGAACTGAGAAAGCTTTTGAGTGAGCTGGAAAGACATAGTGGGCAGGTGGGAAGTTCAAGGAGAGATTTGTAATGAGGGGCTGTAGGATTGAACATAGAACTGATGTATGTGATTTGAGCTAGACAGGGAGACTTGGGTGAAGACTGGGAGGAATATGTCATGTGAGAGCAATGGGACAGCCCTTTTGGTGGCCTATCTATTCCTTCTGTTTTTTATCTTTTTTTAAATTTATTTTTTATTTATTTTGAGAAAGAGAGAAAGAGTGTGCTCGTACTTAGGAGCAGGGGAGGGGCAGAGAGATGTGGGAGAAAGAGAATCCCAAAGAGGCTCAGTGTCGTGAACACAGAGCCTGTTGCAAGGCTCGATCCCACAAACTGTCATCATGACCCCAGTGAAGAAATCAAGAGCTGCCAGATGCTTAACCAATTCAGCTACCCAGGTGCCCTCCTCTTTCTTTCTGAGTGCTGCCGCCCTGATTTGATTGGGTGTCTACCATTCCCCATATGACTAGGGAAGAGTCACCTTCTCCTAGGTTCCAAGGGTAAACCTTGATTGGCCTAAGGCACTCATGGCCTCTTTCTTCTTGATGATGATTAGGTGTGGCAGACACATGACCCCACCTGTCAATGAGGCATGAGCAGAAGCCCGCTGAGTGGCTAGGTGGTTTCCTCACTCATAAGAAGGAGACTCCAAAGACACAATTCCTTCCTGCCCTTGAATAGTGTAGCACCTTATGCAGTCTGGAAATGCTACAGCCATCTCCCTGTCTGCCTGAGGATGATGCCAATGCACAGAATTGGGCAGAGACTAGAAAAGGGCAGAGAAGAGAAGCAAGAATCTTACCTGTGGGATTCCTGTTAGGTGAGAAAGTACGAGTCCTTAATGTTTATACCAATTTGGGTTGGTAGGGCCAGGTCTGGGGTGAGGCAATTGAGACACCCAAGATGCAACACTTAAGGAGGTGCCCTCTCTCAGATGCTGCTGTTGACCTTGGGACTGATTACCTCCTTAAATATGGCACCCTAAGTAACTCACAAACCTAATCCTGGCTCTGTTTGATTCAAAGTTTTCTGAACCTACAGCTTAAAGCTTCTATCTGGCAAGCAGAGGACACTGAAATTTAAGGAAAAGGAGATGAAAAATAGCTGCTCTATTTGGGCCAGAGTGATGTTATATAATAGTGCTGCCAATGGCCAGCCCAGCCTTCAGCCTAATATTAAAGAGACTGCCCTCCAAGATTTCAGTAGTAGCCATCTTATTTTCATAATTTTCTTGACCCTGTGACTGTGATCATATTTCTTCCCTCACTGAAACATTATTTAGTAGAAGGTTTGTTAATTTCCCACTGGTTGGGGATTTTGAAATTTAAGTTGTGCTGTGATCAGAGGATTTGTTCAGGATTGACCTGAACAATATTTGCTTATTTGAATTTATAAAACCTCTTGTGGCCCAGTGTAGGATACTTTTTTGTATTTCATGCAGGTGTAGAATTCAACCTGTATTTTTTATGACTTATTAATTCTGTTGTTGAATTCATATTTATTTTTATTTTATATATCATAGTCTGATAATGGTGTGTAATATAGTTCACTATAACTGAGTTTCTATTACGTATATTTCTAAAGACTTTTGTTTCCTATTTTACATTGCAATTTTTTGGTACATTTGGTTTCACAATGCCTTTTTATACTATATGCATTTTTTGGCACCTTGTTTTTTTAACAACAGTACATATTCAGAGTTTGTCTTTTGATCTGATCTGAGATTTTCCTATTTACATTTTTCCTATTTATTTACATTTGCCTTATTCGTTACTAGTCTAACTTCCATCATCTAATATTCTGGTGTTTTGATTTTTTTTTTCTTTTCATTCTGTGGTAAAATTCTGTCTTTAGTGATTTAAAAAATTAAAAACTTTTGGGGGCACCTAGGTGGTTCAGTCAGTTAATTGTCTGACTTCGGCTCAGGTCATGATCTCATGGTTCATGAGTTCAGGTCCCACATCAGGTTCTGTGCTGACAGCTCAGTGCCTGGAGCCGGCTTCAGATTCTGTGTCTCCCTCTCTTTCTTCCCCTTCCTCACTTACACTCTGTCTCTCTCTCAAAAAATAAACATTAAAAAAATTTTTTTAATTAAAAGAATTTTTTTATTCAAGTAAAATTAACAGTTATATTAGTTTCAGGTGTACAATATAATTATTCAATAATTCTATACAGTTCTCAGTGCTCAATAAGATAAATGTACTGTTAATCCCCTGTATCTACCTCACTCATTCCCCCAACCCCCTCCCCTCTGGTAACCAACAGTTCATTCTCCGTATTTAAGAGTCTGTTTTTTGGCCTCTTTTCTTCTTTCTTCTTTCATTTGTTTTGGTTCTTAAATTCCACATGTGAGTGACTGACTTACTTCACTTAGCATTATATCCTCTAGGTCTATCATGTTGCTACAAATGATAAATTTTCTTTCATTTTTATGGCTGAATATTCCATTGTATATATACCACATCTTTTTTAATCATTCATCTGTGGAAGGACACTCAGGTTCCATATCTTAGTTATTGCAAATAATGCTGCAATAAACAGAGGAGTGCATGTATCTTTTCAAATTAGTGTTTTCATTTTCTTTGGGTAAATACTCAGTAGTGGAATTACTGAACTATATGGTAATTCTCTTTTTAATTAAAAATTTTTTTTAATGTTTACTTATTTTTTTTTAATTTTTTTAACGTTTATTTATTTTTGAGACAGAGAGAAACACAGCATGAACGGGGGAGGGGCAGAGAGAGAGGGAAACACAGAATCGGAAGCAGGCTCCAGGCTCTGAGCCATCAGCCCAGAGCCCGACGCGGGGCTCGAACCCGCGGACCGCGAGATCGTGACCTGAGGCGAAGTCAGACGCTTAACCGACTGAGCCACCCAGGCACCCAATGTTTACTTATTTTTGAGAGACAGCATGAGCAGGAGAGGGGCAGAGAGAGAGCAAGACACAGAATCTGAAGCAGCCCCAGGCTCTGAGCTGTCAGCACAGACACAGGGCTCGAACCCACAAACCATGAAATCATGACCTGAGCCAAAGTCGGACGCTTAACTGACTGAGCCACCCAGGCACCCTCTCTTTATTTTTAAAAAGATTTTATTTATTGATTTTATTGATTTTTTTAATTTTTAATTTTTTAGAGAGAGTGTGTGTGTATGAGTGGGGGAGAGGGCGAGAGGGAGAGAGAGAGAGAGAGAGAAAGAGAGAGAGAGAGAGAGAAAGAGTCTTAAGCAGGCTCCATACTCAGCACAGAGCCCAATGCAGGGCTCGATCCCACAACCTTGGGATTGTGACCTGAGACAACATCAAGAGTTGGACACTCAACTGACTGAGTCACCCGGTGCTACTTAAGATTTTATTTTTACTACTTTTAAATGTTTATTTATTTTTGAGAGAGAGAGAGGGAGAGCATTTATGCAAGCAGGGGAGGGACAGAGAGAGGGAGACAGAGAATCCTAACCAGGCTCCAATGCTGTCAGCACAGAGCCCAATGCAGGGCTTGAACCCATGAAACACGAGATCATAACCTAAGCCAAAATCAAGAGTCGGATGCTTAACTGACTGAGCCACACAGGTGGCCCAAGATTTTATTTTTAAGTGATCTCTATACACAACATGGGGCTCAAACCCATAACCTCAAGGTCAGGAGTCACATGCCGTACCAACTGAGCCAGGTAGGCACACCTCTTTTTAATTTTTTGAAGAACCTCTATACTGTTTCCATCATTGCTGCACCAATTTGCATTCCCAACAAAGTTTCCTTTTTCTCTACATCCCTGGCAATGCTTGTTATTTCTTGTGTTCTTTATTTTAGCCATTCTGATGGGTGTAAGGTAATTATCTTATTGTAGTTTTGATTTGCATTTCCCTGATGATTAGTGATGTTGAGTATCTTTTCATGTGTCTGTTGGCCATCTGTATGTCTTCTTTAGAAAAGTGTTTGTTCACGTCCTCTGCCCATTTTTAAATCAGATTATTATTATTATTATTATTACTATTATTATATTGATGTTGAGTTATATAAGTTCTTATATTTTGGATATTAACTCCTTATTGGATATATCATTTGTAAATATCTTCTCCCACTAGGTAGGATGCCTTTTCGTTTTATTGATAGTTTCCTTCGCTGTGCAAAAGCTTTTTATTGGTGTAGTCCCAATAATTTAATTTTTCTTTTCTTTTCTTTGCCTTGATGTCATTTTTTATGATTCCTTGCTGTTTCTTTTCCATTTACAACGTGACAAAGTGTCTGGTACACTTCTTGGTACAAGGCTCTTGATTTTTGCTGCGTGAATTACATTTTCCCTTTTTTCTCTTGTAATAGTTTATACAATAGACATAAAGCTTCCTACAATGAAAAAACATATGAAATTATACTATTTTTAAAAATAACTTTTGTCTTCATTTTATGTAAAACAAAGACTTAATGCCTGGCTTTTTCTGCCCTCTTTCTTCCTTTCTGGTTTTTCACTGCATTAATCTAAGGTTAAAAATCCAATTTAAAAAAATCCTTTTTCTCACTTTTTTCTTTTGCTTTTTGTTTGTTACCATAGCAACAACAATCATTTCAACTTATCAGCATCAAACAGTCTCTACTGAGTGGTGTTTTTATTCAGTTATCTCTCTATCTTTAGCTAGTTTCAAGGCTTATTGCCAGTTCTTTTCCCTCATTTAATCATTCATGAGTTTCTGATTCATGTCTTGGTGGCTTATTATACAATTCTGAGCAATTTTTGCAGAAAAGGGAGTTAGTTGGGTAGTGTATTAGTCAGAAACTCTTGTAGTTTCAAGAGACAGAAACCTACCTCAAACTGACTTTACTAAAAAAGAGAATATATTGGCTCATGAACCTGTAAAGTCCAGATTCAGCTGATTTCGGCCTCAAAATGTGTCATCAGGAAATTGTCTCTATATCTGGACTCTGCTTTCCCTATCCTGCCTTCATTCTCAGAGGGCATTTCTCACATCATGGCATGTTTTGCCCCAACTCATACTCACTCCCCTAGAACCCCAGCAGAAAGGGAGCACTCTTTTTCTGATTGTTCCTATAAAAGTCTGGGCCAAGTTTCATTGGCCTGTATCAGGTAACATGCCCATCCTTTGAACCAGTGTCTGTGACACTGACTGGGTCACATGCTTACTTATGACATGGGGGTGGGGCCAGTGCTCCAAACCACTTAAGAACATACAACAGTCAGTTTGCCAAAGAAAAATTGGGTTATTGCTTCCAGAAGGAGGACTTAATGATGGGCAGGCAAAAACAGAAGATGTCCATTGTTTTCGAAGATTTTACAGATCTATGAACTGTCACCACTCTAGAAGGATAATAAGGAAGACATCCAGGTGGCCAGTTGCCCATCTAAGCAGGGTTTTATGCTTAGATAGTGGTTTCACATGGTCTCATAGTGTTCCAGAACCTAGTTCTCTGCTTTGTGTTTCCAAATATTTGTTGCTGTCAGTGTAGCTAGATGGTTGTTCCCTTTGGGCCTGACTCATGCTAACTTGACTCAGCAGAGACTGATGTATATGTAATTCCCATCTTAGGATAAATAGTAATTGCCAAAGGACCTGAACAGGGCTGTCCTCTGGTTAGTGAACTTTCCCTGCTGAAAACCACAAGTGAAGCCAAACTCTAATCATAAGGTTATTTAGCACCCATGGAACCAAGCGAGAGAAGTTCTCTGGAAAAAAATTAGTGGCCATGATAGTGTGGTGGCTTTAAAATGTCCACCAATGCTGGAAGAGTGAAGAGAGAACATGTCACAGGGCGAGAGATAGGTATGTGGTATGAATAGAAGACAAGAGAGTGCCATAGGGAGCCCCTGAATTGCTTTAAGAAGGGAAAAGACATGGTCAAATTTGTTATGGGAAGATTGATCTGGGTACAAGGAGAAGCAACTGGAGATGGGCTACACTGAAAGCAGAAGGATTAAGGTTACTGTGGTCCTCTAGGTGAGAGAGTTGATCAGTAGCAGAATGGCAGTGGGGATGAAGTAGATATGTTTAAAACAGTGCTTTTCAAAACTGTATAACTCTGTGTGATTGGCGGATGCTAGCTAGACTTATGGTGATCATTTCACAATATTTACACATATTGAATCATTATATTGTACATCTGAAAGTAATGTAATGTCATATGTTGATTATACCTCAATAAAAAATAAATAGTGCTTTTCAAACTTTAATATGCACACAAACCACCTGGGGATCTTGTTAAAATACAGATCTGGATTCAGTATGTCTGGGTGAGGGCCTGAGATGCCACATTCCTAACAAACTCCCACACAATGCTGACACTGCTCGTTTGGACACCATACTTCGAGTAACAAGGATTTTAGAACTATCATTAAAAAATTT
This sequence comes from Panthera onca, assembly GCF_046562875.1. NCBI lineage: Eukaryota > Metazoa > Chordata > Mammalia > Carnivora > Felidae > Panthera > Panthera onca. The sequence goes on along the minus strand of NC_138350.1, from coordinate 29,068,802 downwards.
TTTAAAGATTTTATTTTTAAGTAAACCTTATGCCCAAAATGGGGCTCATGTTTCACCAACTGAGCCAGCCAGGTGCCCCAGGATTTCAGAAATGTTAAAGAAACAGAATTTACAGGAGTTTGTGACTGGTTCAATGCAGGGAGTGGGGGAGGTGAGAGTTGGCAACAAGGGAAAATGGTAAGGAGTTGGTAATTCCAGTTTGAGTATCCAGGTGGTGATGCTATCCACAGATACAAGAGGAGGAACAGGTTTGGGTGGAGTAGATAATAATAAAAGATAACATTTATTGAGTACTTGCTATGTGCCAGGCTCTTTACATATGTTGTCTTATTCTGTACAAAAAACACACTTATGAGGTAGGTACTATTATGATCTTCACTTCAAGAGTGAGGAAACTGAGGCCAAGGTCATGCAGGTAGTAAGTGGAGCAGCAAAACTGAAACCCTCTAGCACTCTGAGTGCAGAACTCCTGCTCTAGCTATCAGCAATTTGGACATGTGGAGGTGAAGCATCTGTGGGGATGTCATATAGTGTTATGTAGGTTGCATAGGTTGTGTACGTAGGTATAGGTTGTGTAGGTAGGTATAGGTTGGGTAGATAGACAAGCTGACCTGGCGTTCAGGAAAGAGATTCTGAGTAATGGTTTAGGAGCTGGGAGGAACTCAGGATTGGAGGGAATAAAACCATCCAAGGAAGGTTACAATTTACCTCCTCAGAGTGCTGTCAATCTTTTCCATCTTCCTTTTGCATTTGATTATTACAAAGGAGGAATCTGAAAAAAAAAACAAGTGTTTTTTTTTTTTAATGTTTATTTATTTATTTTGACAAAGAGCGAGGGCAGGCGAACAGGAGAGAAACAGAGGGAGAGGGAGAGAGAATCCCAAGCAGGCTCCACACTGTCACCATGGAGCCTGACTTGGGGCTCAACCCCATGAACCATGAGATAATGACCTGAGCTGAAATCAAGAGTTGGACACTTAACTGACTAAGCCACCCAGGCACCCCAACAAGTGTTTTTTTTTTAATAAATAATTTTTTTTCCTTATTGGAGACTGTATTTGTTCTTTATCGCTGAGATTTACAAATTTTTCCAGATTACATCTTGAAGTTGATTTATGCTTAATTTTTCTGGATCCCAGGGAATTCCCTCAGTTTTCCACCTGCACCTCAGATGTTTTCAGAACTAAGGAAAGTTTTATTATAATTTAAATTATTGCCTGTAATTGATTTTCTCTGTCTTCTCTTGAGCAATGCCTATAGCTTGATGTTCTCCTACTCAATTTTTCTTAAAGAATTCCATCACTTTGAATTTTTCTCACATTTATCTTCTGTATTGATGATTTGTTCTTTTGCATTGTCAAATCTGCTTTTTACTGCACTATTGAATTTTACTTCAGTTACTACGGTTTTCATTTCACAGTACACTCCATTTATCTTGGCCTGTTCTTTAAATAATATTTTTTAATGTTAATTAATTATTTATTCTTATTTTTTTAAGTTTATTTTGAGAGTGAGCGAGAGAGAGACAGTGGGAGGCACGGAGAGAGAGAGAGAGGGAGAGAATCCCAAGCAGGCTCTTTGCCATCAGCACAGAGCCTAATGCAGGGCTTGATCTCACAACAGTGAGATCACGACATGAGCTGAAATCAAGAGTCAGCTGCTTAACCGACTGAGCTACCCAGGAGCCCGTACTGGCCTGTTCTTTAAAAGATACAATCTTTTCTTAATAAAGAATAAAAGTGAGGTGTATTCTAAAACTGGGTTCTGCTTAGTGGACTAAGTATGTTTCAAGGAGTAAGTTTTGGCTCCAGCACTTTCTTTCTTTCTTAATGTTTATTTTTGAGAGAGAGAGAGAGAGAGCGAACAGGGGAGGGGCAGAGAGAAAGGGGGACAGAGGATTCCAAGTGGGCTCTGTGCTGACAGCAGCGAGCCCAATGCGGGGCTAGAACTCAAAAACAGAGAGATCATGACCTGAGCTGGTCACTCAACCAATGGAGCCATCCAGGCGCCCCTCTGGCACTTCATTTCTTATCTCATGTGCCATATATTTACTTCCCTACAAGGTTTTTAAAGAGTTTGCCTATTCACTTTTGAGACTAATTGAAATTTGCTGATGTGTAGAAGTCATGAGTTGAAGGCTTTCAAGATTAGTGTTGGACAACTGGGATGCAGGATCTTACATCCTTACTCCCTCCCTCTCCACAGATGGCCTGGGAAATGGCTCTGAAGCAGTGGCTGCATCATTTGTTTCATTGTCTTAGCTATTCTTGGTTTTCACTTGCTTTAGGATTCTGATATTTATTTTTCAGCCTCTGGTGCTTGTGAGTACTTCCAAGGCTTCAGTTTGTTTGTCTCGTTTTCTCTACATCTTGTTTGGGTTTTAGCGTTTCCATCCTTGCATTTGTTTCAGTATGTCCTAAGCTTCTGTCAGTCTGTACCTATCTGGGCCTCAGTCCCTGAATCTCAATGTCTTTCTCCATTACCTTCTAACCCTTTACCCTGCTTTATATTTCTTCATAGTACTTATTACAACTTGAGTATTTTTTTTTTACCTCTTTTCTTTCTTTCTTATCTATCATCTCCCACTAGAATGTTGATGCCCAGAATAATATAGATGTTCAACAAACATTGGTTGAACGAACCTGTCTGATTAGCGTATCCGAAATCTCTCACGTTAGTCTCCACCTTTGTGTTTCACACTTTCTCAGTATTCAAATGTCTTTTGTGGTCTCGGTCGGTCAAGCCTTTCGGTTTCTGTCCTTGTCTCAAGGCTTCTAAGTTTGTGTGCGGGCCCCTGACTGGCGCAGGCCTGCTGCAGGCCTGTGGCCGGTGTGTGGTGCGCTGGCGTCCCTCATGCGCTGTCCTAGGTCGTTCCCTGACTCAGTCAGTACCCCGCTCCGGGGCTTTCCCTTCCCTGACAGTCTCTCCGGCTCAGCGATATACACCCCAACCTGACGCCTCGGTGTCCTTCTGCTTCTCCAGAGCCGCCTCCCGCGCCAACTCCTCCGCGAACGCACGTGACCACGCAGGGCGGTGACTCTGCCGCCGCAGTGCTCCGCCCAGACCTCGCCGCTTCCGCTGGCCATTGCAGCCCCGCCCCGAGGCGGGGGGAGCCAATCCTCGTACACGTTTCTTCGCTCCGCCCCGGCGCCCTCCTCGGCGCTCGCCCCTCCCTCCGCCCGCCGGCCCGCCCGTCAGTCAGTCAGGCAGGCAGTCGGTCCGAGTGGCCGTAGGCCCTGTTGCTCTCCTAAACGGTTCCCTCCTTGCTCTTTCCCGGTTAGCGTCGGCAGCTGCACCCGCAGCGGCGCGGTCCCTCCGAGAGGCGCGGCGTGGGCCGAGCGGCGGCCGCGGAACGTCGAGCCTTTCGCGGCGGAGGCGGCGGCGGCGGCGGCCCGGCAGCCAACATGGCGGCGGCGGCGGCGGCGGGCGCGGGCCCGGAGATGGTCCGCGGGCAGGTGTTCGACGTGGGGCCGCGCTACACCAACCTCTCGTATATCGGCGAGGGCGCCTACGGCATGGTGTGGTGAGTGTCCACGCCCGCTCGCAGGCCGGGCCACGCCCGCCCACCCCACCGCCTGGGGACGCAGCGGACGCAGCCGCGGCCTCGTCCGCGCCCCGGCCTCCGGCGCCGCTGCGACCCCAATCCATGACTTCACTGTGGTCGCTGCGCCGGGGGCCTCAGGCGGGGCCCGCGAGACTGTCGAGGTTTGGGTGTTGCTCGCGGCGGTTCGCGGGCCGGCCTTCGATTGTCGCGGGGAGGGGCGTAGGGGGCGGAGGCCAGCACCCGGGGACCCCCAGACCCGCCGAGTTTAGAGCCAGGATCCCCGGGAAGGGAACGGAAGCGGTCCCTCATCCCCTTCCACCTCCCAGTTTGCTAGCATCGTGGCCTTCTTTTTGACATCCGATTGTAAAGCCAGGAATTCCTTCAGAGGCTTGTCGACGGTGGTGTTGGCCGCGGTCTTGAAAGGGGTTCGCCTCGGCATGTGTGCCGAACGCCGAAATAATGATCTTCCCTCTCCCGTTTCCCTCGACTTTCGTTAATTTTTTTTTTCGGTGATGCTAACGGTGCTCTCCTGCGCAGGCTTTCTATAAAAAGCATTCGTGGCAGCAGTGTTAGTTATGAAATATTTTAAGTTTGAAGTTTTTAAATGGATTTTAATACCCATACTGTTTGCGTTTCATGAAGAATAAGCCAGTTCCGCTCTCTTAATTTATTAGAGTCGTTTGGAGTTGGGCCTGATCTCTTTTTTTTTTTTTTTCTTGACCCCGAGTGAGTTCTCTTGCCAGCAGAAATGTATTCAGACGTTTTAGCACAATTGCTGTGGACTTTTCCTATTAATGTTTTAGTGGTCAATATGTATGCACCCGTAATGGAATTCTTGTAGAATCACTTGCAGCCTCCCTTATCTTGATCCATATCCCTCAGAAACGTTTGTAGTTCTTCGAACTAGCTGTATTGTTTTGTGATGAGGACTTAATGGAAGTGTAGACTCCCTTACACCTAAATCTTCTTGTGAGTGTGTTTTGTTTTGAATGAAAAAGTAAACTAATATATATTGAACACTTGGCAAGTGCTTTTCTAGGTATATTATTTCATTTTATTTGAACAGCCACCTCGAAGGAGGAAAAGGTGGTGATATCCCTCTTTCAGGTGAGAAAGTATTTGTAAGTGAAGCAGATTCTTAGGTCATACAAGTAGAGTCCAGACTTGAGATTGTAGACTGAGGTCCTATTTCAAATGCTGCAGCTCTATTATACCCTACTGTCCTTAAGTGGTGTTATTAATAACTTCAGAATTTTAGCATATATTACTGTTGTAAGTAAATATATTTTTGAACTGTATTCAAATTTGAGTGATTGTGATTTTAGAAATGCCATAAAGGGCATGTTTTAACAAGTATCTTAGAAAGACTTAAAAAAAAAAAGTCTAATTGAATCTTGACCGTTTTCATTTTCTTGAGGATCAAAGTGCTTCACATATACAACTGTGAAAAGTAGTGAACTCAGAGTTAGGAGCCAAAAGAGAATTTAAATTAGGTCAGGTCAAAAGAAATAATGCCCTAGAAGGTAACAAAGTACTGCCCACAGCATCACTTCTCTATCATACATCTGATTGCTGTTGCACCTGCTGGTACGTATGCTGGTAAACACATCTCATGAGAAGCTCAGAATTTTCCATCAAGTCCTTGGGCTCTTTTAAAAAATCCTACATGTAAAATATGGACTGAAAAAATCTAGGTTTAGGACACTTCACTTGAAAGGTTTTTTGTTTTTTGTTTTTTCTTGATAAGATTTTTACCAGTCTGAAGATAACTTACATATAGTAAGTATTTCTGTCATTGTCATAGACTTACTTGACTTTCTGTCAGAGGAGATGCCAAGTACTTTTTTTGAAAAATTTGTTTGATGTTTGTTTATTTTTGAGAGAGAGAGAGAGAGCGAGCATGCATGCGTGAGCAACTAGGAGAAAGGCAGAGAGAGAGGAGACATAGTATCCTAAGCAGGCTTCAGACTCTGAAATGTCAGCACAGAGCTGGACGTGGGGCTCAAACCTACAAACTGTGAGATTGTGACCTGAGCCGAAGTTGTACTCTTAACTGACTGAACCACTCAGGCACCCCTAATGCCAAGTAATTTTTTTACTGTAATTTTCCTTTCCTGAGTAAGATCCAAATATAAGTATAATTGGAATTATAATTCTGGGTCCAGGTTGTAGCTTTTACTGTAATTTTCCTTTCCTGAGTAAAATCCAAATATAAGTATAATTGGAATTATAATTCTGGGTCCAGGTTATAGCTTTTTATCCTCATCTAAATAAGAATTTAATCTGCATTGCACATTCTTAGCATTTAATAAATGTTGATTGTTTATGGGGGGCTTCTTGAATGAAATGTTAATATTTAAATAGTGATATTTTAAAAAATGTGACACTTCCCGACAGAGTTAAAGATTTTCAGGCAGTTAGGAATTTTGCCTTTTTTGTGCAGAGCCCTTTCCTAATCATTATATGGAGGGTATAAAGATGCAGAGTGGAGTTTGAGTTGGGTCTTTAAGAGTGGGTATGATTTTGATGGATAATTGGCTCAAGTGACAGTTTGAGTTGTGGAATCTAATCTTGGGAAAGTATTTAGGTGGCAAGCTGTAGAGGACTCTAAAGGCAAAACTGAGTTTGTATATTTGTGCAATGAAGAAGCATCAGTGATTTTGAAAACAGGCAGTCACATGGTCAATTCTTAGATTTTTTTGGGGAAGATAGATCAACACTGATGGAAATGATAGAAAAAAATTTGGTGGGGGGAATCAATTAGGCTATTGTAACTGCCTGGGTGTGAAGTGAGAAAGTGGCATTGGAGGGTAACAGAGGTGTTGAGAGACCTTATTAAGATTGAGTCCATGGGGCGCCTAGCTGGCTCAGTTGGTAGAGCATGCAACTCTTGATCTCAGGATTGTAAGTTTGAGCCCCATGTTGGGTGTAGAGATTCCTTAAAAATAAAATCTTTCAAAAAAAAAAAATCCATAGTGGGCTCTTCTCTGAAGTAAGATAGAAAGACTGAATTATGGCAAGTGTGGGAAGAAGTAAAGGATAATGCAGTCTTAAAGGGTAAGAGTCTTAGAGATGGGTTTTGGATTTAAGAGGGATTTCTGAGACCAGGATTTCTGAGATTGCATATGGGCATATTTGTTAATTCTAAGACTTCTAGGCTGGGAGCCTGGGAGGATAGTGGTGCTATTATCAGAGGAGAAATACTGGAGGTAGAGCAGGCTTATTAGGGAGAAATAGTGAGTTCAGACTTGTTAAGTTGTGATGACTGTAGGCCATTTAGGCTATATCCAGAAGGCATCTTGAAATTTAGAAGAGGGAAGTTGAAACTGGAGGTGAAAATTATGTAAGTAGTAATCTTGCATGGATGAGTACAGATTCTTATTTGAGGTCATTGATTAAGTGAAATTGCAAGCAGATGTGTATATTCATCGTTTTAGTAAACAATCCATTACATTCAATAGGTTTTCAAAGGGGTCCGTTGTCCCAGAAAGGTTGAAGAACTACTGAGGACAAAGATAACCCAGACAAATATTACTAAGAGATAGGCAAAGGAATAGGAATCTGAGGACTGGTGAGACGTAGAAGAATCAGAAAAAAAGAAAAAAAAAATGTATGACAGAGGAGAAATTGAAGCTGTGCATGCTTGTTCATTTATTAACTAAGATAAGTATTTTGAGTAAGTTGAGTTTGAAATACTTCCTGAATATGATTGAGACATCATACTGGTCACCTCCATAGAGATACTAGTTGAAATAGAGATACTTTAAGAGTGGATAAGATGAGAAAAATATGTCAGAACTGAGTCAAAGAAGTGCCTCACTTTAGGTGTCAATAGAGGACAAGTTGCAGAAGAGGACAGAGGAAGTGTGCTACAGAGACAGGACAACCAGGAATTCACATCATCACAGGAACCAAGGGAGACTGTAGTCATAAGGGATTGGCATTGAATACTGTAGAGGACAAACAATGCAGCTTGAAGACAAGCTATTAGACTTGTTGATTTTTCTACTCTCCTAAAAAAAAAAAAAAAAGATTCAAGCAAAATTTCAGTGTGATCATCTTCCTAATGGTTTAACATCCTGTGTTACTAAAACTTGTTGATTATGGCAGACTAGTAGAACCACCGTTTAAATCAGCACTTTCTGTTTGTTTTGTATACATTAATTAATCCTCATAACCACACTGCAAATGTGGTTGCTCTGTATGAAAGTGAGGAAACTTGAGACAGAGAGATGTTAGTTAACTTGCCCAAGGACACAAAGCTAGGAAATGATAGAGCATCCCAGCCTGTATGGTTCCTAAATGATGTGCCACCAAAGATCAAAGTTGAGAAAATATATGCTTTTAATAACAGGAAATACCTGTTGTCTCCTTGCTTGTATCACTTTTTAGCCTTTCTAAAAACTTTCACATAAGGTAATTCAGAAAATATTTATTGAGCACCTGTTATGTGCCAGGATTCCCATGGTCTCTGCCCTGTAGTACTTTTTAGTCCAAATAGTTGTATGGAATTGAACAGTAATACAGAGTATACCAGTCCATTCAGAAAGAATATGTGTAACGATTTGAGAAAAAGGAGGCCTGAGTGATGTGGAGCTGTTGGGCTGTTTCTATGGCTTCACAGACTTTTGAGCTGGGTGTTGATGTATGATTAGGATTTCGCCTTGAATGTGCATTCTAGGTAAAGGAAAATGTACATGCAAAAGCAGCACATTAGGTCAGGAAAACCACAAGTTGTTTGGGATGGCAGGAGTATAGGGTGCCTTAAGGAGAAAGCTGAAGTTGAGACAGTGGGATGGGCAGGGTCAAATCCTGAAGGACATTGTTTACTGAGGAGTTCAGTTTCATTTGTTAAGTGAGAGTCATTAAAGGATAGTCTTGTCTCTGCCAGTTCCTCCTCAAATTTTGTGAATTATGTTCCCCTCTTTGTCTTTTTTATGCTTCCTACCTGCTCTGCTTACTCTCTTTTCTTTCTGCTTATCTAGGGTTATTCAGTGGGTATGACTTTTATCCCCTTTCCAGGGATATTTTGAAATGTCTTTGGGTTTTGTTTTGCTTTGGTTTTTTTTTGGTTGTTACATTGATTGGGGAGTGTTATAGGCCTTCCATTTGTAGTGGTGGAGGCAGGTATGCTAAACGACCTACAGTGCGTGGTACAGTCCCTGTGCAGGAGAATTGTCCTGTCAGGATGCTAGCAGTATACCCCTCCAACCTTTGCAAAACATCGGGCCCTGTTCAAGTCCTGACTTCCTCTAAGGCTCATCTCCTCCATAAACATACCCTTACTGCTGTCTGCTGTTAGCACTCCCTCCCTTCCTAAAACTCTGGTAGGTCATTTGTACTACCTGTTTGAAAGGCAAGACTAGCAGTAGTGTATATCATTTATTGAAGCTCAAGACAAATGGATCTGGGATCAGATTCTTAGTTTTGCTTGTTAATTGTTAATTTTTTTTAAGTGTTTATTTTTGAGAGGGAGAGAGACAGACAGACAGAGCATGAGCAGGGGAGGGGCAGAAAGAAAGGGAGACACAGAATCCAAAGCAGGTTCCTGGCTTTGAGCTGTTAGCACAGAACCCGACCAACGTGGGGCTTGAACCCAAAAACTGTGAGATCATGACCTGAGCTGAAGTTGGACACTTAACTGACTGGGCCACCCTGGTACCTCAATTGTTAATTTTTTTTTTAATTTTATTTTTAAGTAATCTCTGCACCCAACATGGGGCTTGAACTCACGACCCCAAAATCAGGAGTCACATGCTCTACCAACTGAGTCAGCCAGCAGCCTCTGTTAACCTTCTTTTTTTTCTTTAAAGATTTATTTATTTATCTATCTATCTATCTATCTATCTATTTATTTATTTATTTATTTATTTTGAGAGAGAGTGAGCAAGCAGGGAAGGGCAGAGAGAGGGGGACAGAAGAACCAAAGCAGGCTCCATGCCATCAGCACAGAGCCTGATGCAGGGCTTGAACTCATGAGCCATGAGATCATGACCTGAGCTGAAGTTGGATGCTCAACTTACTGAGCCACTGGGATGCCAATCTGTTAACTTTTAATGAAGAAATCTCTTGGATACTTTTGGGAGCTCAAATATCTGAGTACACCAGTTTACATGAGCAACAGAAAATTCAGTGTTTTTGAAAGTTTTGAGTACTTTCAAGCTATTCAACAAAATTGATTTTGATATTAATAGCATCCCTATTGTGTAGAATTCTTCAGGTGCCTTGGTGGTTCAGTTGGTTGAGCTTCTGACTCGGTTTTGGCTCAGGTCATGATCTCATGATTTGGGAGTTTGAGCCCCGCATCAAGTGCTGCTGTTTGGAGCCTGCTTGGGATTCTCTCTCACCCTCTCTCTCTTTAAAAAAGAAAAAAAAAAAAAAAGTGTAGAATTCCTGTGGTTAGCTATAACTGATAAGCCATTTCCATGAATTTAATTTGTTTTTCATTATCAAGTATTTATGAGAACATTTTTACAAAAAGCGTCCCAGTTTTCCCAGGAACCATATAATATTTTCCATTTTGTTCACAATAAGGTACCTACTAATTAAAAAAGAACTGATTCCCCAACAAACATCCAGAGCTACTTCACCCTGTATCCAGTTCACTGTACCCACCTACCTAACCCTGAGATGCTATTTCTTCCCTTTTGTTTCTCTTTCACTACTTGGGCCTCCCTCGCATTGGAAAGCCAGCAGGGATTCTCCAAGGCACTTTTCAGATTCTTAGTTAGGACAGTGTATGTGTTTTGAACCCATGGCCAGTAGGAGCTGGGAAGTAGGGTGTGGGGGTAGGGACCTGCACAAGCCTGCCTTGTTTTAGGTACTGTGGTTTCAAGTTCATTTTCTTTCTCATCTTTGAGGTAATAGATATTTTTTTTATTTTATAGATGAAGAAACCAGATTTCATGTAACTTGTCCAGGGTTCACAGCCAATATATATATAGTGGAATTGAGATTTATCTAGACCCCCAAATCTGTGACTTTTTTTGTTTTTTGTTTTTGTTTTTTTTTTGATAGGTTTTACTCTGTTATACCAAGCTATCTGGAAACATACTTCCTACAGCCCCGGTTCCTGAATGCATTGGCACCGAAGTATAAAATGGTAATTGTCAGAGCTAACTTGGGGCTGTAGGGAGGTAGAAAAGGGAAAAACTGGATACTTGGAAAGGATGAGGGAGGTAGGGTCAAACTTTTTTATCAGGAGGTTAGTGTTGATTTCTTCTCACCCTTTCTACCTACGTCTACCAGTTTCTTGATTTCCATTCACTTAATGATGTTATTAAGTGTGTACCTGGCCTATGTGCTAGGCAATAGGATCAAAGTGTTGAACAGAAGAGGTGGTTTTACTCTGTGGTGTTTATAGTCCCACAGGAAAGGAATAACACCGAGTATGATGAGGTGCACAGTGCCACCGGGGCGTATAAAAGGTGGAGCTAAAATGTTTTGAATAGTCTGGGAAGATTTCCTGGAAGAAGTGGTGTTTAAGTTGGGACCTGAAGAACAACTTGGAGCTAGCTAATTGAAAGGTAGTGTAAGGTGCTGGAGTGTTTCATGCACTGTCTCATAGAAAATGACTGTAGAAATGGAACTTGTGATTAAGATTCAGGGCTCTTTCTTATGGTATTTCAGGGATAGGAAGTGCAGTTAAAGCTTCAAGTATGGTTGTAACCAGGAACTAGAAAATAGACCAGCGTGCCTACCTCCTTCTCTCTTGACATTTACAAAATCAACTTGCACCCTTCGTCTCTGCACAGAGATTTTTTTTTCCTTTTTCAACACATCCCCATGCATTTGGCAGAAGAGAGCTTACCCTTGGTTCCCCAAGGTATGTGTCTTTATTTTTTTATTTTTTATTTTTTAATTTTTTTTTTTAACGTTTATTTTTGAGACAGAGAGAGACAGAGCATGAATGGGGAGGGTCAGAGAGAGGGAGACACAGAATCTGAAACAGGCTCCAGGCTCTGAGCTGTCAGCACAGAGCCTGACGCGGGGCTCAAACTCACAGACCACGAGATCATGACCGGAGCCGAAGTCGGCCGCTTAACCGACTGAGCCACCCAGGCGCCCCCCAAGGTATGTGTCTTTAGTACATTGACAACTAGAGGCTGAGAGCACTCTAAATCTAATTCCTGGGGTAGAGAATCTGATCCAGTTTGGGATGGTGTCCACCTCTGGTCCAGTCAGCTGGTGGAATCATTTGAAAAGGCTGGACTTCTCTAAGGTATGAGGTATGAGGTGGGGGTAGTCAAAAGATGCCTCTTATTGAGTGCTAACTTGCCGGGTTAGTTCTTGGTGCTGTTTCCCCTGCTCTTCTCCAGGCTGGAATTTTTCCCTGCTTTTTGGAGCCTGTGGGGAAGGAAGGGAAGAGAGGAGAGGGAGAAGTAGTTGAAGCAGAAGGAGGGCTTTGGGTTGCTTTTAGAGTTCTTTTATTTTTCTATATCTGGCATTATAGGGGTGGCCCCTAAACTGGGTGGTATCTTTAAAATTTATTTAATATTTGATACATATATAACATGTAACACATGTATGAGTTATGCAGCCTAACAATAAAGTAAACAGCTAAGAAACAACATCTGCTGAGTGACTTCTTGACCAGATTGTCTGAGGCCAGCATTCTGATCTTTGGCCACAGGCTTCCTCCCAAGGTTTAACTTTTTTTCTGGAAGCCTGTATGATGGAGCATGTAAGAGCATGGGTTTTTACTACTTAGATATGTGACTGCTGTAGGTTATCCAACTTGAGTCTTGTTTTCCTTATCTGTAGAAAGGGGGTAGTGTTGTATTCCTCAGTGTCATGAGGATTAAATGATGTAGGTGAAATGCTGAGTGCTCATACCTGGTTAATGCTCTAATTGTTATTCCCTTGAAGTAAATGGACCTGGTAAGACCTGGATCCTCTCTCACCTCACTCAGTCTCGTGGAGTATAAAGCAACTTATGCAGAAATAAAATGGTTAGACTTTGGGTCTATCAGGTTCCAGTTGTGTGATCTTGGGCATATGCCTCTCCTGTCCTGTTTGATTGAATGACCAGAGAGCATCTTATGTGCCAGGCCCTGAGCCATGTTCCTTGATCTCCCTCAAAAATGTTATACTAGTGTTTGGGGCAGGCAGGTAAGGAAATAAATTACTGAGTAATATAGTAAAAGTACTGTTATAAAATCATTCTGTGCTGAGCAGCTAACTCCCATCTAGGCTTCCTAGTTATAATTAACTCAACAAATAACATATGCACTAGACATGTTGTAGTTTTGTGGGTACATCAGTGAAATAAACATGTGGCCCAGGGAGCTTACAGTGTGTGGGATGCCTGGTGGAATGGGAGTGGCTTGAAGAGAGGGTTACAAGAGAGGCCTGGTCAGGGCCTTGGTGTTAACTTCTTTCCAGTGAGTTTTCCTTAATTTCTTTTTATAGCATTTATCCCCAACACAAGTCTAAAATACTTTTTTTTAAGTCACTAGATATGTCATTTAATTTTATTTTCTTTTTAATTTTTTTTTTTTTAACGTTTATTTATTTTTGAGACAGAGAGAGACAGAGAATGAACGGGGGAGGGGCAGAGAGAGAGAGAGGGAGACACAGAATTGGAAGCAGGCTCCAGGCTCTGAGCCATCAGCCTAGAGCCTGATGCGGGGCTCGAACCCACAGACCGCGAGATCGTGACCTGAGCTGAAGTCGGACACTTAACTGACTGAGCCACCCAGGCGCCCCATATGTCATTTAATTTTAAATGGCCTTCCTGTTTTTCTGCATTTGGGAAGCTGAATGCACAAACCAATTTTTTAAGTGGGTTATTCTTTCTATTGTTATTAAATGAAAAGAAAGCACTTTCTATACTAAGTGCTTCTTTTCTATACTAAGCAGAACATAAGTGTTTCTTATTACATATGTCCCCTAAAATAATTTTTGAGAATTTGAAGCCATAGCATAATTGTTCTATTTAAGAATCATATTTTGTTGTAAGAAATAAAACTGAGTGACAACTAAAAAATTGGTGGGGTATCCTAACCAAGAATATTAATAGTTTCTTAACCAGTCAGGATCATCTACACAAATTCAAACTCTGTAGTTGTAATTTGTAAGGTTATTTCAATTACTAGCATTAATGAGGTGGTTTTTCCAAGCCTAAGTACCCTTAGAGCCTCCTGCTAGTGTGCTGGAAGGGTGGCCAGGTATGAGTCTAATACAGATATTGAGAATTCCCTTTAAGGACAACCTGAAGAGTCAAACAAATGGACAGAAAATGAAAATTGCAGCTCCTACTAATTATCAGGGTCTTACATTTTGTAGTTTGGACCTTAATTTGGCTAAACAAGCTCTCATCTATTTTTTAAAGTTTATTTACTCTGAGAGCGTGTGTGAGAGAGTGAGCATGAGCATGGGAGTAGCAGAGAGAGAATCCCAAACAGGTTCCGTACTGTTAGTGCAGAGCTCAGCTTGGGGCTCGATCTCACAAACTGGAAAATCGTGACCTGAATTGAGACCAAGAGTTGAACACTTAACCAGCTGAGCCATCCAGGCACCCCAACAAGCTCTTTTAAAATGCTTATATCCCTCCTTACAGCACATAGCCTTATCCATCACTTAATATGACATTGATTTTTTAAAAATTGTCCAAATAGCAAGCAAAAGGAAGCTTCTCTAGCTGTCTGCCTTTTATTTTAAAATAGCTATATCAACATATCCTAAAATTAAGTGTTCAGTTCAATAATTTTTAGTAAATTAACTAAGTTGTACAGCCATCACTGCAATCCAGCTTTAGAACATTTCCATCATTACAAAAAGTTCCCTCTTGTCATTTGCAGTCAGTTCCCACTCCTACTACCACCTCCAGACAATTCCTGATCTGCTTTCTGTTTTGCCTGTCCTTGAACTTTCATGAAAATGGAATCATGCAAGATACAGTTTTTTGTATCTGGTGTTTTCTTAAACAGGTTTTGAAATTCATCCATGTCCTTCCCAGAATCTGTAGTTGATTGCCTTTTGTCATTAAATAGTAATTAATTGGATGGATATACTAGATTATGGAAATGTGGAATGTTTTTGGGTTTTGTCTATTATGGATAATACTGCTATACATTCATCTGTGTTTCTGTGTGGACATTTGGCTTTTATTTCTCTTGGTTACTTAGAAGTGGAGCTGATGGGCCATAGGGCAAGCAATGTGTATATGTAGGGGAGGGGATAATAGTGATTTTATTTTAAACCATAATAAAATTACAAATTAAATCATTGAACAAATATGAATACCCTATGTACTCGTCACTATTCTAGGTACTGAGAATAGTGTGGTGAACAAAACTTAGTCCCTGATCTTGAGTTTGCTTTTTAGTAGAGAAGGTAGACTGTCACAAGCGCATAATGTTTCACTTACTGGTGAGTAGTATGAAGAAAACTTTTATAAAATGGGTTAAGAGTATAGAGTGGAGGCTGCCTGGGTGGCTCAGACGGTTGGGCATCAGACTTCGGCTCAGGTCATGATCTCCTGGCTCTTGGGCTTGGGGCCCTGCATTGGGCTCTGTCTGCTGACAACTCGGAGCCTGGACCTTGCTTCAGATTCTGTGTGTGTCTTTCTCTCCCTGCCCCTCTCCCTTTCATGCTCCGTCTCTCTCTTTGAAAAATAAACAAACATTTCAAAAAAAAAAGTCTTTAAAGAGTATAGAATGGAAAGAGGAAGGCATTTTTTTTCTGTAACAGAATAATTTTAAGCATTTTTAATGCTACACATTTAACACAATTTTTTACATTTAACAACTTTTTAATTTTATTTTTTAATTAAATTTTTAAAAATGTTTTATTTATTCTTAAAAGAGATACAGAGCATGAGCAGGGGAGGGGCAGAGTGAGAGAGGGACACAGAATCTGAAGCAGGGTCCAGGCTCTGAGCTGTCAGCACAGATCCTGATGCAGGGCTCAAACTCACAAGCCCTGAGATCATGACCTGAGCCGAAGTCGGACACCCAATGAACTGAGCCACCCAGGTGCCCCTAATTTTTTTAAATGTTTATTTATTTTTGAGAGAGACAGACTGCAAGTGGGTTAGGGGCAGAGAGAGAGGGAGACACAGGATCCAAAGCCAGCTCCAGGCTCTGAGCTGTCAGCACAGAGCCGATGCAGGGCTCGAACTCATGAACTGCAAGATTATGACCTGAGCCGAAGTCAGATGCTTAACCAACTGAGCGACCCAGGTGCCCCTTAACAACTTTTTTAACAATATGAAATGTATAGAAATATTATGAAGACAATACAAAAAAGCCTTTTCCCTGCCCTATTTGAGAGTAAATTGTTGATGCATACAGTGCCTCATGTCACCAGAACACTTCAATGTGTATTTTTACCAAATGAAATATCTCCTACATAACTGTAACATAGCCAGTCACCACCATCAGGAAATTAACAATGACACATTATTACTTCCTCCTCTTCAAACCCTATTCAGCAATCTGTGTTTCATTTAGTTGTCCTGTCTCTTTGGTCGTCTTAAGGCTGGAGCATTTCCTCGGACTTCCTTTGGCTCCAATGCCTTGACACTTTTGAAAATAGTGTTTTTATTTTTTAAGAAACCACCAGACTATTTTCCAAAGCATCTATACCATTTTACATTTCCATCAGTGATATATGAGGCATTCCAGTTCTTCACAGCCTTACCAACACTTGGTTTAGTCCATCTTTTTTGATTGTATCCCATCTAGTGAGTTTATAAGTGGTATTGCATAATAATTTTAATTTGCATTTTCCTCATGATTAATGATGATTTTTTTCCTGTGCATATCAACCAACCAGTTATATCTATTCTTTGGTGAAGTGTCTTGTCTTAACTTTTGCCCATTAAAAAAAAAAAAAACCCATCTCTGACTTGGTTTTGAGATATAGAGCTCAGCACCCTCCATGTTTTCCTTCAGAATAGGAACAGCCAAGAATTTGAAGCATAATCCAAATCTAATCATGAGGCAACACCAGAAAAACCCTAGGTTAGGGATATTCTACAAAATAACTGCCTGTAATTTTCATGTCAAGGTCATGAAAGTCAAGAAAAAACTGAGGAATTGTTCCAGACTGATGGAGTCGAGGTGTGACAGCTAAATGTGATTCATGAGTCTCAGTTGGCACAATTGAATGGGGGCCTGAAGACTAGATTGTAATAATGTGCCAGTGTTAACAATTTTGGTATTTGCATTATGATTATGTGGGAAAATGGTCTCGTTTTGTTTGTAGGAAATACACACTAAATACCCCCTAATAAGGGGGTAATGAGGCATCATATTATTAACAGACTTTCAGATGCTTCAGAGAGTAAAAGTTTGATGAACTATGTTTACAATTTTTCTGTAGTTTAAGATTTAGTTCCTTTTCACTAAAGAGTTGTTTTTGGGTCCCAGAAAGGTGCTTGTACGAGGGTGTGTTGAAATTTGGGAGAAGTCACAAAAGGCATCTTTGAGGCAAGTGAAAGAACATTGGCCTGGGTGTCAGGGGACCTGAGACTCCCTCCATCCCTGCCATTGTTGACATGTTTCATGGGCTTATGCTGGTCACTTTGCTTCTGCGGGTTTTGGTTTTTGTTATCTGAAAATTAAGTGCTTAGGTAAAATCTCTAAAGTCCCTTCCAGCTCTAATGTTGTCATTGCCCGCAGAGACATTACATGAAATTAGCGTGTGTGCACATGTGTATGGTCATGTGTATATATGCATACATATGTACACATATATAAAGAGGTATCGTGTATGGATTATTTATTTCCGTTACTGGAAAGCTATCCATTTTAGTGTGGCTTACCTGAGAAACCTCTGGGTAGTCATTACTGAGATCTAAAACAATGGGGAGGGGTGCCTGGGGGTTCATTTGGTTAAGCGTCTGACTCTGGTTTTGGCTCAGGTCATGATCCTGTGGTTTGTGCATTTGTGAGTTTGAGCCCTGCATCCATGCTGGTGCTGGCAGGGCAGAGCCTGCTTGGGATTCTCTCTCTCTCTCTCTCTCTCTCTCTCTCTCTCTCTGTCTCTGTCTCTGTCTCTCTGCCCCTCCCCTAAGTGCACGCTCATGCTTGTGTGTGCGCATGCTCACATGCATTCTCTCTCAGAATAAATAAACTTAAAAACAAAAACCGGGGAGGGGGGGCCTTGGGTGACTCAGTCTGTTGGGCATCCAACTTTGGCTCAGGTCGTCAGGTCATGATCTCACGTCTCGTGAGTTCATGTGTTGGGCTCTATACTGACAGCTCAGAGTCTGGAGCCTGCTTCGGATTCTGTGTCTCCCTCTTTCTCTGCCCCTCCTCCACTTGCACTCTCTCTCAAAAATAAGCATTAAAAATTAAAAAAAAAAAAAACTGGGGGAACTTCCTATTAAAAACTAACAAAATAATTTAATATTAAAAGCTCACAAACGCTTGAGGAAATGATTATGTTCTGTGCTTTAAAAAAAAAATAGCGTTTATTATTGAGAGACAGAGTATGAGCATGAGGGGCAGAGAGGAGGAGACACAGATTCTGAAGCAGGCTCCAAGCTGTCAGCACAGAGCCCGACACAGGACTCGAACCCACGAGCCGAAGTCAGACGCCCAACTGATGACTGAGCCACCCAGGCACCCCTGTTCTGTGCTCTTAAGTTGGAACTTCCTACACTGTACCAAAGTACTGGTTTACCTCAAGTGATTAGATTTTTCACGTGTGTTTTTATTTTATTTTTATTTTTTTAAGTTTATTTATTTATTTTGAGAGAGAGAAAGTGTCCATGCATGTGAACAGGGGAGTGGCAGAGAGAGAGAGGGAGAGAGAGAATTCCAGGCAGGCTTCATGCTCAGCACAGAGTCCAGTGCAGGGCTTGACCCCATGATCCCACCACCGTGAGATTATGTCCTGGTCTGAAATCAGGAGTCTGATGCTTAAGCGACTGAGCCACCCAGTCTCCCCGAAGCAGATTTTTTTTTAAAGATCAATGTAATCTTTTCCTGTAAGTTTTGCAATACCATAGAGGCATATAAAAATATTTGATGTTATGTTTCAGATCAGTGAAAAACCAGTTGACAGCAACACTAGATTCATCTATCTAGAGCTGTCGTGAGAAGCATTCATCCTCTTGTTGGGCCATTCCACCTGTCATATATTTTGCTGATGTTTTTGAGCATCCTTTCAGGACAACTCTGATTACTTACCATCCACATGATGATAAAAGTGATATTCTTTGGAAGTGTTGTAAATTCTTTCTTTAGTCCAGAAGGAGCTGGAAAGAAAGAACATTTGTGATTGTCACTCTGACATAACTGCTAGGAAGAGCCATTTATTTCCTGCCACCAAGAAAGTGTAAGACAGAAATATTCATAAAAAGGCCGAAGTTTTAGAGAAACTTCAAGAATTGTTTCTGGTTACCCCAGCAGGCAGAATGTAGCAGAATGTTACCAAGAACTGGTAAATTTGTGTAGCATCCTAGAATTTAATGCTAATCTATAAAAATGTAAATTGGATAATATTTTGGCCTTTCATGGTTTCTGACTAGAGCAGGAAAGCCTCATGTTTCCCTACTAAGTAAGATGCTAGCATTGGACTGAGGTGTATTTCATTTACGTTAAGAAAGTATCTGTCACTTCCTATTTTGGTTGATTTTTTTAACGTAAATGAGTGAATTTTGTCAAATGTATTTTCTGCCTCCCATGAAGATGATCATATGATTTTTTTCTCATTACCATTACTAATATGAGGATCATATTAATAGATTTCCTTATATTGAACCTTCCTTACATTCTTGGAATAAATTGTACTTGGTTATATTGTATTATTTTGTATAATATGCTGTTGGATTTTGTTTGCTAATGTTTGAAGATTTTGTGTTGATATTCATAAATGATATTAGTCTATATATTTGTGCAATCTTTTGACAGGTGTAGGGTTTACTCTTATACTTTCTTCATAAAGTGAATTTGGAAGTTTTTTCTGTGTTCTGAGATAGCATTGGGATTACTTTACCTTTCTTTTCTTTTTAAAAAATTTTTAAAATGTTAATTTATTTTTGAGGGAGAGAGAGAGCACACATGTGCATGCGTGCCTGCAGGGGAGGGGCAGAGAGAGAGGGAGACACAGAATCTGAAGCAGGCCCCAGGCTCCAAGCTGTCAGCACAGAGCCCGACTTGGGACTCAAACTGATGAACCATGAAATCATGACCTGAGTTGAAGTCAGATGCTTAATCGGCTGAGCCACACAGGTGCCCCAAACATCATCGGTACCTTAGAAGTGACTTATCAAATCCCATTCTGAAGTTCACCACTATCCTCAGTTTTGTGATAATTATTCTTTTCAGCATTTCCCCCCTTTATATTTTTTACTTCAATTGAAGTATAATAAACATTTAGAAAAGTGTACATATCATAAGCTTATAGCTTGGTAAATTTTCACAAACTACACTCATGTAAATAACTAGTGCCCAGATCAACAGTCAGAACCCCAGCAACTCAGAAGCTCCCCCTTGAACTCCCTTCCCATCATTCTCCATAGTAACATCTATTCTGATGTGTAGCGTAGATTCAGTTTATTTCGTACCTCACATGAATCATACAACATATTTGTTTTCTTTTGTATCTGGCTTCTTTTATTCAGTGTCATGTTTTTGTAGTTGTGAATTGTTCATTCTCATTAGTATTAGTATTCCATGGTATGACTTATACCATAGTAACTCATCCTAAGTACTGGTTAATACTCATTTGGATTGTTCCCAGTTTTTGACCATTATTAGTGGTGCTATCATAAGCATTCTAGTGCAGTATGTTTTGATGAGCATGTGTGTACATTTCTGTTGGGTGTATACCTAAGAGCAGAATGGCTGTGCACAGGGTATGTATACATAGGTTCCACTTTAGTGGATGTTGCCATACAATTTTCCAAAGGGGTTAAATCATATTCACACCCACTAGCAGTGTATTACAGTTCAGACTGCTCCATATCTTCAAAAACATTTGATATTTTCTACCTTAGTTTTAGCCATTCTGGTGGGTGTGAATTGTGGATTTTGTTTGCCATTTCCCTGGATGATTTTAGCTCTTCATATTACTTTATGACTATATTAGCAAAACTTTTGACAGTCTTCTTGTGAAGTGTTCAGGTGAGATTTCTGTCTTTAATAAATAATAGGAGTTCTTTATAGGTCATGGACATGAGTCTTTTTAGAATTATGTATTGCAGATACCTTCTCCATTCCGAGAGTTGCCTTTTCATGCTCTTGATGGAGTCTTTTTGATTCTCTTTCACAGATTTAAATTCTGTAGTGAACATCATCTTGTCATCTATTTTCTGCTAGCTAGTTTGGCAGTGTTAGAAGAAGGGATATTTGTGGGAAGAAGGCCCCAGGGAAGGAAGAAGGAGCAGGCCTTTAATTGGTATTGCACCTCCATTGTCTCTGGTGCAGTTGTGCATGTTGTGAGATCACAGATGGGAAGGTTAGAGGAGGTCTTCTTAGCTTAAGAGAAGGATACTATGGGAACAGACATCACTGTAAAACCATGCCAAATTGAGTATATGTAGGGGATTTTTTGCCAGGTGGCCTTAGCTTCTGAGTCAAGTAGGATGTAAGGTTGGTGCCCGTCAAGGGTGCGACACATGAGGGTCAGAGGCTTCGAAAGTGTGAAGAACATTTGAGACAGCTGTTTTGTGCTGGAAAGTCAGCTAGAGATGACTCAGTGGACTTGCTCTACTCCTTGAGATTTAGGCCTTTGTTCCCTGATATATCCCCAGCACCTAAAACATTGCACGTAGTAGGTGCTCAGCAAATATTTGTTGAATCAGCCAGATGTAACAGTACCAGTGATGGAACATTGAGGCTGACTAGCTCTGCTCTGTGCTGCCCTCATATTTTCCACCTTCTCCATTTCTCTTCATTTCCCTATATTATTTGAATACCTGAATTGATGGAAGAAATAAATTCCTCACTAAACTATAAGCCTCTTTAAGAGCAGCAGGAACATGTCTCATTTATCAGTTTAGGAACTTCATTTAAAATCTCAGCTCTGGTACTAATAGTTGGATGACTTAGAGCACAGCATTTAACTTCTCAGAGTCTCATTTCACTTTTTAGTGAAACAGAGATCCTGTCTTACGAGTGCTGAAATGACTACATCAACTAAGTCACTGTGTAATCCTAAGAGCAGTTTTTCTTGCATCCCAATATGAGACTAGAGAATAAAGCATTGAGATGAAGACTAGGGGGTACAGATTGGGCATCTGTATAAGTAGATAATCTTATAAGGTTGGTTTGGAGGATTTAAAATAAATTTTTTTAACTGTGGTAAAACGCACATGATATAATTTACCGTCTTAACCATTTTGAGTGTACAATTCAGTGCAAGTGTATTCCCATTGTTGTAGGAACAGATCTGTAGAACTATCTCATCTTGCAAAACTGAAACTCTGCCCATTAAACAACTCCATTCTCCCCTTCTCCTAGCCCCTGGCAACCACCATTCTAAATTTCTGTCTCAATGAATTTTACTACTCTGGTTACCTCATAGAAGTGAGATGTCCTCAAGGTTCTTCCATGTTGTTGCAGATGGCAGGATTTCCTTCTTTGTTATCCATTTCATCCATTCATGCACACTTGGATTGCACACTTTTGGCTGTCGTGCATCAATAATGCTACTTTTAACATGGATGTACAGGTATCTCTGTAAGACCCTGCTTTCAGTTTTTCTTGGATGTGTAGCCAGAAGTGGGAATTGCCACATCATACCATACTTCTAGGTGTAATGTTTGAGGAACCACTGTACTGTTTTTCAGAGCATCTTGCACCATTTTACATTCCCATCCAAGGGTTCTGATTTCTCCACATTTTCACCATCACTTATTTTCTGTTTTGTTTTTGTTTTTGTTTTGTTTTTGTTTTTGTTTTTTTTTTTGAGAGTAGCCATCCTAATTGGTGTGAGCTGGGGAGCTTGTTTTGATGGGTTTGTACCCTGTATGTGTGGTGTGTTTTCAGTGAGCAGTGGATATTTGACAGCTAAGTGGGAGTGGCTCTTCCGGTAAATAGTGGTAAGCATTTGCTGGGCTAAAAATATGGGTCAGGCACAACCCTTACCTCAGAGGGGCCTTTAGTAAATAAAGTAGGGAGCTTACAATTTGAAGTCTGTGTGTATGAGTGTGTGTTTTCCCTAGTACGCCCTTTGTTCATAGACAATTATAAAAGTACTTCTTAAACTAATGGTCATACAGTATCACCGTTGTTAATTAATTGATGATATTCTACATTGAAAGATAAAGACTATTTTATTTATTAAATTTTTTTTTAACGTTTATTTATTTTTGAGAGAGAGAGAGCATGAACAGGGGAGGGGAAGAGAGAGAGGGAGACTCGGAAGCAGGCTCCAGGCTCTGAGCCATCAGCCCAGAGCCCGACGCGGGGCTCGAACTCACGGACTGTGAGATCATGACCTGAGCTGAAGTCAGACGCTTAACCGACTGAGCCACCCAGGCGCCCCTATTAAAATTTTTTTTTTAATGCGTATTTATTTTTGAGAGACAGACAAGGCATGAGCAGGGGAGGGGAGAGAGAGAGGGAGACACAGAATCTGAAGCAGGCTCCAGGCTCTGAGCTGTCAGCACAGAGCCAATCATGGGGCTCGAACTCAAGAACTGTGAGATTATGAGCTGAGCTGAAGTCACACACTTAACCAGCTGAGCCACCCAGGTGCCCCAGGAATATTTTATTTTTATTCCTTAGGTTTTTAATGGAATTTTAAAAGACCTCATGATAAATTTTCCAATTATTCAGACCATCTTCATAAATACTCTGATACTCATAAATCCTAGAATTTTCCATTTTCCTCAGTCTTGTGATGGAGCCTTCAGGACTTACAGTCTCCCTGAGCATGGAGGAGGTGGGCATCACCCTCAAGTTCTTTATTATCGCTTAATGGGGTAGAGGGAGAGGGTAGTAAGTACCCAGAGGATCGTATGCATTGAGAGGGTAGGGGAAAGCCCAGCCTGCTTTATTCGTGGGGGTGGGGAGCAGGCATTGGGGTGGAGGTGGAGAGAGGTACTACTTTCTTCCCTAAATTGTCTCAGAATTTTCTGCTTAGAAAGCATTCTTCTTGTTCCTGGAGTATGAACTTGATTTTTTTTTTTAATGGTTTTAATGCATATGATGAAACTATCAAATTTCTTTGTAGTCAGGCTTTTTAGGAGAAGCCTGTAGCTGAAGAAGAGCATTAATTACGGGTTCAGTTATTATTCCTAGTAGCAATAATAAATAATATCTGGTCAGAGGTGTTTTTTTTTTTCCCCAAAGATGGTTTATTAAAATACACAGTTAGCCAAGTGCTGCATGTATCTTAATTGTTCAGCCCAATGAGTTTTTGCAAACTGAACACACCTAGGTAATTAGTACTCAGATCAGGAAACAACAAGCAGAGGCCTGCCTTGTTCTTCCTTTCAGTCACTACCCACTCCTCACTCACCAGCATGGCCATTATCCTGACTTCTAACATGTAGATGAGTTTGCCTGGTTTTGTACTTTATGTAAATGAATCTTACAGCATGTTTTCTTTTATGTTTAGTTTCTTTATTTTTTTTTTATTTAAAAAAAAAATTTTTTTTAAACGTTTTATTTATTTTTGAGACAGGGAGAGACAGAGCATGAACAGGGGAGGGTCAGAGAGAGGGAGACACAGAATCTGAAACAGGCTCCAGGCTCCGAGCTGTCAGCACAGAGCCCGACGCGGGGCTCGAACTCACGGACCGCGAGATCATGACCTGAGCCGAAGTCGGCCGCTTAACCGACTGAGCCACCCAGGTGCCCCGTGTTTAGTTTCTTTAATTCAGCATTGTAAGAATCATCCATATTGTGCATGTCTGTAGTTTAATATTTTACTTAAAAAATTCTTTCTAAATGTATATTTATTTTTGAGAGACAGAGCATAAGAGGAGGAGGGGCAGAGAGAGAGAGGGAGACACAGAATCTGAAACAGGCTCCAGGCTCTGAGCTGTCAACACAGAGCCTGATGCGGGGCTCAAACCCACGAACCACGAGATCATGACCTGAGCCAAAGTCAGATGCTTAACTGACAGAGCCACCCAGGTGCCCCAATATTATTTTACTTTTTGAAGCATACTACTGACAACCTAGGAAAGAACTTTCGTCATTTTTCTGTAATTGATCCTGTGGCTTTGCAGTGCTGTTAATGCTCTATTTCTGGAGGGAAGAAGTTTTTAGGTAGTTTTCATATTCCATTCCTTTTCCAGACCACATGACACTTACAAAGTTTTCCATTATCTTGTTCTCATTCCATTGCTGTATTGCTAATCTAATGCTATGTGATAAATGCCCTATAATTTAGTGACTTAAAACAGCAAATATTTGTTACTACACATTTTCTGTGGATCAGGGATTGAGGAGTGGGCCTCGCTGGACATTTCTGGCTCAGGGATTCATGACTTTGCACCCAAGATCTTAGCTGGGGCTACAGATATCTGAAGGCTTGCTTTGGGGCTAGGGGATCTGCTTCTGATTCACAAGGCTGACAAGTTGTTACTTGTAGGGGGACAGGGAGTTAGGCCTCAGTTTCTCCTCGGGGAGGCCTCTTTATAGGTTGCTTGAGTGTCCTCACTGCATTATAGTTGGCCAGGCCCTCCCCAGAGAGAGTACCTTTTTATGATGTAGCCTGGGAAGGCATAGCAGCACTCTACCCACCTCCTCCTTCCTTTCCTTTCCTTTCCTTTCCTTTCCTTTCCTTTCCTTTCCTTTCCTTTCCTTTCCTTTCCTTCCTTCCTTCCTACCTTCCATCTCTCCTTCCTTCCTTCCTTTCTTCCTTTTTTCCTTTTTTAAAAATTTTTTTTAACATTTATTTTTGAGAGAGAGAGACAGAGTGTGAGCGGGGGAGGGGCAGACACACACACACACACACACACACACACACACACACACACAGAATCTGAAGCAGGCTCCAGGCTCTGAGCTGTCAGCACAGAGCCCCATGCGGGGCTCAAACTCAAGAACTGCGAGATTATGACCTGAGCTGAAGTCAGACGCTTAACTGACTGAGCCACCCAGACACCCTAATTTTTTTTTAATTCTTAAAAAATGTTAATTTATTCATTTTGAGAGAGCGCGCGTGCATGTGCGCACGCGCCTACTTGTGAGAGGGGGAGGGGCAGAGAGAGAATCCCAAGCAGGCTCCTCACCAGCAGCGCAGAGCCTGATGCAGGGCTCAAATTCACAAACCATGAGATCATGACCTGAGCTGAAATCAAGAGTTGGATACTTAACTGACAGAGCCACCCAGGCACCCTGTGGATTTCTTTTGTAACTCCTTCAGTGTAAAACCTGAACTGAACTATCATGAGGCTATTTATTTATTTTTCCCATTCAGTGTAATTGTTCATATAGTATGCTGCAGAAATATCAGTATTGGACTGCTGGATGTGACACCAGACCTTGCCAGGGGTTTCGTATGCTGCATCTATATGCACTCTATTACCTTTGTAAATTCCGAAAAGTACTGAATTCTAAAACCCCTCTGATTCTGGGGATTTTAGCTAAGAACTAATGAATGTTCACGTCTTCAGAACTTAGTACAATTTGTTATTCCCAAATAATATGATTTGAGGATTGTGTCAGCTCTTTATTATAGAAAATCTCAAAATACAGAAAGGCACATACACCCAAAAAATTTCACCTGTAATGCTACCATCCAGAGATACCTGCTGTCAACATCTTCACACCTTTTTTCCTATTAAAATTGGGATTATGTTACAGTTGACTTTTGAACAATATGGGGGTTAGGATTACCAATCTTTCACATAGTCAAATCTGCATATAACTTTTGACTTCCCCAAAACTTTTAATTAGTAATTTTACTGTTGACTGGTCCCCTTGCCAATAATATAAAGTTAATACATATTTTGTATATTATACGTATTATATACTGTATACTTACAATAAAGTAAGCTGGAGAAAAGAATGTTAAAGTCATAAATAAGAGAAAATACATGTACGGTACTATACTGCATTAAAAAAATTCATATGGGGGCACCTGAGTGGCTCAATAGATTAAGTATTTAACTTCAGCTCAGGTCATGATCTCACGGTTTGTGAGTTCTCTTGTGTCAGCACAGAGCCTGCTTCAGATCCTCTGTCCCCCTCTTTTTGCCCCTCCCCCCCTCCCCCTCTTCTCTCTCTCTCTCTCTCTCTCTCTCTCTCTTTCTCTCTTTCTCTCTTTTTCTCTCTCTCAAAAGTAAATAAACATTTAAAAATTTTACAAGTAAATGGAGCCATGCAGTTCAAATCCATGTTCAAGGGTCAGTTGTATATAGTTTGGTGTCCTGACTCTTCCACACAATGTGATATTCCTTTCTTTTCTGTTCTCTTTTCTTTTCTTTTCTTTTCTCTTTTCTTTTCTCTTCCCTCTTCTCTTCTCTTCTCTTCTCTTCTCTTCTCTTCTCTTCAAGTTTATTTATTTTGAGAGAGAGAGAGAGAGAGTATGTGAGCAGGGGAGAGGGAGAGAGAAAATCCCAAGCAGACTCCACACTGTCAGCGCAGAGCCCAATTTGGGGCTCGAACTCATGTATCATGAGATTTTGACCTGAGCTGAAATCAAGAATCAGACACTTAACTGACTGAGCCATCCAGGGGCCCCAACATGATGTATTTTCTAAGCCACTAAACATTCTTTGAAAACGGTCAAAATTTTAAAACCATATCATTCATGCATTACAAAGCAATATGTTTAAATATTAAATAAAAAGGACTTTTTAACGTTTATTTATTTTTGAGACAGAGAGAGACAGAGCATGAACGGGGGAGGGGCAGAGAGAGAGGGAGACACAGAATGCAAAGCAGGCTCCAGGCTCCAAGCCATCAGCCCAGAGCCCGACGCAGGGCTCGAACTCACGGACCGCGAGATCATGACCTGAGTTGAAGTCGGACATTAAACCGACTGAGCCACCCAGGCGCCCCAAGGACTGAACTTTTTAAAAAGATAGTTTTAGAATTACAGAAAAATTATGAAGATCGTACAGAATTTTCCCATATACTCCACGACACTCAGTTCCCCGTTTTATTAACATTTCACATTTGTATGGTACTTTTGTTACAGTTAAAGAATCAAGGGGTGCCTGGGTGGCTCAGTCGGTTAAGCGTCTGACTTCGGCTCAGGCCATGATCTCACAGTTCATGGGTTCAAGCCCCGCGTCGGGCTCTGTGTGGACAGCTCAGAGCCTGGAGCCTGCTTCAGATTCTGTGTCTCCCTCTCTCTGCCCCTCCCTGGCTAGCTCTCTGTTTCTGTCTCTGTCTCTCTGTCTCTCAAAAATAAACATTAAAAAAAAAAAAAAGAATCTATACTGATATGTTAACTAAAGCTCTTCTTTCATTCATTTTCCCTGAGTTTTTACCTAAGGTTCTTTTTCTGTTCCAGGATCCCATCAGGGCACCACAGTATATTTGTCATGTCTCCTTAGGTTTCTCTGGGTTGTGACAGTTTCTTAGACTTTTCTTTGTTTTTGATGACCATGACTGTTTAGGGGAGTACTGGTCAGATGTTTTTGTATTTTTTTTTTTTTTAAGATTTTATTTTTGAGTACTCTCTACACCCAACATGGGGCTTGAATTTACAACCCTGAGATGAAGAGTTAGTCACATGCTGCACTGACTGAGCCAGCCAGCTTCCCTCTGGTCAGATATTTTGTAAACTCTCCTTCAGTTGGGATTTATCTGATGTTTTTGTCATGATTAGACTGGGGTAATGGATTTTGGGGAGGAAGACCACAAAAATAAAGTGCCATGTTCGACTGAGGTATTGTCAAGGGTCTCCATCATAAAATTATTTTTCCCTCCTTTCTATAATGTACTCCTTGGGAGCAAGTCATTAAGTGTATCTCACACTTAAGGAGTGGAAGTATTGCTCTACCTCATTGAAAGTGGGATATTTAGGGGCACCTGGGTGGCTCAGTCAGTTAAGCGGCCGACTTCGGCTCAGGTCATGATCTTGCAGTCTGTGAGTTCAAGCCCTGCATCGGGCTCTGTGCTGACAGCTCGGAGCCTGGAGCCTGTTTCAGATTCTGTGTCTCTCTCTCTCTTTGACCCTCCCCCGTTCATACTCTGTCTCTCTCTGTGTCAAAAATAAATAAACGTTAAAAAAATTTTTTTTTTTTTTAAAAGTGGGATATTTACATAAATTATTTGGAATTCTGCTTAAGAGGTTTGTCTATTCTCCCCATTTATATCAGTATGGGCTCATGGCTGTTTCACATTTTGGGTTGTAATGTAATGCTACTTTGCTTATTTTGTTCTCATATTGTTGGCAGCTTTGGGCATGGGAATCTCTTTCAGTTGGTTCCTATTTCCCTTTGACATATTTCTTTTTTTTTTTTTTTTAAGCACCTTACTTTCTTGAACTATGAGATGCTCCAAGCTTATTTAGTACATTTTCTGCCTTAGGGACTTTAAGGCAGAAACTTGAACTTAATTTTTTTTTTTAACATTTATTTATTTTTGAGACAGAGAGAGACAGAGCATGAATGGGGGAGGGTCAGAGAGAGAGGGAGACAGAGAATCTGAAACAGGCTCCAGACTCTGAGCTGTCAGCACAGAACCCGACGCGGGGCTCAAACTCACGGACCGCGAGATCATGACCTGAGCCGAAGTCAGATGCTCAACCGACTGAGCCACCCAGGCGCCCCAGAAACTTTAACTTTAAAACAAACAAACACTTTTTTGAAATATAATTCACATACTGTACAATAATTTGATTTTTTTAGTGTATTCACAGATATGTACTATCATGAGAATCAGTTTTAGAATGTCTCTATCCTCTCAAAAAGAAACTGTACCCTCTAGCTGTCACCTCTCTACTATCTCCCCCTTGTCCTAACTGTAGGCAGCTACTCATGTGCTTTTTATCTCTATAGATTTGCATATTCTAAACATTTTCTATAAACAGTATCATATAGTATGTGGTCTTTTGTGACTGGCTTCTTTCACTTTGCATGTTTTCAAGGTTCATCCATCCATATTGTAGCATTTATCAGTACTTCATTACATTTCAGGTCAAATGATTTTCCATTGTATGAATATGTACCATGCTCTGTTTATTTATCTGTTGGTGGGTTTTTTGGGTTGTTTTGGCTATTATAAATAATACTGCCATGAACATTTCTGTACAGGTTTTTGTAGACATGGTTTTCATTGGCTAGATCACATGGTAACTTGATGTTTAACTAAACATTTGAGGAACCACCAGACTTTTCCAAAGTGACTGCACTATTTTGCAGTCTTACCAGCAGTGTATAGGAGCGTGTAGGGTTCCAATTTCTTCATATCTTCACTAATACTTGTTATTTTCCTTTTATTTAAAAAGCTGTCCTAGTGGGTGTGAAGTGGTATCCCATTGTGGTTTTGTTTTGCATTTCTCTAATGACTAATGATGTTGAACATTTTTTCATGTGTTTATTGGCAGTTCTTATTTTGGGGGGAGTGAGAAATGTCTGTTTAGATCTTTTGCCCATTTTTAAATTGGAGTGTTTGTCTTTTTATTTTTGAGTTGTGTTATTTATTTACTCTAGATACAAATTCCTTATCAGATATATGATTTGCAAATATTTTGTCCCATTCTGTAAATGCCTTTTTACATCTATTTATTTATTTGCTTAATTAAAAAAAACCTTTTTTTAACATTTATTCATTTTTGAGAGACAGAGCGTGAATGGGGGAGAGGCAGAGAGAGAGGGAGACACAGAATCTGAAGCAGGATCCAGGCTCTGAACTGTCAGCACAGAGCCAGACATGGGACTCGAACTCATCAACCGTGAGATCATGACCTGAGCCGATGTCGAACGCTTAACTGACTGAGTCACCCAGGCACCCCTTACTTACTTACTTTAAAGTAAATTCTGCCCCTAACATGGAGATCAAACTCATGACCCCAAGATCAAGAGTTGCATGCTCTACTGCTGAGCTAGCCAGGTAGGCACTGCCATCTTTTTATTCTCTTGATAGTGTCCTCTGAAGCACAAAGGCTTTTAATTTTGACCAAATCAAATGTAGCTGTTTTTTTTCTTTTGTTGCTTGTACTTTTGGTACCATGTCTAAGAATTTTTTGCCAAGTCTAGGGTCATGAAGATTTACTCCTGCTATTGTCTGAATTTTTGTGTCCTCCTTCACCCCCAATAAAAATTTATTTGCTGTGGGGCACCTGGGTGGCTCATTTGGTTAAGCATTTGGTTTCCACTCAGGTCTTGAGCTCACAGTTCATGAGTTCAAGCCCTGCTCTGTGCTGACAGCTCAGAACCTGGAGCCTGCCTTGGATTCTGTGTCTCCCCCTCTCTCTCTCTGCCCCTTCCCCGCTCACGGTCTCTCTCTCTCTCTGTCTCTTAAAAATATATAAATATTAAAAAATTAAAAAAAATTTTTTTGCTGAAATCCTAATGCCAATTGTAATGGTATTCAGAGGTAGGGCCTTTGGGAGGTGATTAGGTTGTGAGGGTGGAGCCCTGAACTCTAATGACTGGGATAGTGCTCTTATCAAAGAGACCCCCCGTAGAGCTCCCTAGTCCCTTCTACCATGCAAGGATAAAATGAGAACTCTGGAAACCAGGAAGAAGGCCCTCACCCTGATCTCATATTTTCAGCTTCCAGAACTGTAAGAAACAACTTTCTGTTTATAAGGTACCCAATCTGTGGTATTTTGTTTTAGCAGCCCAACTAGACTAAGAGAACCCCTGTTTTATTTTGAGAGTTTTCTAATTTTAGCTCTTAGATTTAGGTCTTTAATCTATTTTGAGTTAATTTTTGTGTATGATGTGAGGTTAGGGTCCAACTTCATTCTTTTGCATGTGGCCACCCCATTGTCCCAGCATCATTTGTGGAAAAGACTGTCCTTTCCCCACTGAGTGGTCTTGGCGCTCACTCTCCATTCTCTTTCACTGATCTATATCTTTGTCCTTTTGCCAGTACCACACCATCTTGATTACTCTTTAATAAGTATTGAAATTGGACATTGTGAGGTCTGTACCTTTGTTCTTCCTTTGCAGGATTGTTTTGGTTATTCTGGTTCCCTTGAATTTCCATATAATTTTAGGATCAGCTTGTTAACTACTACAAAGAAGCTAGCTGGGATTTAGATAGTGTTGAATCTGTAGATTAATTTCGGGAGTATTGCTATTTTAATAATAATCTGTCTCCTGATCCATGAATATGGGTTGTTTTTCCGTTTATTTAAATCTTTAGAGACGCCTGGGTGGCTCAGTCAGTTGAGCGTCCAACCCTTGATTCCGACTCAGGGTTGTGGGATTGAGCCCTACTTTGGGCTCAATGCTGAGTGTGGAGCCTGCTTAAGATTCTCTCCCTTTCTCTCTCTCTCTCTCTCTCTCTCTCTCTCTCTCCCTCTCCCTCTCCCTCTCCCTCTCCCTCTCTGCCCATCCCCCCCACTTGCACATACTCTCTCTCTAAAATAAAAATAAATCTTTAATTTCTTTCAGCAATATTTCATAGTTTTTAGAGTGTTCTATACTTCTTTTGTTAAATTTATTCCTAAGTATTGTATGTATTTTGATGATAAATGTGAATGGAATGGTTTTCTTGATTTTGTTTTTGGATTGCTCATTGGAACTTTATACAATTGATTTTGTATGTTGTATATTTTGTATATTGATCTTGTATTCTGCTATCTTGCCGAACTTGTTTATCAATTCTAAGGTGTTTTGTTGTTGTTTTTTTTTTTATTTGGGTTCCTTGGGATTTTCTGTATACAAGATTGTGTCATCTACAAATAGAGATAATTTTACTTCTTCTTTTCTACTGTGGATGCCTTTTATTTCTTTTTTTCTTGCCTGATTGCCCTGGCTAGAGCCTCAAGTATAATGTTGAAGAGAGATGGTGAGGCCAGACATCTTTATCTGTTATTTAATTATTTACTTATTTACTCATTCATTCATTTCATTCATTCATTCATTCATTTAAATTATGTCTGCACCTGGCATGGGGCTCAAACTCACAACCCTGAGATCAAGAGTTGCATGCTCTTGGGACTGAGCCAGCCAGGCGCCCCTGACATCCTTGTCTTGTTCCTGATCTTAGAGGCCTCCTCTAAACTGACTAGGGATTTGTACAATATTTCTTTTTTATTTAAGATAATTATTCTTTTTCTGAAGTTGTGTTAGGCAGTTTTATGGTGAAAAAAATTTTAAATCAACAGATCTTTTGCTGTAAAACACTTATTGAAAACATCAGTTTTTGTTATTCTATCCAGTATTTTTTTGTTTAATTTAGTCTTGAACTTTCCTTTACTCTGCCCCAGAATCTGAAAGAGGAACTAAAAGAACCTTTTGCTTTTGTTACACTCAGATTCTCTCAGGAATGGTCTTTTGCTTCCTCTACTTTCTGATATTTCTGAGTCTATATCATGTGCTTACTCTATAGCCAGACTTCAGACCCAGCACTTCACTCAGAACTGATGCTGTGCACATTAAGAAATGTGCAGTCTTTCTCAATTTTGATCCTTCTGGATTTGGTGGCTTTTTCCTGAAGGTTCCCACATTCCCCCGCCAAGATTTTTATCTTTCTAGAGATTTGATGTTGTAAACCATTTCCTTTTTAAAAAGTTACCTTCACTCTTTGCTGAAATACACCTGTTTTTCAGTCTTTGACCCTTTGTTCTTCATTTTTGGGCTCTCACACATTCCATACAATCTGTCTGGGTAATTTCATCCAAATTCCTAAGTACTGATGACTCAGCTCCTTAACAAAAGAGACGGGGGGGGGGGGGTGGGGGGGGGGGAACAAACTCTCACTACCCTTCCAGGCACTGCCATCCTCTCTTTTCCAGGTCCTGCCTGCTGGTTCTGCCCTCTCCCTCCCATATTGGGAGTCAGCTCCACCTGCTCTGCTGGATGTGTTCTCAATAAGGTGTTTTTTTTTTTTTTTTTTTTTTTAAGCCTGCCTTATACTATATGATTGTGTGCTGTTTTACTGAAAACTCTTTTATGTGTCTGAATCCAACATGTAATGACAACATAACATTAAATTTTAGTAAAAACAGGTAGTTTATGTAACTGTTACTTTATTCAGTGGGCTTTGGATTGCTTCGGTTTTTCACTATTTTTAAGTGATGGAGCTTATAAACATTTTTAATGCAAACCTCCTTTGAGTAATTTTCTTGGAACCTATTTCTCAAAAATGCCATGACCAGGTCAAAAATAGGACTGTTTTGTAGTATGTGGCTTGATTGTTCTGTAGAAACAGCATTTAAATTAATGCTTTTACTGTTAATCTTCTAACCGTCCTTCTTTGTCCCCCTCCCCCGCTTCCCTCTTGCAGTCAGAGCATGGTATTGTTCTGCTTGTTTTGTTTTTTACTTATAATTGGATAGAAGTAAGGTAGAACCTTATAGGTGCTTTGTGTTTGGTTGATTTCTAAGGTAAATAAACTTTCTTCTAAGTTTTAGTTCTAGTGTTTCAGCTATATTCAAATTATTGGAATATTTATGCAGTACAAGCGGGTTATTGATCTTTATTTTCTGAAAGGTTTAAAAAATTTATATAATCAAATTCATCAACTTATTTTTTTTTTAATTTTTAAAAATGTTTATTTATTTTTGAGAGAGCACAAGCAGGGGATGGACAGAGAGAAAGAGAGACACAGAATCTGAAACAGGCTCCAGGCTCTGAGCTGTCAGCACAAGCCCAATGCGGGGCTTGAACTCACAAACTGTAAGATCATGACCTGAGCCAAAGTCAGACACTTAACCGACCGAGCTACCCGGGTACCCCATCAACTAATTCTTTGATATGTTCTTTTATTGCTTCAGAATTAGTGAATTACACTAAGGCTTTTAACTTTTAACCTTTTTACCGTGAAGAAATTACTGTAGAGAAAAGTGCTTCATTTAGATGCTTCATTTTATTTATTGTATTAAATAATTTAAGTTTTATCAGTATTTATTGATCGCTTTCAACATAGTCTACTTTCACGTGTTTTCATATTAAACTTATAGATACCATTTGCTTCTGTCTTTCTGGAATCTGTTCTATTGGTCTAGTTTATTATTTTGAACTATACCTGACATTATATGGCTTTTTACTCTTATTTTCCCCAAATGTCTACCTTTTTTTTTTTTTTTTTTTAATGTTTATTTTTGAGAGAGACAGAGTGTGAGTGGGGAAGGGGCAGAGAGACACGCGCGCGCGCGCGCACACACACACACACACACACACACACACACACACACAGAATCTGAAACAAGCTCCAGGCTCTGAGCTGTCAGCACACAGCCCAATGCAGGGCTCAAACTTGGGAACAGCCAGATCATGACCTAGGCTGAAGTCAGACACTTAACCGACTGAGCCACCCAGGTGCCACCACCCCCTCAACCCCCAGATGTCTACTTTTAAATTTCCTAGCAGGGCTTCTACCTTGAGTCCTTGCCAACTTCCCTGCTCCAGTGAAGTGGTCTGCCAAGATAAAAAGTAGCATGAAGATGGCCGTTGTTTTCCTTTTTCCTACCCTCCAAATTCAGAGCTGGGTTGTCTCCTTGCTCCAGAGTCTTGTGACCTGCCTGGGTTGCTGTTAGCTTTCCAGAGAGAAGAGATCTCTCACATTGAACATTGAAGTGTTGGCACCTGATACAGTGATCTGAAAAAAGTTAAAAAAAAAAAAAAAAAAAAAGACTGTGCTTTTGTGGAGTGGGGGGATCTATCTAATTACAGAACAATTTCATCAGCCCAAAAAGAAACCCTGTACCATTAGTGGTCACTCTCCCTTTCTCCCCTAGCAGCCACCTCTTTTCCTTCATAGTACAGAGCCTGCCCTGCTGCTGTGGAGCTCTTTGAGTGTCCTTTTGCTTTCTTGCTTCTTTTTTCTTCCACATGCATTTTATTTTTTTGTTACCTTGTTAAGATTTACTTTTCAGAGTCATTAGTTATTCTTTGGCAATGACTCCATAAAATCAACTTGGAGAATAATTATCATATTACTTTTAATTTTCTTTAGTTGGGCCCAGGTGTGTTGTCTTCTCATTCTTTTTCTACATCCTCAGATCTTTCTTTTTTCTATTTAAACTTTGTTATTTTCCCCCCTTTTTGAACCTCTTCCTCTTAGGTTTAACCTTGATTGGTAGGCAAGTTCTATTTCATTCTTGCCAATTATGTCCTTTGTTTTCAAATTCAAAAAATATTTGATGATTTTCTTTGTGATTCTAAACAGTTAATCTTAATTCTTTGTATGGACCTCATTATTGTAGGTTAATTATTTTTAAATGATTTCCAGCTCTAATGGTTTCACCTGCTTTGTTGCCTGTTTTCTGTCATTGTCTTATAAATTGTCATCTTATAATTTACATTCTACTTGGCTCATTCCTTTTTTAAAAATTTTTTATTTTAATCCCATTTCTGCTATTTGCTGCCTTCAGAGGTGTTTTATTTTATTTATTTATTTATTTTAATTTTTTTTATTTTTTTAACATTTTTTATTTATTTTTGAGACAGAGAGAGACAGAGCATGAATGGGGGAGGGGCAGAGAGAGAGGGAGACACAGAATCGGAAGCAGGCTCCAGGCTCTGAGCCGTCAGCCCAGAGCCCGACGCGGGGCTCGAACTCACAGACTGTGAGATCGTGACCTGAGCCGAAGTCAGACGCTTAACCGACTGAGCCACCCAGGCGCCTCTTCAGAGGTGTTTTAAATTCTTTTGTAATATGTTATAGTTCTGCAGTATGTATTCTGATCTGTTTTTATTTAATATCCCCCTTATATGTAACACTTTAAATGTTGTTAGTAAACCCCATTCTGTCTTTCTCTATCTCTGTTTTTGTAAATTTGATTCTGCCAAACCTCCTTTTCTCCTGGGCCTTTATGGTTTGTATGCAATTACCACTCCCAGCTCCTGGCTTGCCCTTTAAAATTTGCTTGCTGTGTTGCTTCAGTTGAGTCTCATCTTTGTTCTCTGTTTGTAACATGCTTATTTATTTTGTTGGGTTTTGAAGGAGGCATTCTGTACCATTTCTCACTTAGTGCTTCACAAAGTTCTGTTGTGAAAGACTGAACACATTCTTGTATAATGGAAAGAACACAGAATTCAGAGAAAAGACCAAGGGTTGATTCTAGCCCTCTCCTTGGGTGGCTTTGGTTAAGTCACTTAGACTTTACAATAGGATTTTAACTCTTCTAAAGTTTTAAAGTATTGTTGTTATGTTCTTTAAAATTAGCATAATTTTTTAAAGTAGGCTCCACGCCCAACAGAGGAACCCAATGTAGGGCTTGAATTCATGACCCTGAGATCAAAACCTGAGCTGAGGGCACCTGGGTGGCTCAGTTGGTTAAGCACCCGACTTTGGTTCAGGTCATGATCTTAAAGTTTGTGGGTTCAAGCCCCACACTGGCCTCTCTGCTGTCAGCACAGAGCCCACTTTTAGACCCTCTGTCCATTCCCCTCTCTCTGCCTCTCCCCTGCTCGCGCGCTCTCTCTCTCTCTCACTCTCTCTCTCTCTCAAAAATATGTAAACACTTAAAAAAAAAAAACTGAGATCAAGAGTCAGACACTTAACTGACTAAGCCACCCAGACGCCCGAGCATAATTTTTATGTTTAATGAAAATATAAGGAATATTATTCAGAGTTTACAGTGATACAGAAAATTTATATTATTAGGTGATTTCATGGTTAACTTAAAATAATATAAAAACTGAGATTGTTAGGGCTAGGACTCTAATAAAAATTATTGTCTTCTAGGTGGCAGTGGTATTGTTTGCATATGTACAGAATTTAGGAAGTGAGTTCACAGATACCTTTTCTTCCAAATAACCCTATACAGTATGTGAGAGGTAAGTTTTCTTTCCATATTTCAAGGGAAGATACTGAGGTTCAGCAAGGTTAAGAGACTTGGCCAGTGTTACAGGTGTGAAGTTGTGACAGTGTGAGAACTTGAATTCAGATTCCAGGACTTCCGAGGCCAGCATTTGTAACTTGACTCGAAATAAAACTTGAGTAATTTTAAGGTTATTTCTTCAAATACATGCCACCCTGTCACGTCAGTAGGTTTTCTGGAGAGTGTAAAGGCAAGAATTCCAGCACTTGTCCTAGAGATCATCAGTTATTTTGTATGTGCTGTGGTCAGTGTTACGAGTTATATGGGAGCAGCCATTCTCTTTGGCAGTTATTTCCCTGCCTTGATCTTTGATTGTGTTTGGATACAGATATATTTATGGCTCAAAGGTGAAAGTGATAAGATAATATGGAGAGAAAAGGAACTGATTTCAGAATAAGATTTCCACAGTAAGTTGAGCATTGAAGAATTTGAGTAATTTCACAAAAGTTCATAATTTTGCTGACCAGTATCTTACCGAATTCTTTTAGGTCTCTGAAGCCCTCAGGGGATCCTCTCTGTAGACTCCCAGATTATTGAAACACAGAAACTCAGGCCAGGATCTGATGGATGGAGGACTAGATTGAGGAATTGGGAAGTCATCAAGAATTAAAACAATGTGCTTGTCATTCTCTCTGGAGCAGCAGGCCCTTTCTCTGTGGCTCCGTTTCATAGTCCTCTCTGCAGAAAGAAGCGTGGGTATGCATGGCCCAGCTCAGCCTTTGGGTGCGTTCTCTCTGTGCTGGGTACTATTACTTTGTCATCCATGACAGTGGGGCAAATCTCCGTGGGTGAGGGGAATGTGGGCTGGGCAGATACCCTAAAAGAGTCTCACAGAAAGTTACCTGGGAGAACTTTGCAAAGAGTTCCAGGCTCCACTTCCCAGAGGTTTTGTTCAGTGAATAGGTATGGAATAGAAACTGGTTGCCCACACTTTTAAAAGCTCCCTGGATGACTCTAATATATACTTAGGTTTCGAAATCACTTGGATACATGTAAATAAATCAATATGTATTTGTGTAAGGAAATAATGGAAAGATAAACAGAAAACTCAAAATGTTTACGGGGTGGGGTGAATAAAGACAGGGATAGGAATATTTAGAAAACAAAACCTCAAAAAACCCTCATTAAAAAAAATAAAATTGAAGATACTGAGGACCAGAAGGTGTTTCTATGGCCAGTTTTCTCATCTGCGAAGTAATGCCAATTTTTGGTACTAATTATTTAAATTCATTTTTCCTCATGAGCATAATCATAGAAATTAATACTGGTAGGTTTGGAGAAGAAAGGAATAGTGGGAGAACCTGTGTTCTCTTGCCTTATTTCTATTCTGTAGGGAGATCTCTCCCACAGCGATCTAAAATTGTGAGATAACCTGTCTGGGACAAAATGGGCTTAGAAGAAAAAGGTTAGAGCAATGATTCTAACTAAGTCTTAGTTATACATTAGAATCATTTGGAGTCCTGTTTATTTTTTTATTTTTTAATATTTATTTATTTAAGTGTATTTATTTTGAGAGACAGAGCACAAGTGGGGGAGAGACAGAGACAGAGAGAGGAGAGAGAGAGAGAGAGAGAGAGAGAGAGAGAGAGAGAGAATATTCTAAGCAGGCTCCACAGACCCAGCACAGAGCCTGATGTGGGACTTGATCCCATGAACTAGGAGATCATGACCTGAGCTGAAGTCAAGAGCCAGATGCTTAACCGACTGAGCCACCCAGGTGCCACTATTTGTTTATATATATATATATATATATATATATATATATATATATATGTATTTTTTTTTTTTAATGTATATTTTTGAGAGAGAGAGAGAGAGTGAGCATGCTGGTGCACACCTGCATGGGGGTGGACAGGCAGAGAGCAAAGAGAGAGAGAATCCCAAGCAGGCTCCATGCTGCCAGCACAGAGCCTTATGTAGAGCTTGATCCCATGAACCGCAAGATCATGACCTGAGCTGAAATCAGGAGTCAGACACTTAGCTGACTGAGCCACCAAGGTGCCCCACTTGGGGTCCTTTTAAAAAAGTCCCAGTGCCCAGAACTGTACCCTAGACCAAGTCAGTCGATTTCTGGGTGTGAAACCAAGCATTAAGAAAAAAAATTCCACAGGTGATTCCAGTGTATGGCCAAGGTTGGGAACCACTGGGCCATTGCAACAATAAAGTTGCTATCATGGCTTTGCCCATTTCCCTTTTTATTTCTCTTCTCTTTTTAATGTATGAATCAAAAGCACTACTGAACATTTATTTTGTGCAAACTATTCAGTCCTTTACTTATACTTCCATATTTTGTCTCACTGTTATCTCTTTTTCTCACAAGTTAACTTTGTTCCCTTCAAGTCTTAGCTTCTCTTTATTTTCACATTCTTCCTTCTCTTTCTTATTCTTTTATTAAAATCTTTTTACACACACACGCACGCACAAATGATTTTTAATATAAGCATGTAATTTTTTAAACTATTTGTTTTGGGGTAATAGATTATTATAAGCTACATAATAGATTGTATTAGTTGTCTATTTCAAAAGGTTAGAAAAAGTGCCAAAAATAGGCCCCAGAGTTTCTATGCACCCACTTTTTCCTAATGTAACATCTTCTGTATCTATGCTGAAATTATCAAAACCAGGAATTTAAAACTGGTACAGAGCTATTTACTAGTCGCAGATCTCATTCATATTTCCCCATTTTCCCACTAATGTCATTTTTTCCTTCCAGGATTCCATTTGCATTTAATTGTCATCTCTTCTTCGTCTCCTCTGTGCCATTTCTTCAGTCTGTCCCTATCTTTCATGTCCGCAACACTTTTGAAGTGTACTAGATTGTTACCTTGTAGACTGTCCCTCGATTTATTTTTGATGTTTTCTCATGAGAGGAATGAGATTAAGCAGTTTTGACAAGAATGAGTTACTGTTTCTCCCTTCGTAATTAATAAATATCTTGGGTGATACACTTCTGAGACTATGCAGATACCCTGTTTTTCCTCATATTTTTGTTCATCAATTTAGGCATCCATCCATGGATCTTCTCTGAAAAAAATTATTTTGGAATTTGCCTAATGATTTCTCTGCTTCCCTCATTCCTTTTAATGTATTAATTGGAGTGCTTCTGTAGGAAAGAGCTGTCTCTTCTCCCTGTTTGTTTGTTCAGTTACTATTTCAGTATAAACTCAATATTAGTTTTATTCTGTGGGTTATAATCCTATACTGTCATTTTGTTGTTGAAATTGTTGCAACTTTGACCTTTGTTGGCTCCTTCAGATTGACTGGTAGGTTCTTTCTATAAGTCCCACCACCCTTTTTGGGTTCTTCTTAGATGCAAAGTTTGATCATTGCTACTGGGTCTTGTTGTTTTTAGGTCTTCTCAGCAAACAGCTAGGAAAACTCATGTGTGTATACCAGCCCACATTTACACACATATCTGTATTTATTTCTGTATCTGTCTCTCTGTGTAGATATTAAAAACTGTGAGTTCATACTGATACCTCTTGATTCTAATCTAAAACTGTGTAGTTTACTTAGCCTTCTCTTGTCATTTTGCTAACCTGGTTCATTATCTTCCATTTGTTTACTTATTTGTTCAGTTCCATTCTCTGTATACATAAAGTAATTTCAGAATTGCTAGCCCATATCCTTCTGAGAAATAAATTACAAGATAGATTACAGATTTGTATACAGTTGTTTCTCACACTACAGTCAAAATACTGTTTTCCATTAAGTGTCTGACTCTTGATCTCAGCTCGGGTCTTGATCTCAGCTCAGGGTTGTGAGTTGCAGTACTGTGTTGGGCTTCATGCAAAAATAAACAAACAGAAAACACCCTAAAATGCAAAATTCTGTTTTCCAAAGTTAGTCTAATTGGTTTCTTCCTCATGCCCTTTAATGTGATTATATTATTCATCTGTAACATAGTTAGCTTCATTTGTTACTGTTGTGTTCCTTTTTGGATTCTTCTTGCATCCTAATTTTAATTTTTTGCTCGATTTTTTTTGGGGGGGTATGTTATACATTGCTATTGTTCTAAGAGTCAGAGCTATACATAAAGGTATGCTCAAGAGAGAGAAGGATCATTCTTTCCTCATCTATACCATCCTGTTTCCATTCTCTGTTTTGTCTCTTTCCCACCCACCCTCCCTATAGATAGCCTGTCTCTGTAGTTTCTGGTTTATCCTTCTTATATTTCTTGTACTAATCAGATATATGTATATTTTCTTATAATCCATCTCTTATGAGGAGTAGCATAGTATAGTTTAGATTGTTTTGTACTTGATTATTATTATTATTATTTTTATGTTTTATTTTATATTTGAGAGAGAGAGAGACAGAGCATGAGCAGGGGAAGAGCAGAAAGATGGAGACAGAATCTGAAGCGGGCTCCAGGCTCCGAGCTGTCAGCACAGAGCCTATTGTGCAGCTTGAACTCACAAGCAGTGAGATCATGACCTGAGCTGAAGTCAGACACCTAACCAACTGAGCCACCAGGTGCCCCTACTTGCTTTTTTTCCCCCACCTAATTGTTTTAAACATATCTTGGAAACCGTTCTGTATCCGTTCTTAGGGCTCTTACTCATTTTAAAAGCTGTGTAGTACTCTCTTGTGTGGATGTACCATAGTTAATTCAGCTTCCCTCCAGTATATATGGGTATTTAGGTTGTTTCCAGTATTTTGAAACTGCAAATAATGCTGCCAGAAATAACCTTGCACATATATATTTTCATATCATTAGAGGTGTATCTTCAAGGTAGATTATTAGGAGTGGGATTGCTGAATCAAAAGATAGGTGTAGATATATAATTTTGTCAGTATTGCCAAATTCCACTCCAGAAAGGTATACAGTTTGCATTCCCATCAGCAATATATGAGTTAATTGCATACATTTTATAACTAGTCATATGAGAAGTTACCAAATTTTCCTCAGGGTATTCCTTTCCTTGTCTGCTGCTTCTATCATGATGGATTGCAAAACAAACTTTTAACTACTTTTATAATGGAAAGAAACTTTCATAATGGAAAGAAGTAAATTTGTTTTCCATAGCTGATTGGAGATTTTCTTACTGGCATTTTAGTTATAATTATATGTTACATTTTTCTACTTTACCTAGTTTTAGCATCTGTTATGTAACATCTCACCACCAGCTTAGTTGTGCAGGCAGCACTTTTCAGTTTAGTAATAATACTGTATACTTCAAGCTTAAACATATTCTCCATCTTAGTCATTTTCCACATGTCTGAGGCAGGTGTTTGATATTTCTGACAGTGACAGTTCATAAGAGACTTGTATTTCTTGACTCTGAAAATTAATAAAGGGAAACCTCAGCCAAAATGGAGTTGGGAGGCTAGAGCAGGGAACCATACCACTGGATGTCAATTATAGACCCCAGCAGAAGAATGTCAACAGGAAAGAATCACTTACAGGTTCCAGCAGGGAAAGATCTACATCGCATTTCTTGTAAGAAATCGACTACTTCTGTAATTTAGCCATCCTCATCCTTGAACTCTTGCTTTCTCCAGTGGACTTTTGTTTAAGATAAACCCTTCTAACTTCCTGCTCCACAAAATAAAGTTTCTCTCTTTTGTTCAGTTTGCCTGTGGTCTTCTATAGCTTTCATGTCCCGAATTACAATTTTCTGATATTCCTGAATAAACCCATTTTTGCTGGTAAAATAATTCACAGTTTTATTTTTAAGGGTAACAATTTCTTTATGTTTTAGTGATGGGGAAAGTCCCTTCTCTCTCTTTGACTTGACTCATCAGGGTACAACTTGCAAAGGTGTGCAGGGGTCGCCCTTGTGAGGTAGGTCATCCTCTTGTAGACCCCTTAGCTCCATATCATGCCTTCTTTCCCCTGTGCTCTTTGGCTTGAGGTCTTTATAGTTTTCTGAGTATATTAGTCTGGTCTAGCCTTGGTCTTGATTCTGTCTGCTGACCACTCTCTAACCAGATTCTCACTTCTTATCTCTCCATTCCTATTTTACAAGAACCTACTTGTTTATTTGCCTGATCTTGTTCGTGGGCTGGTGATAGATGCTGGAGACAATCACTTAATTGTCATGATTGGCACCACTAAAATCACTGGATTCTAATTGCTGCAGGTTTGCAATGTGATCTTTTTACTTGTCCCCATTCAGGCTCCTTTCTCACCTCCCTTGTGTCTGGTTTACCTTTCTGTCTTCTGCCTTTAAGTCTACTCTCCCACTCCCATAC
Organism: Panthera onca; assembly: GCF_046562875.1. NCBI lineage: Eukaryota > Metazoa > Chordata > Mammalia > Carnivora > Felidae > Panthera > Panthera onca. The sequence goes on along the minus strand of NC_138350.1, from coordinate 29,025,244 downwards.
CTCATTTTCAGCACATATTTGTGTATTGTTTTGGAGACAGATTTTGGCTCATCCTGAAGAAAAAGATCTCAATAGCCAGAACCTTCAAAACAGGTAGCCTACTTGGGGAAGCAGAACATTTTGTGTATCATCATCACATTCATCATTATTTTTGTCTTCATTGTCTGCCTTTTTTTCAGTTGACCTTTCGAAATCTGGCTCAATTATGAGCGAAAGTTTGGCTTGTTGCCACCAAGAGGGCATGGCTAGTGGAAGACTATTGGTTCTCATTTGGTATAGTGGCTGAGAACATGAGAGGTCAGCACAGCTGGGTTTCAGTCCAGTTCTGTTAGCTGTTGGTTAAGTAATCATAGGCAAGTTACTTGACTCTTCCCCTCTGCCTCAGTTTCATCATCCATAAAATAAAAAAGGGGTTACTTCATAGGGTTGTAATGAACACTCTGTAAGAATTTGTGTGTGTGTGTGTGTGTCTGTGTTTGTTTTGAGAGAGAGAGAGTACAAGTAGGGGAGAAGGGCAGAGGGAGGGAGGGGGGAGAGGGAGAGAGAATCTCCTGCAGCCTCCATGCTTAGCACAGAGCCTGATGTGGGGGCTCCATCCCACAACCCTGGGGTCATGACCTGAGCCAAAATCAAGAGTCAGATCCTCAACTGACTGAGCCCCCCAGGCACCCCTGTAAGGATTTTTTTTAAAGCTCTTAGCATTGTGCTAAGTGCTCAGTAAACCCTGGTCATTATGAGTAATGAGGTCCTTTCCCATTTTCTTAGTTTACTTCAGGTCCAGAGGCACATGGAGCTGCCTGTGCTGGTACCATTGAATGCTTGACATTGAAAGAGACTTGTTCCTCTTCTTAGTCTTTGTTGATGACTTCTAGCTATTATAGCTCACAGCTAGCCGGCTTGACCTGAACCACTACAAAATTCTTGCCCAGAGAAGGTGGGAGGGAGAGTAACTGAGGAGGAAGGAAATGTAAGACAGTAGTCAAAAAGTGAGTGGCGCACAGTGGAATTACAAAGATCACTTCTAAATAACACTACTTTGGATTAGAGTATCGATTGTAAGGAAGAGTAACTGATTTTGTGTTACCCTAGCATGCTTTAGCTTAAAGAAGATTTCTTGGTTGTGGGTTTTTAGGATGGTGATAGTCACAGTGCTAAATCCTTTTATAAGGTATCTTAGATCTAGTAATAAAAATTCATTTTTCCTATTCATGAGGAGAGAAATGTTAGTTTTTCATTCCCTTTCTTTTGATAATTTGTATACTTCAGTCCACCAAAAATTTGCAGAACCTTTACTGAGTAGAAGTCACTACAAGAGATTATTTAGACAAATCTCCATCTTTCTATGTTTATATCTATGCATAAATGTGTGTATTTACATTCATGTTGTTAGGTGTGAGTTCTCCCCCCCCCCCCCGCCCCATTCTCCTGCATGTATATTAGTTTTTTCCCACAGAAGCCTGAACACGGAATAACTTTTTTGTAACTTGGACAACACATATGTAGGACATAGCCAAGTTAGGACTAAAACTCAGACCTCTTGATTTGAAGTCTGGTGTTCTTTTTTTTCTTTTTCTTTTCTTTCTTTCTTTAAGTTTATTTTGGGAGAGAATCCCAAGCAGGCTGTGTACTGTCAATGCAGAACCCAGTGCGGGGCTCGAACCAACAAACGCTGAGATTATGACCTGAGCTGAAATCAAGGGACACTTAACTGAGTGAGTCACCCAGTCACTTCGTGGTGTTTTTTGGTTGTTTTTTTTTTTTTTTTTTATGTTTATTTTTGAGAGAGAGAACAAGAGAGAACACACACAAGTGCGGGAGGGGAAGAGAGAGAGAGAGAGAGAGAAAAACACACACACACACACACACACACACAAAATCCGGAGCAGGCTTCAGACTCTGAGCTGTCAGCACAGAGCCCGATACAAACTGTAAGATTGTGACCTGAGCCTAAGTTAGACACCCAACCAACTGAGCCACCCAGGTGCCCCGTGTAATGTTCTTTTCTAATGTTACTTCCTTTTTAGGATTCATGGGATAAATATAATAAATAATAAAGTAGCAGGAATGACTAGGCTTTTTTTTTTTTTTTTTTTTTTTTTTTTTTTTTTTTTGGAAGATCTGATATCTTTGAGGCTTTCCATCTGCTATTTCTGCAATCTTTATAACCCTTGGGTTTTCCTCATTTTTGATCCAAACAAACGGTTGCTCAGAGATGGGTGTTAGGTAATTCAGTGATGTCTCAGCTAGTAAGGAAGGGATAAGGCTGGAATTGGAACTCTTTGACTCTTGGCTCCTGTTTTATTACTGAAGAGATTGAAATATGTATATGTAGACAGCCAAACTTGTTTTAAGCTCTGGGCTGTCCAGAGCACCTTTTCTTGTGAGGTTGCATATGTATTAATGACATCAGATCTTATGCTGTGATACCTATAGTATACTGGAGCACTGAGTCTTTTTTTTTTTTTTTTTTAAAGGTTTTATAGCTGAAATACCTTTAGCTTTACTTGCTCACTTAATGGTCTGCACACTGTTAAAAACCTTTGCACTGGCTTTCTTGGTCAGTAAATTATGAGAGAATCAAGCTGAGGTAAGGAATACATTTTCTTTTAAAGCAGTCATTGTATTATGTATCTACTTATTTTTGGAACATTAATTTGGATCAGTCTAACTTCCTTAGCATCTGAAGACAAGTTAATTTTTATCTGTGAAACAAAGTACTGTAGTTTTGTTTAGATAATTAAAGTTCACCAAAATGGGTAGCTTGGAGAACAATTTAATAGCTTTCTCTAAAAATAACCCATTCACAGTTGATAGGTAGCATTTTAGTTGCTTAACAATGTGTACAGTATGTGGTGCTTGTGCATAAGATATTTTATTTAGACAAACATTATTGTCCACAAATATTATTGAGCTTCTGCTAAGAAATAAGTATAATGACAGGGCCTGGGGAGGATGAGAAACCTGAATATACCAGAAATTTTATATTATATTAAAGCCTCAGAAATGACTGTGGAAGGCTGGGCGTTTATTCTAATGATCCTGCCATTGCTCAAAGTCTGTTTAGAACATTTCCCTTGGAATTGCCTTCAATATGAGCACATGAACTGTGAAAGAAAACTAACCCTATAATTTTATAGCACAGCTCAATTTTTAAAATCACCTTTGAGGTATAATTTGTATAGAGTAAAATGCACCTTTTCCGTGTGTATAGGTCAAAGAATCTTGGCAAGTGGATATACTTGCATAACTACCACCACAGCAAAGATACAGAATATTACACAACCCTAGAAAGCACCCTTGTGCCCCTTTGCAGTCAGTCTTCAACTCAGGCAACCACAGATCAGCTTTCTATCACTGTCGCTCAGCTTCAGCTTTTCTAGAAGTTCATGTAAATGGAATTTTAAAAGTCTGTACTCTTTGTGTCTGGCTACTTTCACTTCCCATGGTGTTTTTCAGATTCATCTTGTTGCATGTGTCAGTGCTGTAGTTGCTTCTTTTTTGTTGCAGTAATTTTCCATTGTATACAGATGGTGCACTGTGGTGCGATTTGTTTATTACCCTTTCCTTGGTGATGGACATGTGTGTTATTTCAAGTTTGTGGCTGCTGTACATAAAGCTCCTACAAACATTTTTATACAAGTCTTTGTGGACATATATTTTCATTTCTCTGAGTAAATACTTAACAGTGGAATTGCTGGGTTATATGATCAGTGTACATTTAACTTTCCAGAAACTGCCAGACTGTTTTCCATAGTGGTTATACAGTTGCAGTTCCACCTGCAGTGTGAGAATTCTAGCTTTTCTGCATCTTCATCAGCACTTGGTGTGATCAGTATTTTTTATTTTAGCCATTCTAATGGGTATAGTGGTTTTAATTTGCTTTTTTCCTTATGATTCATCAGTCATCTTTTCCTGTGTTTATTGCCACACCAAAAATGTCTTATATTTTATAATTTTTAAATTTTACTTAAATATTTTTGGTATTTGTTTTTTTTTAATGTTTATTTTTGAGAGAGTGCAGAGTGCATGTGTGAGAGAGAGGGGCAGAGAGAGAGTGAAACAATCCCAACAGGCTCCACGCTGTCAGCGCAGAGCTCATTGCCAGGCTCAAACTCATGAACCATGCATGAAGTCATGACCTGAGCCAAAACCAAGAGTCGGCTACTTAACTGACTGAGCCACCCAGGCGCCCCTATTTTTTTTTTTTTTTTTTTTTTTTTTTATATATTATTAAAAAGAGCACCAGCAGGGGAGAGGGGCAGAGGGAAAGAGAGAGAATCTTAAGCAGGCTTCACACTCAGCTCAGAGCCTGACACGGGGCTCAGTCCCAGGACCCTGGGATCATGACCTGAGCCAAATTTAAGAGTTGGATGCTCAATCAGCTGAGCTACCCAGCACCCCTATCTTTTATTTTTAATACTGATTGTTTGTCTTTTTGTTTTGAAGTTGCAAGAGTTCTTTATATATTCTAAGTACAAGTCCTAAATGTTGCAACGTTTCTTCTCCCGTCGGCCCAGCTCCTTTTGTACCCCAGTGGTATTATTATCTGGCTTGCTCACCCATCTCATTGACCAGATTATACTTGGCAGCCTTTCCTTTTTAGTCTTGCTAACTTCGTCCTGTCTCTGCTGCCATCACTGTTGTATACTCCAGGGCTTTACCACTGTCCTCAGAGGTGTGGTAGTTTTTCTTTTTTCTTTTTCAAATTATTTTCCTGATTTGGGAATGTCCTGCAGTGGGTAGCACGGTTTAACACAGTAACTGGCCTGCTTAAAGTGTCACTTCTATGCTTGTTGCTTAGTCCAAGCTGCTGTTCTCTTTCACTGGTACCACTGCAGTGCTTCAAATGGTTTCTTTTTTAATTTTTCCTTTTTACAATTCATTCTTCATATTACAGTTGGAGAGATTATTTAAAAATGTAAATTGGGCACTTTTAGTTCCCATCTTAAAGTAGAAGGGCACTGGGGAGCCTGGGTGGATCAGTTGGTTAAGCTTCCGACTCTGGCTCGGGTCATGATCACAGTTTGTAAGTTTGAGCCCCGCATCGGGCTCTGCGCTGACAGCTCAGAGCCTAGAACCTGCTTTGGATTCTGTGTCTCCCTGTCTGCTCCTCCCCCACTGACGCTCTGTCTCTGTCTCTCAAAAATAAATAAACATTAAAAAAATTAAAAGTGGATGAGCACTTAAGTTAAATCTTGAATCTTTAGCAGAACTGCCAGGTTACTGTCTATTTTTTCAGACTCATTCTAAACCATACTGCCTTTGCTTGGAAAGCTGTAGCCACAGTGGCTTTCTTTTGGGTCCACAAATACCCAAGCCTAACTCCTTGCTTGTAGAATACTTGCCTTCTCTGCCTTTCCTCAGCTTTCCTAATTCCTGTTCATCCTTCAGGTCTGGTTTATTATTTTTTTAATTATTATTTTTGAGAGAGAGCATGCACACGCATGCTAGAGCAAGGGAGGGGTAGAGGGGGAGGATGAGAGAGAATCTTAAGCAGACTCCAAGCCCAGTGGAGCCGGACCTGGGGCTCCACCTCATGACCATGAGATCATGACCTGAGCTGAAATCAAGAGTCGGATGCCTGGGGCGCCTGGGTGGCTCAGTCAGTTAAGTGTTCGAACCCCACGTGGGGCTCTGCACTAATAGAGTGTGCAGGCGGGCACTCTCTCTTCTCTCTTTCAAAATAAATAAACTTAAAAGAAAAAAAGAGTCCTACACTTAACCTATTGAGCCACCCAGGTACCGCTTTAGGTCTGTGTAAATGCCACTTCCTTAGAAGGAAGAACCTTCTAGAATTGAACCATTTAAACCAAGTTCTCTAGTTGTCCATGATGATATTAATTATATTATTTGCATTTTTTCTTGGCATCCACCATAATTTGTATCCTTTTAGTCATGTAATATATATCCTCTTATAGGTAAATCTATATTAATACATGTCTCTTTTTATTTCCCCACATTGTATAAAGTTAATGAGAGCAAAGAGCTTTCTATTTTCACTGCTGTTTCCACAGCACTTAATGCAGTGTAGATGGTTAATAGATACCTGATGAATAAATAAAATTAATTTTAACGTTCGAATGTTAAACAATTGAATGTTTTAAAGGTGCCTCCTTCAAGATCCTAAACTATCATATCTTTCTCTTGAATATAAACTTCTATATTAGTTTTCTATCTCTGTCACATCCAGTGAATCTGTAAATTGCTATAGTAACGAGAGTTCTTAATCATTTTGTGCTGTGGATCTTTTAGACAGTGAAACTATGTAAGATTTTATTTTAATTCCAGTATAGTTAACATACAGTGTTATATTAGTTTCAGGCATACAGTATAGTGATTCAACAATTCTATCCATTACTCAGTGCTCATTATGATAAATGTGCTTTTTTTTTTTAACATTTATTATTTTTTTTAGTTTCAAAAAAATTTTTTTTTAACGTTTATTTATTTTTGAGACAGAGCATGAACAGGGGAGGGGCAGAGAGAGAGGGAGACACAGAATCTGAAACAGACTCCAGGCTCTGAGCTGTCAGCACAGAGCCCGACGCGGGGCTCGAACTCACGGACCGCGAGATCATGACCTGAGCCGAAGTCGGACGCTTAACCGACTGAGCCACCCAGGCGCCCCTAACATTTATTTTTTAAAAAAATTTTTAATGCTTATTTTTGAAAGAGAGAGAGAGTGCAAGTTGGGAAGAGGCAGAGAGAGGAAGACACAGAATCTGAAGCAGGCTCCAGGCTATCAGCACAGAGCCTGACGTGGGGCTCAAACCCACAAACTGTGAGATCATGACCTGAGCTGAAATAGGATGCTTAACTGACTGAGCCACCAGGTGTCCTAACATTTATTTTATTTTTGAGAGAATGAACGAGCTTGGGGGAGGGGGAGAGAGAGGGAGACAGAGGATCTGAAGGAGAGTGAAGAACCCTGAACTGTGAGATCATGACCTGAGCCGAAATCAAGAGTCGGACGCCTAACCACTGACTGAGCCACCTAGGCACCCCAATAAGGGTACTTTTAATCTTGTTATACATGCTTCTTTATTAATGCCATAAATAATAATATCAAGCAGCAAGTATAACAACTAGTATAACTTCAAAGTAGTGAGGAGTATAAATATTTCCAGAATTTCAGTTGTAGTCTTCTCACTAGTCTTCCTGTTTCTAGTTTTAGCCTCCTTCATCGGTTTTATACCTGTACTTTTGATAGTGTCACTCTTAAAGCCCAAGGATTTTTTTCTATTATCAGAATAAAGCAAAGATTTCTCAGCTTTCTCAGTCTTACATCACCTTTCGGTCTTTCCCTAGATGGGGTCTAAACTCCAGCCGTATGGAAGGACTCAGCACTTCTACTCAGCTTTCCATGCTTTAGCTCCTGCAGCTCCTTCTTCCTACAAGCCTTTTTATAAATTGCCTATTTTTAAATCCTGCCTGTTTTTTTTTAAATGCCACCTTCTGAAAAAGATCCACAGATAGTAACACAGAGCAGTGCCTGACACATAATAAATACTCAATAAATTGTAGCTATTATTAAATAAGAATAGTTCATAAAACTTTTCATTATCACCACCACTTAGTTCCTAGTAAGTAAACTATAAACATTTTGAGTGATGTACATATAGGAAACAAGGCAAAGCAATGTTTCAGTAAGTGTAAGCAAGCATAATATAAAGTGAGTGCATAAGTGATTAATACTTAGAATTTTGTTTTGATCTTAGTTTGAATGTTTATCAGTATTACATCAGAGCACAATGAGAAAATGATTTAATAGATTTGGATATTTCTTATCCTTTATACTTGGTCACCCCTAAACCCATCAAATCCTTGGAGGTATGGTAGATTTAGAGTACTCTCAATCATTTTTTATAAAACAAAACCCTCAAATTCATAAGAATTGTATTTTTTCCCACATCTTTAATGTGCTTTAATTGCTACCCAGTACTTACCTGCCTCATATGTAACATACACCAAAAACAAGTCTTGACATGAGGCAGACAAGACTTGAAAGTACTTTACCAACTGTGTTAATTAACTTTGTGGCTTTTTACACTTTAGTAAATATGAACTAGAAAGGAGGAGATGTGATCAGAAGCCAAACGGTATGAAAAGTTCCCAGTATAAGCCAGCGATGTGGAGCAGTTCAGAACTTACCTTATACAAAAATACAGGATTGGAACTGCAGCTGCAGCGATCAAGTTGGCTCTCTGCTTGCTGAGCTTCTGTGGGCACTAGCAGCATTGGAGAAAGCTAATAGTGTGAAGTGCTCTACTTTCAGGCTCGTGGATAGACCCAAATGTATCTAGAAAAAAGCAAGTACATTCAAGATAGCAAGGGGAGACACTGTTATGACAAACAATCAAAGGAATACTATCAGTGGAAGGAACTATACCACAAAGGTAAAGCTGTTCAAATGAATAAAGTCTTAAGAATAAAATTTATTTCCTAACCTCTAAGAACCAAATAAGTATTAGAACTCTGAAATTTTGCAGTAATGGCTTTTTAAAGTATAAAAAGTTCATACAGCAATTTGGAGGTCCTTTTTTTCCCCTCCACACATATCTCCCCTCAAACAAGACTGCTGCTGTCAGTCCTATTTGGCAAACAGAGTTGAAGTGTTTTCTGTTTCCCAGAGTCCAGAATATATGAAACTATTCCTATGTTTCCAAGTGGGAATCTGGAAATAATTGCTTGCTTTTATAGTCTAAGAGATAAATATTTTAAGTATCCAACTGTAATCACTGTGGGCTTTTACTCAGACATCAGTGTAAGTTTTCACTCTGTTGTAGTGACAGTCTCTTTCCTCTCTTAACTAGTGCTTATTGCTTAGTTTTAAAACCAGTGTTGAGAGAGCACTTGTATGTTTCTTTTTTTTCTTTATATTAATACTTTATAGATGCAGGTATTTACTTCCTCTCAGATTTTGTACATGTAAAGGTGTTAGATTCCAATTAAATATATGTGAAGCCACTTATCTTGTTCCACAGCTCGCTGATGCTCTGTTTTTCCCTTCATGCCCAATCTTTTTTCTCTTTGTATTACATTCGGACTAGTTTCTATTGCAGTGTCTGCTAGTTCACCCAACTTTTTCTTCAGTGTGATTACTAATTCCAACCATTGTATTTTTTCATCTCTAGAAATTCAAATCTCTCTCTCTCTCTTTTTAATTTTTTTAAACGTTTATTTATTTTTGAGACAGACACAGAGCATGAACGGGGGAGGGTCAGAGAGAGGGAGGGAGACACAGAATCCAAAATAGGCTCCAGGCTCTGAGCTGTCAGCACAGAGCCCAACACGGGGCTCGACCCCACGGACCACGAGATCATGACCTGAGCTGAAGTCAGATGCTCAACCGACTGAGCCACCCAGGCGCCCCCCCCCTCTCTTTTTTTTAATTTGAGAGCATGCACGTACGCATGCGTGTATAAGCTGGGGGTGGAGGAGGACCAGAAAGAGAGAGAAAATAGACAAGGGGCTCCATCCCATGACCCAGGGATCGTGGACCTGAGCAGAATTCAAGAGTTGGACACTGAGCTTCCCAGGTGCCCCAATTCGAGTCTTTCTTATACTTTCCATTTCTCTCTTTGTCGTGCTCTACTTTCTTTTTTCTTTTTATATTTATAATTGTTATAACATTCTTGTCTACTAATTCTATCATCTCTGTAATTTCTGGGTCTTATTAGCTTTCTCTTCATTATGGATTATATTTGCTTTCTTGAATATTGGTAAAGTTTTGATTAGATGTAAAACATCATGGATTTTACATTACTGGAGTGCTAGGTTTTTTTGGTATTCCTTTAAATATTTTGGGGCCTTTTCTCTGGGATGCAATTAAGGTACAGTTCAATTCTTTCAAAGCTTACTTTTAAGCATTAAAATTTTTTTTTTTTTTTTACCATTTATTTATTATTGAGAGACAGAGACAGACCATGAGCAGGGGAGGGGCAGAGAGAGGGAGACACAGAATCCAAAGCAGGCTCCAGGCTTTGAGCTGTCAGCATAGAGCCCAATGCAGGGCTCGAACTCACAAACTGTGAGACCATGACCTGAGCTGAAGTCGAACGCTTAACTGACTGAGCCACCCAGGTGCCCCTACTTTTAAGCATTTTGGGGCAGGTTCAGAATAGCCTTTAATCAAAGACAGCACTGAGTCAGTATCTTTCTGAAGACTCATCTATTTGCCTATGTGGTAGGCGGTCTTTCCCCCTCCTGGTGATAGGACAGGAACTAGTCCCAGCCCTGTTCCACGTGAATTTAATTAGTCCATCAGCTCCTTTCTAAATTTTTTTTTTTTTTAATGTTTATTTATTTTTGAGACAGAGAGAGACAGAGCTGAACGGGGGAGGGTCAGAGAGAGAGGGAGACACAGAATCCGAAGCAGGCTCCAGGCTCTGAGCTGTCAGCACAGAGCCCGATGCGGGGCTCGAACCCACGAACCGTGAGATCATGACCTAGGCCGAAGTCGGACGCCCAACCGACCGAGCCACCCAGGCGCCCCTCCATCAGCTCCTTTCTAATGGCTCCTTCCCCAGCCTTGGAGTTTCATTATGCATGTGCTTCTGATCATTATTCAGCTGAAGACTCAAAACCTTCTGCTGATCTCCTCAAACTTCTCTGAAATTCTCTCCTGTCCTGTAGATTGCCCAGCAGATTCTTAACTTGATTCTTGAAATTTGAATTGTCCTACACTCGTGGAGATAGTCAGGCTCCATTTGGGTTTCCTTTCTCTTCATTGCAGCCAGGAAACTCCAGACAGTTAGCCAGGGTAGTCATAGGACTAATCTTGCCCATTGTTGGAGTTCTAAAAATTTGTTTCACATACATATTGTCTGGATTTTTTTGTTGAAGGTAGGAGAATACATGAGCTCGTGTTCTTTCATCATGGCTAGAAGGAAAAGCCTGCGAAGGTATTTAGAACTTCAGGAACTCTCAGTTTATTGCCTTATTTTAAAGCTGTCTTGTTTTTGTTTGTTTTTTGTTTTATTTTGAGACAGCACATGCAAGTGGGAGAGGGAATAGCAGAGAGAGAGAGAGAGAGAGAGAGAGAGAGAGAGGAGAGAGAAAATCCCAAGCAGGCTCCACGTTTTGGAGCCCCACGTTAGTGTGGCGCCTCATGCGGGGCTCGACCCCACAGACCATGAGATAATGACCTGAGCCAAAATCAAGAGTCAGACGCTCAACCGACTGAGCCATCCAGGCGCCTCTAGGCTGTCTTGTTTTATATAACTTACAACTTACACTTGATTGGTTATTTTTTTCTCCCACTGGAGTAGACAGATATGAGACAAAAGATGGTTTAAATTATGTCTTAAATCAGTCATGATCCCATCATCGTAGTTTGTTTCATAAATTGCTTCCTCTAGATAGATATTTTTAATCTTCAGTCTTTGATTTTATTTTGAATCTTACCTTTAGTTAACGTGATCTTCATACTTCATTTAATGGTTGCACAGTGACCTGTTACATTAATATTCCATAATGTATTCTTATTTTTGGCAATACAAATTTTGTTCTTTTACATTGTGCTGCAGTAATTCTCTTCATTTATCATCCATATTCTTTTTTTTTTTTGTCTTTTTAAAAAATATTTATTTTTGAGAGAGAGTGAGCGGGGGAGGGGCAAAGGGGGACTGAGTTAAAGTTCAGTTAGGTAAAGTTTTCAGTTTACTTTTTTAGGAATATTTTTATTCCATCAAACATTCACCTTTATTTTAATGGGAGATTGAAATAGCTATTAATGGAATGCTTATGTTTCCTTCTCTACTTATTAAATTTAGCCCATGTTATTTGCATGCTAATTATTTCATCAGTTTTGGAGGTACCATTTAGTGGAATTCCCTTGTCAGATAAATTTTTATGTTGGAATAACTTTAGGTTTACAGAAGTTGCAAAGATCATACAGAGGGTTCCCATATGCCCCCACCCAGTTTGTTTCTCCTGATGTTGACATCTTACATTTCTGTAGTAAGCTTATCAAAATTAAGAAACCAACATTAGTATAGCTAAACTCTAGACTTTATTCACATTTCGCTTTTTCACTGATTGCCTTTTTCTGTCCCCAAGATACCACTTGCATTTTGTTGTCATGTCTCCTCCGGTCTGTGACTATTCCTCATCCTTTGTTTTCATGACCTTGACAGTTTTAAGGAGTACTGCTCAAGTATTTTATAGAACATCCCTCAATTTGGATTTGTCTAAGGTTCTCATTATTAGACTGGGGTTACAGGTTTGGGGAAAGAATATCATAGAGGTGAAATGACCTTCTTATATCATCCTGTCAAGGAATTCACAATATTCATGTGATACCACTGATGGTATGAACTGTGATCTGCTGGATTTCTTCATTGTAAAGTTACCGTTTCTCCCTTAGCAAATTCTATTCTAGTCTTACTCCTCCAGCCTTAACCCCAACATGTCCATCCCTGTGCCCCACACTCCATTGCCCCATGTTCCCTCAGGCCTCTGCACCTTTGCACTTGCTTTGCTTATAATTCACGCTCTCTTTTCCCCCCTGGCTAGCTCTGGGGAGCCTTTTCTTTCACACCACCCACTGCTTTCATAATACCCTGTGCCTCTCAGTTCACCTGGATTTGCCGGTCATTCTCCTCCTCCTTGCCTTTAAAAAATAGTCAGCTGTACTCTTTCCACTGCTATTCTCATTCCCCTCCGTTTACTTACTTACACCCACGTTACCACTTTTCATCTCATTGCAGATTCAGTGCATGTTTTGCAGCTTTTATCTTTGTTAGTGTCTTCTATTTGGAACTCTTTCCTTCTTTGGTTTCTGAAACCCCACCCTCTCCGGGTTCTGGTATGTGGTTTAGCATGTAGCCTTGGAGTTGGACAACAAGAGTTCTCTTCTCATTCCGTTATTACTTATTACTTTCTCTCTTAAGCCAGTTACTCTTCCTCTGACTGCTCCTGAGTTCTATTCTCAGACCTCTTTTCTTAACATGATCTCTCCTCAGCAGTGCTACCCAGTTGGCTTCTGTTAACAATTCTGATATCTTATTCCCAACCTTGATCTCTCCTTAATGCTCTTAGAAGCAGAGAACCTTCACTTCCTCCATTTGAATCACCCACCGACATCCTTAGATCTTTAAAATCAGGAGTTGAAGACAGTCCTTGTCCTTCCCAATGCCCCATCTTTATTTTGTACTTCTCAAACCCAGCCCTAATGTGTGCCAGTCCTGTGTCAAGAATACAAATGGGGGCGGGGGAGAATTAATATGGAACCCCACGTACCATATAAATCAAATTAAGAAACCTTAAATATAATATATTCTATCCTTTTACCACACAGATTAACCTTATTAAAGACTGTAAGGTCAGCTTTAAATCACACATTTGTGGACTTCTTGGAGTTCGGTGCCAGCAGTTCCAGGAAAGCGGGCCTCCAGCATAGGCCTCTTCTCTTCCCAGCCCTAGGGCTATGCCCTGCCGTGAGCTTGAGCTTGTGTGTATGGACACCCAGCTTGACATGACAGACCAGGTGCAGTGCACACCCCGTAAACAGCTGCCCTTTGGCCACTCTGTGGTATTACACACTAGAGGAGCATTCTCTCAGCAGAGCTGCCTTGGAAGAGGCCTGCACAGCCTCAGAAGCAGATTCAGGCGATGGGGAATACTGGGGCTCTTGATGGGCACGTTCTCCAGACCCCATAAACACTTCTATGGAGAGGGACCTGGCTGGGTGAGGGCCGCAGTTCCCATAGATGTCCTGCTCGTTTTCCTTTCCACATGTTACAACCTCTTGCTTTTCTTGGTGCCCTTGCTCCTCTTTCAGAAGTCTGCTCATCCTTCAGGATATGGTTTCTATAGGTCTCTTCTTTTAATCTCCTAATATCCTTACTTGGACTTAATCCAAATCCAGCTTCTCTTTGGGTTTCAGAAGTGCTTTACTGTGGTAAAGGCATTATATGTTGTCTTTTCCTGTCTCCTTCCCTCACTAAATTATAAACTTCTTAGCTTCTTAAGGGCAGGATTGTTAAGTGTTTTCATCACCAGTCCTGACATAAAGTCTTACAGATGGGAAGTGCTTGACAAGTGCGGCTTGAGTCCACCACAGCTCTGGTGTCATTCTCATGTTGTTGTGGTAACCCTGTCAAAACAGGAAATGAAGTTAGTTTTAGCATGACTTGTTCATAATTGACTCATGCTGGTTCCCTTTTCTTCCCTAAGTGATCACAAAACCTCTGTTAAATAATCTCCAGAATTTTGTGGGCTTCTCCTTCCATGTTTACTGATCAAATATGTTTCTGGAATCTGTCTTTTCCCACCCACCCTGCCTCCGGAATTGACTACATATTCATTCAAAGAGCTTTGGTTCCTTTTTTTAGGAACTGTTCTCTTAAGAGCAATTGATCAGCAATATACTGCACATATTTAAAGTGTACAGTACATTGTACATCAATGAATCTGTCAACCAAGATAACATATACATCACCTCCAAAGTATCTAGTTTCCATTTGTGTAGTCCTTCTGGCCCACCAGCTCCCTCTCCTCCCCAGCCCTAAGCAACCCTATGATCTGGTTTCTATCCCATTTTAGTTTGCATTTTATATGAATGGAAGTACTTTTCTGATGGTCTGGCTTTATTCAGCATAATTGAGATTCCTCTGTGTTGTTTATATCAACTTCATTCCCTCTTATTGCTGAATACTAGGATTCTGTTTTGAGTATTGAGTGAGCTCCAGCCTTGAGCTCACCTCCAGCCTTGATTTACTCCCATTCCCCACGATTTATGGATGTCAGGATTCATCTGGAACTTGAGGCTAGATTTATGTAAGATGACTGGCTGTCAATAGCTTGAGTTCCTCAAGAGGAGGGTACTATTTATAGTCTTTGTATCCTGTTAGAATAGTCCTTGGTACATAGCAAATACCCAAGACTGAATATAAAACCCCCCTTTATTCGGGGGGTGGGGGGGAGTGAGAGAGAGAAATAATATACCAATTCCAATTTTTTTAAAGATTTTTTTAATTTTTTTTTTTTTTTAACGTTTATTTATTTTTGGGACAGAGAGAGACAGAGCATGAACGGGGGAGGGGCAGAGAGAGAGGGAGACACAGAATCAGAAGCAGGCTCCAGGCTCTGAGCCATCAGCCCAGAGCCCGACGCGGGGCTCGAACTCACGGGCCGTGAGATCGTGACCTGAGCTGAAGTCGGACGCTCAACCGACTGAGCCGCCCAGGCACCCCTTTAAAGATTTTTTTAATGTTTATTTTTAAGAGAGTGAGTGAGAGTGCAAGTGGGGGAGGGGCAGAGAGAGAGAGAGAGAGAGAGAGAGAGAGGACAGATAATCTGAAGCAGGCTCTGTGCTGACAGCAGTGAGCCCAATGCCCAGTGCGGGGCACAAACGCATGAATGATGAGAACCTGAGCTGAAGTTGGCCCGTTTGCTGCTTATGGACTGAGGCACCCAGGTGCCCCTACCCAATTCCGGTTTTAAAGATTATTCTGTTCTCTCAGGTGGGAACAAGGTTAAATAAAGATATTTTGCATTTCTTTCCATTAATTATTTTTCAAGTATTTTTATTAAATTTAATTTCAAGAATTTCAAAATAATTGTGCTTCCTCCTTTAAAGGGTAGGTATTCTAGTCAGTATTCCACTAGTATTTCTCCTGTATGTTTTTTCCCCCTAATCAAGAAGAACTTTTTTTTATATTTTGAAGAGGTTCACATGGCTCTTCAATCAAGATAATACATAAAGAGGTATACAGTGAAGGGTTTTGCTCTCCTATCTTGTCCCACTCTGGCTTGGCATTCTGACCCTGCACCATCCCTCCTTTACTTCCTGTGTATCCTTTCAGACTTCTTTATGCATACAGAAGCAAATGTTAATATATATCTTTTATTATTTACTAGAAAAAGATAGCATATTTTCCAGTGTTAGACCATGCTTTTTTCCCCCACTGAATAGATCTTGAAGCTCTTTCCACATCATTCCTTTTATCAGCTGCAAAGTATTTCACCGTATGGATAATTACTCCCCTATTGATGGGAGCTTTTTTTTTTTTTTTTTTTAATTATTTTTGAGAGAGAGAGCGTGAACGGGGGAGGGGCAGAGAGAGAGGGAGATACAGAATCCGAAGCAGGCTACAGGCTCTGAACTATCAGCACAGAGCCCGATGTGGGGCTCGAACTCACGAACCGTGAGATCATGACCTGAGTTGAAGTCGGATGCTCAACCGTCTGAGCCACCCAGGTGCCCCATTGATGGACGCTTTTTTAATTAAACTCTTTATCTTGAGATAATTATAGAATCATTTGTATTTGTCAGAAATAATACAGATATCTCAATTTCTCTCAGGGATACATCTTATATTGCAGTCATAAATTACAGTATAAATTATAGCATACAGCTGGAAGATTGGCATTGATACAGTCTATAGAGCTCATTTATATGTCACTGATTTTATATGCACTTATTTGTGTGTGTATGTTCTGTGCAATTTTATCACATATGTTTGTTCATGTAGTCACTGCCATTCTTTTTTGACATCTATTGAAATGTGTAATATTTTCGTTGTTAACATGCCTTGTTTTTCCCTTGAAATTTTTTTTATTGGGGCACCTGGGTGACTCAGTCTTAAGCATCCGACTTCAGCTCGGGTCATGATCTCACAGTTTGTGAGTTTGAGTCCCATGTTAGGCTCTGTGTTGACTGCTCAGAGCCTGGAGCCTGCTTCAGATTCTGTGTCTCCCTCTCTCTCTGCCCTTCCCCCACTCATGCTCTCTCTCAAAAATAAACAAACATTAAAAATTAAAAAAAATATTTTATTGAACTATAATTAACATACAATATTCTGTTTCATGTGTACAGTATAGTGAGTCAACATTTGTATACATTGCTGATTACCATGATAAGTCTAGTTACCATGTGTTACCATATAGAGTTAATACAATATCATTGGCTATATTCCCCATTATACATTATATCCCCATGACTTACTTATTTTAAAACTGGAACTTTGTATCTCTTGATCCCCATTACCCATTTCACCCCACCCCCAGCCCCTTCCTCTTGGGGAGTCACCACTCTGTACTCAGTATCTATGAATCTAGGTTTTGTTTTGCTGTGTTTTAGATTCCACTTACAAGTGAAATGAGTATATACACATACATAACATATAAATACACATATATCACCCATCTTCTTTATCCATTCATCAGTGGACGCTTAGGTTGTTTACTTATCTTCACTATTGGTAAATAATGCTGCAGTGAACAATGGAGTGCGTGTCTCTTTTCATATTAGTGTTTTTATTTTTTTTTGGATAGATACCTTGAGTGGAATTGCTGGATTGTGTGGTAGTTCTATGTTTGATTTTTTGAGGAACCTTTATATTGTTTTCCATAGTGGTTGTACCTTGTACCCTTTTAAAATTAAAAAAAATTAACTGTAATAAAAAACACAATGTAAAATTTAACATTTTAAGCATTTTTAAGCATAGAGTTCAGGAATGTTAAGTATATATTCCCATCATTGTGCAACAGATCTGTAGAGCGTTTTCATCTTTCAAAAAAAAACTCTGTACCCTTGAACACCTATCTTCTCATCTCCTCCCTTCCCTTGGTAACCACTATTCTAAATTTTGATTTTATGAATTTGACAACTTTAGATACTATATATGAGTGGAATCATATATAATACCTTGTGACTGGCTTATTTCAGTTAATATCCTCAAGATTCATCCATGTTGTAGCATGTGATAGAATTTCCTTTTTAAGGTTGAATAATATTCCAGTATATGTATACATCACATTTTCTCAATCCATTCACACATCAGTGGACATTTGTGTTGCTTCCAATTGTCTATTATGAATAATGCTGTAGTGAACATGGGTAAGCTAATATCTCTTTGAGATCCTATTTTGGTTCTTTTGGATATATACCCAGAAGTGGGATTGCTGGGTTATATGGTAATCTAGGTTTTTTTAGGAACTTTTTTTAGGAACTTCCATGCTGTTTTCCATAGTGACTATGCCATTTTACATTCCCAAGAGTGCACAGAAGTTCCAGTTTATGCATGTTCTCTCCAACACTTATTTTTTATTTTTATTTTTGGATATTGGCAATCATAATGGGTATTAGATGATATCTTGTTGCAGTTTTTATTTCAATTTCCTTAATAATTAGTGATGTTTAACAACTTCTTATATGCTTGTTGGCCATTTATGTATCTTGTTTGGAGAAATGTCTGGCTGACATGATGTCTTATTTTAGTGGGTTTTTTTTTAATTTTTTTTTTTTTTTAAAGTTTATTCACTTTTGAAAGACAGAGACAGAGCACAAGCAGGGGTGGGGCAGAGAGGGGGCGGGTACACAGAATCTGAAGCAGGCTTCAGGCTCTGAGCTGTCAGCACAGAGCCCGATGCGGGGCTCGAACCCACGAACTGTGAGATCATGACCTGAGCCGAAGTCAGACGCTTAACCAACTGAGCCACCCAGGTGCCCCTGTTTTTTTTTTAATTGAACCATTCTTAAATTCCTAAGGTTAAATTATGGCTTGGACATAATGGATTTTTAATGTAGTGTCAAATTACTCTTTTTTGTTGTTGATTTTCAAGCTTGTGCTTAGAAAATAGATTATTTTTTATTTTTTTTACATTTTATTTATTTTTGAGAAATAGAATGAGACAAAGCATGAGCGGGGGAGGGGCAGAGAGAGAACGAGACAGAATCTGAAGCAGGCTCCAGGCTCTGAGCAAGCAGTCAGCCCAGAGCCTGATGCGGGGCTTGAACCCACAAACTGTGAGATCATGACCTGAGCTGAAGTTGGATGCTCAACTGACTGAGCCACCCAGGTGCCCCAAAAGAGATTAGTTTTTAGTCTGAGTTTTACTTCTTTCTCATCATCATCAGTTTTTATTCTTAAAGATTGTTGACCTTATAGAGATGAGTTAGGAAGCTTTTCCTTTTCTTAACGTTGAACAATTTATTTAACTTTGAATTTTTGTTTTTGAGAACAGCAAGTTTATGAGTTCAAAGAAAAAAATACAATTAAGATCCTAAACTGCAACCATACATTGTTTACAGAGACACATTTAAGGCAAAAGCATTGTGTTAGTTGTGGGGGAAATGGAGATGAGCAAAGATTAAGTTCTTGGGTGGGGGAGGAAAAGAATTGGTAATGCCAAAGTGATTTTAAAGCAAAAACTAGTAAGAGATACCAAAAAGTCCATGGTAGAAGGTAAAGCAAAATAAAATATATAAAACAAAACTGAGAAATCTAAGGAGAAATGAGCAAATATAGAATTGTTATGGAAAAGGGGAGAATTATTTGTGATCAGTTCTGTGGCACCAAAAAGGAGCTAGAAAAGGACGCAACGCCATGGACAGGTCATACCTTATTTTCAAGTAAGAACCAGTGGGGAGGATCTCATGCCTTCTCACGTAGTAAAAGGGGTTATTTCATCATCTGGTGTCTAGTGTTGATACAGTTGGAGGGGCACATTGACCATAAGCACTCTCCCTGGCAATCTTGTGCTTGAAAGCAAATTTATGGCTGTGTTTACCCTGTTTAAGTAAAACTAGAAATTTATAATGTTGAATTTAAACCAGTGTTTTATAACTGTTTTACACCTGTGTTCTCTTCTGTTGGACTCATGTTCTTGGTTTTAATTACCCAAAAAGAGTTTTAAGTTCTGAAAATACTCTCAGTATTGAATAAGCTTGTTTGAATGACGTATCCTTCTGCCTGCTGAACTGAAAATCAGTGGTTTAGGCCTTCATGCAGCAAACCAAAGCAAAATAAGATTTGAGTAGTGATTCTTTTATTTAAGAAAATATATTTCCAGGCATCTGGCTGGCTCAGTCAGTAGAGCATGCAACTCTTGAACTTAGGGTTGTGGGTTCAAGCCTCCATGTTGCGTGCAGAGATTACTTTAAAATAAAATCTTTGAGAGGCCCCTGGGTTGCTCGGTCATTTGAGCACCCAACTCCTGATTTCAGCTCAGGTCATGATCCCAGAGTCCTGGGATTGAGCCCCATGCTGGGAACCTCACTGAGCATGGAATCTGCTAAGATTTATTCATTCATTCCCTCTCTCTGTCTCCCCCCACCCCTTCCCCTACTCCCACTCGCCTTCATGGCCATGCATGCATGTGCGCTCTCTCAAAATACGAAATAAAATAAGGGGCACCTGGGTGACTCAGTCAGTTAAGTGTCCAGTTCTTGATTTTGGCTCAGGTCATGATCTCACAGTTTGTAGGTTTGAGCCCTATGTCAGGCTTTGTGCTGACAGTGTGGAGCCTGCTTGGGATTCTCTCTCTCTGACTCTCTCTACCCCTCACCTGCTTGTGCTTGCTCTTTCTGTCAAAAATAAATAAACATTTGAAAAAATAAACTCCTTGGGGAAAAAAGGAAATACATTTCATTTCAAAGTATTGGGGGCACCAGAGAATAATATACATATATTGTCAAAAATTATTTTTCAAGGTTTCTTTGTTTGCTTATTTATTTATTTGAGAGAGAAAGTAGGGGAGGGGGAGAGAGAGAATCCCAAGCAGGCTCCATGCTGTCAGCACAGAGCCCAATGTGGGGCTTGAACCCATGAACCATGAGATCGTGACCTGAGCCAAAATCAAGAGTCAGATGCTTAACTTACTGAGCCACTCAGGAACCCCTTAAATTTAAAAAAACAATTTTTTTAATGTTTGTTTATTTTTGAGAGAGAGAGAGTGTGTAAGTGGGGGAAGGGCAGAGAGAGAGGGAGACACAGAATCTAAAGGAGGCTCCAGGCTCTGAGCTGTCAGCATAGAGCCCAACGCAGGGCTCAAACTCACGAACTGTGAGATCACAACCTGAGCTGAAGTCGGAGGCTTAACTGACTGAGCCACCCAGGTGCCCCCTCCTTAATTTTTTTTTAAGTTTATTTATCTATTCTGTGAGAGAGAGAGAGAGAATGAGCCGGGGAGGGATAGAGAGAGAAGGAGAGAGAGAATCCCAAGCAGGCTCCACACTAACAGTGCATAGCCTGATGTGGGGCTCCAACCCGCAAACCATGAGACCATGACCCAAACTGAGATCAAGAGCTGGACACTTAACCAACTGAGCCACCCAGGTGCCCATATATATATATATATATTTTTTTTTTAACATAATTTATGTATTTTGAGAGAAAGAAAAAGTGTGAGTGGGGGAAGGGCAGAGATAGAGTGGGGGGAGAGAAACTCCCAAGCAGGCTCCACACCATCAGCAGAGCCCAGTGCATGACTTGAACCCATGAACCACAGGATCATGACCTGAGCCGAAGTCAGACACTTAACCAACTGAGCCACCCAGGCACCCCAGAGTCCATTATTAATGGTAATGTGGGAGAATTGAAGTTGAGTAAAATAAGGGGCCTCCTACAGCATAGTTTTGTGCTGGAGTCATACAAATGCATTAGTAATTCTCAGAATAAGTAGACTGACAAATACCATTATAGGAGCACAAACTTGAGAATAAACCCATTTAACTATTTTAGATTTGTAGCATTTACTTGAAGAAACAAAAAGCAATGTCTTATTGCCTGCTAGTGTTACTTCATTGCTTCAGTCAGCGGACCAGATTTATTTATTTATTTATTTATTTATTTATTATGTTTTTAATTTATTTTGTGAGAGAGAGCATGTGTGAGCAGGGGAGGGACAAAGAGAGTGAGACAGAAACCCAAGCAGGCTCTGTGCTGTCAGCTCAAAGCTCAACATAAGACACCAGCTCACAGATCGTGAGATCATGACCTGAGCCAAAACTGAGAGTCAGACACTTAACTGACTGAGCCATCTAGGTGCCCCCAGATATTGATATTTATTAAAATGAAAAGCTCTTATATAAAAGATTAAATAGATTATTGATCACAAGATAGTAACACTCAAGATTAAAAATCATCATAAAATTGAAAGCATAATTATTACTGCTTCTACTTGGAATTCTATTTAGAGTCAGACCTTGAGGTCAGCTTGGAAAGAACTGAAAGCCCTGTGTAGCAGCTGTGGAACTCTTTTTTTTTTTTTTTTTTTAAGTTTATTTATTTTTTAGTAATCTCTACACCTAACGTAGGGCTTGAACTAATGACCCCGAGATCAAGAGTCACACACTCTTCCGACTGAGCTAGCCAGACTCCCCTGGAACTCTTTTGAAAAATACTTTATAGGTTTTGTTATAAGGTTACCCAAATATTTTGGTTAAATTTCTTTAAAAAAAAAAAAGACAGAAAAAGAAAAAAAGCAAGCCACTGTGGAAAACAGTATGGAGGTTCCTCAAAAAATGAAAAATAGAATTACCATGTGATCCAGTAATTCCACTACTGGGTATTTAACCAAAGAATATGAAAACACTAATTTGAAAAAATACATGCACCCCTATGTTTATTGCAGCATTATTTACAATAGCCAACATATGGAAGCAACCCAAGTGTCCATCAATAGTAGATGAATGGATGAAGATGTGGAATGGAATTCCACAATGGAATATTACTCAAGTAGCCATAAAAAAGAATGAAATCTTGCCATTTGCAACAACATGGATGGATCTAGAGGGTATGCCACTAAGTGAAATAAGCCAGAGAAGACAAATACCATGATTTCATTCATAGGTGGAATTTAAGAAACAAAACAAATGAACAAAGAAAGAAGAGACCAGCAAAAAAATAGAGCTCTTCCCCCCCACCCCCAGACTCTGTTTAAACATAGAGAAAAAACTGGTGGTACCAGAGGGGAGGTGGATGGGGCGATGGGTGAAGGGGCACTTACTATGATGGGCACACAGTAGTAATATATAGAATTGTTGAACTAGTCTATTGTACACCTGAAACTAATATAACTATGCTAATTTTACTGGAATTTTTTTTTTAAAGGAAAGCCTAGGATGAGGCCCAGGAACTAGCGTTTTTAACAAGAATGTAAGGTGTTCCTGATGCAGGGATCTGGGAACCACAATTTGAGCAGCGCTTTAGTTGAGCTATCAGGCTCAACTATTGATGGCAACCTATCAGTGCAGCATTGTACCCAGGTAGAGAAATACAAAGAGAACTGACCTGAGAAAGGATGTAAGCCTAAGATACTTTGGAAAAAGTGGGCCTAGGGAGATTAATCTTTTGCATAAATGAGTTATCCTCTGTATATAAATTATGGGGATCTAACCTGGACAATATATATAAAAACACTGTTGTCCTCCACTTTTAAAGGTATTGTGGGGGCGCCTGGGTGGCTCAGTCGGTTGAGTGTCTGACTTTGGCTCGGGTCTGATCTCACCGTTTGTGAGTTTGAGCCCTGAGTCAGGCTCTGTGCTGACAGCTCAGAGCCTGGAGCCTGCTTCAGACTCTGTGTCTCCCCCTCTCTGACCCTTCCCCACTCTCACTCTGTGTGTGTGTGTGTGTGTGTGTGTGTGTGTGTGTGTGTGTGTCTCAAAAATAAATAAACGTTAAAAAAAATTTTTTTTAAAAAGGTATTGTGAAGACAAAATGTAGTTAAGTATATGAAGAGCTTTGAAGGGCAAAGGTTGTTTTGTAATTAAGATGTTATAATAAATTTTAAAATTATGTAGTATTGTTAATACTATATTTAAAATGTGATTTCCCCCCTCAATGGCTTTTGTGTTTTATGGTTAAATACCATTTTAATACACATAGAATCATCATTTTTCTTCAATAAGAATAATTTGCTTATCATTTATATGAAGGTCAGTCCTGAAACTGTATAAGCCTACACAAATTGATTACTTGAAACAGTTCCCTTAAAAAAAAGAAAGAACGGTCCTGTCATTTTGCAAGTAAGACAAGTAGATGCAAGCAATCAAGGCATCCTCTTGGGTCCATTTCTGTTTGGGATAAAGATGTGTTTGATGGTCATTTGGATGTTTCTGCTGAGTCAGAGGAATGTGATGCAACAATAGGAAGTTGTTTTGGAGGACAAATGATTACTCTCACCAGAATGCAATTGCTGTTAAAATCAGAGGGAAGATGTTTTGTGTGTGCATGTGTGGCATAAACCCATGTGCCTGGGCTTATGACTGTGGGCATCTACACATTTGCCAGGGCTGGGCCCTCTAATAAGTTTGAGATCGAATATGTGCTATATTGTGCCAGCTGCATCCTTCCTAACTTGAGTCTTTTTTTTGTGGATAATATACATAACAACTTCATATGTATGAAATAAGTATTTACCCTGTGTGCTAATATTTAATATTTACCAATTTTCATTCTTTCTGCCAAGATGTTTTGAGAACTATTTTAAATGCCATCTCTCCCCCCATTTTTTTTTTTTTTTTTTAGCTCTGCTTATGATAATGTCAACAAAGTTCGAGTAGCTATCAAGAAAATCAGTCCTTTTGAGCACCAGACCTACTGCCAGAGAACCCTGAGGGAGATAAAAATCTTACTGCGCTTCAGACATGAGAACATCATTGGAATCAATGATATTATTAGAGCGCCAACCATCGAGCAAATGAAAGATGTGTATCCTTTTCAGGCAACTGACTCCACTGATTAGTCACCTTGTTGAGTAAAGTTAACTTGAAATGCCTGGACTTGTCAGAGTAAAGGAAAAGTATATATAAAGCACATTAAAGGGGAAATTATAATCTGCTTGCTATTTAATATAAAATTTGTGTAATTTTTATCTTTGATTCATTTTATCAGTTGTAACTATTTTTAGAGTCTTTTGGCAAATCAAATATTTTTTCTGTTTCAGCAAAAACTTTGTTTAAGTGCAGTTATGGAGAATCTTAACACCATTTTAGTCATTTTTTTTTTTTTCCATTCAAGGTATGGTTTGTTATGGTAACAAGAAATGAACAGTAGACTAAGAAAGTGGGTGCCCTGGATATCACCTGCTCAAATCTAGACTGTTCTGATCTTAGATAATGTCATTCACCTCCAAGTCTGTTTTCTCATCTTTAGAATTAAGGTACCTTAGCCTTCATGATCTTTAAAGCTGACTCAGCTCTGAATTTATGTTATTAATTATGACCAACATTTAGAAATCTGGACTAAACAGGTCCAGAGGATGATACTGCCTGGGTAAAGACTGTATTTGAAAAATAGAAGTGTTAAGTATACCGAAGAGGGTCTGCCAAAAAAGAGTTACTGTTCAGGCTAGTATAGCATTCCTGCCAGTTTTTCCAATTTGCATTGTGCACACACCCCCACCCCCACCCCACCTCACCTCTACCTTTTCATTTTTAAACTGTTCTATTATCAAGTTGTGGTGCTATTTTAAGTGAAATGCCTCCTGCTGCTACCACCTGTTGTCCTGCTTTAAGGGCTTTGCTTGGAAAATCAAGTCTCTTTCAAGATGACAAGTTTTCAAATCCTGTTTTCTTTGAATCCCATGAATCTGTAGGGGACATACAATAATATGTACAGTACTTACACAAATGAATATGAGAAATGCAAAAACACTGCTAATGAAATAATAATATGGTGAAGTTAAAAGCCAAAGGGTTCTATAATTTCTGTAAGAAAGATGTCAGCCATAGATAACATTCTAGATGGCTTGGATACATGGATAGTCAAGAAAGCAAAAGGAGCAAAACCAGCATGAGCCCCTTAGCATGACTTCCCAATACTCTCTTGTGTTTAGGATCTTAATGTTAATTGAAGAGTCAGGCACACAGAGGACTGAATTTAGTAGCAGTGTGTTCTAGGTCTGTATTTCCAAAGATTTTATGGTTGATTCTTAAGGAGAAGGAGGGGGGACAAGAAGGTAAAAGAACATTATAAAGAGTATTACAGATCATTGCTGGGCCAAAGAGAGGAGGGAGTGTATGATGCCTGCTGGCCACCTTCCTCTCCTAACCCTTTCCAGTAATCCTTGGAGAGGGTTTGTTGATGGTAGACACCTTGCAGTACTAGGAGACTGATACATCTCGATTGGCCAGTATTTCCATAACAGACTGTCTCAGCTCAGTCTAGGCCCATTGTTGGGCACATCAGGCAGATATTAATGCCTGTTGTGTCACAGGACCTAAGAAAGAGTTAACTACTTTAGATTCCATCCATAGAGGTATACCAAGTTTTCATCAGATTCTCCTATCCCTTGTAAGGCCTCATGATATAATGACCATTTGGGGAGAGGGTTCATTTTGTTTTCAGTGTTTTGCTACATGTAACCAGATATTGGTGTGTTACCTTAACCTGTCTAAACAGATATATCGTACAGGACCTCATGGAAACAGATCTCTACAAGCTCTTGAAGACACAACACCTCAGCAACGACCATATCTGCTATTTTCTTTACCAGATCCTCAGAGGGTTAAAATATATCCATTCAGCTAATGTACTGCACCGTGACCTCAAACCTTCCAACCTGCTGCTCAACACCACCTGTGATCTCAAGGTCAGCTAGGTTATTTACTCTTCGGGTGATATATGTTGGAAAAACTCTTTCACCGGGGCATATTTATGTTGTCATTCGTACTTAAAATCATACCAGAAATTAAATGAAAACATTTTTATAGCTTAAAAGCAAAAAAAATAATGCAAATAAAGAGTGCTGGTCCTCTTCTTCATTCCATTGTTCCACTGTTCCAGTGTTCCAGAGGTAACCACTATAACACATTGGTGTGTTTTCTTCCAAAGTTTTTGCTGTGCTCTTACATGTATGTGTATGTTTATGCTTACATATATAAAAGCAGGATCATGTGCATTATGTGTAAGTTTAAAAATCATCCATTTCATTGGTAATCTTTTTATTCAGTAAGTTATATACAAAGAATGCTCAGAAAGGGATGTCTGGGTGGCTCAGTCGTTAAGCATCTGACTTCAACTCAGGTCATGCTCTCATGTTTCACAAGTTTGAGTCCCTCATTGGATGAGCTCAAGCCTTGCTTCTGGTGAACATGAGCCCTGCTTTGGGTAAAACATTAGCCCCACTTCGGGTGAGCCCCACCTCCCTCCCTTCCTCCCCCTCTCTCTCTTTCTCTCTATCCCTCACTCACTTGCATCTTCTCTCAAAACAAAACAAAACAGAAACAACAGAAAAAACCCCACACTCAAAAAACAGCACCAAACTTAACCTTAATAACTTTAATACCTAAATAAGGTATTCCCAACAAATAGGGAAGCCCTAGATCCTTACAGTCCTCAGAATTCTCTTAAAAATGGGCAGCATTTGTGTACATATATTTCTATTTTAATAGTAGAACTAATAAATAAGGAGGGAAATCTACAGATGCATTAGATATGATAAAAAGGCATGTGAATTCAAGAAGACCTAGATAAATGGAAGGATATGCCATGTTTATGGATTGATTGCAAGACTTAATCTTGTTTAGATGGCAGTGCTTCCCAAATTGGTCTACATAGGGTGACTGTGTCAAAGCTCCAGGTGGCTTTTTTGCAGAAATGGGCAGGATGGTCCTGAAATGTGTATAGAAGTTTGAGAGACCCAAAATAGCCAAAATAATCTTAATGAAAGAGCAAAGTTGGAGAGGTCACATTTCTTGCTTTCAAAACTTACTACAAAGCTTTTGTATTCAAGACCCTGTGATATTTGGCATAAGAATGGGCATTATAGATCAATGGAATAAGATTAAGAGTTAATAAATAAACCCATATGTTTGTGATGGTTTTTGGTGAGAGTGCCAAGATCATTTTTTTTCAAAAAAACGGTACTGGGACAATTGGATATATACTCCTACCATGTACAAAAACTAACACAAAACAGATCAAAGACCTAAATTTAAGAGCTAAACTGGAATAGGCTTGGAAAACATAGGAGTGAGTTTTCACAGTCTTGCATTAGGCAAATCCTATTAGACATGACACCAAAAGCAAAGGCAACAAAAGGGGGAAAATTAGATTTCACCTAGATTAGGAACCTGTTTTACAAAGTAAACCATCAGGAGGGGCACCTGGATGCCTCAGTCGGTTAAACATCCGACTTTGACTCAGGTCAAGGTGTCACAGTTCTTGAGTTTGAGCCCTGTGTTGGGCTCTGTGCTGACAGCTCAAATCCCGGAGCGTGCTTTGGATTCTATGTCTCCCTCTCTGCCCCTTCCCACCTCTCAAAAATAAATAAACGTTAAATAAATAAATAATAAAATTTTATTTAAAAAAAAAATTTTTTTTACATTTATTTATTTTTGAGAAACAGAGTGAAACAAAGCATGAGTGGGGGAGGGGCAGAGAGAGAAGGAGACACAGAATCCGAAGCAGGCTCCAGGCTCTGAGCAAGCGGTCAGCACAGAGCCTGATGCGGGGCTCAAACCCGCAAACTGAGATCATGACCTGAGCTGAAGTCGGACGCTCAACCACCTGAGCCACCTAGGCACCCCAGTAAATAATATAATTTTTAAAAAGTAAACCACTAAGAAAATGAAAAGACAACCCACAAAATGAGAGAAAATATTTGTAAATCATGTGTCTGATAAGACACTTTTATCTATAATATATGAAAAGCTCTTACAACTCAACAATAAAAGATAAATAGCCCAGTTTAATATAGGGCAAAGGATTTGAATAGACATTTCTCTAAAGAAGTTGTACATATGGCCAATAAGTACATGAAAAGATGCTTGGAATCCTGAGTCAGTAGGGAAATGCAAGTCAAAACCACAATGAGATAACCATTTATGCACACTAGGATGGCTGTAATCAAAAAGTCAGATGGTAAGTGTTGGTGAGGATTCCACTTGTAGGTGTATACCTAAGTAAAATGAAAATGTGTCCACCCAAAAAGCATACAAATATTTAAAGTGGCATAATAGTCCAAAAGTGGAAATAATTTGAATGTCCATATGATGATGAATAAATAAAATGTGATAGATTCAGGGGGACCTGGGTGACTTGGCTGGTCAAACCTCCAGCCCTTGATTTTGGTTCAGGTCATGTCCCTGTTTGTGAGATTGAGCCCCAAGTCAGGCTTCACACTGACAGCCTGGGGCCTACTTAGGATTCTCTCTCCCCTGCTCTCTCTTTCTCTCTCAAAAAAAGTTTTTAAAAAATGTGGTAGATCCATACAATGGAATAAAAAGGAATAGAGTGCTGATACATGCTACAATGTGGATGAATCTTGGAAAATTGTTATGTAAATGAAAGAAGCCAGTCATAAAAGGCCACATACTGTTTGGTTCTATTTATGTGAAGTGTCTAGAATAGACAAATATACAGCAACAGGAAGTGGATTAGTGGTTGCCTAGGGCTGGTGGGATTGGGGAGGAATAGGCAGACTAATGTGTACAAGATTTCTTCTTGTGGTTACAGAAATGTTCTAAAATTGATTGGTGGTAACAGTTGTGTAACCCTGTGATTTTAACACCAAAAACTTTTTTTTTTTTAATTATTTTTTTTTTAACGTTTATTTATTTTTGAGACAGAGACAGAGCATGAACAGGGGAGGGGCAGAGAGAGAGGGAGACACAGAATCTGAAACAGGCTCCAGGCTCTGAGTGGTCAGCACAGAGCCCGACGCGGGGCTTGAACTCACGGGCCGCGAGATCACGACCTGAGCCGAAGTCGGACGCTTAACCGACCAAGCCACCCAGGCGCCCCAAAAACTATTGAATTGTATGCCTTAAGTTATGGGTGAATCATATGGTATGTGAATTATATCTCAATAAAGCTGTTTAAAAAGTGCATTTAGATGTAGAGCAATGATCATTTCTTGTACTTCAGTTTAATAGACATTCCTGTGAGAAGCCCTTAAGTTGTAACTAGCAAGGGAGAGGGGGGAATGTCTGTTTTTGCAATCTCAGACCTGATAGGTGAGAAGTCTGATAAACAATAGATGATTGTAATAATATCTGCTGTAACTGAGATACTGAAAAGAATAGTATACAGATACAAAGGAGAGAGGTGGGTTCTGTCTGGGGCTTTGAGAGGTATCTGGAAGAAGGTGGCATCCATGCTGGCCTTCCAAAGATGAGCAGGCTTTCAGTAAGGTAGTGGCTATCTTCAGTATAGGGTATCGTAGAAAGTCATTGGATGCTAGCTGGTGATATTGGTTGGAAGTAGATCATGGAGAACCTTCTGGAACTGTCTGAAAAAGGGCAGTGGATTCTGTTACTAGGTGGTCAGATAGCTTATTTGCTATCATTGAGTGTTTAAAACAGGGTGCCCAACATTCTGTGAGATGTGGTAGAGGGTAGCTTCCTACATTAGATACAGTTGGGTTAGACTCTGTCATCTCTTGGGATCCTACAGTTAGATTAATATACTTCTTACATGGGGTGTAACCAGATCCTTTCCATGGATCTATGTATGTAACTAAAAGCCAGGTGGGCACAAAAGGAATGAAACTGCTTGTAGGAATGGCCACACTTCGTTGGCTCTTAGTGATTTTCTTGAAAAATAGTATTTTTATGTCTCTTCTTACTTTTCTTTTTTTCTTTCTATTTCTTACCATCACAACTCTGTTATGACAGATTATTTTTGTTTTGGGAGAAACATTCTCCAGTATTTTCAGTATATAATATTTCTGGGAAAAAAAGTTAAGACAGAAACAAACAGAATCAGACTACTTTGTTGTCTATTCATTGTTTGTGGGCTTGTCTTTACCTAGGGCCATTTTATTCTCTGCTCACCAAAATTTACACCCACATTAATATATCTGTGTTGTTGACCGTCTGCACAACCCAAGTATTGTTTTCAAAACCCAGTGTAACACAGAGACTCAGAAATACAATAGGATAATTAAGGTATTTACAGCAGTACAGTTCACCCACATTTTGAAATGTTCATATGGGGTTTGATTCATTCACATAGGTATAAATATTCAGGAGAGAATCTCATTTGTAAAGATGAGTACGATATGTCCTCCGTTTTGTCCTGTTGAACATGTCCAAAGGGCAGGGTAGGGCACAGTGGCAGTTCAGGTGCATACATGAGGGTTGAAAGAGCACAAGTGGGGAAGAGGGTCTTTTCTGCTTGAGTTCTGAAATCACTGTATATCCATCACATCCTCAGTACCTTCCAGTAATCATGTTGCCTATACCACAAGCTCCTGTGCTTAGAAAGTTTGTAACCTGTGATCTTTTTTTAAAATTTTTTTTTTAATTTTTTTAATGTTTTATTTATTTTTGAGACAGAGAGAGACAGAACGAGAGCAGGGGAGGGGCAGAGAGAGAGGGAGACACAGAATCCGAAGCAGGCTCCAGGCTCCAAGCTGCCAGCACAGAGCCGGACGCAGGGCTCAAACCCACGGACTGTGAGATCATGACCTGAGCCGAAGCTGGACGCTTAACCGACTGAGCCACCCAGGCGCCCCTGTAACCTGTGATCTTACTCATCTCTTGTTATTTAGGGTTTTCTGAAATTTCAAGTGGACAGTTATATATGTCATTTCTTCCTTTTTCCATTGGCTTCTCTGTTACTAAAGTATTCTCTACTCTTGAGCCCTCAGGATATCAGCTATTATCAATATCTTAGACCTTTAACTTTTGACTCCTACCAGTCAAGGGCAACAGCAGTTAAGACTTCTTTTTCTGCTTCCATAAACATACTTTACACTTGTTATCTAAAACCTTGAGACAAGAAGATGTTGACCTCTTAGAACCCTTCTGGAAGCCTCTCTTATAGACTCCCTCTTTATTTCTCAGGGCCACAGAAACACAAGGGTCATAGATCCTGTTTGGAGATTCTGCTAACATATTTCTAATGGAATTTCCAGGGGTATGAGGTCTCTAGCAGTCTCTGTCCTTGATGTTTGCTAGACTGAGCCCACAGAAATCCTAGTTAAGAGTCCCAGGATCACAGTGTTTGTGGTTCTGGGTATGCTTCGGAAAGAGGACTCTGGAACATATGAAATGAAATCTATCCTTGGGGCTTCCTTTGCTTAATGAAAATCTCTGTTTAAACAGCCCAAAAAGTAGCCAGGTAGTAGGAGTGCTATAGGTCATTTTGTTTCTTGTACCGTATCCTACTGGTCTATATCTTCCTTTGTATGGAATTACAAAAAAATTTTTTTAATAGCCTTGGTAATTTTTTGGTTAATGCCATGTAAATTTGGCTAGTCTTCAGTGTTGTGGCATTAACTTTTTTTTTTTTTTTTTTATCGTATGAACATTTCATAGATGACCGTGAATGTAGTTGTGGCATCTTTTAGAGCTCTAAACCCCACATCTCTCTCTTTATTTTTTAAATTGTAACCAGTAATTTTTTGAGAGCCTGCTGGTTCTATGCCCTGTGCTAGGTGTGGGGGATGCAAATAATACAACAAAATTACCCTTAACACCAACTCACTAATCTGAAAATTTGTAACTAAAGTAAAGGGATTAAACATTTTTCCTGTCTTTCCACTGGGATTTGTGCATCAGGGTACACAGTTCCAGTTGAGAATGCCAGATAATAAATGCAGAAGAAATAATAAAGTCAGAAAAGTCCCCATTTTGCAACTTGCAATGAAATAATTGGTTTGTGCAATATAACCCATGGCTTATATGCTCACCTTGCTCAGACTCTGAACACCCTGGGCAGACTGCTGCTGCCTCCCCGCATGAACACCCTCTTCACCTCACACACAGACCATGTCCTGATCTGGGGCTCCCTTTTAACTCTACTTGGATCCTACCTACCCCACTGGGCTGCTAAGGTTCTCCCAACACCACAGAGACCCTTAATGTCACATGACCCCCCACCAAAAAAAAAAAAGTTTAGGACTGGATTTCCTCGAGGAAGATGAGGAAGAACAACTGCACCTTTAGTTTTAATTCTAAGAAAATAAATGTATTGCATATTGCAGCATTCAGCATGATAGGCTTATTTTGTCTTTCCTAGTAAAGGAATGCTTGTAATTCCAGTTTTTAATTATCCCTCTTTTAGGGGTGGGGAGAGAATATGAGTGGGGAGGGGAAAAGGGAGAGAGAGAATCTTAAGCAGGCTTGATGCCCAGCATGGAGCCCAACACAGGGCTGTATCTCAGAACCATGCATGACCTGAGCCAAAATCAAGAATCAGTCACTTAATTGAGCCACCCAGGCAACCCTTCCCTTCCTTAATATTGCCACTTTGAATGGTGTAATTTTACTAACATTAATTATTTAACGTAAGATTTAACGCTGGTAACTGAACCTTGATTTTTTTATTAAAAATTTTTAATGTTTGTTTATTTTTGAGAGAGAGGGCAGGGGAGGGGCAGAGAGATGGAGACAGAGAATCGGAAGCAGGCTTTGTGCTGACAGTGGAGAACCCGATGCAGGGCTCAAACCCATGAACAGTAAGATCATTGTGACCTGAGCTGAAGTTGGATGCTTAGCCAACAGAGTCACCTGGGCACCCCTTGATTTTTATTTTTTAAGAGATTATCAGTAATTCAGATATTGTTAAAAAAAAAAAAAAAAAAGTCACTCCTAGAGTATCTGTCAATCCATCCCAGTTGTGCTTCCTATAAACATTTAAGGCATTTATTGACCAAATGTCGAG
Source organism: Panthera onca (assembly GCF_046562875.1). Taxonomy (NCBI): domain Eukaryota; kingdom Metazoa; phylum Chordata; class Mammalia; order Carnivora; family Felidae; genus Panthera; species Panthera onca. The sequence continues at coordinate 28,991,900 of NC_138350.1, read as the reverse complement.
AGTCCTCCATTAACAATTAAGTCAACAAGTAAGTTAAGTGTTGCCTTTCTCTAGGGACTTAATTCTGTTTTAGCTGGAGAGATGGGCGTATGCAAAGCTAACTATCATAGACTTTATGATGTATTTTAATATACCTCTAACAGTATTAGAGGAGTTCAGAAGAGTGAGCAGTCAGCTCTTGGGCGGGTTTGGTGTTGATTTTTGGGAAACTTCTCAGAAGAGCTTTCAAGCTGAGGGTTTAGGGTAAAGGAATGGCATGGATAGGGCACTCAGGAGAGGTCATTGCATAGTCAGGTCATAGAAGCAGGTGTAGTCTGGAGTCTATAGGAGCAGGTGTGGGCAGGAGAATATGGTGAGAGAGATGAGATCAGGAAGGTAGTTTGGTGGCAGCATATGAATGGTCTTAAAAGTCACACTTAAAGAATTTGGGTTTCGTTCAATAGACAGAAGGGATTGGTTCAAGATTTTTGAGCCAGAAAGGTGACTTATATTTTAGAAACAACATTTAGGCAGGAATTTAGAGGATGAATTAGCTTACAGGTGGGTAAAGTCTAGTTTCCCTAATTTCCAGACAAATTAAACTGAATCTCAACTAAGGCTATGGCAGTCGAGATGTAGAAGCAGCCAATTCGAGAGCCACTTTATGAGGTTTCAGGTTCAGTTGCCATTTCACATTTGCCCAGCTAGATTCTTTACAGTGTTGCTCTGGCTTTCCCCAGGTCTTTCCATGGTTAGCATCTCTTTGGTGTCCCAGTATCGCTTCAACAGGGCCTCCTTAAAGGGTGCCTATCCCATCACAAGCACTGTGTCCACTACCACTCTGTTAGCTGTTTTTGCTTTGTAACAAATAACCTAGAGAAAGTGGTCTAAAACAATAATCATGTGTTAGCTTCTAGTTTCTGTGGGTCAGGAATTTAGCCAAGGGGTAGCAGTGATGGCTGCTTTCTGCTTTCATATATGGACCTCAGCTAGAAGACACAAAGGTAAGGGCTGGAATCCTCTTGCATACCTGGCAATTGATACTGGCTGTCACCTGGATCACCCACATGTAGCCCACATGTCCTAGGTTTCTTCCTGAGGTGGCCAGAGGGTTCCAAATTCCCCAGTAGAAAGAGCGCCAGATGGAAACCATGTTGCATTTTATGATATAGCCTCAGAAGTCACATAGTATCACTTTTCTTGGTTCAGGCTGTTAGAAAGGTTTGCCCAGATTCAAGAGGAGGGAAGATGGACCCTACCCTCTTGATACAAGTTCAAAGGCCTTATAAGAAGAACATGGAGGATGGGTTTTAGTGGTATGGTCCTCTTTAGAAAATAAATCTGCCTTATCTATGAATTTTTTATATTCTGGCTTTCTGAATCTATTTGGGACTTATTTTTTGATTCAACTAGCCAGTGAAAAGCCATGTATCAAGTCTGAACCCATCTAATCTGTGTGACACCAGTCATAGGAGGCGGTGAAGGATCTGTGGCCATGGTCTGGAGCCTATGCTGGTTTTGTTCTGCTGACAAGATGCATATACTCTGCACAATTCAAAATGTGGCTTTTAGGTGTCCCATCTATACAGCAGAAAGCAGACTGGTGAGCTTTGGTTGAATTTAAATCAGATGAAGTGTTAGCCTTGAAAAAAAGAGAAACTATGGGTCATAGATAGGTTCAAAAATTCAAGCCACAGAATTGAAATGGGTTGGTGGTGGGTAACATGGCAAGTGATGGCTCTAAATGGCTTAGAGGACTCGCCTCTGGATGTAAGAAGAAATCAGTCATTAGTTGCTTCTCTGAGTTGGAAATCATGCCACAAATAGGACCATGTTGCTAGTGAGAACCTCCTGTGCATGGTTACTGGGAAGCCCTCCTGCAGTTCATGTCACTGGAATTGGTAGAAAATGCTGGAAAGAAACAAACCGGTTGCCAGGTACATTGAAAGCCTAAGAACAGCCAGGCCAAAGTTACAATTTCCTGTGATCCCACATACAAGCTTATGGCCATACCTCATCCAGATTCTCTGACAGGCCCATAACTATTAGGAGTGTAATGGCATTGATTGACAAGCAAGCCATCTTTGAAAGGTAAGGTTGGTACTTACGGTGAAAGTCACCTCAACTGAAGTTAATGAGTGTACAATGGCCAGAGTTGGCTGTCAGCTATGGAGTAGGACCCAGGATTTCCTCACTATGCAACTCTGAGAGTACACCTAGAAAATGGCCTATGGAAGAGCAAATAGAGAAGCAATTACGATAGTTGTTCCTTTTGAAGATACATGTTGATGGAGATTATGCAGCACAGATACCTAACTCTTATCAGAGATACCATGTGGTGATACCAGTGTCCAAAGCTAGAGGAAGGCATCTGTGAAGTAGATGGAAGCTTTCTGAACCTTTCCTAATTATTGAAACACTAAACTATGGGATATTTGAGCAGAGATTGTTGTCCATCCATTTAAGTCCTATGAGTATCTCAAGCATGTCCTTTCCTCCTCGTTTCCATTTTTATGGCCTGAGCTCAGGCCCTTATAATTTCTTAGCCAAATTAAAGCAGTAAGCCTCCAAAGCAATCTGTTTTCCAGGCTGCCTTGTACTGTACTCTGGCCTGTCTTTATTAATATGTCTCTTTCTCAGGTTAGTTCCCCAGATGTCAAGGAATTAAAATATCCTGCAATTATATGGGTCTAAGTATAGTTGGCCCTTGAACAACACAGGGATTAGGGGCACCGATTTGCACCCCCCCAACACACACACACACACAGTCAAAAATCTGCATATAACTATTGACTCCTCCAAAATTTAATAGCCTTCTGTTGACCAGAAGGAAGTTTTAACTGATTACATCAACAGTCAATTAAACATATACTTTGTGTTATATGTATTATATACTGTATTCCTGTAATAATACCTAACTTAATTTTTTCGATATTTCTAGGCTATGTGGTTTCATCTATGAGTTTTTTCAAATTGCTGCACATCTGCAAAAAGTTTTCCAATATATTTATTGAAAAAAATTCCATGTATGTGAACAGACTTGCACAGTTCAAACCCATGCTGTTCAAGGGTCAACTGTATTCTATAGTTATATAGTAGAATACTATACTATCTGTATAGTACTTTACAGATATTTTATATGTTGGAGTTTGGAGTAGCACTAAAGTATTGGATGACCAGATGATGAAGGTACTTTTGTGAGTCAGGAGAAATTAGAAGCTGGATATTTACCTAAAAAAAGATTCATCTTTTGTATATGAGACATCTTTTAAGGCTTTGGGAGTGGATTTGAATACATGGAAGGGAAAGAAGTGGAAAAAATCTTTGGAAGGATCTGCATTTGTGGAACAGGTAGAAGAATAGCAGGAAGTGAAATCTAAGAAACAAGACAAATGTGAGTCAAGGTGATCTGACAGTGTGATGATCCTGGAAATGCCAGCAGGAGATGGCCAGAGAAAGGACCCTGGACAGTTTCTGGTAACTTCAGAACAGTTTTTGTCAAGTGACACAAGCAAGATTACTGTAGGATAAGCAGATAATGAAAGGTGAGGACAGATTCCTGTAACCTGTTCCTCATCTCCAACTTTGGATAGTCATCACTGCCTCTCAGGTTGTTGTAAGGATTAAATAAGAATGAATATATAGAATTCCCAACAAAGTATCTGCCACATAGGAGTGGCAGCAACTACTTACCATCATCATTATTGCTATTGTCTGATCTTTTGATATTAATTTCATTAGAATCTCTAAGGCGTCCCATTTTTTTCTCTCTTAGATCTGTGACTTTGGTTTGGCCCGCGTTGCAGATCCAGACCATGATCACACAGGGTTCCTGACGGAGTACGTAGCCACACGTTGGTACCGGGCTCCAGAAATTATGTTGAATTCCAAGGTAAGGATCAGGTTTGCATAGAAAGAAAACCAGGAAGCAAAAGAATTTTGGAAGCCTGTGTCTACTTAGGTTGAGGCTTGGCCTGTCTGGCCCAGAATGAAGGTGCTGTCTTAATCTCTAGGTCAGCATTGAACTTCTGGGCCCTGGATTTTGACCTCTCTACCTCAGCTGAAGTAGTGCTGATGTGTTAGAGAGTTGGAAGGTGTGTGTGCCTGTCTGGTCACTGTTAATAAATGATCTTTGTCCTAGCCTTTGGTCAGCTCTCCTGAAGTCCTCCCTATGGCAGCTTTTACAGTTGCTCCTGCCACTGCTGAGTACAGGCTAGGCTGGCTATGTTAGAGGTTCTCCTATAGTATGTAGTTTTCCGAAGGTGGACCAGTGCTGTCCTGTACAGGTCAGATTTGTCTAACGAAGAATGTCTCTTCAGCAAAATTATACCATAGTTTGAAGAAAGGTGTGGAAAGAATAGGAACTACTATGGATTCTTTAAAAAGTAAGAAAAAGTGAAGTATATCTTTGTTAGGTTTATAAACCAGGTGGCAAGCATTGAAGGCTGCTGTGGAGATTGAGATTCAGTATTTTTAATATATCATTTGCAAATAATATATGAATGAAGTATCAGATTTGAGAAAGTAAGTGGGCCCAACATACTTCTACATCCAATACTTCAAATTAGGAGATTTTGAACTTAATTCCTCCGTTGGTTTGCAAACTGCCCCAGTACAAGGTGGGCAAGGAGAAACTGAAGAGGCAGAGCACTCCAAATTGGTCATGGCAGTTTTAAGAAGTAAAGGAACTTATTACAAGTCTTGTCTTGGGCAGCTAGCTGCAAGGTGAATAGATCTCCGCACTCACCTACCAAAACTTAAAAGTTTATGTCCAGGCCTTAACTGGCTGTGTCACATATGCTGCCCAGATGGTCCGAACAATAGCTATTCTCTCCCAGCTACATCCTTGAAAATGGCGCCACTGTGGTAACAGTGGGAAGAGCATGTATCCCAAGGATAGGGGAGGGAGCGAGGAGCCTCCTGTGGTCCAGGTTTCAGCTCAAGGGTCAGCTGTTAGTCACATTGTCTTGATGACCTCCTTCAGCACCGTCTACCGTTAATGTAATGTTAAGATACATGAAAAAAAGCAATAAAAGTAGACATTGGGCCTTGTGTCTCAGCTCTAGGAACCAGAAATCCACCCAGGAAGCTTAAAGGGAATTAATTAGCCCATGGGGTTTACTGTCTTCCTCCATCGTTTATAAATAGAAGGGCTTGAGATGAACACTAAGTTGCTTTGTGAGGAAATGGAATTTGTTTAAAGCAGTTAGTTATTCTTGATATACATTTGTTCAGTTAAGTTATAAAAGTAAAATTGCATTAAAATAAATTCCATTATAAAGAAAGATTTAGTGTAACAGATGTTTCAGAGAAGAAAATGTCGTGTTGATTCTTATAATTCTGTATTACACATAATCCCAAATAGTAGGTTTTTTCTTTGGACTGGCCATGTGACAGCCATTCCAAACCAGAAGCATTTGCATGCACATGTGCAGTGCCTGCTGGTTGTAAGGGAGAGCTGTTGGTGTGCTTTTTATTCTGGTGCCTTCATGGTCTTGCAGCCTCCATTCCAACTTGAGATGACTCTACTGTCTTCACCCTCCAGAGGGAAATAACCAAACAATGTGGCCTCTGTTCCACAAGGTGCCCAGCACGCACTTCCTGCTTGTAGAGTTAACTATAATCAAAACTGAGTGTGAATTATTTTTTATTTATAGCACCTCTAGACTGAGAATGTTACTTCTAGTGCTGTATTCATTTTTTTATTATTATTAATTTAGAACAATTTTCAAACCCTTACAAGAATTGAGAGTACAGTGAACACCCATATACCCCTTCCCTAGGTTCACCAGCTATTAACATCTTACTACTCCCTTGCTAGCTTTTGTCTCTGCCTGCCTCCCTCCCTTCTTCTCTGTTTCCTTTGTCAACTTTTTGGCACTTCACAACATAAACTACTTTACTACTAGACCCTTTGGGACATACTGATACTCATTAAAGGGGGAGAGTGTTCTTTCCCCACAGTCATAGTACCCCTAGCACACTGAGACAACCAGCATTAATTCAGTGATATCCCAGTTATCCCACCCAAAAGTTCTTTACAGCTGTTTTTGTCTTATTTTCACTCTGTGATCTAGTCAAGTTTTGTGCGTTGTGCTCACTCTAGAACATTCCTCCCACCCTTTCTGTCTTCTTCATGAACTTCAATGCTTTGCAGAGTACAGACTGGTTCCTTATGATTCAGTTTAGGTCACACTTTTCTGGCGGGAACCCCGCAGGTTCTTGGAGCTCATGTTTCCCAGCAGGCTTACCAGGGTGGTGTTTCCCTTGGTGACTCCTGGTCTCTATCACTTATCATATTGGGGGTGGCAAAATGGTAATTTTCCAAATGTATTGTTCCTTCTACACTAATTTGCTGCCATTTTTCTTTGAAGAGCTTTCTCTTTTTTTTCTTTCTCTTCCTATGTCTCCCACCTTTGTTTTTAAAACATTATTATAGGGGCACCTGGGTGGGTGGCTCAGTCAAGCGTCTGACTCTTGATTTCAGCTCAGGTCATGATCTCGCAGTTTTGTGAGTTTGGAGCCTACTTGAGATTCTCCCTCTTTCTCTCACAGTCACTCAGTCTCTCTCAAAATAAACTTTTAAAAAAGCCATTATTATGGATTCATGAAATATGTGCTGTCCATTATCACCTTTTTATTTTTATACTTCTATCGTCTCCATTTTGACAGGCTAGAGTGCTCTGTGTGTGTGTGTAACATTTTATTTTCATAGTTTCCCACTTGCAAGAAAAGTATAAGGCAGTAGTTCTCAAACATTCAAGCCCCAAGACCCCTTCACTTTCTTAAAAAGTGTCAAAGATCCTAAGCAAGATTTGTCTATGTGGAGTCTCTCCATCAGTATGTGCTATATAGAAATTAACACTAAGACTTTTAAAAAGTATTAATTTCTAAATAATAATAAACCTACTGCTTGTTAACATAAGTTTTATTTATAAAAAGTGTGTTTACTTTCCACCACAAAAACATTTTAGTTAGAAGAGGGGCGTTCTTTTCATTTTTGCAAATTTCATGTGGCCTAATAGACCATTGCTGGAATCTCACCTGGTTCTGCACTCTATCTGTCCAGTAGGTTGATTTGGTTTAAGTCCAAGAAGAAGAGGCTTCACACAGATATGTAGTTGGGAAAGGGGGTATGTATGTTAGTCTTTTCAGCTGCTGTGGCTGTTCCTTTTTGATACTACACTGAAACTCAACAAAATGAAAAGTTAATTGTGGAATCTAAAACCATGCCACCGAACTTTTTGTACTGTCTTACTAAAATCCATTGGTCTACCTTACACTCACTGATGCATGCTTTGGAATCAAGCATTTGGAAAATACTAGTTCACTGGGTTATCCAGATCTTCCAGATGTCCTATTTCGTGAATGGTATCCTCTCATGTCATGTAGCATCTGGAAAAATTTCTTGTACACTTGTGAGAGAATGAATGAAAAGGAAAACACCTTAGAAGTACAAAATAACGTCACTCTTCAGATCCTTAGAGGGAAGCCACATGGAACCCAGGACCACTTGCGAGAACTGGATAAACTTCTGTAATACTTCAGATCCACCTCAGATTCAGACTCACCAGTTCTTTACCCTTTGTCCCATTTGTTTTCTCATTCTCTCTCTATACATGTGTGTTTTTTCCCCTCTGAGTCATTTGAGAGTAAGTTGTAGATGTGCACCTTTACCCCTAAGCATTTCAGTGTGTATTTCCTTAGAACAGCAATTCTCATGTTCCTGAGGACATTTGGCAGTGTTTGGAGACATTTTCGGTTGTCACAACTGGGAGAAGAATGCTACCTACTGTCCATCAACTAGTTAGAGGTGAGAGATGCTGTTAAACATCCTGCAGTGTGCAGGACAGCCCTCACAGCAAAGGCTTATCCAGCCTAAAGTGTCAGTAGTGCCAAGGTTGAGAAACCCTGCCATAGAAGGATGTTCCCTAATATGACCATAGTATAATGATCAAAAGTGAGAAATTTTTTTTTTTAATGGGAAATTTAACACTGGTCCAATATCTACTGCACTGTATATATTCAAATTTTGGATATTGTCTCAATAATCACCTTTATAGCTTTTCTCCCCCTACTGTAGGCTCACACATTGCATTGTTTCTCTAGTCTCTTTTATTTTTTAATGTTTTTTTGTTGTTGTTGTGTGTGGTGTTTGTTTTTTTTTAGAGAGAGAGAGAGAGAGAGAGCGCGCACATGCACAAGCAGAGGAGGGGGAGAGGGAGGGAGAGAGAGAATCTCACACAGGCTCCACACTTAGTGCAGAGCCTGACACAGGCTCCCATGACCCTGGATGCTCAACCAACTGAGCCACTCAAGCACCCCTCTCTAGTTTCTTTTAATCTATAATAGTTCCTCAGCCTTTTTTGAAGCCTTTTGAAGGGTACAGGTTGGTTGACTGTTTTGTAGATGCACCCCAATTTTGTGTCATGTATTCCGGGCACGAATACCTCAGAAAACAGTGTTTTGTTCTCAGTGTATCGTATCAGGAGGCATATCTGGTTTATGTCTGTATTGGTGAAGTTCATGTTGATCTTTTGGTTAAATGGTATCCTCTCATTCTCCACCATATAATGTGATAATTGTGGCTAATTATGACAATTATTATTAGGTCAATAGGAATTTGTGGGGAATACTGTAAGTTGTGTAAGTTCTCTTCATCATACTTGTAACCACTAGTTTTTACCATCCATTGATGATTTTGTAGCTCTATCATTCTTCCTTTGTTTTAGTTCTTTCCATTTATTAATTCATGTTTATATTATTCAGTGGCTATTCCATAGTTGCCATTCTGTATTTGATGTTTAAATTGTCCCAGATTTTCTAATGGGAGTCACTTTGACATGGTCCCACTAATGTTGAGCATTTCCTTGCTTTGTTTTTTGGCACTAGATGCTCCAGGCTTACCTCCTAGTACTTTCTCTGTCCCAGACTTGGAGTAGCCATTTCTCCAGGGAGCCCTGGTTCCTTTTAGTTGCTTATTTTTTGTAAGTTTTTAAGTGTTCCTCTTCATTTAGTTTTGGCCCAAAGCAAAAGTTATTTTGGATTACAAGAATTTTGGGAATAATGACCTTGAAATTCAACCCCATTTTATCATAGCTGTAGATCTGACCATTGTTTGATTTTCGGAAAGTTTTTTTCTCTATTCATTTACCACTATACCAAGCTATCTTTTTTGCACTGTTGTATGATTTAGACATAATTATTCCAAGTCTTTTTACAGAGTTCCTTTAAAAGAAAATTTATACCTGGGGCACCTGGGTGGCTCAGTTGGTTAAGGGTTCAACTCTTGGTTTTGGCTCAGGTCATGATTTCATGGTTTGTGACATCGAGCCCTACATCGAGCTCTGTGCTGGCAGTGCAGAGCCTGCTTGGGATTCTCTCTCTCTGCCCCTCCTCTGCTCGCTCTCCCTCTCCCTCTCCCTCCCTCTCTCTCCCTCTCTCTCTCAAAATGAATAAACTTAAAAAAAATTATACCTGAAAATTGAATAGAAAAATAAAACAAGAAATACGGATTGGTAAAATATGATGGAACCAGCACATACTCCACCCACCCACCCCCCAACAGAGATCAAGGGTTTTCAGCCTGACTTTTTTGAAAATGATTTTGTAGCAGTCACTTGAAAATGTATAAAAATATTCTGGTGGTGTAGCAGTGACTCTTCTTTTGAGTTGGTTTCCAGGTTTTCAAAATGAATAAATGGGCCATAGATGTCCTAAAGCAAGGGATGTTACTGCTTTTTCCTTTTTCCAGCTTTAACTTACAAGGATTGTTCCTCTCAAATTATTTGAAAAAAGGAATGAAATATACTTTGGAAATTCTCACCTAATAATAAGTTAATCAACTTTGAAGAGAGTAATAAAATCAAGTAATCTTGGTTGTTCAACAGCTTATAAGAAAGCTAGATTACTGTTTGTATCTGCATGCTCTCTTTTATTTCTGAATTATAGAACCAAAGGAGAAGGTAAAATTCCCATGAGCCATGTACCTGTGCTGTTGGAGGATCTCACTTGTCATGTAACATTACATATCCTTCTTAGTCTTTTCTCTCTTCCCACTGCAGGGCTATACCAAGTCCATTGATATTTGGTCTGTAGGCTGCATTCTGGCAGAGATGCTGTCCAACAGGCCCATCTTCCCGGGGAAGCATTATCTCGACCAGCTGAACCACATTCTGGGTAAGATTACTGAACATTTTAGGGGCTAGATTTACTGTGTTCACCTGCCCTCGTTTACATCAGAGGCACATCAGGAAACGAAGAATAGTTTTGACAACTCTTTATATGAGTTTTAAATCTTGCTTGACTTCAAATGTTAAGGATCCTTATAAAAACTTGTAAAATAGAATGGTAAGCATGGGGGGACGTGGTTAGTAGGATCTATTCTGCCCCATAGCTAATAGTGTGTGATCAGCCTCTGTGGGTCTTGATAATTAACAGCTAATTATTTTATCTGTTAGGTATTCTTGGATCCCCATCACAGGAAGACCTGAATTGTATAATAAATTTAAAAGCTAGAAACTACTTGCTTTCTCTTCCACACAAAAATAAGGTGCCATGGAACAGGCTGTTCCCAAATGCTGATTCCAAAGGTAAATATTATTTTATTGATTATTTTTCTTAGACTTCACTTTTTGTTTATTTCTTTGTTTTATTGGTTAAATTGTTAGGTCACTAGCCTGAAAAGTTAGCCTGTGGCAATTGGATAATGCCTTATTTAGTGCTCATTCTGTTGCTTTTTTCCTTTTATTTTCAAGCAGTGGCGGTAGGGTAAGGGAGTGTGGGAATGACCGTCTAGTTTTCCACCTTTTCATTTCTTTGCTTTTTTATTTTTTATTTATTTTTTTAATGCTTATTTATTTTTGAGAAAGAGAAAAAGCACAAGTGGGGGAGGGGCAGAGAGCAAAGGGACAGAGGATCCAAAGTAGATTCGGTGCTGACAGCAGAGAGCCCGATGTGAAGCTCCAGCTAACAAACTGCAAGATCCTGACCTAAAGTGGACGTCGGCTGCTTAACAGACTGAGCCACCCAGGTGCCCCTTACTTTATTTATTATTTTTTAAATATAAAAAAAAATTTTTTTTATGTTTTTTTTATTTCTTGAGAGACAGAGTGTGAGTGGGGGAGGGGCAGAGAGAGAGGGAGACACAGAATCCAAAGCAGGCTCCAAGCTGTCAGCACAGAGCCCAACGTGGGGCTTGAACTCACTAACTGTGAGATTATGACCTGAGCTGAAGTGGGACACTTAGCCGACTGAGCCACCCAGGCACTGCCCCCCTTACTTTATTTTTTTAAGTAGGCTCTATGCCCAATGTGGGACTCGAACTTACCACCCTGAGATCAAGAGTTGCATGCTCTTATGTTTACTTATTTATTTTGAGAGAGAGGGCACATGTGTGCGAGTGGGGGAGGGTCAGAGAGCAAGAGAAAAAGAGCAAGAATCCCAAGCAAGCTCTGCACTGTCAACACAAAGCCTGACACGGGACTTGATCTCATGAACTGCAAGATCATGACCTGAGCTGAAATCAAGAATTCAATACTTAACCGACTGAGCCACCCAGGTCCCCCTGATTTTTAATTGTAGTTGACATGTAATAATAAATTAGTTTCAGGTATACAACATAGTGATTCCATAATTATATACATTATAAAATGCTCACCACAATAAATGCATTACAGTATTATTGACCATATTCCCTATACTGTGCTTTTCATTCCCGTGACTTACTTATTTAGAACTGGAAGTTTGTACCTCTTAATCCTCTTCACCCATTTTGCATATCCCCTAACCCCCCTCTTTGTCTTTTTTTTTTTGGAGAAAGAGTATGTGACCAGAGGGGCACAGAGAGAGAAGGGGACAAAGGATTCGAAGTGGGCTCTGTGCTGACAGCAGGTAGCCCCAGGCTCAAACTCATGAATCACGAGTTTATGACCTGAGCTGAAGTCAGATGCTTAACCTGACTGAGCCATCCAGGCACCCACTCTTTGCTACTTTTTAACTTGGATAAAGTTCACATTTTTAGAATTCAGAAAGTTGAGGAGCCTGCAAAACAGATTACACATTTTTCATCTTGTCATTTAATAATTTTTCAAATCAGGTTTTTTTGAAGAATAATTTACAGAGTAAAATTCACCCTTTTTAGTTGTGTGGGTCTTTGAATTTTAACAAATGTATGTAGTCACATTAAGTGCCACCACAGTCAAGATATGATGGAGTATTCTCATTGTCCCCAGAAGTTCCCTCATGCCCCTTTGTACTCATTTCTCTTCCCTAGTCCCTGGCAATCCCGATCTCATTTCTCTCCCTATAGTTTTGCCTTTTCTAGTGTGTCATAGAAATGTAGTCATCCGGTTATATAGCTTCTTATGTCTGGATTCTTCCACTCAGCGTAATGCATTCGAGAGTTATCAGCATTATTGCTTGTATCAATCTCTTCATCCAATGGTGTTGGAATAATTAGACATTTGTATGCTCCCCCCCCAATAGAAACCTAAAAATGGAGCATAGCCCTAAACATAAGGCCTAAAACTATAAAACTTTGAGAAGAAAACAGAACAGAACCTTCATGACCCTAGGTTAGGCAAAGATTTCTTAGATAAAACACCAAGAGCACTCATCCATAAAAGAAAAAAGGTGATAGATTTCATTTTGCCCTTTTGTATTTTAAGTTAACTTTGTTTAACAATTATGTTATCCTTTATTCCCATGTACTGTGTATCTGTTAAATATATTAGGTGGCTAATTTCTTTGCTTGTTTTTTAATAGGTAGATGTTTTTAAAATTTTCATACTATTATAGAATTGTGGTAGGCAAGATAATGACCCCATTGCCAAAGATGTCCACATCCTAATCCCCAGGATCTATGAACTTGTTAGGTGACATGACAAAGAGGAATTAAGGTTGCAGATGGAATTGAGGTTGCTCATCACCTGATTTTAAGACGGGGAGATAATTGTGGATTATCTTAGTGAGCCCACTGTAATCACAAGGATCCTTAAAAGTGGAAGAAGGAATCAGAATAGGAAACCAGAGAGAGAACAGGTTGCCAGCACCTTGGTGCTTGTTCTTCCATAGCTTTATCTCCATACATATACATATTTTTACCTAAAATTTACTTTTTATAAATTATTATTAATATAAGCTAACATTTTTGGTAAAAATTCAAAAGTCTTGGGAATATTCATCTAAAAAGGTGAAATTCTTTTGTAATTATTCCCTAAAGGTCACGTTAATGTAATTGTGTCTGAGTATCTTTCCATGTCAGTGCATAGAACTGACTTGTCTTTAATGATTTTAAAACATCTCATCCAGTCTTCTCTTACAAATTCAGCTTTTTCTGACTTTTGTTCTTTTGTGTGTGTATATCTTTGTGTGTTTAGTTTAATAACTGTCAACTTAGATGTTGAATTTGTTATTATATACTGACCTGAGTTAAGGTTCAGAAACATTTGGTGGTTTAAAATTGAATTCTTTTTGGAGGTAGGAGGAACTGTCTTTTAAATTTTCTGATATAAAAGTAGTATGTTATCCTGGGAGACAGTTTAGTAATATAGGAAAAAAAGAAAGAATAGGTAAGAGAAGAAGAAATGCTCTTAATTACCAGAATCCCAAAATAACTTTTATTTTGCTGCGCCAGTGTGTGCATAGCTTTTACTTATTTATTTGTAATTATATAATTATATATGTAATTATATATTATAATGTTATTGTAAGTATAAGATGTTTTTAAAATTATACCTTCATAAACATTGTGTATGTTACTGATGAGATTTGGTTTGTATACTAGAATGGGTTTGTATACTGGAATGTCCCAAGCATCTTACCTAAATCTTATATTCTAAGTTGCCAAAACTGCATAATTAAGACTTTATAATATCTAGACCTCCAGGCTTCCCTCCTATTTATTTCTTCATTCTTTTTTATTGTTAGTTGTGATTTATATCAAATTATGTGAGGTTTTTATTTAGCTTATTGTCCCTAGGTTAAAGCTATGAACTTTGAGATTGATTCATTTAGATAACAATTAACATTACTAAAATCCAGAAAGTTAATTTTGAAAGGTAAACTTTGGATGAAAATAATGAAGCAGGAAGGACTACAAACAGAATAAATAAAATGGAAAAATGGGAGTTGGTAGTGCTGGAGCAAGCAGGATAGTATCATGTGTTAGGAACATGCACTTTCCAGCCAGACCTCCTGTTTTCAGCCACTTACTAAATCTCAGACAAACTACTTAACCTCTCTGAGCCTTATCTCATTTTTCCCATTTATAAAATAGAGTTAGTAATAGTACATGCATCACAGGGTTGTATGCAAGTCCAGATCACTGGCATTTGTAGGTCTGGATTCTGAGATCTCAAGACTGAATTTTTTTCATTTATACATCTTGGAGATATTTCCGTATCTATAGTTATGAAGGGTGGCTACATAGTATTTATTATTCCTTTGTAGGGATGACCCAGAGTGTCTTTAACCAGTCATGTATTGGACATTGAAGTGCACTTCACTTATCTGTTGCTGCATAACAACCACTCCACAGTTTGGGGCCTTGTAACGACCACCATGTATTTGTTCATAAGTCCATTGGACTGGATGCAGCTCCGTGGGTCTGCTTTTGTGGGTCCCACAAGTAGCATGGTCTAAGGTGACCTCACCACATCTTACAGTTGGTTCTCCTTTGTGCCATTGCCTATCATCCTACAGTAGACCAGACTGGGCTTCTTAGGATGACAGAAATATTCCAAAAGAGAAACAACAGAAAAGCTGCACAGTCACAAAATAGGAGACACTTCTGCCACAATCTATTGGTCGAAGCAAATTGCAAGGTCAGCCCAGATTCAGGTGGTCGAGAAATAAATCCACCCATTGATGTGAGGAACTGCAAATAATTTGTGGCCATAGTTAATCTGCCACCTGCCTGTTTCTAGTATTCTACTGTAATGTACATAAATTCATTTATTTAACAAATAGATCTGCGTGTACTGTGCCATCAAGGGTTCTATGGCCCTGGACTTAGAACAGCCATCAGACTGATTACCTGCCTGCAGGGAGCTAATAGTTTGAAAGATCAGTAATTATTTTCTTTTTCCCCACTCATAACAGTAGAAAGCATTAAAAGTTTGATGATCCACCATGTGGTCAAGGCTGTGGGGCAAATGAATGTTTGTTCAGAGACAGCTAATGGTGTGTAAATTGGTTGAGTCTCTCTGGAGGGCAGTTTGGCAGTTCTGTCACACATCTTTTGTTCCAGCAATTTTGGGTGTTGAACTTTTGGATCTGCCAAGCAAATGGGGGAGAAGTGGCATTTTAATTTGTTTTTCTTTAATTAGACTGATGGGGGCACCTGGCTGGTTCAGTCAATAGAGCCATGTGACTCTTGATCTCAAGGTGGTTAGTTCAAGCCCCACAGTGGACATAGAGCTTACTTTAAGGAGAAAAAAAAAAAGTCTGAGATAGAATATTTTTCACATGTTTGTTGGAGATTTCTGAAATCTGAATCCTTTGAACCAGTAGTATTGTAGATTTTTCTTTAAAGGAGTCTAGCTTAGGATTCTCTCCAAAATTACTCCAGTTAGGGGGAAGAAATGATTATTATTCAGCAGATGGTGCTGGGCTAGTTGAATAACTATTTGGAAGAAAATCAGTTTAAATCATTACTCACACTTCAAAGTGAATTCAAAAAATTGATAATTAAATACATTTTAAAAAATCATACTAGGGGGCACCTAGATGTCTCCATTGGTTGAGCATCCAACTCTTGATTTTGGCTCAGGTCGTGATCCCCAGGTTGTGGGACTGAGCCCGGCATTGGCCTCCTCACTGAGCATAGAGCCTGCTTAAGATTCTCTCTCCCTCTCTCCATGCTCAGACGTGTGCTCCCTCACACACACGCGCTCGTGCTCTCTCTCTCTCTCTCTCTCTCTCAAAAAAAAAAAAAAATCACACCATTAAAACCCAGCAATATTTTGGGGCACCTGGGTGGCTCAGTCAGTTGAGCATTCAACTTTGGCTTAGGTCATGATCTCATAGTCCATGAGTTCGAGCCCCGCATTGGGCTCTGTGCTGACACCTAGAGCCTGGAGCCTGCTTCGAATTCTGTGTCTCACTCTCTCTTTGCCCCTCTCCCACTCATGCTCTCTCTCACTCTCAAAAATAAACACAAAAAAAATTTTTTTTTAAAAACGATGGAGTGTTCAGTATTTTTCTGATCTGCGTGGAGAAAAACTATCTTCCTAAGCTGTAAAAACAAACCAAGAAAACAAACAAAAGAAAGATAGATTTTATCACATAAAAATTTAAAACTTAAAATAAACTAGAAGTGTAAGCAATAGGTATAAAATGTTCCAAATTGAATAACATTTGAAGGATCCCTTTCTTAACTATTATGTTAAGGCAACATAGCACCATGGTTTAGGCTGTGTGCTTCAGAATCAGCCTCCTGAATTCAGATGGGCCCCACCTCCTCAGATCTTTGACTTTGGACAAATTATTTAACCTGTCTGATTCACAATTTCCTCATCTCAAAATTGGAACAAATTGTATTTCCCACTTCATAGGGTTATTTGGAGACTTACATGAATTATTAGTTTATTAGTGTTAGACTCGTGATTAATATATTATTAGTGTGTAAAGAACAGAGAGAAATCTAAGACCTCAGTGGATAAATAAATGAGCAAAGGATAAGAACACACAATTTACATGGAGAAATAGATGAGGAAAAGAAGGAAGAATATTTTGGGGAGTGACAATTGAGACTTTAGTTTGGGCATAATAAATTTAAGGACACCCATTCAGAAACAACCTAAATGCTAAATGTTAATTGAATGGTTAAGGAAACTAATGCTTCTACTTAAAAAGAGTGTCATAAAGTCACTAAAAGTGATTTTTACAAAGTTTTTATAGCATGGGAGAATACTAATAGCAATATTTACTGGGGAAGTCATACAGCATTTTTCACATATATAATATCTCAATCACATAAAAGAAAATGCAGGGAAAAATTCTACAAGATAGGTCAAAAAATTAGTAGTGGTTACATTGAATGAGGGGGTTGTGTTGCTGGGGGTGAGAGGTGGGATCTTAGGTGAGTCATTCACACAGACTAGAGGGTCAGCTGTTTGAGGCTTTCTTGGTTCCACCTCATGAGATCCTACTGCCAACAGGTTAGGCCTGAAGAAGGACTGTACTGGCTCTCATAGCGAACAAGTCCAGTAGTGTTTGGATTCCAGGGCACAGAATCTGGACCTCTTTGTTGTTCAGTGTTGCCTTCCTCTGTGCTTTTCATATTAATTAGCTCTTGTCTTGTGGTGACAAGATGGCCACCAGCAACTCCAGGTCACACTGACCTGTTTCTTGATAGCTTCAACCCTACTGTGGGGCTCATTGCTCCTTTGTCCCCATCCCTGACCAGTCTCTGTGGCTAAGGGAATCCAGGTGAATGTGGCTAGGCCAGTGTCACCATTCCCATGGCACAACCAGGGGTGTGGGTGGTCTGAGAACTCCCCCATGGCAAGCACAGCGTCATGGGATTAGAGGGGCAGTGGACACTGGCAGGAAAACCAACAGTTCTTTTCTTCCTGCTTTTATTTTTTTTAATTAAGAAAAGTACAATTCCTGTAAGAAGTCTGTCTCCATTTCCCAGATAACCTGTTGTTTGAAAAGCTTCCAGACTCTGTAGTTACTCCTATAAATACATATATTAACTGTAAATGGAGTCATAAGCTATATACTTTTTTATTGCCTACAGAGAGTTGTATTTATCATTCTAAAGTTTGGGTCAGTGCTCAAGGCTAAAGAAAGATTTAGCAATTTTTTCACAAATGGCATTGAAATCATGCAGGAGGTTGAGATGGTAAGAAGAATGACCTGTGTCAGAGCTAAATAACACAAACCTTCAATGGCCAGTGGAACAGGAGTAGAAACTCTTGAAAACTGTAAAGAATGGACAAAAAATAACTAGTGCCTATTTCACAGAAGCAGGAGGTGGCATCATAAGAAAATAGACATGTTCTGTTCAGCAGTCTCCATGGAACAGACAGGCTTCCAATTAAGCGGTCATTAGTGACCACATAAGTATAGTTGAAGCACTGAGTGTGAATAGGAAGTTTGAAATGGAACATGCAGACAGAAACAACTGGTCCAGATGAGGGGGAGCTGGGTGTGGCCACACATTGTGGAGGTTTGGCTTTGAACAGGGAGAGGGTGTCTTTGCTCAGGAAGGTCGATCCTGGGGGCCTCAGTTTTCTCGGTAGCACCCTTAGACCTGCACAGAGTAGTAAGGCTCAGTTGGCAGGAAGGGCATGATTAAAGCTGTGTGAGTTGAGAAGAATCTTAGACTAGAGCAGCAACCGAGCATAGATTTCCCAGAACTTTTAGGGGCTTTGATGAGATTAAAAATCTTGAGTTTTGGGGTACCTGGGTGGCTTGGTTGAGCGTCCAAGTCTTGATCTTGTCATAGGTCATGATCTCACGGTTCGGGAGATCAATCCCCATGTCAGGTTTTGTGATGACAGCACAGAGCCTGCTTGGGATTCTCTCTCTCCCTCTCTCTACCCCTCCCCTCTCCCTTCCCCTCCTCCCTTCCTTCCCCCCCAATAAATACACTTTAAAAAAAAATCTTGAGTTTTTGTGGTACAACAGTTCTCAATAGTGTGCTCCTTAGACTTCTGAGGTCCCAAAAGTCCTTTCAGGGTGTCCATGGGGTTAAAACTATTTTCATAGTAACACTAAAGTCTTCTCACACTTTCTCTGTGCTGCCCTGTGCACTCTTGGTACACAACTGCTGGTGAGCAAGATGGCTAGCACCTTGGCCCAGGATAAGGCAGTGGCAGAGCCGTGCCCTCACAGCTAAAAACCAATGCCGAGTGCACATAAGAATGTCTCTGGTGGAGCAGTTAAAAGTACTTGCTTTGTTATATCCCACCCTGCACACATGTCTTTTCCATATTCTCCATGACAGAATGAAAATATAGATACATAGAGCCTGTCTGCCACATACTGAAGGGTTTTTTTCTCAAAGAAAAGTGCTTGTATAGTTTGAACTATGGCTGAATTAACTGCTTTTTAAGATCAATCATCAGTTGGTTTTAAGATTAAGGTTCTGAGGGGCACCTGGGTGGCTCGGTCAGTTAAGCATCTGACTCTTGATTTCGGCTCAGGTCATGATGATTTCACGGTTCGTGAGTTCGAGCCCTGCATCAGCCTCCACACTGGCAGTGCAAACTCTGCTTGAGATTTTCTCTGTCTCCCCCTCTCTCTGCCCCACCCCCCATTCACTCTTTCAAAATAAATAAACTTAAAAAAAAAAAAGTGTGAGAAGCATTGTTGCAGTTGCACAGTTTGAGCAGCTAGATCTTTTTCTCTGGCCTTGCTCAGAAATTCTAGTTAAGGATGGATGTGACAGGTTGCAGCCTTGATCTCGAATGAGAGTTTTGTTGGGTAGGTGAGATGGACCCTCAGTGGTGCATGTCTCACTCAGTCGCATGACTCACCCCAGAGTCTGGGCCAAGGAGGAAAGGAAAAAAGGCTGAGGGACCAGAAGGGCAGGGTCATGTTGCTATGTACCCACTGAAATTAAAGAGAAGGTATGGGGTTCTAAGAGGATACCAGGGAGAGTCAGGGATCGTGGTCAGATGTAATCAATCCCAGCCTCGAAAGGACTTCAGTCTTTTAGGGGAAATAAAACCTGCATCCAGGGAAGCATATGCACAGGCATAGTGATTCATGCCATCTGAGGGGTGCCACTGGATTTCTGTGTGGCGTGGGAGAAGGGAGGCCACGCACTCTGACTGTGGGATCAGACCTGCCAGCTGCTTCCCGTTTCTCTCCTTTTCCCCTTCTGTAGCTGTGAATAATGCAGAAATAGCACTAGCAATAAAAGAAAGCTGGAGATCCAGTTATTTTTCAAGTAGCAAAAAAAGCTACTTTGTGATTTTTGCCTGTAGGTTTAAGGGCCTAGAATATAACTTGAAGGAACTATAAAAGGTTTATTTTAGAGCTGCTTAAGCTGCCAAATACCAGCTGCCTTGAAGCACTCCCAGCTTAGTACCAGCAGGGTTTGGAGGGGAAAAGTATCCCCCAACAGCTTAGAAATAATGCTGTTAGAATCTGTGGCCAGACCCTCCTGGACTTTTCCTGACAGACAATGTCTAATTGGGCAAAAGGCCAAATGACTTCTAATCGCTCAAGAAACTTCTTGCAGAGGGGCACCTGGGTGGCTCAGTCGGTTAAGCGCCCAACTTTGGCTCAGGTCATGATCTCACGGTCTGTGAGTTCAAGCCCCGCGTTGGGCTCTGTGCTCAGAGCCTAGAGCCTGCTTTGGATTCTGTGTCTCCCTCTCTCTCTGACCCTCCCCCGTTCATGCTCTGTCTCTCTCTGTCTCAAAAATAAACATTAAAAAAAATTTTTTAAAAAGAAACTTCTTGCGGAAATGTCTATGAGTTCTTTTGCAGTGGTGAGGGGGAGCAGGTGGTGGTTGGGAATGGTAAATGGATAGATTTGTTACTTGTATTACAGATAGTTAGACTCTAATGCCTAGTAAGTGGTGTGTCATGTGTTCCCACATCTACCTGGTGTTCTGTGGGACTTGCATTGGGGCCAGAGATGCCTGAGTTCTTGACCATTATACTGTACTGTCCTGACCCATGAGAGAGTTGCCTCTGAAACCTAGCCCATTCATGGGCCCCTGAAACCCATGTCCACAGCCTCAGGAGTGAATACCTGTCCTGCCCAGACAGTGCTTTAGTCAAAGGCCAACACTCTAAATTCCTAAGAGTCTCCTCTGCTCCAAAAAGTTTTCTAACCTATAAAGCAAAATGTTAGTTTCCTAATTTCCTAAGGTACCCTTGTGTGTATTGAAAAGATTATAGAGGCAGAAATAAATTTGAAAATGTACTGTTTGTAGAAATGCAACCTTGTGGACATGAGAAAAGTTCTGTATTATGTGAAATTTCTCATGACATCTGGTATGTGGTTTACCACATTTATTATCTCCCAGTTGCCTTGAAGATAAAGGGCGGGTAACATGCAACAAGAGAAGTCACAAGTAGGAGCCAGAGCTGAGCATGCACACACAGGCATGCACCCGCATGCGTGCATGTACATACACATACTCTCATACTTACCCTTTCAGTCACCTCCAGCTCTAAGTGCTTCCCCAGCCTCCATGTGCTCTCTCAAGGCTGACTTCCTGGCACATAAGCAGTTGGTCATTTCACATTCAGACTGTGTACTGGCCTGCTGCTCTCAAGGGTTGAACACATTTTTTTAGTGAGTAAATGACTAAAATGGTTTTCTTTTACCATTCTCTCATGACTTAGTGATGTATGCTAATTTGCAGATAGATGAGGTTGAACTAATCAGTTATCACTAAGAAACAACGCTTCATTGAGTAGATGGCAGTGTTTTTATTTTTGGTTTTGTTTATTGATCACTACATTCTCCAAAACAGCGTTCTTTATATTGCCTAATAGTATTTCAGACTTGGAGTAAATTATCAGACTTGTTCCATGGAGTCCTTGAATTTTTCAGGGTTTCCACAGGGCTATGAGCTAAGACTTAAGAGAGCTGGGTAGCTCCTTACCTACTCCCTCTCAGGAGCTTTAATTTGAGAAAAGGACCTGCTACATAAATTGGAAACGCTGTTCTAAGCATCATTAAATAAAAGACATTTTTTTAAAGCCCCCTTTGCTGCTACTTTACCAGAGCAATAATGTCTTTTCTAGCATGTGTTCTTTCTCATTGAAACCTGCTCCTGATAGTAAGTACAGGAACTGTTTGGTCACATTTCCCTTAACCTGTGTTCCAGTTGCTGTCAGCCATGACCTTTGGCTTTCCTCATGGCTTGAAGTGGTGCCTGGATACTAGCCATGGAGGCCACTAGGGACAGCTATTCATTAGCTGTCCCTCCATCTTGGTCCTGTTGATCCCACACTCTATTTTCTATTTTCTATTCTATTCTATTTTCTATTCCTGCACTCTCCACATGAAAGAAATGTTCAGGTGCTGACTACTGGCCAGATCAAGAGAATACTTATGGGGTACCTGGCTGGCTCAGTTGGGAGAGCTTGTGACTTTTGATATAGGGGTTGTGAGTTTGTGCCCCACATTGGGTATAGAGATTACTTAAATAAATTGTGTGTGTGTGTGTGTGTGTGTGTGTATGTGGGTTGGTTTTGTTTTTTGTTTTTTGTGTTTTTTTGGTATTTTTAATGACTGAAACAAAACAGATTTAAAACCGCAGCTTCTAGAAGAACCATTTGTTCTTACCGGTCTTGTACCTCTCCTCAAATTTGACCTTGGCCTCTTGTCGGGCCTTGCATTTAAGAGCAGGGTCTCTGAAGACATCCTTATTGACAACAGTTTTGTCCAAGGGGATATCCACAGAGTACCTTGTGGGCATGATAACTTTTTTTTAAAAAAGAGAGAATACTTTGTTTTAGGCCTTGGAGAAAGATGCCAAGCTGCACATTGAGCCAGAGGGCCTGTGCTTCACACGTGGATCTCACCCAGGACCTGGAAACCACACAGGACAAATGACTGTTGTCTTCTTCTGTGACCTTGGAGGCCTTCTCTATGTGTTGAAAAATAAATTGATCATTGCAGAGCTGACTTTGGAGTCGACTTAAGAGAAGTACATATACAACACCTTTGTTTCAGATGCCTGCAAAGCAGAGTAGTAATTTAGGAAAAGTCCAGGTTTTTTAGGCAGACTTGGGTTTGAACCCTGGTGTTCTGCTTTCAGCCTTTAACTATCCCATTACCTTTCTGCGTCTGGGTCTGCGATTGTCAGATGGTCCGTCTCAAGAAGGTCAGAGAGATAATAGGCACCCAGTGTATCATATCTTCTCCCCATGGTGATGCTTAGCTCTATTTTTGTGGGTCAGTTTACTTAAACAGAAAATGGAAAGTAATGCAGTGACTGTTCTTTGCCATCTCACCACTGCAAAACCCTTCTCTTTGTAGCTCTGGATTTACTGGACAAAATGTTGACGTTCAACCCTCACAAGAGGATTGAAGTAGAACAGGCTCTGGCCCATCCATATCTGGAGCAGTATTACGACCCAAGTGATGAGGTAAGACCCGTGCTCCTGGTTGCTCCTGCAGGAATATCAGCCAGCAGCAGGCCCAACCAGGAAGGGCCCAGATGTCATACTTAGATTGTCCTGAGAGGTGCATGGTACCACACTTCGTCTTCTCAACAGCCCATATTGTCTGTTTTGAGGTCTAGTGCTGTTGTCGGCACAGCTTGAAACCCTTCCCCACCCTACCCCCCAAGCCTCTTCTATCTTAGAAAACTTCCTCCAGGCCACCTACAGCAGGGGTGGGGCAGGGGAAATGGATGGATAATGGGGAGCATGGATAAAGAAGGGGTCCAAAGACTAGAGACCATTGTAGTGGTCTGTGGCAGGAAGAGCCACCTGAATCAAAGTGCCTGCCCTGAGGGTGGAAAGGAGGTCAGCTGTCTGCTTGGGGAGGGGCTTTGCAAAGTGAGGAGGTCAGCTTGGACAGTTCCCACTGTGGCTTGATGACGTCATGTCTGGTGTGCCTCCTTGGGATGGGCACACAAAAACCTGCTGTGGTGAGTCTGGAGGTGGATGTGGCAAGCCTCTATAGCATGTTGGACATCCAGGTAATGTATCATGTTCTCTCCAGGAAAGTCCCAGTTCCTTGGTTTCTTTGATTCTTCTGGGGCTTCAGTTTTAACTTTATTTTCTGGGCAGTAATGAAGAAAAATGCAATATGAACTAACCTTTGGATCTTTCTAGTTGAGAATCATACATAAACAAGACTCTGCACACTTGTTTTAAATGGGGGGTATGGGGGAGAACCAAGCAGAATGTGTTAATATTAAAGGGGAAAATGGAAGAAGAAAGGGAAAAAGTATAAAAGTTAAAAGCTGATAAATGAGAGAGAAAGGAGAAACCAAAAAGAGAGTATTTCTCAATCAGCCCCCTTCCATCTCTGTCCCCTCCCCTCAGAAATAATGGAGGCAGCTTGCAAAGATACCTACAACATAGTAAATAACAGGGAAATAGGCGAGAGTGTAAGGCTTGGGTTCTGACTAGCCCTTTGAGCCCCCCATGTCCTAATTGTGACCCTGGGCAGTACCCCAAACCCAGCAGGACATATATAGGACACCAGTGTGACCCCACACATAGAGCTGTCCTTCAGAGAGGGCTAGCTACTTGATTTTTTGTTTTTTTTTTTTTAAGGTTTACTTATTTTGGGGAGGGAGAGAATACCAGTGGGGGAGGGGTTAGAGAGAAAGGGAGACACAGAATCTGAAGCAGGCTCCAGGCTCTGAGCTGTCAGCACACAGCCTGACACAGGGCTCGCTCAAACTCACAAACTGTGAGATCATGACCTGAGCCAACGTCAGATGCTTAACCAACTGAGCCACCCAGGCCCCCCCTACTTGTTTTTTTCTAATGGACATGAATCCTTTCCCCCCTTTCAAGAGAACAAAGCTTAGTGCAGAATTTGGGGTCCATGTTTCCCTACCCTAAAGGCCTGGTGTGAGGATCACGTGGATAAAAATCTAGGAGTGCCTGGTGACAGCTGGTATCCTCATCAGATTAGTTCTATTAACGTGGCATTAGTTTGGGGGTACTTAAAAATCAAAATTTAAATAATATCAATTGACTAATTTCCCTTTTCATCATTATGTATGGGGATTCTTTGATATAGACATTTTAAATATGTACTTAAGTAGCCTTCTGATTATTTATAGGGTGTGCTGAAAAATGAAAACTTAAAGGAAACTACAGCACAGATCACTTTGTAGTCTTGTGACAGTTACTAAGATTTTGGAGTATTTTCTTCCCAGTCTTATATTTCTGTATCTAAATTTTTTTTTAAAAATAGGGTTCATTTTGTTTAACAAACATGCGTATTTCCCCATGATATTAATCTTCCTTACAGCTTCATTTTTAATGGCTCCATAATATTTCTTCATATGAAGATACTATGATGTATTTAATCAAGTACATTTATTTGAGTATCATCAGTTTTGATTGTATAAATGTACCACCACCACCCCCACAACAGTAAACTTCTATTATTTTTCAACACTTAGTGCCTTAAAAGTTTGAAAATGGTTCTGGGATTAGTGATAATTTCAGAAGAGTGCTCAAAGTGGGTTTAGTTGCTCCCCTTCGATTTACTGCATGCTCCTATGAAGTGCGCCTCATGGAGCACATAGGCAGGACACTGTACATAGGTGCCTGTCGAAGCTCCTGGGTTTTCATAGATGTCAGCGCCACTGTATGCATTTCAGAGTCTAAGCCACAGCCGTTTATGAGTCAGTGCATGACTACCTCAACCGTAGCCACTCCTGCCTACCTCGTGTCCTGTGCTCTCCTGCAGCCCGTCGCTGAGGCACCGTTCAAGTTTGACATGGAGCTAGACGACCTGCCCAAGGAAAAGCTCAAAGAGCTCATCTTCGAAGAGACGGCCAGGTTCCAGCCGGGATACAGGTCTTAAACTTGTCAGGTACCTAGAGCTTTAGCCATATGATAAACCCTGGCTATGGAGAGAGAATATAAATTAAGTATTACTAAAAAGAAAAAGGAATTTCCTTGAGCTCCACGTGGCAGCTTCATGTGCTTAACAGAAAGGGTGGTGGACAATGTAGTGATATCAATAGGTTTTTAAAAACTGGGTGTTCCAAGAAAAAAGGAAACACAGAACTTGCTTTTAGAGAACATACAGAAAGAAGAGAAGGAATTGTGTGAGAACTCCGGAGTGCGCAGAGGAGTGAGAATTGTGTTGAACCCTGTAGAAATGAGCAATAAAGTAAAGAATTATGACCCAGGGCCTGAAGCATTTGCTGGGGAAATGCTTTGGACGGACCAGCATGGGAGGGGCTGGAGGTGTTTTTCTACAGGCACCTGTGTCATGTGCAGTATTCCTACTAGTGGCCATGGGGCTGCTGCGCTTGCACCAGAACTGGAGGCTTTCTGGGGGCACGTAGGGAAGAGTGGGTTCTGTGACAGTCTAGTATAACTGCTTTCTCTGCTCCATTCTTCCCTGCTCTGTCCATTCTGTTTTCATGTATTGGGATCTGGAGATGATGGTTCAGGCTGAGAGTTGGCAGTACAAGGCTCAAAAGCAGAAGCTACTTGGGGTGTTTCACAAGAGGACATATGACTGATCAGAGGGCATTAGAAGGTCTAGAGAGCAAAGCAGGTGGAGTTACCTGCAGATTAAACAGCAGGAAGTCGTTCCTAGTCTCCACCTAAAGGAGCAAAAGAAAAACCGTGTTAGCCAGGGTCCTTGATCGTCACACAATGAGGGTGCTGGGCACCTGCTTTAACTGCAGCTGTTAGAGCATCACCCTCACTGAAGAGGGGTCAGGAGCCTCTACTGCCACTGATGTGGGGGATCTCTGGAGCCTGAAGCCACCATCACCATCCATTGCCTCTGAAGCCAGGAGCCCTCCTCCTCCTAAAAAGTCCTGTGTCACTAAGAAGCAGAAAAAAGGAAACCTGGCTTTTCCTGTGTGCCAGCTATTGGCAGAATCTCATCAGAAGCCAGTCTCCAATGAAGTTCAGCAGTGCAGTTCACAAGCTCCAGCCCTGTCATTAAGAACAGAGGACAGGGGAAAGGTAGAATGGATCTGAGAACAGACGTGGCCAGATCAGCCTCAGAGAGCTGTGGAAGCCAGGCAGAGTAAGGGTTGGGAACCAGTAGGGGGTACACTCTTCTGAAGTGTGGGGGACAGAAAATGTGGTTTTCAGAAGAAGTCTGACAGGGAGTGTTGGAGAAGACTGGGTGGGAGATGAGTTCAAAACAGATCTGTAAGCTTCCAGACCGAGGGCTAGAGGCTTGGATGAGGGCTGTGGAGGCAAGAAACAGTGCATTCAGGAAAATGGAGGGAACACAAAATCTGAAAGACTTCACATTTCCTAACCCTAGCATCCAGGGGTCAGGGGAGCTTAGCCTAGCACTGGACGTGTCCTAAAAAACAAACTCAAAGTAAGTGAAGTGTGGAAGGAGCATGTGCTCACAGGACATTAGGAGCATGCTGGTAAACAAGCCCTTGGGGAAGTGTCTGAAGGAGAGAGGGAAGGTGGGAAGGTCTTAGCAGGGAGCTAAGGAGGACAGAGTCTTGCAAGGGTTGGATTCATTTATCCTTCCATACCTCATGGCATGACCGTCTGTTAAAGTATTTGTTATGTACAACAATCTGCAAGGGTACTCATTGACAGAAATCCATCCCCAGGACCCAGCCATTTTTACCCCTTGAGTCTCCTTCCTAGTCTCTTTGCTCACGGTGGAAACGATCTTCCCTCTCCCAGAGCCTGCTCTCCTTTCCCTGTGTCTGCACAAGGTCAGATCATCTGCCTCCAGGTTTGGTAGATAAAGTTTTATCAGGCCCTTTACATGAAGAGGTTCGCTGACCCCTGACCTAGAATATTGAGCTGAGCTGCTTCATTCAGTTGCTTTTCTTCCTTCACAATCCCTTTAACAGCTCGTGTTCCTGAAATAGCCTCTTGATGGCCTCTGTTTTTACCCATCTTGTTCTTGTTTGAGTTCACACATACCGCATGCTTCCTCTGAGCCAGGCGCATGGGTGAGCAGAACAAACAAACCTGAAACCGGCCTCAAAGGCCACACAGTCTAGTAAGGAACAAAGACACACAGAACTGCCATGCGTGTTTTTAGTGTAAAAGAGTACCCAGGACTGACATAGTTAGCAGTTTTTCATCATTCATTTGCTCACCATTGAGCATTCCTAGTTCCAGGTAGGAAGACAGCAAAGATGAGTAAGACCCAGGCTTTGCTTTCTAGCAGCTTGATGGCAGGACACAGGTAGACAACAAGGAGTCAGACACAGTGTTGTGGGTGCTGTACCAGGATAGGTGTGGGCCCCAGAGATTGAGGAGGGCCAGCATCAGGGTGCTGGGAAGGGAATACTCTGCTGCGTGGGGAGGCACTCAGCAGTGTGGGGCCAGGGAGTCAAGCCCGCATGGGAGACTGAAGCCCAGGCTTGCGAAGGAGCCCTCCTCTCCCAGGCTGCTTCCTGTCATAAAGCATCAGGGCAGGTGACTCTAGGGCAGTAAGGATGTTGGGCGACCTCAGAAAACAAGCACTCTTGGGATCACCGGCCCAGCTACTGGAGGAAAAGGGCAGTGCAACAGCCACGGGCGGGGGGCCAAGACAAAGGCAAGGATGCTCCTGGAGCTTCAGGGCATGGGTGCTAGCCTGTTGCCTCCTGAAGTCCAAATTAACAGGCTGAGGTTCAGGCAGCTGCCAAGGTCCACCCCAGTTCTACAAGCCCAGGACTGGGACTTGTTACCAGGGAAAGGGGTGGCAAAGACGGTCACTGTGTGTTTAGTTTGCTTTATAGCCTAATTTTTCCCCCAACTTTTTGTTACTGAATTATAATTGACATAACAATCTTTAACTTCAGGTGTAAGCATAATTTGATTTTTATACATTACTTTCACTGTTTTTTAAATTACAATTTTTATTCTGAAAATTTGAGTTTTACAATAAAAACCCACATTCCCACCACCTAGATTCTGTGATTAACACTTTGCTGTGCATGCTTTCTCGATTACAGTAGCAAGTCAGCATACAGCCCATGTTTATGATCGAGGAAACCGAAGATGTACATGTTTAAGCATTTTCCTGAAGATTGTATCCTGGTGGCAAAATTAGGCCCAGGTCTTTTGGACCAAGAATCCCATTTTCTTATAAGCGTTCCACACTGCCTTGGGGTAGTTCTGTGCCCTGGAAAAGGTCAAGGCACTCGTTCATAATACTGTGCAGCAGTGTCACTGAGTTCCCAGCCTATAACACTGAGATGAGAAGCTACAAACTGGAGAGTCAGGGAGATGCAGGTGTTGGGAGCATACAGGAACATTAGAGAAGGGTGATGTTGACTGCCCAGCTACGTAGGAAAGAGCTGAAAAACATGCCCACACAGGACCTCAGAGCACAGCCATAGGGACCCCTATGGGGGCGGGGATGACAAAGACTACTCCAGAGGAAGCCCCTGCTTGCTGGATAAAGCTCACAGGCTTTACTGATGCCCTGAGTGGTCTTAAAGAATCAAAGTATGTTCATTATATTTTGTTGAAGTGGGTCAGTTTTAGAAATGTGTCCACTAAAGTTAAGAATGTGTATGTGGTTAACTTTGTGACAGGCCTCCTGTTCTCAGAGGCTGGTACCTGCCTTTCTCCCTCATCTGCCTGTTGGTGAATTTTCTCAGGTAGATTGATTAATTTTCTCCCAGCCGATAGGTTTGGCTGCAGTTCAGAACAGCGTACCTCTAGAGAGGGGTCATTTCCCATCTCTGAGCCCGTCTCCCCATCACAGATTTGGGTTATAAGACCCATCCTTCCTGCCCTGACTCTTGAATGGTAGGTAAAAGCCATCTTGTCCAAAAGTGCTTTGTGAAATACCAAAGTGACATTCTGCTGGATCATACTAGCAAACATTTCACAACAACAAGGGTCTCTCCAAAGAAAAGGTATATTTTGTTTGCATTTTGACACACTTAGTTACCTTCCCAGCCATCTCAAGCAGGCTGCTTCATCAGAACCAAGAGCACAGAACATGACTGGGGTGGTAATATTTTCACTTCTCCCTGGGGTGATACAAAACTAATGGAGACCTGGGGATGAACTTAATTCATTACATATGGATGTCTTAGGCAGTGGTTCTCAAAAGTGTGGCCCATCTGTGCCCTACCCCCTAGCAATCTGTATTTTAACAAGCTCTGCAGAGGATCCTGATGCTCACCCTTGAGAACTGCTAGTCTATAAAGGGTTAAGGTAGGTTTGATTTGTAATGTGACCTCTTCAAGGAAAATAGAGATACCACAATAATGAGGGCAGATGCGTGCTACTTGCACTTTGATGGTGTGACGATCCTAGTGGACCTCTTGCAGGAGACCCATATGCAGACATCTGGCGAGCCAGGTGGGCCCTGTCAAGTGTAGTAAATGAGCTAAGGCTATCTTCAGGTGCCACCTGCTGCCTTTCAGGGTGCTGTCCTGGAGACCTGGTGGGGAAATAGCTGTCAGATCATCTCTGACCTGGGCAATAAGAACCATCTCTTGCCCGTGGGAACCAAGCCACAGTTCCCTGCCTCACCGGCATTTAGGCCCGCCAACTTTCATACTTCAACCAGCACTTCATTTTAGTCTTGTTTTGTCAACAGCGGAAACTTGAGCATTAAAACAACACACTTGACGCTGTGTGGTTGATTCTGTCCTACCTGGTTGGTCATCTAGAGAGGAAAAGAAACTTGGTAAGAATAGGAGGCAGCAGGCGTGCCTGGCTGGCTTAGTCAGTGAAGCACTTAACTCTTGATCTCACAGTTGTGAGTTTGAGTCCCACTTTAGGCATAGAGATTACTTTAAAAAAAAAAAAAATAGAATAGGAGGCAGCAGACAAGCATTTTGCATAAATGTGTGTTCTTTAAAAAGATCTTCAGATTCTGGTTTTGACCATAGGAGTGGTGGGTATCATGTTAATAAAAGGCATCTTGGGAACATGGGGTGGATGCGTGTGTGTTCCCTGTGAGTGTCACAGAAACGTCCTCTGAAGTGTCCGAGAAGAGACGCCCACAGACTGAAGGCAGAGCCTGCCCTTTAGGAGCTGCCCTGTGGTGCATAGGCTGAGTGGTTCCAGGTGAAACGACCTTATTGCAGGAGTGCTTTTTCCTTTGCTTTTTTTTTTTTCTTTTTCTTTTTCTTCACTTTTCCAGTTTTTGTAATGATGTTGGTTCATTCTTTTCACTTCTCCATTTTCCTAATGCTGCTGCTAATGTTGTTTTAATGTGAGTCATTCTTAACTCATAGACTTGCTTGTTTGTTTTTCAACAGGACAAGGGCTCAGAGGACTGGATGTGCTCAGACATCGGTGTTGTTCTTCCCAGTTCTTGACCCCGGTCCTGTCTCCAGCCCGTCTTGGCTTATCCACCTTGACTCCTTTGAGCCGTTCGGAGGGGCGGTTTCTGGTAGTTGTGGCTTTTATGCTTTCAAAGAATTCCTTCAGTCCAGAGAACTGTTCCTGGCATCCCTGTGTGTGTCACCCACCGGTGACCTGTGGCAGTATGTACTTTCAGTGCACCTACTGCTTACCGTTGCTTTAGTCACTAATCGCTTTCTGGTTTGAAAGATGCAGTGGTTCCTCCCTCTTCTGAATCCTTCCTAGGTGACGCCCTGCTGACCCATGCAGTCACACCAGAGATAGTTCTTTCCAAATTGGCTCTCGTCACTGGCATCTCATTTTATGATAGGGAAGGCTACTACCTAGGGCACTTTAAGTCAGTGACAGCCCCTTATTTGCACTTTTCACCGTAAGCGTGTCCCCAGAGCAGGAATGTGTGGAAACACCTGGGATGACGTTGCAGCCTGCGGTGAGTGCTCCCGTCTCGGGAATCTTTGGGGGCGCTTGCCCGTGTCTTTTCTCATATCATGTTAGTCACTAACATATTTAAGGTCTGTGCTATTTGCCCAGCTTTTAGGAAACTCAATCATTTTTCTAAATTAAAGAAAGAAGTACTGCATCCAGTTGCCTCACTCTGTAGATTTATTGTGGTTACTTGTACCATTTACAGAGGTATAACACTTGCCAAAATGTGTTATCTGCAGTACTGTTTCCAAGGTTTATGCAGAACGATTTAAAGTGGCAGCTGCACTCAGGATTTAGTGAGAGATGTACACAGGTCACAGCAGGGTGCTAAGGAAAGTGTCTGGAGAAGCAGCCAGCAGGCCACACCAGTCTCTGTCACGGGGCAGAGCTCCACACACAGGTGTACGTATACCCCAAGCTACGTCAAGTGGTGTGCCACATCCAGTGTAACCACATTCAATGCCTCAGGATTTAGAGAGGAGCCCTGCGTCTTTAAATGAGAAAGTGTACAATTCTTTTTCCTCCTACAGCATGTCAGCATCTCAAGTTCATTTTTCAACCTACGATATAACAATTTGTAATAAAGCCTTCATGAGCTCATGATGTGAAGCACTGTTCTGTCATCAAGTACTCTCAAATGTTTCTGATACTGCTGAGCTAAGACCATGAGAAAAAGCTAGCACTAAATCATGTTTGGAGCTCTATCCCATATTATATTGATCTCTTTAAGTATTTGTTCCTGCCACTGCACACTGTGGCGTTGACTTGGTGTTCTGTCCCAGTGCGGTGCCTCCTCTTGACTCCCCCACTGCTCTCTGTGGTGAGAAATTTGCCTTGTTCAATAATTACTGTACCCTCGCATGACTGTTACAGCTTTCTGTGCAGAGATGACTGTCCAAGTGCCACATGCCTATGATTGAAACGAAAAATTTATTGTTACCTCTGAGTTTGTGTTCCACGGAAAATGCTATCCAGCAGATCACTTAGGAAAACTAATTCTATTTTTAGCTTCTTATTTCTCAGCTGTCCTTTTTTTCTTGTTTGATTTTTGACAGCAATGGAGAATGGGTTATATAAAGACTGCCTGCTAATATGAACAGAAATGCACTTGTAATTCATGGAAATAAATGTACATCTTCGATCTTCATATTCATGTTAAGATTCAGTGTTGATTTCCTCTGGATCAGCGTGTCCAAATGGACAGTCAGCTTCAGTTTGTGCTTGGAGCAGAAAT
The DNA here is from genome assembly GCF_046562875.1 of Panthera onca. Taxonomy (NCBI): domain Eukaryota; kingdom Metazoa; phylum Chordata; class Mammalia; order Carnivora; family Felidae; genus Panthera; species Panthera onca. The sequence continues at coordinate 28,959,317 of NC_138350.1, read as the reverse complement.
GCTTGTGGGCTTCCCCTTCCCATGCGGGCACTGCCCCGACACTGGTTTACATAAAATGATTTAGAAGGCATTTCTGTAGGGTCCTAGTTTCCCTTTGCACAGCAGAGAATCAACTCTGACATGTTTCTTTACTCAAATCATAGGTCTAAAATACTGTCAAACTCTGATGAAGAAGCCCAGACATCTCAGTTTGGAATCTCTGGTTCTTTCTAAAGAGGGCCTGCCTGTGTGCCCCAAGCCTCCAGCTGGGCACAGCCGGGTGCTGGGAAGCTTTGCCCGGTGTCACTTGGCCCACACCACCTGGCCCAGGGTGCTGGTGCTCACACCTCACGGGCTAACGAAGGATGGCAGACTCCGCCTCAGAGATCAGAACCGCATCTAGATTCTTGCCCAAAAGTATGTGGTTTTTCACTTTATGCTCAGAGCTGCCATGGAAAGGTCTGCAGGGCACTGAGAGGATAGAGGTTTGACTGTTACTTGAGACATTGATGAGTCAGTTTCCATTTTAAAAGGAGCATTGACAGTTTTCCTACTCTTTTTCTTTGTACTTTTTAAATGGAATGTTAATATTTTTAGGAGGTAAATCTGCAGTCCTCTAACCAGAAAGCCATAGCCTTGGTTACTAATACTTGAGGACTGTGGGCTTTCCCATCCCCTCCACGGTACTGTGGAGTCATATTGGCATGAAACCACTAACTGCGTTCCAGCAACACTGTAGCCGTAAGTTGTGTGCTTTTTTAATCATGCCAAGCTTGGCTTAACAGGTCAGAAAATTGTCCTAATCAAGGTACCTGTGAAAAGTACTAGCTATTATGTGTGATAGGCTCATCATTTGGATCCTCTTAACATCTCTAAAAATGTCCTGATTAGGTATCCAAATTCATACTGGTGACACTGAATGCCTCCATTCTTAGTAAGCTCAAATAAACTTTCAGACTTAGGGCTTTTTTTTGGTGTCTAAAAAGCAAGCAAAAAATTCCTGTTGAAACATTCCAATCTTTTCATTTAGTAGGAAACAAAATAACTAAGCCAGTGGAATGAATTTGAGGGAACTCATGACTCCGCTGACACAAGTCTTCAGAGCTAATGGAGACATGCAGACCATTTTGATGCATGGGTAGAAGAATATCGTGGTGTTTGTGTGCAGTACACAGTGTGTGGTATGTCCACAGTTCTGCTGCTGCAGGCATAGGTGATGGGCGTGTAGGGTCCTGTCAGCTTTTGGAGCCCCACATGGCTCGTCAGTGGTTCGATCTACGTAAGGAGTCACCCAGGTATACTGCCCACACCACATGCCACATAATGTTCAGACCATTCAGAGGAGACTGTTTTACCTTTATTTGCTTATATGTTAATATGGTTTTTAAATTGGTAACTTTTATATAGTATGGTAAACGGTATGTTAATACACACATACATATGCACACATGCTTTGGGTCCTTCCATAATACTTTTATATTTGTAAATCAATGTTTTGGAGCAATCCCAAGTTTAAGGGAAATATTTTTGTAAATGTAGTGGTTTTGAAAATCTGAGTAATCCTTTTGCTTATACATTTTTAAAGCATTTATGCTTTAAAATTGTCCTGCTGGTGTTTGAAATATGATAACTCCTATAGTGCGGATGAGAAGCATGTAACAGTAGATATGTGGTTTCTCTCACTGTAATCCAGCTCAGCATCATGGATTGGAAACGACTGAGAATCCAGAAGGAATTCTCTGGGGTTGCACCAGGTTTACCTGAAGCTCGTTGCCTTTTTTGTGCTGTTTATGCGTGTAGAGCACTCGAGAAAGTTCTGAAACTGCTTTGTATCTGCTTTGTACTGTTGGTGCCTTCTTGGTATTGTACCCCAAAACTCTGCATAGATTATTTAGTATAATGGTAAGTTAAAAAAAAATGTTAAAGGAAGATTTTATTAAGAATCTGAATGTTTATTCATTATATTGTTACAGTTTAACATTTATTTGTGGTATTTGTGATTTGGTTAATCTGTATAAAAATTGTAAGTAGAAAGGTTTATATTTCATCTTAATTCTTTTGATGTTGTAAACGTACTTTTTAAAAGATGGATTATTTGAATGTTTATGGCACCTGACTTGTAAAAAAAAAAAAACTACAAAAAAAATTAGAATCATTAAATTTGTCCCTGTGTTACCAAAATAACATAGTACTGTGCATGTATAGTTTACTTGGAATTTCATGTGTGAAAATATGAAGTCGTCTAGGCCTTTATTACAATGCCTCCCAAGTAAGTGTGTTCATATTTTGACTTTGCTTACAGTAATCAGTGATAGAACCATAAGCTGGTGCTCTGGAGGTCAGTGGGATTTTAGCACTGTATCGGGTTTTCCAGATTCTTCTTCAGACACTTGGCTATAGAGGGGGTAAGAAGGCAGTGCTGGGAGTCCTGACACAGCACCCATGTGCATCTCTTCTCGTCTTCCTGCACTTCAGCCACTGCCGCCACGGCAGGTGTCCTTGACAGCCTCTTTTTTCAGATCAAGATGTCATGAGTGTATTAGGGACTCTCGGACATTTGGTTCTTCTCAATTTGGGGCATCATACAGTGACTTATTTACAGGACAGAAACACTGGAAATTTTTCTGGATTGGTGGTATAGAAGGAACACAGGCTTTGGGCCCGTAAATCTGGGTTCAAAACCTGCCCTCTGCTTATAACTGCAGCTGACTTTGGGCCAGTCATTGTGCTGCTCTGTGCTTCAGCCTGTATGCTCAGACCTTTGACTGTAAAGTGGAACCTTGCATGTTGTAAAGATTATACAAATATATTTTAAGTTTCTAGCCCAGTACCTCAAAACAAACAGTAAATGGAAGATCTTCCTAAATGCTTTATTTATTTAATTGTGTTTGTTTGTTTGTTTGTTTGTTTGTTTGTTTGTTTGTTGTAAGGTAGCACTAAGATGTCTGCTAACCAAACTAACTGCTTTCTATTCACCTGAGAGGGGATCACCTGTCTGAAATTTTCTTCAGGGAAGTGAGCTTATCTCACCTAAATTGATAGGTATTTGAAACGCTTATAGAATTGTCACATTCATTTTGCCTTTGAGAGATTAACACCCTTTGTTGTTGTCCACATCCTACAGAAATCAATTATTATCATCTTTCTTATTCAGCACAAGTTATTAATAATCATGTTTTTTTCCGCATTAATTATGATGAGCTCCTTACCTTAACAGTAGTGCAGCCATTCCAGTTGGCAGCACAGACTTACATCTTGGTTGGTTCTCTGTATTTAATCAGAACCAGAGCATTTAGAGCTGACCAGTGGCCACAGAGCAAGCAGCTCTCTGAGAAGAGCAGAAGCCAAGCTCAGGTCAGAGTTACAGAGCAGGTGGAGGCAGGTGCAGACCCACCTGAAACCTCAAGTGTTCAGGAGGGAGAGGGATTGGGTGTGTCCACAGGGGAGTGTGAGGAGAAGGGTTTTCATAGGTGACGGGCTTGACCATATTTGAGTCTGAGGAGAGATAGACAGACAATGTTGCTGGACTTCACAGGGCTGAGAGCCAGGTAAGGGGTGGGTCAAGTAGGACACAGCACAAGGGGCTCTTTCTCTGAGCCTGGCACAACAAAAGCTGAAGACAAAAGTCCTTTGAAGAAAAGGTAGAGAGGAGGAAATGTAATGAGGTTGTGCCCCACAGGTCTTTTTCAGGTAAAGTAGGAAACGGTCTCTGCCAAGAATAAAGGAGAGCCAGCATGAGAAGTGGAAATGAGCAGAATGCCTATCTCTGCGAGGCCCTGATTGAGATGATGCCCATAAGTCTGTCGTGAAGTACCGATCCATGGGGCTTGGATGTTCTTCCCTGTGCAGTGGTGTCGTTAGCTGGGTTTGCAGGGTTGGGCAAAACAGAGGCCCAAGGAGGTGATAGGAACACAAGATGCATCACGTGTTGGGTATAAAGATGCTTTTCTCTTTTCATTTCTTGGCCAGAGGAGCAGGGAAGCCATCGCCCCTTTTTTAGTAAGACCAAAAGGTGACAAAGCCTCTTATCAGCTGTGGAAATGGTGGGAGGACTGGGAGGGCACATCTCAGGTGGGAAGGAGGGACAAGGAGATGTGCAGGGGCCCTGGGGCACATGGAACACCAAGGCCAAAGGTTTGGGGCCCAAGCACTGGTGGGAGTTCTGCTGCAGACTTGCAGCATGGGCACATAAGCTGACTGTCTGCTCGCAGAGGGCCACCAGGATGACAAACTGCCTTGGAGAGTCAGAGACCAGTGGCCCCATTGCCACCCCCAGAAATCTCTGCTCCCCTTTTTTCCCTTCTAAACCCCGGACAGTGCCTTTACTTCCTTCTTTGCCACTACTTCCACACTAAAGTATTCTCATTCCTTGGGGAGCCAGCTGGCTCTATAGCCTAGAAAATGTGGAGTTTCTGAGATTGAACCAACTACCCGGGGGGGGGGGGGGGGGGGAGGGCACTAGTGCAAGCAAGGCAGGGATGGGAATGGGGATTGGTTTTTTAATTGCTTTTGAATTTTTGCTATGTGCACACATCCCACACAGCAGTGAGTTTCAAATATCTTAATCACCAGAGCCATTTTGTGAAATCAGTACAATTCGCCTATAAGTAAGCAAGGGTGGGGCTACCCAGCACCTTACCTGTCACCCTGCCATGAGTAGCATCATGCTTCTGCCCTAGAGGATTCAAAAATGGAGCAAGTACTGCAAAAGGCCGGAACCAAAGAAATAGAACAAGGCCCTGGGTGACAGCACGTCACAGTGGTCAGGGGTGGACCCACAGCTTAAGAGTTTCCAGCAGAAGTGTCCAGCAGGTGGGTTCGGTAAGACTACCCTGGTTTGGAAGTGTAGGAAAATTAAGATCACAGTGGAAGTACAAATAAGGTTGGGGTGGGGCAGTAGATAAGAAAGATGAGCTTGTAAGGCAGCAGGGAACAAAGCCAGGGCTGGTGCTGGGCTCAGCTCAGGCGAGTGTCAGGCACTCACTGCGCGCAGTGAGTATTGCAGAGAACAAAACAAGCAGAGCTGCCCTCATGGTGCCCATCCCATGGCAGTGAAGACAGGCATTAAATTATTTCTAAAGTAAAAACTACAAACGTGCCAAGTGCTTAAAGGAGAGCAAACAAGAATGAGAGGCGCCAAGTCGCGCAGCATTAGAAGAGGCACTATTATTGCTAGATGGAAAAGTCCCTAAAGCTGTAATGAGCTGCGTTGGCTCTTAATATGTCTTGGTTAGAAGGGAGATGCTGGACCAAAGCAGGTTTCAAAAAGGAGGGAGTCGCACATCAGTGATTACTTGCCTTAGAATAGTACCACGGGGACAGTGTTTCCCCTTTGGGCCCCTGGAAGGCCAGGACGGTGCCTGGCGGGGAGCACAGGACCAGGAGGAGTCACAGGAGGACCCAGGCTGCCAGAGTTTAGTCCCCAAAAAGACAAGTAGCTACTGCCAGCAATATGCAGATGAGTGAGGCCAAGTATTTTAGTGAAATCAGAAGGACAAAAAAGGCAGATGATGTCATGACAGAAGAGGAAACAGGATGCCTCAGCCCCTGTTCTGTACTGTTTTCTCTCAAAGGTGAACACGGGCACATGTGCATTCATTTCTGGGGCTACTCCCAGGACTGTGAACCAGAACTCTGCAAGGGAGGGGCAGGGGCCACCCCTGGTTGAATTCTATCCAATTTAAGATTTTTTTTTAATGTTTGTTTATTTTGGGAGAGAATGTGTGTGTGTGCATATGCACAAGTGGGGGGAGGGGCAGAGAATCCCAAGCAGGCTCTGCCAGAACAGAGCCCCACCCAGGGCTCAAACTCATGAACCATGAGATCATGACCTGAGCCAAAACCAGGAGTCAGTTCCTTAACCAACTGAGCCACCCAGGTGCCCCCAATTTAATTTTGTCTGTAAGAACAAGTCAGACTCCAAGCATGTCTTCCCCTTTCTCAGATGTGGCCATGAGACTCAGCAGACAGTGGAGACGCCATTTGATAGCTGACTCCCTCCCCAAGTGTGGTGTGCGGCTGCACTGGCCTGGGGCTGCAGGGAGCCCACCAAGGCAGCCCAAACACCCCCTCACACCCCCCTGTGTTTCCCATGTGCTATAGATGAGGCTGCATGTGTGTGAAAGCTCCCCTGTCTGAATATAAGTGCATGCTGTCATCAAGGTGGCATGCCCCACCTGAGATGGGAGAATACAGGTCTCCCCCAGCAAGAGGAGCTCCCCAAAGGAAGGCAGATGTGCCTACCACCACCCAAGTGGCCGCTATCAGAAATGCCCTGAACTCAACCCCACTGCTGGGTAGCCAAGGGGCTTCAGGCAAAGCCATGTGGGCTCTCAGTCTCTGCTGGTAGAACTGGGGTGGCAGCACCTGCCTCCCAGTGACTCCCAGGACTCAGGTGTCCTGTGCCTGCAGCAGGTTCTGCACCAGTGCTCTCCTTCCCCTTTTCCTTTTTTGTTGGTTGGGCTTTGGGTTTGTTTTTCCTTGGAGGTAACAGGTATCCATTTCTGGTTCTGGGGGGCCTCACCAGGCCCCTAAGGGAGCCCCCTCCACTCTGGTCCTTGATACCATGTCCCTGCCTCCATCACACCTTGACAGAAGCCATAGGCCTCAGGAATCCGGTCACAGTGATCTCCCTTGTGCAGAAGGCCCTGATCTTGCTCCCTGCGAACTGCTCCAGCCCACTGACCCCACACCCTTCCAGGCTCGGCCCTCTGCACCCAGCCCCAAGGGTGAATTTGCTGTGTGTGCCCACCTGGTGTTATTACAAACTGGAGGATAGAGGAAAGGCCTGAGACCACAGGCCCAAGGCCTCACAGCAGAGACGTGAAGTCCTTCCCGTAAAGCATCTCACCACTCAGGCTGATAGTCCTGTCCACCAGATTCACGTAGCACTCCTGGTACATAGAGGAATTTCTAAAATGCAGTTGACAGGTCTCAAGAGGTTTAATACTTTGTGTTACTCTGGCAGCTGGAGAAGGGCAACCATTACAATTAGAAAACATTGCGTGGAAGATGCCATATCCATGACTGGGAAGGCTGCAGACAGTGCTGCTTACTTATGTTTACTCTGTGCAAAAAGTAGAACTTGGGCTTTATTTACAACTGCATTTTGCTCCCCAGGACTCTAATCCATGCATTAAATCTGGAAAGCAGTTAATTTACCACTGCCAGAATCCTCTTGGGTCATGGGGCACCTGTATCTCTCGCTGATGGTTCTCAAACCAGCTTAGTCACTTCCTGACCCCCGCATCTCCTGAGAGCTTGTCTCCTTCAAATCTGGCCACTCAGTCCCTCTTGCTCTTTTCCTTATTTTTTTTTTTTAGTAGACTTTATTGTTTTTATTCGTTTTGGATGGACAGAATAACTGTAGCTAGCACACAGAGCTCCATGTACCCTCTCTCCCTTCAGTATACCTATTCCCCTTTCCCCTCCCCCTCACTGCTGGCAACCACAGATCTTTTTGCTGTGTAATCTCCATAGTTCTGCTTTTTCCAGAATATCATGTAATTGAAAATATAAAGAATTGGCCTCTTTCATTTAGCAATGTGCATTTAAGTCCACTTAATGTCTGTTTATGGCTTGATAGCTCATTCTTCCTCCAGCTTTATTGAGATTTAATTGGCAAAATTTGTGTGTGTGTGTGTGTGTGTGTGTGTGTGTAATGGAAACACTTAAAATCTACTCTTAGTCTCAAGTATACAACAGAGTAACTATAGTCATCATGCTGTGTACTACATCCCCGGAGCTCCTTCATCTTATAAGTGAGGGCTTGTACCTTTTGACGAGCATCTCCCCATTTCTCTCACCTCCTAGCCCTTGGTAACCACCACTGTCCTGTTTACAACAGCACATTTCTTTTCATCACCAAATAATATTCCATTGTATGGATATACCATAGTTTGCCCATTCACCTATGAAGAGCATCTTGGTTGCTTCCCGTTTGGGGCAACTATGAATAAAGTTGCTATAAAATGTCATGTGCAGGGTTTTGTGTGGACATAAGTTGCAACTCATTTGGATAGTACCTATCCAGTGGTGTATGATTGCACCAGACACATATTTTAAGGAAGAAATGATAGGAATTCTCTATTACAGTCTCTTCAGAAAATAGAGGGAATGCACCTGATTCTATTGAGGCCAGCATTATCCTAATGTACCAAAATCAGATAAAGATACTGCAAAAGAAGAAACTACAAACCAATATCTTTCATGGCCATAGATGCAGAAATATTCAACAAAATATTAGATCAAATCCTACAATATTATAGGGTCGCCAAGCTGGCTTGGTGGAGAATGCAACTCTTGATCTCAGGGTTGTGAGTTCAAGTCCCACGTTGGGTATAGAGATGACTTAAAATCTTTAAGGAGTGCCTGGGTGGCTCAATCGGAAAGTGTCAGACTTCGGCTCTAGATCACGATCTCATGGTTTGTGGGTTCAAGCTCCACGTTGGGCTCTGCTGACAGCTTGGAGCCTTGGGCCTGCTTCGGGTTCTGTGTCTCCCCCTCTGCCCTCCCCTGCTCACACTCTGTCTCTCTCTCTCTTTCAAAAATAAACATTAAAAAAATTATAAAAATAAAATATTTAAAGGCACCTGGGTGGCTCAGTCAGTTGAACGTCCGAGTCTTGATTTTGGCTCAGGCCATGATCCCAGGGTCATGGGATCAAGCCCCATGTCAGGCTCCATGATAAGTGTGGAGCCTGCTTGCGATTCCCTCTCTCTCTCTCTCTCTCTCTCTCTCTCTCTCCTTTTTTTTTTTTTTTTTTTTTTTGAGACAGAGAGAGAGCATGAGCAGGGGAGGGGCAGAGAGAGAGTGAGACACAGAATCTGAAGCAGGCTCCAGGCTCTGAGCTGTCAGCACAGAGCCCGAGGCAGGGCTCGAACTCACAAACTGAGATCATGACCTGAGCCGAAGTCAGACGCTTAACCAACTGAGCCACCTAGGTGCCCCTCCCTCTCTCTCTCCTTTTGCCCCTTACCCCTGTTCATGCTCTGTCTGTCTCTAAATTAAAAAATAGGAGCAGCTGAGCAGTTCAATCGGGTAAGCATCCAACTCTTGGTTTCAGCTCAGGTCATGATGTCACAGTTCATGGGTTGGAGCCCTATGCTGGGCTCTGCGCTGACGGCATGGGGCCTGCTTGGGATTCTCTCCCTCTTTCTCTGCCCTTTCCCCACTCATTCATTCTCTCTCTCTCTCTCTCTCCCTCCCTCCCTCCCTCCCTCCCTCCCTCAAAATAAACATGAAGAAAAATTTTAATAAATCTTAAAAAAAAAGAATTGCATACTCATGACCAGGTGGGATATATTTCAGGCATGCAAGGCTAGTTCAACATTAGGAAATCAATTAATGTAATCCATCATATCAACAAGCTAAAAAAGAAAAATCACATGATCATATCAATAGATGCAGAAGAAACATTTAACAAAATCCAACACCTTTCATCATAAAGACTCAGCAAAGTAGGAATAAAGGGGACCTTTCCCAACTTGACAAAGAATATCTACAAAAAACCTGTAGGTATGTGTCAACTATACTTCAATTAAATGATCAACAAGAACAACAAAACCTATAGGTAACATTGTTAATGATGAGAAGCTACATGTGTCCCCAAGCACAAGGCAAGGGTGTCTCCTCACACTACTCCTATTAAACATATTGAAAGAGAAAAAAAAACACCAATCTAGAATTTTGTATCTAGTGAAAGTATCCTTCAAAAATAGAGAAATACTTTCTTAGGCAAAAGCTAAAGGAATTCAGGGCATCAGACTGGCTGCCAGTAGAGCATGCTACTTTTGATCTCAGGGTCATGAGTTTGAGCCCCACGTTGGATATAGAGGTTACTTAAAAAAAAATTGGGGCGGATGAGTGTCTCAGTTAAGCATCCACTTTGGCTCAGGTTATGATCTCAGAGTTTATGAGTTCAAAGCCCCACATCGTTCTCTCCATCTCTCTTTCTCTTTCTCAAAACAAATAAATTTTTAAAAATATTTTTTAAAAATGCAAATTTTTAAATGGAAGGAATTTGTTGCCAGGAGACCTGCTTTGCAAGAAATGTTAAAAGAAATTCTTCAGGGGCGCCTGGGTGGCTCAGTTGATTAACATCCGACTTCATCTCAGGGCATGATCTCACAGCATGATCTCACAGCTCATGAGTTCGAACCCCACATCAGCCTCTGTGCTGAGAGGGAGCCTGGAGCCTGCTTTGGATTCTGTGTCTCCCTCTCATTCTTCCCCTCCCCCACTTGCATACTCATGTTCTCTCTCTCTCTCTCTCTGTCTCTCTCTCTCTCTCTCTCTCAAATAAACATTAAAAAAAATTCAAAGAAAAAAAATATTTAGAAAAAAGGAAAACTGTATAGGTCAGAATCCCAGATCTACATAAGCCTTTTAAAATATTCTACTCCCTCCTTGCTTGCATGATTTCAGACAAGAAATATGAAGTGGTTTCCATCCTTATTTCTCTATAGGTGAGCTGCTTTTATGTTTTTGTTTTTTTCTTCTAGCTTCTTGCAAGAGTGTCTCTTTGTCTTTGGTTTTCTGCAGTTTGAATATCATATGCCTAGGTGGAGTGTTTTTTATATTTATCCTGATTGGTGGTGTCTAAGATTCCTGAATTTGTGATTTGGTTTCTGTCATTAATTTTGGAATATTCTCGGGGCGCCTGGGTGGCTCAGTTGGTTAAGCGTCCAACTTCAGCTCAGGTCACGATCTCATGGCTCGTGTGCATCGGGCTCTGTGCTGACAGCTCAGAGCCTGGAGCCTGCTTCACATTCTGTGTCTCCCTCTCTCTCTGCCCCTTCCCTGCTCATGCTGTGTCTCTCTCTGTCTCAAAAATAAATAAATATTTTTAAAAATTAAAAAAAATTTTTGGAATATTCTCAGTTTGTTGTTTGGGTTTTTTTTGTTTCTTTGTTTTTGTGTTTTTCCATGATGAAGACACACCAGTGCACCCACATGGCTTTCTGGGAAGCCAGGGCCCCACTCTGTTTTTCTTAGCACTTTTTTTTTTTTAAGATTTTATTTTTAAGTAATCTCTACACCCAACATGTTTGAACTCACAACCTGGAGATCAGGGGTTGCATGCTCCACTGACTGAGCCAGACAGCGCCCCTCCCAGCACTTATGTTATTGCAAAAATGAGTTTGCCACAAATACTACTTTGTAAATGACTTATGTCACTTATGGAGAACTCATTTCTGTGCTGAGAACAAAAGCTCACTGTTGCTTAGGGGCTGTGATGCCTGGCTAGATGGCCAGGCTTACCTCTGGCTAAGGGAACTCAGGCTTCCACCTGTAGCTTCTGTGGCTATATCTGTCCCTTTCTGTGTCCCGTTCCTGTAATGCATCCATAGTGTGCTTGTGCAGAGAAGGGGCCCAGAATGCCCACTGGGTTTGGGTTACATGCTCCAATTCTGTTCAGCCACCCATTCCTGGATAGCCATGGTGGATGCTGCTCAGGTGTCCATGAGTTGTGAGCACACCGGCCATACCACCAGAAGTTGGGAACATATCTGGGGTTTACAGTGGTTCAGCCACCAAGCCCAGAGTGCCTGGTGCCTGGACGCACTCACTGATGCAGCACTCCGAGGCTGGTGCCTATGAAGGGTTGCTGGCTATACTGGGCCCATCCCCAACAGTGACAGGGTGCTCACCCAGCCCAGAGCTGCTGCTGTGGGTGCCTGGGCCTCTGAGCCACATGTCTGCCACCACTGACCTCACAGGACATAGGCAGTGAGTCCCAGCCATTACCCTTTAAGTATAATCTTCTGCTCCTGTCTTCTTCCCGGAATTCCTATTTTGTATATGTGACATCTTTTATAATTGTCCTGTGGTTCTTGAACATTCTGTTACTTTTCTTTTTTTATTTTCATTTTTTCTCTTTGCATTTCAGTTTGGAAAGTTTCTAGTGACATATCTTCAAGCTCACTGATTTTTTTTCCACCTATGTGCCCACCAAAGCCATTCTCCATTTCTGTTCATTTTTTTTTCTAGCATTTCCTTTTGTTGTTTTCTTAGAGTTTCCATCTCTCTGCTTACACTATCCATCTAATTTTACATGTGGCCCACTTTTTCCATGACAGCCCTTAGCATATTAACCAGAGTTGTTTTAAATTCCCTGTCCAAGGGCGGGGGGGGGGGGGGGGTGCCTGGCTGGCTCAGTTGGAAGAGCATGCAACTCTTAATCTTGGGGTTCAAGCTCCATGTTGGTGTAGAGATTATTTAAAAAATAAAATCTTTAAATTTTTTTTTAATGTTTACTCATTAAAAAAAATTTTTTTTTTTAAAGCTCTCAGCACAGAGCCCAACACGGGGCTCGAACTCATGAACCAGATCATGAACAGGATCATGACCTGAGCCAAAGTTGGATGCCTAACTGACTGAGCCACACAGGTGCCCCATAATGTTTATTCATTTTTTAGAGCACTCAAGAGCAGGTGAGGGCAGAGAGAGAGGGAGACAGAGACTCCAAAGCCAGCTCCGCGCTGTCAGCACAAAGCCCAATGTGGGGCTTGAACCCGTAAACCACAAGATCAACCTGAGCTGAAGTCAGATGCTCAACCAACTCCACTCAGGTGCCCCCAAAAATAAAATCTCTAAATTTCCTGTCCAGTAATGCCAACATCTCTGCTGTAGCCAAGCGTGGTTCTAATGCCTACTTTTTCTCTTCAGACGGTGCCTTTCCTTTAGCATGCAATTTTTTTGTTGTTGTTAAATGTCAGGCATATATTGGGTAATAGAACTGAGATAGACAACATTTTAATGAGAGGTTTTTATGTTTTTCTGGCTTGGAATGAGGCTCAGAGGCTGAAATTTCCTCTCCTGTACTTGTTTATGTTTCCCCTGTTGTCCTTGGGTTTCCCTAGAGACTCCTTCTTCAAAAGAACCAGTCTTTAAAAAAAGGAAAGGAAAGGAAAGGAAAGGAAAAAGAAAAGAAAAGAAAAGAAAAGGAAAAGGAAAAGGAAAGAAAAAGAACCAGCCTTGCAGTGGTGCTCATTTGGGCCACACATATATGGAAATTAGAATGATACAGAGAAAATGAGTATGGCCCCTGCACAAGGATGACACACCAATTCATGATGAATCAGCCTTGCAGCTTTTTCAGCTGTAATCCTCTAGTATGCAGGAGCCCTGTTAATGGTGCAGGAAGGCATGGAGGGAGGGGAAGTGTCCCAGGATCGTATGATTAGGTTTGTCTCCTAGTGGGCCTGTGGCCTGGCCCATGATCCTTGCAAGTGCTGCTTCTCTGGGATTTTTGCCCCGTTAGGGTAAGACAAAGGCTACAAGGGGCTGGGGTTAGGTTTATCCATTCCCCTCGTTGGATGAAGCTCTGAGGAAGTTGTTTTCCTTGCTGGCTGGACTTTTTTTGATGGACAATGAACAATCTGGGCATATTTCAGATGGTTATATTTCCCCTTCCCCTTGTGTGATACACAAAAGAATTTTTCTCTGATCTTCATTCACTGTGAGAACCTGGTGGGGCTCCTTGGAGGTAAAATCCATAAAAATGCCCCCCCCCCCCACATTAGAATGGTTCTCTTAAGGGTGAGATTTTAATTCTCAAGCTCACCCACACTCAGCCTCCAGCATTTCATTGATATTACCATTTAAGGGGTCACGGAGGTGTTCCTACCAGTTCCTGGTTCCAGTGGCTTCTGCTACTGATAAGTTGTGATACTCTGTCTTTAATGTCTCTACAGTTTTTGGGATGGGGTGTTGTCCCATGACCTCAATTCACTGATGGATCTAAGAAAAGTCCTTAGGGGCACTTGGGTGGCTTAGTCGGTTAAGCATCTGACTTCAGCTCAGGTCATGATATCACAGTTTGTGAGTTCAAGCCCCCCATCAGGTTCTCTGTTGTCAGTTCAGAGCCTGCTTCAGATCCTCTGTCTTCCTTTTCCTGTTCCTCCCCGGCTCGTGTTCTCTCTCTCTTTCAAAAACAAAAACAAACAAACAAACAAACAAAATATATATATATTTTTTTATTATATATATATTTATTATTTATATATTATTTATATATTATATATAATTATATTATATTATATATTATATATATTTATATATATTATATATTTATATATAAATTATATAAAAATATAAATATATTTATATATAATTATATGTATAATTATATTATATTATATTATATATTATAAATATATTATTTATATTATATATATATTATATATATATATTTTTTTTTTTCAGTTCTTTCAGCTTTTTTCTTGTTTTGAGGGCAGGAGTGATGATTGCAAGTTCTCTACATGTTGAAGCTAAACTTGAAGGCCATTCTTATTTTTATGCTTGCTGCCCAATGCCTTTCTAGCAAGTGTTTCTGGAAGGGCAGACACTCAGCAAATGTGGTTGGAGAAAACTGTTAAGAAAGATCTCTGCATCTGATTTTAACACAGACCAATGTAGACAACAGTAGAGGGTAACCACAGGAGCCTGGGGCACATCTGCCATGGGTGACCAATAATAAAATCTATTTTCCAAAACATAAAAAAAAAGCATAAAAGTACAAAAGTATAAACACCTTGCCTCATTCCCAACTGATAGTCAATCAAAGAATATTATCTACTTATATGAAGAAAAGCATCCCGTGCCATTAGAAAATAGAAATTACTAGGGGCACCTAAGTGCTCAGTTGGTTAAGCGTCTGCCTCTTGATTTTGGCTCAGGTCATGATCTCATGGTTCATGGGATCAAGCCCAACATCCAGCTAGGCACTGACAGCATGGAGCCTGCTTGGGATTCTATCCCTCTCTCTCTGCCCTTCCCCTGTGCTCACTCTCTCTCTCACTCTCAAAATAAATAAATAAACTTAAAAAAAATGAAAATAGAAATTACCAAATTAAAGATCAAGTGTCATTTTGTGCATACCCTACCTTCTGTGTGTGTGTGTGTGTGTTTTTTTTTTTTTTTTTTTGGTTTGTCTGCTCATTTGTTTTTAGTGAAAGCAAAATTATAAAAGCCAAATGTTGTGAAGTTGTAAGGAAATGTGCCCTTTGACATTGCTATTAGTGCTGGAAATAAATACAATGGAATCTAGTAAATGTGACTGGAGCCAATCAGATGTGTTCTGACTCAGTAATTCCATTACTGGGGGTTTTTTTCCCCCTAGACAATAATCCGAGGGAGAGCAGCCACCTGGACAAAGGTGTTTGTACCAACACTAACTGAAATACCAAAAAGAATCGCCTCCACACCCGACTTTAGGGAATGTCCTGGCAAACTTGTAAGACAATACAGCAATTAGAGTCTTCATGTTACCACCCCTCACCCCAATGCTTTGATCCTCCAACATTCAAATCCCAGCCACATTTGTGAATCAGTTTTCTGTCCACTCCTCTGAAATGACATTGCTCCTTCTCTTGTCCACTTGCCAGGAAGTTCCTGGAAAGCACACTGTGTGGCTTGCTGATTTCAGGACACCTGGTACAAAGAAAGGCTCTAAAAAGGCTGCTGTGCAAAATGTGGGTCACAGACCCATTGCATCACCATCACTGGGAGCCTGTTAAAAACCCACACTCTCTGGTTTAAGAGGGTAAACTTTATGTTAAATATATATTACCAAGATTAAAAATTAGAATGCAGGGGTGCCTGGGTGGGTGTTTAAGTGTCTGACTTGATTTCAGTGCAGGTCACGATCTCCCAGTTTGTGAGTTTGAGCCCTATGTCAGGCTCACACTGTGGGTGCAGAGCCTGCTTGGGAATCTCTCTCTCCGTCCTTCCCCACTCATGCTCTACCTCCCTCTCTCTTTCTCTCTCTCTCTCTCTCAAAATAAATAAACTTTTAAAAAATTAGAATGCAGAATCTCAGGACCCACCTCAGACATACTGCATTTCAGCCAACACATTTTAACAAATTCCCAGGTGATGTGTTTACATTTTGAAAAACCCTGTATGTTGGATGTATAGTTACTCTTAAAATATAAATTCCCATCATTAGTTACTACTTCTAATCAAAGCATATACTTTATTTTTCTCCCTTACGTGGGAGGCTGCTTTTTATCTTCTCTTGGACTCCTTAATTTGCACGAAGAATGAAGAAATTGCAGTGGCAGGTGGCAGACTCCAAGGACAGCATGATGCCATGGCAACGTCTTCCATCAGTAACTTAATTTCATCTCTGCTTTTACATCTTTCTCTCCTCAGTCTTGAAGCTGGGAATTTTTTAATTTGGAACGAACCTAAGATGGCTTGTGGTTGCTATGCCAACAGCAAATGCACACTTCCTAATGGGCTTGAATCTCATAAAGGAAAGATAACAGAAAGTCAAAGAATTTTAGACCCCAAGGGGTTACAGAGAGACTGCATCCCCTCACCTGGCCGAAGAGGGCCTTGGGGTTGGGAGGTGAGTGAGGCTCCCTGCCTGCTGCATGGCAACCTGCCACCCTGCTTTGAACTCACACCTAAGTGAGCTTCTCCATCTGGTCAACCCAGGGTTTTAGGCAGGATTTGGGGACCAAAGGCAGGCTGAAAGACCCTTCAGGAGAATTGCTTTAGGTGTCTTTCTAGCCCCCCAAACACAGTAAATTCACTCACTTAGGGATGTCATAACAAAGTACCACAGCCTGGGTGGCTTAAACAACAGAGATTATTGTCTCAGAGTTCTGGAGGCTGGGAAGTCCGTGTCAGCAGGTTTGGATTCTCCTGAGGCCTCTCTCCTGGATGTGTAGATGGACTGTCACTTTCTCCCTGTGTGTGTCCGTGTCCTAGTCATTTTCTATCAGTGCAGAACCCAACATGGGGCTCGATCCCGCAAACCATGAGATCATGACCTCAGCTGAAATAATCTCTTATAAGGACACCAGTCAGACTGGATTAGGGCCCCTCCTAACAACCTCATTTTGTTTCTTTTGGTGGGGAGGGAAAGGGAGAGAGAGAATCTTAAGCAGGTTCCATACTCAGTATGGAGACTGACACAGGGCTTGATATCACAACTGGCCATGAGATCATGACCTGAGCCAAAATCAAGAGTTGGATGCTTAACCTACTGAGCCACCCAGGCACTCCCTAACAACCTCATCTTGACTTAATCACCTATTGAAGAATATCTCCAGGGGCACCTGGGAGGCTCAGTCGGTTGGGAGTCTGACTTCAGCTCAGGTCATGGTCTCCTGGTTCAAGAGTTCAAGTCCCATGTCAGGCTCTGTGCTGACAGCTCAGAGCCTGGAGCTTGCTTCTAATTCTGTGTCTCCTTCTCTCTCTGATTCTCGCCCCAGCTCACACTGTCTCTCTCTCTCAAAAAAAATCAATAAACATTAAAAAAAAAAAAAGACTATCTCCAAATACAGTCACATTTGGAGGGACACAATTTAACATGTAATAACTGGCCACACTAGATCCTCCAGGGAGGCTGGCCATGCCCTAATCCTCAGCCATCTCTGTGTGTGAGAGCCGTGCAGGTCCCGCTCCAGCACATGACAGCTAACATGCCACACTTTGTTCACACACAGTTCTGGAGAGACTCCCACAGGCATTGACACAACTGCAATGTCATGGATTCCATATTCCAAACCACGTTTGATGTGTGTAGCCTGATCCATTCACCTATGTTGGGCTGGAGTCCATAATCACCAGGCAGGCTTGCTGGCAGCTGTTGTACAACACGTTAAACACCAAGCACCATGCTATGTGCACAAGGTTCTCATGAATTCTGCCATCCCTTCTCCTTGGTGCTGTTTCCAGTGCACTGAACAACCCGGAGGAAAGAGCTGGACGTCTTAGAGCTCATTTACTCCTCAATCATCCTGCAGGAGTGGCTCCTTTAGCAAATGTTCCAAGCCCTGCAGATACAACTGAGAACAAACCATGTCCTTGCCCTCAGGTGGCTCACATCCTGGTGGGGGGAGATGGACAATAAACCAAACACAGAAGAAAACTGTGGTGGTGGTGGGGTGTTAAGGAGGAAAATCAAAGCTCGGTGGCAGGGTAGAGGGAGTGGTGGTCAAGAGCCCCTGGTCCCCAGACCCTGGAGGAGACAGCTTCTCTGGTGAGGACACATTCAAGCAGAATCCTAAAGAAATAGGGGCCTTCGAGGGAGAGGACAACAAGCACAGAGTCCCCTAGAAGGGGCAGCAAAGATGTGCTGAAGACGATTAAGCAAAGGAGGTGGTAGGAAAGAATTTAACCTCACCCCCAAAGAGCCTGTCCTTTGCCTTCTGCTTTGGGGAGGGAATTACTAAGCTCTAATGTTTGCCTGGGGGGCCTTTGGATAGCCTAACAATGTGATTTAAAGTAGGGACATCACACCAGATAATATTCAGGTGGAACTGACCACACAAGAAAAAACAAAATTGTGATTGGGGAGGGGGGCAGGGGACGGTGCTGTAGACTGAGATTGCTAGGAGGGCACTCGATCAATTACACCTGTGCAATGGAGCCCCATTAAAAGCTCTGAGCACCTGGCTCTGATGAACTTCTCTATTGGCAGCAAGGTGCGTGTGCCGTCATACATGACTGTCGGAGAGGGGGCTGTGTGTGGCTCCGTGGACAGGACAGCCGGCAGCTCAAGTTTGGCACTTTCCTAGATTTGTCCCTGGGTGCTTTCCTGCTCTTGGTTTTAATCTGCATCCCTTCTCTGCTATAAACTGTAACCGTGAGTATAACAGCTTGCTGTGAATCCCTCCAGTCAGCCTTAACTCAGGTTCATCTAGGGGACTCCCAACCAAACCTACAGCTGGGTGTCGGAAGTGGGGATGGTCCTATGCAGACTGGTCCCTCCAAACGGCATAGTTGGTCAAATGCAGGCACAGAAGTAGGAAATCAGGAGGAATAGGGATGCGCCAGGTCCCAGGGGGGCATTGGAAGGACTCTGGCTTTTAGTGCAGCGGAAATCTCCTGGAGGCTTTTGAGGAGTGACAGATCTGGCTCTTGTTCTCAATCAATGTATGAAGAGTAAAGGAGGCAAAGCTTGCTACTCACCTATAGCAATTCTCAAGACAAGAGATGAGAGGGGCCTGGGTGCTAGGCACTGGTGGCAGGAGAGGGACCTGTCGAGAAGCCACTGTCGGGCATGATGGGGAGAGCCAAGGTGAGGGGGCTCTGAGGTTTTGGCTGGGCTGGAAGTTTGGCTATGCCTTTTACTGAGGTGGTGAGGGCTGTGGCTTAACTTATTTAGAAAAATATATTTATTTGGGGAGTGAGAGAGCACACAAGTGGGAGAGGGGCAGAGATAGAGGGAGAGCAAGAATCCCAAGCAGACTCTGTGCTGTCAGTACAGAGCCCAACACAGAGCTCGATCCCATGAACCACAAGATCATGACCTGAGCCGAAGCCATGAGTCAGATGCCCAACTGACAGCCACCCAGGCACCCCAGGCTGTGGCTTAACTTAGGGCACACTGGCTTTGAGGTGTCCCCTAGAGCTCTGAGGGTGCTTTAGAGTACGCAGATGGCCTTGTATGCCTAAGATTTGGGGGTTGTGGGTCTGTGATGAGGCACAGGCTGGGAGGCATCAGGTTGTGTAAAGTGCTGCTTGACCACCAGCGAGACGTGGTTGAGCCCAGATGTGAGCTTTGGCAGTAAACAGGTGCAGTGATTGTGGAGGGAGCCCAGGAGTGGGAGGAGCCTGGCTCAGCTATTCCTGAGCAATCTTGCTCTGAAGAATTGAAGAGAAGCATGGTGATGGCGAAAGATGGAGATGACATTGTGTCTCCTATCCTGATGGGACAGCCCAGTAAAGCGGGGATTGAGGAGGCAGGTTAAAGAGGGCACTGTGACTGAAGCAGATATGCATGCCAGGGGGTGGGCTGCATGCACAGTGACACCCGGGTCTTAGAGAACAGAGCAATGTATGCATGGTGGTGGGCATGGGCCAGCAGAAAGGTTTAGTGTGGGAGCGTCGAGGAAGGCTCTCCTGCTGACATTCACACCTTCAGTAAAGTAGGACACAGAGATAGTCCAGGCAGAGGGAGGCACAGGATCACCTTTCAGGAAGGTGAGAATCCGAATGGCCACAACAGGTGGAGCAGGTGTAGGTTGGCCAGGAGGACTGCTCTGCCCTAAAAACTGGTCTCTCCAAGGGAAAACATTTCTGCAGCCATGCAGAGTCACATTACCTAGGACTGGGGTTCACCGGACAAGTATGTGGTGTGAAGAAGGTGCTAAAGGGAGGTGAACACATGAAGGAGGACAGCCACCAAGTAGGTAAATGGTGAGGACAGTGAGTTGTGGCTCCTAGCACAGATGGAGGCAGCTGTGGTCCAGATGTTAACAGGAGAGAGCCACAGAGCCCCATGGCTGTCTGAAATTGAGCTTATGGGTGGGGGGCGGGGGGTTGACAACAAGGACTAGGCCGTGGGTGGCAGACTGCAGGTCATGGTTGATAGACAACACCTCATGAAATCACATACAGTCATGTGCAGGATCTCATCAATAAAAATAAAACAGAAAAGGATTAAACAATGTTAGTGCATTGCACAAGAAAAGAGTATATATTAAATCATGAAATTTTTTTCATGTGTGTATTGGATCATAATGTAATATACATAAAGCATAAACTTTGCCATTTTAACTGTTCTTAAGTGTATAATCCAGTGGCATTAAGTACACTTACATTGTTGGGCAAGCATCCCTACTATCCCCCAAATTTCTCATTATCCCACAAATTTTATACCCATAAAATTTATTTTTTTAATGTTTACCCATTTTTGAGAGAGAGACTGCACATGCGAGAGTGTGAGCTGGGAAGAGGCAAAGAGGGAGATAGAGGATCTGAAGCAGTCGTCTGGAATTGGGTTTGAACTCACGAACCTTGAGATTAGGACCTAAACAGAAGTTGGATGCTTAACCAACAGAGCCACCCAAGCATTCCCTATAATTCTTTACTGTGGTCATAGTTTAAAACATTTGAAAGGCACTGGACAGTGGGCAGGAAGGTGGTCCATGGCTGGTGTCCTGCACAGGGAAAGATCCTTACAGGAGAGGTGACAATGAGTTCACAGGCCAAGGGCACTGAAAGAATCCTCCATGATTCACATACATACTTCAGTCACTTAGACCTTAAGGGAAAGATATAATCTCTAAGAATTAAGTTAGGAACCATAATGGAAAAAAACAATAGAAAATGTGGTGCAAAATTTTTCAAAGACTGAAGGATTCTGAAGAAACAGAGCATAAGTCATTGATGTGCCCGAACTACCACATAGTTACTTAGATATGTTAAGTTTAACATTCTGCAGCCACTAAAATTACTCATTAAAAATCGCAATAGAAAAATGCCCCTTCCAGGGGCGCCTGGGTGGCTCCGTCGGTTAAGCGTCCGACTTCAGCTCAGGTCACGATCTCGCGGTCCGTGAGTTCGAGCCCCGCGTCGGGCTCTGGGCTGATGGCTCAGAGCCTGGAGCCTGCTTCCGATTCTGTGTCTCCCTCTCTCTCTGCCCCTCCCCCATTCATGCTCTGTCTCTCTCTGTCCCAAAAATAAATAAACGTTAAAAAAAAATTAAAAAAAAAAAAAAAAAAAAGAAAAATGCCCCTTCCCAAAGTAGGATGCAAAATTATATAAACTTTAAACCTTGGCTCACATAAAAATCAGGATTTTTTTTTTCCAACAAAGGACTGAGGACAGATATTTGCAGTGGCAAAAAAATAAGTTTTTAAAGACAGTCTAAGGAATCTTGAAAATTCACAAGAAAAAGGAACATCCCCATCCCCACCCCCAGTTGGAAATTAAAGATCTGAAAGGCTTAACAGTTAATGAAGAGATGCCAACACACATGTGACAAACGCATCTTAAAAATGATCATGAGTTCCGACTTTACAGCCACATTTGTAAAAGGAGGGGATTTGGAGAATGGCTAAGTTCTGACAAATGGACGATAAACAGAGACATTCTAAGTACAGTAATCAGATGCACACCCAAAGACCTAGAGAGATCTTTAAAAGATATACTGCATTGCAAAAAAAGAAACAAGATCTAACGCTAACATGTATAAAAATGTTATATACATTGTTACCTCAGCACTTTTTTTTTTAAATTATGTTATTCAAAAAACAATTTATAGAGGAAGGCTGTGGGACCAACAAAATAATGACATGAGAGTCGTTGGGGGACGGAGTGTGGACGTCGAGATGGGACGGGCAGCCTGGGGGGCCAGGACGGCTTCCCGGAGGATGGGGCTTCCTGTCGGGTCCGATTTGGGGGTTCTGGAGCAGAAGAGAGCGAGATACAGTTAGAGGTTCTCAAGTAGAGTGGCTTGGAGAGTTCAGGGCGGGTGGTCGGAGTGGAGGACCCCATATTCTGGGGACCGAGTCTCTGAGTGGTCCAGCCAGGGAAGCCCGGGTCCCGCTCGTGACCAACCCGTGCGCCCTGCTTCGGTCCTGGAAGCCCAGCGTCCCCTCGGCCGTTCCAGGCGAGCGGGGAGACCGAGTGACCCGCAGGTTCCCGAGCGCCCGGGTCCAGACCAGCCCGCGCTTGCGCGCTGAGATCTTCTTTGAGTCTGCCCCGCGCCCCGCCTCGCCTCGCCCGGCGCGGCCCCGCCCCTAAGCTTTGCAATCCTCATAGGCTGGCTCCGAGGCCGCTCTCGGTAGGCCGACCAATGGGAGTGCGTCGCGCCCCGCGGCACGTGCGCCCCCGTCCTGCCCGGCCGGGCGCGAGCTGATCAAGCTCCCGGGCGCCGAGCGCGCGGGGCGGGAACGCGCGGCGCGGGGCGGGGCGCGGGGCGGGGCGCGGGCGCTGCAGCGCGCTGATTGGCCGGCGCCGCGTTCCGAGGCCGTTAACGGCGGCGCGGCCGGGCCGCGGCTCCAAAACAAAGGGCAGGCGGCCCGCGGGGCGGCGGCGGGAGGATGCCTCGCGCCCTGCCGAGGCGCCAACGGCCGCAGCGCGTCCGGGGCCGCGCCGGGGCCGCCTGAGAGCCGAGCCCGCGCTGACCGGGGCCCGGGCCGGATGGGCGCTGCGGGCCGGGGCGCGGACCGCCGAGCGGCCGTGAGTACGGGCGGGCCTGGACGCTGTTGAGCGGGCGGCTACTTTGTGGCGACCCGAGGCTCCTGCGGCTGCGGGCGGGGCCCGGAGGCACCTGTTGGGCGTCCGGGCTGGCGGGCGGGGCGCGAGCGGGCTGCACCTGTGGATGTTTTTGTTCTGATTTGATGTTTTAATTTGCTATTTGGCTCCGTGTTGGAACAGACCACAAAGCCTAATCTTTGATTTTGTCCCCCTGTCTTCCCCCCCCCCCCCGTCTCCTTCCCACTTCGGCCACGAAAAAATTAACAGAATGAATTAGATGCCTGGTGTGTAATAGGCTTGTCCCTCTTTAAAAAAAAAAAAATGTGACCGGTGAGGGAAATGAGGACAAAAGAGGTCTCCTAGGAATGTTTATTAAAGGGGAGGGGGTGTTTTCAAGTTGCCCACATAAAGATCGTGACTAAAATGAATCGTCCTCCGTATCAGTTCCCCGCTTGTGGCACTCGGATTTTACTAAAGCAGAGCTTGCAAAAGCCTTAGCTTGGGAAACCTGCTAAGTAGGGTCCCCCTCCCCCAGGCCTGCCTCTGACATCTTTGATGTCCAGATAATGCGCTGTGTTCCAGGATGGAGGGGTGGGGGTGGGGGAGCTGTAATTTCATTTTGGGTAGATAATGACTTTGGAAGACCCCAGTTTTCCCACCCCCAAGCTTTTTCTGTTCATTTGCATTTTTTCTTCTTTGTAGTCAGAACGTACACACTTTAACCTGTTGTTTCTTTTGCCAAGAATATTCTTCTTTCCACCCACCTCACTCCTAAACTCCTACCCAAGCCTCAAGAGGAGGCTTACCTCCTCTAGGGAACACTTTCAGGTGTTTCATCTGAGCCAGCTGCCCCTCTCCCACACCCATGCACCCTCCAACCTCTGCTCCCATCTAGTAGGTGTGACAAAGGTTTGCTGAGTCCCTGCTCCATGCCAGGAGCTGTGTTTGATGCTGGTTTTGAGTTTAGTAATCCTGCACTTGTTCTCCCCTACTTCTGGCCCTGGGCTCTTGGGTGGCAGTAGTGGCATAATTGAGGAATGCGAATACTGAGGGCTCTCCTAGACTCTTACACCTCCCATGGTTAGAGTGTTTCCTTCTTGTAGGAACCTCTCCACGGTAGGACGGGGGCAAAATCATATCCTACCATGGACCTACAGCACAGGGTCTGGCCTGTATTGGGCACGTAAAAAAAAAACAAACTGATCTTCATTACCAATCTGAATAGTGGCCTCAAAGATTTCATCTTTAAGGAATCTCTGTACCCAACATGGGGCTCAAACTCACAATCCCAAGATCAAGAGTTGCATGCTCCACTGACTGAGCCAGCCAGGTGCCCCAATAACCTTTGCTTTTTAAACAAACTTTTTGTTATGGAATAACTTTAGATTTCCATAAAAGTTGCAAAGATAGTACAGACAGTCCCAATATGCCCCACACCCAGTGTTCCCCATTGTTACTATCCTACAATGCTGTGTTGCATTTGCCAAAATGAACAACTGACATGGATACACCCTTGTAACTGAAGTCCAGACATTAGATCTTTCCGGTTTTGAAGCACTGAAATGTGTAAAGCCCTTTATATTGGGGGCAGTGTTCCTGTAATGCCTATTCTTTGATTCCTGCCCGTTGTCCTGTCTCTCAGTTTCACAAGGACTGCTATGCTGAGGGGCAGGGATGAGCTGGGAGAGGGAATGGGACTGCCAATAGAGTTTTACTGCATTTTTCCAAACCCTCGGGGACTGATAAATGAAAACTAGAATATGAAGAAGCAGTATTCTTAGTTATTCGGTAGCATGTATAACCACGTCAGCCCTATATGAAGTGGCCCTATAACCACTTCAGAGCTGTTCCAATGCGCAAAGCTGGCAAAACCAATACTCAGCTGCTGGAAATGCTTTAAATGCCAAGGTCAGATTGCCAATAGACTCTGCCTGGGTGGATTTAATGCCAGGAAGATATAAAATTGGCATTTCAAGAAGCTACTATGCTAAACTTTAATAACACAAATTCTGTTACCCTTGGAGCCCTGATTAAAACACAGATAAGCAAGGAAACCCCTATTGTTAACTAAGCCCATTGTGGCTATTTATTGCTATCCCTTTCAATTTGTAAGGGCTTGTCTGACTGTGTAATGACATCTGTTCTCTACCTGCTGGGTCTTTGATTTTGCCTTTTCCACATGTTCTGTTAGATCTAAGATACCGGAAGTAACTTCACTAACAACTTACCTACAGTTGTAGAAAATATGAACACTGAAAAAAAAAAAAAAAAACAGCAATAGAAGTGCTTTCAAACCATCCTCTGATGCTCTTCATTTGAGATTCATTTGGTTGTATGTTTGTTAGATCTGCTAATCAGCAAAACCTCTAGGGGGTGGAAATTTTGTCAGGAGGATCTCAGGGGAGGTTGGAGAAAGTTCTGAACAGCCAAGACCCAAGGGCTGAGGGTTCTGGGGACGACAATGCCAGTTGGATTCATAAAAGCAGTCACCATTCCTCCTGTGATAGACACCCTGGGGCACCTGGGAAGGCTGCCTGCTGGTGATAGTAAAATGGAAATCCTGGAGCCAGCCCACTGTCGTCCACACCCAAGAAAGGGCCCCTTAATCTGGCACCTGCAGAGCCTCACAATCAGGACCAGATTCCCTTGGGGCTTATGAGGTGTGGAGACACCCTTGCCAACCCTCTGTCATACTGTAGCAATGACATGACATCTTGTGTAATTCTCTGGACCTCCTTGTGAATCGCAGTTTACCCACAGATAAGGTAACAGCTTGGCTTGAGGTTCCACGGCCACCAAATATGTGGCGTGGTCTGAATTGAGCCCTCTTGTACCTTTGGTTCCCCCCTGCCCCATACCACCGCCCGGCAGCCTGTTTCTTTCCAGACCTCACCTGCTGGCTCCCTCATGGTGCCACACTCTCACCCCTGAGCACTGGCCCACTTCTAATTGCTCTTTGCATCTCTAGTTTTTCTGTCTCTTGCCCCAACACAGGGCATCAAATGTTCGATTATGTTCTTTTTAACTTTTTTTAAAGTTTATTTATTTGGGGGAGGGAGGGGGAGAGAGAGAGAGGGAGACAGAGGATCCAAGCAGGCTCTGTGCTGGTAGCGCAGAGTCCCATGCTGGGGCTCGAACTCACAAACTGCGAGATCATGACCTGAGCCGAAGTCAAGCGCGTAACTGACTGAGCCACTCAGGCACCCCACCCCCCATTATGTTCGTTTTAGTATGCAATTAAATAATTACAGGTTAAGATTCATACTCTCTGTCCTCCCACTTCCGTTGGCATTTGGGTCTAGAGCCCACCCTTTCAAGTGAGAAGGGCAGTGGTGTGTGGATAGTGCCTTGGCCTTTCCCCCTTGTTGATACCAAGGAAACCAGTAGCCCCTGCTAGGATGTGTCCCAACGCCCTGGCTCTGGGGAACTTTGTTACCAGTGGGTGAAATAAAAAAGAAGGTATTCTAAGTTGTTGCAAAAGAAGGGCTCAGTGCGAGCACATTAATCAGTAGTCTGGTGGGAGACAGATGGTGGAGGCAGGACTTGAGGCAGGAGGGAGGAGAAGTGAGGACTGGAGCTTGGAGAGCAGAGGCGCCTAGCCACTGGGTGTTGAAAGAGCCCAGACACCCCTTCCCAGATCCCCCAGAGACGCAGAGCCTGGGGGAGGCCAGAGAGCCAAGGGGGCTTTATTTGGGGGCAGCCAGATAGGCGGTAGGGCTGAAGGAGTCTTCTCATCTCTCCCAGTGGGTCCACTGATCACCAGGCCTGCAGTTCCTGAAATGTGGAGGAAAGCATTTCATCCTGTAATTCAAGTAAGAAGGAAGACTGTATGAAGGGAAGCTGGTTCTGCCAAAGGCAAACTAGACTCATGCTATTGCCCATTGATGTGAATCCTTCCAGGCCTTTCCATGCACGTGCTGTGTGTGTGTGTTTGAACAGTGAGTACATACATTTGGTGTCAAAAATCAAGTTACCAAAAAGCATACAGTGTAAGGGAAGTTGCCTTCCCCCATCCTTCCTACTCCCAGGTGAGGTCCAGCCTTGGAAATGTTTATCAGCGCATTTACCCTTCTCCTTTGGCTAGACTTGAGATGGTTTCTAATGTTTTGTTATTGTTGAAAATATTGTAACAACCTTTATCCAGTTATTTGCACATGTGCATGTCAGTTCTTAGGTAAAATGCCCCAGATGGGCCTGAGGTCTAGGGGTGTGTGCCCAGGAGTGCTGATAGGTGTTACCAGGTGGCTACAACAAGCCCTCAGCAGTGGTGGTATCAACTTTTTAAGTTTTATTTATTTAAGTAATCTCAACATCCCACATGGGGCTTGAACTCACGACCCTGAGATCGAGTCGCATGCTCTTCTGTCTGAGCCAGCCAGGTGCCCTGGTGGTATCTTTTTAAAAAATTTTTGCCCACCTGCTGGGTTGTAAGACATACCAGACTGCCTTTAATTTGCAGTGATGAGTGAAGTTCACACCTGTTCATGTGTCTTCAGGCACAGAGGTCCAGGGCTTGGACTATGGCTTGGAATCCACAGCTTACTAGCTGTGTAACCTTGGCAGATTGGTTAACCTCTCTGGGCCTCAGTTTCCATATCTGCTCAGTGGGACTAATAAGAACAACCCCCCCATCTTTTAGGGTTGCTGCCAGTTCTTTGATTCTCATGAAATCAACAGCTTAAAATAGTGCTGGTTTGGGCTGGGAGTCTCTTCAGAGCCCCTGTGTTTCCTTTTCTGTGATGGATGTTAATGTCCCTGCCACCCACCTGGGGTTCCACTTCCACCATGAACTCTAGCTGAATGCTTTCTCTGCCTGGTGCCTCCCTTCCTCCTCACAGGGGAAGTGGTGGGTTGGGACTGGAGCTTATGTGCCAGGAGCGGTAATACTGGGAGGTAACATGGTGGCACGGATAGTAGAGAGGATGGGTATCCCCAGGTGTGGGGAAGGGAGCCTGCGGCCCTCGGGCAGCCTCCAGTCCATCCTGTAAATGTCAGAGCTGCTTGGTTGGGGCTTTATTTCTCAGTGTTTTTGTCTTTAGAAGTGTGATAATGGCACCATATGGACATGGGCCTGATTCACATTCTCTTAAAATAATTATACATGTTTATTTTAGGAGAGAAATTTCTGAAATCCAGAATATTGTTTTTGCTCTAAGAAATTACCCTGCACAAATACCTTTTGGGGGGATGGTTGCTGCCCTCCAAACCCAAGAGAAACACAGTGTCCTGTAGTAAACGTGATTCACTGAATGCATTTGCCTTTTAGTTACTTCACGGTGGTTCTTAACTTGCCAGTAGATCTGGTTGTACAAGCCCATTTGTACACTGGTTGCCTGAAAACTTGCCCATGATTTCCCCAGTGCCACAGTGGATATCCAGCTTATTTACTTAATTTTTGAGAGAGAGTGAACACACAAGGGGAAAGGAGGGTGGGTACAGAAGATCTGAAGTGGGCTCTTTGCTGAGAGCCGAGAGCCCAATGCAGGTCTCAAACTCATAAACCATGAGATCATGACCTGAGCCTAAGTTGGATGCTTAACCAACTGAGCCACCCAGGCACCCCTGGATATCCAGTTTAAAAGCCAACTGAAAACACAGTGTGACACACCCCTCAGTGACCATGAATCCAGGCCTGGCTGTTTCTCTGCCAGGACACCCTTTGAGGGATGGTGACAGGGGTGGAGGTCAGGACAAAATGGTAAAATGTGTGTGCATGAGACACACTCCTGCTTTTTTTTTTTTTTTTAATTTTTAAAAATGTTTTATTTATTTTTGAGACAGAGCATGAGTGGGGGAGGGGCAGAGAGAGAGGGAGACAGAATCTGAAGCAGGCTCCAGGCTCCAAGCTGTCAGCACAGAGCCTGATGTGGGGCTCGAACCCACGAACTGTGAGACCATGACCTGAGCCGAAGTCAGACACTCAACCAACTGAACCACCCAGGCACCCCCACACTCCTGCCTTTCAAAGGTTGGCCATGAGTGCTGAGCATGGACAAGGCTCAGTAAAGGTGACAGGGCCGTTCCACAGAGGCAGACCTACTGGACGCTGGCAGCTCCTCAGGTAGAGGACACCTGGGGCGGGGGCCGTCCAGTGGAGGCTCACAGTGGAATGGCACACATCCATGCCATCGAGCAGAAAATAAACAGAAAACCCTTGGCAATTTGCCACTTTGAAAGGTGTTGTCCCATACAGAGGGAATTGCACGCGAGCTAAAAGTGAGAGGTTTCCTCCGTTCTTATGAATAAAAGTGAAACAAAAAAGTGTTTTTGTTTTCAAGTAAACTCTACCCCCTGACGTGGGGCTCAAACTCATGACCCCGAGATCAAAGAGTCACATGCTCTGCCCACTGAGCCAGCCAGGCGCCCTGAAATCACTTGTTTCAAGGCTGGAGGGCAGTTTCTGTAGTTCTCCAGTCATGGGGAACAGTGTTTCGGCCACTAAAGGGACAAGACTCCAAATACCTGACCAGCTAGCTTGTGAATAATCTGAGATTCCTGTTTGTCGGCCCCTTCACTGTGTGCTTTTGGAATCTTTTAGAATCAGAGGGAGTCTGAAGAAAGGAAAGAAGGGACAAAACTTAAGCCTCCTTTCAATAAAAAGAGAAAACTCAGGTGAAGATATTAAAACAGACTCAACATGAGTTCGGTAAGAAATAAAGTCAGGAAGCACCTGGCTGGCTTAGTTGGTAGAGCATGCGACTCTTGATCTCAGGGTTGTGAGTTCAGGTGTGGAGCCTACTTAAAAAAAATAAGTCAGAACAGGTTCATTCCTTCCTTATTGGTCATTACTGATGGGTGGGGCATGTGTGTGTGTGGATCGACTTCGTCTATGTGGCCAGTGTGGGACATTGGGTGGGGACACAGGAGATGGAGATGGGCCGGTGCAGGTGGTATCTGAATTGACACTCACCTCTGTGACCTGCCTCTGTGACCTCCCTCAAAGATGGGAGGGATGCCAGGGTTCAAATTCATAGAGTGTCCAGTAGTTTGGGGCAACCGAAAAAACCTGATAAAATGTATTGGGACTAATGTGATATCATGAAAAAGTGAAAGTTTGAGGAATCACTGATCTGGAATATCTCATATAATCAGACTTCTTCAGAACTACCTTAACACTTGGTTGAGAAGACCATATTTTGGAGAAAGAAATGGAGCTTCATTTTGGAGGATAGATGTGTAGGTGTGGATGTGTGTCTCTTGTGTGGAAATTTCCTCCACAATATTCTTTTTTATTTAATGTTTACTTTTTATTTATTTTGAGAGCAAGAGCGAGCGAGTGCGGGCGGGCGCAAGCAGGGGAGGGGCAGACAGGGAGAAAGAGAATCACAAGCAGGCTCCACGCTGTCAGTACAGAACCAGACAAGGGGCTCAATCTCACAAACTGTGAGATCATGACCTGAGCCTAAATCAAGAGTCAGACGCTTAACCAACTGAGCACCTAGGTGCCCCCACAATATTCTTGTAGTTGAGTTTCTCTGTTGGGAAATGGGATGAACCATTAATTTTTGTTTATGGTATGAAATAGGATCCAGCTTTTTCTTTTCCTGTAGATGGGTATCTGTAATGTCCAGCACCATTTTTGGAAACCTCTCTTTCTCAGTGAAGTGTAATACTACTTTGCTATATCTGGTGTTCATCTATGAATAGGTCTGTTTCTGGGCTCTCTTTCGGGTCACATTGACCTGTTTTCCTGTCCTGTGCCCGTGCCTTGATGACCATGGAAAATGGCAGGACTTGGGGCAACTGGGTGGCTCAGAGCCTGGAGCCCACTTCAGACTGTGTGTGTGTCTCTCTCTCTGCCCCTCTCCCACTCACACTCTGTGTCTCGCACTCAAAAATAAACATTATAAAAAGAAGAAAGGAAGGAAGAAAATGGCAGGACTTGCTCTCTGGCAGACTCCGGTAGAGTACATGCTTCCTTTATGCTCTTTAAGAGGGTCCAAGTGTCCTCACTAGTTTTTAAGCTTTTTTTTTTTTTTTTAATATTTATTTTTGAGAGAGAGCAGCAAGAGCACGAGCAGGGGAGTGGCAGAGAGAAAGGGGGACAGAGGATCTGAAGTGGGCTGTCAGCACAGAGCTCAACACGGGGCTCAAACTCATGAACTGAAAGATCATGACCTGAGCTGAAGTCAGACCCTCAACCTACTGAGCCACCCAGGAGCTCCTTGTCTTCACTATTTGACCTTTGACATGATGGGGCTCAGGGTGTACTACCCTAAAATATGTCACCATATTAAATATCTTAAGCTGGAGGAATTTGAGAAAATGGCAGAAGGAGGAAGGTCACTCTGACCTCCCCCTTTGCCTTTATTCCCTGAAACAGGTCATTAAATTCCCATGTGAAAGGTGCCCTTCTGTACCAGGAGAATGGAAATTCTTACCACCAGAGACCAGGAATTTGGGGCAAAGAATTCTGTGTAAACAAACCTTGTTAAACCTACCCCACCTTCCTAATTATTTCTTCACCATGGTCTGCCCCTAGCCCGAACCCCTCTGCCTTGTCAGTTCTTCACAAATAAATGGTTTCTTTGTCTAAAACGTAGAAAAGCTCCCTGCTCCGCTGCTTCTTTGGGTCTTCATTCTTCTGTGAAGGCTCCCAGGTACATGTAAGCATTCAATAAAATTTGTGTGCTTTTCTCCTGCTAATCTGTTTTTGCCAGTTTAATTTTTAGACCCAGCCAGGGACCCCAAGAGGGTTGAGAAAACTTTTCCCTCCCCTACAGACACTTCTAGGAGAAGTTTTAAAATTACATCTCTCTTGCTGGCTCCCTGGCTTGCATATGGGTGCACACACACACACACACACACACACCTCAACACATCTTCCTCGATTTTTATTTGAATTGGATTTAATTTAAAAATTACTTTGGGGCATCTGGATAGCTCAGTCGGTTAGGCATCTGACTCTTGATCTTCACTCAGGTCTTGATCTCAGGGTCATGAGTTTAAGCCCCACACTGGGCTCTGTGCTGGGTGTGAAGCCTGCTTAATTAAAAAAAAAAAAATAGGGGTGCCTATGGCCTGGGTGGCTTAGTAGGTTGAGCATCCAACTCTTGGCTTTGGCCCAGGTCATGATCTCCTGGTTCGTGGGATCAAGCCCCACTTTGGGCTCTGCGCTGACAGCACTGAGCCTGCTTGGGATTCTCTCCACCCCTCCCTCTGCCCCTTCCCCGCTTGCATGTGTGTGTGCACTCTCAAAATAAATACAACTTTGAAAATAATAAAAATTACTTTGAGGAGAATTCATATGTTTATAATATCTTCCAGTCCTGATCTTGGTGTATCTCTCCATTTATTAAGGTATTCCTTATTGTCCCTCAAAGTTGTATACTATTCTTGTAAAGGTGTTTCAGATCTTTGAATTTATTCTTACTTTGTGTTGTTACACTGTTGTAGAAGTGTATATTTTCCATTCTAATCTTTATGCCTTCTTGCCTTGCCTTCCCCAGCTGGCTGGGATTTCTGGAAGTGCTGAATGAAAGTGGTGATATGGAGGTTCATTCCTGATCTCAAAAAGAATGTTTTCTAAGTCTGACCATTGAACATGATGTTCACTGTGGGTTTTTTCATCTTTATAGGTATCTTAACAGATATCTATAAAATCTATCTATAACAGGTACCTATAAAATTAACAGATAAGGAAGTTCCCTGATGTCCCTTAGTCTTCATGGAATGTTAAAATTGCGAATGGATGTTAAATTTTGTCAAATGCTTTCTCTGCATCTATTGAGATAAACAGATTGAGGGAACCATAGGCAGTACATTTTATTAACTAAATTTTCTAACGTTAAATGATTTTGTATTCTTGTGATAAAGTCAACCTAATTGTATTTTATTATCCTTTTAAAATAGTATTTGATTCTGTTTGGTAGTATGATTTAGGATGTTTGCATTTTGGCTTATGAGAAGAAAATTATAGTGAATTTTATTCTTTCACTGCCCTGGTCAAGGTTTAGTATCAAGTTAAGCTAGCTGTATTCACTTTGATTTCACTAATGTTAATCAGATCTGAATTCAGGTTTGCTCTTTTCTTCCTGAGTCCTATTTTTCAGTTGTATTTCTTCCAGGAATTTATGTGTGTGGTTTGCATTTTCAAATATATTAAATTGATCACAACATCCATAAATCTCACTCAAAGAAAGTGATATTCCATTTCTATTTCTGCCAGGTTATTGCTTTGATCTGATCTCTCCCCCACTCCCCACCTTCCCTCCAATCATTGGAACAAAGCTTTATCAGTTTTATTAGTCTTTCTGAGAACAAACTTTTGGCTTCATTGAACCTTGTATATCCATGTTTTTCTTGTCTGTTGCATTGAATTTTTTACTATTTCTATATATTTTCTTTAGGTTTCTCTGTCAGTTTTCTAACATCTGAAAGATGGGTGTTTAGTTCATTAATTCCACCTGTCTTATTTTCTAATCTACCTTCTAGAAGATTTTATGTTTCCTTGTAAATACTAGGAAGTACTTACTGTTTAATTCAAAATATCTTCTAATTTTCATTGTCCTTAGACCCATGGGTGTAAAGAAATATGTTCCTTTTTTTCTCTTTGGATTATACTTTTAAAAAAATCAGTATAATTGACATACAATAAATATCTTAGTGGCTTCAAGTGTAAATCATATGGACTGGATAATTTTATATATTATAAAATGATCCCCACCATAAATCTAGCTATCCTCTGTCCCCATACAAAGTTATTACAGAATTACTGACTATATTCTCTATCTGTACATTACATCCCCATGACATCTTTATTTTCTAAATGGAAGTTCCTACCTCTTAATCCCCTTGACCTGTTTTGCCCATTCCCCCAATGCCTGCCCCCTCTGGTAACCAACCATTTGTTTTCTGGATCTGTGAGTCTGTTTTTGTTTTTTCTTTAGATATAAGTGAGATTGTATGGTATTGGTCTTTCTCTGTCCGACTTATTTCACCTAGTGTAGTACTGTTGATGTTGATCCATGTAAGATTTCATGGTGAGATGGTAAGATTTCATTCTTTTTATGGCTGTGTAGTATTCCGTTGTGTATATACACCACATCTTCTTTATCCATTCATCTATCGATGGACACTTGGGCTGCTTCCATTGCTTCCCTTTTCTCCACATCCTCACCAACACTTGTTAATTTTTTGTCTTGTTGATAATAGCCAGTCTGACAGGTGTGAGGTGATAGCTCCTTACAGTTTTGATTTGTATTTCCCTGATGATGAGTGAGTGATGTTGAGTAGCTTTTCACGTGTCTGGTGGCCATTTGTATGTCTTCTGTTGAAGAATGTCTATTAACGTCCTCTGCCCATTTTTTTAAGTAGGCTTCATAGTCAGCATGGGACTCAAACTCATGACCCTGAGATGAAGAGTTGCATGCTCCACCGACTGAGCCAGCCAAGTGCCCTCTTTGCCCATTTTTAAAAAAATTTTTTATATGTTTATTTCTTTTTTGAGAGAGAGACAGAGTGACAGAGCATGAGTAGGGGAGGGACAGAGAGAGAGAGGTACAGAACCTGAAGCAGGCCAGGCTCTGAGCTGTCAGCACAGAGCCTGATGCAGGGCTCAAACTTACAATGAGATGACCTGAGCTGAAGTCGGATGTTTAACTGACTGAGCCACCAAGGCGCCCCCCTCTCCTGCCCATTTTTAATCAGGTTGTTTATTTTTAAGTTGTGTAAGTCCTTTATATATTTTGGTTATTAACCCTTTATCAGATGTATGATTTGTAGATATCTTCTCCCATTGCCTGGGTGGCCTTTTGTTGATGGTTTCCTTTGCTGTGGAAAAGCTTTCCAGTTTGATGTAATCCTATTTGTTTATTTTAGCTTTTATTGCCCTTGCCTAAGGAGACTGGTCCAAAATACATTTTGCTAAGAATGATGTTAAAAAGCTTACTGCCCCTGGTTTCTTCGAGGAGTTTGTTGTTTTCTGGTCTTACATTCAAGTCTTTAATCCATTTTGAATTTATTTTTGTGTATGATGTAAGACAGTGATCCAGTTTCATTTTTGTGCATGTAGCTGCCTGCAGTTTTCCCAAAGACCATTTATTGTATATTCTTGCCTCCCTTGTCACAAATTAATTGACTGTGTGTGTGAGGTTTTTTTCTGGGCTCTTGATTCATTCCATTGATGTATGTGTCTGTTTTTATTTATTTATTTTTTGTATTTTTTAATCTATATTTTTTAATTTAATCTTTTTAATGTTCATATTTGAGAGAGAGAATGTGAGCAGGGGAGGGTCAGGGAGAGAGGGAGATACAGAATCTGAAGCAGGCTCCAGGCTCTGAGCTGTCAGCACAGAGCCCAGCGTGGGGCTCGAACTCATGAACTGCGATATCACACCTGAACTGAAGTTGGAAGCTGAACCGACTGAGCCACCCAGGCACCCCTGTGTGTCTGTTTTTGTGCCAGTACCATACTGTTTTGATTACTGTTCATTTGTAGTATAGTTTGAAATTAAGGACTATGATACCTCCAACTTTGTTCTTCTTTTTCAAGATTGCTTTGGCTGTTCGGGATCTTTTGTGGTTTTATACAAATTTTAGGATTCTTTGTTCTAGTTCTCTGAAAAATGCCGTTGGTATTTTGTTTGGGATTGCATTGAATCTATGGATTGCTTTGGGTAGTATGAGCATTTTAACAATATTCTTCCAGTCCATGAGCACAGAATATCTTTCCATTTATTTGTGTAGAAAGTAGTACATTTCTGAATTTCTAAGCGTATGAAAATTTTCTCTTGTGGTATTTCTTATTGATATCTAAATTTAGTGTTTTGTGGTCAGAGAATATATTGTGTTTTCAATCCTTGGAAGTTGGTTGAGACTTGTGTGTTTGGCTTTTCTGAATGTTTGTGTGCTTTAAATGAATGTGGATTCTGAAGTTCTTAGATACAGTTTTCTCCATGTCTTTTATGTCTAGTTGGTCCATCACATCATGCACATCTTCTGTGTCTATTCATTTGTGTTTGTCTGCTCTGCCAGTCACTGAAAAGAATAAAATAGGAGTATATTTATACTATATATGCTGTATATTAAGTATACTATACATATGTAATAAGTATACCATGTTTATGCTTTATATAATAATCAGTAATCCTACTGTGATTAAAGATTTATCTGTTTCTCCTTACGGTTCTATCAATGTTTGATTTATATATTTTGAGGCTATGTTATTAAGTAGTCAGATTTACACTTTTTTTTAATTTTTATTTTTTTAATTTACATCCAAGTTAGTTGGCATATAGTGCAACAATGATTTCAGGTTTTACTGCTTTATTTTTTTTTAAAGTAATCTCTACACCCAACACAGGGCTGGATCCCACAACCCTAAGATCAAGAGTTGCATGCTCTACAGACTGAGTCAGCCAGGTGCCCTGTCCTTTTGCTGTTTTAGCTACTTTATTGTGAATCACATGCATATAATAAATACACAAAACAGGGGCACATGGGTGGCTTAAGCACCTGACTTCGCTCAGGTCATTATCTCACAGTTCATGGGTTCGAGCCCCGTGTCAGGCTTTGTGCTGGCAGTTCGGAGCCTTGAGCCTGCTTTGGATTCTGTGTCTTCCTTTCTCTGCCCCTCACCCATTCATGCTCTGTCTCTCTGTCTCCCTCTCTCTCTGTCTCTCTCTAAACATTAAAAAAAATTTTTTTTAATACATAAAACAAATATATTGTTAGCAAATAATTATAAACTGTATGTCTGTGTTGCTATCACCCAGGTTCTAGCTTCATCTTTCAACCATTCTGGGTCCTTACGTTTAAGATATGTCTCTTGTAGGGGCGCCTGGGTGGCTCGGTCAGTTAAGCGTCTGACTTCAGCTCGGGTCATGATCTCACAGTTTGTGAGTTCGAGCCCCACGTCAGGCTCTGTGCTGACAGCTCTGAGCCTGGAGCCTGCCTCGGATTCTGAGTCTCTCTCTGTCTCTCTCTTTCTCTGCCCCTCCCCCACTTGCACTCTCTTTCAAAATAAATAAATAACTTAAAAAAATATATATGTCTCTTGTAAATTGCATCTTAGATGAATTTTGTCTTCTATCCAGTCTGACACCTTAAACTACCATTTAGCTTGATGTGGGGCTTGATCCTACAACTGAGATTATGACTTAAGCTGAAATCAAGAGTCGGATGCTCAGCCGACTGAGCCACCCAGGTGCACCTACTGTCCTATCTTTTTAAAGCTGTACAAAACGACACTGCTGTTCTTTTACTCACCTATTTACCATCTTCTTTATTCACCATTCCTTTTTTTAGACTCTGACGTTTAGGTAGTATTGTTTTTCTTCTGTCTGAAGCACACACATCCTTGTACTTCCTTTAGTGGTATTTTGCTGAAGTCAACCTTTATAGTTTTCTGATAATGTCATTCCGGAATTCTTGAAAGATATTTTCACTGGATATAGAACTCTGGAATAGCCAGATATTATCTTTCAGGACCTTAAAGTTACCTTTCCTGACTACCCTCTGGATTCTGTTATTTTACTTGGGAAGTTGTTCTGTTGAAAGGTAGTTTTCCCTCTCCTTCTGGATACTTCTAAGACCTTTATTTCCTTTTCTTTGGTGTTCTGCAGGTGCTCTGCCCCATTTTTCTCCCACTTTACCTTCTATAAATCTAAATATTTTTCTGAGCTTTTACTGTCCTTTTCAAGAAATCAAGCCACATCAATATTGTAAGCGTTTTCCCCTATATTTTCTTCTAGGAGTTTTATAGTTTCCATTCATACATTTAGGTCTTTGATCCATCCTGAGTTAATTTTTTTCACTGTTGTTTTGAGAGGCAGCAAGTAGGGGAGGTGTGTGTGGGGGGGTGGTGACAGAAGATTTGACGTGGGCCCCATGCTGACAGCAGGGAGCCCAATGCAGGGCTTAAACTCGAGAACCATAAGATCATGACCCAAGCCAAAGACACTTAACCGACTATGCCACCCAGGCATCTATTTTTTGAGTCAGTTTTTGTATGCGGTGTTAAATAAGGGTCTAACTTCATTCTTTTGCATGTGAGTATCTAGTTTTCCCAGAACCACTTGTTGAAAAAACTGCCCTTTCCCTAATGAATCATAGCACCCTTGTTTAAAATCATTTGACACTACACAAGGGTTTATTTCTGGACTCATGTAATTTTTTTTTTTAATTTTTATTCATTTTGAGACAGAGCATGAGCAGAGGAGGGGCAGAGAGAGGGAGATATAGAATCTAAAGCAGGCTCCAGGCTCTGAGCTGTTAGCATAGAGCCTGACATGGGACTTGAACCCACAAACCATGAGATCATGACCTAAGCTGAAGTCAGAAGCTTAACTGACCGAGCCACCTAGGTGCCCCGAGGTATTAGTATTCTTTAGGTATAATATTAAAGAATTAGATCTTCCAGTTCTGGCCCCCCCCACCCTATTCCTCAAAACACATACCTCCTGAACATGCCTCCTTGACGTATTTTGTTCCCTCCATAACCCACTACTTTGTCTTGATTCATTGACAGGTTGTGACATTTTTCTCTCGTCCCAGCTGTGTGGACAGTGCCACACGCCCTCCGAACAACAACGGCTCTTGCATGCATATTTCAGTGTCTCTTTTGTCAGAGAGCCCAGCAGAGCCGCGGTTCTTCCGGTGCCAGCCCTGAGCTGAGCGAGGAGTGCCCTGCCGAGATGGTGAAGATGACAAAATCCAAAACTTTCCAAGCTTATCTGCCAAACTGTCACCGAACGTACAGCTGTGTCCACTGCAGAGCCCACCTGGCCAATCATGATGAGCTGATCTCTAAGGCAAGTGGTTTGTGCCCAGAAAATGATGAGATCCCCCTGAGGATGATCAGACCTAATTCGTAGACAAACATTTAACCATTGTGTGACTTTGAGGGTCTGTTGTGTCCGGGAAGTGTAGAGACTCCTGGGCAGCATTGATGAAAGTTTCGTGCATGGTGGAGTGTGACTGCACTGTGAAGTTGGTGTGCTTAGTGTGTTGGTCGTGGTGTTTGTGCAGTGGGTGGGTTTTGGAGGGATAGAAAATCACAAAAAGCAAGAGGAGTAGGTTAGTTTGTCAGAGCAGTAAAGTTAATGTAAAACCAAAACACATCAAAGGAACAAAGGAAGTCTAGCAAATCTGTGGGAAGAGTTTAATAATAAGGGAATTAAGAAATTTTAAAAACTCAGAATGCTTAAGGAGAAAACTAGCCTATCATAGAGGAATGGGGGAAAGAGGATCTTTTTTTTTTTTTTTTTTATGTTTTATTTATTTTGAGAGCGAGAATGCCAAGCAGGTTCTGTGATGTAAGTGCAGATCATGCTGTAAGTGCTATCGTGCTATAAGCACAGATTACGCAAAACTGTGAGATCATGACCTAAGCCGAAATCAAGAGTTGCACGTTTAACCAACTGAGCCACCCGGGCACCCTGAAGAGAGGATCTTTTAGAAAAATCGTCAGGATGGACACTCTGAACAGGGCCATGGCAGCTGCCCTGGGCACTCTGTGTAGGACCAGGAGCAGCCTAGTAGATGAGAAAAGAACAGCCCAATTCCTTATTATTAAGTTGGACCCTTTTTTAGCAGCGTTTGAGGTCTATACTCAACCACTTGTGAACACGTAAAACGATTCAAATGTAGTAGGTGGGAAGTTGTGACCGTTCTCTCCTGCCCATCCTTGCAGGTCACCACCACCTCCCCCCATCCTCACAGGTTTGCCTTCTTGGGCTACGTGAACCTCATGCTCCTTCAAAAACAAAGTCAGGAAGGAAGTTGGGCCTTTCAGGAATCCCTGCTTAAGCTTCGCACTTTAGTCAGTAGGAAGATTGCTTGCCTACTTGTGTTTTAGCTAGGTGATAATGAACGGTTGTCTCATTTCTGTTTATCATCTAAAATAAACACCGTGAAACGAGGCAGAGAGTTCCTGTGCTCTCGCTGCTGTGGCTCCTTTGTCCATTCAGAAGATTCAAGTCAGAAATGCGAGGGCCTCGGTTCCTGGTTTCTTGGGTGCCTTCCAAGGCAGGCTCCGTGTGTGTCACAGTGTCTGAGTTTGTGGAAGGCAGAGCCACTCTGTGACCGCCAGATGGGGCTGTGTGGCTTGGTGACCTCCCTGAGCCATGCCATCTCAGAGGGCATAGGTGTTTGTTGGCATCATCATGGTGTTGGTTCTGAAGCATGCTGGAGGCCCCATCATGGGGTGGGCCAAAAGGAATTTGGGATGCTTCTTTCAACGAGCCCGAAAGACTGTTTTTTTAATTACATTGAAAGTAGAGACCTGCTAGGTGGAAACAGCCGTGACCTTAACTGAGTATCTCAGGATGAAAGTCATGCTGAGAACCTAAATGCACCAAGCACACGATCTGCCAAGAGGCATCAGACCTTGCATTTCAGCTGGTGATACAGGAAACTGCTGCTTTTCCTTCCATACATTGTTAGTCCGTAAGTTACCATGTAGAGCAGAATCCAGTTCATATGAGGACAGAGGTATTGTCTTGACAGGTGTTCACGAGCCTCTGGGGCCATCTTTGTCACTAGTAAGCAATGCCTTGGTCCAGGGGAACTATTCCTGGTACAGGCAGGTCTAGTTGTTAGAAGGCTCTGATTTTATCTGTGGCCCACATCTGGCACACCACCTGTTTTCTGTGAAGTATTATTGGATCACAGCCACATTCGTCTATTTATGTATCACGCCAGAGTAGTTGCAACAGAGGCCGCGTGGCCCCCAAAGCCTAAAATATTTATCAGCTGGCCTCGTTTACGGAAGTTTGTAGGCCCGCACTCTAGTCTGACTTCTATCTAAACCCGAACCTCAGATCTGACCATATCACTGATCCAAACCCTGTTTAAACAAGTAAGGATTTGCAGAGTAGGTGAGAGAATTAGGAAAATTGGTCTACCGAATTGAAGGCTGATAAGGATGTGCAGGAAAACCTATGAGATGATTATTTGTTAAATTGGCCATGATGTAATATTCCTTATTCTAGAAAACCACTTGAAAACTCTTCTTAATCTGAAAGCTGTATATTTCTTTTTTTTTTTTTTTAAGTTTATTTATTTTGGGAGAGAGAGCACACATGTGAGCGAGTAGGGGAGGGACAGAGAAAGGGGGAGAGAGAATCCCAAATAGGCTTCGTGCTATCAACGCACAGCACCACCCCCTCTCCCCGTCCCCCATGCAGGGCTCAAACTCACAAACTGTGAGATCATGACCTGTGTCAAAACCAAGAGTCAGTTGCCCAACGGACTCAGCCACCCAGGCGCCCCTAAAAGCTATATAACTCAGTCCAAACACTGGTAGCCTCAAGCTAGGTTATACCACAGTAACAAAAAGCCCCCAAGTCACAGTGGCTTACCACAAAGGTCTTGCTCCAGTGAAATGTCTGTCCAGGGTCTGGGAGCACTGTGACTCCTGGGTCCTGTGTGGGGTCCAGAGCCCCGGAGGCCTGTGGTAGCCGTTCCTCAGCTTGGCCCTCTACTCACGTTGAGGCCATGACCTGAAAAAGTGTCTCCACCTTTATTCCAAAATGCAAAACTCACCATCCCTTTTCATCTTACCACAACAGACATGTGACAGCTTTTTCTTCTTTGCAGTCTTTTCAGGGAAGTCAGGGACGAGCCTACCTCTTCAATTCTGTGTGAGTACCACTGCCGTTGGCCTGTGGACCTGCTGTGTTCATGGTCACATTACATTTATTGCTTCTGTACATCCGTGCAAACAATAACTCAAAGGCTAGAATGACCAGAGGGTTTTTGAAAAATTTTTATTTTCATTTAAAAAAAATTTTTTAATGTTAATTTTGAAAGAGAGTGCAAGTGAGGGAGGGGTGGAAAGAGAGGGAAACACAGAATCTGAGGCAGGCTCC
Organism: Panthera onca; assembly: GCF_046562875.1. Taxonomy (NCBI): domain Eukaryota; kingdom Metazoa; phylum Chordata; class Mammalia; order Carnivora; family Felidae; genus Panthera; species Panthera onca. Next base: position 28,917,579 of record NC_138350.1, on the reverse strand, counting down.
AGGCTCTGAGCTGTCAGCACAGAGCCTAACGCAAGGGCTTGAACTCACAAACTGGGAGATCATGACCTGAGCCGAAGTCGGATGCTTAACCAACTGAGCCACCCAGGCTCCCCTTTTTATTTTTTTTATTTTGAGAGCAAGAGGGTGCGTACGAGCCAGGGAGAGGGAGAGAAGAGAGAATCTTAAGCAGGCCCTACACTCAGCACGGAGCCTGTCATGGGGCTCGATCCCACAACCTTGGGATCATGACCTGAGCTAAAACCGAAAGTTGGACGCTTAACCAACTGAGCCACTCAAGCACCCCAGGTCAAGTGTTTTTAAGTGATCTTAAAGAATTGTACCCTCCAGTCAGAGTTTCAGGGAAGAGTGTGCTCTTACCTGAGGAACTAGCTCCCACATGGGGTGTGGTCTGTGCCCCATTTGTGGTGGGTTTGAATTTTACTGCGCTATGCACCACAGAACTGTCACCTCCCTAGGAACCTGGCCCATCTTGGAATTCTCCTGGGGAAATGAACAGTTGTTCCTTCTCATACAAGGTGGTGGTGGGCAGGGGGCGGGAAGGTGGGGCATTAAGAAGAAACACTGGTGCCTTTGGTAACCAGCTAGCTGGAGAAATAACCACCTAAGGCGGGAGCCAGGGGAAATGCTCTGGTCTCCAGCGATTTCCTGCCTCCTCCCCTGTAGGGTGAACGTGGGCTGTGGCCCCGCTGAGGAGAGGGTCCTTCTTACTGGCCTGCATGCGGTCGCAGACATCTACTGTGAAAACTGCAAAACCACGCTTGGATGGAAATATGTAAGTAACTGTCTATTCCAACCTCTTGGACACTGCACAGATTACCAGATAAAACACATTACTAACAGACACAAAATTCGCGAAGGAGTAAGCCCTCCCCCTGGAAGTGTCAATCCATGTTTTAAGATAGAAATTCTGAGCCAACTAAAGATAGATGTAATCACATAGGCACACCTGCGCTCCCAGGGCAGGGGTGACAGCCATGCCTCACAGTCCCACCCTGCAGACCTAGGCCCCTGAGGGGCCCCTGGAATGAGGGGAGGGTCCCACCTGTCTGGGGGACGCTCGCCGACTGGCCAGGCCTGCGGTGGCTGCTGACATTACTTAGCAGTAGCGATGGCAAGCAGAACCGTCTGTGGTGCTCAGAAGTTTCCGCCGCGCCCACTGAGGCCTGGCCTCCCCCTGCCCATCAGAGGTTTGGCCTGTGGGCAGCTTCTGCTCCCCCACACTCCCTGCTCCCGTTTTCCCCACCCCTCCTGTCAACTCCCAGATTTGTCCCTCTGGCCTGCACACCTGGTGCCCCCTGGCCATTGAGTGCACGTCCACCCTGGGCTCTGGCATCTGAGAGGCGTGTCTGGGTGTGGCTGGCACCTGCCTTCATGACGTGCTCTTCTGCAGCGATTCTGGTCATCTTGGTCAGGGCCAGCTGCTCTCCCTCTTTCTGTAATTCCTGATTGTTCCTATTCTCTGCATTCCCCATCACACATGGAGATGGGCTTGGTGAGGCCTGCACACACCCCCAGCCCGTTCCGCTCCACCCTCACTGCCCACCCAAGGGCCTTCTCTTCTTCCAACGTCTTGAATGACCTCCAGGGCACTTGGCATAGTTGCCTTCGCTTGCCACTTATCCGCAGTCCCTGCAAGGAGGCTCTGGCTCCTCAGCCTCCCAGACTGCCTCGCACGTGGTAGAGGCTCGGTAGCAAATTTGAATTAGCCTTTCCCTGTGAGTTTATCAGCAACTTCACAACGAGTAGGAGTGGCCTGTCCTGTCCTAGGTGTGCTTGTCACCGAGACAGACCCTGCCCCCCCCCCCCCCCCCCGCCCCGGCCCTGGTCAGTACTGCACACAGATCACCTGGGGAGATTTAATACCATCCACTTATTTTCTTTACCAAGCATGCAGTGAAGCCAAAGTGAAATCGATTCTGTCCTGACACCTTCTTTCTACTTTTTTTTTTCTTTTTCAAGGAACATGCCTTTGAGAGCAGTCAGAAATATAAGGAAGGAAAATTTATTATTGAGCTTGCCCACATGATCAAAGACAATGGTTGGGAGTAAAGTGAAAACTTTGTTCTCTTCTGAATCCTATTTTGTGAAACTGTAAATGTAACGGAAACCTAGGAGCATCCTGGATGACAGTATTTCTTGAACTTTGAACCTTGTAGGCTGGCCTCTCCCAGCTGTTCTGGTGGTAAGGTGTCCCCTCAGCCTCTGTCCTGTTCATGTACATGGCTGTTTCCGAAATGTTTCAATGACCTTTTCTTCTCAAGTTCCAGAGAAAGAATTAACCAACTGATGACTTATCCGTCTAGTTAATACCTTCTTTTAACCTATGCCTTTACGATAGAGTTTGGTTGTGCTCTTTCACGTTTGATAGAAAACCAAACTGAATTTCTGCGGACTACAGGGTTAGGGTCTTTTTAGAGAGCAAGTTCATTCCTCTCTTTTGGAATGAGGGTACTATAGCCCACTTTTTTCCCCTAATTCGTGAAACTACAAATGGACTGTTCCTCTTGCAGATGAACTGTTAAGGCATAGTGCTCATTTAAGAATCTTCCAGAAGCAGCCAATGAATCTATATGCCAAGGGACCTTTTTTTTTTTTTTTAAGCCTTGCTCAAAAACAGAAGACACCACTGATTACATTTTAGATAAGCCATAAATAGAGAAATATGCCTAATGGAACATCTTGTTTATTTAAGCCAACAGCTTCCCTATCTAGAAAGCAAGCATTAGCAAAGGGGTCTGCAGGGGCACGCTATTTAGGCTGCAGTCCGGCAGGGCCCTGGCGGTGGGGCTTCTGCATCAGTTGCTGAGGGTGGGTGGTCCACAGAGTTAGAGTTTAACGCACTGGACCGAGTAAAATCGGATTTCCTTTTCTATTCTGATGTACTTGAAGAAAAAGAATTACTTTTGCATATGAAAGAGGCCAGAATGAGCAGGATAAACTTCCAAACTTGAGATTTGGGAGATTGTTTTAACATTTTTTTCAGGAAAGGTTAAAGTTCTAAGACCTATTTAAACTTTGTAAATGAATATGGGTCTCTTGTGCCCCACTAGTTCTGTCCCTTGAACTGATACAGAAGGGATCTGGGTGGTCTTCTAAGTCCTGTGTCTCAACCATCCACCTGTGCCTCTGCAGGGAGAGGGCACTGTGCAGAATTTTGGCCAATGTTCAGAGCATGGAGGTCAAAAATCATTCCCAAATAAGTTCTGTTTTTCAGTGTTTGAGCCTGACTCCAGCTGCTAGGCCTGGCCAGCAGCTCCAGGGGTCTGGTGGGGCCTCCAGTGTAGCTGGAGACCCCTGAGCCCCCATTGCTGGGGGTGGGGGCAGGAAGAGAGGGCCCAGGGAGGCAGGGAGAGAGAAGGGCAGCGTGCCCAGAGGTTTCTCTGCCGGGCCAATGTCTGAAAGACAAGGTCAGCCCCGTGGCAAATGTGAGCTGGCTGGGAAGGCTGAGAACGGCTTCTAGTCCGGTGGGAGGTCCCTTTCCTCCTTCCAGCCCTCCTGAGCCCCAGAGCCCATGGCCCCCCTGGGTGGTTTTGGCACAGCTGCTCACCTAGTTTCCCTTTTGGCACCGTCTCTCGGGTTAAGCCTTGGAACGTGGGGAAATGGCGCTGCCTTGCTGTGGGTGAGGGCACGGGAGTGCAAGCTAGTGTATACGCATGTCTCCAAGTATCGGAGGCAGATCTCTGTACAGCCTTGTAGGCCTCTGCGTGTACAGGTGCTCCAGCAGGCTGCTGCTTCCTGAGCTGGCGTGCCCCCCCCCCCGCCCCCTCCCCCCCACAGATGTAGGTTGTCCCAGAGCAGCCCCGTGTTTGAGTTCATGTGCAGCTATACAGCCTTCAGGCTCCCAGGGCACAGTCCTGCACGCATGGCACACTCATTGCCACGGTCAGAAACCTGAAGACGCCGCACTTGAGCTGGCACGTGAAGCATGGTCACCTGCAGCTTCGGTCCTTAGTGGCAACTTTGAAAGGACAGAAAGACGCCTTCATTGAGGAGTACTCCTCTTTGAAAACTTCACCTAAACTGACAACTCCCTTCTTGCCTTGGTGCCTCCATGAGCCTCAGTGCTGTGTCTGAGGCTCCAAGAGGATGAGGGAAATGGGGGTCCTGGGGGTGCTGAGGGCAGGGCTCCCGAGCACTTCTCCGTAAGAGCTTCACGTAAACTGAAGAATCTTCTCAAATTCTTCTGACCGAATTTTGTATATACTAAACTTCTATTTAAAGCTTTTATATGTTCTGGGCAAGTTTACTGCTCCTTCGATTTGAGCACTTTGGTTTTTGTATTGTCTTTTGTGATGGCATTGAAACATTTTTACTAGTGGTCTTAGGAGGCCTTGTTTTGTTTTGTTTTGTTGGTAATTGATACCAACAAAAACCCTTACCACTTTTTTTGTTGGTCTTCTGAAAAACCCAAGCTCCTCTTGAAACCAAAAGAACAGACCGTGAGCTGGCTTCAGGGAAGGACATTCACACACGAGACCACAACCAGATGTGCTGGTAAAGTGTTGGAATGTTCCACCCTTTTAAATTCCTAAACAGTAAATATCATCCTGTGACTTTTATTTAAATTATTTAAAATATTTTTTTCCTTGAAGTTTGGGAGGTGATGCCAGGATCATAAATGCATTTAAACTATGTGGTGTTCTCTGGCACAGCACATCTACTCTAAAAGTGTGGTTTAGTTTTGTTGCTGTTTTATATATACATATATATAGTATTTTTATACCTTAACGCTTATTCTTGATGGCATCTGTCAGATATTACGCGAAATCAGAAATGGGAATCTTTTTTCAAAAGTCCTTTAATTTACCTGATGACTTCACCAGGTACTTACAAAATCCAAGTGGTTTTAATACCTAGAAAACTAAGTTCCAAAATGACCTACAGAAATGTAAACCCTCATTTGTCAAAGGTTCTTGGGTGGATCTGCAGCCCAGAGTGGCCTGGCCATGCCTTGGGCCAGGTGCATGTGGTCACTGGGTGCAGCTGGAGGGACGGACCGATGGACAACAGCCTGAAGGTTTGCCCCTTGGAGCAGGACTGCCAAGCTCACGTGCACAAGCCTCCTTCAGCCTCTGCGTCCAGCCCTCTGTCCTCTGTGTCCGTGTGAGGTTCAAAAATAAAGCTTCCAATGTCAGATGTGTCCTTCCCAGTAGCACCTCCTGTTGTGGGCACTGGGGGCCCTGGATTCCCACAGTTCTCATTGTCCATGGCTTCTCCCATGTGGGGTCCTGTTCCTTGAGGTGGAGAGGCAGGTAGTCCTGGGTGTGGGCCAGAGGGGAATGTGGCTGTGACTACCCATGGTCCTTGCTGGGCGGGCCTCAGTGAGTCCACGCATAAGGCAACAGAGCTTTCCCTGCTGCGGCTCCGGTCCCATGTGGGGCCATGCGGCCCACTGTCTCCTAGAGCTCTGTGTCACCGGGCTCCCACCAGTTGGGCTTGTGCACGTAGCCCAAGAACGCCTAACCTGAGCTCACCCCTCCTGAACGCTGAGGGGTTAGGAGCCCTCTGGGACTCCCTCTTCACCCCCACATACCCGGAGTCCACGAGCGACTAGTCAGTGGCCTGCAAGTGCGTTTACATGGCTGTCACTGCATCCAGCCCTCTCCTCCTGGGTGAACCAGACTCTTGGGATACATTTCAGGCACAAACACTGGAGTGTAAGCCCTTCACTAATTGGGAGGGTAGTGGTGAGGAGGTCATGAAGAGGGATGAGGGCCAAAGGCAGAGGCTGAGAGGTCACTCCCTAGAGCCCAGGTCCCTGGTTCCAGCTATGGTCACAGGCAAGGGATTGCAGAGGCACAGGGTGCCTGTGGGGCTCAGCCTTGTTCTCAGCACAGAGGAAAGCTGGTGGCAGGCCTGAAGCAGGATGACCACAGGCTGATGAGCTTTAGGCGGGTGACACAGATATGACCTCTGTGTGGATATGCACAAGGGGCTTGAACAGACGCAGGTGAGAGATAAGGGGCTTAGACCTGGGGTTCAGCATCAGAGATGGAAAAAGAAGAGCCCCCCAGCATGTTCTGGAATTTGAAGTTTGGGTGAGGGGAAGAACCAAGGACAAGCTGGAGAGAGTGGTGGCCTGTGCTGACCTTTAGACCATAGGCCTTAGGAGTGGGTGTGAGGAGTGGACAGCCTTGGGGCCAAAGGAGACAGACAGTGGGAGGCGGCAGCTGTCCCCACCCTTCTGCAGAGGCACTTTGGGAAGGCCGAGGTAGCCGTGTCAAGGTCAGGAGCATGGAAACCAGGCTGGCACAGGCTACGGAATGAAAAAAGGGTGGGCAGGCAAGCAAGTATGTTTTTTAAAAGACGTTTATAGAAAAATAGAGTTAAGGGATTTTTAAGTCTGGAAACGCTGGTGAGGCTGGCCTAGAAGCTCTGGTGCTAGGGCTGGGGGTCAAGTGAGCATGTGGGGAGGCAGGGGGCCAGGGGGCACACCAGCTCTCTGAGGCCTTTGGCACATCCATTGGTAACAGCAGGAGCTGGCTGGCTTCTCCCATGTGTGGTCCTGGTCCTGTCCTGAGCTGGAGAGGTGGGCAGTCCTGGGTGTGGCCCTCGGGGGAACATAGCTGTAACCACCCATGGTCCTTGTTGGGTGGGCCTCAGTAAGCCCAGGTATAAGGCAGCAGAAGAGGTTTTAGAAACTGATGTCAACAGGGCACCTGGGTGGCTCAGTCGGTTAAGCGCCCGACTTCGGCTCAGGTCATGATCTCACGGTCTGCGAGTTCGAGCCCCGTGTCGGGCTCTGTGCCTACAGCTCAGAGCCTGGTGCCCATTTCAGATTCTGTGTCTCCCTCTCTCTCTGCCCCTCCCCTGTTCATGCTCTGTCTCTGTCTCAAAAATAAATAAACGTTAAAAAAAAAAAAGAAAAACTGATGTCAAGGCTCTGTCTAGCATCATCAAGCCACCGGCAGCAGGAGCCCCCCCAAGGTTTGGATCTGAACCCTGCCCCCAGAGTCTCCCGGTCAGAAGATCCGAAGTCTGAGACTCTGTTTCTAACCAGGTCCCAGGTGATAACACTGAGTAAACAGTCTCAGACAAAATGACTGAAGTGGGGTGGGGAAGGGAGGAAGGCCAGAGTCAGGACACAGCGTTCCTCCCTGTCCCAGACCCGTGCTGCAGGCTGGTCTAAGGGCCACAGCCCACGCCTGGTGGTCCAGGTCGAGGGTTCTAGGTAGGCTCAGGCCTGGAAACAGGGCCAGGCCACTGTACCAAGTGAAGGTTGGGAAGGCCCAGGGGCCAGGAAAGGGGAACAAGCAAGAGCTCTAGTGAGCTGTAGTCAGGAGGACAGAAAACTCTGTGGTGTGGATACAGGTCCCCAGCCCTGAGTCCCTAAGGGGATCCAGAGTGACAGACCTGCTGCTACCATGAGCTGAAGTCCCCAAAACCTCGGCTGGGTTTTTTCTTGGCTACAGGGACAGCTGCACTGGTTGACGGCTCTTCCTCTGATACACGTTTCCTAGAAAGAGAAGAACCACTCTAGCTGCTGTGTACCAATTCCTGGAGCTGGGGGCCCACACCCTCTCACAGCTCCCCTCAGCGTGATGTCACACAGCCATGTACCCCCAGCCCCAAGTCCTCAATCCCCAGCCTGCGCAGTGGCCCCCATGGCCCCTGCTCGTCCTCACCACTGGTGGGTTCTGACCCATGGGCACTGGTAAGCTTGGAGAGCACCATGCAAAACGGGACAACAGCCCTCGCTCCACTCACGTGGCTGCTGGATTGATGTACTTGCCCACCCCCTGGCGGTACGTCTGGGGGCCCTGGCTCCCCGGCTTGGGCTGGCTTGTTTTCACTGTGCTTTCTGGGGCCACCTCCTCGAGCTGCGTCTTCTTCCGCTCCTCAGCAATCTGTGAGGGAACAGGACAACAGCTGGCCCGGAGCTCCTCAGGCTGGGCAAGTTCCCCAGAAGCCCTGCCCACCTGGTGGCTGAGGCCCCCTCACCTGAGCGTCGGCCTCCTCGTAGGGGTCCACAAACACCGTGGTGGAGTCAACGCGGATCTCTTCCTAGCAGCAGAGGGAGGCAAATGAGGGGCCGGCAGAAGGCAGCAGGCCCCTCCTAAGCCACCTGCCTGATGCCAGGCCTGAGCAGCGGTCCCTCTACTCTCCCTGAGTACATACCTTAGGGCGGTCAGTTTTGGGGTCACTCTCCACATTCTCCATGGCTGTCAGTGTGTCAAAGCCCCCAACAACCCTGCGGCAGGGGCACAGGGGTACCTCTGTGCTGCAGGCAGTGAACCCCCAAAAGCCAAGTCCCTGTGGCATGCCAGGAAGAAGGGCAGAGGATGGGCCTGAGAAGGTCCCATAGGGGTGAGGGCCATGGCCTGGGGAGGAGGGGCCGAGGGGAGAGGTAAGAGCAGGGCCAGTGGGCCACCTGGCTTGTTCAAAGTTTTATTGGGACGTAGCCACACCCATTGCTTTTATGCTAGTGCCTTTGGCGCTACAGACAGCTGAGCTGAGGATTGTGACAGACCATGAAGCCAGGAAACTGGAAATACCATCTGGGCCTTCACAAGACAAGAGGACAGAGAACAAACATGGACCAGACTTGAGACCTGGAACCATCCAGAGGAGAGCCTGAGGGGGGTGAGTTCAGGGAGGGCAGCCGGCCAAAGGGGGCAAGAGCTCCTCTCCTCTCAGCCAGCAGGTCTGCATGGCCATGACTGTGGCAGTGATAGTGATGAGGGCAAATGAGCATGGAGCCAGGCGAGGGGGAAAGGCAGTGAGAGGGTCCCACTGGGGAAGAAGCCCACCCGCACCCCAGACCTCAGCAGCAGCTTCTCTTACCGCCCGAAGATAGTGTGCTTCTTGTCAAGGTATGCGCAGGAGCGGAAGGTGATAAAGCTGGGCAAGGAAGAGAGGGCATCAGGACGAGCGTGCACGCTCCCCCACCCAGCCTGACTTGGGTCATGGCTTCTGGCACAAACCAGGCGTCCTTGTCCCTCAAGAGCTATTCTGGGAAGCTGGAGCTCACTCGCGTGTGTGGCCTTCATGCCCTGCCCGTCCAGGGGACCAGGACCCCTGGCTCCCCAGGAAGAGGCCCAGGGCACAGCTGCCTGGGAAAGAGCAGGAGAGGCTGTGCCTCCAGACCCAGCTACTGCCACCTCCTGTCGGGCAGACACCCAAAGCCTGCAGGGAGAGGCTGCTGGGGGAGTGAGTGGCTGGGGAAACTGGACACCAGAGTCCACACCAGTGTGACAGCAGCTCAAGGAGCAGGGACTCTGAACTGGAAGAAAGGACATGAGCAGGAAAGGGAGCAAAGACACTGAGGAACATGGGTAAATACCCATAAACACTGACCAAGTAAATTTTTACATCTAGTTTGGTATAAAAATGAGTGAAATTTAAATGCCTAAATATACTAATGTGAGATGGTAGAGCTGGAGGGCCAGGACTGGAAGGATCTGTCTGGGAGGGAGACAGAGATAACTAACTAGTAACTACAGACTTTAAATAAATCTACTTAAGTGACACATCTAACTTCCAAATCAGGAGAAAGAGAAAAGAAATGAAAAATATTTTTTATTTATTTTTTTTAACATTTATTTTTGAGACAGAGAGAGAGCATGAACGGGCGAAGGTCAGAGAGAGGGAGACACAGAATCTGAAACAGGTTCCAGGCTCTGAGCTGTCAGCACAGAGCCCGACGCAGGGCTCGAACTCACGGACCACGAAATCATGACCTGAGCTAAAGTCGGCCGCTTAACCGACTAGCCGCCACCCAGGTGCTCCGAAAAATATTTTTTAAAAGGGTGACTAGAAAGCACAAATGAAGGTAACAGAAAGCAATCCAGACACCGTCTGGAAAGTTAGGTATGCACTTATGACTGTCAGGCTGAGGTAAAATAGTCCCCACTCTAGCATGTGCTGTTAGAAAGACAGCCCCAAGACTTCAAGGATCTGGAAAGCTCCAAGTTAAAGGATGGAAGGAGATGTTTAACAAGAGGTGGAGGCAAAAGCATTCTGGGGCGGATCCTGGTGCACAAGGGCATGAGGCCACACCCCTCGAAGCGGTGCAGGCCGGGTAGCCTGCTGGGACACGGTGCGATGCCACCCACATCCCCGACAACCCACAGGATGCACACACGCACACACGCACACACAGCTGGCAGGGACGGAAGGCTGAAGCACATTCCTCCAGGGACAGCACTCCCTCGGGGCCCACCCCGAGGGCCCCTTGTCTGACCCGATGACAAGGCCAGCGGGCAGGTGTCCACAGACGTCAAAACCCACAACTGTGCAGACCTTAACTCTGGCCACCAAGTGGGTCACTCGCTACCACTCATTTCTAACACACATGGGGAACCTTAAAAGGGAATGAAATAGTCCCAAAGAAAAAAAAGGAAACAGAAAAACAATGAAAAGGCAAAGATATAATAGAAAGGAAGTAAAGTCTCAAATTAGTTCTTTGACCTAAGAAGAAAGTGCCGTCAACATATACAGACTCAAATGTCTTCAGGGTGGAGAGTAAGACGCGAGACTAAGAAAGGAGAGAAAGAGAAGAGAAACAGGAAGAAGCCATTAAAGATGGAAACTGAGGGAACTTACATGAAGTAAAAACAGAGAAGCCTTTCGTGAGCCATTAAGGAGAGTGGGAAAGGAGATACGGTGAGCAACAGGAAAAGAGATGCCATGGAAGCAAGTTTGGAAATCTAGACATGGACCAGTTACATTCTGGCAAAACAGAAACGTGGGTCAGTTGGCCCACGGAGTGGAATCTAAGGAATTAGAGTGAATGATCTGCAAAAGCTGTCCTTGACAAGCTAACTGAACAAGCAGCTGACTCCAATCTAAGTTTAACCACCCCAGGCTATAAAGTGAGGGCAGGCTCACTGTGCAGGCTGCACCCTCTCAGACTCTGGTCCCACCAAACCAGTTCTGACAAGCCACACCTGGCTCCAGAAGATAGTGGCACATGGTCTAAAACAGTGGTTGTCGGACCATCATTGCACAGCAAGGACCAGACCGAGTTTACTCCAGAACAAAGGATTGACAGACAGCAAGGCTGGTCAGCCCAGAGGCTACATCCACAAATTCCAGGAGGAAAGGAAAACCATAGGACCATAGTAACAGATGCTAAGAGAAAAACATCTGGAAATGCCACAGTCTCTCCAAAAAAGTAGGCCCCAAAACAAATTTGATCAGATGGCAAAACAGCATGTTACGCCCACTCCTCTCCTTACAGGCCTATGAAGTGACTGGTGTTCACACTAGAAGAGAAGACAGAACACCACCTTGTGCTGATAAACGTGAGTATCTAGAAAACCCAAGACACTCTTAACAAAAACTATCTGAGTTATAAGAGAATTTGATAAAGTAGCTAGATATAAAATAGACTTTCTCGGGGCGCCTGGGTGGCTCAGTCAGTTGAGCATCCGACTTCAGCTCAGGTCATGATCTCATGGTTTGTGAGTTCGAGCCCCGTGTCGGGCTCTATGCTGACAGCTCGGAGCCTGGAGCCTGCTTCGGATTCTGTGTCTCCTTCTCTCTCTGCCCATCCCCTGCTTGTGCTCTGTCTCTCTCTCTCAAAAATAAATAAATAAATGTAAATAAATAAATAAATAAATAAAATAGGCTTTCTCCACATGCGCAACAGAATTGGAAAAGAATTCTCATTACAAAAATATCACAAGTCATAAAATCCTTAATGAACAGGCTTATCCAGGAAGGCAGGGAGCCCAGGTGAAGAAAACTATAAAGCCACATTAAAAGATATAAAATACAGCCTCACGGAATGTCAAGACACATTCATAAATGGAAGAGGTCATACATCTATCCTTCCAAACTATCAATATCACATCACTCCAATTAGAACCCCCATAGTCTGCTGTAGATAAAATGATCTTAAAATCTGGGGTGTGTGGCAGGCTCAATCGGTGAAGCATGCACTCTTGATTTTGGGGTTTTAAGTTCAAGCCCCACACTGGGTGTACAGCTTGAGAAAAAAATAAAATCAGGGCACCTGGGTGGCTCCATTGGTTAAGCGTCCAACTTTGGCTCCGGTCATGATCTCGTGGTTTGTGAGTTCGAGCCCCACATTGGGCTGTCTGCTGTCAGCACAGAGCCCACTTTGGATACTCTGTCTCTCTCCCTCTCTGCCCCTCCCCTGCTTATGCATGCTCTCTCTCAAAAAGTCTTTTTTTTTTAATGATTATTTTTGCGAAAAAGATCACGCGCATGCACACGCACACAAGTTGGGGAGAGGCAGAGAGAGGGAGACAGAGAATCCCAAGCAGGGTCCACACTGTCAGTACAGAGCCCAACTCGGGGCTCTTGGTCCCATGACCCTGAGGATCAAGACCTGAACAGAAATCAAGAGTCAGATGCTCGACTGACTGAGCCACCCACATGCCCCTGTATTTTTAAGAGCTTTTTAGTCATTGATATTCCAGATGTTTTTCCCAGGTATTTTCCATTTGACAAGATCCCAGATAATATTTTGTTTTAATGTTACTTTTTGAGAGAGAGAACAGGGGAGGGGCAGAGAGAAAGCGGGGCAGAGAGAAAGTGGGGCAGAGGATCTGAAGCAGGCTCTGTTCTGAGAGCAGAGAACCTGAGGCCGGGCTCGAACTGTAAGTTCGAGATCATGACCTGAGCCGAAGTTGGGACACTCAATGGACTGAGCCACCCAGTTGACTGCCATTGACTCACCTCTAATATGAGGGTGCCCATCAGAGCCCCTGTCAAGTGTGCCTGGTTGGCCCCAGACACCATGGGCACAGTGGAGAAGGGGGGTGCTGGGACTGCCTGGGCCCCAGGGTGTCCTCTCTCAAGGGAGGCCCCTTTTGTATCCTGATGGTCCCCTAGCTTAGGTGACTCGTTCCAGGTGATTTTCCATAAATCCTTTACATCCTAAGCCAGGGCCCTCCTGCTGAGTGCTTCCTACAGAGAAGGCGCTCCTCCAGCAGGTGTTCTGGGAGAGGCCCGGCTCCTTTCCCCACCCCCTCCCAGGCATGTGTTACATCCTTGTGAAAATCAGGGCCTAATTCCAGATTATATATACATATGCACACACAAACTTCCTCATAAAAAGTGAGCAAAGAGGAAAGAGTTGACAAAGAACAAGCAGAGACTAAAGACTTTTAAAAATCAGAAATAATGAAACTCAGTGAACTCCTCCAGCTCCCAAGAGAGGGAATGATTGAGGCCAAGCGAAACCCTGCCTGGCTGGGCACCCCCATTCTACCCAGCTGCACGGCTCTGCGGGGGAATCCCATCAAACGTCCAGGAAAGCCACCACTCCTGCCCCGCTCGATGCCACCATCATCAGCCCCCACATTGCACAGACCGATCTCCCCTGCCCTGCCAGCCCCATTGTGCAAGGCTCCTCCGGAAAACTGTCTTGCCGCTGCCCCACAGACATCCCCCACCCCTGTCCCTCCCAGGTTGAGTCTAGCTGTTCCCCTTCCCACACTCACTTCCGGTGGGCCCTCAACCCTCGCCTTTTCATCTAGACCAGGGCGGCCAGGTCTTTACTTCCAGCTCATTCTCACCCCCTTGGCTGACCCACTAGGACCAGGCTGAGTGTCCCAAGCATCTCGCACCTCAATGCTGCAAGCAGAATTCTCACACCCTCACTGGGTCTCCCCATTTCTAGAAACGCATTACAAGTTCTAGCCGCCCCCGCCCCCCACCATGCCCTCTCCCCACAGCCCGGGCCAGCCACACCCACACCCGCATCTGCCTCCTACAGCCGCTCTGGGTCTCTGTGTAACCACCCATGTCTATTCTTTCATGGGCACATACAAAGCACACACACCTGGGGGGTGGGGGAGTGGTGAGTCTCCCCCTGGAGTGCTGCCCACTTTCTGGGTGGGATTCAGGTAGTGTATGCTCTCTAGGGCAAAGCTGAGAGGGAGGACCCACCCACAGCTGCCGGCTGACTCACAATTGAGACTTGTTGGTGTTGGGCCCCGAGTTGGCCATGCTGAGGATACCCCGGCCCGTGTGCGAGAGGTTGGGCCGGAATTCATCTTTGAAGGGCTTTCCCCAGTACGACTCCCCACCTGGAAGAGAAAGCAGCATGACTGGCAGTAAGAACGACTGGGTCCCAGGCCAAGTGCAGCCCAAAGGACGAAGCCCAGCTCTGGAAATGTGTGTTGAGTCCCAAGGGGCACTGCCAAGTACCTCAGAGGGCAGCCCTGGCCCCGAGGGACCCTCATCACTATCTCCCCATGGAGTCCTCCCAGCCCCCAGGTCCTTCAGAGCCCCTACATGGGGCCAGGCCCCTGGTACAAGGAGTAGAAGGTGAAAACCACAGGTTATTACTGCTCACACCACGTGGGGTGAGGGAGTGGCCTGGGCCCAAGGAGCCAACAGGCTGAAGGGTTCAAGAGGCAGCAAGAAGGCAACATGTTGCTTTTCATCCTCTAACCAGGCCTTACAACCATCTCAAAATGAGAAAACTGAGGGATGTGCCTGAGGTCACACAGCAGGTTGGTGGCTGGTCTGTCAGATTCCACATCTGGAGCTCTCAGCACAGCCTGCACCCACCTACCCCCTCGCGGCCTATGAAGCAGCCAAAGCTGCCAGGGTAGCCCCCATATTAGTACCTACCTGTGCCTGTGCCAGTGGGGTCTCCCCCCTGGATCTGTGAGAAGACAAGAAGCCAGTCAGCAAGCTGTACCCCTTGAGCCCGAGGCCCTGCCTGGCCCTCCTGCCACCGCCCACCACCACTGGCTGAATGAACTCCCCACCTGCCAGGGGGGCTCAAGGGAGTTCTGGGTGAGGACAAGTCCCTCCCAGGCCACTTCTCTGCACAAGCCTAGTGTGGCCAGGCTGGGGACTCTTAGGGGTCAGCCTGCAGGCTCCCTGCCCTGAAAAAAAGGGGCTCATAGGAATGACTCCCAGGAGTCACCTGCAGGACTCACGCTGGCCAGGAGTCACAGGGCCCCTACAGTGGAGCAAGTCTTTGGCCAGTGCTGACTCTTGTCACTCACCACAAAGTTCCTGATGGATCTGTGGAAGATGGTGCCGTTGTAATACTGCTTCTTGCAGAGTTTGATGAAGTTTTCACAGGTTTTTGGTGTCTACAAAATAGCCCAGATACTTCTGTGAGGCAAGGAGCAACTGATGCAAAGATCACAACTGCCACCCAGGGCCCTTACCGTGCAGGGGCAATGGTCTGCTGCCCAGCCCAGACATGGTAAAGAAGGACCCGTGAAGCTAAATGACAAGACACTTGTATCTGCCGTGACCCTAAGCCAGGGCCATGGAGAGACACTTGAACAAGTCGGGGGCAGGGGTGTGTGTGTGGAGCCTGACCCCTTTCGTGTGAAGGTTGTGCACGCAACTGCTCAGAGCACGGACCAAGGAAATGCAGTGCACCGCTAACAGGGTCCCTAACAGAAAGGGAGGTGGGGGCCATACTTTCTGGAGACCAAGTGGAATTTTGTACCACAAGCATGTGCCAAGTGCAGCTATGTATTTAAGACCCTGGCAAGGGCCTGGAGTTAGGTGGAGGGGATGGCGGCCACCTACCATGTCGCAGTGCAGCTCCAGATTGAGGTCGCCCTTGTTGGTGTGCAGCCGCACATAGCCCTTCTTCTTCACAAACTGGTAGCGCAGCACATCCTCATCGATGGCAGCTGCAAACCGAGGCCAGAGCTCTGTGCTGCCCTCCATCTCGGGCAAGCCCACCCCACACCAGACTCTAGGGCCGGGGACGCAGCCCCAGCTTTGGGGAGAGCCCAAGGGTCTTCCTGGGCTGAGCATAGGCTCACAGGGGCCACAGTGGCAGGACAGGGTGAGTATACAGGTAGAGGGATGAGGAAGGGCTCCAAGGTTAAGGAGGTACCTAGAAAAGCCTGGACACAGCAGGCTAGGAGGGGCAAAGGCGATGGTGGGGACTTGGCAGGCTGAGAACACAAGAGGAAGGGGCGTGGGGACAGTGCCAAGGTGGGACGTGGGCTGGAGCCCAAGGCAGGGCAGCCCCGGCAGGTGGAGGGAGGACCTTCTACTCCCGGCCTGGCCCCCCCTGCAGCCTCTGCCATCCCAGACAAACATACTTTCCAAAAGGGCCCATGGCTGCCTGACCATGCCTGAGTTGCCTAAGCACCCATGAAGGCCAGGCACGATAGAGTGATGCTCAAGGGGGCGCCCTGCCCTTGGACGCTGTTAAGCAGCACTGCTGGAGATGAAGGTGCAAAGGCAGCTACCTGCTTCATGCGTAGTCTCTGGAACCATGGCAGTGGAGGTGAAGGAGGCGCTGACCTTGCCGGTGGAATAGTGCGCCTGGAGAGGAAACCACATGGGTGCATTAGTGGTGCCCTGAGAGGCCGGGGCCCCACTGCTCAGGCCCTGCTTGGTGCCCTTCCTCCAAGAAACTGTCCACGGCCGCCACCCACAGAGCCCAGCAGGGACCTCCTGGGGGCCGGGCCCTCTAAGAGCTCACGGACTGAGGGGACCAAGCCAGTGTGCCCACAACACAGGGCCCCGCCTGTGCAGGAGGCTGAGGCTGAGCTGGCCAAGGCTCTCGTGTAAACTGAAACCCTGGAAGTAAGTAGAAACTGGTCACCTCTGGTATTCACAGTACCAGGGACTCTAGTTCTTTTGCAAACGTTTCCACTTTTCACAGTAAACACACTGCCTTTTTAATCAGGAAAAAATAAACCCCAATAGGTTTTATTTTTATCTAAGACAGTGGGAAAAAAAAGATTTCTCCCCATTAGAAGAAAATAAATCAAAATACTAAGTGCTGCTGTTTTAGAGGAATGGGATTATTAACCACAACCTTTCTTTTCTTACTTTTGCAAATTTTTCTGGATAATTCTTTAAGGATGTAGCCTCAGAGCCCCCTCTATCCTCCTCATCCCCCATAGCCCTGCCCGAACAGGCCATGTGTGGCCTCCAGCACCCCACCTGCTATCCCCAGCCTCCTGAGGCCCATTTTCAATGCAGCCCACCTATGGGCCTCCAAGGGGCACGTGGGCTCTGAGGGGTCCTGGCCACCCCCCTCCAAGTGTATCCCAGGGCCTCCATGAGTCCCTTCACCAAGACCTCTGAGGGGCTGAGCTGGGCAGGCTGGCTGAGCTGGCAGCTGTGTGGCCCTCTGCCTACTCACAGCATTCAGCTTGTCCACTTTCTTCTTCTCTGGGACTTTCATGGTGGCAGCCAGAACCTCGTCCCCTTTGAACTCTTTGTAGAGCTCCTGCAGCGTCTCTCGGGTCTCGGCGTTTGTATTTTTCAAATAATAAGATGGGTCCTGTTTGGCCTTTTCTTCATCTATAAAACAGCACAGTGGCCCTGATCAGCCAAGCCCCCAGCAATGTCCCCAGATGTGCACGACAGGGACAGGAGGCCAGAGCCCGCTGTAATAGTGGAAGCCCAGGCTAGGACTTAGGCTGGGTAACCTGAACCTCCATCACAGTGATGCTTTCCTGGTAGCTATGATGAAGAAAAGGGTGTGCAGAGGGAGAGAGAGCGAGGAAACGGCTCACAAGGGTACAAGTCAACCCGCCCACAGTGTTCTCCACAGTCGGCTCTGGTCTGTCCCCAGCCGTGACCTGGCCCCAGTGGCTCATACACAGCCCTGCACCAAATGACACTGGGGGCAGCAACCAACTAGCTGAACAGAGGCCACAGTCACCACCCCTCACTGACTACCTATTCCCACAATGAGAACAGAGCCAATTTCTAAGAAGCGAGTGGAGGACCTGGGAGAGGAAGCGGCCTAGAAGGGCCTTGGAGCTGGGTATTGAGTGGGGAAGAGGCGGCAGCCAGGCCTCCATGGCATGAGGCGGTGGGCACCAAGGATACTGGCCCCAGCTGGGACGCCCACAACAGGCCCCCTGTGGGCAGGCATGGGCCAACAAGGTCCTGCCAACTTCAGCACAGAAGCTAAGAGTAGCCAGTCTAGGCTTGAGCAAGACTCCTGGATGCTCCAGCCCTCAGGAAGGCGAGGTAAATTACCCAGAAAGCACTGGCACCCAAACCCCTGGCACGCAGACCAGCTGCCATTGCACCTACCAGGATCTGTTATTTTTATGTTATTCTTCACATGAAAGAAGTTGGAGACATTGAATTTGTCCAAATTGGTGGGGTCCTGCAGCAAAAAGAACACACACAGCACAGTGAGCCAGGCAGCAAGGGATGGGCAGGTGGCCTGAGTGCTGGGGTTGGGAAGGAGAGGCCAGTGGCAGCACAGAGATCTGGGGTGTCGAGCAGGGAATGGAGGGTGGGCGTCAGGGGTCAGGGGAGGGCTCTGCCTGAGCACGGCCAGGAGCAGGGGTGGGGTGGGGATAGTGATACAAATGGCTAGCTGCTCTCCAAACTGTGTCCCCTTCTCCCTAGCACACGGAAGATGAGCATCTCACATCAGGCAGCCATGGGACGGATGGAGTTTCGTGGAGGGGATGCAGGCAGAATGGGGCACCCATCTTAGCCTCCCACATGCCACACCCCATGCTCCCTTCGGCCGGCTGCCACAGACCCCGTGGTGCCTCAGGTCCTGGTGACAGCAAGCCCACACTGTGGGAGGGAATGTGCACGGACCTCCGATGAGGACAGGATAAGCCCTGGACGGGAGGGGTCCACAAAGGCCACCCCTGGTTTCTAAGTCCAGGTCTTTCAGGAACCCACTCTCTGACACTCAGAGGCACGCCCTAGCCCTACGCTCACCACTGGGGTAGAGCACACGCCAGCCCATCCTCTCCCACTTGGATACGGAGATGGCTCTGGGGCAGAGAGGAGCGGCCTTGACGTAGCAAGGGCAGGCACTGGAAGAAGAGATGTGAAGCAGCCTCGTGAAGGCCCAGGCTGACAGAGAGCAGGGGCGCTGCCAGGAGCTGAGGGCAGCTGGAAAACAGCAGGCAGGTCACAGAGCCTGGGTGGAGAGGTGGAGTTGGCAGAGGAGTGCCACGGTCCCTCCTGGGAACAGCAGTGGGAAGGGGACACCCACCTGGAGGGTGATGATGTCCTGCCGAGAGAAGGGCTCATCTGTCAGCAGGTCTCGGAAGTTCTTGGCCTTGATATTTAGTTGCTCCACTGCCTACAGCCAAGAGAGAGCCCACTGTTACAGTGCTGGCCCCAATGCTGGCACCAGGAGTCTGGAGCCCACCCAGATGACAGCGCCATCTCAGAGGTGAGGAAAAAGACGGGACCCACCAAGGGCTCACAGCAGTGGCCCCACCACTGAGGGCGGAGCTTGATGAGCCTGAAAGATTCAAATTCAGCCATTTGAGCAAAGCTCACCAAAGGACACTCTCATGATACACATCTTATGTCAATAAGCAGGCTCAACAAGGCCAGCCATGCATCTCTATCAAAGCCCTTCCACCAAATCTGTGCACTCTTTGGGCAAAAGTGACCCCTGGAGCCCCTAGGGTGGCACTGGCCACCAGGACCCTGCCAACAGCTGGTGACAGGTCTGATAACATCTCAGGGAGGGTTTCCCTGCAACATGGGGCCCACACCCTGCTCTGTACCCTGTGCTGGCATACCCAGAGCAGGAGGACAGGTATGGAAATCAGGGCCTCCTCACCCTCACACTTGCCCACCAGCCTGCATCTGCTCCTCCTGGGGACTCCACCAGGACGCGGTGGAGGGGGGCTCCATGCTCCCCTCAGCCCCAGGCCTGCCCTCAAGAGCACAGGTTCCCTTCCAGGGCCCAGTCAGTGAAGATGAAGATGGTGGGAAGGACCCCTGGGGTACAAAAGAACTGGCCAGGTTTCAGGTCTGGAGGCTGCAGGAAGGGCACACCTCTTCCTGTCTGTGCTGACGGCTCTCAGAATGTAGGCTCCACGGGGACAGGCTGTGCCCACTGCACCCAGTGCAACCTTAACGCCAGCCCAGGGTTTCCCTGGAACATACACCCAAAGAGCCTGCATGGGATACAGTTCCCAAGAACCCACCTCATAGGTATAGACATTGCCTGTGGTCTTGACAGCTACGATGTGGGTATTGTTGGTGAACACGGTGAATAGCACTGGGCAGTGGTACTTTCCTAGAAAGAAGGCTCATCATCAGGGAAATACAAATCAAAACCACAATGAGATACACCTCACACCTGTCAGAATGGCTCACATTAACAACTCAGGCAACAACAGATATTGGCGAGGATGTGGAGAAAGAAGAACCCTTTTGAATTGCTGGTGGGAATGCAAACCGGTGCAGCCACTCTGGAAAACAGCGTGGAGGTTCCTCAAAAAATTAATAGAGGGGCACCTGGGTGGCTCAGTCGGTTGAGCATCTGACTTCAGCTCAGGTCATGATCTCACGGTCCGTGAGTTCGAGCCCCGCGTCGGGCTCTGTGCTGACAGCTCAGAGCCTGGAGCCTGTTTCAGATTCTGTGTGTGTCTCTCTCTCTGCCCCTCCCCTGTTCATGCTCTGTCTCTCTCTGTCTCAAAAATAAATAAACGTTAAAAAAAAATTAAAAAAAAAAAAAAAAAAATTAATAGAACTACCCTACGACCCAGCAATTGCACTACTAGGTATTTATCCAAGGGATACAGGTATGCTGTTTCGAGGGGACACATGCACCCCCATGTTTATATAGTGCTGCTGACAATGGCCAAAGTATGGAAAGAGCCCACATGTCCATCGATGGATGAATGGATAAAGAAAATGTGGTGTACACACACACACACACACACACAATGGAGTATTACTCGGCAATCAAAAAGAATGAAATCTTGCCATTTGCAACTACATGGGTGGAACTAGAGGGTATTATGCTAAATGAAATTAGAGAAAGACAAATATCATATGACTTCACTCATATGTGGAATTTAAGATACAAAACAGATGAACATAAGGGAAGCAAAAATAATATAAAAACAGGGAAAGGGAACAAAACATAAGAGACTCTTATTTTGTTTTTGTTTTTTAATGTTTACTTATTTTTGAGAGAGTGAAAAAGATAGAGCATGAGCAGGGGAGGGACAGAAAGAGAGGGAGACACAGAATCCAAAGCAGGCTCCAGGCTCTGAGCTGTCAGCACAGAGCCTGACGCGGGGCTCGAACTCACAAACCACGAGATTATGACCTGAGCTGAAGTCAGATGCTCAACCAACTGAGCCACCCAGGTGCCCCTAACATAAGATACTCTTAAATATAGAAAACAAACTGAGGGTTGCTGGAGGGCTTGTGGATGGAGGCATGTGCTAAATGGGCAAGGGGCATTAAGGAGAACACTTGTTGGGATGAGCACTGGTTGTTATATGTAGGGGATGAGTCACTGGACTCTACTCCCTGAAATCATTATTGCACTATATGCTAACTAACTTGGATGTAAATTATAAATACATAAATAAATAATAAATGAATGAATTAATAAACGGGGGAAAGAAAGAGGAAGGAAGGAAGGAAGGAAGGAAGGAAGGAAGGAAGGAAGGAAGGAAAGGGAAAGAAGGAGGAAGGGAGGGAGGAAGGACGGACGGACAGAAGGAAAGACAGGAAGGAGGGAGGGAGGACACGCAGAGACCAGAGAAAGGCCCAAGGTCAGAGAAAAGGAGGAGGCAGAACTCTGTGTCAGCATGCCCAGAGTGGAGACCCAGAGGGACAGTCAGATACTCAAGCCCCCTCCTCCCACTCCACTGGGAAACTCCTAGTCATTCTGCAAAACCCAACCCCTACTTGGCCTTCCTTGGAAGAGTCTGCTCCATCAGCCCCCAACCCACTGCAAACTATCACCACCCTGGCCCCATCCTCCATCTCAGACCTTGCCACATTCCGTCACCTATGTTACTGCAACAAACTCCCATTGCCCTCCCTGGCCCTGCCCTGCCAACTCGGCACCAGGCAGCCAGGAAGCCTGTTCAAGTAAGTCTCAACAAATAAACTGAGAAAAAAGGGCAGGAGAATATTTGCAGACTAAGAGACTTAGATATCAAAGACACGGATTTGTGTGGACTTAAAAAAAAAATCTTGATTTGAAAACTTAAAAAAAAAAAAAAAAAAAAAAAAAAAGGAATGCATTCCAGAAATTTGACCACTGGCTGGATATTTGACAATACTAAGGAATTCCTGTTAATTTTTTAGGTGGGATGATGGTAGTATGACTAGTTTTGGAGTCCTTATCTTTTAGAGATACACATTAACGTACTTAAGCATGAAATGATACAGTACCTGATATTTGCTTCAAAATCACCTATGCACATGGCAGCACAGATAAAATCAGACAGCCCTGAGTGGATGGGACTGAAGCTGGGTGATGGATGTGGGGCAGGGGATCACCATACTAATTCTACTTTAATGTGTCTGAAATTTTCAATTAAAAACAAAGCAAAAAGGGCACTCAGTCATTTGAACATCCAACTCTTGATTTCAGCTTGGGTCATGATATCAGTTCATGGGTTTGAGCCCTGTGTCAGCGTGGAGCCCACTTGGGATTCTCTCTCAATTTCTCTCTGTCCTTCCCTCGCTCGCTCGCCCACACTCTGGTTCTCTCTCTCAAAATAAATAAACATAAAGAAAGAAAGCAAAGAAAGGTGCTTACTGGTCAAAACTGTTTAAAAAAAGCAAACAGGTGAAAGGTCAAACTTGTCTTTTCCTCTCTGGCTGGTATCTGAGAGTCCTGTGGCTGCCTGGACCCTGCATGGCTGCCCGGCACTGTCCCCAACCCTGACCCCTCTGACCGAAGCCCCTGCTTCCACCCCTTGTACTATTCCAGCAATAATGGACTGCTCAGGGCCTTTCCACTGGCTGTGCCCCCTGCCTGGAATGCTTTCCCCCACATCTCCACAGGCCTCCTCTCTCATCAGATTCCCACTCAAATTCTATCAGTGTGTTTTCCTAGGAGTCTCTTCCCTCATCTTTAACTTTGGTTGGTGGTAGAAGCAGCATCTGACACACTAAGGTGATCTGTTTTCCAGTTTCCTCCCTTGCCATTCCAGAAGCTTTTATTCCAGAAGGGATGTAGCCTATTCTGCTTTCTGCATGTGGTAGGTGCTCAGTAAATATTTGCTGAATGAGAGACACACTGTGGGCCTCTCTGACTCCGCTGATCTCAGAGAGGAAGATCTACACCACTTGGCTACCGGTCCCTGACCTCCAGGGACTGTCCACAAAGCACTGTGCACACTCACTCATTTACAGCGAACTAGCACCTATTGTGAGCCGGGCTCTGGGGTGAGATAGGACTGCCCGGTCCCAGCTTCACGTGTTTCAGCATCTCCCCAAAATGTACGTTCCTGGTTAGCAGAGACAACCCCCACCATGGCATCTATATGGGCCAAGAGAACTGTGCCAGGCCCATAAAGAACCAAGAGCAAGGTTGGTGCCTGTGGGGGTCACCTCAACTCTGGTATCTGATGAATAAGAATGGTGGAGGGAGGGGCACCTGGGTGGATCAGTCGTTGAGTATTTAACTTTGGCTCAGGTCACGATCTCGCGGTTCATAAGTTCAAGCCCGGCATCGGGCTCACTGCTGTCAGCACAGAGCCTGCTTCAGATCCTCTGTCCCTCTCTTTCTGCCCTTCCTCCACTTGCACTTTCTCTCAAAAATAAACAAACATTAAAAAAAAACAAAACAAAAAAAAGAATGGCTGAGGGTGCAGAGAGATATAAAGCAGGAGGACCCCAGGGCTGGGGTGGGCTTTACAACCAGTGGTGAGGAGAAGCCCAGACTAAGAGCTGCCTGGCGAATCCATCACACTGCCCATACCTACTGCCCTGGGCCTCAGTCTGAGCAGCTTCTGGTCCCAGTGATGAGCAGACCAGCGCCTCATCCAGACAGGGTCCATGCCCACAGGACCCAACTATACACACAAAGGCCACCAACAACCCTCACAGCCCCGCTGCCCTTGCGGGAAGAAATATCCCACCCACCCCCAGCTTTAAACAACTTGGAACTTTAAGGAAAAATTATACATCTTTTTTTTTTTAATTGGGGTAAAGTACATATAAACCTTTGCTACTTTAATCATTTTATAATTTTAAGTAACCTCTACTGCCAACATGGGGCTTAAACTCAAGAGTCATGTTGTCCATTGACTGAGCCAGCCAGATGCCCCTACATCTTTGAAAAATTAAGTGCCTGGGATGGGGTGCCTGGGTGGCTCAGTCAGTTAAGCACCTGACTCTTGATTTCAGCTCAAGTCATGATCTCATGATTCAGGAGACTGAGCCTCGGGTCGGGCTCTGTGCCAATATGATGGGGTCTGCTTAGGATTTCTCTCCCTCTCTCCCTCTCTCTGCCTCTCCCTCACTCGCACATGCTCTGTCTCTCTCTCAAAAATAAATAAACATAAAAAAGAAAAAAAACCATGTCTGGCTTGATCAGAAAGGAATGATGGATTCTGCAGAGATCTTGGTGAGAGACAGGGGCTATGGGGTCTGTGGGCCAATTTTTGAATTGGGTGTCAAAGGGATCACTCACCTTCATTGTTCTTTGCAAAGTTCAGCTTGATCAGGGACCTCCCATCCAGCTTCTGGAAGGAAAATAATTAATAATTAGTAATAATGAATAAGTGGCTGATGTGAAGAAATGCTGAGGCTATGAGGCTAGGTGAAGCAGAGACTGGAGGTCTCTGACCAAGCAAGCCTTTACAGCTACAGGCAAGAGGAAAAGCCACACAGGTGCTGACCCAAGGCCCCCAGGACACAGAAGTAACCTGGACAAGATGGGCTGTACAACCCAGGCTCTAAGTGGGCAAACTGAACTGCTCACAGGGGCGGACCCCCAGCTACAGGTGGAGGCTGAGTGTGGAGGTTTGTTTTATACTTCTCAAATGTTCAGACATTTTTATTGTGAGCACTGATTACTTCTGAAGCTAAAAAATGTGTGTATTTCTTCTTCTGGGTGGTGGATACATAGATGGGCATCTACAATTCTGCTGTATGACTATTTAAAACAGAATATTAAAAAGTGGGGGGAAAGGAATCAATATACCCAAATGCTGAGTGATTGTGATGGATCCTCTATTTTCCAAAGTTCCTGCACTGTCTGCAGTTTATCTCTTCTGTGGGAAACTTTACAATAAAACAAAGTCCAGGCAGCCAGAGGAAAAATGCTGCCCCAGTGTGGGAGGGCTGGGTTGGAGGCAGTGAAGGGGGCTGTGGAGACCCCAGAAGGGGAGGCAAGGCTGTGCACCTAGGAGCACCTGAGGGCCCACAACCTGGCAGCCTCTGACCACTCTGGTGCGGGCCCAACCCTGACTACCTAACACACAGAGAAAACGCTGGGTGGGCATCCCTGGGCCAGGCCCCCATGTCCTCACCCTCCTGAGTGGCCAGGCCACATGCAAAGCCTTGTGAGGCCACTGCCTGCTGGCCAGCCCACCCTTGTTCCTCCACGGCTGGTTTCATTCCTTCCTTTGCCACTCAATGGCCCTTCTCACCAGTGCAGGTGAGCATTAGACTCTACGACAGACAACAGGGTCCCTGCTCTGAGGTTGCTCCCATCAGAAAGCCCTCCTCCTTCAGGCCCAGGCACATGACCCAACCCAGAGAGACCCCATATACAACTCCTGGCGGGAGGCCAAGCCCAGGACATCTACATGTTTTGGGGGTCCTGACAAGCACCTGAGAAGCAAAATGTCCACAGTAACCATATCCACTGGGAAGGAGACAGAGGACATATGGACAAGAAAACATGAGAGGGGTCAGGGGCAGAGTGGGGCCTAAAAGACACCATTGACACCACAAAGCACAGACCCTCAGCAGCAGAGGAGCCCCAACATCAGATGCTCCACTGAGGCAGAAGTGACCTTCATGTCAGGGAAGGCAATGTACCCCAAACACAAGCCAATCGCACGGGGCACAGGCAGGCAGCACAGACCCCATAGGAAGCCCCTGGAAGCCCACAGTGGCTCCCAGCAGACAGCCTCACAGAAAAACACTGCCAGTCACACTTTCAAATGACAACAAATGAGGAAGGACACAGCAGACCTGAAAGAGAGCACTCTCCTTAGGGAGGCCAGACCACCAGCAGCACCTCAACCACCTGAGAGAAAAGTCCACAGGCTCTGGGCGGCCAGGCCCAGAACATGCACCACTGGTCTAGCCCTGTCTCATCCAAGGGCAGGGGAGCCACTCACCTGATCCAAGGGGCCTAAAGCACCCTACACCCTGTCACAAGTGCCAGAGGAGCCCAGATAGCACAGAAGGGCCTCCAGAAAACAGGTAATAAGACCTCGGCTAAGTAAAGAACCAGTGACATTTCACTTGTCCCAGGCTGCCAACCAGGACACTGTTCACATCGCTCAC
This sequence comes from Panthera onca, assembly GCF_046562875.1. Classification (NCBI taxonomy): domain Eukaryota; kingdom Metazoa; phylum Chordata; class Mammalia; order Carnivora; family Felidae; genus Panthera; species Panthera onca. The sequence continues at coordinate 28,891,416 of NC_138350.1, read as the reverse complement.
CCTCTCACTACCTCGCCCTCAAGCCTCACAGCAGCCAGGTCCTCCTGGGCCTCCCTGACGATGGCCTCCACTCTCCATGTTCTCAAGGGTCTCTGTCACAGAACTAGTTGGGCCACACCCAGCTTACTATCTTCTCAGTCAGGTCAAGACCTCATCCCAGCAGACAGGGTTCCAACCCCAGCCCCCTGGGCCAGCTCTCCACTCCACCGTGCCAGAACCCACCCTGCCCACCTCGTCCTCACACTCCTCCTTCTTGAACAGTCCATATTTCATCAGGTTGACCTCTTAGCCTCAAACACCTCCCTTGGACACCCTGGAGTTGACTTGTCCTCTAAAGTCCCACAGAAGTCCCCACCCTCCCTGCTGGCCCCCCTCATTCCCCCCTCCACTCCAACTGCCCACCCTCACTCCATGCTCCCAGCTCCCTCCTGCTGCCCTGCCCATGGCTCTGCTTCTGAGGGATCCACCTTCCTGCCAAAGCTGCACTGGCCCGGAGTGCCAAGCACAGGCTGGATCACCCGGTTCCACCTGTTGTCCATGGCACAGAATGTGCTGACCCAGTCCTCTCAAAACGTGGCTGCACTTGAAGATTTCTACTGAGCTCTCCCCCTGCCCTGGGGACACATAGACCCTGATGTGATGGCCCAGCAAGTCCCACAGGCCCACCCTTCACAGCCATCTTGGGTCCAGCCTCTTTGTGCCACCTCCCCCGCCTTACCCTGGTCCAAACTCACACACCACCTCTTACACAGACACAAGTGCACAGCCCCCTCCCTGGCTGCTTTCCCACCTTCCACCCTTGACTACACATAGTCCTGTTTCCCACAGGGCAGCCAAAGTGAGCCTTTAGAACACAGGCAGGATCACAACACGCTTGGGCTTGAAACCCTGCCCAGCTTCCAGCACCGCCCCCCAGAACAAACTCACGCTCCTCCCACGGCCTCCAAGCCTCCCCCCACCGCCCATGTGCCTCTATCTGCCACCATTTCCCCATCCCCCTCCGTCTCCAGGTCTCAGCTTCAACGGCGCTGCGCTGCTCCAGACGTTCCCCAAGCCCCCCACCCCCAGCCTGCCTGTCGGTGAATACCTCTGCCTCCACAGCTCACGGCTCACTGGCCCTGCACACAGCACAGGCTACCACCACGCTGAATAAATGGATGCAACTGAAGAAATGAAGAAATGGGCCTGGGCTGCAGTGTGAGGGAAAGAGAGAGACCTCTCAGAAGAAAAGGGACCAACAGAATGTGTAAAATATAGGAACACCACAGGTTTGTGATGGAGGTGTGCAGTGGGGGGGCAAAAGAGGAGAATAAGCTGGAACTTGGCTCTGGGAACCTCTTCCTGAGCGACACAGAATTCATGTCATTGGACCTATATACACGACATATAAATACCTGCTTAACCTAACTCATGATAAAAATACAAATTAAGGGGCACCTGGCTGGCTCCGTCAGTAGAGTCTGAAACCCGTGATCTTAGGGTTGTGGGTTCGAAGCCCATGCTGGGTGTAGAGATTACATAAAAATAAAATCTTAAGAAAAAAAAAAAGTTAAAAAGTGTTTTCACCTCGAGGCAACAAAAATTTTTTAAAAAATTGATGATATCCATGGTTGTTGAGGGTATGAAGAAACAGGCATTTGCAACTTCTCTGGAGGACAATTTGCCAGTGGCTACCCAAACTGAAAATACTCCCACCCTGTGACCCAGCCGTCCTGGAAGGACACTCCCACATGTGCCCAAAGAAACATGCACAAGGGTAGTCCCTATCTGCTGTTAGTAACAGCAGGGGACTTCAGATGTGCTTCAGCAGCACATGTCCTCCCTACAGGAGGACGCATGCAGCCACCACAGAACGCAGCAGGGCTCTATGCACCCATGTTCAGGTCTTCAACACACTGCAGGGGTGGGGGAAGGGGGAGAGCAAGTACAGAGGAGTTCGCGCCTGTGATTACAACCATGGCCCAAGGAAAGAAGATGTACATTTATGCATATGCGTGTGCACGTCGGGAACATTTCTGGAAAGGAACAATGTGGGGAAGGGGGAGGAGGACAGTCCTGCTCACCATGCCTCGTGAACAGTCCTCTACTGCGCTTGCATGTACATGAAAACCACAGAACAAAAGGTCAGACAAGAGGATAGCATTCACTGGCATCACTTAAACTCCTGCCCGGCCACCTACCTCTCCATTGCTGGGGTTGGTCCCATACTTCTTAAGCCAAGGGACGATGTTACTGAAGGGAAGAGAAGACACAGTGTCAGTAAGGCAGTCAGGTGCAGGCTGGTGAGGAGGTCACAGCTTAGGAGGGCTGCGTCCAGGTGAGGGCTATGAACAGGCTTTGCTCTACTTCACTTCTGCTAGCAGAAGCCAAGAAGAGGAGCATCCAGCCTTGACCAAGGAAGCAAGGGAGTGTTTCTGGTTTCAACACATGTCTAGGGTTTTTATTGTGGTTACATATAAACAACATAAACAAGCAAAAAAAAGACATATATAAATGCTGATACGTCTGTGCAATGAGGTGCTGAGCCAGCATCAAAAATTATACTTCCAGGGGCACCTGGGTGGCTCAGTCGGTTAAGCTTCTGACTTGGGCTCAGGTCATGATATCACAGCTCGTGAGTTCGAGCCTGCTTCAATTCTGTGTCTCCCTCACTCTCTGCCCCTCCCCCGCTTGTCCTCTGTCTCTTTCTTAAAAATAAAAATAACAACACAAAAGTGTACTTCCAGAGAACTCTGAATGACACAACTGAGTGAAAAATGGATTCAGAACGATCCTTGCAGTATTACCTCAACCATGTTGCCATAAATAACCTCACAGAAAAAGAGGAATATAAGTACCGACAATGGTTATCCTTGACAGTGTGATTACGGTAAGTTTTTCCTTTTACCGTCAAGTATTTTCCACATTTTCTAAAAGACTAAAACACAGGAAAGTTTTAGAAGCTGGTTTATGTTGGAACATAAGACCTTAAGCATCATGTTCTCATGGTTCATGAGTTTGAGCCCCGCATCTGGGTCTCTGCTGACAGCTCAGAGCCTGGAGCCTGTTTCAGATTCTGTGTCTCCCTCTCTCTCTGCCCCTCCCCTGCTCGCACTCTGTCTGTCTCTGTCTCTGTCTCTCAAAAATTAAACATTGGGGTGCCTGAGTGGCTCAGTCAGCTAAACATCCAACTTTGGCTCAGGTCATGATCTCAGGGTTGGTGGGTTCGAGCCCCACATCAGGCTCTGTGCCGAAAGCTCAGAGCCTGGAGCCTGCTTCAGATTCTGAGTGTCCCTCTCTCTCTGCCCCTCCCCTGCTGGCGCGCTTTCAATCTCTGTCTCTCTCTCTCTCAAAAAATAAATAAACATTAAAAAAAAAAAAAAGACTAAGCAACATGCTTCAAAATACAGCACTGGGAAAGTATGTACCTAAATTATGGCTCTACTTTCATAAAGTGGAAAGTACTCAGTTTGTTAACATTCCAAAACAGGATAGGTAGGCCAATTAGAACACTAGCGCCCTCCCCCCCCCCCCACCACAATGTGTGTAGAGAGGTCAATGCCACCCCAGGCAGGGACAGCAGCATCTGCCAGCAAGGTTGCCTGCCCAGGGGTCACAGCAGCACTGCTGTCTCATCCCTAAGGCCCTGGAAGTCCCTCCTGGGTCCCCAAGAGGCCCACTCAGGTCCCGAGGTTGCCAAGACTTCAGTATGGCCTGGCGTAGCATGGCCTGAAGCCACAAACCCTCCAGCTGGTCCCATACCCTTGCTGAGTGGGTGTCAACAACCTCACCCCTTTTGTTAGCTCAAAAGTCGAGGGCAAACTCACAGCAAGTCAAAGACGACTCCTTCGGGGGTGCAGACTGGGTAGACGAAGGGCTGCAGAGAGAGACTAAGAAAGGACAGAGTCACTCCAAGTCATACAGTGATTCCCGTGACTTCTCCCTTTGCTCCTCCCTCCTTCCCTCATTCCTGCAACAATACCAGTGCTCCTCTGCCAGCCGGGGCTGGGTGCCAGTACAGAGGTGACCCTACAGCCCTGACCCTCAGAAGCTCCCCACACAAACCAATAAATACAAGGCAAGGGTCCCTGGGATGACAAAAGCCTGGTTCTCCCCACACTCTCTACTGTGTCATATAACACACACGTGATCACATTCAAGCCCCAAAGAGGCTGGGGGTTTGGGTTTGGGACTCCCCAAAACCTCACATAGCAGGCAGGCCATACTTTTCTACTGAAAACTAACCTCTCGCATCCCAAGAGACTCTGTGGAGCTATTGTGGTCTGGCGGTGCCCTGTCTGCTCCTGACCAGAGTGTGCACACAGTTGCCCAACATTTCCAAGGGACAGGCACGTGACTCAGGCAACAGCCGATGCCCTAGGAGCCCTGGGTAAGTTCTAATACATGGATATGGGGGTAGAGGGGTGTGCAGAGATCCAGACTGCCACAAGCCATTTGCCACCTCAGGAGGGTTGGCTTTGGAAAAGGAGAGCCCACAGATGAGGGGAGACAGTACCTGGTGAGCTTCTTTATATCAATACCCTTTTTTCTTGCATGAGGTTTCCATCACTAGCCATCAAGAGCCCTGGTTGACCTGGCTTGTTTGCACCTCGGTTACCTTAAAGTCCAGATGGCACAGGCCAGTCCTCTGGACCTGGACCGCCTGGTGGCAATGGCATCACCTCCCCAGATGCTGCCCCAGAAAGCTCCCATGGGGCAACCTCACCACCTCCCCCCTCTGGCCCAACCTACTGCTCTAACCCAGTGGTGATCCTGGTGCTGCAGGGGACTGATGAGAACACGACCCAGCACCAAAGCAAGCTCCAAACGGCAAGACACTGCACATTCATCTTCTCCCAAACGGGCCTTGAAGGGCATATTCTCAAAGCACATTTTTACCCAGAACCCAAGGTAGTTAAAAAGTAGATGAAACACAGCTTAGAGAGATCTCTTGGAGGAACTGGAAACCAAGGACCAAAATATTTCCATAAAATCCATTCATACCCACTCTGAAGGATACCACATTCCCATGAAGCTGATGACAAAACTTGGTGGGCGTGGGGAGAAATCCAACCAATGAAGCCTGGGTCTCACTTGCTGACCCTCCCTGAGCAAGTGCTATGAGAAGGGAAAACCCCTCACTCAGCGCTACATGGGAGCCTCTCAGGGCCGACCCAGTGGCTGCATCCCTGGCCTTCCCTGCACCCTTCTCGCCCTATGGTGTCTGGCTGACCTGCCCCAATCAGGGTGCTGGGATCACTAGTAGAGCTTTGTCAGTTCTTAAGCTCGTCATGCCCAATGGGACACACACACACACACACACACACACACACACACAGCATGTGTCCAGGGCAAGGATGATCACAGCTTGAGCTTGGAGAAACTCAGGCCCAAATGGACCATCGGACCTGCCCAATCCCCAAAGCCCCAATGTCTTGGGGTTCATTAATCTTAGCCCCACTTCTCCAGCAGACACACCTGTTCATACACATACCAACCACAGTGGGAAGAAGCATCTGAGTGGCTCTGCAGCTGGGTCCCTCCTCATCCTCATCAATAACCTGTGCTCACAGGGAAGGGGGAAGGGGTTCACAGTACCATGACTGTTGCTGCTGCTGTTACTGCTTAGACTATGGACCAAAAGTAAAGCATGAAAGACATGGGCCCGGAGTCAGACCACCAGGTCCAAGCCTCAATGGCATCACTTCCTGGATGTGACACATGGGTGAGGGACTTCCCACTTCTAAACATTAATCCTCTCAACTGTAAAGTAGGCTTAACAACAGAGTCTACCTACCTTGGAAGGCAAGAAAGAGGCTGGAAAAAAAAAATGCAAATACATAGACACCGAATGAGCAGAAATATTAGTTCTTATCATTGTTAGGTCATCTTCTCTCAGTTCAAGGAAGATCTAGACAGGAGAACACAGACAGAACCCACATCTGCATCCCCAAAAATCATATTCACTGTCAAAATATGTCATTAAGTAACAGAAAACAACTAGGAAGGAAAGATAAACACTCAAAACTCTTACCTGCAGTGATCAAAAGGTAAGCGACGAAAATTTGCTTGTGGGATATCTGTTTAAGATGAAAATAAAAGATGGAAAGTTTATTCTGTAAAACACTTCCATGTATGTGTTCCTACCAACAATTCAATTCCATGTTAAGAAAAAGTTCATGTGGGGGCACCTGGGTGACTCAGTCAGTTAAGCATCTGACTTCAGCTCAGGTCATGATCTCGAAGTTCGTGGGTTTGAGCCCCACATCGGGCTCTGTGCTGACAGCTTGGGAGCCTGGAACCTGCTTCGAATTCTGTGTCTCCCTCTCTCTCTGCCCCTCCCCCGCTAGTGCTCTCTCTTTCTCAAAAATAAACAAATATTTAAAAAATAAATTAAATAAATAAATAAGAAAAAGTTCATGTGAATTACCTAGTGCAAAAACTGCTGTGGATTAAAAACCTTTCAATAGGTAGGACACATGGAATACATCAAGAAAGAACTTAGAGAAAAAAGGACATACTTGCTTAAGCCGCTGGGGTTGGGTTTCTCCCATAATCCTAATACCCTTGCTGTGGGGCCTGGCTTTGCTTTCCAAGAATCCTGTGCTGGTTTTACCCCGGTCAGCAATTATGAGAATATGCTCTTTTTATTTCATCCTCTTTTGTGAATCATCTGTGTTCTCAACCCATTTGTCTGCTACACTTTGTGTTCTTGTTCATTGTTAATTTTTATAGTCTCATTGTGTAGTAAAAACATCAGCCCTTAATTACAACACCCACCCCCCGCCCCGCCACACACACACACACACACACACACACACACATCCACATCAAGGAAAACAGAAAGATTTCATGCCTTACCTGGTTTCTTGCCACCATAGAAGTGAGTGTATTCAGCACAGGTAATGTACCTAAAGAAGAGACAGAGAATCTTATTACCACCCCCCTTTATAAAGAGGACAGTCTCTAGAAGTAACTGATGATTAAATAATTTCACTCATTCAGCAAATGCTTTTTTTTTTTTTTTTTAATTTTTGAGACAGAGAGAGACAGAGCATGAATGGGGGAGGGGCAGAGAGAGAGGGAGACACAGGATCTGAAGCAGGCTCCAGGCTCTGAGCTGTCAGCACAGAGCCTGACGCGGGGCTCGAACTCACGGACCGTGAGATCGTGACCTGAGCTGAAGTCGGACGCTTAACTGACTGAGCCATGCAGGCGCCCCAGCAAATGATTATTAAACACCTACAATGTGTGAGATGCAACACAGACATACACAAACTAGTAAGCAAATACAAACAGTCCTGCTCTGCTCTGAAGGAAATGAACAGAATTTAACAGAAGGCTTGATGATGCAAAGAGCAAGCCATGTGAAGATGTGCGGGAAGAGCTTTCTAGGCAGAGGGACCAAGCAAGCTTATCCAATATAAACGTCCTGACACAGGAAAAGCTGGTGTGTCTTCAGAAAAGGGTGAAGTCATTGAAGAAGAGTGTGCACGGGGGCATGTGGCAGCAGGTGAAGAAGGCTAGCAGTTGGATCACGAGGGGCCCCACAAGCTGTGTGATGGCTGTGGATCTACTTTAAGCGGTATGGAAAGCGGCTGGAGGGTTCTGAGTAGGGCCCTGACATGCTCTAACATAAGTCCTCAAAGCATCACTCCGGCAGCTGTGAATAGAGGGACAAGCAAGAGAGGCAATAGAAAACCAATCAGGAAGCATCTAAAAATGTCAAAGGAGGGGCGCCTGGGTGGCTCAGTCGGTTAAGCGTCCGACTTCGGCTCAGGTCACGATCTCACTGTCCGTGAGTTTGAGCCCCGCGTCGGGCTCTGTGCTGACTGCTCAGAGCCTGAAGCCTGTTTCAGATTCTCTGTCTCCCTCTCTCTCTGACCACCCCCCCACGTTCATGCTCTGTCTCTCTCTGTCTCAAAAATAAATAAACGTTAAAAAAAATTTTTTTTTTTAAAAATAAAAGATAAAAAAATAGGGGCGCCTGGGTGGCTCAGTCGGTTAAGCGTCTGACTTCAGCTCAGGTCACAATCTCGCAGCCCGTGAGTTGGAGCCCCACATCGGGCTCTGGGCTGATGGCTCAGAGCCTGGAGTTTGCTTCCGATTCTGTGTCTCCCTCACTCTCTGCTCCTCCCCCGTTCATGCTCTGTCTCAAAAATAAATAAACATTAAAAAAAAATTTTTTTTTAATAAAAAATAAATAAATAAATAAAAATGTCAAAGGAGATGAAATACACTCCACCTACTGAGGGGTTTGGTGGATTAGTGAGTGCCCTCCTATCCCACATTTACTTCCTGGATGAGCCACAGGATTTACTGATGAACAGGGGGAGGAGAGAGCCTCAGGAAAGAGGCACCAAGGCTAACTCCCAGACTTCTGACCTGTGTTAACTAAGTAGCAGTATGACCACTGAGATAGGGAAAATGAGGGGGCAACATATTAAATGTGAGATGTCGGGACACCTAGGTGGCTCAGTCGTTTGAGTCTCTGACTTCAGCTCAGGTCACGATCTCTCCCGGTTTGTGAGTTGGAGCCCCACATCGGGCTCTGTGCTGATAGCTCTGAGCCTGGAGCCTGCTTCAGAGTCTGTGACTCCCTCTCTCTCTGCCCCTCTCCCACTGGTGCTCTGTCTCTCTCTCTCTCTCTCTCTCTCACTGTCTTAAAAATAAATAAAAACATTAAAAAAAATTTTTTTTTAAATTCTTTTTTTTAATGTTTATTTATTTTTGAGACAGAGAGAGACAGAGCATGAACGGGGGAGGGTCAGAGAGAGGGAGACACAGACTCCGAAACAGGCTCCAGGCTCTGAGCTGTCAGCACAGAGCCTGACGCGGGGCTCAAACTCACGGACCGTGAGATCATGACCTGAGCCGAAGTCGGCCGCCTAACCGACTGAGCCACCCAGGCGCCCCTAAAAAAATTTTTTGTAAGTAAATGTGAGATGTCTATCAAACCTCCAACTGGAGATGTCAAGTAAGCAGTTGACTACTGCAAGATGAGAGAGGGAGAATGTAAAGGGAGAAGAAACGTGGGGGACATGGACGTTTGAAATCTGAGAGAGTGGGAGAAAGACCCAGCAAAGGAGACTGAGAGAGGCTATTGAGACAGATGGAAAACAAATGGAAAAGGGCATATGGGGTCTCAGATATCAAAGAAGGGCCTCAGAGGGAGCAAGGTGGTCAACCGTGTCACACGCTATTGACAAGCCCAACAAAACGAGAACTGGGAATTGACCACTAGATTTAGCAACAGAGAAGTTACTAGGATCCTGGCAGGAATAGTGCTGGGGAGAAAAGCCTGACTGGAGCGGTTTCAAGAAACAGCAGAAAACAGCAAGTAGACACAGGTCTTTGACGCCTTGTTCGGAAGAAAACAAACAAAAAAACAACCACGGTGGCAGGACAGGAGCACGGGGCAAGGCTGGTTTGTTTTAAAATGGAAGATTCCGGATGTGTGTAAGCCAATGAACGGCACACAGGAAGACTGGAGGTGCAGGAGAAAGAGGGGCTGATTAGGGGCAGAATTCGAGAGTGGAGATGGGGCGTTCCAGGGCAAAAGCGGAGGAGCGGAGGGGCGGAGGAGCGGAGGAGCGGAGGGGCGGAGGGGCGGAGGAGCGGAGGGGCGGAGGGGCGGAGGGGCGGGGGGGGGGCCGGGGCTTGCACGGCGCCGACGCGATAGGAAGGCCGCGCTCAGAAGCACTGACAGTGTTAGTACCAAGAAACCCGGGAGACCTCGGCGGTCTGGGTAATTCCCCTGCCTTGGAGGAGACAAAGCCTTCCGAGACGAAACGGCATTTAAGAGTGGCTCTGGGAACCAGCTCTGAGAGAGGGAAGAGGGGCGGCACGGACTGCGGGACAGGTGGGCACTGAGGCCGAGCGGGGCCGCGCTTCCGGCTGCGGTTCAACTTACATCTTGTCCTTCTGATGCTGCCGTTTCCCCATGGCGGCGGGAGCGGTGGCAGTGCCAGGACCAGCGAGTGAGGAAAAACGACAGCAAACGATTTAGAAGCCGACTTCTCGGCCGAGCTCCCTAACGACTTCCGGGTCCCGCAGACCCGCCCCGGAAGTGGGCGCAGGGCGTGAGTGAACAGTGGAGCCTGGTGCCAAGTGCGCATGCCCAGTCGGTGCAGCCCAGTCCTTGGACACCTGGGCAGTTTGTGGTAGGGTTTGCCTCCTGCTGGGGGCCGAGGGGCCTCGAAGCCCCACTTCCTCGGGCGAACGAAGAAGACTCTCTCTAGACCTTTTCTCCTCTCCATACCCCCGCTCAAGCCTGCCCTGGTTTGACCTGGTTTCTCAGATTTTTTAAAAAGTCCACCTTAAGTCTCACCAGCCTCTGTCTCATCTCTGCTTCCTTCCACGGCAGACGTCTCCAAACCTACGTCCACATTCGCTGTCTACCCGTTCTCCCATTCAGTCCCCACCACCTCCAGCCCACTCCTGGGAGGCTTAGGGACAAGTAGCCATTAAGCCCGAGAGTCCAAAGCCCTCACTCATCTCTCTTACGGACCCTTCCCGCGGCCAGATCACTGTTTGTGTGCCCCAGACTAAGCCCCGGGCCTCCGTCTACACCCAAGCACCTGGTGATCTTTCCCAGGCTTGTGGCTTTAAATACCACTCATATCTCTTGACTCACATCATTAAATGGCCAGCACTCCAGGTTCCTGACGTCTATTTTAGGTACCATTGATCTCAAATTTAACGTGTGGTCAAAACAGAATTCTCCACCCCCCCCACCCCCCTCCCCCTCCCCCTCCGCATAGGCTCCCCTTGCCACAACTGTACCGCTATCTAGTCACCCAGAGCCAGTGGTCCTTGCCCTTTCTCATCTCATGGCTGCCTCCTTATGTTTTTCTAAGTTTCAACATAAATGTCACCTCCTCAGAGAGATCTTCCCTGACCACCCACTGCATACGTGTCCAACTCAGCTTCCTTAGGGCTTATCACAATTTATAACCCTGTTATTAATTGGATGCACTGGTTACACATACAGTCACACACACACACACACACACACACACACACACACACACACACACACAGAGGAGGATAGGATGTAAGCTCCTTAAGAGCAGGGACACCAACTGCTTGGTTTATTATCTCCAGTCCCAAGCAAGGTGTGGAGCATACACAAGGGTTCAACAAGTATCTGCTAATGTCCAGCAGTCATTAAGCATTTTGTGAGGGCTCATGTCTCACATGCAGGTTTGACTCTAAGGCTGGTGTGCAAAGCAACAACAAGAGTCACATCTCTGAAATTCCTTAGGGAGGTGCCAAGTTGGAAACTAACATGCCAGCTTATTTTCCTCCAGGGAGGGAATAGATCAGTTTCTAAACCTGCACCCAGATAAGGCTTGAGTTTAGAGCCCAGGTGTAGGAAAAAATGATGGAACTGCAATTCATTGAGGTCAAGTGAAGCTCAAAGGGGCCGCAGAGTCACTGTAGAGAAGGGCAGTGCTGTCTCCTCACTCATTTCTCTTTCAAAGTGCCATGGCTGAATTCCCAAGTTAAAGAACAAGCAAGGGGACTTCACAGTAGCACTGACCTGAACAATTACTGTATGCAGGCTCAGACTAAAGGGCCTCTGGCTTGCACTACTCTGACAAACTCTTCCAGCAGGACGAAGCCCAAGGGATTGCACAGCCTTTAGGGAGCCCAGCACAAGTAAGGCACCTCCATGGGAACTTTATTCATTGATCTAGCCATGGTCTGTAGGAAAGAGGTTACGGATCCCTCTTGTGGGGCACAGACTCCATGCTGTTAGGGTCATTCTCAGAGTCATCTTTGGGTCTTGGCACAGGCTGGAACTTGAGCAAGACAGGCGGGGTGAAGATGGACGTCTTCACAGGAGGGGATGGTGTCTCCTTGGTGTTGGGGGAGCCACTACAGGCCAAGGTCCTGTGCAGGAGATAGCCAACACATGTCCATGAGGTGGGATACCGGCACACAGAGCCATCAGAAGTACGCATGACAAAACTTAAGGCTGTGGGATGGCCTTCAATACATTTCTACTTCCAGAATGCTCTCCCATGGATGTTTTGTTCCAGGCTGTTCATCACAGCAATGTTGGTGATTATGAAACCCTGGAAACAATCAAACATCCATCAAAGAATGGCTAAAGGAACCATGGACACCATGCAGCAGATCATTCTGCAGCTGTTTAAGTTCTGATGATGGCCCAGCCCTGGTGCATGGCCCCACAATTCTGTGAGGATCTGATGATGCCAACAATGCCTTGATTCTACATTTTGCATCATAACAACACTGCACAAGTGATTGCCGGCAACCCTTCTCCATCACTCGGCAGTCAGTCACCTTCCTACTCTTCCATCCTACCAGGAGGTAGGACGATCTGATTGGATAGCTTATTGTTTCCACTTACACATAATTCATGAATCTACATAATCAGGTTTAACCATGTTCATAATTTTATGTCTGCATAATATTCCATAATTCTGTGAATGCACATTTAAGCTGTTTCCATTTTTTCTCCTTTTACACTGCCATAAACACTTTTGTACCCAGTCGCTTTTTTCTTTCCCTTAATCATCTCCTTGAATTGAAACTCTCCCAGAATTGAAAATACCAGAGCAAAGAATATGAGAACGTCTATGGCTCCTGATGTTTTGATAAACTGCCTCTCAGACTAACCTTAAACTTTGGTGATCCAAAAAGACCAGAGAAAGAGAGAAGATAACCCACATAATATGAGGAAATATTTTGCAGATCCTACGTCTGATAACAGACTTGTGTCTTTGGCAGTCCCTCAAAATATATTTACCATATGATCCAGCAATTCCACTTTTAAGACTATACCAAAGAAGGGGTGCCTGGGTGGCTCAGCCAGTTAAACGTCTAACTCTTGATTTCGGCTCAGGTCATGACCTCACAGTTTTGTGAGTTCAAGCCCCACTTTGGACTCTACACGGAGCCTGCGTGAGACTCTCCCTCTCTCTCTGTGCCTCCACTGCTCACACTCTTATCTTTCTCAAAAATAAAAAAAATATTTATAAAGAGTGTGCCCAAGAAAACTGAAAACTATGTCCTCACAGAAACTTGCACAGAAATGTTCATAACAGTATTATTCATAAGAGCCAAAAATGGAAACAACCCAAATGCCCATCAACTGATGAACTGACAGATAAAATGTGGCGTATCTACACAGTGGAATAATATTGTTCAACCATAAAAAAAAGTCAACCCATAGAATGTACACCACCAAAAAGGAACCCCAGTATAAACAATGGACTTTGGGGTGACGCTGAAGTGTCAATATAGGTTCATCAGTTGTTAATAAATGCACCACTCTGGTGGGGGATATTGACAATAAGGGAGGGTAGTCATGTGTGGGGGCAGGGGACATGGAGGAAACTTCTGTACCTTCCTCTCAATTTTGTTGTAAACCTAAAACTGCTCTAAAAAAATTAAGTCTTAAAAAAGAAATTTAAAAAGCAGGAAATTCAGAACTGACACATGCTAGAACATGGATGAACCTTGTAAACATTATGCTAAGTGAAAGCAGCCAGTCACCAGAGACCATGTTATTGTATGGTTTCATTTATATGAAATGTCCAGAATAGGCAAATCCACACAGAAATGTTAGTGGTTGCCTCGGGCTGGGGGAGAGAAGAACTGGGGGTGACAGCTTAGTGGTGCTAGAGTTTTTCTTTTTTTTTTTATTGTAGTAAAATATGCACAAAATTTACCATTTTAACCATTTCTATGTGTACCATTCAGTGGCATTATACACATTGACAGTGCTGTGGTGACCATCACCATTATCTATCTCCAGGACTTTTTCATCATCCCAAACAGAAACTGTACTAATTAAGCAACAACTCATCTCCTTCTCCCAGGCCCTGGTAACTTCTCACCTACTTTGTCTTTAGAATTCTGCCTACTCTAGATACTTCATGTAATGGGAACCAGACAATAACCTGTCCTTTTGTTCTGGCTTATCTCACTTATTTCAACATTCTATTATATGGATAGACCACATTTTGTTCATCTTGGGTACACCTGGCTTATTTTCTCCTTTTAGCCACTGTCAATACTGGAGCTATGAACACTCATATACAAGTATCTGTTTGAGTCTCCACTGCAATTCTTTCAGGCATATACCTACAAGTGGAATTACTGGGTCATATGGTAATTCTGTTTAGCGTTTTGAAGAACCACCATACCCTTTTTCCATGGTGGCTACACCCTTTTACATTCCCACCAGCCACACACTAGAGATTCCAATCTCTCCACATTCTCATCAACACTTGTCATTGTCTTTTTGAATTTATTTTATTTTTTAAAGTTTATTTATTTATTTATTTTGAGGGGGTGGAGGGGCAGAGAGAGAGAGAGAGAGAGGGAGAGAGAGAGGATGAATCGCAAGCAGGCTCCACACTGTCAGCACGGAGCCCAGCTCAGGGTTCAAACCCAAGAACCGTGAGATCATGACCTGAGCCGAAATCCAGAGTTGGAAGCTTAACCAACTGAGTCATCCAGGTGCCCCTTTTGTCTGTCTTTTTGATGGAAGTAGGTGAGAAGTAGTAGTTCACTGTGGTTTTCACTTGCATTTCCCTGATGTCTAATGATGTGGAGCATCTTTTCCTGTGTTTATTGGCCATGTTGTAGGTCTTCTTAGAAGAAATGTCTATTCAAGTCCTCTGCCCAATTTTTAGAATGGGATTTTGATGATTTACAAATATTTTCTCCTATGGGTTGTTTTTTCACTCTCTCCTATTTGGCATGATGGAAATGTTCTAAAATTGGATTATGGTGATGGTTTCACAAATGTGAACATACAAAAAGCCACTTAAGTTGACACTGTAACTGGGTGAATTTATATGATGCTATGTAAATTATCTCAATAAAAGAATTTTTAGGAGCACCTGGGTGGTTGTCAGTTAAGCATCCGAACGTTGATTTAGGCTAAGGTCGTGATCTCAGAGTTTGTGGGTTCAAGCCCCACATTGGGCTCTAGGTTGATAGTGCGGAACCTGCTTGGGATTCTCTTTCTCACTCCCTCTCTCTCTCTCTCTCTGCCCCTCATCCACTCTCTCCCTCAAAATAAAAAAACTTAAAAAATTTTTTTTTTAATTTATTTAAGTATTTATTTGTGAGAGAGAACGTAAGCAAGGGAGGCAGAGAGGGGGTCAGAGGATCCAAAGCGGGCTCCATGTTGACAGTGGAGAGCCCAATGTGGTGCTTGAGTCCATGAACCATGAGGTCATGACCTGAGCCAGAGTCGGATGCTCAACCAAGCCACCCAGGAACCCCGCCCCCCCCAAAAAAAAGAATTTTTAAATTTTTTTTTTTTTCAACGTTTTTTATTTATTTTTGGGACAGAGAGAGACAGAGCATGAACAGGGGAGGGGCAGAGAGAGAGGGAGACACAGAATCGGAAACAGGCTCCAGGCTCCAAGCCATCGGCCCAGAGCCTGACGCGGGGCTCGAACTCACGGACCGCGAGATCGTGACCTGGCTGAAGTCGGAGGCTTAACCGACTGCGCCACCCAGGCGCCCCAAGAATTTTTAAAAGAATTAAAACAGGGGTGCCTGGCTGGCTCTGTCGGTGGAGAATGCAACTCTTGATCTCCGGGTTGTGAGCTCAAGCCCCACATTGGGTGTAGAGATTATTTAAAAATAAAATCTTTAAAAAAAAAAAAAAAAGAATAGGGGCGCCTGGGTGGCTGAGTCGGTTAAACGTCCGACTTCATCTCAGGTCATGATCTCATGGTCCGTGAGTTCGAGCGCCGCGTCGGGCTCCGTGCCGACAGCTCGGAGCCTGGAGCCTGCTTCGGGTTCGGTGTCTCCCTCTCTCTCTGCCCCTCCCCTGCTCTTGCTCTGTCTCTCTCTCAAAAATAAATAAAGATTTTAAAAAATCAAAAAAAAAAAAAAGAATAAAGCCATTTTATATTATTTTCACAGCAAAAATGAGTCTCTGCCTACAGCCTCAATAGCACAGGATTCTCTACTTTGGGCTTTTTGACAGGTATATAACATACATGCTAGCAACCTTAATGTGTACATCTTTCATTACTAAGTATGCCAAAAATATTTTTAAAGGTTTGCTTACTCTTTGGGTGTCATCTTGGATAAACTTTCCATCAACTAAATTTAGAATCAGCTTTATAGAACTGTGTAGGTTTCTTACAAAAGAAGCCATCTGAATTCTCACTCATTGCTAGTGGGAATACACAATGCTATAGCTACACTGGTAGTTTCTTCAAAACTGAACATATTATCACCATGTGATCAGCAATCATACTCCTTGGTGAAAGAGTTGAAAACTTATGTCTGTAAAAAACCTGCACATCTATGTGTATAGCAGCTTTACTCATAATTACCAGAATTTGGAATCAGTCTTTCGGTAGATGAATGGATAAATAAACCACAGTACATCCAGACAATAGAATGTTATTCAGTGCTAAAAAGAAAGGAGCTATCAAGCCATGAAAAGACATGGAGGAAATTTAAAAGTGAGTATTACTAAGTGAAAGAAGCCAATCTGGAAAGGCCACATACTGTAGGATTCCAAGTATATGACATTCCGGAAAAGGCAAAAACTGTGGAGACAATAAAAAGATCAGTGGTTGTCAGGGGTTATGGGAGAGGGAGGGATGAATAGCTGGGGCACAGAGGATTTTGAGGACAATGAAACTATTCTGCATGATACTATAATGGTGGACACATGTCATTATACATTCGTCCAAACCCACAGAATGTACACCACCAAGAGTGAGCCCAAACATATGACTTCTGGGTAATAATGATGTGGCAAGGTAGGTTCATCAATTTAAGGTGGGGAATGTTGATAGTGGGGGTGCCTGTGTAGGGACAGGGGGTAGAGGGGAACTCTCAGTACTTTGTCAGTTTGCTGTGAATCTAAAACTCCTCTAAAAAACAGTATTTTTTTTTTTTTTTTATGTCATCTGAAGCAATGAAGCGGTCAGTTTAAATATATACTTTGAATTAACACTCCATGGAATGACATGGGAAATACTTAACAACACCCTAAGTGGAAAAAACAGGTGACTAAAAAACAAACCAACAACCATATTCAGTAAATCCCTGCTTTGCAAGACACATGTCTATAAACCTTAGGGCTGCCCACAGTTGACAGAATTGTTTCTAGTGGGTCTCTGAGCTGCTTGTTTCTGATTCTTGCCATTACAAACACTAGGAAGGGGGAGTGACTTTTCCAGCACCCTATTACATTAGGGTCTTTTCATGAAATGCAAAGGACTATCATACAGAACGTTTTTCTGGCCCTCATGCACACTGCCATGATGCCATCAAGCCAGGCAAGCCAGGATGGTGTCAGAGGCATGCTTACCAGGGGTAGCCAGGGCAATGAAGCTGATGTGCACTGTTTCCAGCCAAGTACGAGAAATGGAAGCCTCCGGGGTTGAGGACCAAGGGGGTCAGATCAACCATGTGGCTGCAAGACAGAGCAGAGAGGGTAACATCAGCTCTGGGCTCCTCCCAGGCAGGCCCTTCCCAGCCTCATTGCACATGTCTATACACAGAGCAGACCCGAGCCTCGATTCCTTCCCTATTAAATGGGAATAACAACCCCTCAGGATTATTGTGAGGATTAACAAGGTAGGGAAGAAATGGCAACCGAGTGTTGGCACACAAGCTACCCAAAACACTCCTTTTTCATTTGCCCCAAGTTTAAATTCTACCTCTTTGGGTTCGATGACAGGCCAGCCCAGTTTAATTTCACTTCGGACCTTGTAACTTCCAACTTCTCCATCTGCGGTATAGAAACGAAATCTTAGGACAAGTTTGGGGGCCTCGCTGAGAAAAAAAACACCTTATACAGGAACTAGGGGAAGTACGTGACTGTCCTTCATTTGACAAATACGTCAGGGTCATCCTCAGTGCCCACCTCGAGCTTGGTGTTAGGGTAACAGAGAATGTGATGGGGGCTGGGAACTGACAGAGGATGGGGGTCTGCCTGGAGTGAGAGTGCAGGATACGCGGAGATTAGCAGGGACAGGCAGATAGGAAGGCACACTGCAGAGGCACCTAGAGACTGGCAAGAACACCATCCATGAGGCGAGGCAGGTGTGGGGCTGGAGACATTGGGGGGCAGCCATGGTTCTCCACCTGTCCTTTGGGCACCCCAGAATTCTGCCCAGTGTTTTGGGGACTGCCTCACTCAGCTGAAGCACAGCAGGTAAAACTCTGTGCCTCCAACCCTTCAACAAGAGCAGACCCCTTTTCATCTGCTTTATCCGTTCCACCCAAGATAGTGCCTGCAGATAGAGTTCTGCCACTTAAAAACAAAGTGCTGAGAGCCACTGCTGTGGGCCAGGAGAACCACTGGGGTGGTTCTGAGCGAGGGGCAGAGGCTGCCCTTCCTGGGACCACATGAGTGGGGGATGTGCTCACTGACCGACTTGCTGGGCAGAGGAGGGAAGGGGCCAAAGACCCTAGGCATAGTGTAGACAGGGGGTGATGAAGCCACCATGGAGGCCACGGTAGTAGCAGTGGATGGAAGTGGTGGAGGTGGCAGCACGGTTGGTAGCAGGCATGGGGAGGTGGACCGGTCTTGCAAAAGGATGGGTTCTGGTTTCTTCAGTTTTGGCTTTCTTCTCTTCTTCTTGGCATCTGTGACAAAAGGGACCAGTGAGTGCCTACCCCACGGCCAGAACAGGATAGAGTGGGAGCCCAACAGTAGTATAGGGTCTTCACAAGGTTCCTCCCCCAAAAGGGACCACATGATAATGCCTAGAGCCACTGTTGACAGGCACCAACATGTACCATCTCATCAGTCCATAACTATCCCATGGGGAAAAGGTATTTTTGTCTCTCTACAGGTACAACTGTAAGCTCCAAGTGTACAAGGCACAGGCAGGATCCATACCCCAACTGTCTGACTCCAAGGCCAGAATTTCAGGGGAAGTGACAGAGTATCTCCACCAATGAGGGCTTGGCTTGCCCTAGGCAAGTCAGTCTGCCACCTATGCCCAAGCACTGTGGAAAGCTCCTGAGTCTGCCAGCACCTTCATGGGGTATCCAGGCTCTGGACAGTAAGCTCACCAACTACACCCAGCCCCAGGGCCATCCTAAGGGTGTGCAAAGGCTCCTTTTTCTGTAAGGAAACCCATATGTACAAGGTCTTACAGAGGTGGGCTCAGGGAGGGAATCTTTGAGAAGCAGGGCCCTCAGGCCTACCCCCTCTCCTCTTTCTGTATTAGGTTTTCCTCCTATATTCAACAAGTCTGGCTATTTCTACTGTTCAGAGTTATAGGAAACCAGCAAAGTGGATGTGAACAAGTGCCTCATACAACCCATTAGAACGGCTCATCTAGAATGATGATCACCACCACCAAAGAGCACTGACCCAGAGCTAAGAGCCTGAGCCTCAGAGCAACCCAAGCCTGAGTTCAATTCCAGATTCTACTACTTACTATGTGACATTGTTGTCACATAGTTGGCTACCCTCCCTGGCCTTCTATGTTCTCTTTCATAAAATGAGAATAAATAGGATCAACACTACCTTGGGAGACTATGGTAGGAGCTACATATGCCATGGGTTGGGATGAAATGGTGACGTGGAGCACTCACACTTACCATCATGGAAAGTAGGACCCCCAGGTGAGCCAGGCTTCCTAACATAATGAAGCAAGCAGCTCCACCGCTAGGTAGTCTATCACTGAAGACAAATGCACTGAAAGAACTGAACCCAAATCTAATCAAGGCTTTAGAACGACTGTCCAAGACATACAGGCAGAATGGGCTGCCTGGGTGGCACAGTCGGTTAAGAGTCGGACTCTTGATCTCAGCTCAGGTCATATCTCACAGTTTGTGAGTTCAAGCCCCGCATTGGGCTCTGTGCTGACAGCAGGGAGCCCGCTTAGGAGTCTGTCTCTCCTTCTCTCTGCCCCTTCCCTGCTTGTGTGCACTGTTTCTGTCTCAAAATAAATAAACTTAAACACACAGACACACACAGACACACACACACACACACACACACACACACACAGAGGCAGAGGGGAATAAAACAAACAACACCAATGAGCCATAACAACAGATATAAACCCATTAAGTGGATTACCCCAAAGGACAACACAGTTCTTCAAGTTGATGGCAGGGGGGACAAAAGTGAGGGCATCCCATCTCAAGAGGTTTCAACAGATGTGGCCACTATACTCATTTGCCATCCCTGTGTGGTCATTAAAGTGGCCCCTTCCATTTCACTCTCACAAATGTCCTAATGTGGACACAAAGTATATAGCCATCCTAGTAATGGAAAGTCAGAGGCTGAACACCAAACTAAGTATCAGCTAATATTATGGAACTGTTGTCAATTATGTCCGGGGTAACACTGTGATTACAAAATATCTTTTTAAAAAAATTTTTAAATGTTTACTCATTTTTGAGAGACAGAGCATGAGCAGGGGAGGGGCAGAGAGAGAGGGAGACACACAATCCAGAGCAGGCTCCAGGCTCTGAGCTGTCAGCACAGACCCTGACTTGGGGCTCAATCCCACGAGCTATGACATCATGACCTGGGCGGAAGACACACTCAACTGAGCCACCCAGGCACCCCACAAAATGTCTTTTTTTAATATCTAAAAAAGCATTCTAAAGTATTGAAGAATACAATGATGTCTGAGATTTCCCCTAAAATGCTCCAGAAAAAGAAAAGGGGGGATGAAGCAAGCATGGCAATATGGGGATAATTGCAGAAGCTGAAGGGAGACCAGTATCTGAGTGTTCACTGCAGTCTCCAGTTTTGTTTATGTTCGTTTGCATAATAAAGACTCAAAAAATAAACACCAAACAATCGAAAACGTACCAAGCACAGGATCAGGGATCAGGGATCCTAAGTCAGGTGTGCTGGCAGAGATTGACCCTCACCCTGGGAGTAGAGGTGCACGCGGTGGATGCTCCTCTTCAGCTGTTCCAGGCGCTGGTGCATTTCCAGGGCACCCATGCTGTTGCAACAATTCAGCTCCCCCTGGACTGCACAGAAAAACTTCGCCTACAAGGGGAGAGGCAGGGCAGTAAGAAGCGGGAGAGGTGACACAGCTGCCTACAGCACTCCCCACGCTGGGCCTCCTGGGCCTCCTGGAAGACCCTACCCTGCAGCTTCACCTACGCCCGACGGCCCTCCCCACACCCGCTCCAAACCTCCAGTCCTCAGAGCTCCGCCCCATCCCCCGAAGCCCCGCCGGCGGACTCGCACCCAGAGGAAGGAGAGGAGCCCGCGCCCCTCGTACTCGGCCAGCTTGCCCTTGCGCACCACCCTCTCGGCCAGCGCGGGGTTGCGGTCGATGCTGCGAAAGAGGCGGCGCAGCGCGCGCTCCGTGTAGGTGGCCGCCTGCCTCTCGAAGTCCTCCTCGGAGATGAGCTGGCAGAAGGTCACGCTCTGGGAGAACTCGCTGTCGAACTCGTCAAGGACCTCCATCCGAGAGGGGCTGCGGGCTGGCTCGGGTGGCCTGGGGGCGGGGCCACCGAGGCTCCAGGCACGCCGACTCCCACCCGCCTCGGGCCAGGAGAGAGGGGCAGCTCCCGAGGGCCCGGGATCGGTCGCCGAGGGCGGGCCGGGGCCAGTAGGGGCGGGGGCCGCCGGGACCCACCTGCTCTCTTTCCCACAGCCGCCGAGCCAACGCAGCCTCTCTCCGCGAGCCGCAGCCACCGCCCCGACCGTTCTAGCCAATCCCCCTGGAGCTCTCTAGCAGGGGGCCAATCCGCGCGAGGGGGACGCACGTGACAATGCCCGCTGCTCTGGGCATGCGCTCTGGCGCCTTCGACGGGGCGAACACTCACGCGCGCGCGGCGGAACACTGGCCCTGATGGGGTCCCGCAAGACTTGATGAGGGAGCGGGCCATGGCACGCAGAGAACATGGTCCGCACCCAAACTCTTTTTTAGGCCCTCACTTCTTCTTGTTCCGGCAGCTCACCATCTCTCCTTGCGGTCTGTAGACAACACCCCAAGGACTTCACTCAGCCCCTGACTCATCTGCCCCAGACTTCACTCTTCCACACCTGATTTACTCTCCAGTATCACTCCGCTCGCACTGTCGTATAAGTACCGCGCGCTAACCGATTGCGCCACTGGAGCTCCCTGCTCTCCAGTATCAGATCCACCCACCCTCCCCAGCTTCTATTTTCTCTCTTCCCCTGTATAACTCAATACTTTGTGTTACTTTGCTCAATACTTTATGTTGCCTCTTCAGCATCTAGCTGCTCCTTATGGCTTTAAGAAGGTCCTATCTTCATGGTACCATCTTGGACAATTTAGCTCACTCTGAGGTTCCAACTCAGGGCTGACTTAACTCACCCTAACTTATATCTCAGGCTCAGACCTTCCTTGAGTTCTAGAACCACATCCAAGTGTCCGATGGGGAAGTTTTGGGGGCATCTCATGATGCACACATAAGATTGACATATAGGTTCTTCTCTCCCAACCCCAAACCTGCTTCTTTTCTCCTCTCCTACTTGGTCAGCGATGACACCACCATCCACCCCAACCACTAACAGGGGGGTGCACCCTGGATTGCTTCCTTCCTATTACCTCCACCGCCCTTCACCCCCAACAATCCATGGAGTGTACCTGATAAGTCTAGACAATTTTCACCTCCCACCACCAAGCCACCAACCCTCTAGGCTCTGCTGTCCCCAACATCGGGCCCTCACTTCCTCCTGCTTTGAGGTCAGAGAGCAAGATGGAAACAACCAAGGAGGAAAAATGTTCTAGCCTAGGAGGACAAATAGACTTAGATATACCTGGGTTCAAATCTTCATCCTGCTTCCTGACCCTGTGTAACTTAAAATGAGACTTTACTTTGAAATATGTAGTATGTGCCTTTTTATAAACAGCAGAAGCATCCTCTGAGGGGTAGAGTAGACCCCTAATTAATCTTCCCCCATGTTCTGCTAATAATACTTTACACTTTATGTACTTATTTGTATTTTTTTAAGTTGTATCAGTCCCCTCCTCTGTGCCAGGCACTGCCAAGAGAGATATAAAAAGGGATATTGTCCCTGCCCTCAGGGTCTAATGAGGACTTCAGCCACAAGGAGAAATTTCAATCTAACATGCTCTGCTGGAGGAATATTGGATGTTGTGGAGCCCAGGAAAGGCTTCCCCTAGGACGGAACATTTGAGCAGAACCCTGAGTTCACAAACATCCCCCAGCAAGGGCGAGAGACAGATGTATGAGAGTCTCCAGGCAGTGGGCACAGAATCTACACAGAAGGATGGCCACCTCCAAGCATGCATGCCCGGGCTTCTACCCTCAGGGTGGGGTGAAGCTGGCATCTTGATGTGCTCAGCCAGGAGTGAGGGGTATTCCCAAAGGCCCATCTGGAAACCTGGTCCTCCTCTTAAAGGAGACAGGCTTGAATAACTGTCACTGGGCACAGAAAAGCCTTTTGCATTGTGTTAGGTCCTGATGGTGGAGCCGGCCCTACAAGGATGCCTGGGGCCTGGCTCTTTGACAGTCCCTTTAATTGTAGCTGTTAGGATGGGCATGCCAGGCATCTCTTGGTCCCCTCTGCAGTCTCAGGGCAGCACACCTCCCTGTAAGAAAACAAGCTGACATGGTTGATGGGCATCACCTGTGGTCTGCATATCCCAAGTCCACCCACCCAGCCCAGATAGTGCTGCTCCTAAGATCCCAGGACAATGTTCTCTCCAGAGCCTGACCCTCCCCAAGCCCTCAGGGAGGCCTGGGTGCAGTTCATCTGCACATGGTCAAGGTTGAGCTGGGTCTGAGCCAGACCCTGGCATACCCTTCATGCAATACAGTGAATCTTCATTTCTCCACAAAGCCCTGACCAAACCTGGAGTCCCCAGTATTACCCAGGGAGTTGGTGTGGAAAGATCCTCTTCAAACCAGAGTTTTTCTGATCCCAGGGCCTCTGCCCCTGCTCCTGTCCAGCAATATCCCAGAAGGAGAATTTGTGGGATGATCCCCCAGTTCTGCACTCACCTAATCCTCTGATGGAGGGTCCAGCCCAGTTCCACACCTGCTCCTGCTAGGAAGTGGAGCGAGGCAGCAAAACTCCCTCCCCTCAGACACTGTGGGTGGTGGGTTGGGCCTGACCGATGCCCTTTCATCATTGCACTGCTTCCCAGTGGCCCACAGTAGTGCAACAGGGAAAGAGTGTCAGGCAGGCCTGCCAGCGCCTCTCCTGGTGGTGGTCGGTGAGGATCTGAGATCTGGAATGCAGGCCCACTGGGGTGGGGCCCCGAGGCCTGGGGGAAGGGTGCCCTCTGACCCTAGAGGCCCGGGCTGGCCAGGATCTCAAGTTTCCATGGAGAAGGGAGTGAGCTGGGGAGGGAGGTGGGGGGAGGGGAGGGCCTGCAGGCCCAAGGGGCCCGGCCTGAGGAGGGTTGTGGTGTGGGGAAGGGGGGGGTCCCCAAGGCTGGTCCCAGATGCTTTGACAATATCATTGCACTGCTTCTCAGAGCACAGTAGTGCAACCTCGTCAGAGCAGCTGGGGCCAGCAGGGGAGACCCGCATGGTCCCCAGTAAGTGCAGAGCGGGAAGCTCAACCGTGGGTGGGTGGGGCTAGAATCCCTGTTCAAGACCACAGGGAGGGGAAGAGGATTTCAACAGGGCTGCTGTCCTGGAGATAGTCAGAAGGTCTGGGACTTTCCCCAGGCACTCTCCACACTGCGGTGCGGGAGAAACCCCAGACTGAGGGGTAGCTCCAACCCAGGAGCGGGAGAGGACGGGAGAGGGGGTAAACACACAAAGGAGAGGGGCCCGCGCTCCACCGCAGTCCGAAGCCCACTCGTGCACGGAGCGAGGGTGGGTACACCCCGACGACCCTACTCCCTCACTCGACCCAGGGCTGCAAGAGAAGGAGGGTGGCCCCATTCCGATCCACGCGCCCCTGTCGGCTTACGCCCCCTTCCCTGGCCCCTAGTCCCCAACTCCGCTCCGTGTTCAGTCCTAAAGATTATCTGCCTGGAGGCCCAGAGCGAAGCAAAAGAACGAGGGGGGGCTTCCCGCCCTGCTGGAGTCCCCTGCGGAGAAGGCGCCAGGGATCCGGGCTGCGCCCCTCCGCACAGTCCCACCGGGTAGGGCCGCCCTGCCTGTGCTCTCCACCTCGGACCCTGCTACTCACGCGGCGGGACACACCTTTCGAACCAGGCCAGGACAGGACGCGGAAGGTTAGCAGGAGAAAGGTCTTAGCGGTTGTTCGCTCCCCTCGTACCCATCAGGGCGACCCCGCACCTCGTGGCGCCCTCTTGCTCACCGGCTCCATCTTTAACCCGCTGACAGTCGGCGGGGCCCGGCCCCCGGCTTCTTAGCATAACGCCGCGCTCATTGGCCGGAGCCAACGCGGGGCTTCTCTTCCCGCACGCCTATTGGCTAAAACCGGAGCGATTTCAAAATAGCCTCCGGGCCTGCATTGGCCGGGCGCAGGCCAAGTCCCAGGCTCGGTGGTTTTAACAATGAGTACTACAAACACTTTCTCCTCATTCATAACTTATCAAAAGGAATTTTACCCGCCTTTTCTCGGCTCCAGTCTCCGCGAGTTTAGGAGCAGCGCCCGCGAGAGCTCTTGGAAGTCTGGGGCGGGGGGGGGGGGCGTCCGCGCAGCTGAGCTCGCTGGGAAGAGGGCTGCGATCCTAAGAATCCTGAAACCCTGAAACCTGTGTCTAGCCTGCTGTGGAGCCGAGCTGCTTCGTTTTGCGTGCTCACATCCCTCCCTGTGTCTCCCGGATTTGATATTCAGCTGCATTGGGTTTCCCGGCTGGGTAGCTCCCCTCCCCACCAAACCCCACCTAATCGTCCTGCTTGACCAGAACGGGGTTTGCCTGAAGCAAGCCGGTTAGGTCTGAGCTT
The DNA here is from genome assembly GCF_046562875.1 of Panthera onca. Lineage (NCBI taxonomy): Eukaryota > Metazoa > Chordata > Mammalia > Carnivora > Felidae > Panthera > Panthera onca. Next base: position 28,865,616 of record NC_138350.1, on the reverse strand, counting down.
CAGAGATCCGGTCCTGGAGCCCAGGGAGCCTTGTGGATCTGTGGGAGGTATGGGGAAGTGGGTGTCGACCTGGGTACATTTTGTAGATAAGCATTCATTAAGTGCCTAACCGAGGCTGATGACCCAAAAGGATATACATTGGCCCTCACACAGCTGCAGTGTGTGTGTGTGTGTGTGTGTGTGTGTGTGTGTGTGTATGTGTGTGTGTGTGTGTGTGCGCGCGCGCGCGTGTGTGTGTAGGCGGGGCGATGCTTAGGCTACATTGCTTCTGTCCCTTCCCATACCGCCCCCGCCCCCCATTTTATTCTCAGTCCAATGGCTGAGAGTAAATGTTTTTGAGGCAGGCAGAGCTGGGTTTGAATCTTTACCAACTTGCTGCCTCCTCTGCAAAATTAAGATGATAATTGAGCCTGCTTCAGGGTTGTTGCCAGGAGCAAATGAGATGCTGTGTAAATCCTTGGCCCAGCACCTGACAGTGTTCAATAAATGAGTGCTCTACTGCTACCGCAATTTAATTTTTGGTCTTGTCCAGCATTCTGTCTGAAGCTATCTTATATGCTCCCACAGCTTCAGCCTTGGTTCCCCAAGGATTCCTATGTGCTGTGCACTGTTTGATTCTGCTATTAATCTAGTTGTACTCCAATCCTGTCACAGGTCAGGTGGGTGATGGGAGAGGAGGTTAAACTTGTAGACAGTGTTTGAGAGGTTTGGCAGTGGAGGGGTCAGGAGCTCTGTGTTTGACCAGAGCAGGAGCTCATGGGTTGGGAGGGTGGAGAAGTAATGGTTCAGCACCTACATGTGACCCACCTCCCCTCAAGTCTCACAATTGGCTAGAGCTATTCTCCCACCCCCATAACGCCAACAGATTTCTCACCTGCAGTGTGCTCTGCCCACATTCCTCCAAGCCTCTTCCAACCAGTTGCCACTCCCAGCATCTCCTTGGGCTCTTGTATTCTCATTCAGGAAAAGTGTCACTCTCTACCCCCAGCAGCTCCCTTAAACCCCTCCCCTCCTATATAAACAGCCACACCTGGGCCAAGTTTAGCAAATCCAGGAAGCCTGTAGTCTCCACCATAACCTCTAGAGGTCACCTACACACCAGCAAAACTAACTGTTCCCTTCATTAGGGCCCTCCTATTTATTGTTCCTGCCTTTAAGTTGCAATGTTTTGCTTGCCCAAATTGTGACTGTCCTTCCAGGAAGCCTTCTCAGATATCTGCAGGTAGCAGTTCTTTGTGGTTACTTTCCCTTGCAATATCTTTTGAAGTTCTGTAATCTCCTTGGGACCCTGGAAGGTTGTAATGGGGGCTAGAGATGCCCACATACCCAGGCAGGCTAGGGTGTGAGGGGTGCCATTTGCACCAAGAGTGAGGGAACTTGTGATGTTAATTTCCAACAGATGGGCAGTCTTGGCTTGGTGCTGAATCGAAGACAAATGTCAAGACTGCCACAAATGCTAGAGGAGACGTGCCAGGAGAACAGGGACCCACCTCAAGGGATGAGGGCGCTGGAGAACTTGTGCTTCATTCTAGCTGGCAGGCAGTGGGCCTACTGTTCATCCTGCTGAGGCCCTGGCCCTGGTCATAGCCCTTAACAGAAGATTGATGAAGCTCAGGGGCTAGGAAACTGGGGTCACTTGCTATTAGAGCATCTAAGGATAGAGAAGGGTGTTGTGATGGCCCAGGGCAGTGCTGGAGTACATGAAAGAGCATCAAGGTTTGGACAGGTTTAGCTGTCATTCCGTGCTGGAGACAAGGGGTTTTGCACTAAGGAAGAGATAGTGAACCAGTCAGGGAAGCTGGGTACCTCCTGGCCACCCCAAGGCTCACAGCAAAACACAATCACAGACTAACATTCTTTAATCACAAAGGCACTTGAAAACCCCTACAAACCCAAAGTCTCCACCAAGAGTGGTCCTGTAGATGCCCCACCCTTCTGCCCTCCATCCACCCATCCATGGCACTCAGAGTTCATCGTGACCTGCAGAGGAATCCACACTGGGTTTGATGAAGATGCCTTCCATGGCCTTCCACGTATTGTGTGTATTGGCACTGGACATACCATGCACTTCGTGCTGCCCACGGATGGGGCTCCCGTACTGCTCCCCGGTAACCGACAGGAACACGGAGGTGCCCACGTGCTGGAAGCGCACGGCAGCCTCTCGCTCCCAGTGCTGCCCTGAGCAGCGCACCGTCCACAGGTCCAGGTCGTCACCCTCACCGTCTTCCCCAAAGGCGCTCACCTCCTATGGGTGCAGGGGGCAGATGGACAGTGTTCACCACAGAAGGCACAGAGTCCCCTGTGGTCACTTGTCTGGCAACAACCTCACACCCAGAACACTGGGCCTTGGGTCCTTCCCTGTACCTTTCTGAGCTTAGCTTCCATAGCTGCAAAATGGGACACTACAACCGCCACTCCCAGCACCCAGTAGGCTCTCCCCAGCAAGGGCTTTTCAAATACACGTCCACCCTACCCCATCTGTCTGCGCAGTGATCACAGGCCCCCGCATAGCTAAAGCCTCCTCCTCTCTCCATGTTCCCCTTCCTAACCTCTCTGAGACTCACTCAACATGATGTCCAACAACCCCTCACTCAATTTCATACTTTTTCTTCTGACAAGTCCCCTAAGCACTCAGTCCCTAACCCCACAAACCCCTCCCACCCCAACTCCACCCCTCTACCTCTCCCTCCCCAAGTTCCAGTGAACTCCATTGGAGCACAAGCTCTTCCCCAGGCCTGCAAAGCCGCTAGTCTCTCCTCTGTGGCCTAGAGGACTCCTACTCATCCTTCCTGACCCAGCCTGAGTTCCTCATCCCCTGCTGGCTTTCATGTTCCCCACCCCAAAGACCTTATGGATCCTCTTCCTGGGTCCAACTCACCCCCAGGAGAATAAGTTATCCAGCCTGATCTCTCTTCCTGTCAGTCGCCAGCAGAGGTAGTGCTCAGGCTCAGAGTCACTGAGAGGAGTCTAGATTCTGTCCCTGCACCCCCCCCTCCCCCCGCAACACAAGTAACCTCTCCCGGCCGGCCACTCACCTGGTTATTGGACAGCGGCGAAGGAAAGTGGTGCGTGTGTAGGTTCTTACCGGTGAGCACGTGCGTGAGCCGAACCGCCTGCCCGCAGCGCACCGGGGACCCACGCGGGCACCCGCCCTCCGAGCCGCCACGGATCCGCCAGTAGCTATTGGCGTCGTCAGACGCCTCCACGCCAGTCACCGACTGTTGGCCGCTGCCTGTGGGGCGACACCCCACCCCACCGCGAGGTTGCGGTCAACCTCTGAACTCCCTATACTTGACTCGGACACCATAAACTTTCCCAACAACCTCAACCCTGGGACCCCAAGGGCTCACTCCCAGCCCCAATCCCTGGCCCTTGGTCTCTGGCTGAACTCTCAAGTCCCTTAGCCTGCAGCTCCTGGACGACCCTCCTCGCTCCCAATATCCCAACGACCCCCTTAAAACCGCCGGTCCTTGTCCCCCTGGGCCCCCCAGCAACTTCAGGCGGCCAGTGAGGCTCCCTGGTGACACCCAGACCAATGGCTCTGCAGACTCCCCACGACCACCCAGCCTTCAGACTCCCAGCCCCGGGCTCCGCCCCCTGACGATGCCCCATTCACGGGCCTCTGCGCACCGGATCCGTATTTGATATCGTGCGAGTGCAGCCGCACCCTGTGCTGCGTGTTGAACAGCTTCAGCACCGACCCGCAGGTCACGAGCCCCGCGCCGGTCTTGGCGGCACCGCTGCCTGGCACCAAGAGAGTCAGCAGCAGCCCTACAAGCGCCGGTCCGGCAGCTCGGCCGCGGCCCGCGCTCCACATCGCCCCGGCCGAGCTCCGGCAGCTCGGGCCCATGGGACGCTTCCGTCTCCGCCATCGGCCAATGACAGAGGCACTGGAGGCAGCCAATCGCCAGCCAGCACGGCTCTCCGCCTGCACTGCCATTGGGTCGGCATGGAAGGGACTCGCCCCTAGCTTTCCAGAGAGGCAACTGGGGAGGGGGCTGGAGACACGAGGAGGGTTTTGATTGGTCCACGCTTCCGAGGACCCGCCAATGAATGATGCCTAGGGAAGGCTGGTGCGGCGCCAAGTGGTAGGAGAGAAGCTGGGGAGTCGTGCTGTAGGTGAGGGCGCCCCCCCCCCCCCCCCAGCGGCCGCTGAGACCCTGGACACCAGGCTGGGAATCCAAGACCCTGCGGGTACGTGTTCACAAAGCCCTTTGATCTTGGATCTTCGGGCTTCAATCACGATCTTTCCTCTCGGACTCTTTGTCCTCAGCTTCAGGGTCTTGAGGTTGCCGGACCACTAGATTTTGTGGTTACAAGGTCGATGTATCTCAGATATTGGATCACTTGGCTCTTCATTCCCTGGAACCCGGGATTAGTTAATTCCCCAGTTACTCGGTCATTGCCTTCCTGACAATGGGTCACCTCAGTCTCTGGACTTTGTGGGTTTTTAATTCCTCTGACCACTCACTTTTTCCAGGGCAGAATCACATGGTCATTCGACTATCGGGCAGCAGAGGGCAGCAGAGATCTGTGGTATTGAAGATGATAGGTTCTCTCACCAGGAGACCCCAAGGTTTCTTAGGAAATAAGAGCCCTGGCCAACCAAGTGACTTTGGGAAATAAGTGTAGGTAACCATGTGTCCCAGGTTTCTGACACGAGTGGGTCCCAGTCTCACTGCCTTCTCAGAGGGCTGTCAGCTGTCTTCAAGGGGGAAAACTTATATGACTATTTATTCATTTGTGGAACATTCTTATCTTGACTTAACTCCCTGAGCTAGGGGCCACTGGGGAACTGGCTCTGGGCTGCATTGCTCAATGGGCTGACTACCCATGCACTTGGGGTGCAACAAAGCAGGGATAAAAGTTTATATTTAATTAAATCATTCAGAATTTTGCGTTCAGAAAGTCCAGAATAGAGCCATTTTAATTATAGAAACATGTTATTTGGGGGTTTTCATGTTTAATATTGTTTCTATTTTGAATTACATATGGTATAAGACACTTGATTCTTTCAGGGTTTAGGGTGTCTAAGTTGCTAAAGGTATGCCCTGGCATTGGCAGACCCTGCCCTTGAGGGGCCTCCACTCCAGGGTGGAGGGGCTAGAGTGTAATCTGGGAAGCAATGAAAATATCCTCTTGGATACCAACAAGCATCTTAGACTTATTATCTCTAAAGCAGAATTCTTGGTCTCTTCTCTCAAACTGCTCCCTCTCCCTAGAGGGAGTCTCAGTAATGGTACCTCCATCCCCTCCCGCCACCACCCACCCCCCCCCCCCACCACCGTTTGGGACTTATCTTCAGTTGCTCTCTTTACCGCATACCTAGCATCTCATCCAACACATATTGGTGGCTCTAACTCTAAAACAGATTGTGAAGCATCTCTCCTGCATTCCTTATCACCACCCTAATCCAAGCCACCCCATCCCCCCTCCAGATATTGACCACTGCCTCTTAACAGATTTCTGTCTTTCCATCGCTCCAGCCCCTCCAAGTCATTCTCCAACAGGGAGAATATATACCTTTTTATACCTTAAAAAGCATATATCAGAGGGCACCTGGCTGGCTCAGCAGTAGAGCATGTGACTCTTGATCTCAGGGTCATGAGTTCAAGCCCCAGTTGGACATGGAGCCTACTTAAAAATAATAAAAATAAAAAATCAGGGGCGCCTGGCTGGCTCAGTAGGTGGAGTGTGTGACACTTGATCTCAGGGTTGTGAGTTTGAGCCCCAGGTTGGGTGTAGAGATTACTTAAAAATAAAATCTGAAAAAAAAAAAAAAGCATATATCAGATCATGCCAGGCACCTGCTGAAAGCTGCCAACAGCTTCCCACTGCAGGTAAGACCAGAGGGTGGTTAGGACACAGCAAGCAATCTCCCCGACAGGCAAAGACAGAATTCCAAGTACAGCAGAGACCCAAGAACTGGAATAGGAGAAACCAACATGGCTCTCCATCAACTTTCTCAGAGCTTCATGGCTGGAGCTGTTCTCTTTCCCTGCTCCCCACTGCATACCGCCTTCCGCAGCTGGCAGATGCTCAGGGCTGACTATGGTGTCTCCACAGACTTCTGCCTTCCAGCCACAGTTTGTCTTCAGGTTCAGAAAAAAATCTGATCTGCTCCACTTGGTTCCAGGGACTGCTCAAGGTGAAATCAGCTATGGATGGGGAGGAGGGGTAGTAGCTGGTCTCCAAATATGGCTACTAACAGTTCCTTCCATCCCTGTAAGCGTAAGCTGCTTCTCTCATTAACACATGGACTCCATTTTCCCTCCCCTTGAATCTGGGCAGGCATTGCCATTCGCTTTGACCAAGAGAATGGCACAGAAATGCTGTTTTGGGGCTTCTGAGCAAAGCTGCAAGAGGACCAGTGGTTCTCGATTTGTCTCTCTAGGAAGCCAGCTGCTGCACCGTGCTGTAAGGAAGTGCAGGCCAGAGGACTGAATGAATGGTTAGGGGCCTTGGGGAGATCCTAGAGGGGGAGAGGCCATGTGGGATGTTCTGGTCTCAGCCATGTCCCCAGCTAAAAGCAGCCACACAAGAAACTATCTCCACCACTGCCAGCTGAGCCTGCCAACCACCAGCATCAGGAAAAATGATGACTTTGTTTGAAGCCACTTAAGCCTTGGAGTGGTTACATAGCAACAGATACCTGATACAGATACAGGAGCTAAAGTCAGATGTCTTTAGCACAGTGTACCAGTGGTTCCCAAAGGGGCTGCTCCCACTCCAGGGACATTCCCTAGACATGTGCCTCTGAGGCCAGGGTGGGTGTATGTTCTTTTTCCCTTGAGGACTTGGCAGAGAGACCTGGAAAGCTGGCAGGTTTCATGCCAGCTGCTATCTCTGAGAGCCCTAGGGCTCCCCTCCCGGTTCTGTCCTACAGACAGGATTTCTTGCCTCTCCAGAGTGGGGTGGGTCGGGGGGAGATGCTCCACACTGTCCACCCTTGTTTTTAGCACTCAGTGCAAACTGCACCAGAATTTCCCAGTCTATGCCAGCATGCCTGGCTGGCTCAATTGGAAGAGCATGTGACTCTTGATCTCGGGGTTGTGAGTTCGAGCCCCAGGTTAGGTGTAGAGATTACTAAAAATAAATAAACTTAAAAAATAAAAATCTCTCAGTCCACCCCAATTGCAAGCTCCTAGGGCAAACACCTGACTGGCCTAGCTTAGAATAGGGATGTGTCAAGAGGGCTAGTCAACTGTGGCCAAGTGATATGGCAAAAAGGTACAAAAATGTTGTGGCCTGACACTGTGGTGGCCTCAGGGAATGGGCCTTATGAGTTGAGCATATGCCCTAAAAGATCCTTGCCACAAGAGATCTCTGGAAAAATGGGTCCCTGATCCACCAACTTAGGACCCCGGTTGCTCTGACTGGCAGCAGAGCAGGTCTTTCTCCTTGAACCACAGGGCATGGGTGTGGTATGGAAGCTCCTCCCTGACTGGCTCCAGAGAAGCTCTGCAGTGGCTGTGTCTTCACACATGGAGTGCTGAGCGTGGTCAGGCTTGGTTGAGCAGACTTGGGCTCTATACGCCCAGGTGGGACCTGTGTGATCTGTGTGAGCAGGTGGCTCACACCTCCCCCATATCCCTGAAACAGCAGCCCACACAGCGAGTCAGAGTGGAGCATCTTCACATGTTCTTTTGACAGGGTGGAGGGGAAAGAGGTTGAGCGGTTCCCTAGGTGAAGATGCCTGAACAGCGGAACAAAATGGCTGCCCTGGGAAGGCAGAGAGAAGGCAGGTTCTGAGCTGGTAGCACAGGATGGCCAGAAGCCCCAGAAGAACCTTGGAGATGAGACCTGCCAATCACAGCACCAGCCATGCCCACAGACCCTTCCAGAGAAAGCTGTCTGGCCAGGGGCACTACTGAAAGGGTAGTCACATGGCCAGCCTGGAGCAGCCAATCCACAGCTTGACAGACCGTGAGCCCCCATGTGACCCCATGTGACAGACCGTGAGCCCCCATGAGCCCCCATGTGATCGATCCATAGTTTGGATCCTCCAGATTCAAGAGCTGGGAGCTGGGAAATACAAATTAGGAAGACAGGTAGGCATGGGAATATCAGGAAAGGGAGGATGCATGGTTCCCCAATAGGAACATGAGGGTGTGGCACAGCAAAGGTAGCAGGTTGCTGCCCTGGCAGAGGAGGAGCTCTCTGGAAGCAGGAACCACAATGCTCAGGAGCCATTAGGAAAATGCACCATGAATCCTAAGAGGCTTGAAGAGTCAGGAAGGTGCACACTGGGGCAGAGAAGAACCATAAGCAGACACTTGTGTTCAAGCATGCATGTGAGGTGAGGGGGGCGGGGGGTCAGGGTATGGCCAGCTGTCATGAAGGCTGGCTGTGGCCAGGCCTGCGGGAGGTGTTACTTCAGGCGCAGGTGCTCAGTCATACGGAAGTGGGGCTGAAATCTCCAGACAACAAAACTGTGCTCCATCAACACAGACTTTATTTCTCCCTCTGGCTTTCCTGATAAGCCAGCAGAGCTCCTCGTGGGCATTCAGACCACCCTGACCTCTGCTCAGGGCAAGGGCCGGGGGGGGGGGGGTGCAGCACTCCATTGGAGCAAGAGGATGAGCAGGGAATCAAGCACTGGGTGCAACTCATAGGCCTCACGGAGCATGACTGTGGCCCACATCTCTGGAGTCACTGCTGACATCGGGCTCCACTTGAGACTCGGGAGAGCTCTGGGGTTTGCCCTTGTCCCCAAAGAAGTCATTATTCTTGTCCTCGTCCTCTTCCTCCTCATCACCTTGACTGTCCATGTCTACAACTTCCTGACACAGATCGGAGCCCCTGTCTGTGCCAGTGAACATGAAGGGCCTGGGCTCCTCCTGGCTCTTGGGCTCCTTCTCCTTGAGTGTAGTATCCTCCTGAGTTGGGAGGAGCTGAGGGTCCAGCAACTCACTGTGGAGAGTGGGCTCTGTGTCCTCCTGATTCTTTTGGGTGGACAGCTCAGGCAGCGTGGAGGGGGACTCCGTGTTGCTCCGGGGCGCCCCCTGGTGGGCAGTGCTGCGGTGGGCGGTGCCGCGGTGGGAGTCGTGCTGGGACGCTTGTCTAGACAGCTGTCGGGCCCACTCTGCCTCCTCCAGCTTGTGCAACAGGCAGTTCCAGTTGATCTTTGAGGACAGGCAGATTTGGGAGCCCTTCACTTTCTTGAAGCCCAGGAGGAGGTCCACGAGCGTCTCGGTGACAGGGAAGGAGATGAAGCCTAGCTGCTTGGAAAGGTTCTTCTCGAATTTGTACTTGCAGATGAGCAAGGACACGACCTGCTCCACCAAGTAGTTGATGAGCTCCTGGTACAAGGGGTTGGAGAGGTGGGATATGGTGGACTTGGATGAGATGGAGGGCAGTGGCTTCTTCTTCATGAACTTGTAACTGGGGCTCTAGTGCAATAGCCGGGGAGGGAAAAGGAGACACGTCATGCCATTCCTGATGCCTCAGGATGCCCCTCACACCCGAGCACCCTCCATCCACATCACCCACACAGATGCCACGCTTGTTGCACTAGTGTTATGGCCTTGCCACATCTGCTATCCTGTCTCAATCAGCAGCTGAGCCCTGGTCCTGCATGTGGGCCACACCCTCACACTTAACACACTGTTCCCACACTTGACCAAACCGGTCAGGCCTGGGGCCAGGCTGGTGATGTCAGTCACAGTGCCACCCAAACTGGAGCGTGGATAACCTGGGCTCTGGTAGATTGTCCCCCAGACCAAGGTTCAGAGGAAGGAAGCCTGCCTTGGCCTTGATGGGTGAGATGAAGGTCAGGGGCTGTGCTAGGGGTCTACCAGGGTGAAGCCACCTATGTCTTCTCTGTACTCTTTCTGAGCAACTCCCTCTCAGCAAACACACTGGAGGATCCTAGGTTAGTGGGAGCACAGGTAGCTGGGCCTAGGATGTGGGGCCCCACTCTGGGCTTAAGCTGCTGTCTACAAGGGACAGGACCCTCCCCACATAGAAGGGCCCCTCAGATTCACAGGCAAACATTACAAAAAGACCCAGAATAAAATCTTGGCTTTATTCATCTTCAACAACACCTGACAGTAACCAGGCCAGGATTTCTGCTCCCAATCAGTTCGTCCCCGGCTCAGGTGGTTTCCACAGTGCAGGGCAAGATACCTGTGATGGTGGCTAAGGGTGGTTGCTGAAGGAACCCTTCCCTAAACCCCCTTGTCCCACCCTTGAGGTCACCTCTGGATACAGTGAAGCAGATGGGGAGAAGCTTCTTACTGAGGAGGCAAGTGGTGAGAACACGGGGAGGTGGTGGGAGACGTGAGGGGAGAGGGAGATGAGAGGAACGGTGCCCTGGGTGGTGGGCTGGGTCTGGCTGGAGGGCCCTTCAACCACGATCCCAGGGGCAGGCAGGGTGAGGTGCAGGCTCCACCAGGGCTGGGCCTTCTGGCTGAAGCTCAGGGACCCTGAAGTAGGTATGGATGGTGTCTGTATTTCAGGGTCCTGGCCAGGCACCTCCTGTCTGCGGTGGGGTGAGGGGACCTTGGGTTCTTCTGTGGGTGTTACCTTGAGCCTGAGTCTGGTGGCCACTTGGGCACTGGACATGGGGGAACCACCTTCCTTGGGCTTGGCCTGTCCTCTGCTCTTGGTGCTCTTTCTGCGAGCCATCTTGGGGCTGGAGGTTCTGGTGGGTAGCATATCATAGGGCTCCTCCTCATCAGTGGGTGTGGCTAGCTTGGAGCCTGGCATGGAGTCAGAGTTGGGCTCTGTTGCGGGCTTCCATTCTGATGGGAAGAGAGGGCAGCCATCATGGCGGCGGGCACCACGGAGCTTGTCCACAGCCTGGCTGACCACACTCTGCAGGGCAGGGAAGAGCTGGTGCTCAGCCAGAAAGTCCAGAGTCCGATGGGGCTCACGGAATGAACAGTAGCCAGGCAGGTCAAAGGATGCTGGCTGGCTCAACAATGACTTGATCTCCTTATTAAACTCTTGCTTGAGGCAGATCAGTTCCTGTTCTCCAGGGCCCAGCTCTGATGTTTGAGGTGTGCCTGAGCTTGAGCCCAGCTGGCCTGAGAACCAGGACAGAGGCGGCTCCTGGGTCCACTGGCTGCTGGCATGGCTGTCCAGTGAATCCCACAGCAGGGAATCCCTCTGGAAGCAGGACTGATCCAGGCCTTTCTGCAGAGAGAGGGGGACTTTCAGGGGCAGCCAAGCCAGGCCTAACCCTAGCCCTGGGTTCTGGACTGGGGTCCATCCCGCCTACCCTGTGCCATGGCCCTGGATCTCACCCCTCTGTTCTCCAGCTTCAGCAGCCGTTTGAGGTTCTTCTCCAGCAAAAGTTTGTCCCTCATGGGTGGCAGTGAGCCCATGCCATGGGTGCCCAGGTCACTGTCCTGGCTGTGGGATCCCAGCCAGCCAGCTGTGAGGCTGTTATGGGAGTCAGACATGGAGCTAGAGCAGGATGGGTAGTTGTTGGGACATCCAGTGCAGAGGCTGGGCCGGACACGGTGCCGGTGCATGGTACTGAGGCTAGGCTGGGCACGTACCCGCCGCCTACCCCTTGGTATCTCTATTGGGTCCTGCACCTCCACCAGTGGCACCCCAGCCTCTGTCTTCATGGTGGTCATGCGCTCAGTGGCCTCCTCCACCACCGTCTGTAGGCTGTCCAGCACCTGGCCTTTGACAAGGAAATCCAGGAAGTTACCGAAGGGCCGAGGGTCCCTTGGGTTTTGTTGGTGGCCACGGAGCCCTGAACTGTCTGTGAGAGTGTACCTCGATGGTGGGTGTGGCATGTGGCCCAGCTTGGAGACTTGTCCCATTTCCAGGAACAGTGGCTTCTTAGGCAGCTGCACCAGAGCAGACAGGCATCATGTCATATAGGGCATGGATGCTCCACAAGGAGTAGGGGGTTTCCTGGAGGTCCTCCTAGGGCACCAGGAGCTGGGTGGGAGTGGGCAGTGGAAGGCACTGTGTGTGTGTGTGTGTGTGTGTGTGTGTGTTTTGTTTTTTATAAAATTTATTGTCAGGAACTATGTTTTAGAGTCAGGAAGTTTCTAGGTCTGGACCCTGGCTCTGCCACTGCAGGTTGTGACACCATAGGCATGATGGCCCCTCTTGAGGTCCAATTTCCTCTTCTGCAAAGTGAGGCTTGATTTCAGGTCATCCTAACGCTTCCCTGACACATACATTTCACATATATAACATGTGGCTAGAGAGTCAGAAAGCCCACTTCTGCCCTCACACAGGGCAGGACAGAAATGGGCAATCACAAACCCCTTTGAGCCCTACTTGGGTTCCTCACCTGTCCTTAGAGCAGACCAGTCCTGTCTCCACTGCACAGACCACCTGTAGTCCTGAACCCTCGGCTCCCCATGGCTGTTTCTGAAACTTTGAGCCTTGGGCCCTGAGTAGACTCCATGCTTCCACTCTGGAGTACCAGTCTACCAAGCTCCTCCCCAGCTGCTGGAGGTCAGGGGACACAGTGAATGAAGTTTGAGGGTGACTAGGGCCCAGCAGGGGGTGAGAGGAGTGGTCAAGGTGATAAGGATGTCACTACCAGGCCCAGAGAGGAGGTCAACAGGCACTGAGAAAGGGGGGCTGTGGTCTGGGGTGCTGGAGCTGGCGGGGAACATTTTGGGGGTCTTAAAGTCAGGGTCCTGCCAGACACACTTACCCGGGCCACGTAAGTGGTGTGGCCGGCCTCATCGTCTGCCAAGTATCCTGAGTGATGGCGGCAACTGGTCATGGTGAGGGTGAATTGCTGTCTGCCTCCTCTCTCTCTGGTTCCGAAGCACAGCCACGGATTCCTCTCTGCGCCTGGCGGGGAGATGGTGTGAGGGTCTCCCTAGGCCTCAATGAGTCCGACTCTCCCTTCGTCTGTCAGCCACTGTGTCAGCAATCCCCGGATCTGCAGGTTCCTCGCTCCCCTTACCCCACGTCCTTCACATGTCGGGCCCTTCCTCTGCTCGGAATTCCCTGGGTGTCTGCGCACGGTCCTTCCGTGTCCAGAGTCGTCGGGGCTGAGGTCCCCAAGGATGTCCGCATACTGTCTCTGACCATCTCTGGGCCTGGATGTTTCCGACCCTCCCTCCTCCTAGACCCCGGAAGCCCTGTTGTCTGCCCCTGGTTCAGAGCTGACCCGCTCACCAGAGTCCGTGCCTCGCTCAGTGCCAGTCAATATAGCCTGGGCCCACTCCAGGGAGGCGACACAGAGCTCTGGAGTTGGCCCATGTCAGCAGGGCTTGCTCATTTACATGCTACGTCCTGATTGGTTCGCAATGCTGTCTAATTCCGCCACAATGGTTGAGGGCGGGACCCAGGCTGGCCCCTCCCCCACTTCCTCTGAATTTGCCTTGCCCATATTCACTGTGGGAGATTCAGGGGTTGCTTCCGACTGTTCCACGTAGGAGACTGGGCACCTGAGGGAAGCCCTAAGGGTCAAAGCCACAGTCTCCTCTGGTGACACAAGCACTTTCCTCCTGGGCCTCCTGATCCTTTCTAGGGTCCTCTCCTCGCCCAGTGTGGGGGAACCCAGGAGAGTCTTCAGCCCTCTCCCTCTGCAGTGTCCCTGAGCACAATGGTAAGAGTCCCGGCTCTAAGTCACAGACCTAGCTTCAATTCCTAGCTCTACTGTTTCCTCCCAGTGTGACTCAACCTCTTGTCATCTGCTCCTCCTCTGTAAACAGTTGAATGTTCTTCCATATGAGAATATAGAGATTAAATCAAATCTGCATACAACACACCTGACACCCCAATAAGAGCCCTGTGTATCTTTACCTCCTTTCCCCCTCTGCCCAGTAAACTCCTCCTAATGTCCCCCCCAGGTGTCACCTTCCAAGAAGGCCTGCCACCCTCAACAGAATTACCAAAAAAACCCATTCTAGGCTCTGCTACAAGGTATTGTTACTCATTTACCATATGGTGCTCCTTGGGGGTAGGAACAGAGGCACACACCCCTAATCTCTAATATTTCTAATACCAGTAAGTGCTCAATAAATGTCAGTTTCCTCTTTCCAATCTGCTTACCCTCAAGGGCTATGGTCTTTTCAGGATCAGCTTCCCAGTGGAGAAAGATAGTTTAAGTCCAACAATTCAATAATCACAACTCAACACAATAACCCTTATGCCAAGAGGTTGATAAGGGCTCTATGAGGCCTCTGATCCATACAATGTCCCACAAGGAACATATTATTTGTTATCTCAAATTCAGCTCTGCCTTCTCTGCCCCTGACCCAGGGGGCTGCTAGGGTCTAGAGGACCAGGGTAGACCCAGAGCTTTGGAGGTCAAGTCGCAGCTCCACTACTGGCAGGGTCACTTTGGGCAAGCCACTTTTCCCCTCTGAGCCTCAGCTTCCTCATCGGCAAAACAGGAATAACATTACCAATCTCATGGGCTGGAGACAAATGCTGCACTTTCCATTGGGAAAAGAAACACAGCCACATCACAATGAAAACTCTCACTGTCAACCATGGTGACTATATAGTCATCAGTAAAGAAAGCTTTTCTGCACCACCAAGGAAAAAAATGAGATTATGAATGTAAAAGTTGTATCCTGGCACAGAGCTCAATTGGGGCAATCAAGGACTAATGCTTCCTCAAATGAAGCCATTGTTATACACGTTTTGTTTCATTTTCTTACTTAGAACGTTCTTTCTAGAATGTTTTTTTTTTAAACCTCCTCTTAGAAAAAAAAATCACCAAAGACAAATAGGCAGTTGAAAAAGTTCATAGTCACTATCAAAAAAATGAAACACTACAAGAATGGGATAACACTGATGTGATCATTATCTTCTCAAAACAAACAAAAACTTTAGGGTGGGGGAGAAAAGGAATTGGGTTTGTTTATTTGCTTAGAAAAATGCTGGAGAGACACTATCTAGAAAGTTAACAGTAGCGACTTTAGGGAAGAGTAAGAGGTGTTTTTTTTTTAATAGGGTTTTTTTTTCTGTATTTTTCATATTAAATATAATTTTTGCAGTTACCGAAAGTTCCGCGTTGCAATAAATCCGGCGGAGCGCGCTGTGTGGTCCAGAGGATCGTTGCAGGGCCACATTGAGACCGGTAGGTGGCGAGAACAAAGGCGAAGTGCAGCTGCGTGAGGGCTTGCGCTTCAGGGCGGAGCCTCCGACTGCGTCTAGGGGTGGGGCCTGGGTCCAGTCCTCTAGGGTCCGGGGCAGTCCGCGGAAGTGTCTATGGCTGGACCGCGCGTGCGCCTCGTGGTCACCGCAGATGACTTTGGTTACTGCCCGCGGCGCGATGAGGGCATCGTAGAGGCCTTCCTGGCAGGAGCTGTGACCAGCGTGTCCCTGCTGGTCAACGGCGCAGCTGCGGAGAGCGCAGCGGATCTGGCCCGCAGGTGAGTGGCGGACCCCTCCAGGGTCGGGGCTGGCTTCGGGAGCCGCCGCCCCGCGGCAGCCAGTTCTCCCGCTCGCGCTCCGCCTGCAGGCACAAAATCCCCACGGGCCTTCACGCCAACCTGTCCGAGGGCCGCCCCGTGGGCCCGGCCCGCCTAGGCGACTCGTCGCTGCTCAGCCCCGAAGGCTTCTTTCTCGGCAAGATGGGATTCCGGGAGGCGGTGACGACCGGAGGCGTAGCTTTGCCCCAGGTGCGGAGGTGCGGCTGCAGGAAGATGCTCGAAAGGATCCCCAAGGCTCCGCCCTGAGGGTACCGTGAAGCCTTTAGTGGCAGGAGCTGGCGATGGATGTTTCCCTAGTTCAAACGAGCAATCACACGGAGGCACCTGGAGGGAACCCTCCTTGGCAGCTGCTCCGGGACGTTCAAGGTGCCTGTCATCCTCTCTCTCCAGGTGCGGGAAGAGCTGGAGGCCCAGCTGATACGCTTCCGAGAATTACTGGGCGGGGACCCCACTCACGTGGACGGGCACCAGCACGTGCACGTGCTCCCAGGTGGAGGGCATTGTTCCCTGGAAGGGGGCTGCGGGTGAGAGGTGGTCCCAGGTAGTAGGAGGTGCTACTTCCTGACTCCATCCCGCCCGCAGGCGTGTGCCAGGTGTTCGCAGAGGTGCTGCAGGCCAATGGGGTGCGCTTCACAAGGCTGCCGGTGGAACGTGGGGTGGGCGACCGCGCGTGGCTCGAGGCCCCCGCGCGTGCCTTCGCCTGCTCGGTGGAGCGCGACGCCCTGGCCGCCGTGGCCCCCTTCTCCCGCTACGGCCTACGGTAAGGCCCCCCGCCCCCTATCCCGTATCCTAGTGAGCCCGGCCGGCAGTTCACCTGACAGCTGTGTCCGTTCCTCATCGTTGAAGGCGGTCAGGCGTCGACTTAGGTTGCCCCCGTGCCAGATCTGTCCAGTCACAGGCCTAGCCCTGCCCATCACATAGTCCTGCTGCACCCTGCATGCCCCTGATGCCCCGACATCCACAGGTGGACGGATGCCTTCGTGGGCCTGAGCACCTGCGGCCGGCACATGTCTGTTCATCGTGTATCAGGAGCACTAGCACGGGCCCTGGAAGGCATACCCACGGGCCATACCCTGACAGCTGAGCTGATGGCACACCCTGGCTACCCCAGTGTGCCTCCTGCCGGCGGCTGTGGTAAGGGTCCCGATGCCTTTTCCTGCTCATGGGAGCGGCTGCATGAGCTGCGTGTCCTCACCGCACCCACACTGCGGGCCCAGCTTGCACAGGACGGAGTACAGCTCTGCGCTCTCCACGACCTAGATTCCAAGAGGCCTGGGGAAGCCACTCTGAAAACCTTCCTGGAGCGCTCCCCGCCATGACCCTGATAGCCAGCCAAACATAAACACCCGTTAGTACACAAAAAGGGGACCAGTGTCAAGCCCTGGGACATCCTAGAACCAGGCTGAGAGCCAGGGTCCAGTAACATACTTCCCCGGGCAGGACCCTGTCACATCTGTGTCCAGGTCCTCATGGCTCAGAATGGTGGCCAGAGCTTTGGCAACCCATCTTGGCTACAGATGACATCTGGGCCTGGGGCCTGCCAAGCATTTGGTGCCCTTCAAGTTGTCATGTAAGTTAGCATCTTCCTTGTCCAGATGTAGTAGAGATCACTGTATTAATAAAATATCTGTCTTGTAAACTTGGATGGTTTATAAACTGTGCCCATAAAACGTTTGCAGACGCTTAAGGCAAAAGCAACTCAGGGCCCAAACCAGGTCATTATTCCAGAGTAGATATGCAAAACATACTCCACATTTGGGAGGAAGGGGTTTGGGAGAAGAATGTCTCACTTCTTGCCTACTTTTGGGGAGATACTATAATCTCAAATTTTATTTAAAAAGTCACCTGTTCCAGGCACCTGGATGGCTCAGTTAAGCATCTGACTCTTCATTTCAGCTCAGGTCATGATCTCAGGGTTGTAAGATTGAGCCCCAAGTTAACACCTAGCGTGGGAGCCTGCTTAAGATTCTCTTTCTCTCTGCCCCTCTCCTGCTCTCAAGTGTGTGCACGCGTGCTCTCTCTTAAAAAGTCACTTGTTCTAAACAAGCAGTCCTTTGCCATCCTAGGGGCAAATAAAAGGAGGTCCTGCAAGCCTGTTTAATATTCTCCAAGAGGAACCGTCTATGGAAATGGGATCCTGGACTCTTCACTGCCTGGTGATGTGTGCGTGCCCCGTCACTGGGGTTCATGTGTCTCGGATCAAGGAGATGCAGGGAGCAGATGGGGAAGGTGGTAGGGAGTTCTTGGGAGCACAGTCCTGCCCGGCTCTAGAGTGTTGAAAGGCAGATGGAACGATGATCCTGTTTCATTTAATCTCAGGTAATAGTGCCTATGTGCAAGGAACAACGTCCTCGTTTTACAGACCTAGGAGTGGCAGGACTTTGAAGCTGCCTGTACGTTTTTTCACCATGCAGTGTCAGGCAAGCAATCAGGTGCCTAAAGAGCTCTCTCTTGGCCTGGGCTGCCTTGAGGGACGTACAGCTTTCTTTGAGAGGTGAGGGTGGGATCTTGCTCCTCCTTTCTGCTGTCCGGATCCTACATCTCTAACCCTTGACTGTGGCTTCACGCTTTTCTTTCCTGGCTTCATCTTCTACTCTAAACTTCCCTTGACCATGATTCTTCCAGCAACAGGCCCTTTCCTCCATAGCTGTGAAGTGGAATCCCTTAGCCCCTCCAATTGCCTTGCCTCAGTGTACTGGGGTCTGGCCACATTCCTGCAGGCTGCTGGCCAGAGCTGGTAGGGGTGGCCTGAAGGCAACCTATTGGCACAGAAGCTCCCTTGAGGGAGGTTCTGCTATTTTGAGAAGAGGAGGCAGTTGGCTGTGTGGCTCTGAGGCTGAGGACAGAGGTATGGGTGGACAGGAGAGAGGGGTGATCAGAGATGAGGGCCCAGATCAGCCCTAGGGACCATGAGGGTTTAACAGTGGAGAGGAGAGAGGCTGTGGCCAGGAGACAGAGGTCTACTTCAGAAGGGGTGGGAAAGTGATAAGGCAGAAGGCTGCAGGCAGACCAGGCCCACTGTGGGGCTGGTCACTAGCACCCCACTGGGGAGATGGGGTATTCCTTATGTCAAACCTGCTGTGCACTGGGTGGCTTGGACAAGGGGTTTACTGTTCTCTACCCATCAGTCATGTATGGAAGGTCTGCTCTGGGCCAGGCAGGACTGGGTGCTCAGATTGCCTAGCCTGTGTGGAGCTCACAGTCTGGCACATACATGGGCTTAGCTGGCTGGACTGCGGTGGGAGAGAGGGGGGAGGAACACAAAGTAGAGTGTGGGGCCAAAGTGGGGCTCCTAACCCAGCCAGGCCTGCTCAGAAAACGCTCTCTGGAGGAAGTGACTTCCTTCTTTGGGCCTTGGTTATGGGCCTCCATCCACCATTGGGCAGTCCTTTCCACTCTGATCCTCTGAGGCGTGTATGGTGTCCCCAGGAGCCCTCCTGCAAAAACATGTCCCAATCACCCAGGAAAACAGCCATTTAGCAAGTACCACCTGAGCCAGGCCACCTTCAGCTCTGCTCCTCCGGTTGGTGCCACTGCCCCACACTGCGTGAGGGAGGCAGGGAGAAGAGGAAGAGCCAGTGCAAATGGGGCAGGAAGAACTAAGACCAGTCTGGCTTTGCCTTTGATGGGGTCAGGTGGCTGCCCTGCAGAGTGGGGCACAGAGGTGCTACCAAATGAAGAGAGTAGGCTGAGAGGCTGACAGCCTGTGGATTGTGCGATGAGGAAGTCCTGGGGCCCTTGCCAGGGAAGCCTCAGGAGGCTGGCCAGGGGCTGACAGAAGCCAGGCTGCAGTGGGCACAGGAGTGATGAAGTAGATGCATATTTTGAGCTGAACAATTAATACAGGAGTGAGGAAGGCAAGAAAATGGTGGCTCCAGAGTTGAGGAAGTTGAGCGAAGGTCCTGTAGCACTCTGGTTTTGGGAAAGGGGTGGGGACTGTGGCTGTGTCTGGGGTCCAAGAACCTGAGTGATGGAATGTAACAGGCTCTGGAGCCAGACTGTAAAAACACAGGCCACGTGTCCTTGCCTGTCACTGAACTTTGGTTTCTTCCTCTGTAAAAATAGGGATAATGGTGTCCATGGGGTTGTCTTAAGAGTCACAAAGGATAAAGTCTTAAGAGGCAGCAGAGTTGATCACCCTGTAGATGATCAAGGGAAAGGACTAGCTCCTTGCTTGCAGGTAAAATGACACTCCAGGAAGGTTCCTCCTGGACACCTGCAGATGTAGCTGACAGGGCAGGTCTGGTATCAGCTTGTGTCAAATTCCCAAGGGGACTTA
This sequence comes from Panthera onca, assembly GCF_046562875.1. Lineage (NCBI taxonomy): Eukaryota > Metazoa > Chordata > Mammalia > Carnivora > Felidae > Panthera > Panthera onca. The sequence goes on along the minus strand of NC_138350.1, from coordinate 28,845,960 downwards.
GGAGGCCTTGGAGGCAGGTTTCTGGCTGGGATGGTTCAAGGAAATGGCCTAGCCTCACCCTCAGGTGCACCCTCATTTAGTTCAGTGAGGTTGAACAAGACAGCCACTCTCTAGGGGCCTGTCTGCTCCTCTGCTAAATGTACATAATACCACTCTCTCGGGACTGACAGATGAACTGAAGTGATGCATATACAGAGGCCACTGTCCCTTCCCCTGACACCCAATGGGTCCTTCCACAGGCCCCAATGGCCTGGATTTCAGCTTTTTCTGCTTCCCTCGTGGAAAGACCACACACCTGTGAGTGCCTCTTCTGGAAAAGCTGGGCATGGGGAGAGAGGAGCAGGCAGAAGAGCCTAGGCCCTGGCCACCCCTTCCCCATCTCCAAGAACATAGGCCCCTGGCTCTGCCCACCCCCAGTAAGGAAGAAACCCACAAAACCAAACCAGTGTCGGAGAGCATTTTTATTAAGGGCAGCAGAACGGGATCGCAGCATCTTAGAAAGCCTATTCTCTGCCGTTGGCAGGGAGTGGGAGGGAACCCGGCGCACTTCGAGGAACCCAGTGCTTGTGAATTCCTGAGTAGGCTCAGGTCAGTGGTGGCTGCTCGACAGCTCTCCCCTTCTCCAGAGGACCCAGCTGTTCGGTTGTGGAGCAGCCAGGGCTGTCCGCCAGCATGCTCAAAGCCTGCCCTGGGGACTGCCAGTCTGGAGGGGGGCAAGCTGCCCAGGCCTGAAGGAGGGACCATCCCCTGCCTTGCTCTCCAAAGGCCAGGCCTCTGACAGGGCAAACCATGGGGTGCCATGCCAGGGCTGAGAGTCCCTGAGGGGCTGCTAGCTTTAGCAAAGGTATCCTCCTGAGCACAGAAGTGAGAGGGCAACAGGCAGGCAAAGCTACGCTGGTAGAGATATGAAACAATGGGACAGTTTCCAAGAATGGCAATATTTCTGGATTCAGAGAAGCAATGAGAACAAATGGTGGCTTATTTGGATAGCTTCTGACAGAATTTGGCATTTTATTAACAAATCTGTGTGTGAGTGAAATGAAGTCCATTATCACCTTTCTGCTAATGAAGAGACAGATGTGGAAACACTGGCCCGGTGCTCCTGCCTTCCTGGGCCCACGGGAGTCTCCAGAACCTGCCCTGGCGCACCTAGGACTGAAGAAGCCAAGTTCATTGCCACACTGCAGGGGCCACGCACCTGGACAACTAAACAACGTTCTGCTGCCTAACCTACCCATCACACCCACCTCTGCACAGGTAAAACCATCTTACAGGTCTGTAAGGCCCAGAAAGATCTCAAGTAAGAGAGCTAAAAACAGAAAGCCAGGTTTCTTTATCTTCCCCACAGGATCTAGTTGCCCCCGCCCCCCGCCCCCCGCCACCTCCACCCAAGAGCCAAGAAGGGCAGCCGCCAGTGGCAAAAGAGGAGTTGGTGACACACGGTGTTTGGACCATCGGCTTCCTCTGGGTGTCAGTGACACGTATTCTCTATTTCAGGGGCAGTCCCACTTGCTTTGAAAAGACATTAACATTCAAATCCTTACAAGTTCATCTGATGATAAATTCTAAGGTCAATTTTTATTTCTACAAAAAAAGGCAGTCAAAACAATATAAAACACATGTAAAGGATATTATTGAGTGAGCTTCAAGTGGAGCTTGACTCTGCAAAGGCTGTGAGTCCAGAGGGAGGGGGAAGGCCGTCTTGTTCCTGGGCTGGCCGGCTGCTCCGAAGAAAGGGGCCAGCAGGGCGCCAGCAACCCCAGACTGGTGCTGGCTACAGCCGAGTCCTGCCAACTCCAGCCAATTCCAACCCCGCAAAGGGTCAAACTGCCAAGGGAGGGTCGCAGTGGGGCTGCGCTGCACTGAGGAGCTGGGAGAGGGAGCTCCATGGCACATTCAGATGGAGCTCGGTGACAGGTGAGCGTGGAATTTCACATGGACATTCTGGCTTTGGCGTTGTTGCCTGCACTGACACATCTTCTACAATGGTTGCAGGGAGGAGTGTCAACCTTTGGCTTCAGGAGCCTCTCTGGCGAGAAATTCCTCACACAAGTGCCAGCTCACACAAGTGCCAGCATCTTCTGGTGGGTGGGCCCTCCCCTGGGGTCACCACAGACATGGGTTACCCCAATCAGGCCAGGCCAAAGTTCAATCATGCACACAGACATCAGGGTTTGCCCATTTAATCAACGTTATTGTGGTAACACCAGCTGGATTTTTACATAAGAACTGGGCCTCCCTTTTCACGGAATTTTTTTTTGGGGGGTGATGAGGGGGAGGTGGTGGGGTGGTGACTGGTCGTTTGCTTGTTTTTAAATTTTTTTTAAAGGATGTTATAAATTGGAGCCAGGAGAATTTGAACCAACTCCCACACAGGGCAGTGCAACGTGGGAGTAGAGAAGCCACCAGAATCACCAGGAGTGGTCTCTTCTCTTTGCGGAGGAGACGGGCCTGGGTCTGGGGAAATGAATGAGTGAAAAATAGACCGAATGCAAGAAGGTGGGAGTTGCAGGGGCAGGGGAAGAAAGGGAACTGCAACCTTTTTTTCTTTTTTCCTTTTTTTTTTCTTAACCTTAAGGGCTAAATGTAAATTGAAAATTTTGGATCAATTTGGACAAGAAAAGAAATACCATTCTTTTAAAGTAGATTGAAGCAGTGATTTTTAAAACAAAGAAAGCAGAACTAGAACATCTTAAATTTTTAATCCTTTCTTTACAGGTTACCTAGACCACTTTTGATTAAGAAAACTGTAGAAAGTTAGTAACTGCCACAAGCAAACGCCAGGCGGCGGAACGTGTCAATTTTCCACAGAGTCCTGCTTTGCCGGGTGTCTGAATGCGCTGCTCGGGATCTCCGCTCACACTCGCTGGAATCAGTCGCGGCAGAGTTTAGTCCACAGGTCGCTTCTCCCCGTATTTCTTTGTAAACTCTTCAGCGTTCTTACAGAATTTTTTACGGTCCTTAGAGTATTCTTCAGCTAGGTCAGCCCGAAGTGGGTGCTCGGGCTGGGGGTCGTTCACCAGTGCTATGAGGGACTGGATTACTGCCAAGAAAAGGACCAGGCACCGCTGGTTAGAACAGTCTCAGAAAGGGCAAAACTTTGACTGCAACACTGATTTACATCGATGTGCTTTTATGAGAAAGCAGCCTCCCGTTTATCCAAAATTCTAACCACCAGGGCGCAACCCATCTTTTCTCTGTAGCTGGGAGAAGGTGCTGAGCCACAAGCAGCTAATACATCAGCAGTTAACTGGTCAGATGACACCTCCACCTCTCCAGGAACCTTCCTGAACTGACACCCTGGGGAGCCAGTCACTCTCTCCCTGCTTCTCCCAAACTGCGGAGCTCTCAGGCCTAGCAAGGACACCTCCTCACATGCACATACACATACTCGCACGCACGAGTGGAGCTTCTCCAGGGTAGGGATTGGGTGACGTGTCCCTCACTACAATCAGTTCAGGGGAGTTTCCATAAAAGTGTACTGAGAAAGCATGACAATGAAGGGTGCATGACAGGTCTGCACAGTGTAAATACATAATGAGCCCACCCTGGAAGACCACTAGGAGCTTCTGAAGCAGCTGAGAAAGGTTCACTTGACACCCGAACTGCTGGAAGGCAGGTAACCTTCAGCACTGTTATGCTCTCAATCCCACAGGCAGAAATCACACAGCTCAGGGTGGGTTCCACAATGCTTTCCCAAAGTACAGTAAATCCTAGATGTACTGGAAGGCTAGCCCTGGGATGGAAGGGCCACCAGGGAACAGAAGATGGGAAAGAGAGATCAAGGGGGAAGCACGGAAGGCTCAGGAACCCCAAGCCTCCTCACCTCAGAAGTGGGGTGCATGCAGCCACTTTGCCTTCTCCCACATGCTTCCCCTCACCTCGCCCTGATTAGGACTGGCACCCCCAGAGTTCCATGTTTCTTCCCACTGTCATGTTCCTAGCAAAAAAGGCATCTCTTCTCTGGATTACCGAAGCCATGTATTCCTTTCCTGGGAGCCATGTTCTTCACCCTAGCATTACAAGTTATGAATTACCTGCTACCACTGGCTGGGTCAGGTACAAAGACATAACCAGCCAATAGGTCCACTCTGAGTGGGGGGAACAGCACAAAGTACTCCTGGTCAGGCACCCAAATACCACCTGCCCTCACCTCTGTCTATTAGTGTTACCAAGTGAGACAGGGCAATTGAGGGTTCCTGTGACCATGGTGGGCACAGGCGAGGCCAATAGGGTCCAGGCTGAGTATGGAGGAGGTGGGCAGAAAGGGTGGACTGGGGAGAGCCAGCAGGAATGAAAGGCCTGGAAACAGCTCTGTAGGTTAGGGCAGTTTCTCCCTATCTCCACACCACCCTCAGGGGCAGGCATTATCACCTCCCACCTGTAAATATCTCTTAAGAGAAAGCAGGCCCTGGAAGTATATTTCTATCTGTGTATTTAAGATTTACCCTTTCTATATTTTATTCTTGTGTAACAGCAGAAACAATGATAAAGGTATTTTGTCCCTATTTCCCCAACTTCAACCATTGGTACTCCACTATTTGCTGTGTTTCCACATATAACCTAAGTGACTACTTATCTAATATATTTCTCTAAATCACTTTAAAAAATAAAAATATTTATATTTTATAAAGGAAAAGTAAATGTTAGTACCTCCAATGGAAAACCACTTTCACTCACCATAAACAGAAGGCATGCATCAACAAACATTAAAATAAGTACCTAAGGCTCCCTCCTGTCCAGCCAGGGGAAGCAAGCACACGGACAAACCCTCTTCCTGAGGACATCTTTCACAGCTTCTCCCAGATGCTACCCCAGCTTGCAGGCCAGGCCCTAATTTAGCAAGCTCCCAGATTTCTCCACCCCCATACTCAGCTGCGAGACTGCTCCATAGACTTCCCCATACTCTTTTCCTGCTCTTGACTTCAGGCTAGAAACTTGAACCACATCTGACTCACTGTGTAAACAGGTGGCTTCCCGTCTTCTTCCATAATCAGAAACAGTTCTGTAGCAGAACTGATGCTTCATTAGCATTTCAGGAACCTCAGAGGGTTCTTGCCTGGATAAGTACTTTGTGGGAGGTACTGATGAGTTTTCAAGTTTTCCTGTTCACCCTCTGTGACGGATACTCAGGCTCTCTGCTGTTCACTAGCTCATCTTTTTTTTTTTTTTTTTTTTTTTAACGTATGTTTATTTTTGAGACAGAGAGAGACACAGCATGAGCAGGGAAGGGGCAGAGAGAAAGGGAGACACAGAATGTGAAGCAGGCTCCAGGCTCTGAGCTGTCAGCACAGAGCCCGATGCAGGGCTTGAACTCACGAATTGTGAGATCATGACCTGAGCCGAAGTCGGATGCTTAACTGACTGAGCCACCCAGGCACCTCAACTAGCCCATCTTAATACCTAATCTATTGGTATAAAAACCATTTTGTTAACTATTAAGACTAGTTTTTCTTTTTCTTTTTTAAGTTTATTTATTTATTTTGAGAGAGCAAGCGAGCAGAAGCAGGGGAGGGGCAGAATCCCAAGCAGACTCCACACCATCAGCGCAGGACTTGATGCAGGGCTTAAACCCACAGTCTGTGGGATCATAACCTAAGCCAAGATCAAGAGTCGGATGCTTAACCAACTGTGCCACCCAGGCACCCCAAGACTGTTTTTTCAAAAGATGACTAATTTGTAAGATTTCTGTATCTATTTAATTCTTGTCTGGGAACTTGCTTTTGCTTATTTGATCAAGTCAAAATATTTTCCAATTTTTTTACTTGTTCTGATGAGTATTTCATTCTTTCTCTGTTCCTTTGGGTGCATTTCTGGCTCCTTGGCTAAACTGTAATAAAGTCTAGCTGAGCTTAGCTTGCTTTGATAGTAAGGAAACTGACAGCTACAACAGATTTTCAAACTACAACTGTGGCCCCATCCCAGCATTTTTCATACATAAAACAGCGCATTCATTGTATTTTACAAGTGGTCTAGCCCTATTTTTTTTTTTTTAAATCTCTTCCTTGACCCAAATGCTCCTCAGGAGTATATTTTTCTCCTCCAAAATGTAGGGGCTAAAGAACAAAATCAAATTTTACCTCCCACTCTCAATGTATACAGTCAGAGAATAAAGGCTATAAAATTTCCTTGTTTTTGTTCTTAGTTTCTTTGTAATGGGGAATGTAAACAATATCCATGACATCCCCCCCCCCCTTTTCATGGAGATCCGGGGGCTCCATTCTCAGAGTAAAATGTGAATGGTACATTCCCCCATCCCTAAAGGCTGTCTGATGCAGTAGCCTTCCACAAAATGTACTACAAGGGGCGCCTGGGTGGCGCAGTCGGTTAAGCGTCCAACTTCAGCCAGGTCACGATCTCACGGTCCGTGAGTTCGAGCCCCGTGTCAGGCTCTGGGCTGATGGCTCAGAGCCTGGAGCCTGTTTCCGATTCTGTGTCTCCCTCTCTCTCTGTCCCTCCCCCGTTCATGCTCTGTCTCTCTCTGTCCCAAAAATAAATAAACATTGAAAAAAAAAAATTTTAAAGTACTACAAAATCTAATCTTACACTGTTTATTATATTTATGGAGTCCTCTTTCTAAATTTTACCCACTTGATTTAAGATAATAATGGAGGGGGAACTGAAACATTCAATTAAGGAATTATTTTTCTCTTTATATATTTCTGTCACTATTGTTTGGTACACACAGAATCCATATTATGCTGGCTTTGTTACAGACTCCAATTTATATGGCAAATCTTATTCAACTACCACATTAAGCCCTTGCTCTACTGCTAAGATATCTACTAGAACCAGATACACTGCTATGCAAAACTTTGTTTTCACATTCCTTTTTTCTGGTATTATTATTGTCAAGTTCTACTACCTCTCTGTTTGATACAGTTTTGCTTTGTTTCTTGACTTTTCTCCTGCTACTTTTGCTCAATTTTTTAAAATGTTTATTTATTTTTAGAAGAGACAGGGTGGAAGTGGGGAAGGGGCAGAGAGAGAGAAACACAATCCAAAGCAGGCTCCAGGCTCCGAGCTGTCAGCACAGAGCCCGACACGGAGCTGGAACTCATGAAACTGCGAGTTCATGACCTGAGCTGAAGTCAGACACTTAACCAACTGAACCACTCAGGCACCCCATACTTTTGCTCAATTTTTAATGCTTCTCTACTTTCTAATTAAAAATCAAGGGGCACCTGGGTGGCTCAGCTGTTTGAGCATCCAATTTCGGCTCAGGTTATGATCTCCAGGTTCGTGAGTTCAAGGCCCACGATTCTCTCTCCCTCTCTCTCTCTCTGCCCCTCCCCTGCTCATGCTCTCTCTCTCAAAAATATACAAACATTAAAACAAAATCTTAAAAGTATACAAATTAAGTTGTTTTCAGCAGATAACACAAAACTGTGTAATACCACTACTATTTCATTCCAGAACATATTCATCATTCCAAAAACACCCACTCTTATAAAGAGTCACTTCCTAATCCCCTCATCCCACCCCTGACAAACACTAATCTATGTTCTATCTCTAGATTTGCCTATTCTGGACATTCCAGGTACAGCTGATTCTAGTTTTTTTGTTTTCTTGGGTGTTTTGGGGTTTTTGTGTTTTTTTTGGTTTTTTTTTTGGTTTTTTTTTTTGGGTTTTTTTTTTTTTTTTTTTTTTTGCAGCAGTTATGTACTGTAAAGTTGCTGTGAATGCTGAATTACAGAGGTACTCAGCCATGAGTGACCCCAGGGATGACCAGCTACAGAACCATCCAGCTGAACCCAGCCAATCTACAGAATGAGAAATACCAAATTGCTGTTATTTTAAGTCATGAAGTTTTAAGGTGGTTTGTAACATAATAATAGCATAAACATGGAAGCATATCAGCAAGTGCCAGGGACAACATGCCTGATTGTATGTGAGGACAAGCTACAGAACGATTTTCCAGAAAGAAACCCTAACTGTCCCAAATAACAAAATAGCAAGTCTGCCCATCACTTCACACACAACAGTACCCTGTACCAAAATTTTTATCTTAAAAAGCCTGCCGGCAAGGGCGCCTGGGTGGCTCAGTCAGCTGAGCATCCGACTTCGGCTCAGGTCGTGATCTCACAGTTTGTGGGTTCGAGCCCCGCATCAGGCTCTGTGCTGACAGCCTGCTCAGAGCCTGCAGCCTGCTTCAGATTCTGTGTCTCCTTCTCTCTCTCTCTCTGCCCCTCCCCCACTCATGCTGTGTCTCTCTAAAATAAATAAATGTTAAAAAAAAAAAAATTAAAAAAAAAGCCCACCGGCAAGTACCAAAAGAACGAAAAGCCTATCTCAGGTATCTGACAGGTATCTAATTTAGGGGTGGAGGGGAGCTCAGCATTTTGGCTATGCGCCTACATCTGCCCATCCTGAGCAGCTAGTCTCTGAAGAGGTGTGGAGCACTTTTACTTGTGTTTGTATCTCCTACAAGCCTCAATGCCCCTGGTCCCACTCCATTTCTCAGGTAAGGGAGAAGATCTTATAACTTTGAGGCCTGGCAGTCTGAGCTGTGGTGCAGCCAGGCCTGGAAGGGCTTCCCCTCCCAGGGCATGGTGTTAGATACACACAACTTGGCAAGGGCTCCTGAAGTTGTGTGAGAGGCTGACAAGGCATTCCGGAACAAATGCAGCTACAGCCTTCCAACACAGAGCTAGGAATTTGTATAGAAAAACAAAAACAAAAACCAAGTATGTGCACTTAAGAACTTCATCAGCTTTTATAAACATCACGTTGTCCATGATCGAAAGTCACGTCCACTGGAGATCTCTCTACCCAGACTCAACATTTAGACCCATTCCTTTCTACTACTGAGCTGTGAAAGCCTGATGGACACCTTTCATGATGATTATTTCAAACAAGAGAGGCTCAACTTCCCATGCAAAAGGATTTCAACTCCATCTTCCAGGGGTTCCAATGAAAAATTACTATATCAGTCTGAAAAACCATCTGAGGCCTTCCACCCTCATCCACTCCCTTTAATCTGAAAAGACCGTATAGTGGTTCAGGTGGCTACGCACCAACAATATGAGATTAAAAGTTCAAAAGAAAGTTCTGAAGTTAAGAAATAAAAACTAGACACAGTCCATAACAAAATCTAGATACTTCCAAGGGACAAGAGGAAGGCCAACCATAATAATGAATCAAGTACCTTTCCCAGAAAAATTAGCACATGTATGTTCATACAGAAGTACCTGGACACATGGCCACATTCAATTGCAAGGAATTCCAGGCCCACTAAAACCAACTTTGTGCTTTTATCTGGGCACACAGCCCTTGACCATGCCCCTTCCCCCCAGCACCACCCACTCTGAGCCACTGGCATTGTGCTGCCTGCCAGGTAGCTTTGATTTGCACCCTTCTTTTAGCCTGGCAGGGCCTCTCCAACCTCCCTCCCTCCTTCAAGTCTGAGTTCATGTGCTAACTGCTGTACGAGGTCACCTTAAACACCATTTGCCCTTTCCCACTCAAAGCAGCCCCACAATCCTTCATGAAAACTTCCAGGGACAGTACCTACACCCCCTAACTGCACAGGCAGCAAATGCTGGGCTGGTCTATTTACATGTGTCCCCACTGGTCTGCGAGCACAGGAGGGCCTCCTCAAATACCTGTGCAGGTCAATTGTTTGACTGAGATGTGCCCTGCCCATGAGGAATGACGGGAACCTCAGCAGCACTTGTGCATGCACTGGAGTTGGGTCAGGTAAGATTTCTCTGGAATCTGTGAAACATGGCATTAGAAAGGACTGAGGGGCCCCTGCCCCACAACAGCATCCCCAGAAGAGCACCACCTGAGAAAGACACAAGAAGCATGCCTTACCTTGGTCGGTTTTGGTTGCTGGCTTCCAGTTTTCAGCACTAATTACCGGCAGACAGACCTGCCCCTTTTCATCGATGTTCGGGTGATAGATCTTTGTTTTAAATGTGATCTTCGGTGGTTTGAATGGGTACTCTGCTGGAAAGTTGATTTCGATTCTGAAGGCCCCCTTATCATATGGAGGGTTGTCCTGCAGGGAATGAGAAAAGATCAAAATGAACACGCTACAGTTCAAACACCTGTAGCTGAGACAGGACTGTCCTGTTTACTTGAAAAATTAACTTATTTCAAATAGTATGCCAATTGAAGCCTTGTCACCTTCAGGGCAACCATCAATTGGTGTTTCCGGAGCAGGATGTCCGCAAAGCTGCATAAAGGTCTGCAACTGGCCGTGTGGTCTCTTTCTCTTTGTATCCTTCATAGACTTTGTTTGTTTGAGTAGGTTTAGGTTTACAGCAAAACTGAGAGGGAAGTACAGGTATCCCCCACTTTCCAGAAGTTTGAGTGACGCCACTTTGCTTTCTTGAAAGACCTATGTTAGTACCTGTTTTGCTAGCCAAAAGACAGAAATCTGAAGAGGATTTTCACTTTTACCAAAAAAGGCAAAAAATGAAAATAGCATTCAGCATCTGTTTTGCAGCAATCATTTATAGAGACAGCACTGCACCTGGAACAGCCAGAGTGGTGGCGCCGACAAGTGCCTTCTTCAGGAACTGCACTCAGCATCTGAGGCAAGCTGTCAGAGCTTTGAACTGTATCTGTAATAAACATCTGTGCTTTACCTTGACTTTTGTCTATCTGTTAGCAAGATGTGTCCCTAAGGTATCAGACAAGCCTGAGAGGTTAATTTTGGGGTCTGGAAACACTAACAATTTTTTCCATATAAATTAATAGTAACTAAATGCTTCTTTGCTTTACACCATTTTGGCTTATAAAAGGTTTCCTAGGAATGCTCCAGTTGTGTGTGTTTGTGAGTGTGTGTGTTTTAAGACTTATTTTTAAGTAATCTCTACACCCAACATGGGGCTTGAACTCACAACCTTGAGGTCAAGGGTTGCATGCTCCACCAAATGAGCCAGCTGGGTGCCCCAGAATGCTCCCCTGATAGCAGGGGAAAGCTGTACCAAATTCCCATATGTCCCCTCCTCCACTATCAACATCCCCCATAGAGTGGTTACAATCGATGAACCTACACTGACAGTTCATTGTTACCCATAGTCCAGTTATACTAAGGTTCATTCTTGGTATGCATTTTGTTGGTTTGGTATGGTATCATACATTATAGGTGGAATCATTCAGATTAGCATATTTCATTTAGTTATATTCATTTAAGGTTTTGCCATGTTTTTTCATGGCATGATAGCTCATTCTTCTTAGCACTAAATATTTTGTTTTCTGGATTTATTACCACTTATTCCATTCATCCACTGAGGGACATCTTGGTTGCTTCCAAGTTTAGCAATTATGAATAAAGGTGCTATACACACCTGTGTGTCAGTTTTTGTGTGGATATGCATTCCTAACTCCTTTGGGTAAACACTGAGCAGCATGATTCCTAGATTGTAGGTTAAGACTATTTTTAGTTTTGTTAAAAAGCACCAACTGTCAGGGTGCCTGGGTGGCTCAGTAGGTTCAGCAACCAACTCTTGATTTTGGCTCAGGTCATGGGATGGAGTCTTCCAGCAGGCTCCGTGCTGGGCATGGAGCCTGCTTGAGATATATTCTCATTCTCTCATTCTCTCTCCCTCCCTCCCTCCCTCCCTCCCCCTCTGCCCACTTGTGCTCTCATTCTCTGTCTCTCACAAACTAAACATTTACATTTTTTAATGGTTATTTACTTTTGAGAGAGAGAGAGAGAGAGAGAGACAAAGCATGAGTGGGGGAGGGGCAGAGAGAGAGGGAGACACAGAATCTGAAGCAGGTTCCAGGCTCTGAGCTTTCTGCACAGAGCCTGACACCGGGCTTGAACCCACGAACCTTGAGTGAGATCATGACCTGAACCAAAGTTGGACACTTAACTGACTTAACCACCCAGGTGCCTCCAAACTAAACATTTAAAAAAAATCACCAACTGGGTTGCCTGAGTGGCTCAGTCGGTTAAGCATCCAACTTTGGCTTAGGTCATGATCCTGAGGTTTGTGGGTTTGAGCCACGTATCAGGCTCTGTGCTGATAGCTCAGAGCCTGGAGCCTGCTTCAGATTCTGTGTCTCCCTCTCTCTCAGCCTCTCTCCTACTCACACTTTCTTTTTCAAAAAAAATAAATAAATAAATAAACATTAAAAAAACAATCACCAACTGTCTTCCAAAGCGGCTGCACTATTTTATATTCCCACCAGCAACAAATGAAAGTTCCTCACCAAGACATCCTCCCCAGCATTTGTTAGTGTTAGTGTTTTAGACTTTTGCCATTCTAATAGGTGTGTATGGTATCATGTTACTTTAGTTTGCAATTCCCTAATGACAATATATGATGTTGACTATCTTTTCATATGCTGATTGTCATCTATATATCTTCTTTGGTGAGGTATCTATTCAGATTTTTTGCCCATTTGAAAATCAGACTCTTATTATAGAGTTTTAACAATTTTTTGTATATTTTCGGATAGCAGCACTTTATCAGATATGTCTTTTGCAAATATATTTTTTGAAAATATGAACAGTCACACACAATATGAACATATAACAACCCAACCAAGACCACACTGAGTGCTAACGGTTCAAAGAGGTGGCGGAACTCCAGCTGAACTCTGGGGAACAGAGCTTGCCCCTAGTTGCTATCCACACATGGCCAGAACCATGCCCCACATCCTTGTCCCTAGGACAGCTCAAAGATCTAGACTTCAGGGCCTGGACGCCCTGATGGGCCCAGGAGCCTCTGAGAGATGCCCCAAGAAAAAGAGCCCCAGATTCTTCCCACCCTCCCTCTACCTCCAGGGTTGAGCAAACCCTTCATCTACTGCCTTTCCCCAATACTCTGGCTCTCCTGTGTGCCATCCAGGTGTGCCATGTCACACCCAACCCAAAGAAAGCTAAGCTTCACAGAGCGCCCAGGAATGCTATTGGCAGCCCCCCCCCACCTTCCTCTTCAAGCCCCAAACCATCTGGGCATCCTCCAGCAAAACATGGCTCCTCTGTTGGGAAGCAAGGCTGGCTTGCACCAGGTCTCTACACTGCCCTGTGTTCTAATCCTGCCCAAGGAAGGGAGGCATGGGGCAGGGGCTTTGGAGGACAGGTAAAGTTGGGGAAGGCTGAGGGGCAAGAGAAGACTTCCCGACAGATAGGACTAAAGACTATGATGGTGGGGTCTGGAAGGGGCAGTCTGGGGAAGACAAGAGGCTGGGAGCAGACAGTGTGGCCGAGGGGTTACACAGGGTCTTCCTAAGGAAAGCCTGGGGCCACGTTTAGGGCTCCGAACTCCCCCTGAACAGCGGGATATACTCTCAGATTAACCTGTGGGGAAGCTTGTAAGGAAGTTGGAGACTCAGGGTCAGGAGTGGAGATGCTAACTAACAGTCTGGGTCGTATGCCTGTGTGAGGAGACTGACCTGCACACACCTGGGAAAGGATGTTAGGAGAAGACACGATTGGGAAATCATTTTTATCCCAACAAATCCTTCCCTAATCCCTTCTTCATGAACACAGATTTTTATAGAACACTGTCCAGAAGTTAAAGTGGTAGCAGACCCCTCCCAGACCTTGCCCTGTCTGCCCACCCCGACTCACTACCTAGGACAGACAGCTCAACTCACTGTTACAAATATACAAATTTGTACAAATTACAAATGGAAGGAACTCAGAGAATACTGCTTTTGTTTTTTAGGGGAGATTTAAATTTTCTAAGTAAAAATCATGTTCGCTTATACTGCTTGAGCAAAGTGAAAAGAGCTTTCCTTTATAACTTTTGTTTGGCTTGTGATTTCTGCCAGATTTATTCATTCACTGCCCCAGACTAGTCACCAGCCTTGTGCCTTGCCTTGTGCTGGGCACCGTGCTAGGAGCTGAGAGGCAAGAGATAGCTGGTCCCAGTTAGCAGTATTAACCTCGGTTCTACCTCCTCCTTGCTGGATAAGCCTGGGACATTCTTGAACATCTGTAAAATGGGAGTATAACAGCAGCCTGCACTGATGATGAAGTATGAGCACATACAGTCCAATGAGCCTGGCACCTGGCAAAAAGCTCAAGAAAAGCAGCTCTCTTGCTACCAGAAGCAGGACAGGCTGAGCCTCTCACCACAATCCAGGGAGTGTGGCTAAGCTCACCTTAACTTCTCTGAGACTCTGTCCTTGTCTGGAGCTCTGCGGAGGACCAAAGGAGTGGCTCGAATGTGTGCTGACACACAGACTGTCCACCGGTCCCAGGGACTTTTGCTGAAGGTGTGCAAAAATTAAAACACAGAAGAAGCATATACCTTCCGGATAAAGGCCTAAAGCCCCACAACTTTTGACATTTCAGACCTAAACTTATTATGCATGACCCTGACCAATGTTTTTCTGTCATTCCCACCTTTATGTATGCCTTGCATTCCCTTCAGCTCACATTGCTGTGTCAAGGAAAGTGTTTTTTTTGTTTTGTTTTTTTTTTGTTTTTAATGTTTATTTATTTTTGAGACAGAGAGAGACACAGCATGAGCAAGGAAGGGGCAGAGAGAGAGAGGGAGACACAGAATGTGAAGCAGGCTCCAGGCTCTGAGCTGTCAGCACAGAGCCCGACGCGGGGCTCGAACTCACGAACCGTGAGATCATGACCTGAGCCGAAGTCGGACACTTAACCGACTCAGCCACCCAGGCGCCCCAAGGAAAGTTTTTAGATGTAAAATTAATTTCTTCTGATAATTTTTTTCTTCTGATAATTTTAACATGTCATAAATTACTGCACAGATTTTAAATTTTACTCTCTCTCCTGAAGACGCTATAAGTGACAAGCCAAACATGTATCCACTCTCCCTTTACATAAGTATATTTTATCAACAGTATGGTTGAGAAAAAAGGAAAAAGAAAAATAACTTTGGTATCGCTTTCATGCTAAGAATCCCCTTTTCTGGGTCATCTGGATGGCTCAGTCAGTTGAGCGTTCAACTTTAGCTGAGGTCATGATCTTGGGGGCTCTGCGCTGACAGTGCGGAGCCTGCTTAGGAATTCATTCATTCGTTCATTTTCTCTCTCTCTCTCTCTTCTCTGCCCCTCCCCCACTCATGCTCCCTCTCTGTCTCGAAATAAACAAACTTTAAAAAAAAAATCCCCTTTTCTGCATTTGCTTCTAGTCATTACACACATGCATGTAAATAAGATTTGACCACTCTTTACCAAAGACTTACTACATGCTAGCTGTTTTTCTGTCTTATCTCCAATTCACTTCCCCCAACAGCACCCTCAGGCAGATGCTGTCATCACCCACATCTGGAAACTTAACAAGTGAGGTGGAAGTTGAGTAATCAGCCTAAGACCCTAAACTCACCCTTCCTCTCCTGTAACACAACTTGCTGCATGTGCAGGCATACCTCATGTGATGGCATACCCCATCCTCATCACCTCTGTGGGGCCTGCGGGCAAGAGGCACTGATGAGAATGTGCTGATGCTCATGTGGCTTGCTGTATCATGAGTCACGAATTGTTCTCTGTCCCTGTACAAGAAGTCTTTTGTCTCCTGCCAGCGTCCAATAAGCCGTGGCAGGCTACCTTGTTAGCTTGCAAGTAGGGCAAAAACTTCAGATCCTTCACAGTTCTCGACACTAACTTTGCAAGGCACAAAGTCATTCTGTGGCAACTAAGACCAAGAGGAAGCTCCTCCACACATGGCATCAGACCATCTGGGGCTGTTTACCCATGTGTCCTACTCCTAACCCTGTGGCCAAACCTAATCTTTCCTTTCCAGGGCAACCCTTCAAGAATCTCAAGACCCCATTGCACGTCTTCCCTTTCTTGAATGTTGACCCTGATTCCTTCAGTTTCCCCACAGAAGTCACAGTTTGTGTCACTGCTGTGACTGCATTCTCTGTGATGCAGTAAGGACACCACACAGCTCTCTGGCAGCCACAGAGGAAGTCAGTCCAATCCTCCCGCTCCCTGACGTACGTGGACTGCTGCCACATGGTGTGTCCCCACAGCATGTACACAGCTAGCTGTCTGACACCACATGCAGGACTCATGGCTGACTTGATGCGAACAGGTGGATCCTGGTTTAGAGCTAACGAACATGCTGTCCCTTCTTCACTCCAGGATGAACTAAAGGCTCTGTGTATCGCATCCACTTCTGTCCATTTTGGTGACGACCCCTCAGTCGCATCCCATCCTTTCCCCATGCCTCACCCAGCAAGTTAACAAAGCCTGAAATTCACAATGATGCCAAGCCCACACCTGACCTGCTGGCTACCCGCCCCCCAGAGTTGAGCCGTGCTGTTGAAGGGGAGCTTTCTATGCTCTCACGTCTTCAGGGTCTACTCTAGAATCTTGTCAATTGGGGCTCCTGGGTGGCTCAGTTAAGCGTCCATCTTTGGCTCAAGTCATGATCTCATGGTTCATGGGTTGGAGCCCTGCATTGGGCTCTATGCTGACAGCTCAGAGCCTGGAGCTTGGTTCGGATTCTGTGTGTCCCTCAACCCACCCACAATCTCTGTCCCTCCCCTGCTCATCCTCTCTCTTTCTCTCTCTCAAGAATAAATAATCATTAAAAAAATTTTTTAGAGTCTTCTCAAAAGCTGAGATAAGCTCATGGGTCTTCTGAACACAGACAATGTCTTTTTACCCTTTGTAAACTGTCAAGTATTTATTCTTTTGTAGCTATTCTGAAAATAAGCTTCCTGATTGCCTGAATCACAAAATCTGCTCAATTAGTAGGCTGATTTTGCACTAACGTTGCTTTCTGAATGAGTTATTTGTACCATTTCCAACAATTTGGTTCACAGGGTTTTTCACACTATAGTTGTCAATGAAGACCCCACACTACAGAATTCCATCATACTGAAAGTATTAGTGGAAGTAATCTTAGAACTGGTTTTCCAATCTCTCATGACCAAACTACCCTATGAATTATATCTAAATTTAAAAATCATGCTCAGTGGGGCACCTGGGTGGCTCAGTCAGTTAAGCATCCAACTTTGGCTCAGGTCATGGTATCGCCGTCTGTGAGTTCGAGCCCTGCGTCGGGCTCTGTGCTGACAGCTCGGAGCCTGGAGCCTGCTTCAGATTCTGTGTCTCCTTCTCTCTCTGCCCTCCCCCCCCCCCCCACTCTCACTCTGTCTCTCTCCCTCTCTCAAAAATAAATAAACATTAAAAAAAAATTTTTTGGGGGGCGCCTGGGTGGCTCAGTCGGTTGAGCATCCGACTTCAGCTCGGGTCACAATCTCACGGTCCATGGGTTTGGGCCCCACGTTGGGCTCTGGGCTGATGGCCCAGAGCCTGGAGCCTGCTTCCGATTCTGTGTCTCCCTCTCTCTCTGCTCCTCCCCCGTTCATGCTCTGTCTCTCTCTGTCTCAAAAATAAATAAAAGTTAAAAAAAATTTTTTTTTAATTTTTTTAATGTTTTAAAAATCACAATATCCATGAACTGAATTCAATAAGGAATATTCTCTCCTCTGAACTCGTATGTACTTCTCACAACACAATCCACTACCCCCAGGAATGAAGTAGCCTTATTGTTATTCTTCATAGAAATATAACAAAAGCAACAACAACAACAAAGTATTAAACATTCCATCCCCCAGGTAATAGCTGTTAGTCGCTGCTGCATGGCCCTGCTATGTTCTCTATGCATATGTAGCATAAACAAAGACATTTTATTCTGGACATCTATACGTATATATTTTTTAATTTTTTTAATGTTTATTTTTGAGAGAGAGGGCTAGCGAGCAGGGGAGAGGCAGAGACGGAGGGAGAGAAAGATTCCCAAGCAGGCTCTGCATTGTCAGCATGGAGCCCGATGTGGGGATTGATCTCACAAACCGTGACATCATGACCTGGGCTGAAAGCAAGAGCCAGACACTTAACTGACTGTGCCACCCAGGCATCCCATCTATACATATTTCTTATAAGTAGTTATAAAACTGGAGTCATACTGTCTATATAATCTTTCATAACTTCTGTTCATGTTGCTATCTATACATTGTCTTCCACTCTGCAATCCAGATGTTTCCCATTTCTGTCACGCCAGAACACCTTGCAGGTGGAGCCACACTCAATGTTACAGAGACCATGGAGGGCAGTGCCCCAGGTGGCTTCTGTCCACAAAGCCTGTGCCTGGTTTGGACAAGAGCTCAACAGTTCCCACCAACATGGAAGGATGCTCTTCTCCCTAAGAATATCCCCAGTGCAATCTGAGGTTGGTGGCAAAATTATTTTTTATGTATGGCTCTGGGTCAGAAACCAGGGCTCCCCTCATTTGGTTTCAACCATTACAGCTACAGAAAAGCAGAAGGAAGAAGCTCCAGGACAATCAACAGGAAAGCGGAGAAGAGCAGAAAACACAAACCAAGGCTGGGCCCTGAGACAGGCAGGACTTGGCTCCTCCTCAGTCCCGAAGGGCAATGTAGAAAAAAGGAAGGTATCTGGAGGGTGAGGATTTCCGGTGAAGTGGGCTATAAAGTGAATAAGGATCCAGAAAGGAAGGTGAGAGATTACAACTACAAATGTAGCAACAAAAAGGTAAAAGAAGGAAACCAAAGCTTCACACACGCTCCTGGAGGCCAGGGTGGAGCTGAGGGAAATCTTCCTTCTTCCTTGACAAAAAATAACCTAACACTAAAGGAGCTTTTATATTGTGCCTGGGAGAGTGCCAAATACTTTTAATCAAGAACACCACACCAATCACCAGAGGGCAACAGGAAAAAAAAGGAAGGAAAGGGTGCTTATGTCACAGACATCCGAACACCCTACTAGCTTCAGAAAGTAGGTTTTGTTGCAAGTGGGGAAAAAACGTTTTTTAATTGAAGCAAAATTCACGTAACACACAATTAACTATTTTGGCACATACAATTCAGTAGTATTTAGTGAATTCATAATGTTGTGCAACCACCTCTAATTTTAAGACTTTCTTTGCCCTCACTCTGTATCCGTTAAGTAACAAATGGAAAATCGAGGCAATGAAACTTTGTTCAATTTATTACATTTTTTTTTTTAAATTTTTTTTTTCAACGTTTTTTATTTATTTTTGGGACAGAGAGAGACAGAGCATGAACGGGGGAGGGGCAGAGAGAGAGGGAGACACAGAATCGGAAACAGGCTCCAGGCTCCGAGACATCAGCCCAGGGCCCGACGCGGGGCTCGAACTCACGGACCGCGAGATCGTGACCTGGCTGAAGTCTGACCTGGCTGAAGTCGGACGCTCAACCGACTGCGCCACCCAGGCGCCCCGAATTTATTACATTTTTGCTTCAGTAGAGGCTGAGGGGGCTTGGCCAGAGGTGGCTAACTTCTCCCAGGAGGGAGAGGAGACAAGCTCAAGGTTGAAGGAGGGACCCTCAGGCGGAGGCAGGCAAGCCAAGAACACACACTGCTTTCTACAATCTGGCCCTAAAGTTGTTAAAATAATGTTCAATACTAACAGAGACAGAAATCCGCGTTTGTTGTAGAAAATGTGGGATGTGGGCAGGCAGAGGAGAAAACAAGCTCCTCTAGTCTAGCCTCCCTGACAGAGGACTGGGGCCAGAACCTTAGTAGATGGCATTCCTGCCCCTTCTTTTAGGTGAAGGCACATGAGGCTCTCTCTCACATGCTGGGGAACTGTGCGCACAGTGCCATAACACCTTTATTTACTTTACAGGCTGCCACCAACATTACCCTCATCACCCATGTACACTTATCTCCTTGATCTTTCTAATGGCTGCAGCATATTCTGCTGTCTGGATATACCACAATTTCTTTACTGCTACCCCCCACTGCAGGGCGTGAACTCCGTTTCATTTGTAAAGACGATACCAATAGTATCACGAGTACCTGTGGGAGCAAGCATTAAAGACCCTACATTTTTTTTTTTAATTAAAAAACAAAGCTACTATGTATTCCCAAGGCATCATTGGCCAGTGCCCCTTCTTCACCACAGGAAAAAGCACGGGAGGCAAGGTTGTAGGGAGCCATGAGGATATGGTAGCAGCACTCACTCTGGGAAGCCACAAGATCAGTGATGTTCTCATATAAGAAGCCTGGGTTTATCTAAAACAGAGGGAAGTGGTGGCAAGGAAGCCTTGTTCTGGTGGGCTCCTCACAGCACTCTGATAGCTGCTGCATTTTGATCACCTGTCTTCTCCATTAGTCCAGGAGATGCCTGAGAGCAGGGACCCAAGGCCTCAAATGTTTGCTAAACTCAGATTGTCTTCTCGATTATAAAATCATCAATGCCAGTGTTTATGTTATTCTTTTGAATATGGCCAGGAATGGGTCAGCTCTCAGAATAATGGTTTAACACACCTGAAATACAATGACCCCAGAAGTCAGAACCAGCCTGGAGCTTATACACAGAAGAGAAAACATTTCTACAACTCTGGATATCCTAGGCACCAGTCACAGCTTAGAGTTGCTAATAAAGTAGGAAGTATGAGAATCTCACAGTCAATCTAGGTGGTAGGGAGTCAATTCTAGGTCATTCACATGGAAATAACACAAGCTCTTATTAGAAAGGAAAATCTGATTATTGCCGCTTTTTTTAAAAAACCAAAGCTAGGGGTGCCTAGGTGGCTCAGTCTAGCTGAGTGTCTGACATCGGCTAAGGTCATAATCTCACGGTTCGAGTTTGAGCCCTGCATCAGGCTTGCTGCTGTTAACGTGGGGCCCACGTTGGATCCTCTGTCCCCTACTCTCTCTGCCCCTCCCCACTCACACGTTTACATTCTCTCTCAAAAATAAACATTTAAAAAAAAAGCTAATTACAACTGAATTAAAAAAAAAAAAAAAAGCAGGCCCAAATAACCCAATTCTAAGAATGGGCAAGGTAGGGGCTCAGTTGGTTAAGTGTCTGACTTCAGCTCAGGTCACGATCTCACGGTTCATTAATTCAAGCCCCACGTCGGGCTCTGTGCTGACAGCTCAGAGCCTGGAGCCTGCTTTGGATTCTGTATCTCCCTGTCTCTCTGCCCCTCCCCCACTCACGCTCTGTCTCTGTCTCTCTCAAAAATAAATAAACATTGGGGCGCCTGGGTGGCGCAGTCGGCTAAGCGTCCGACTTCAGCCAGGTCACGATCTCGCGGTCCGTGAGTTCGAGCCCCGCGTCAGGCTCTGGGCTGATGGCTCAGAGCCTGGAGCCTGTTTCCGATTCTGTGTCTCCCTCTCTCTCTGCCCCTCCCCCGTTCATGCTCTGTCTCTCTCTGTGCCAAAAATAAATAAAAAACGTTGAAAAAAAATTAAAAAAAAAAAAATAAATAAACATTAAAAAAAAATGGGCAAGGTAACATGAACAGACATTTCTCCAAAAGATACATATAAATGGCCAACAAGCACAGGAAAAGATGTTTCAAATTATTAGCCAACAGGGAAATGCAAATCAAAACCATAATGGGATACCACTCTGTACCCACTAGGATGGCTGTAATTGAAAGGACAGACAATATCAAACGTTGGCAAGGATATGGAGGAATTAGAACCCTTACACACTGCTGGTAGGAATGTAAATGATACAGCCACTGTGTTAACAGTCTGGCAATTCCTCAAATGGTTAAACATAAAGTTACCATATGACCCAGCAATTCCACTCCTATGTAAATACCCAAAAGAAATGAAAACACACGTCCACCTAAAAACCTGTACATGAATGTTCACAGCGGCATTATTCATAACAGCCAAAAAGTGGAAACGATCCAAATGTCCATCACCTGATGAATGGGTAAATAAACCATGCTATATCCGTTATAATGAATATTTGGCAATAAAAGGAATGAAGTACTGATACATGCTACAACAGGGATGAACATGAAAGTATTACGCTAAGAAAGAAGCCAGACACAAAAGGTCATATGTGGTATGATTCCATTTATATGAAATATACAAAATAGCTAAATCTACAGGGACAAAGTAGATTTTTGGTTGCCTCAGCCTGGGGGGGATGAACTATGGGTGGGGGGTGATTCTTTTGGGAGTAATGAAAGATGTTCTAAAATTGTAGTGATAGTTGCCTAACTGTGAATAGACTAAAATCCATTGAATCATACACTTTAAAAGGATGGCATGTATGGTTTATGAATCTCAATAAAACTGTTTAAAAAAAAAAATCAGGGGCACCTGAGTAGCTCAATCAGTTAAGTGTCCAACTCTTGATTTTAGCGCAGGTCATGATCTCACGGTTCTTGAGTTCAAGCCCTGCATTAGGCTCTGCACTGACAGCACAGAGCCTGCTTGGAATTTTGTCTCTCAAAGTAAATAAATAAACTTAAAAAAAAACAAAATCAAAGCAAACACAGAAACAGTGGTTCTCAACTAAGGGCAATGTTGTCCCTCTCAGGTTTAGAAATGCCTAAGGGTGCCCTTACATCATCCCAATGACAAAGTTGGCCACTGGCATCTAGTGGACAAGAAACAGGGACAATATGACACAGATAATCCACACACACATACCAAAATGCAGCGTACAACACAACCTCACTGAGAAATACTGCTTTAGGATAATTACAGATTGAATTTACAAACCGTGTGTGAGGTGCTTACTATGTGTGTCACATGGTGCTAGGCACAGGAAGTAGAAGGGAAACAGATTTCAGGCTCCCACCTGAATCAGAACTCACTGAGATAGATATCAATATCACAATACAGCAAAAGTCACACTGTGAGCAGTGCCCAAATAGAAGGGGGCACAATGATGGGTGGGTCACACCAGGCCCCAACAGGCTGTCCAGCCAACAGGCATTCCCCCATTTCTTTGCTGGCAAACTTCTGGTTTTGTATGCAGTCACACTGCTCCCTATTGTGACACAGGGGTAAATCCTGACTGGTCTAAACCTGTCCGACAGGTAGCCACCAGCTGCTAGTGGCTATTGTGCACTTGAAATGTGACTCTTCAGAGTTGAGAAGTGCTGAGTGCAAAACACCACCTGGATTTCTGAGATCTTGTATTTATTTTATTTTATTTTTTTAATTTTTTTTTTAACGTTTATTTATTTTTGAGACGAGAGAGACAGAGCATGAGCGGAGGAGGAGAGAGAAAGAGGGAGACACAGAATCTAAAACAGGCTCCAGGCTCTGAGCTGTCAGCACAGAGCCCGACGCGGGGCTCGAACTCACAGACCACGAGATCATGACCTCAGCCGAAGTTGGATGCTCAACCGACTGAGCCACCCAGGTGCCCCCTTGAGATCTTGTATTTAAAAAAAAAAAAAAAAAAAAAAAAAAAAAAAAAAAAAAAAAAAAGAATGCAAAATAGTTCAGTAATAATTATTGATACTGATTATATGTTGAACCATATTTTAAACATATTGCATTACGTGAACTATTTACAAAATGAACTCCCAAATGAATTTTTAAAAATTTTAGTGGGACTACTAGAAAATTTTAAAGTACAGCTGTGGCTCACAGTATGTCCCCACTGGACAGCACTATCCTACTTCAGCCAGTGATTGCTACAGGGTGGGGTGGGGGTAAGCCATGTGTCCTGGTTCTGGATAACATGTGAGGGGCCTGTGGGCAGCTTCTGGGATAGGTGTCTTTGCTCTTGGTCACATCACACTACATGTATGATAAAACTTCACAGACATAAACACACACATATTAACACTGGAGAAATCTGAATAAAGTCAGTGGACTGTATTACTTAATTTTCTGGTTATGATATGATGCTATGGTTACGCAATAGGTGAAGGGTACTGCCAATCTCTCTATATTATTATAATTACATGAGAATCGACGATTACCTCAAAATAAACAGTTCAAAGAGACAGAGAAGTGAAGGGAAGAGAAGGTCCTCTTCCGACCCTGGACACTGGGGCCCTGCAGGAGTCTGCAGTACTGCAGCAGTTTTCTGACAGCTGGGTAAAAGCTGGACTGAATTGAACCAAGGTCAGGAGAAGAGGAACAGGCAGAATTCAGGTCCTTGCTCACATCGCTGAGTTGCTGGATTAACCAGCTAAGAGCACAGAGCATGCACCATCAGATTTTGTCAGGTGCAGTAACTTTCCCTTTGCAAAGCTAAATTGAGTTGGGGGCTTCCTTACTTGGGAGTCAAAAGTGACCTCACCAGTACAAATGGTGACTGCAGAGAACACAGAAGGGTAAGATTCACCAAGACCAGGGGATGGGGAGTTTCAGAGAAGACTCAGGAGGAGGAAGATGAGTACCCTAAGCAGAAGGGGCAGCCTCCTAAGCAGGAATAGAGGTCATGTTCCTGAGAAAATGCGATGTCTCTCTCTCAAAGTTAACAGGAATTTGATGCAACAATTAGTTTTGAGTACCCTAGACACAGCCCAACTTAGGGTCAACTGGTGGAGGGCACTGACCTGTAGCCCACACAACAAGGAAGCAAAGCTGTTTAAAAGAGGCTGGTATATGGGGCGCCTGGGTGGCTCAGTCGGTTAAGCATCCGACTTCGGCTCAGGTCATGATCCCACAGTTCGTGAGTTCGAGCCCCACGTTGAGCTCTGTGCTGACAGCTCAGAGCCTGGAGCCTGCTTTCACATTCTGTGTCTCCCTCTCTTTCTGCCCTTTCCCTGCTCATGCTGTGTCTCTCTCTGTCTCAAAAATAAAAAAACATTAAAAAAAAAAAAAAAAAAAAAGGCTGGTATCCAGCACACATCAGGGAGAGTTGATGATAAGCCTGTGAGGCTTTGCAAAGAACTCCTGAAATGGAAAAGCTTGCACAGAGACAAAGGTACTTCCAGTTTTCGAAAGACAACATTAATCAGTGCAACTGATGCCCATCCCCAAAAATATTCTGGAGGAGTTCACCAGAACCTGGTATGTGTGGGCACTGAAAGGAGACAGCAGTGAGCCTCAGGAGCCAGCACGGAGACCGGACAAACTGCAATGTCAGAGAGACTCTATTTCCTCTCCCACCAGCTGGCGGGGGGGCACAGCAAGGAAGTACAAGACTTCTCCAGAGAGCCTTCATTTCATTTTAAAAACAATTCTTGGGGCAGCCTTTGATATACAAGGCCTCAGGGATACAAAGATGACTCACAAGTCTGCAGTTCTGAAGCCCAGAGGCAAAGACATTCAGGGCAGCTGACTGGAGCACTGACCACAACATTGGCTGAAGTAAACACTTGTTCTGCGCCTGCCCCGCAGGAGCACCATCAACCTATTTAGTCCCCCGCCCACTGTGAGAGGCAGGGACTTATGAGTTTTACAGATGAGAAACTGAGGCACAGACCATTAGAAGGAAGACTACTGTCACTGCTGGAATGTCTCCACCTGTGAACATCTTACCTTCTAAATAACAGGTAAAACTAGCACCACCATAAGTACCACCATAAGTTCAGGGTGACAATGATATGGGACAGGAGTAGCCCAGGCAAGAAAGGAACTCAAGATGGAATAAATTCCTGCCTTAAAGAACTAAGCACTCAAATCACAAAATTAGAAAAGGACAAAGAGCAAACACCAAGGAAAGAGAAGACATCATAACATAAAAGCAGAAGTTAACATAAAAGCAAAAATTAGCTATTCACAACACAGAAAAAGAATGAAATTTCTACTTCATAATACTAAAACTAGTATGATCATCTTACCCAAATCCACTAGAACACAAAAAACACATTCCAATCTCACATATGAACACATACAAAAACACTAAAGACTAGTAAACTTAACACAATGGAATTATTTTAAAAAATAGTCCACAGTGAAAGAGGGGTTAATTCAGAAAGGGAAGAGAGATTTAATTAACAGGTCACTTTGAAAACCCATATCATAAAATTTAATTGACAAGTAATATGGCCTTTAATGAAATCCACTCATTCCTGATTAAAATTAAAAGATTTGAGAGCAACATCAACAAAATGGCAAAGCAAGCAGCTCCAAACTCCTATTCCTCCACAGAAACATAAAACAAAACAAAACAAAACAAAAAATGCACGCAAGAAACTGTCAGAACCAATTTTGTAAAAACTTGGGAAAACAGTCCAAGGTTTACAGCAACTAAATAAACCAAGAATCAAGAAAAAAAGCAACTGAAAAATGGTGGGAAAGCTTTTGTGGCAATTTTACCTGCCCTTACTCTACCTCCTCCCAGGCTGGGCAACAGACAGTCTTGCAGATGGCAGCCTCTGTTTCCAGTGTGGGACCCTGGTCCCCGGCTCCAGAGGGAGCAGAG
Organism: Panthera onca; assembly: GCF_046562875.1. Taxonomy (NCBI): domain Eukaryota; kingdom Metazoa; phylum Chordata; class Mammalia; order Carnivora; family Felidae; genus Panthera; species Panthera onca. The sequence goes on along the minus strand of NC_138350.1, from coordinate 28,819,928 downwards.
CAGAACTTACTTGCAAATTATTGTGTCTGTCTGTTCTAATGTGTCCAGGGGCTACCTGAGGCGCTGACACACAGTGCTCATCTCTGTTTTGCCTAACTCAGAATCCACATAGGGTGAAAAATCATAGGCACTGCTCAAAAACATTGTAAGACACAAGCCACCTGGAGCAAAAGATAATGATTAAGACTTCCTAAAGTAATGGAGGAAAAGCCAAGAAGAAATCTAGCGAAATTAGGACATTCAAAAGTGCTCAACCACACTGGGGAATTGAGAAAGCCATGCACATGCCTCGAACAGGCTACATGCTCAGAAAAGTCCTGAGAAGATCTGAAATTTTCACCCACTGTCTAACTATAGCCTCAACACAAGCAACAAGTAAAGGCTTGGCTCTGTGTTGAAGTAGTACCCTAGACAGAGCCAATCTGCACAGACCAAGACTCTTTTTTTAAGGCTTCTGGCAATCAAGGAAATTTCAGCCCAAACACTGGTAGAACACAAGTGAAACCTTTAACAATCAGGAATAGCAAACCCCAGGGCGCCTCGCTCAGTCAGTAGAACACGCATCTCTCGATCCTGGTGTCAGGAGTTCAATCCCCATGGTGGGTGTAGAGATTAAACAAACAGGGGTGCCTGGGTGGCTCAGTCAGTTAAGCATCCGACTTCAGCTCAGGTCATGATCTCACAGTTCATGATTTGAGCCCTGCATCAGGCTCTGTACTGACAGCTCAGAGCCTGGAGCCTGCTTCAGATTCTGTGTCTCCCTCTCTCTCTGCTCCTCCCCTGTTCATTCTCTGTCTCTCTCTCAAAAATAAACATTAAAAAAATTTTTTTTCAAACAAACAAACCAGCAAACCTTGGGCAAGAGGGAGAATCTGATACCAGATTACAATATTCAAATGTCCAGTTTTCAATAACAACAACAACCACCACAAAGTATACAAAGAAAAAGACGGGAGCCTGGCTGGCTCTGTCAGTAGAGCACATGATCTTGGGGTTATAAATTCAAGCCCCATGTTGGGTGTAGAGATAACTTAAAAATAAAATCTTTAGGGGCACACCAGGGTGGCTCAGTTGGTTAAGTGTCTGACTCTTGTTATCTGCTCAGGTTGTGACCTCATGATCAGGAGATGAAGACCCACGTTGGGCTCTGTGCCGAATATGGAGCCTGCTTGGGATTTTCTCTCCCTATCTCTCTGCCCCTCCCTTGCTTGAGGATGCTCGCACACACTCTCTCTCAAAATAAATAAACTCTAAAAATAAATAAATAAAGGGACTCCTGGATGGCTCAGTCAGTAAAGTGTCCAAATCCTCATTTCAGCTCAGGTCATTATCTCTCAGTTTGTGGGATGGAGCACCGTGGTGGGCTCTGCGCTGACAGCACGAAGCCTGTTTGGGATTCTCTCTCCCCCTCCTTCACGCACACATACGCCCTCTCTCACAAAATAAATAAACTTTAAAAAACCTTAACATTTATTTATTTTGAAAGAGACAGCACGTGCAAGTGGGAGAGGAGCAGAGAGAGAGAGGGTCAGAGGACCTGAAGCGGGCTCTGTGCTGAAAGCAGATAGCCCAATGCGGGGCTCAAACTCATAAACTATGAGATCATGACCTGAGCTGAAGTCAAATGCGAGCTAAGCCACCCAGGCGACCCTAAGATTTTTAAGTAATCTTTATATTCAACATGGAACTTGAACTCACAACCCCAAGATCAAGAGTCGCATGCTCTACCAACTGAGCGAGCCAGGAGCCCCAATTATAACCCATTTAAAGGAATAAAATAAATCAACAGAAACCACTCCTGAGGAAGTCTAAACACTGGGCTTACTAGACAAAGAATTAAAATCAACAGTCTAACACATGCTCAAAGAAGCAAAAGAAATAGCGGACAAAGAGCTAAATAAAACCAGGAAAATGATGTCTGAACAAAATGAGAATGCCAATAGACAGAAATTGTAAAAGGAAAACAAATTTTAAAGCTAAATAGCACAATAAGTGAAATGAAAACTTCAGTAGAGTAATTGGACAGTAGGTTTGAGTAAGCAGAAGGAAGACTAAGAAAGAATCACCTGAAGTTAGAAAAACTGAAATTATCCAGTCTGTGGACCAGAAAGAAAAAGGAATAAGGAAAAGTGAACAAAGCTTAGGGATATATGGGACACCATCAAGAAGACTAACATATACATTGTGGGAGCCCAAGCAGGCTAGGAAACAAAAAAGGGGCAGAAAGAATATTTGAAAAAATAATGAGCAAAAACTTCCCAAGTTCCATGAAAGATTAATCTACACATCCAAGAAGCTTAATGAACTCCAAGGAGAATCAACTCAGAGAGATCCATACCAAGACACATAGTCAAATCACCAAAGAGATAATCTTGAAAGCCATAAAAGACAAATGATATGTCTGGATCTTCAGTAAGACAAACAAATGGTTTCTTACCAGAAACCACAGAGGCCAGAAGGCAGTGGAATAACATATTCAAGGGGCTGAAAAGACCGTCAGCAAAAACTATCCTCCAAAAACGAACGAGAAATTAAAATATTCCCAAATAAAAATTGAGAGGGGCACCTGGGTGGCTCAGTGTATTAAGCAACTGATTCTTGGTTTTGGCTCAGGTCACGATCTCATGAGTTTATGAGACTGAGCCCCTGACAGTGCGGACCCTGCTTGGGATTCTCTCTCTCTCTGTTCTTCCCCTGCTCGCGCACATGCATTGTCTCTCTCGTGCTCTTTCAATCAATCAATCAATCAATCAATAAACTTAAAGAAAAAAACCCTGAATTATCACTTTCTCTAAAAGAAATACAAACAAGAACCCACCCTTCAAGCTAAATGAAAGGACAGTAGCTTAAAGCCATATGAAGAAATAAAGAACAAAATAAATGTAACTACACAGAAAAATATAAAAGCTAATGTTATAGATTATTGCACTCTGGGTTTGTAGCTGCTCTTCCTGACAATAACAATATAAGAATGGGAGGTAATGGAGATGTATAGAAGCATAGTGCTTGAATACTACTGAAATTAAGTTGATATTATTCAAACTAAATTGTTAAAAGATTAAGATGTTAATTGCAATCCCCAAGGTAACCTCTAAGAAAATAGTAAGTATATATAAAGAAAGAAAGGAATCAAAACAGTATGAAAAATCAACCATATATATATATATATATATATATATATATATATATATATATGTAGCAATAACAGAGGAATTCAGGAACATAAAGCATATAAGACATCCAGAAAACAAACAGATAAATAACAGAAGCAAATTCTTTCTTAATCACTTGAAATGTAAATGGGATAATCTCTCCACTTAATAAAAGAGATTGGGACACCTGGGTGGCTCAGTCAGTTAAGCATATGACTCTTGATTTCAGCTCAGGTCATGATCTTGCAGCTCATGGGTTCAAGGAAAACAATTTTAAAGCTGAATAGCACAATAATGAAATGAAAACTTCAGTAGAGTAACTGGACCGCAGGTTTGAGCTTGCACACTGGGCTCTGTGTGGACAGTGCAGTGCCTGCTTGGGATTCTTTTTTTCCTCGCTCTCTGCCCCTTCCCTGTTTGTGCACTCTCTTAATAATAATAATAATAATAATAATAATAATAGTAATAGTAATAATAATAAATAAAAGACAAGAGATTGCCAGAATGGATAAGAAAATGCAATTCATCTATATGCTGACTGCAAGAGACTTGCTATACAAAGACATAAAGTTAAAAGTAAAAGATGCAAAAGATATTCCACGCAATTAATAACCAAAAGATGACTATATTATTATCAGACAAGACAGATTTTTAAGTAAAAAGGATTATAACGAAGGATATTATATATTGATAAAGGCTCAATCCATCAAGAGGATACAAAAATTATAAACCTATAGACAACTAACAAACATAAACCAAAATACATGAAGCAAAAATTGACAGAGTGAAGGAAGAAATACAAGTTTTAAATAATATTTGGGGATTTCAGTATCCCATTTTCAATAACAGAACAACAGAAAAGATCAACAAGGAAATGGAATACTTGAACAACCAATTAGACCTAACATATACAGAACACTCCATCTAATAATAGCAGAATACACATTCTTCAAGTGCTTATGAAACATCTTCCACAATAATCCACATGTTAGGCCACAAAATAAGTCTTTAAATAAATTTTGAAAGATTGAAATCACACAAAGTATCTTTTCTGGCCAGCATGGAATGCAACTAGAAGTCAAAAATGAAAGGAAAACCAGAAAACTCACAAATATGTGGAAATTAAACATACTCTTTATTTTTTTAATGTTTGTTTATTTTTCAGAAAGAGATAGAGACAGAGCATGAGCAGGGAGGTGCAAAGAGAGAGAGACACACACACACACACACAATCTGAAGCAGGCTCCAGGCTCTGAGCTGTCAGCACAGACCTCAATGCAGGGCTTGAACTCATGAACCACAAGATCATGACCTGAGCCAAAATTGGACACTTAACCAACTGAGCCACCCAAGCACCCCCATACTCTTTTCTTTACATGTTTATTTATTTTGAGAAAGAGAGAGAGTGAGAGCACATACCTGCTCATGAGCAGGGAAGGGGCAGAGAGAGAGAGAGAGAGAGAGAGAGAGAGAGAGAGAGAGAGAGGGAGGGAGGGAGAGAATCCCAAGCAGGCTCCAACACTGTGAGCAAGGAGCCTGGATGCAGGGCTTGATCTCACAAACCGTGAGATCATGAGCTAAGCTGAATCAAGAGTTGGACACTTAACTGACTGAGCCACCCAGACACCCAGAAAATTAAACATATATATATATATATATATACACACACATATATATATACGTATATATATATAATTTATATGTATATATATGATTTATATGTATATATATGATTTATATGTATATATATAATTTATATGTATATATAAATTATTTATATGTATATATAAATTATTTTATATGTGTATATGTTATTTATTTTTTTTAAATGTTTAATGTTTATTTATTTTTGAGAGAAAGAAGAGAGAGCACAAGCAGAGGGAGGGGCAGAGAGGGGAGCAGAGGATTTGAAGCAGGCTCTGAAGCAGGCTCAGAGCCATCAATGCAGAGCCCAAAGTGAGGCTCAAACCCACGAGGCGGGAGATCATGACCTGAGCCAAAGTCAGATGCTCAACCAACTGAGCCACCCAGGTGTCCTGGAAATTAAACATAATTTTTTTAATTTTTATTTTTGAGAGAGAGAGAGAGAGAGAGAGAGAGTGTGTGTGTGTGAGAGAGAGAGAGAGAGAGAGAGCAAGAGGAGGAAGGGCAGAGAAAGAGTTGGGCAGAGAAAGGGGAACAGAGGATCTGAAGCTGGCTCTGCACTGACAAAAGCAAGCCTGATATAGGGCTCAAACTCCCGAACCACGAGATCATGACCTGAGGTGAAGTCAGATGTTCAACTGACTGAGCCACCCAGAAATTAAACATATTAAAAAAATATATGTTTATTTTCTTGACCCGGTTAAAGAAAAAAAGTCACAAGGGAAATTAGAAAATACCTTGAGATGAATGAAATTTAAAGCACAACAAGTAAAAACTTACGGGATGCAGTGAAAATAGTGCTCAGAAGGAAATTTACAGCTATAAGAACAATAAAGATCTCAAATCAATAATCTAACTTGACACCTTAAGAAATAAGGAAAGGAAAGGAAGAGCAAACTAAACCCAAAGCCAGCAGAAAGAAGTTAATAACAACAATTACAGAAGAGATAAATAAAACAGAATAGAGGGGCGCCTGGGAGGCTCAGTTGGTTAAGTGTCTGACTTCGACTCAGGGCATGATCTCACAGCTCTTGAGTTCGAGCCCTGCATCGGGCTTTGTGATGCCAGCTCAGAACCTGGAGCCTGCTTCGGATTCTGTGTCTCTGGCTCTCTCTGCCCCTCTGCCATTCACACTCTCTTTGTCTCTCTCAAAAATAAATAAACATTTTAAAAAATGTTTTAAAAAGTAGAAAAACAATAGAGAAAAATCAATGAAAGCAAAAGTTGGTTCTTTGAAAAGATCAATGAAAAACTGACAAACCTTTGCCTAGACTCAGGAAAAAGAGAGGAGACTCCTATTACTAAAATCAGAAATTAAAGTGGGGACATTACTCCCAATTTTACAGAAATAACAAAGATTATATGAGAGTAATATAAACAATTGGGTACACCAACAAATTAGATAACTTAGATAAGATGGACAAACTCCTAGAAATAATCTGCTAAAACTGAACCAAGAAGAATCTAACTAGATCTATAATGACTAAAGAGATTGAATCAGTAACCAAAAACCTCCCCTCAAGAGTGCTGAATCAGATGGTTTTACTGATGAATTGTACCAAATGTGTAAAGAATTAGCACAGATCCTTCTATAACTCTCCCAAAGAGGAGTGAACACTTCGTAACTCATTCTATAAGGCCAGCATCAGCCTAACAGTGAAGCCAGACAAAGACACTACAAGAAATTTACAAAATCTTACGAATTTTAAGCCAAACTCCTCAACAAAACACTAGCAAACTGAATTCAGTAGCATATTAAAACGATTATTCACCATGACCATTTGGGATTTATCCTAGGAATGCAAGGATACCTAAATATACAAAAATCAATCAGTGTCATATACCACATTAATAGAATAAAGGGAAAAAAATCACAATCATCTCAAGTGATGCAGAAAAAGCATTTGACAAAACTTAACACACTTTCATAATAAAAACACTTTATAAACTAGGTCTTGAACTCAACAAAAGCTATATATAAAAAAGCTACAGCCAACATCATACTCAATGGTGAAAGTCTGAAAGTTTTTCCCCTAAAATCAGAAATAAGACATGGATGCTTGCTTTTATCACTTCTATTCAACAAAGTATTGGGGTCTTTAGCCAGGACAATTAGGCAAGAAGCAAAAGATATCCAAATTGAAATGGAAGATATAAAACTACCTTTATTCAGAGAGGATCTGATTTTATACATAGAAAACCCTAAAGATTCCACAAATACACACACAAGCTATTAGAACTAATAAATGAGGGTTGCTTAGGTGGCTCGGTTGGTTAAGCATCTGACTCTTGATTTCAGCTCAGGTCATGATCTTGTGGTTTGTGGGAGCAACCCCTGCTTCCACTGGAAGCTAATGCAGAGCCTGCTTGGAATTCTCCCTTCTTCCCTCTCTCTGCCCCTCCCCCGCTCACTGACACGCACACATGCTCTCTCAAAATAAATAAATAAAAATTTTTAAAAAATGGGGCGCCTGGGTGCCTCAGTCCGTTAAGCGGCCGACTTCAGCTCAGGTCATGATCTCACAGTCCATGAGTTCGAGCCCCGCGTAGGGCTCTGTGCTGACAGCTCAGAGCCTGGAGCCTGTTTCAGATTCTGTGTCTCCCTCTCTCTGACCCTCCCCCGTTCATGCTCTGTCTCTCTCTGTCTCAAAAATAAATAAACATTAAAAAAAAAAAAACTTAAGAATAAAAAAAAAAATGAATTCAGCAAAACTGGAAGATACAAAAGCAACACAAAAATTATCAGTTGTATTTCTATACACAATGAATAATCCAAAAAAGAAACTAACAAAACCATTCAAAATAACATTGTAAAGAATAAAATACCTAGAAACAAATTTAACCAAGGAGACTTAGTTACAGACTGAATGTGTTCCCTCTAAATTCATATACTGAAGCCCTAACCTCCAGTGTGACTATATTTGGGGTCAGCGAGCAATTAAAGTTACATGAGATCATAAGGTGGAGTCCTGATCCAATAGAGTTAATGTACAGTAGCTCTCCTTTATTCGCAGGGTATACTTTCTAAGACCCACAATGGATATCTGAAACCACAGATAGTACCAAATCCTATATATACTATGTTTTTTCCCACACATACATACCTATGATAAAGTTTAATTTATAAATTAAGCACAGTAAGAGACTGACAATAAAAAAGTAGAACAATTATAACACTACATATATACTATAATAAGAGTTATGTGAATGTGGTCTCACTCAAAATATCTTATTGTACAGTACTCTTCTTCTGGTGATGATGTGAGACAATAAAATACCTACATGATGAGATGAAGTGAGGTAAGTGATGCAGGCATTATAATGTAGCATTAGGCTACTGTTGACCTAAAGATATGTCGGAAGGAAGATCATGTGCTTTGGGATCATGGTTGACTTTGGGTAACTGAAGCCACAGATTGGGGCAGGGAGGACCTACCTTACAAGAAAAGCACCAAAGAGCTTTTGCTCTCCCTGTCCATGAATCCAGGAAAGGCCATGTGAGCACACAGTAAGTAGGCAGCCATTAGCAAGCTAGGAAGAGTCCTCCCCAGAAACTAACCCTGTCAGACCTTGATCTAGGACATCTAGTCTCCAGAAATGTGAAAAAATTAATTTCTGTTGTTTAAGCCACCCAGTCTATGGTGTTTTGTTACAGCAGTCTGTGCTAATACAGAAGCATAAGACTTACACACTGAAAATTACAAAACACTGCTGAAAGAAATTAAAGGCCTAAATATACGAAAAGACATCCTGGGTTTACGGATTCGAATACTTAATATTCAGATGACAATACCACCCAAAGATTCAATGTGAACTCTACCAAAATCCCAAGATTTATTTCTGCGAAATGGAAAAACCCATCCTAAAATTCATATGGGATCTCAAGGAACCTTGAATAGCCAAAAAAATCTTGAAGACCAAAAGGGTGACTGGCTGGCTCAGTTGGTACAGCATGGGACTCTTGACCTTGAGGTCGTGAGTTTGAGCTACACATTGCAGGTAGAGTTGAATAAGGAAGGAAGGAAGGAAGGAAGGAAGGAAGGAAGGAAGGAAGGAAGGAAGGGAGGAAGGAAGGAAGGGAGGAAGGAAGGAAGGAAGGAAGGAAGGAAGGAAGGAAGGAAGGAAAAGACCAAAGTTGGAGGATGGAGGACTCACACTTCCTTATTTCAAAACTTACGACAAAGCTACAGTAACCAAAACAGTGTGACTGGCAAAAAGACATACAGACCAACAGAACACAGCTCAGAGCTCAGGAATAAACCCTCACATGTATGTTCAACTGATTTTTGACAAAGATGCCAACCAAGGTCAAAAGGGGGTGGGGGCTGGCTGGTTCAGTTGGTAGAGCATGAGGCTCTTGATCTCAGGGTTGTGAGTTCAAGCCCCACATTGGGTATAGAGCCTACTTAAACAAACAAACAAACAAACAAACAAAAGGGGCACCTGGATGACTCAATCAGTTAAGTGTCCAACTCTTGGTTTCAGCTCAGGTCGTGATCTCATGGTTTGTGGGTTCAAGCCCCACGTTGTGCTCCATGCTGATAGCTCAGGACCTGTTTGGAATTCTCTCTTCCTCTATCTCTGCCCCTCCCCCATCACGAGTGTGGGTGCTCTCTCACTCTCTCTCTCAAAAATAGACAAACTTTGGGGGGGGGGAATCAAGAAGACCTACATGACTTGGATTTCTTAAATATGAGCCCCAAAGCACAGGCAACAAAAGAAAAAAATAGATAAAATGGACTTCATTAAAATTAAAAACTTTTGTTCAAAGGACACTATCCAACCGGAAACTAATGTTAACGCTGTGTATCAACTAGCACTTGAATTAAAAAAAAGAGAGAGAGAGAGAGAAAGACACTCTGAAGAGTGTGAAAGGAAGGGTGCTTGGGTGGCTCAGTGGGTTAAGTGTCCAACTTTGGCTCAAGTCATGATCCCATGGTTCATGAGTTCAAGCCTGGCATCTGGCTCTGTGCTGACAGCTTGGAGCCTAGAGCCTGCTTTGGATTCTGTGTCTCCCTCTCTCTCTGCCCCTCTCCCACTTGTGCTCTGTCTCTCTCTCTCTCAAAACTAAATATAAATTTTTTAAAAAGTGTGAAATGACAGTCCACAAAATGGGAGAAAATATTTGTAAATCATGTATCTGATAACGGTCTAATATCTAAACTGTATCAAGAATTCCTACAACTCAAAAACAAGGAGAAGACCAACACCCAAATAAAAATGTTTATGGCCACTTTATTCATAATTGCCAAAACCTAGAAGCAGACAAGATGCCCTTCAGTAGGTGAACAGACAAACTGTGGTCCATCCAGACAGCAAAATATTACTCCATGCTAAAAAGGAGCTGTCAAACCATGAAAAGACAAGGAGGAAACTTAAATGTACTGTATATTACTATATCTGAAAGAAGCCAGTCTGAAAAAGACTACACGCTGTATGATTCCAAACAAATGCCATTCTGGAAAAGGCAAAAGTATGAAGACAAGAAAAAAATTAGTGGTTGCTGGGGTAGGGTGGTAGCGAGGGGAGAAGGGCAGGGAAGAATGTGTAAGTAGAACACAGAGGATTTCAGGGCAGTGAAAATACTCTGTATGATACTGTAACAATGGATACATGCCATCATACATTTTCCCAAACTCACAAAACATACAGCACCTACAGTGAACACTAATGTAAACTATGAGCTTTAGGTGATGATGACGACGTCGGTGTAGGCTCATCAATTTTAACAAATGTACCATTCTGGTAGGGAATGTCCATAATGGGGGAGGTTATGCATGCATGGGGCCAGGGAGATATGTAGGAAATCTCTATACTCTTCTCTTAATTTTGCTGTGAAGCTAAAATTGCTCTTTAAAAAAAGAAAGAGGGCAAAGGCCTTGCTTGAATTAACAGAAATAAATATGTTACCCAAAGAACATATACAAATGGCCAATAAGCACATGAAAAGATGTTCAACATTCATAGTCATGAGGAAAAAGCAAATCAAAACCACAATGGAGGGGCGCCTGGGTGACTCAGTCACTTAAGCGTCCAACTCTTGATCTCCACTCAAGTCATGATCTCATGGTTTGTGGGACAGAGCCCCACATCAGGCGCCGAGATTAAGGCACTGACAGTGAGGAGTCTGCTAGAGATTCTCTCTCCCTCTCTCTCTGCCCCTCCCCCCCCAAACAAAAAGATAAATTTTATGTTGTATATTTTACAATTTAAAAAAATGAAGCAAATTTTTTTTAATTTAAAAGAAACTTTCAAGAATTCTTGAATGAACAAAAAAACCCAGTATTCTTCCCAGAAACAAAGGACTGATATACAGAATTCATACAATTCAAAGAAGCACACTAAAACTCCAAAAGATAACAGATTACAGAAATATAAATAAGAAAAACCTTCAACTACAATAACAAAATTAAAAATGCATTGGGGCGCCTGGGTGGCTCAGTCGGTTGAGCAGCCGACTTCGGCTCGGGTCATGATCTCGCAGTCCGTGAGTTCAAGCCCCGCGTCGGGCTCTGTGCTGACAGCTCAGAGCCTGGAGCCTGTTTCAGATTCTGTGTCTCCCTCTCTCTGACCCTCCCCCGTTCATGCTCTGTCTCTCTCTGTCTCAAAAATAAATAAACGTTAAAAAAAAAAAAATTTTTTTTTAAAAATGCATGTTACTATGGTCTGAATGTTTGTGTAGCCCCAAAATTCATATGTATAATATTTTTAAATTTTTTTAATTTTTGTTTGTTTTTGAGAGAGTCAGAGCAAGCAAGGGAGGGGCAGAGAGAGAGGGAGACAGAATCCAAAGTAGGCTCCAGGCTCTGAGCTGTCAGCACAAAACTGGATGCAGGGCCAAACTCACGAACCGTGAGATCATGACCTGAGCCAAAACGGATGCTTAACCGACTGAGCCACCCAGGCGCCGGCCCAAAATTCATATATTGAAAACCTAATGCCTAAGGTGATGGTCTTAGGAGGTGGGGCCTTTAGGAACTTAGATCATTAGGGAAGAGCCCTCATGAATGGGATTAGTGCCTTATGAGAGGCTCCAGAAAGCTAGCTTGCTCCTTCTGCCATGTGAGGATGCAAGGGAAGTCTGTGACCAGGAACAAGGCTCTCACCAGACTGGCAGGCACTCTGATCTCCAACTCCCAGACTTCAGAACTATGAGAAATAAATTTCTGTTGTTATAAACTAGATACAGAAAAATAAATTTTTTCAGATATTTAATTCTGTTGTCTGTTGTTCTAAACTAACCAGCTCCTGGTTATGTAACAGTCTGAATGGGACCAAGACACAAATCCAATTGAGTACTTTTGCACCTATCCAATTGGCAACAATGATTTCTTTCTGTATGCTTGTTTCACAGGCTCTTTACTACATAACTGCCAAACAGTTTTGTAGGCAGCCCCACAAAGGCTTTAATAATATAGAAGAGACTAAGCACTTCACACACAAGCACTTACTAAACTTTTACAACAATCAGTGAGATGAAGTACTCCTTTTAGATGTAAGGATATAGGGACAAACTGATTAACTAACTTGCCAAAGATCCCCAAACCAGTTAGGGCAGGGCTGGGGTTCTCACCTGGGGCAATCGGACCCCACAGGCTGGTGCTGAAGTACTGCCATTCAGAACCCCTTTAATAACACCCAGCAACCTTCATGACATACAAAGGACATGTGCAGGCACTTTGCAGACAGTGGCCATGAGAATATAAATTGGCACAACCTTTCCAGGAGATAACTTGATGATACACAGGCTTATAGATATATATAATATAATCTTCCTTCTGGTCAGGCTGTATTTTAAAATCAAATCTAAAATAAACAGGGGCACCTGGGTGGCTTAGCTGGTTAAGCGTGCAACTTCAGCTCAGGTCATGATCTCACGGTTCATGACTTCAAGCCCCTCGTCCGGCTCTGTGCGGACAGCTCATAGCCTGGAGCCTGCTTCAGATTCTATGTCTCCCTCTCTCTCTGCTCCTCCCCTGCTCCTTCTCTCTCTCTCTCTCTCTCTCTCTCTCTCTCTCTCAAAAATAAACACTAAACACAATTTTTTAATTAATAAAAATAAAAAATAAAATAAACAAAGATGCACACTAAGACTTTCACATAAAGATGTTCTTGGGCAAATTATTTCACTTAAAAAACATTTTTTTAAAATCCATTAACTTTCTAAAACTATACACCCAATGTGGGGCTCAATCTCACAACCCTGAGAAAAGAGTTACACGCTCCACCGACTGAGCCAGCCAGGCACCCCTTTCAAGGATAAATTATTTTAAAACTGGAAAAACAACAATCCAAATGGCCAAAATCAAAGGAATGATTGAATAAATATATTATGGGATTTGTACAGTTATCAAAAATTATGTTCACAGAATTTCAAGGCAATGACTAAATGATGAAAGTATGTAATAATTATGAAATTACCAAATGGTTCATTAAAAATTGCATGCCGGGGCGCCTGGGTGGCTCAGTCGGTTAAGCGTCTGACTTCGGCTCAGGTCATGATCTCACTGTTCGTGGGTTCAAGCCCCGCATCGGGCTCTGTGCTGACAGCTTGAAGCCTGGAGCCTGCTTCGGATTCTGTGTCTCCCTCTCTCTCTGCCCCTTCCCCGCTCATGCTCTGTCTCTCTCTGTCTCAAAAATAAATATTAAAAAAAAAAAATTTTTTTTTTAAAGTGCATGTAAAAAGGTTGGGAGGAGTTGCAAATGGTTAAGAGTGAACATGTTCATTGAGTCAGAAATTCGAGAAGGCTCATCACCATACCTCCAGTTTCTAAAGGGCAGGTGCCCAAAAACTTACTGAATTTCTTTATGTTAGGCTTATGGGATTTTTTTTCTTCCTTAGACATTATCTCTGAATTTCAAATGAAAAAAAAAAAAAAAAAAACAACTATATAAAACTAAGCACTTAAGGGGAATAAGCCTGAAGTGCCATGGTAACAATGAAGTGTCTCGAGGTAGCACCACACCTGGTTCACTTTCCCTCTCTGGGGGGTCCAAGTCTGTCCTTGCTCTGAGTTATAGCTAGGGCCTATTTACTAAGTAGGACCAGCACCCTGTGGTCAAAGCATGCTTCTGGACTACTATGTCTTTATCAGCCTGGCTCTGCTTTCACCCCAGTTGGGTGGACCCCAGGTGAGTCTAGGTAGAAGACTCCCCAGCCCCTGTGGTGCAGGAACACCTGAGGCCCAGGTGTGGGGTATGACTGGGGGCCATGGAGGGGTTAGTTGCCAAGAGCACCGTAACTGCTTCCTTGAAATGCTCCCCACACCAAGCCAGGAGCCCTGGGCAGTAATTGAAGGACACAAGAGAGGGGTGGGAAGAGGCAATGGAATGGGGAGAGAGTAGCTATGGCCTACTGTCTCTGGCACTAGCTTCCCTTAAATGAAAGGCAAGGCTTTGGCCTAGACACTCCCCAGAACCTGGACTCAAGCACGCTACATTCCACCAGCCAGTCTCCACCTTGGGACTTATGAGACCACAGCTCGTTCCACAGGCTCCACCAACATGACACCAGAGACAGGTCATATGGTCCTGGCCATCCTTCCACTTAGCACCTAACAGTTCTCTACAGCAGACAAGGCCAGAGGTCACCGGCTGAACCTTCCCAGCCAGAGGCTCCTCCACAATCTATATACTGTGCCCTGAGCCCCACCATCGCCAAGCCTGGAGAAATCTAAAGGACTCATCCTCATAGCCAGACTGGATACTCCCAGGTTTAAAATTTTTGAGTGTGTACTGAAATGCTACAAAAGCATATCTTTCCTTACTTATCCAAATGATTATGAAAATAAAGCAGGAATCCAATATCTACTGCTGTGTCTCTTCTAAAAAGGCATGATCTGTAACCAGCATTAAGAAGAAAGTATCTACAGTAAGCATGTTCCATGTTCTGCTTTGGCAAAGTAGCCACTCTGCCCACAAGGAAAGAGTCTGTACAATAGGGCAGGGCAGGGACAGGCACAGGAGAAGGGCCTGAGGCTCACAGGGAAAGTGGGGATGAAAAGAGGAAGCAGTGGAGGTAGAAGAACAGGAAGGAAGGGGGCATTCATGCAGAAGTCCCGGTTGGGAGCCAGGGAGACTAGAAGGCACACGGTGTCCAAGCAGGCTACGTCACAGACAGATGGTGTGGCTCTGGAGAGAGGGCAGGAATAGAGGCAAAGACAGGACTCCTTCATGTACAGTAATAATCTAGTAAGCTATGATGCTGGAAGATGCAGGGACCCCAAGAAACAGCATGAAAGATGGGCAAGAGACTAAACAAGGTCCCTGTCTAAGAGCTCAGAGGAAGCAGCAGGAAGACAGGTGTGAGTGGCACAAGGTCACAGAACCAGGGGCTGGGACACCGCATGGGCTCCAAAGGCTGGGGAGGCAAGTGGGCTCCAGGGCTGCAGAGCCCAAGGCATGAGGACAAAGGGGAGCCCATGTGCTCAGTGTGAGGTGGTTCCAGGAGGGTGGGAGAAACTGGAACTACAAATTGGAGTTAGTACAGGAGGAGACTCGGGGGGTGAGGAGATGAAAAGATGAAAAAAGAGCAGACACTAAATCGAGAGGACAGTAAGGCCACAGGAAGGCCCTTGCCAGGAGCAAGCCTGAGCCTATCTGAAGGCAGAAGTCCGTGAGGCAGGGGGAGCATGAGCTGTGGGGTTCAGACAGTGGAAGCAGAAGCCCCAGACAAGACACTGGGTGAGGGGACCAGGTGGGCTTGTTAGACAAAGGGATTTGAGACCAATGACAGGCACATATTGGAGGGGACCAGGAATAAAGCCC
This sequence comes from Panthera onca, assembly GCF_046562875.1. Lineage (NCBI taxonomy): Eukaryota > Metazoa > Chordata > Mammalia > Carnivora > Felidae > Panthera > Panthera onca. Next base: position 28,804,365 of record NC_138350.1, on the reverse strand, counting down.
AGAACGCAAGGGTCCAGAGGGTTAGACATCCAGATGCAAAACCAGGTGGGGAAGCAAAGAAAAGATCTAGATGGGAATGTCCGCCATCTCCTAAGAGAGGTCAGAGAAGGCAGCACTGTCTGGACAAATGGGACCAGACACAGAGAAGCCAGGGAAGACAGGAGCACAAACACACACTCCTTTCCTGGGCCGATAACCAAAGAAGTGGAAAGCTCGGGCCCCCCAGAATGTTAACAAAACCAGGGCAAAGACAGGATTCTACTTAGGAACCCGAAGTTAGAGTCCCTGCCTTATTATACCCTAGAGTGACAGCCCGCCTCTGTGCCTGTTGGCTGCTTCACCTAAGAGCCTACTTGGGAGCAGAGAGGTAAGCCCAGCACACACATCACCTTGAAGAATAATCTGATAAGAAGTGGAAGTGTTCAATACTCACAGGAACAATAAGCCCTTGCCAAGTCAATAAATTAGCTTCATCAACCTGGATGTTACGGAAGTTTTTCATTCCACATTTGCGGATTTCTTCAAGCTCCTGTTGATTAACAAAGCATAAAGGGGTGTCAAACAGGGGAAAGCACCACACATTAAGATCCCTCCTGACTCCCTCAAATTAAACCAAGTGTCAACACCACCAATGACAAAATTTTAAAGTGTGGACTAGACCGCGCCCAGTCTGGTTAAGAGGCCCAGAGCCACAGTGGTCCCCTCAACCCTTGCCCCAGACCAAGACAAACCCCCACCTTGATGACCCCATGGAACTCGGTGGGACAAATAACTGTCTTCTGCAGACACACTGCCTCCTCTTTGGGCTGGTCACCAGACCTTTGTTTAAACACCCTCGGACCCCTAGACAGGGCAGCCACGTGGCAGGGGAGCAAGAAAGGTGTTACAGACCTGACTTCTTTCAACCAAGATTTATTAAGCTATGAGTCAGGTGCTGAGGATATAAAGATAAACAAAACTGGGGACTAGAGCCAAACACATACCTACCAGGTTTTCAACCCAGTGCTGTAGGTGTGATTTCAGAACTCTGCCTCAGCACGGACACACAGGGAAGAGAACAACTATCCACTCTGGGGTGGAGAGGGGGACATGTGCCTTTCACTGAGCCTTCACTTCCTCGGCTTCAACACAGACCCAGAATCAAACACAACAAAGGGGCAATGACTATGCAACAGAACTCTTTGCAAATGAGGGATTATTATTAAACAGTTCATGCCACAAATGCCATTTGGTCCAGAAAGCACAATCACCATGACTACTTCAGGGCCCTGCCCGAGAAGTCTTTAGTCTACAATTGTCTTGTTACTTGTTTCTCAACTGTGCACCGCTGCTTCTCCAACAACTCAAGTCAACATCAAGAGGCATTTTGACCCAAGCCACCCACTGTGCACTAGCCTGCCCACATTCCCAATATTCCTCCATTCTCAGACACCTGGAGTGACACAATCCCTCCAATGTCTCAACCTGGTCTCTTGTCCTTGGTACAAAAGTCTCCTCAACATCTCTTGGGTACACTCTTTTTGGCATCCTCAGAGCACCACCTAGCTGAGTTCTGCCTCTCCTGCTGAGCAGGCAGAACAGCTTCCTCACTGGCCCTGGCTTCCTCCTTGTTGGTCCAGCCCACGCACCCTTTTGGAACTTAGAAGCCCCTCTGTGTGTGATGCTATGGCTCACGATGGCACCAGAGGCTCTGAATAAGCCCAAAAGATCCTCTGCACCTTACATTCCCATCACATAGGCAACAGTTTAAAAGGCCCCATGAGCAAACAATTCCAAAGAAAGTAGGAAGTGAGCCAGTGTTACAGGTTCTAAGTTGGAGGATGTGTGGTATGGAGTAGGCAGAGAAGGACAGTGTGTCAAATGAAGACACAGAACAGGCAGTTGGGATGTGCTAGTGCTTCATGGCAGGTGACACACCCGACCACGTTTCTTCCTACAGGATGCTGGTGCTTGTCAACCCTAGCTGCCCAGCCCACCACTGGGGCTTAGGCCCCAGCCCTGGAAATTCTGGTCCAGAAACTGTGGGGTAGAGTCTGAAATAGGGATTTTTAACAAGCCACACAGTGACAGGAAAGAACCACCATCACTGGGAGATGAGCTCCACTTCTAAGCAATGCTCAGCTTCCATCAGGAAGCTGGTTGCAATGGTTGTGGCCACTGCAATGGGGAAGGTGTGGTCTGGCTCCTCTTCCCGAGCCTGCAGGGAGGAAAGCATGGAACCTGAGAGACCACTCACTTGCCAACTGCCATCTGGTCTTCCTTCTAATGCCCAAGACTCATCAGAAATGCTCCCCTGGGGACAATGAAACCTTCAGGATGGGGAATAAATAAATCTCACTCTAACACTCTGCCCCACTCCCCAAAGAGCATATAAGCTCCATGAGGGTAAGCTTGAGGGCACAGATCTAAAAGCCTCAGGAGCTCATGGTCATGCTCACTTGCTTAATTATCAGGGTAGTGAAGGGACATCTGGAAGCTGGGGCTTGGGGAAGAAAAGGCTCTGGAATGGGAAATGCTCTCCATGTATTTTGATTTTCTGATCCCTGGTATAAGATATCAGAGTAAGATTCCTGGTTAGAGACAGAACATATCATATGTCACTTAAGAGCTGAATCTTAACCAAGCTATCAGAAATGTTTTAAACCACATACAGGTAGGAAAACAATTTCAGATAGAACATTGAAACTAGACAACAAATGAGATTATATTCAATTTTCATGGAAAAAAATTAATTTTAAAATAATCTGTAAATTTACTCTATGGCTTCAGAAATTCACATACTAATAACAATAGGAAGTATCAGTAATAAACACAAGAAGGTAAATTTCAAAAGAATTACAAAAATGAAGCAAGATGAGACTCAACTGCGGGCGGGGGTGCAGAGAGGGCACCTACTGGTGCTCTGATATCAAGAGATACATGAACAAAGATAAAACAAAAACTGTGGGAGGGGCGCCTGGGTGGCTCGGTCCATTGAGTGTCTGACTTCGGCTCGGGTCATGATCTCGTGGTTCGTGAGTTCGAGCCCCGTGTCAGGCTGTGTTGACAGCTCGGAGCCTGAAGCCTGCTTCGAATTCTGTGTCTCCCTCTCTCTCTGCCCCTTCCCTGCTCATGCTCTGTCTCAATCTCTCAAAAATAAACATTAAAAAATTTTTTTTTCAAAAACTGGGGGAAGATGCCATCCCTCTCACCCCCTACTAGAGAAGAATGGGCAACACTAATGTCAGCTGAACTGGGAGGTTCAAGAAATCCAAAGCTCAGTTTATCGATTACTAGTTATCAGATAAACTCTCAACTTGCTATCAAGTTAAGCTCACCAAAGAGCAGAAGAGACAAACTCCTTGTATAATTCTAACCAACAAGAAGAAGTGATTGTAAGGCAGAAGTGAGAGAAACCAAGACAAACAAACAAGCAAGCAAGCAAGCCCTGTAATCTCCAGGGAATGCTAGGCAGCGTTTCTCAACAGGGTGGCATAGGCATCCAGATAGGACTCTGCACTTGACCATCCTGAGCCCAGCCCATTACATGCCAAGCATTGTGACACCACCCCACCCTGGTTTCCCAATATCCTCTAGAGCCCCAGCTGCTGAGAACCACTGACACCATTGGTAGCCAGGATGGTAAAAGTCCTGCATTGCACAAGCAGGTCCTCCAGATAAGAACTGCTTGGCCCAAAATGCCAATCACACCCCACCAAGGGAACAACTTGAAGAGGATGGATTCTAGTCATTCAGAGAAAAGACAGGTTCATCTGAAGGTCTGAGATTGGAAAAGGCAAGATGACTCAAGAGGCTTAACAAACCCTCAAGCAAAAGTGCACCCCTATAACTGAGAATAATCCTCAGATGGAAGAACTGGGGAAGGAATTTAAAGAAACCAATGTAAATGCAAAGTTCAAATTCAAGGGGTGCCTGGGTGGCTTGGTCAGCTAAGTATCCAACTGTTGATTTCGACTTAGGTCATGATCTTGAAGTTTGTGAGTTTGAGCCCTGCGTAAGGATCCATGCTGACAGTGCGGAGCCTGCTTGGGATTCTCTCTCTCTCCCTCTCTCTCTGCCCCTCCTCCATGTGCTCATGCTCTCTCTAAATAAATAAACTTAAAAAAAAATTTTAAGTTCAAATCAAAAGGATATTATTACAAATGATGCGAAAAAAGGGACCTGACAAAGGAAAACTGTGAGTGGCCTGGCTCTAGAACAGAGTCAGGAAGACCAAAGCCAAAAACGACAGGAGCTTACAAAATAAGGCCACAAAAGTTTGTTTCAGTTCTGCTAGGAGCAAGAAGCTGTCCTGGGTCAGCTGCTCCAGGCTGATGGCGCCAGTACTGACAAACCAAGAGAAGAGTGCGAGGGAAAGCAGAACCAGCCAGTGAGCTCATTCCTTCTCCCAGTAGGAAAGAGCAGGCTTCCCACCCAGAGCAAGTGATGAGGGAGAAAGACAGCAATGCTTCTCAAAATGAGGTCCATTTCTGAGCCCAGAGGTGGATCTCAGTGTATTGAGGAACTTGAAAGAGCCTGGGTATATGCTGCCCAGCTCTTCAAAAAGAGAAAAGCCCACTGCCCAGACTATAGCCCAGAGAGCTTGATGCCCATGCCAGGCAGGAGTGTGGCACAGTCCAGAAACAGACTGCTGCCTAACAATTCTGCAGGCACTAACAGGAGACAGCCCTGGCCCTGCACAGAAGCCTCGGCTTATTCCTGAGAGGACAGCAGGAATCAGCTATATACAGTGAGCTCTCCGTCACATAACTCCAGTGTATGCATCCAAGTTCAGGCAAAGTAGTTAACAGTCTCCGCCGCCCCCCCCCCCCCCCCACCTTCTCTGGAGATCTATGCTGGTGCCTGGAAAAGCAACCATTCAAAATCTCCTGGGGCAACCCTCACGCAGCACTGACGGAGAACCCTTCAGGAGCCAGCGATTCTCAACTAGCTGTGGCCATGGTCCTCTTTAAGAAATCCATTCAGCAGACAGATGGGGGCGCCTGGGTGGCTCAGTAGATTAAGTATCCCACTCTTGATTTCTTCTTCTTTTTTTTTTAAATGTTTATTTTTGAGAGAGACAGAGTCAGAATGTGAGTGGGTTAGGGGCAGAGAGAGAGGGAGACACAGAATCTGAAGCAGGCTCCAGTCTCCGAGCCGTCAGCACAGAGCCCGATGTGGGGCTCGAACTCACAGAGTGTGTGAGATCATGACCTGAGCCGAAGTCAGACACTCAACCGACTGAGCCATCCAGGCGCCCCCCCCACTCTTGATTTCGGCTCAGGTCATGATCTCACAGTTTCACGAGTTCAAGCCCCACGTTGGGCTCTGTGCTGGCAGCATGGAGCCTGAGAGTCTGACACTTTCTCTCTCTCTCTCTCTCTCTCTCTCTCTCTCTCTGCCCCTCCCCCACTTGCACTCTGTCTCTCACAAAATAAATAAAAACTTTAAGAAAAATAATAAGAAAACAAGAAACGTATGCAATCACCCCATGTGTCTGGGAAGAAGCTGGGAGCCAAGTTTGGCTGGAGTCTAAACTAACATTAGGGGACTCTCAATTAAGAGAGTGTACCCAAAGGCCCAGGGGGAATTGTTCAACAACCACATGCAGAGAGATGGGGCAGAGAGGGAGTGTGGAGGGAGAAAACCTAACTTGTGCTGAGGCCTCATTCTAGACTTGCAGAAACAGTCTCCTGAGTAAGGCTGGGCACCTATGCCAGGGGATCCCCCAGTGACTGTGAGCTGCACTCCTGCTTAAGAACTACCATGCCCATCCAATCCTGTCTTTTAGAAAGGAAGATCCTGAAGCCCTGATTAATTCAGTGTCATTTCCATGACTAGAAATAAGCTCCTAAAAGAGCTAACACCTCCCACTAAGCCAGGCACACAGAAGCAATGTAAGGAATCCTTCCAGCTGCAACAAGTTTGTGGTAATAGAAACCCAGAAATCTTTCTGAACTTTTTTTAAAAAAAGTGAATGCTGGGCACCTGGGTGGCTCAGTTGGTTAAGTGTCCAACTTTGGCTTGGGTCATGATCTCACAGTTCATGGGTTGGAGCCCCACGTCGGACTCTGTGCTGACAGTTCAGAGCCTGGGGCCTGCTTCCGATTCTGTGTCTCCCCCTCTCTTTGCCCCTTCCCACTCATGCTCTTTCTCTCTCTCTCAAAAATAAACATAAAAAATAAATTAAAAAAAAAAAAGAAAAACATAAGGCAGAGGAATTGCTAAGAACACATCACCACCACATTCCCCTTAGGCGGGCAATAGCTTAGTGTCACCACTTACAAAATCCCAACAATAAACAAATGGAGAGATGCCAGGGAAGAGGTCATATTCTAGGAAAGAGCGTTATTTCTGGGGACAACCTCCAGAAATGAAGATGCTAGGGAAAGTGCGCACCTTTGGTGTAGGAGGCATACACCAAAAGCAGCCATGTGAAAAGCAGGAGCAAGACTCTGAGAGAGAAGCGTGAGAGGTGGTTGGTCACAAGAACATTCTGCAGTGTTTACAACAGACAGCACACAGAATAAGACTGGAAGCTCACACTCAGAGATGGGCAAGTCAGGCATATTAGCTTCTTACAGATGGTAAAGCTGAAGTTCAGAGAAGCCCAAATCACAGACCCTTTATAGGGTAGGGCCAGGACCAGAAGCAAACCTAGAATCTCTCTCAGCCACACAAAGCAATAGGTGAGGGTGGCGAGGGGTTCCACTAGAAACAGGCAATGCAGGGGCTCCTATTTCTTCAACAAGATACTGGCAGAGCTTAGCTTCCCAAAATTTATAATGACAAAAGCATGAACATATATAGCATTTGCCCTAGCCCTTCACAGCTGGTCAAGTGTTTATGCCGTGCAAGGAACATTTCTAGGCTTGTCTTGTCCAGACAAAGTGAAACCTGGCAGATGGAGCTGCATGTCTAAGGGGAAGTTACACAAACCTGCCTTAAATCTAAGTACAGGGATGCCTGGGTGGCTCAGTTGGTCAAGCGCCCAACTCTTGATATCAGCTTGATCGTGAGATCAAGCCCCAAGTCAGGTTCCGTGCTAAGCGTGGAGCCTGCTTGGGATTCTCTCCCTCCCTCTCTCTTTCTCTACCCCTTCCCCTGCTCACACACACACATTGTCTCTCAAAATAAATAAATAAGCTTTTTTTTTTTTTAATCTAAGTACAGTATAGCTCTCAAATACCAGCTACACAACTGGGAGGACATTAGTTATTTGAAAAAGCCTCTTCCTGCTTTTTTGTGTGACGGTAGCCAAGTAACTAATTTTGACAGATATGTGCTTTCCAAGCTCACACAAAGCAATCAGTGGCAAGGACACTAAATCATGACTTTAATTCAAAATACTGTAGGAGTGCCTGGGTGGCTAAGTTGGTTGAGTGTCCAACTTCCACTCGGGTCATGATCTCGCGGCTCATGGGTTTGAGCCTGGCATCAGGCTCTGTGCTGACAGCTCAGAGCCTGGAGCCTGCTTTGGATTCTGTGTCTCCCTCTCTCCCTGCCCCTCCCCTGCTCACATGCTCTGTCTCTCAAAAATGAACAGTTAAGAAAAAATTGTATCAAAATACTGTATATCTAAACATAAGGTTTCAGAGCCCCGCAAATATGATTCTCTTATTTCAATTAATAGTTAGCAAAGGAGGCAGGACCCACAGAAACACATCACCCCTTCCATGGGTCGGCAGTATACCATCTTACACTTAGTTATTTTCACAACTAACATATTTAACTACTATCACAACTGTATGAAGTAGTTTTATCATCCTACTGCAGAAATCAGGACACTGAGGCTCAAGGTGATGGCACAAATGAGTCCGTGATAGAAGTTAAGATCTGAACTTGACCACAGCACACTGATCCAGGATGGTGGGCCACTTGTCAAGAGGTCATTCTAAGAGGGTATGGCTTAAGAGAACACTCAGTACAAGCTTATAGGCATACACTGCCCACACACCTCTGGGCAAGCATGGCCCAGGCCCAGCTGAGTGGACTCTGATGCCAGCTCCACACAGCTTCCGGATGTCAGCCTGGCTCCTGGAATATGTTTCTGTCTCCATATGAACATGGTTGTACATGGCATTCTTGAGTCCAGCACCCCAGCACAAGTGACTGGAATGGGAACCACGTGTGTAAAACACAGGGCAGATCTCCTTCTGTAAGGTTAGCTTTCCTGAGCTGAACTTTCTTAACAAGATGTACATTGGTGTGAAGGAGATATTTTACAAACCATGTCAGAAAGCACTCAGAGGCTGTTCAACTTCTGAGTCGTACCCACTCCCTGATCCTGTGATAGAATCAGGCACCATCCTCGCTCAGAAAGACAGAACACACCATGAGCACTAGATTTGACGTTACTGACTTGCTTGCAAACGTGCCTGCTGGGCTACGGACTCTGAAAACAGCATTTTCCTCTGCTGCTGAACTATGTTGGCAAAAAAGCAGAAACAAAATCTGATAAGATCATGAAGTAAAGAAAACTATAATCAATACAGACCTGGAATTATTACAAACTGAACAAAAAACCCACCACCTGACCTGAAATGAATTCCCCTCCTCTCTACCCTGTTCCTCCTTAAAAACCAAAAGCAGCCATGTGAGCAGGAGCAAAACCCCGAGAACAGGGAGGCCTGGGCAATGAGTGTGCCCGGCTCCACTGCCAGCCTGTGGGTGTTACCCCCCCCCCCCCCCCCCAAGCCTCAGCCTCTTGTCTGTCAAGGGTGTTCCTCTCAGCTCTGGAATTCTAAAGAGATTGTGGCGAGGGCCAGGAGCAAAAACGGATCAGCCACCAGAAGCAACCTTTCTTAACTTTCTGCTTCAGGGCTGAAAGAGAAGACAAAAAGCAACAATTTTATTTCTGGGACTGCAACTACTTCTTCAAAGTATTTCTTGCAAACTCCCACCCCTTACTGCCAGCTCAGCACCTTTCCGTGCCTTCCACAGCACCTGGACTCATCTCTGGACACAGTGACGGTCACTGCACTGCACATACATGAAGGACACGAAGATATAATGTAAGTGTGAGATTCAGAGATACCGGAAAGACAAAATTTTGAATTCAAGAGCTTTTTAATTTTGTTGGAAAAAGTAAACATTTTTTGAACAAAGACACATTCACACAGCTGCCTCAAGAAACTTCTTGCTAATCCTAAGGAACAGGTTATTTCAAAAGGCAGAAGAGCAGGGTGGGAAAGAGAATGGGCTCTGCCTGGGTAATGAGGTCGTGTCCAGGCATGGTCCAACCCACCTTTTCAGTACCATCTCCAAGCCCCTACCCTCCTGCCAGGCTGCTCTGTCATTGCCCTGGGATATGTCTTGCTCACTCCCGATAATAACAATCTATGTGTATCTAACACTTAGGATATGCTAAGCACTCTCTGGAGCATGCGACATATACTAACTCATTTCACTTTCGCACACAGATGAAGTAACTAAAGCACAGAGATTAAGTAATTTGCCCAAGTTCCCACAACTAAGATATGGCAGGCCCAGTACACAACCTCCAGAACCTGAGCTCTTAACCAGGATACCATATTCTCTCTCCCAATAGCTTTGAATGAAACACCCCTTCCTCCCCACTTTTTATTGGGGTGAGGGTTAGGTTTACCTATGCCCTCAAGAAAAAGACAGGATGAGACTGGCTAGAGGAAACCCAGAGGCAAAGGCTCTCACATGTGAGCAGCCTGCTGCTTCTCCTGGATGTTACAGCTGAGGTTACATTTGACCCCCTCAACTGAAAGGCCCAGACATCTCTATGCCACCTGTCCTTAAACTCATCAGCATCACCTTCTGCAATGCCCCTTCATGGAGAGACAAGTCTTCAGCGGCTGGCCAGAGAATGTAGCCCTGCAGGGAAGACGGAAAGAGGGAACGCTCATAGTTCTGGAGGGCCAGGTGCACTGGATATACCAACCTAGGGTAAAACCAGGCCACTTACCCAGTGCTTCTGGAAAGTGCCTCAGGGCTGGACTAACTGAAACCAAAGGAAGGGACTGCACAAGGTCAGAAGCAGGCAGCTGTTTGGGGGGGGGGGGGGGGGGAGTGAACTGTCACTGCGGTTCCCCAGGGCATCTCTCCTAGCCACCACCCACATCCATTTTGAGGGATGAGAGCTACTAAACCTTACTGGCTGCCAGGCCCCCCCGCCCCCCTTCTCCAACAGCCCAAACCCTTGCCTATGTTTCAAGGGCCAGACCAAGTTCCACCTTCTTCTCAGTGTCAGAGGATCTTTCCCCCTGTACTCCATTATTCAGCTGGCAAACATCCAGCATACAGTGGACAGACCAGAATTCCTTTGTTCTAGGCGTATGCCATTTTTCTCCCTCACTGAGCTCCTCGAGTACAGGGCTAAGAGGAGGTGCCTGTGAGTTGAGTCCTAAAGGACAAGAAATTACCCTGATGTAGAGAAAGGGCAGGGATACCAGGGCAGGGATACCCATCAAGAGACCCTGGGGTGCAGAGCATGTGTAGGGGATCCCATGGGCAAGTGCAGAGAGAAAAGACTCGCGAGATCAGACTTTGAAACATGCTAAGGAATGTGGGGTTTTAAATACAGATCTCTGACCTCCCGAATTTAGCTCCAATCTCTGAGAGCAGGGCCTGAGCCCTGAGCATGTGTACCTCTCATGGACACACTGCCAGTTAAGAATCATGTGGGAATGAGGATAGACTGGTGAGGAATAAAAGGAAACTACCAAGGAGTCTAGTGCAGGTGGCCAACCACAAATGGATGGCTTGAACTAAGGGAGTGGTAGAGAGGGTGGAGAAAGACAGGCAGAGGCCAGAGAGGATAAAGGCCTAGTTCAGCAGAATCTGGCAAGTGGCTAGATGTGGAATGAAGAGGCGAGGTGGGCTTCTCCAGGTTCTTCCTTGAGTGGCTGAGTAGACAAGTGGATCATTAACTGAGAAAGGTAAGACAAGAGAAGCATGGGGGCTGTGGGGACACAAGTTTGGACAACCACAGGTCTATATGCCATTCAAAGGGAACTCCTCCAGGCTGTTAGATACAAAGCCTGGGCTCAGGAGAGATATCTTGGGATCCTCTAAACGTTAATCCTTAACTTCCTGTTGCAGTAAAGAAAATAGAAATCTCTCTTGAACATTTAGTGATACTTTTCAATGGAATGAGAATTTTCCAAGTGATTTGGTACAATATGCTGCTAACTTGACAAACTCTTTATAGAATTATAAAAAGGCCAGAATAGGTCCACCAAGTACCCTGAGACAAATGTTTTTGCTCTAGTATATACCTTAAGAAAAGGTCCCAAATGTTGCAACAAACAAGTCCATTCTCTTTCCCAGGGCCTGTCCCAATTTTCTTTTAATAGGGAAACATTTACAATGAGCATCATTAAGGGAAGCTGAAATAGTCCCAACTTACTGGGATTTTACATTTAGAACAAAAAAAAAATACAATGTTTTTCTCAATTCCCTAAAACCAAGTGGATTCAGGACATTTATACCGGCATAACATCATCTGAAAAACTCCCCTCACCCTCTGACACACACCTACCAGACACGTTCACAGCTCTATCGTTTAATTACCCAACTTCAGAGAACATAAACTTGTATTCAAAAGCAAACCACTTTATTGCTTTTGAATTCCAAGGAAAGAACTATTATTAGTGACTCCTACTTATTCACGTGTAGTTATGGACTGAAAGTACACCATTACAGAGTTCTGACTGAACATCATTTAAGTAGTATTAAAAGGTTGCTACAATCTCAATTCCTCATCTCAACAGTTACAGCATAATGACTGGTAAAATGTCACATACCCCCTTCTTAAATCCACAACTTCCCCCACTGAGAAAAGCCCTTCTGGGAAGATACTTAGCTGGAGGGCCCCTAGGGGAGATGTGTGCTATTGAGAGGCTGAAAAGAAATGATCAGACTGCAATCAATTTCCTTAGCCACACCTACAGGTTTCACTTTTGTAGCTATTTCCCTTCCTGATACAAGCAATGGTTACAATCTGGTTGTTACCATCAATGCTGAATTTGCTGCTTGCAAATTAAAATGTATTTAATGTTTTATTAACATTCTTTCCTAAAAAGGGTTCTGAAAAAGGCTAATCCTTTTAGCAAATGCTTTTTAAATTAAAGACTTTAGTCTATGGGGGAGGGGAAGAAAAAAAAAGAGGTTGGAGAGGGAGAGAGCCAAAGCATAAGAGACTCTTAAAAACTAAGAACAAACTGAGGGTTAATGGGGAGTGGGAGGGAGGGGAGGGTGGGTGATGGGTATTGAGGAGGGCACCTTTTGGGATGAACACTGGGTGTTGTATGGAAACCAATCTGACAATACATTTCATATTTAAAAAAATAAAAATAAAGACTTTATCATACTCACTTTGCCTAAAATAAGTTCTTAGCCAATATATGCAAATACTCTACTTTCAATAATGTATCTTATACAGTCCATGGTTACAAAGAAATCAGACTCTCAGTGTCCTGGAAAATAGTTTTTGAGGAAATCTAAAGTTCTTTAAGATGTAATTCATTTGATTATTCAGCATGTTTCTTTCATCATCAAAAACCCCTTTATTTCCACCCCAAGTATTGATCAATATGCACCAATAATTTGTTGTTGTTTTTAACCAGCTTAAACACTGACTCCCAGAGCCAGTGATCTAAGTCATTTAACCAGCATTCCTCTACTGAATTGAAAGAGTTTCCATCCACAACTCAAGAAACTACACAGTCCTCCATGTGTCCTTGGAGTAAGAAAAGAGGCATGGACTTTGGGATTTGAAACTAGGGAGATTTAACATCTTCTCTCCCCACACTGGTCTGCTTGTTACTCCACCTCAGGTAACACTCAACCTATCTAAGCCCATAATTCTCTCATTTGTAAAATAAAGATGATAATATGCTAACTTAAAGTGTTACAGAAAATAATTTATGTAAATGATCTAGCACTTAAAAGTACTTAGGGGCACCTGGGCTAAGCTTCCAGACTCTTTGATTTCTGCTCAGGTCATGATCTTGCAGTTTTTGAGTTCTAAGCCCAGGATCCAGCTCTGTGCTGACAGTGCAGAGCCTGCTTGGGATTCTCTCTCCTCTGCCTCTCTCTCTCTCACTCTCCCTCTCAAAAATAAACACTAAAAAAATAAAAAATAAAATAAAATAAAGTACTTAATGTTACATTTTTTTTTTCTAATTTTTAAAAATGCTTATATTTTGAGAGCGAGAGACAGAGCACGAGTTGGGGAGGGACAGAGAGAGAGAGGGAGACACAGAATCTGAAGCGGGCTCCAGGCTCTGAGCTGTCAGCACAGAGCCCAATACAGGGCTTGAATCCCCAAACTGTGAGATCATGACCTGAGCTGAAGTTGGATGCTTAACTGACTGAGCCACCCCAGGTGCTCCATACATGTTCTTTCTAAGCTCCAATTTTTGGAAACATGAAAATAATTTAAAAACCATAGGAACTCCCCTCTCAGAGCTCTGGAAGCCTGGGAACCCCAAATTAGGTCAACTTGGGTAGACTAGGGGATACCAAGATGAATTGGGTCAAGATTCCTGTCCTTAAGGAACTCAGAACTCTGTAGGAAAGGCAAGTCTAACACAAATGTGATTGGGACAAGTGCTCAAAGAGAAACATAAAGAAAGCACTGTGGTCACACAAAGGAGGAAACAACTTATTCTGAAGGGGTTTGGGGGAGAAGGCCTCACAGAGTAACTAGCATTGGAATTGGACCTAGGACTTCCATGGAAGGGAGGAGAGGCAAGGGGAAGGTAGCCTTTCTCAGGTAGATCAAACAGCATGTGCAAAGGACACCACATAGCAAGTAAGTAAGAAGAGCAGGGGGCTCTGGAGTCAGAACTTGAGTGAGGTCACAGCTCACCCTCCCTAGCTAGGAAAATTGGGGCAACCCAACGAATCCCTCAGCATTCCATTTTCTCACCTACAAAATGGGAATAATAATGTCTACTTTCAGGGAGAATTAAACATGATCATGAATGTGAAGTACAGGGCAGCACAAAGTAAAAGCTTAAAAAAAAAAAAAAGGTAGCTATTATGATTTGCAAGGGTAGTAGGAAAACAAGGGGCAGGAGGTGAGGCTAAACAGATTACTTTCAACCAGCCTAGGAAGGGTCTTGCATACCAAATAAGAAGTTAGGATTAACTGCTGAGGACTATAAGATCAGAGAGGTTTTCAATAGGAATGAAAGGATTAAAAATTTGCTTTAGAAAAAGAACTCTGGTGTCCAAGAAGGGGAGTCTGAAAAACTCAGTATGTACTTGGAAAAGCATCTGAGAGATGAGGGTATGGATTCAGGTAATTTCGGTAAGATTAGGAAGGAAGGCACACACTCAACTCTCTCTAAAGTAAAATCCACAAGGCTTAATGGGTGACTGCATTTGAGGAGAAGAGTACAGAAATAAATGAATAACAGTCTTCTCATCTGGATGACTGGGTGAATGGTGGTGTCACCGCAGAAAAGAGATGAGAAGTTTGGAATCTGCTGACTGTTCTTTTGTGCCCACTTCTAACCCAGTTTTATGAAGTTAGTCGTCGTCTCCAGCCCTTACTGAACAAAAGAAATGTTCCCAGGGAGGGAGGGCCCAGAAACTGTGACTCCAAGTTCAACGTCTAGTTCCAACAAGCACCGCTCTGCCCAAGAGGAATCCTAGCTCTTTATCTCCTCTCAGGAAATCAGCTCCTGCTCTTTTTTATTTCCGGCTCGATGCAACCCGGCAGCACTACCGGGACGCCAGCTCACAAATCTTGGCGAGGTCGGCTCCGGAGGGCGCCGGCAAACATACTCGGGAAAGAACTAAGCCAGTTTAGCATCTGTAATCCTCACCAAAGGAGCCACTTAACAAGAAGGCACCCGGGGCATTCAAGATACAAAGTACCAAGTTATTTTTATAAACTTTGGCCGGTTTGAGTTCGAACGATTGAAGCCAACCCCCACCCCCCAAAATGGCACTTTTGCTTCAGCAAGAAAAGGAGATCCGGATGACTAGAAGTAGTAGGTTGAAAAGGAGACGGGGAAGGAGAAGCGCGCTGCAAATGCGGCCGACCCTACGCCTTCCTGGAGTTGGAACTTACCCGCTGTGTGACTCTGCAGTCACAAGGCGACAGTTTGCTAGGACCCAGCACAATTTCAAACGACCCACCAACAAACTGACCTAACTTTTGTCGCCCTACCTCCTCCTTCCTTCCCCAGCCCGAGCCTCCCGGCCTCCGGAGCTGCGACCCGGCCGAAAGGGGCACCAAACCCAGCGCGCTGCGGCCCAGGGCGGGGCGGCTCCGCGGCGCGGGCTCCCAGCCGGAGCTCCGGCGCTCAGGCCTTCCCCGCGGGCGCCCGGTTCGGGACCTCCTGGCTGGGCCCCCACATCAACACCGCTCCGGGTCCGGGAGGCCGCCGCCGCTAGGAGGACCCTGCCCGGTTCCGGGCGGAGGACGGTGTGGACGCCCCGGGCCAGGCGGAGGGGCCAGCGGCAGCTCCCAGCGCGGCCTGACGCTCCCGCCCAGGCTGCGGCCTAGGCGGCCCCGTTAGCTCCCCCAGCCCGCGTGCGGTCCGGAGGGGCGGTGGGACCACGTAGAAGCGGGAGACCGAGCGGCGGCGTCCCGAGGAGTCCCAGCCCGCCGCGGGGACCCCGGGCCCGGGGCGCCGCACCTCCCTGCCCGGCCGGCGCCGGAGAATGGCTTTTACCTTCATCAGCCTCCTGCTGGCCGCCATCTTGGATCTGGTGCTGCTACTTCCCCAGAATGCATCGCGGCCGGCCGGGCGACTGGAGCCCCCGCACTTCCTGGAGCGGGGGAGGGGCGGGCCGGGCACTCCCAGAAGTGCGAAGTGCCTACTGTGTGCTGGCCACGGTGCTGGGTGAACACAGGTGAACGGGTCTGGCGGAAACCCTGCCTTTACGGGCCGTCCAATCGGATGGAAATTACAAAGCGTGCTTGGCACACAGTAGGCGCACAATAAATAATGGCTGCATAAAATAAGATCATTGAATAACCAAGATTATTTCAGACACTGATAAGTGCTGTGAAGAAAAGAAAACTGGGTGGTGGGAAAGTGACTCTGGAGACCTACTTTTCCAATGAAAGCCTCACTGAGGAGATAGTATTAATAACACTGGAACCTACAGAGCGCAGCTCCCCCCTCCAGTGCTTCATTTTCCTTAGTCTTTGAAACCACCCTGTAATATGGTTATCATTAACAGCCCATCTCACAGAAAAAGCAAAGAGAAGGCCAATGATTTGCCCAAGGTCATGCAGCCAGCTAGGAGCAGAGGGTGAGCTGCTGGCTCCAGGGCCAACGCTGGAAACTGAAGGATGGGATAGAGCAGCTGAGAGGCTGGGAGGAGATTGTTTCAAGCAGGAGAAAAGGCGCTGGCAAAGGCCATGTGGCTGTCTAGATGGCCAGAATGGAGTAAGAAGTATTAGAAGGAACAAGGGAGGCAGGTGACAGACCGGGACAGCCTTACAGGAACAGAAGGGATTTGGCTTTCCTTCTATGCTCTGTGAGAGACCTTTGATGGATGTGTGTAGCAGCCACCTAGTCAGATAAAATGTTTAAGGAAAGTACTATGATTGAAGAATGGGGAATGGAGGGGGATAAGCAGGGGAGTAGGGGCCATTTGGAAGCCTGCTGTAGCCAATCAGGCAAAAGTGATAGTGGTTGGGACCTAGGGTGTCAGTGTAGGCAAAGAAAAAGGTACCGTTTCAGTACACATTTAGGCCATGTGAAGGCATTTTTCTTCATTCTAAGAGCAATGAGTTTCCCATGAAAGGGGAGAAGAAGAAAGAACTGGAGATTATGTAGCCTGGAATGGAGCCGGCCTTCCTCACAGTGTCCTGGGAGCCCAGGTTTGATATGGGTTGGGAGGGACGAGATGACAAGCCTCATGCCATCAAGGTTCTGTTTGCCTTTTATCTCTCCCCAGGGCTGGCACACAGTGGGTATTCAATAAACATTCAGCAAATGTGTGAGGGACTCCATTAGCCAGTTCCCTAGAGGCATGGGGGACTTGGAAGTCTGGCCCGGAGACTAACTCCATGATCATACTGTGTACACCGAACCTGGTACTACATTGGCCCAGGTGAAAGAAAGACAGCTTTATTGGGAGCCTGCCCTGAAGAATTCCAAGGCAGTTGAAGAAGCACAGTGATTCCCTCAACCTGGACATGTGAAGCTGGCAATAGAAGGCGAGGTTCAGTGAGGGCAAATGAAAAAAGCTGGCCTTTGCTGCGGCATCTTCCTATTCCCTCACCATCACCTTGCAAGACAGCTCCCTTGCAGGTGAGGAATGAAGGCTCTAAGCAGCAGAGTGCCACTGTTAAACAAGCATACAGAGAAATGTACCCAGTCCCAGTGGAAAAGGTCTTCGGGGCCCCCTCTCCTACTCTAAAACCTTTATTTCTGCCCATGGCAAGCCTGGCTTCTGATCATGCCAGCTCCTTTCCACTCAGCTAACTCATGTTCATTTGGACCTGGCCTTAGTGTCACTTCCCTGAGCCTTCCATTAAAAGTGGCCTCTTCCTCCTCTTCCACTCCTCCTCCTCCTCCTCCTCCTCCTCCTCCTCCTCCTCCTCCTCCTCCCAGACTCCAGGCCATTCTGGATACAACTTACCACATGCTGCTTCTTCTCCCAATCATCACAGGGTCCTGGATGCTCACCTGCTGGGTTCAGAGAGGTAGATAACAAGGTGGCACCTGCCCTCAAGCAGCTTGCAGCATCCTGGGGAGGCACCAAGGAAAACAACAGAATGTGGCAATCCTTTGGTGAAGTGTGGGAGCCCAGAGGAGAGGGCTGACAGTGGCCAGGGGAGGGGCCAGGGATGGAAGGAGCTCCGGGACAGGCTGACTGTATGCCCGGCACTGGGCCCTGCACATTTATACCCACCACCAAGTTCATTGGCACCACAGAGCAGCGCTAAAATGTTCTGTTTCACAGGTAAGGAAACTGAGGCCCTGAGAATAGTAGCTCACCCTTCATCACCCATAGGAAGAGGGGCTCCAGAAGTTAGATCTTGATCTGGTTCATGCTGGTGAGGCTTTGCCTTGACCTCCTTCTGCTGGCCCAAAGCTTCATGTCCTACATTTCTCCCTTCCTAAGACCAGTGTTTCTGCCACACTATACCCCCTGCCTCTCCCCTTGCTACTTCCTTTGCCTGTAATGCCTTTGTCATTCCCTCCCCCCATACTACCTTGTCCATCTGGCAAGTGCTGATCATTCTTAAGGACTCAGCTTACCATGGTGGCTCACTTGGGTGACCTGTCAGCCTGCTGTGTGCTGGGCTCCCAAGAGTACAAATGCACAAGTGTTCTTTTTTTTTTAACGTTTATTTTTGAGAGACAGAGACAGAGACAGAGACAGAGAGAAACAGAGCATGAGCAAGGGAAGGGCAGAGAGAGAGGGAGACACGGAATCTGAAGCAGTCTCCAGGCTCAGAACTGTCAACACACAGCCCAACATCGGGCTCGAACTCACAAACTGTGGGATCATGACCTGAGCTGAAGCTGGACACCCTACCGACTGAGCCACCTAGGTGCCCCACAAGTGTTCTATTGACTCCCCCAATGGCCCTCTGAGGTCAGAGCTGTTATCAGCCCCATTTACAAAAGAAGAAACTGAGGCTCAAGGGTCAGTCAGCTTTTCAGCCACCTGGCTGGTCAGAGGGTCAAGCCTGAGTCTGCTCTTGGACTGTGAGGGGGAAACCAAGTTCTGTCTGGGAGACTCAGCTGACCTAAAAGTCTCCTTCTTTCCCTTCTATTCTCCCTCTCAACCTCCCTCTTTCCTTCCATCCTTCCTTCAGTAAATCCCATTGGGGGTACTCTGTGCTTAATGAATAAGGAAATTCACATGGTGTCTGGCCCTGCCTTGACCAGATTGGGTGCTCAACAAACATTTGAAGGACTGTCCCTGACCTAGAGCAATGGCCAAATGACTGGACAAAGGGTCTTGCCACTGGTGTCAGTAAGAAGTAGATCAGGACTTGTGCTTCAGGCTGCATAGGAAGGAGGGCAGCTGGAAGAGGTTCAGAGGGGAGAGAAGTGGAGACGGCAGAAAACGGAAGATAGGTCTGTCCCGGAAACAGTGGAGGGCTGGAACAGTGATGCTGTCAACAGTAATAGGGTCTTCAGGAAGCAGCAGACATTTGTCTGAAGGCTCAGGGATTACAATTACCCTCAGACTGCCAGAGCTCATGGGCCAGGCTATACTGGCACGAGTTCAGAGCCCAGACTTGGGTCACACAGGCCTAGGCCCAAGTCCTTATGTGACCCTGAGCAGTTTCCTCCTCTGGAGAGGACAGGGCCAGCCTCCATGGCTAGTGAGGACTCAGGGCCAAGGCCAGCCCAGCATTCCAGAGAGCCCTAGCCAGAGAGCTAAAAGGTGGCACATGCTTGTGTGCCCAGGAGGGCATGGAGCAGGCCAGAGATGGCTTTAGGGCCTGGGAAGTGGGGGCAGACAACAGCACGGGCCCTCTCCAGGTACACAGCCCCATCCAGGAAGGGGCAGTTCTGGGGGTTCCAGGCCTTCCTACAACTCAGAGTAAGAAGACCTGGCTGGGCCTCTGCTGAGTGACCCTTCCTCTCTGAGCTCCAGTTTCTCTCTAGGCAACTGAGGACTGGGACACGATTGCCAAGGATCAATGCCAGCAGAGTATGGGCATGCCTTGAGCAGGGTGGGCATGGGAGAGAGCAGGTGTAGGCAGCCAGACCATAGAGGGCTGGGGGCTTTGCAAGGCCCTGCTTCCTGCAATCTGATCCCTAGGCAGCCCACCTGGGCTCTTAGGGAAGCCTGCTCTGGCAGAGCTCTTCACCCCATTGGCACCATAGCCCTCACTCACAGTCCCTGCCCACAATTCGAGCTCACTACACTCCTTTGCCATATCTATGTTTAACCTCAGGCTTTATCCCTTAGGTTAAGTTCCATGAGGACAGAAAGCACACCTGGCCTGTATGCCTCTGTCTTCTTCAGTCATGTATTTGTTGAGTACATACTATGTACTAAGCATTGTTCTAGACACGGAGGAGACATCAGAGAACAGATAGAAAACACATTCACCCAGGGGAGCCTGGCTGGCTCAGTCGGAAGAGCATGTGACTCTTGATCTTGGGATCATGAGTTAAAACCCCATGTTGGGTGTAGGGATTATTTAAATAAATAAACTTTAAAAAAAAGTTTAAACTTAAACTTAAGTTTAAACTTAAAAAAAAAAAGTTTGGGTGGCTCGATTGGTTAAGTATCCGACTCCTGATTTTGGCTCAGGTCATGATCTCAGGGTTATGGGATCAAGCCCCATGTCGAGCACTGAGCTCAGCATGGAGCCTGCTTGAGATTCTCTCTCTCTCCCTGTCTCTCTGCTCTCCCTATTTCTCTCTCTCTCTCTCTCTCTCTCTCTCTCTCTCACTCACTCTCTCTCTCAAAATAAAATAAACATTAAAAAAATATATGGGGCACCTGGGTGGCTCAATTGGTTAAGCATCAACTCTTGATTTTGGCTCAGGTCAGGATCTCACAGTTTGTGAGATCAAGCCCTGCATCGGGCTCCGCACTGATAATGCAGAGCCTGCTTGGGATTCTCTCTCCCTCTCTCTCTGCCCCTCTCCCTGCTCTCTCTCTCTCTCTTTCTCTCAAAATAAATACAATAAAAACAAAATGAAAAATAAAAGGAAGGGAAAAAAAGAAAACGCACTGACCCAAAAACAAGGGATGTGGAAGGGAAGCTGGGGCTACAGGGGTCTGGAAGCTTAAAACCCTCCAGTGGTCTCTCTGGATGGAGCTGTCACCACTCACAAGGGCCAGGCAAGCTCTGTAAAGCTCTGGGCATGGGTGGCAGAGCTGAAACAGGGCCAGACCAGGCTGGCAGAGGAGGGATGTGAACCAGATTGCCCGGGATCCCATACACCATGACCTCATGGCCCAAAGGTCACAGACTGGTGCTGGGAGGAGAGGCAGCATGGAGTACAAGGCTAGTGATGTGGGGCAAACCAAGGTGAGGGGAACAGGTGCCTTCTCTCAGGGTCAGTGAAATCACTGGGTGTCAGGGCAATGTGTGTGCAGTTAATAGACAGGAGGGGCTCTAACCCAGAAGTTTTCAAACTTGCTTCTAGCAATATGTCTCTTTATTAAGCTAAAATCTTCCTTAGAACCTAAATAATGATACTAATAGTTGGATGTGCTTTGTTGAAGCAAGTAGGGACAGTGTTTCCCATTTAGCTCTGGGCACGTTCCCCCACCCCCAACAATCCTACAGTATTTCTCAGGAACCTTGCGGCCCTAAGGAACCCAGTTTGAAAACCACCCATGTAATCAATCTCTTTTATATTATAGACAAGAAAGCTGAGACCCAGAGAATGCAGCTACATGGTCCATGCTCTCCCTGAGCTCAGAGTTGATGGGGCTGACAGGCAGGTCACTGGACAATCACTGAACAATGTGATGAGTGTGGGGATGGCAGAAGCCTGGCACTGGGGAAGCCCTGGTTTGCTCAACCACATTCCAGAATGCCTCTGACATGCCACAGGTGGTGCCAGCCCAGGCAGCAGTTGGATGGTGACTGTAGAGTTCCCAGAGATTCACCCAAGGGTCCTCCTCCTTGGCAGCAGCCTACCTTCCTAACCTGATGGTACCACTCAAGGCTGCATCAAACATCCAGGCTGTGGAGCCCCACCCATTGCCCTGAAGTGACAATCCAGCTCTGCCGCAGCTGCCTATATGCCCTGGCAAGCCACCTTCTCCCACCAAGCCCCAGGTTCTCCTCTGTCAAACAGAACTGTAGTGGGGATTGCATGAAGAATCTCTACCTGTGGCTACCACATCTAGTGGCCCAGCACCAGTTGAAGGGTAGAGCTGTCTCTCCATCTTGCCTACCCCCTTGACCCCCATATCCACCTTGTTTCTCAAAAAGAACATTAGGAATCGCCATTCTCTGTTTTCTTGCTACGTACCGTTGCCCAAAGGCATCTATCTCCCATAGCACACCAGTGGTTCAGAGGACCCATGTTTGAAAAACATGAGTACAGAGGCACTTGGGTGACTCAGTCGGTTAAGCAACCAACACTTGATTTCGGCTCAAGTCATGATCTCACGGTTGTGAGACTGAGTGCACGTGTCAGGCTTCTCATTGAGCATGGAGCCTACTTTGGATTCTCTCTCCCTCTCTTTCTGCCACTCCCCTGCTCATTCTCTCTCTCAAAATAAATAAACATTTAAAAAAGAAAAAGAAAAACATAAGTATAGCAAAAAGTGTGGAGCCCACAGAACCACATGCTGAATGAACACAACATGTGCTTCTTTGAGCCTCTGTCTTCCCACCAGTGAGATGGGGCTAAGATCACCTGCCCACCACCTGGAGACATAACTGTGTGAGTGAGAGGGCCTGAAACACAGAGAAGCCACAGATACCATAGACAGAGCCACTTGGTGCTGGAGCAGGAAAAGCAAGGAGGGAGGAGCCAGATTTAAGTAGGGCTCCTGAGTTCCCAAGCCACACAGATGGCCTGGCCTAGAGAGGCTATGAATGCATGTATGTATGTGTGTCCCGCAGCTTTGGACCCCATCAACATCTCTAATGAGGCCTGATCCTCATTCCAGCCTAAAGCATCTGCCCAAAGCCCTGAGAGGCATCCCAGAGCCTGGGGCTTCAGCCCTTGATGCCAGGTGGTACCTACATGTGAGAGGTAGTCAGGTTGGGTGGCCAGGTTGGGCAGTACCCTTTCTGCCCTTCCTGCCTGCCTGTCCCTGGGTCCCTATCCCTCTTTTCTGGAGAGGGACTTTTCACTTATTCCTTCTCTGAAACCACTCTGGGCAAGGACACTAATGTATATAAGATACATCCCTGCTCCAAATGGAAAGATACCAGGTAGGATGATCAGGGCTGTAGAGTTTTAGGGAGTCCAGACTCAGCCCTAAGAGTCAGGTAAGGCTTCCTGGAGGAGGAACTGCTAAGCTGAAGCTACAGGACAAGACAAGGTTAGCAGCAGGTAAGTGGACAAAAACTCTTGATCCACTGGAGCTTGAGGCTTCCCATCTGTAAAATGGGTGGTTTAAATAATGAATGGCATGCATTTAGCACTGAGCATGGCACACAGTAGGTCTGCAATGGTCATTGCCGTTATTTTTGTGTTGGGCAATATAGGCATCCCAGGCAGGGGGGAACAACACGTGCAAAGGCCCAGAAGCCTTTGAGGCAGGGGGATTCTTTAGGTCCTGGAAGTAGCTTGTGAGGGTCTAGGCCAACCCATAGATGGGACAATGGGAACTTACACAGACCTCGATACAGCTCCTATTGTACACCTGGCCATCAGCTGACAGAGTCCTGGTGTCTCTCTAACCATGGAAGACTGGTGTTATCAATACATCCATTATGTAGAGGTCAGGAGAGGTGAAGTAACCAGCCATAGTCACTCAGGCAAAAAGTGGCAGAGTCTGGATGGATACCCAGGTCTCTGAGGCTTCCCATCTGCCATGAGTCATCTGGAGTGAGTCCTAGGGAGCACAAAGAGTACCTGTGCTGCCTTTACCATGGCAGCCCTGACTGGCTTCAGCCAAATCTTTGCTTGCAGACCTGTTTCTGTAGCTGCAAAAAAGGGAGTGGGATTAAAATCAGTGAGCTGCCAAACAGAGCCTTGCTCTGTTCTAGGCACTGAGTGCTCTTGCCTCATTGAATCCTCACAAACAGTAGAAATGGATGCTCAGGGAGGTCAGGGAACTCTGGGAGGTCACACAACACAGAAAAGGGCTGCATTTATTAGCCCATTTTACAGATGAGGACATGAGAGTGGCACAAGAAGCTGCAGGACTGTTTGACTCCAAAGGCGTGCCAGTCCTAACCATCTGACCACTTTGCCCCTTGGAGAGCCATGAAAAATTCTCTGGCCTTGCTGCATCCAGGGAGGGGGGATAGGGAGCCAGCTGGGCCCATAAGGATCTGTGACTTTACCTTTTGGAGAAGTAGGAAGCCCTGGACACTCCTGGACCAGACAAAAGGTAGGCTGGGCCCCCATGGCATCCCCATTTTCTCACCTTCCTCCCTGGCTGGCCCCCAACTCTGGGTTCTAAATGACCCTCTCTCCTTTTGCATATGCAAAGTGTGAGACCTTGCCCTGGGAGAAAGAGTGGGGAGTGGTCTTCATAGCCATAACCCTGAGGTTGGGCAGATGGAGTAAGAGTACCCACGGACTCTGGAGGCAGAATTTTCTAGGTTTCACTCCCTACTTAGCTACTTCTGGGCAGCGTGACCATGGAGAGGTCCTTATCGCTCAGAGTGTCCTTGCAAGATGATCGTAAAAATAAACCAAGAAAACATAGGCCAGGGCTTTGGATCTCCAAGGAGGCCTTCTCACCGTCTCAGCTGGCACCATGCCCAGACTATGGGCTCAAGACTTCTCATCTGTAAAATAGGCATAGGAAGTTTAAATAGATAATGCATGCAAATGTCCAGCACTTCCAGGGGTCCTTGGAAGGGTAGGTGCCTTGAGGGTGCAGACACCAGATGCATCCCCCAGTAGGGGTTCAGGGCTCACCCCCAAGTTTGGGGGTATTCTTTTGTGTTTCCCAGCCATTTAGCCCAAACAGGTCAGCTGAACCCATGACAGAGCCAGGCGCGATCTACCCACACCCCATCCTGATTTTGACCCATACGTGGAGCCCAGAGCAGTAGCCCAGGCTTCCCACAGTGCCAGTTGGCCTGAAAGAGATTGTACGGTGTCTGGGAGAGTATCCCCCCGGGCGGGGGGGGGGGGGGGGAGGGTCACAAAGGACCTGGCACCAGGAATAGGGAAAGGCCTGGGATCACAGAGACCCCTGGGCATCCCAGAAAGGTCATGAGCTGCGTTGAATAGGGGTGTCTGGAGGCCAGCCGCCGCACAGGCAGCCCAGAGAAGAGATCAGGCTAGTGCATCCGCGCCAGAGGATGGGGGAACACGCTCAGAGGCGGAAGGGGCGCGCGGAAACCCCCATGGGAAGCCGGAAGGGGCACGCGGGGCGGTTGGCCGCAGCGGGGGCGGCGGCCGTTGGAGAGCAGCGGCCTGGGCCAGGCCAGGTCTGGCGTCTGGCCAGGCCCGGGGCCACCATGACCAAGGACTCGCCCAGCCCTTTGGGCAGCGGCCGCGCGACACCCAAGAAGCCGGGTAGTCCGGGTCCATCGGCCGCGGTGGTGGAGGAGCAAAGGCGGGAGCTGGAGAAGCTGCGGGCGGAGCTGGAGGGGGAGCGGGCGCGCGGACGCGCGGCGACGCAGCGCTTCGCGTCCCAGGCGCGCCAGCTGCGGGAGGCGGCCGAGCGGGAGAGGCAGCAGCTGGTTGACCATCTGCGCTCCAAGTGGGAGGCTCAGCACGACCGGGAGCTGCGGCAGCTGCAGGAGGACATGCTACGGGAACGTGAGGCCGAGATTCGGCAGCTGCTGCGCTGGAAGGAGGCCGAGATGCGGCAGCTGCGGCAGCTGCTGCACCGCGAGCGCGACGGCGTCATGCGCCAGGCCCGGGAGCTGCAGCGCCAGCTGGCAGAGGAGTTAGTGAACCGTGGCTACTGTGGCCGCGCGGGGGCGCCCGACGTCGCCGCTGCTCAGTGCCGCTGTCGCCTGCAGGAAGTGCTGGCACAGCTTCGCTGGGACACCGACGGCGAGCAGGCCTCGCGCATCCGACACCTGCAGGCGGCGCTCGACGTGGAGCGCCGGCTCTTCCTCAAGTACATCCTAGAGCACTTCCGCTGGCATCCCGCTTTGCCCGTCTCCCCCGACCCCCAAGCCGTGCATTCTTCGGAAGAGCCGCCCCTCCATACCGCCGGCAACTCCCCCGGGCCCCCAAAGTCCGTCTGTAAACTCGAATCCTTGAATACTGACAGCCTGAGCGCTGGCATCCGTCTGCGCTCCCGCTCCCTAGACGTGGTGCCAGCCAGGTGCTCCAACTCCCCAGACAGCCTGCTCCACACGCCGCGCTCCTGCTCTCTCGATTCTTTGGCACCAGCGCGTTCCCGCTATCTCGACAGCACCCTCAGTTGCCCCAAAGCCCCCGAATCCAAGAAGCCGGCCTCCTGGCCAGACACCCCCATCTTAGGCTCCTCGAGTCCTCCGCCCCCGCTACCCCCACCACCGCCACCGCCATCGAAGCCCAGGAGACCTAGTGACTCTCTAGGAGAGGACTCCGGGAGCCAGCCCTGCGAGGCCCTGACTCCCTCGCCGCCGGATCTGGACTACCAGGAGCTGGTGAAGCAGAACTCGGAACTCTCAGAGGCGTTGCAGGTGCTGGCACGCCGCTGCTCGGGACTGTGGGAGGAGAACGTGCAGCTGTGGCGCGCAGGTTTCCAGGACAAGTCCGACGAGAAGGTGAAGCGGCTCAAGGTGAAGCACGCGGAGCTTGCAGGCCTCGCGAGGCGCCTAGAGGACCGGGCCCGAAAGCTGCAAAAAACCAACCTGCGGGCTGTGAGCGAGCCTGTGCCAGGCGAGAGCCGCGCTGGCCTGGAACTGTGCCAGGCCTTTGCCCGCCAGCGCGCTCGGGACTTGTCGGAGCAGGCAAGCGAGCTGCTGGCCAAGGACAAGCAGATCGAAAAGCTGCGGCTGGAGTACCACTTGCTGCAAGCTCGCGTCACCTCAGGCATGAATAGTGTCCCGCACCCTGGCGGGGGTGCTGCCCAAGCCCAGTGGCTCAACATCAGTGAGTTGGACCGGCTGCAGCGCGAGTCCCAGCGGGAGGTGCTCCGCCTGCAGAGACAGTTGACGATGCAGCAGTCCACCGGCTGCGCCCGAGCTGAGGCGGACGGCGAGAGCGCACCCTTCGAGGAGGCGCGGCGCCAGGTGCAGGCACTGGAGCTGGAGCTGGGCGCCCAGGCGGCCGTGGCACGGCGCGGCGGCGAGGATGGTGAAGTGCAGCTGCGGGCGGCGCTACGCGAGGAAGCCTGGCTGGCGCAGGAGAACGGGCGGTTGCAGGCCCAGGCCAACTGGACGCGGAAGGTGGCGGCGGAAAACAGCGATGTGCGCGGGCAGCTGGGCTGCGCGTGCCAGGAGCGCGACGCCGCCGGCATGCTGGCGGAGCAGCTGCTACAGCAGGCTGAGCGCGGGCAGGACAGGCAGCAACAGCTGCAGCACGGCCTGCAGAAGGCCCTGCGAGATCTCCAGGCTGCTAGGGAGGAGATGCTGGCGCTGCAGTGTCAGACTGGTTACCTTCCCCAGGAATCCCGGGAGGCCCCCCAAGTCCCGGAGGCTCAAGTCAGAGATAGTGGAAGGACCAAGTTCCAGCTGGCGCCTGAAGAGCAAGCAGCTTCACAGCCCAGTGCAGACAAACAGGGAAATCAGAAAGCTTCTCAGCTGGAAAGTCCAATTGCTATCAGGGAGCCAGCCAGTGACCCTCAAGTGCCAGACAGAGTCCCAGCCAGCGGACCTCTGGACTCCGGGTCCCTAGCCAAGAAAACTAGCTCCCAGTCGAATTCTCCCTCTGAGTTGGAGTCCATATGGACCACGGTGCCATCTTGTCCTCCTCTGGATATGGACACAGCCAGCGAGGTGGAGGATCTGGAGCCTGACGGTGTGTCCTCTACCTTGGAAGCGAGGGGCTCAGAGGCCCCCCTGACCCCTAAGCTCAAGATCTTCCTGGCTCGGTATAGCTACAATACTTTTAAGGGGCCTAATGAACATCCTGAGAGTGAACTGCCCCTCACAGCTGGAGATTATGTGTATGTTTTGGGGGACATGGATGAAGATGGATTTTGTGAAGGGGAGCTTGAGGATGGCCGGCGGGGGCTGGTGCCCTCCAACCTGGTGGAGCAGATTCCAGACAGTGACATCCTGGGCTGCCTGTCCCCCAAGTCCCCTGACTTCAGCCCTACTCGATTCCTAGGTAGACACAGCAAGTTTTTGAAGGAAGACACTGCTCACAGCTTGTTGCCTGGGAAAGCCCAGGGAGCTATGGACAAGGGGACATGCCAGATGGTGAGGGCAGGCTCCAAGACAGAAGTGGCAATAGAGATCTCAGATGCCAAGAGAGAAGAAGACAGCTGGCTGGGCTTGCTGCAGTGTGGGGAGGAGAAGGGCTTCTCTAGACCCCTTCTGGGGGCCACAGGGGCTTTTTGCATGGCTCCCATGCAACTACACCTGCAGAGTGTTGCAGCCACATCAGCCAAGATTACCTGGGTCTACAGCAGCAGCAACCACCCCCACATGGTATACCTCAATGACCAGGAGCATGCCCTGACCCCAGCAGGTGTGTGCTGCTACACCTTCCACAGCCTGCATCCTAGCACACGGTACCGGGCACGAGTGGAGGTGCAGCTGCCATGGGACTTGCTGCAGGTGCACTGGGAAACAACGTCCTCCACCATCACCTTTGACACACCGCTGGCAGGACCTCCTCACCCTCCTCTGGATGTGCTGGTGGAGCGCCATGCCTCACCAGGCATCCTAGTGGTCAGCTGGCTCCCTGTAACCATCCACTCTGCTGGGTCATCCAACGGAGTCCAGGTCACTGGCTACGCTGTGTATGCTGATGGGTTCAAGGTTGCAGAGGTTGCTGATGCCACTGCTGGGAGCACCCTGTTGGAATTTTGCCAGCTCCACCTGCCCCTGATGTGCCAGAATGTCTCTGTGAGAACCATGTCACTTTGTGGTGAGTCCCTGGATTCAGTGCCAGCCCAGATCCCTCATGACTGTTTCACCTGTCACCAATTGCCAGAGACTTCTTCCTTTAGCTACACCTGTGGTGACCTGTCTACCTGCAGAGTCACAGTCCCTGTCCGTCCTCAGAGGCTGGCACTGGCTCCCCTGAGTGCTAAAGCCAGCCCCCACACTCCTGGAAGCTGCAGGGAGCCCCAGGCCGAGTTTCTAGAAGCATTCCCTGAAGAACCCTCAAGGAGGCAATCCCCGATGTGCAACCTGAGTTCAGAGGGAGAATGTGCAAGTGTGGGGTCTGGCAGCCAACCCCAGCGACCTATAGGGGCCCAGGAGGTCTGCAGAAAGGACTTGCTCTTTCAGAAGAGTTCCCCAAACCACAGACCACCTCTGCTCAGTGGACAGTCTAGGGGAGAAGAAAACTGCTACTGGCACATGGGCGCCAGAAAAAGCCATGCTTCGGGAGTCGTCCATCTGTTCCCAGAGTTTGGGCTTGAGAAGCAACCATATCAGGAAAAGGCTGCTTTTGAAAAGGTCCTTAGGCAAAAGCAAGATTCCGATGTGTTTGCCCCTCCCCAGCTGGACACCAGCCAACCATATGTGTCTGACTTCCACAACATTTTGCAGGAGGAGGAGGCAGTGCACGTCAATCTGTGGGGCCCAGAGAGGCGAGAGCAGAGAAAGGAGTTTAGGACCCAGAACGGGAGCTGTCAGGCTCTGGGGAGCAAGAGAGAGTGCCAGCTCCTGGAGCCCAGCCCAGCACTTTGTCCAGCTCCATCCAGCAAAGTCATTAAGATGTTCAGGGGTGGCCCCTCACCACTGGGGACAGAGGTGGACACTTTGGCCAGGGTCTTTGTGGCCCTCTTTGATTATGACCCCCTGGTGATATCTGGCAACCCCGAGGTTGCAGAGGAGGAGCTAGCTTTCCAGAAAGGGCAGCTGCTAAGAGTGTGGGGCTCTCAGGACCCTTGTGGCTTCTACCGTGGTGAATGCAATGGGCAAGTGGGCAACATACCTGGGCATCTGGTGGCCGAGGTAAAGGTAGGCACAGAGCAGACTGATGGGATGTGGCATTTGCCAGCACAAGGGCACCTGTCCTCTGTGGCCCACCTCGATGACTTTGGGGGGCTCACCAGCCCCCAAGGCTCCTTTCCTATGCCCCAAGGGAACCCCCGGAGGTCACCACTGTGGACTCCAACAACCAGGATGACAGCTTTGGACTATGACCCCAAGGATGGGCGAGCAGGGGGCCAGGTGAAGGACAAGCTGTCACTGAGGGCAGGGGATATGGTCATGGTCTATGGGCCTGTGGATGACAAGGGATTCTATTATGGGGAGTCAGGTGGTCACAGGGGCCTGGTCCCAGCCCACCTGCTGGATCACCTTCCCCTCCATGGAAAGTGAGCAAGGCTCCTGCCGGGGTAGTGGCCTCTGGCCACCCACACCCCGCCAGAGGAGAAGCAAGCACTGGGACCCTAACTCCAGCATCCCTCCTCAACTCTGTGAGCAGCACTTGCTCAGAATGTCACTGTGAGAAATTGACACCAGTCCCCAGGAGTCCCCTGGCCTCTGAGAGGAGCAGGGCTTCAGTCTGAACTGAGCTGTTCCCAAAAGAAAACAGAACAAGCAGCCCACGAGAGTCTGACAGGCTGTTTTGGAGTTGTCAGTGACTATGACAGGTATTTGGAGAAGGGTCTTTTTCTGTGCTCAGTATGCATTTTCTCTAGGAGTTTCTTTAGAAGTGTCCTCATCCATTGCGTTGTATGAAAGTCTCAAGAAAAGCCTGCCTCTTAAAAAAAAAAAAAAGTGACCAGAATGTTCTTTTTCTATCTTATGTTCACCTCCTCATTAAAATGTTCATAGAAAAGAGAAAAATAATACTTTAGAAGTAAAAGCACAACCAAGGGAAACACAAATATACCTCTCTTCCTCTCTCTCTTCTGTCCAGGGGTCCTGCAATGGCTGCAGACATGTGTTCCCAGCTGGGGAGGGCACCTCCTTATTCTTTGGAGGGGGCTTAGCTTACGGTCTTCTGGCAGGACTATCAAGGGGTCAAGCCAAGAGCCAGGGCTGAGAAGCAGGGCCCCAATGGCTCAACGAGGTTGGCATTTCCCACAGGCTTCCCTGCATGTGGCCTGTGTCCCTGGGTGCCAGCCTTTGTGGAGAGTGGGATCAGTGTCTCCCGACTGGGGATCCCACTCTGCATGGTGTTAGTAATTGCCCGCTTTCCCCAGGGCTTCTCTCTGGGAAGGTGTTTCTATATTTACCCCATCTTGTAGAAGAGACTCTGAGGCTCAGGGGGCCCCCTCTTGTCAGGTGACACAGCTGAAAACTGCTTCCTCCCACAGTCTTCCTGGCTCTCCCTCTAGGAGAGTGAGAATGAAGGGTGGTCTTCATCCTTCTCTGCCTTTTTTATAAAGTTTTATTTAAGTAATCTCTATACCCAATATTGGGCTGGAACTCACAACCCTGAGATCAAGAGTTGCATGTTCTTCCGACTGAGCCAGCCAGATGCCCCCATCGTTCTCTGCTTCTGTTTGATACTCTTTTGTTTCCCTGAGTACAGCAATGATGTCAAAGGAAGGGCACGGCCATCCTGGGTGCAGGAGGAAATGACCAGAAGCATTCCTGGGCATGCGAAGGATTGGAGCCACTAGCAGTTTCCTTGGGGAGTTGGCAAATTAGGTCCGGAGGGTTCCACCATCTGTCCCAGGGGCTGAAGGCAGGAATTAGGAAAGAGCGGGCCCAGGGGTTGTCTCAACCTGACACACAGCTGCCTTATCCTCAGAAAACACAGGAATGTGGCAGCTGTGGTGTTCACACACACCACTCATGAGTGGAAGGCTCCGCTCCAGGTCTCAGGCTGGGAAGGAAACTGTTCCTTGTTCCCCATTCACAGGGGAGGTAAATCATCCCTTCTAATGTTTATATCCACCCATTTTACAGTGAGAAGGCATGCTCAGAACGCCCTGCAGCTAGCCTGTGGAGGCAACCCAGACCGATTCACAATTTGTTTTTAATTGTGATAAAATATACATAACAAAATTTACCATCTCGACCATTTTTTATTTTTATTAATTTTTTAAAAGTTTCTTTATTTGGAGGCACCTGGGTAGCTCAGTTGGTTAGGCTTCCAATTCTAGATTTCCACTCAGGTCATGATCTCATGGTTCGTGAGATGGAGCCCCACATCCAGCTCTGCACTGGCAGTGTGGAACCTGCTTGGGATTCTCTCCCCCTCTCTCTCTACCCCTCCCCAGCTTGAACGGTCAGCAGGGACAGCAGAAGCAAAGGCCCGGAGGCATGAGAATAATGAGTGATTGAATATTTGGGGGAAAGTCAGGGAGCAGGAGAAAGAGACTGGGACAGGTACCTATCCTCTGGTGAAGGCCCCCTCTCCTGGAAGGGCTTCAAAGTCCCTGGGAACTTCCTGCTTCCGCCACCAGGGGGCAGCCTGGGTGAACCAAGGGTTGTTCCCCAGGGACTGTACACCTGGGCAGACCTGCCTGGACCCACACCTGCCTTCTCAGGCCCTGTGCCCTGGTGTCAGGGTAAGCAGAAATGTCTCTTTGAACCGGAAGGCCTGGGATTCAGGCCCCACCTATCCCTGTTCTCTCCCTTCCCTCTCCCCAATACACCCAGAGGAGCCCCTCCTCCCTACCGCCAACAGTTGTCCTTCTGGGCACCCCAGTGTCAGGCTTGGCAGGTCTGACACCTGGCCATAGGAAAGCCTTACTCTTCAGAACTCTTTTCACAGTCCTGTTCCTACAAATCCTAGTTCCCTTGAAGCCACAGGAAGTTTTAGTGAGTGAATAAAGAAGTTCAAGCCCTGGTGGCCTGGAGGGGGCAGGGCCAGGGAGTGGTGGAACAGCTGGGCTCAGAAACCCAGCCAGCTAGGTCCAAACCCTGGCCTGCCAGCAGACAGCTGGAAGGCTTGTCTGAGCCTCAGTTTCTTCATCTTTTTTTGAAGGCTATTTTTTAAATTAAATATATATATTTTTAATGTTTGTTTATTTTGAGAAAGAGCACAGCAGGGGAGAGGCAGAGAGAGAGGGAGAGAGAGAATCCTAAGCAGACTCCTCACTGTTAGCACAGAGCCCGATGCAGGGCTCAAACTCACAAACCTCAAGATCACGACCTGAGCCGAAATCAAGAGTCAGACGCTTGACCGACTGAGCCACCCAGGTGCCCCAGTTTCTTCATCTTTGGCAGGGCTGTGAGTGAGGGCAAGTGGTTGTCTTGAGCAGATCTTGTGTACAGAGCTCTCAGCCCAGGGTCAAGACCCAAAGGAAGACCAAGAAAGCTGGTAAAGACACAGGTCGCAGGGGCAGATGGGGCTGGGTCCAGCTTGCTTCCTGCAAGGGCCCTGAGAACCTGAAGACTTGGAACAGAGGCACAGGGAAGCCACGCGGGTCTAACGAGGTGGGTAGGCTAGGAAGGAGCAGGTGCCTGGTTGTGGCTTGCCTGGGGCCCCTCCCCAACTGACCAGACCACCTGGAGGCCCAAAGCCTGCCCAGGCCTGCTCAGGAGGGGATGGAGGATGGAAAGCCCAGCTGGCCAGAGGGCAGAGGAGCCTAAGGAGTGGGCAAAGGGGCAGCATCCAGGGAGCCTGGAAAGTTCTGGAGCAAGGGTCACCAAGCCTGTCCTGGTGCTGTCCACTTCTGCCCAGGGGCCTCTGGTCAGGGCAAGTCTCAGCACCTCACCAGCCCTCCCCCCCCATGGAGGAAAGGCTTTCAGTTATTTCTCATCAGGGACCTTGTTTCTTGCTCCCACTCCCCACAACATGGTTATGGGTTATCCCATTTCACATGTGAAAAGAGAGACCCAGTGGCAAGAGAAAAGCAGCTGCCACAAAAACAGCATGAGGATGCCCAAAGGACTCCTTTTAGCCTTTCCCAAGGCCCACCTGCCATAGGGACCCCTGTCCTGCCTGAACCCCCTGGAACTAGTCCGTCCCTCCCCCTTTACCTATTGGTGACCTGCTCCCTCTAGCCCTTTGTCACTGTGAATTTTCAAAGTATCAGGACTCAATTAAAAAAAAAAAAACAAACTCAAAGATACTTCTGAGGCCCATTTTAAGCTCATTCCACCTTTTGGTCACACCCCCTTCTGCCTATCTCACCCCAGTGGAAGTCTGATGGGTGGGGGCATGTGGGAGATCAGAGGTTCCACCTAAGGTCTTGTGAAACCAGGTGGAGCTGCCTCCAGGAAGCAGGGCATGAAGGGTTCCTGGAGCCATGGTGGCACTATTGACACCTCATCTGGCCCCACAGGTGCAGTCAGCCTCTGAGCTCAGCCCCAGCTGTCCCTGTCCCAGGAGGTGGGTGGGTCTGCAATGGGTCTACTCTGGGCTGCAATATCCAGTATTTGCAGGTTCCCCCTGTCTCAAAAGCCCTGGCATCTGATACCTGGCTATAGGCCTGTGTACCTGAACCCCCACGTGAACTCTCTTCAAATCCTCTGGCAACTGACCACCTGGCAGGCTAGTACTTGCCTGCCTGAAACTCTAGGACATTGACCTCAGCCTGGGAGACCCCACTGGCCACACCCCTTGAGCAGAGTGTTTTGGCTAGAGGGTGCCCTCTTGGGGGCTTGGCCCCTTTTGCTCATCCTGAGAGTGAGGTGGGGGCTGAATCCGAATCGAATTCTGGATCACCTACTTCAGGTAGGGCAACCTCAGGCAGTTTTTGTGATTCTCAACTTTACTTTCCTCTTCTCTAAAACTGGCCTTCCAGCTGGGCTGCTCTGCCCCTTCAGCCAGCTTACTCCAAGATGTCCTTCAAAAGTGCCCTCCATCCAGTCTCTGGGCAGCTTCTCCATCTGGCCCCACCCTCACAGGGTTTAGCTGCCCCTCCCTTGAGCATGAACAGCCCCCAGGCATAATCCCTGTAAATAAGTAAATTACTCATTCACTCCATTGCCTCTCCCATCATACTGGGTCTAACTCCACATTTCACCCTCAATACCTGGCATTGGGGTTTGTGGGCTGGCACGTTCCTAATTTAGGACAGGGGCACCAACTGGCTGTAACTGAGACAGTCCCAGGAAAGTATTGGCCTGGAGCTATCGTTGGGTGCTTCCAAATGAGAACTGACCTTTATGAGCCCTCACCATGTGCCTTAGCTCACGTCCTGCTCACAAGCAACCCTATCCAGATGGTGTAATTATTTCTCCCTTTTACAGATGAAGAAACTCAGGCTCAGAGAGAGGAGGTCATTCATCAAGGTCATTCAGTTGATAGGAGAGTCAGGGTCTGAACCCAGGTGTGTCCCTTTGCCCCTTGCCCTTATCTGGAGGATTCCTCCCCCAGCCTGGGGGCAGGGCCTGGGTCTAGGGAGGAGAGCAGAGGGAGGGATAGCCAGGAATTCAAATTGGTAGAGTTGGTTGGGGGGAGGGCAGGAGGTGCTGGGGAGTGGCCAGTAGTTAAGGCTTGGGCAACAGGGTGCTCTGCAGAGCTTCGCTTCAGGGAGGGAGGGGACAGTGGGGCAGGCACAAACCTGCTGGGCCAGAAATGCCCAAGGGTCTCCAGGGGAAGGCATCGGGAAGGTGGCCGTGAGCTGGGGCCAGCAAAGCAAGCCAGGGGGTCAGGCCAAGCAGAATTGGGCACTGAGGCCCCACCCCAGAACCATGGGGATTTAAGGAGAAAGAGGCCTCGGAAAGGGCAGGAGGCCACATTTTCTAGAAGGAGGGAGTGGTCAGCCTGCACAAGGTCAGGCAAGATAAGAGTCACTGGGCCCAGCCTCCCTCGTGACTGTGACCAGAGGCTACTGTCTCAGCCCAGGGGCTTCCGTGTACTGGCCATGGTGGAGTTGGCCCCCTCCCCCACTACCACATGAACCCTGGTGATGAGGGAAGCCTTCCCGAAAGAAAACTGCAAAGTTGGGGGACACCTGAGTGGCTCAGTTAGTTAAGCGTCCAACTTCAGCCCAGGTCATGATCTCACGGTTTGTCAGTTCGAGCCCCAAGTGGGGCTCTGTGCTGACAGCTCAGAGTCTGGAGTCCACTTCAAGTTCTGTGTCTCCCTTACTTTCTGCCCCTCCCCCATTCAAACTCTGTCTCCCTCTCTCAAAAATAAATAAACATTCAAAAAAGTTTTAAAGAAAACTGCAAAGTTGGAATTTGGAAATTCCAAGCCCTCCCCACTATGCAGCCTTGGTCCACTTCTACCTCCATGGCTACATGAGCAGAGACCCCCGGGGTACTTCTCAGTGCTCCACAACTCTGTTCCCTGCTAAGATTCCAGAGGAGACTGCCCTCTTAACTCCTTCCCCATTCAGCTTCTGGAGAGGAACCTCACAAGGGAAATGAGCATTGCTTCACCTTGGCCTCACCTTTTGCCCTGAGATACTTTGCCCACTTTACCCCCCTCTCCCCATCTGCTAAGGCTCTGGTGGGCTTCTGCCTATCCCATACAAGCCAATGAGGCAGATACAGCTATCAGCCCCATTTACAGGTGGGTAAACTAAGGCCAATAGAGGTCAGTACTAGGGCAGCTGGCTGGTCACCATTACAGCCAGGATTTGGATCCAGGTCCAACCTCCTCTCCTTGAGCTTACCCCAGAAGCACAGACCCACCAACTTTGTCTCTACCTTGCTCTTCACAGAGCCAGGACTGGGCCTCCTCCTTCATCCATCTATTCAGTGGAGCCAGCAGCTATTCAGGCACAGGGGTCTCAGCATCCTGCAGAAAGACCCCCGAAGAGACAATGCCAGTCTAATGGTAGAGGCAACCAAGAAACCAAAGGGCTTAGTGGGAGGTTAATCGAAAGGGGGAGGCTCAGGGCCTGGGTGGGCTTGCAACCAAGTAGAAGACAGGCAGTTTTCCAAGAATGGTAAGCCTCACTGAAATCTTTCTTTCTTCTTTATTTCATAATGGTTTTTCCAAAAAAATAACAAAAGTAATACGTAGAGGGGGGAGTCAGTTAAGCATCTGACTGTTGATTTCGGCTCAGGTCATGATCTCACAGTTTGTGGGTTTGAGACCCACGTTAGGTTCTCTGCTGACCACAGAGGCTGCTTAGGATTCTCTCTCCCTCTCTCGCTGCCCCTCCCCTCTCAAAATAAATAAATTAATTCCTTAAAAAAAGTAATACATAGAGGTGATATAATAATTTCAACAATATAGGAGATTAAATGTGGAGTTACATGTGAAGACTCCATCCTCCCCCCCCCCCATTTCCCCTCTTCCCCTGAGGTTCCCACCCAAACTTTCTTTAGGGATTTGTGAGCATAGATAGAAACGGAAACATACAGAATTTCTAAAAACCATCAATGTGATTACATTTTACATATTGTTCTACATCTTCTTCCACTTAGGAGAATGTCTTGGCCAATAGTAAACTTTTCACTTACGTTGGCTAGTCTGTCTGGTGACAGTGTCACTGTCTTCAGCTGGGTTCCAGGGCTGTGTTGCTTTCCCTTTAGCCTTCCCTGGGTTGCAGGTGGAGTGGTCTTGTCTACACGCTTCCAGTGCAAGCATGTTCAAGCCTCCTGCTGCTGGCCTGGGCTGACAAAGAGTGCACCAAATCATATGTATTGACTGTGTAGGTGCCTGCTGCCATCCTAGCTACTTTCTGCAGTGGTGGAGAGCAGATGATCGTGGCTTGAGCAGAGTTCCCATTGTAGGGAGAGCGAGAGATGTGAACAAAGAAGCACCTACATCAGTAAGGTCTTCACAGGTGGTGCAAGACCTGAGAAGCAGATAGGGAGTGAGGACAGACAATGAAGGGCAACCGTTTTAGAAAGACCAATCCGATGAAGTTGTACTAGGAGCAGCATTGCAGCAGATGCTGAAACATAGCTTGCCAGGTAGAGGGCACAGCATAGGCAAAACCTCTTCCTTGGCCCTACAAACCAGGGCAGTCAGTTTCTCCGTTATGATCTTGCAAAGCAGTCTGCACATCTCCTTGCCCGGATCCAACCCTCCTCTGAATAATATTCTCTCATCTCCTGCCTTGACCATGGTCTTCCAGGGCCAGGGACCACCACTGGGCTGTTTACTAGCATGGTGCCCACCTCATCATCCACGGTATCAGCAACTGTCAATTAAAGGACAATGGAGTGTGTGGCCTCTCTTGGGCTCAGGGTGTCTGGCTCTGCCTGGGGCTGTGGATGGCAAAATGAGGGGAGGTGGGTAGTGAGGAAGCCTCTCCCCAGCAAGGCATGGTCTTCACTCTAGGGAATATGTGGGGGGACTTTTCTTCAGATGGGGTACTGTTCTAAGAGGCTGTACCAAGCTCTTACCTGTCAGAGGGGCTTGGGTTTGAGCTTAGCTGTGTGACCTTGAACAGGTGACCTTAACCTCTTTGAGCATCAGTTTTCCAATCTATAAAATGGGATCATAACAGCATCCTTTTCATAGGTGGTGATGAGAAACAGCAAGCCTATGTGTGTACAGTGCTTCGCTCACATGTAGAGTAAGGACTCAGTGTTGGGAGCCAATCACAGCAACCAGGAATTGGTGAGGCTGATGTTCTTGCAAGGGATATTCTGCTTCCCAGTTGAGTAACCTGAATACCAGGTTTCTGCAGTGCCATTCTATCTCCTGTGTGTACCACTCACATTATATCCTCTATGGTAAGGAATAAATGAACGCTACATGGCTCGGGAAGCAGTAGATAGGGTGCATGGTGGTAGGAGGGAATGAGGTGGGAGTTGGAAGGAAATTCATTCATGCATTCATTTGACTTTTTAGTGGAGCCTGACTATTTGGTGGCAGGCATGAGCTGGGTAATGGGTCTACAAGAATGAACAAGACAAAGTCTTTCTGCTGTCATGGAAACTGCCCATCAGCAGCATCAGGACTGCATCAGGGTGAGCAGGCTGGGGGCAGAGGAAACTTCCTGAAGGAGTTGATGTCTGAGCTGGGGAGGAGTTGGCCAGGCAGAGGTGGGGAGAAGGAGGAAGGGTGACACAGGCAGGAGGAGCCCTGGGTGCTAATGGCCAGAGGTGAGAGGAAAAATCATGGTGTGTATAGGAGCGGACAATTTGTCAATGTGGTTTGCTCTTGGGATGGGGGCAGTGAGATGTGATTTTACATGGGGTATACTTACATTAAAATACTATAGGTTGTTTATCTGAAATTCAAACTTAACTAGGCATCTTGTATTTTTAAAATTTTTTGTTTTTTTTTAAGTTTATTTATCTTGAGACAAACAGAGACAGTGCAAATGGGGGAGGGGCAAAGAGAGAGGACGAGAGAGAGAATCCCAAGCAGGCTCTGTATTGCCAGCTCTGTATGA
Organism: Panthera onca; assembly: GCF_046562875.1. NCBI lineage: Eukaryota > Metazoa > Chordata > Mammalia > Carnivora > Felidae > Panthera > Panthera onca. The sequence continues at coordinate 28,765,584 of NC_138350.1, read as the reverse complement.
GCCAGATGTGGAGCTTGAACCCAAAAAGCCATGAGAGATCATGACCTGAGCTGAAACCAAGAGTTGGAAGCTTAACGACTGAGTCACCCAGGCACCTCTAGGCATCCTGTATTTCATTTTATTTCGTTTCATTTTTATTTTATTTTATTTTATTTTATTTTATTTTATTTTATTTTATTTTATTCTATTCTATTCTATTCTATTTTATTTTATTTTATTTTATTTTATTTTATTTTATTTTAGAAAGCATGCCAGGGAGGGGGGCAGAGGGAGAGAGAGACAGAATCTTAAGCAGTCTCCACACCCAGCGCAGAACCTGACTCGGGGCTAGATCTTGTGACCATGAGATCATGACCTGAGCTGAAATCAGGAGTCTGGATGTTTAACCAACTGAGCCACCCAAGCGCCCCAGCATCCTGTGTTTTTTATATTTGTTAAACTTGGCTATCATGTTAAGGCACTGTGATTTACCCTTTGGGGATATTTTGTATCATTTGTTTTCCTTTTGTTTGTTTTTTAATTGAGAAAAGATGATGGTAAAAGTGACACATCAGCTCTACTGTCCTTACTTGATCCATACTACATGACATAGCAATCATAGAGCTACTTTATCCAGGGCTTGCCAGAGCTTGCCAGAGCCTGATTCTGTACTCTATCTGACAGTTTCATCTTAATCAGTCCTCACAAGAGCCCCATGGGCAGGTGCCATTATTATTCTCAAATGACTGATGAGGAAAGATGATCAGAGAGGTTAGGTCCCATACTAGACACACAGAGGGAGCTGGAGTGCAAAATAAATCCAGTTCTCAATGGTTCTCCTATCCTCATTACTGTGTGGTTTTTATATTTCCATACTACCTTCCACCCAAATAGAGTTTTATGGGGTTGCTTTCAGTGAGAACAAAATCTTGAAACCTGCCATTTTCATTTACTATATCGAAAACATTCCCCCAAATTTTAAAGTTTAAGTGCTTATGTACTATTGCACTAGAAGCATGCTTGGATTTTATTAAGTGCTTGGCAGGAAATGGGCTTGAGGGTGAACACTGGATGTGGGGAGACCATGCAAACCTCAGGACAGAGATGGTAGGAGTCTAGTACATTATGATTTAGAAATCCTTTCTTCCCTCCTTGGATTTTTCTTTTTTCCTTCTGATTTTATTTATTTATTTTAAATATTTTAAAGTAATCTCTATACCCAACACGGGCTTGAATTCATAACCCCAAGATCAAGAGTCCCATGCTCCACCGACTGAACCAGCCGGGCACTCTCGTCTTTCTGATTTTAAAGGGACTATGTACTAAATATGGAAAACTTGGAATGTTCAGGAAAGTTAAAGAAGCAGGAATAACAAAACCTTAACAGGCTTGATATGAATTGCTACACCATTTGGGAAGTATACCAGGTAGGACCTATCCAAATTGAAAATGTTCACATATCATTTAACCCATAGAGTCTATTTCTAGTAAACTATTCTGCACAAGTGAAGGCAGAAGGATGTAAAAATATATATTCAATGACTTTAAAAATTGTTTTTTAAAAGCACCAAACTGGGGCCCCTGGCTGGCTCAGTTGGAAGAGCATGAGACTCTTTGTCTCGGGTCATAAGTCTGAGCCCCACATTACATGTGGAAATTAGTTAAAAATAAAATCTTTAGGGGTGCCTGTGGCTCAGTGGATCGTCTGACTCTTGGTTTTGGCTCAGGTCATGGTCCCAGGGTGGTGGGATCAAGCCCTGTGCTTTGGGCTGTGTATGAGTGTGGAGCCTGCTTTTATCTCTCTCTCTCTCTCTCTCTCTCTCTCTCTCTCTCTCTCTCCCCCTCCCTCCCTCCTTTCCTCCCTCCCTCTGTCCCTCTCTCTGGTTTGCACACACACTGTCTCAAAAAAAAAAAGATCTTAAAAAAAAATATATATATATATATATATACATATATATATATAGACACTAAACTGTAAGTAATCTGAAAAGCTATGATTAAAGGAAGTGTTTATGGAACCCTCATACTCTGGAATCTGTTAGCTATTAAAAAGTGAATTGTGTGATATGAACTAGAAAGATGTCTGTGATAGCTTCTTAGGGACAAAGAACAGATGTCCTGTAAGTTCTAAAGTGATTTGCCATTTATATGGCATATTATTTTGTAGTTTTAAAAAAGTAAGATTGTTGTGTAACATGTGAACAGATACCTGTTGATGTCAGATGTACATGTCAAACTGCTAATGTTACTTCAGAAAACAGATGGGAGTGAGGGGGAAGGAGAATGAGGAACTTTAAAAAAATGTAGCTAGAATTATTCCTATTAGAAATGTTCCTTTTGTAATAAAACACTAAAATATACATGTGCATGAAAAAAAAAATCCCAACCCCTAAAGAGAACCTCTGTAAATATTTTGGTGTGTTTTCTTCAATATTTTGCATGTACCTATATATATTTGTGCACTTTTTATTCTTAATATCATTTGCACATTTCCAGATCATAAAACATCTTTGTAAACACCATTTATAGTGGCTCCCTTACATTTTCTCTTGTGGGATATTTGACCAATCCCCTGTTGTCAGACATTTACTTTGTGTATGATTTTTTTCATTATTATCAATGACACTTGAAAAAAATTGATTGTACATTAATTTTCAAATGCAAATAGAACAAGTGACTACTGAGTGCCTATTAAGTCTCAGGTGTGTTCTTGGCATTGGGGTTCCAAGCTTATGATCTGGTTAGAAAGATCATCAAGCATATGGTCTGCAAATGTGGTTAATTTCTTTAAAACAGAGTCCCAGAAGATGGATTACTACTGCTCCAAGGGGGTATTGATCATTTGAAAAGATTTTTATACTTGGCTCATACTGCCAAATTCACATTCAGAAATTTTGAAGCAATTTATGTACTTCCAACAATATATGAGAGTGATTACTCATCAGACCCCTGCCTGTTTGAAGATTATAATTTGAAACTGATTCCTGAAAATAAAACCAAACCCTCGGTATGTTGTAGTTTATTATTTTTTTTAATGTTTATTTATTTTTGAGACAGAGAGAGACAGAACATGAATGGAGGAGGGTCAGAGAGAGGAGGAGACAGAATCTGAAGCAGGCTCCAGGATCCAAGCTGTTAGCACAGAGCCCGATGGGGGCTCGAACTCATGGTTCTGGTCCATGAGTTCATGACTGAGCCAAAGTTGGACGCTTAACTGACTGAGCCACCCAGGTGCCCCAGTATATTGTAGTGTTAACTTGCATGTCTTTGGTTATTAGAGTATTGACATTTTTTCAATAGTTTCTTCGATCACAGAATATGCCTTTTCTTCCTTACCGATGTTTGATATTTCTCGTTTCATTTGTTATGTTCTTACCATTTCTAGGATCTGTTTCTAGGCTTTTTGTCCCCTTTCTTTCTTGGTTTGTACCACACTGAATTGACTGTGGTAGCTTTATAATTTAAGTATTATTAAAGCAAGTCCACCTTCATTTGTGGGAAATGAGAGCTGGTTTTGGTTATTTATTCTTTCAGGTGAACTTAGAATTTTGTCAAGTCCTGTTAGGATTACATTAATTTTACACATTACATTAAATATACATTTACATTTAATATACTTTAAATTTATGCATTAATCTGGAAAGAATGGTCGCATAACCAGCCTTCAAGAGGGGGTCTTGGCTAGTGCTAGGGCACAACTTCTCTGCATGGCAAGTCTGGGTTCCTCTCTCAGACGTTGACAGTGGTGTGTTCTTTTGTTTGGTGTTCAAAGTAGAGAGAGGTCCATTAAGTAACCCCTAGAGAAGCGGCCACGCTCGGGGCCAGCTCCAGTCCCTCAGCAGGCCATCGGGCCACGAGCTTGGGTCCAGGCGGGCCAGCTTAGGCGCGTCGCTTGACCCCAGGGGCCAGTGAGGGTTTGTGGTCACCGGAAGGGGCTGGCTGAACACCGAGTGCTCGAGACCTCCACGTCCTCTGAGCAGGTAGGGCCAGCCCGGGGGGCTGCGAGAGCGGGGACCCGAGGGGTCGCGGGGGTCAGGGGTGGGGGTGGAGTCCCTTTCCCTACAGGACACAAATAACTTGGGCCTCCTTGGGAGCCCAGATCACGCCACCTGCAGTCCCCGGGGGCTGCGCCTTTGACGGCGAGGTCCCTGCGGGGGGCACGGAGCCAGGGCGCGAAAGTGTCCTGGAGGTGGGGCGCAGGTCGCTAGGGGTTGGGGGGGCTTCAAAGGGGTCAGGGTCAGGCTCAAAGGGGATCAACTCTGCGTGTGTGGGCTGGGCGTGGGCATGTGGGGGTCCAGAGTCCCCATCCCAGGGGGTTGGGCGGTCCGGTTGTTTCGGGGTGAGGTCGCGGTCCTACCCCTGCACCTGGGGTCTGGGTCAGGCGGGGCGCCCACCGTCTGGGTCCCGGGTGCCTCCTGCGCGCCCCTCCCCCCACGGCGCAGTCCAGCAGGCCCACCGCCCCGCCCTGCCCAGTGTTCGGACCTCTCGCCGGCTCCGCCCCGCCCCTCTTGCCCCGCCCACAACGATACCCCGCCCCAAACCGCCCCCGGCCCCGCCCCGCCGCTCGCCCATTCAGATGTGGGTCAGGGGTGAGCGGGCGGCGCCGACGTCACAAGCTTCCAAGATGGCGCCGGGCGGGCGGCTGTGAGCGGCGCTCGGGGCGCGCTGGGCGGGGAGCCGAGCCGGGCCGGCGGCGGGCGGACGGGGCGGGCGCAGGCGGCGCAAGCCGGGCGCCGAGGACAAGGGGCCGCGGGCAGGGCCGGCCGGCCGGCGGGCGGAGCGCCGCCGCCGACGCACACGAGGTGAGAGGCGGTCAGGGGCAACGGGGGGCGCGGGCGGGCGCGCCCCCGGGGAGAGGGGAGTGGGCGGGCGCGCGTCCGCCGGGTCTGGGCGGGGGCGCACGCGGGACCGCTGGCTGGACCCAGCCCGCCGGGGCTTTGTGGTCCCGGTGCCCGGCAGGGCGCGAGCGGCGGGGGACCCCGGGCACAAAGCCCCGGGGCCGCGCCAGGCCGGGCGCGGGTCTGCGGAGCGGGGGTCGGCGGGCGAGCGGGCGCTGGCTCTTTGTGCCTTTTCATTAGCAATCTAATCCGAACAGCGTCGGGAGAGCTGCGCTGCCTGACAGGCGGGCGGGCTTCCATTATGCAAACGGCCCAGCGCCTGCGGCCGCCCCTCATAGGGGATTTTGCTATTTCCAGAACTGCGGTGCTCCTCTGCCTGCGGTCCCCTTTTCTTGCCCCCTCCCTGCGGGAAGACCGGCCTGGGCAGGGGCAGGGTTGGCCTTGGAGGAGCCGCTCCCAGAGGACCAGGCCCTGCGGCTGGTGGGCTCGCTGCCCTGCCCCCAGACCTCTCCTGTAGGCAGCCACTTGGCAGGAAGAGAGATGGGCTTGGGGGAGGGGGTCGGCTGGCAGGGGGAGGGGACCGGCTGGCAGAGGAAGGGGGCTGAAGGGCCCCAGCTTGTCATTCTGTTTATCTACTAAGATGGTTCATATTCACGTAGACCTAGTTGGTTGGGGGTGGGGGTAGGGGGGGAGGCAGGGATGCCTCTCCCTGGGGGGCAGTGACTTCTGGAGAGCAGGGAACGAGGTCAGATAATGCGCCCAGCGGCCCCACCCAGAACAGCGTGGGACTGCCTGGAGAAGGGAGCCCAGTGCTGATCCAGATGGGTTGGAACGTTTTTGAAGTTATTTATCCATGCCTTCTATCCCCTCCACCCCCAGTGTCTTTTTCTAGTAGGAGTTGCCAAGCACATCTGGAAAGCTAGGTTCCCGCGCCCCCCACCCACCGCCCCAACAGCAAGGAGGGGTGTAACCCGGGAAGGCCACCCCTCTGACATATGTGGTGGGGGGGAGGGGCAGCGCTTTGCCCATAGGAATCCTGTGGCGGTGGATTGTTGACTGATGTGGGGATTGCTGTGCCTCTTGTCCTGGGGGGGTGGGTGGGGGGGAAGGAGAGCTGGCAGGTAGTGGAGGTGCCTCCAGAGCTTCTAGGCTGAACTTGGGCCTGTTGTCCAGGGACTTTGGCTGGAGGGATGGAGCTAGGTCACTCAAACCCAGGACCTTTCTGGAGCTGTAGCATTTATTGCTTCCTGGCTCCTGGCTTTACTTCTTCCCCTCCATTCCCATCTGCCAACCCTGGACTCCTTGGCCCTTTCTGCAGACATTTTCAGTAGCACAGGCCATGTGGCTGGTCTGTAGCCCTGGCTCAAGGAGAGACTGTACACTTAGAACAGGGTTGCTGAAGTGGTCTGAAAAAAAGCAGATGGGCCGGCCTCAGGCTGGCCTCTAGAGACAAAGCTGTGTGGTGAGATTGCTGGTTTAGCGGGCTCTTAGCACCAAGAGGGGGGGATGGGAAGCTGATACTTGGGGGTTGAACTGAGTCTTTTGGCCCAGGAGTAGGTCACCCTGCATTCCAGGGAACCTTTGGTCCTGTACAGTTGGGGTTATGAAAATCTCTGGGTCCCATGGGCAGGCAGTAGACTCAGAAGGCTGGGAGGGGCTCCCCACCTGACTGCCTGCTTCAAGGGTCGGAACTCCCAGGTTGGTCTGCCTTCCTTTGGCTTCTGGCTTTCTGCAGACCAGTTTTGGGGAGTTGCTGAGTGCCTCTTGCCCAGTTTCTCTGGCCGTTTGACTCAGAGTGCTGGTGTGTGCCCAGAATTTTCCCTGCAGTGTTTTCCTGCCAGTTGTTAGGACTTGTAGATTAGTCACTCAGCTTTTACAAGCAATTCCTGAAAAGAAAAATCTCCCTCTGGTTGCTGGCTCTGCTTAGGGGAAGAAGCAGCCCGAGGGAGCCAGGTCTGTAATTAAAGCAAAACTGAAATGATTGCTTCAATTGCTGGAAGGAGAAGAAGAGGCGCAGGTGGGGCAGAGGCTATACGTCCTGTCCTGCTGCGCAGTACCTGCTCTGGGGACAGGTAGGCACGATCCTGTCTTCATTCCCTGGTCTTGGCCGGCAGCCCAGCCTTCTCCACAAGCTGCAGTCCTGGATTAATCCTCACGTAGTGTTTTCTTTCCATAGATCAGATTTCTCATTTTGTTAATAAGCACAGCCTCCGATCCACTTGAAGTCAGCTGTCGTGGACTTGGAGCAACAGGGTTTTGCATTATTGAGCTGACAGGCCTGCTGCCTTCCCGGTGTCCTTATTGTCTGTCAGGGTCAGATCTGGGGGCGGGGGCAGTGCCTTTTAATCAGCAGCTAGCCCCCCAGAGAAGGGCTGGCTGGGCAGTTCTGGAGAGTCAGAGGAGTGAGGAAGGAATAAAGTTCAGTTTACCCAGGGGACCTGTGGTGTTGCCCCTTTGCTGGCCTGTTGGCCTCAAGCTGTCAGCCCCACCCAAAAGGTTGCTCGCTTTGCCCACTGGGTCTGAGAGCCACTGCCCCCAGGACCTGATCACTAAGAGGGTGGGGGCTCTTGTATCTGCCACCTGGGAGCAGCTTTCACCATTGAGAAGAAACAACAAATCAGGTTCTTGTCCTCCTGGCTCTTGGAGCCTGGCTGAGGAGGGACTCAGAGCGCAGTGAGAGGGAACTGGGCTTAGTTAGAAAGTCTGGAGCGTGATGCAGGCTTTGCCGTTTACTCTCCGTGTGACCTTGGACAGTGATTGACTCTCTGAGCTTTGGTGTCCCTGTGTCTAAAATGGGAGCAGAACTTGAGTTTACATATACATATCGCTGCCCTCCAGAGCTCACTCAGCCTGGGGAAGACGGACAAACAAATGATTGTTAAGATGGGGTGATAAGGTCTGGCACTGTGCTGTATGGAGTGTAGAGGGCACCACGGGGATGGTGGCTGTAGCTTCCAGGCATGGAGGAAGGGCCCAGCTCTGGGGTGGAGGAGATCCATGAATGCCATGCTGAGTTGAAGTTGGTCGTAGGAGAGTTAATGGGGAGTTCACAGGAAGACTGTGGCAGTGTGGAGTGTGGCAGGGGAGACTGGAGAGCAATGAGGCAAGAACGTGAACCTGCAGATGCTGTGTGTTAGAGAAGCTAGCACCAGAGCACCCACTGCGGGCAAGGCACCTGAGAGGCTCTTTCACAAGCTTTTTATTTATTTGACAAGATTTTCTGAGGACGACACAAGGGTGCAGCACCCAACTCCTGTGGCTAGGCTGGATCATGCTGGTCTCTGCCCTCTGGCACTCACAGCCTTGCCAACAAGTGGTCAACCTCGGGACGGGAGATAGGGGCACACTTAAGTTTTCTCCAAATCCTTCCAGGTCAGCACACCACCACTTAGTCTCCTCTTACACGGACTGGTAAATGAGACTCAACTGGGAGGTTACATAATTTGCTGGGGCTGCAAGCAAGCAACTGGTCAGGCTAGGGCTGGAGGGTAAATGCCTTTAACTCCAGGGCTTTGTGGCCCATGTAGTGTGGAGTCTGGAGAGGTCTGAGCTCCAAGCAGGGAGAGGCCAGCAGACAGCCCCCTCCCCAAGAGGATCCTGCCTCCGGTTTAGGGGCTTCCAAACAAGCCAGGCCAGTTTGACTCTGCCTGGCACGGCCAGCCTGTGCTTCCTGCTGGGAGGGGCCTTGCCCTGAGGGATAGGGACCTGGGCTGGGGGAGGTCTCAGAGCTGCAGTCTGGAGTGGCAAAGCCAGAGAAGCTGTGGGGGTTGGGGTTGTGTGTGGGCCCCTAGTGAGCTTGATAAGGAAGGGAAAGCCGGGAGGTGACTCCAGGCCCACCACAGTCTAGGAGGGAAGGGCCCGGGCTGGGGTGCCTCTGCTGAGGGAGGGTGTGGCTGGACTGAGTGGAGTGAGTGACTCTAAGAGCCTGCCTGGGACATTTCGGAAGGGGTTCAGAGCCCCTCCTTCAGACTGCTCGGTTTTCATGTTTTTCATGGTAGTGTCCCATGTGGGTGCAGAGGAGGGCGAGTGTGGCCTTAAAGTTAGAGCAGGTCCTTCTGTGGGTGAGAGGGGACAGGGCAGCCATCTGTTGCTGCCTCTGAGATACATAGTGCATAGTAGGTGTCTGTTTCCTGTTTGAGGGTAAGCCACCCCTGTGAGCACATGGGGTATGAATGAGGGGGGAGAGTGCGGTATGGAAAGGCAGGTGGCCCAGTCTTCCAGAGCTGTACTTCCAGCTCTCTCCATCCATTCCGTGGCAATTCTAAGGGCCACTAAGGAAAGGTGGTGTTTGGGCTTGGCTGGGGGGTTGCTTCCAGGTGGGGAGTTGGCCTCTTGTGGAGATGGAAGGGCTGTTGGCTCTGGCACGGGTGTGGCCGCTGTGCAGACTTGTCCCATGCGTTCCAGGCTGCTGCTGCTGCGGCCTCAGGCTTCTTTCCCAGCAACACCTGTGGGTGGGTGGGTTCTCTCAGGTGAGTGTGGGGAGGGGCCACTCCAGTGCTTTGAGAACAGTAACTCCCCCACCCCCACAGAGTAGAGGTGCTGCTCCCATCACACACTGGAGTCTGAGCTCCCTTGGCCTCTTCATCAGCCTGGTTATAGGTCCTTCAAGGAGAAAAACTGCCCCATGGCCTTTGCAGTTCCCTCACCTGTGCTGCTTTGGAAGTTTATCAGATCTTGGTGAATTCTCGTACCAGAAATGAATGAGAAGCGACAGTAGGGTTGATGGCTAGGAAAGTGGGACCCGGAGCCTCAGTGGCCTGACCCTCTGTGGACATCATGGAACTTACCTTGTGATGAGTGTGTGCTGTTACCCTTGCTTCCTGGAAGAGGCCTGCCTGCTGGTGCCCTGGTTCTCAGCTCTGGACCTCTGGATCATCTGGGAGCTGGTAGAGGCCAGCCCAGCCTAGACTATTTCTAACGTCCATGTTTCCTAAGACTTGGAAATGAATTCGGTGTGCAGCCAAGATCGAGAACCACTGCTTTAAAGAACCTTTGTTGGTAGTAGAATCAAGCAAGTGGTGAGTCCAAATCGACCAGTGCATTATGACCTGGGGTGGTCATGAACTGCTTTACTCTAATGGCCCAGTGGGATTGAATTTATTTGCAAAACTAGTTAGGTTGATTCTGTTAGTTACTAGGGTCTTGGAGAAGCATCAGACACAGAAGGGGCTCACTCTTTTTTTTTTTTTTTTTTTTTTGAGAGAGACAGAGCATGAGCAGGGGAGGGGCAGAGGAAGAGACACACACACACAGAATTTGAAGCAGGGTCCAGGCTCTGAGCTGTCAGCACAGAGCCGGACATGGGGCTTGAGCTCACGAGCTGTGAGACCTGAGTGGAAGTCAGATGCTTAACCAACTGAGCCACCCAGATACCCCTGGGGCTTGCTCTTTTCATGGTTTCTCTTACTTGGTGGCAGTGGGAGGGACCACAGGCTGGTGTGCACCAAGGGGACAGCTCCTCAGAGGTCCCTGGGGAGCTGCCTGTTGCCCTTGACTCCAGAACTCTTGGTCCTGCTTGGCTTTCAGAGTTTACCTGTTCTGGTTTTGTGGTGGTGTTCTTGGGCCCTGGTTGGCCTCTGTGTGCCCTGGCAGGGCCTGACATAGTGACATTTGGGATCCTTGTGGCTCCCTCATGAGTCCACTGTGGCCATAGCTGGGGATCCCTGGAACCTGAGCCCCTGTTTTTCTCTCTGACCTCAAGGTCCCTGGGGGAGAGAGATTGATCCCTGAGGTTGCTTTTCTGGGTTGTTATCTGGGTAAGGTGTATGTATAAGGGGCCAGGAAACAGTGTGGGGGGTGGCTGTGAGAGGCAGAGCTTCAGGTAAGACCTGGCTGGCCTGGCCCAGCTCCCTTTGCTGGAATAGAACAATGAACTGTCCCGGCGCTTAGTGCATATCTGTGGGCAGATGGAACATAAGACAACCCTGCCTGCTCTGGGCAGCTTACAGAATGAGGTGAGCAAGTGTCTTGAGTCTGGTGTGGTTCTGGTTGTTGTCTTGGGTAGGAAGTGCTGTTTTTTAGGGAAGGAAGACCAGCCTGGGCTGTGGCTGTGAAGGAGAGGGGATCAAGAAGTCGTGGCTGGTAGTTGAGGAAGAAGCAGGTGGTATTGGGAGCACAGGCAACATGTCCTCCCTCTCTGTTCTTTTCCACCTGTACACATCATGGTAGGTGGACTCGGGTTGTGTCTTGAGAGTGAGTGGTCCTGGGGTCTGGGTTCCTGCCTCAGCTCTTTTTGCCTCTTCCTCCTACCATGCCGCAGGACTTCCCTGCCCTTCTCTCTAGTAGAAGGTGGCTGATGGTTTCTGTCTGACAGGTGCTACTTTAGCTTTGCCTGAAAACTGGGAGAATTCCTGACAGAATGCTAGGAAAGTGTGGCAGAAGATGGTTGGGTGCTCACTTTTAGGCTCTTACCCCATGCTAGCCCTTGTGGGAGGCATTCGGAGTTTAATCCTTGGAACATAACCCGTGCAGTGCCAATCATTTTATCAATCTTCACTGTATAAGTGACTTAGAGAGGTTAGGCAATTATTTTCAAGTCACATAGCTAGGAGGTGGGTAGAGAATTTCTAAGGGTCAGGTAAACACAATCACACATGTGTGGCAGCCTTGAACACGTGTATTTGTGGGCTTCCTCTGAGCAGTGCCTCGGCCTGGAGACAGTCAAGGTTTTCGTTTGGAGTGGGGTGGCAGGATGACTGTCTTGGACAAAGCCTGGAGGTGGCTGGTAGTCCCTTGATAACTGCGGAGGGACCACTACAAGCTTGGTGAGCGGGTCCATTCCCCACCTCCCTCCAGGAGCTGGGGGACAGAGGGGACTCTCTGGGTCATCCTTATTCTACCAGTCTCAACTCCTTCCCTTCTGGCACATGGGACTCTTCTGTCCTATGGAAACTTTGGCCTTTGCTAACCACTTCCAGAAGAGCCTTGAGAGGGAGGCTTTGGGGGTTCCTGGGAACTCAGAGCTGGGCTCCTTTCCTTCTCTTGGTATTCTCACTGTGTCAGTGAATGAGAGGTGCTTGGGCCAGCGGTGCTGTGTTGTGTGACATTGGGCAGGGTGACCTCTCTCTCAGCAATGTGAGGCTCTTTCTTGGTAGATGGGTGATCTTGGTGATGAGGGGAGAGGCCAAGCTTGGGCCAGCGGTGCTGTGTTGTGTGACATTGGGCAGGGTGACCTCTCTCTCAGCAATGTGAGGCTCTTTCTTGGTAGATGGGTGATCTTGGTGATGAGGGGAGAGGCCAAGCCATAGCCTCTTCAGGTGCCCTGGGCCACCTCCAGCAGGTGCCTTTCTCACCTGCCATGAGGCTCCAGGTGCAGGTGGGTTGAACGCTGGGCTTGGGTTGTCCTTTGGCTGTGGTAGATGAACCTGAGCGCCAGAGGGGTGCAGGCAAAGGGGAGAGGACTGTTTCCAAAGTCCCACATTCCATGCATGTGTTGACGCTGATAAGGGCAGCAGGGCTGGCTTAGCTGCTTTCGGCAGGAGGGGACTTTGACTTCATGCCCCCAGCAGGCAGCGGAGCTTGCACATCCTGCTTCCTGTAGCACCCCTCCCCCTCCTCCCTCTCTGACCACCTGTGACCACTGCCTCTGGAGGGCCCGTGGCATGCAAAGGCCCAGCTTGCTCCCAAAGCATTGCCAGCTCTGAGTAAGCAGGCCTCTGGAGACCTGTTTGGAGTTTCTGTCAGCCCTGCCTTTTAGAGTATTTGGTGAACAAGTGTGGTTTTGAGAAGAGTGCCTCTCTGTGACTCATTTTCCTTGCCTGTAAAATGGGTTGTTAGAAATATTTGAGCTAATACATGTCAGCTGTTCTCAGAGTGGTTTGCAGACCCCTTGGATTCCCCAAGACCCTTTTCATAATTCTTAGAAGTTACTGGCCTTTGTCCTGTGCAAAGCTGTGGTGGGTGTACGTGTTGCCCAGAGTTGTGTTCTCCACTGTTGGTGCTCCGGACTGAGACATTCAGTCTTACGAGTGACTGGGGGAGACAGTACAGATGACTGAGTAGTAAATCTAGACTCTGGGGTACACACGTCTTTAGTATTCCGTGTGATAAAATGCGGAGTATGTGTGACTACTGTGGAGTACAACTGTTGTCTCCAGAAACATACTTTGCATTTGCTTGGGCTGAGCCCTGAACTAGGTGCTTTTTCCTCATGAAATATTGTTTTTACTTGAAAGAAGAACCGACAGACAAGGTGTGGTTACTCAGACTTGGAGAATTTGTGCAGATATTTTCTCAAATGAACAAAGTGAGCTTTGCCACTTTAAGGAAAACAACTGATGATATTTGTTGCCAGAGCTAGAACCCTTAAGGGAAAATGAGAGTTTTGGAAAACTATTCATACGGTGAGCCTGACTTAGACTTCACTGATAACATCAGCGGTGATATTAACACATGGATTTTTTTGGTGTTGTATAATGAAATGTGACATTTGGAAGATCTGATTCACTCAGTGAACCAAATGACCAGTGCTTGATGTTGCAAAATCCTGCGTGAATATGAGTGCAGTGTAAACCAATGGATTTTTGCGTAACCGAATTTGAGATAGTCACAGATACGACTTCAGAGTCTCCATTGCAGCTTTTAAGAAACCTCTGCTTGTCGGGTTTTAGTGTGATGTCAGTGAAGAATAGCCACAGTTAGCTGAAAGGATTATTAAAATACTCCTCTCTTTTATCTGTGTGAAGTCACATTTCTTGATAGACTTTAATCAAAACCAATTATCCTAATGGACTAAGTGTAGAAACAGATATGAGAATCTGGCTACTTTTAAGCCAGATGTTAAAGAGATTTAAAACGTAAAACAAATGCCAAATATAAAACAGTAGTACTCTTTTCACTAATTAATTTTTTTAAATTTTGGAATCTTTTTTTTTTCATAAAGAAGCATTTTTAATGTATTTATGTTAACGTCGTGGCATTTATGTTAACGTGTTTTTTATTGATATTCTGAGTCAAGTATTTGTGTTAATTACCAGTTTTTTTAATACAGTAAATGTAGAACAGTAGCACCAACTACAGTAACATGTAAACCACATGAAAGTTCTTTGGTTCTTTGGGAGTCCTAATTTTGAAGAATGTAAACAATAGTTTTGGAACTGCTGACATGGGAGGGCGCTGAGCAGCCTTCTCTCCTTTCTTGTTGCCCCCTTCTCACCGCCTCCTTGTCTTCTCTCACGTATTATTTCACTCTTTTAGCACTAAACCTTTCTGACCAGCATTTGCTCACCTAATAAACCTTTATGAGGGTCTCCTTCATGCACAGTGTAGCTGTGGCTGCTGGGCTAGTGGGACCCAGGGTCCCTCACCTTGGGAGCCTGCTTGGGGTGGGTAGGGGGTCTGGGGGGGAGGACATGAGCACAGGGCGGGTGCACAGAGGGAAGCAGCTGGGCGGCTAGTGCTGACATAGGTTCCAGGAGAAATGCAGGGCTGGCTTCGCAGAGGGGCACTCAGGCATGTCTGTGGACCAACCAAGCTGAGAGGTGGGCCAGGTCCTCTCTGGGGAAGCACCCTGCAGGCCGGGCTGGAGTGTGGACTTTATCCAGGCATCGGGAATTCATTGAAAGCTTTAAGCAAGGGAGTGACTGGATGAGATCGGTGTTTGAGAAAGATAACTCAGGGTTGATTGGACTCCGAATTGGAGGGGGCAGAGGCTGCAGAGGGGAGATGTATGCTAGACTTTGATATTTTCGATTAGAGTGGCGTTAACTGCCCTCTTGCCCTCCATTCCTTGGGAGGGTTCCTGGGATTTCCATCCTGTTGGGTAAGGCACACTTGGCCTCCCAGGTATGGAGGCCCTGCTTTCTGTTGCTTTCTATTTAGGACCGAGTGGTACTTTCTGGGCATCTCCAGTGGGATGGAGCTCTCTGAAGCCCTTGTTGGCACATTGTTGCCATATTTGCCCAGCCATGTGGCTCTGCAGTGTGGGGTCCTGGGTCAAGTGATGTGCTCAGCGAGTATCACACAGCTGTAGTCTCTGGCTCCTCCTTGAATCTAGAAGGTGTTGTCCAGGGGTGTCTGGGTGGCTCCGTTGATTGAGGGTCCAACTCTTGATCTCAGCTCAGGTCTTGATCCTCAGGGTTTTGAGTTCCAGAAAGAAAGAGAAAGAAAGAGAGGGGGTTGGGGGGGGGAGGGAGGGAGGGAGGGAGGGAGGGAGGAAGGAAGGAAAAGAAAGAAGAATTCTAGAAGGTTTTGTCCTGCTCCCCTTTCTTTTGGGACTTCTGCACAGAGCATGCCAGCTTCCTCAATTGACTTGAAGATTATGCTCCAGGTTATTTACAAAAGTGTTAATGGGAGGGTGTAAATTACACATGCACACATATAGGTATAACTAGTGAGCAACACACACCCTTGCTTCCCCCACCCATGTAAGAAATAGCCCCTGGACACCCACCTGTGTTGCTCCCCAGCTTATCCCTGCTTCCCCCCAGAAATCACCACTCTTTTAGATTGTGGGTTAACTGTTCCCTAGCTTTTCTTTGTAGCTTCCTTGGGCTTGTCTGGATCCTTGAACAGCGGTTCACTGGGTTTGCTCTTTGTGTACTCAGAGCCAGGCACTAATCTCTATTTTGAGATTCACTGAAGTGTCGGGTGTAGCTGTGGTTTCTGTGTTCCTGTCCCTACTTGGAGTGTTCCAAGGTGGCGCTGTCCTACATTTCATCCTACCCCCTGCCAGTGGGGGTTCCGGGTGTTTTTAGGGCAGAGTTTTTGTTACCTCCTAAGTAGCCCTGTTTTCACCTCACCCCCTGGCTCTACTTCTCCAGGAAGATAAATACCTCTTTTCCCTTCCTTCCTTCCTTCCTTCCTTCCTTCCTTCCTTTCTTTTTTTTCCATCTGTAAACCCAGTTTCTTAATGCTAAACAATCCTTCCAGCACCACTGAGACTCCATTTTAAAAGTAGAATGACACTGTGTGTGTTTTTTTTCAAGTCTGAGTTGGTCTCTCTGTCCGATTCCCTTTCTGAGCTGTTGGCCTCTCCTGTGTCAGACCCTTCAAGATGACTGCTGGATGGGTGAGACCTCTTCTGTAAAGTACCACACCTGGAGGCTTTAAAAAGCCTTGGGCACAGGACCAAAGAGTGTGAGATTCTCTATAGAAGTTCACCAATTTTACCATTAAAAAGGCCTTTTTAAAAACTTTAGCAGGTGCCTATGGTATCTCTACTTGATTTTTTTTTTTTTTTTTTTTTTTTGGATTAAAACAACCTAATCTTTGATCTTTGGCTGTAGCTCCTTGAGTCATTTGTTTCCTTCTGCATAGTGGCTCCCTTTGACCCCCTATACTGGAGGGCTACAACTACTTTCTTCCTGGCTTCCTATGCATCCAGCTAGCTGCTCAGGGACCCACTTGGGCCTTGGTGGAAGGTATACTGTTTGTACCTCACCTGCAGCTCTGAATTTCCTCTCCTGGGCTTGCCTGAGTGGAGTTCTTCCTATCTGTTGAAATATCAGCTAGATGCTAGGATTAAAAAATGTCATCACATTGTTGTTACTTTGAATGGCAACCATGATTTTATGGTGGTTTCTAGATTTCCTCTAGCTTCCTGGCTGGTCTGTAGGGTTCTCTCTTCCAAGACGGATATTCTGCCCTGGATGTGGCCACTCTGTCCTGTCAGTTCTCTCTTTCTTGTCTTGTGATTGTTGTTATTAGTGGTTCAGGGAGGTTATTTCCTGGCTTGGATCTACTTGCTAATCAGGACCAAGACTGGGCCTTGCTTCCCATCCTGAAGGTTTCTGTGCACTGTATTGTATTCAAGTATATCGTACGTAGGAAATATGTGTAGTTGTGAATGACTGCTCCGAGGGTTCTTCACAGATGGACATACTTATGTAACCAGCATCCAGAATGAGAAACACAGCCCCAGAAGCCCCTCGTGAGTCCTTTGAGTCACCCCTTCCCCCTCCCCACTCTCCCCTCATCCCTGGATCCGTGTTGCCTGCTTTCCAATTTACGTGAATGGAATCACACCACATAGTCTGTTTTGAGTCTGGCTTCTTCGGTCAACAGAATGCTCAAGAGACTCATGTATGTGCACGTAAATCAAACCGTGTGACATCACCAACATTTTTAACCTATAAAAAGCACACCTGTATGTGTAAATGTTCAGTCCTGTGCATGGCTGGGTAACCGTCCCTATACCTTTGGTTACCCCCTGTCGTGTAGGTGTCGGGCTCCTGTGAACAGGGCTGCTGTGCACACGCTTGCCCGGGTTTTGGTGAGCAGGTGGGTAGGTTTCTGTTCGTGTATACCTTGGAGTGCACTTCTGGACCATAGGGCTTGCATGTTTTCATCCTTGGTCTTATTTCTAAAATAATACCTTTCTCTTTTTCCTCAGGAAGTATTCTAGTCTTTGCCCGGCCAATTAAAGTCCCATCATTACTGTCTGGTATCAGGTTTTGTTTTTTCTAATTCTCCTTTAGGGTGCGATTTCTTTGTCATCCTGGCCTGCCGTGTCATGGGGCAGGGCAGCGCTGCCTCGATGCCAGCTTGCCTCAAGAGTTCTGACCAACCCACAATGACCATGGGGGTGAAGGGTTGTCAACCACCCTTTCTAGGGAAGGGCTCCTCTACATTGAGAGGTGGTTCCTCCTCCTTTTTGATCATGAAATATTTTCTTGTCTGACATGTGAAGTAGAAGATGGTAGGAGTTTGGGTTTGCTTTGTTTAGCTTTAATTCTTTCAGAGTCCTTGGTGGGCATAAGAATTGTTATTCTTATGACTACCAGGATTGGTTTTGAAATTGTGGAGTGAGCAATGGGCTCGGCAGCTCCTGCTGTGTGACTCAGCTGTGTCTCTTGCTCTGGGGCTCAGTTACCTCATCTGAAGGGTGTCGCTGGACCAGGTGAGACGACCGTGATAATCTTTTACAGTAGGGCTGCCCAGGCTTTCTGGGTGCTCTTTAGCTCCTCACATGTGGAATTTCCACCTATTTACCACTGTGCTGTCCTGCTCCTCTCCTCCCTTGAGGTCTCTGCCTACCACTCAGGCCCGGCAGCCCCTACCCTTGGCCGTGCCCTGCCTCCATAGATGCCTGGTGACTAGGCTCTACCTCGCTGTCTTGTGTTCCAAGCCCACCATTTTTATTAATCACTCTCTGGGCTTATTTACCTGGGAAATCATGTCTTCCCTTTGGGAGCTATCTTCTTCCTCTCGACCCCCAACGGCTGAGCGTTTACTACTTAGCGTTTACAGAGCATTGGGCTTTCCTGGAGGTAGAAAACTTATAACCCACCTCAGTGCTTCCCAGACTTGAAATGTGCATGTGAGTCCCATGAGGTTCAGATGCAAGTTATGCAGTGAGGTCTGAGCAGCAGCATTTCTTGTGAGACCCTGGGTGGTGCTGCTGCTGGTAAATGGGGCTGGGGCCACAGAAACCAGTGCACTGGGGCCTCTCTGCCTCTTGACTGAAGTAGCTCTTGGATTTTCACTTGTTCCTTGCCTGATGGAGATGGCAGATGTCCTCTCCCTGCTCTGCTGTCCTGTTGGCCAGCCCACCCCATGGGCGCTCCATGCCTCCAGGCTCCTGCTCTGTTGCTGCCAGTGAGCCTTTCACCAACAGTTCAGGCCCCTCCTGAAGGGAATGCAGTGGGGGAGAGAGCCTGGAGGTGAGTGTAGCTTTTGTACGAATAATCATGATCTTAAACTGCTCTTCCCCTTCTTCGATCAGTGCTCACCTGCCTCTCCTCGGTGGCACTTAATGTCGTGGCCTGGCTTGGTACACTGCTAGACCTGGCCCTCCAGTGGGACCCTGTCCTTTGCCTTTCCTGGTGCCAGCTAGCCAATTGTGTCAGAGCCAGCAGAGGAAATTCAGTTGCAGGCCCCCAAGACCATCCTGGCCTTGCTTCTGGTTGGCTTTAAAGCCAGGAGCAATGGGAGGGTTGTAGGCCTGGAGGAAGGAGGGAGAAGACCCAAGGCTGTGTTGGAGAAGCAAGGTTTGAAGGCTGTGGGGCCTGTGCAGTGTGGAGCTTCCTGCCAGGCCTCTCCTCACACTAGCACTTTCTAGCCTTTTCCTCACCGTGTTGTTAGCCAGGAGCTGGCCCACCTCTTAGATGGGAGTGCACAGAGACGAAGGTGGTCAGGGCCCAGGCAGGACTTGGCCCATCACAGGCAGCACGGGGTCTTCAGTAGGGCCTAAGGGAATTTCAGGACAGACTCAAAGTCCAGCTGAGGTGGATGCCACTTGCCTTGCTGTTCAGGGTGAGCTGGTGGGTGGGTAACAGGGCTGGCCTGAGGGGCAGAGAAGGATGCCAGCACTGGGTCCCTGATCATTGTGCTACCAGTGCACTCAATGGAACCCAAATGTTTATTTCGTAGAAGCCGCGTTGGAGGGAGGGCTGGGCTCCTGGCATTCGCAGAGCCTGTTGCTTTCCAGGAGGATGGTCTGGGAGAAGAGCCAGGAGCTGCTGGCTGGCATCCAGGGCTGGGCTAGATTACACGGCTGGGCTTGCCCAGAGCACTGAGTCCCACCCACCACCAGCCCATGCCTGGAGGAACAGGCCAGAGAGGTCATGGAGGCCAGGGGTGTTCCCAGAAAAGCAGCATGCACAGCCTGGGCACCCAAAGCAGGCTGTGTGAACGGGGTCCCACCTTGTCGCTTCTAGCCAGAAGCTTCTCACTGGCCTCAGGTAGTAAAGGAATTGGACTGACCTTATACATGAGGTCAGGAGAATGCAGCCCAAGTGAGGCCCTGCTGTGATGGGGAGGTGGGTGGTGGTGGGCAGGGGAAGGTGATGGTGGAGGTGCAGACCAAAATCCTTCCTTCTGGCTCTGCATGGAAGGTGGTGTTCCTGTACGTGGCACTCCTGCCTGGCAATGGGAAGTGCATGCTCTCTGTCCATGGGGTAAGGAAAGTCTGACAGCGGCTCTAGATCAGGCTTTGAGCCCTTATTCTGCTACCTGCTTGCTCTTGTGACTCTGTACAAGTTCCTCAACCCCCAGAACCTTATCTGTCCCTGGAGGTAGAGATAACTCCTTAGTCTTCCCCACAGGCAGGCTGCCCTCTCCTGTGGGGCAGACTGAGGTAGGTCAAGGTGCTGTCTGGGTGGGTGGAGAAGGGGAGAGAGGCTGCGGGTGAAGTGGATGGAAGAGACTTCATGGAGGAATACAGAGAAGAGGGGTGTGGAGGAGGATTCCAGGCCATGGGGACAGGAGAATGTAGTCCTGGGCTTCTGGTCTGCTGGACTGGTTGGTGGGTTGGGGGTGGGGCCTTGGCTTTTGTGGATCCTGAACTGCTTGTACCTTCCAGGTTGTCTCCACCATGCCCTCAAGCTGCTCTCTTGCAGCATGGGTGGGGCCAGGCCTTCAGGGAAGAGGCACTTGTTTGAGCACCAGGTGACCAGTGCAGGTCAGCTGTGACTGAGGCCAGTGCTGACCTCAGATTCAGGCTTGGGGACAGTAGCCAGCATATTTGGTGCCCTCTCTGACACAGAAGAGCTAAACCCCTGTAGGTGTGCAAGCTGCCTTGTGGCTGGCTGTACCTTGCCCAGCTGTGCCCCTCTGCTTGGCACTCTTTGTGCCTCCTACCTGTCAGTGGAACTCTGGGTGGGCGATGAGGGGCTGGAAGATTCCTGTATCTCTGTTACTTCTGGCCAGGTGTGGTTAAAGAGAAAAGATGGTCTCCTGTTGGGTGCTTTGGGATGGGCTATCCTCCAGCATAGCCCCAAGACTCCTGTGAGAAGTACCACTTGAGGAAGTGAAGGAGGGTCACAAGAGAGGGAGGTGGGATGACAAAGTTTCCAGGAGATCTGGGCAAAGAGGCCGGCCCAGGGAAGGAAGGTGGAGAAGTTTTCTGAAATCTGGAGGCCTTCAGTCAAGGTGCCCACAGTGGTGTCTGGAGTAGGGGCGGCGTGGGGGGGGGGGGGGGGGCGGGGGCGGCGGGGTTTGTTCCTGCCTGCAGGAGGTCAGACATTGAGTAGAACAGATAACATTTTTCTGGGGCATACTGCTCATGAGGGTCAGGAGTGCCAGGTGTGAAACACTCCCTGGGTTTGCCCCCTATCTGTGGGGCTGGAAATGGGTATGGGGTATGCTCCACTTTCTCCAGGAGGGACGCAGCGCCTGCTGCCAGGCCCCAGGGAAGTGAGGCTGCCAGCCTGGTCTCCAGAGGGCACCACACCACTGGATGCTCTTCCAACTGAGCCAGCCAGGCATCCCAGACCAGAGCAGTTCTGAATGCCCAGGTCTCCTGGACCCCAGGCTTGGACACAATGGGTGTCCAGGCTGAGTTAGGCAGTTCCCATGAGATAGGTGGTTGGAATTGTTCTCCTGTGCTCTCTGCTTAACCAAAGATCACTTTAAAACTTCTCATGGCCTCTGAAAGGCTGGACTAGTGCATGCTCTTCTGCATTTTGTAGAATGCTAGGAAAAGAGGCCTGGAGGTGACCCTATTCTAGCCTCCCCATGAGCTCCTGAGGCCATGTAGACTGCCTGGGATCATGGGCAAGTGGGGTTCCTAATGGGGTGCTGCTCCAAGGGTCAGGAGGCCATGGGCCCTGCCTCCTGCCATCCTCATTGGCTTTTTGTCTAGTATGTGTTTGATGGGATGCAGGGTAGGAGATCTCAGGTCAGTATCCTTGACCTAGGGCTTTGAATACCTACCAAGAACCTGTGATGGCTGCCTAGCCAGGATGGAATCAGGAGGGACAGGGATCTGTTCTTGCCATTACCACTCTACCCTCATGGGCTACTTGTGTGCCCAGGATGAGTGAATGTTAGGTGGTAGTGGGCTGCTGAGAAGGGCATGTCCTTTGGAAGCCTCTGTTCTTTCACTCTTTGTTGGGATTTTTTTTTTTCAATATGAGGTAAAATTGACATATAACATGGGACCCAAATTTCTGGTGAGCCCTTGAGTTTTGACCAGTGAGTTCATTAACCTTAACCCAAACCTAAACCCAGATATAGAGCCACCCTGGGCCTAGAAAGTCCCTCATGTACCTTCCCAAACAGTGCTCACCAAACCTTCTACAGGCTCTTCTGATTTTGTTTCTACCATGATTAGTTCTGCCTGTTCTAGAACTTAATTTAAATGGAATTTTGCAGTCTGTACTCTTTTTGCAAGGTTTCCTTCACTCAACATCATGATTTTGAGACTTATGCATGTTCGTACATCGGTTTTGTTTTTTTTTTTTAGAACTTAAAAAGTAATACACACTTATTTTAAATTTTGAATATTATAGAAATGAACATAACAGAAACTATAGTTTTCCTGTACTTCCATCCGCCCCGCCCCCCCCCCGCCCCGCCCCAAGATAATCTTGTTTATTGGTTGGGTGTTCATGCCCCCAAGATGTTTCTTTACTGGATGGCATTGCCTGGTTGGGCCTTTCATGCCTTGGTTGAGGAGGGTAGACAGGAAGAAGCAGCAGACAGGTGCAGGGAGCTCCCCCTGGCTCACCTCTATTGGCCTGACCTTGCCTTAGGTGGGTGTGTCTTTTAAAAGTCTCGGATGTCTGGGCCCTAGACTTGTCCTCACTGTGTGTATGTGGGGATTGCCTTTGGCTTTTCCATGGCAGGGACTTGGAGGGGAAGGAAAGAAAATGTTACAGCCCAACTAGGTAGGTGGATGTTGACCATTTTGTAAACAGGGACCTGGGAAGGTAATCCAGCTGTTACAGCCAGGTCTTTCTGTTCATTACCACCCCTACCCCACCCTCAGCTTTTGTGTTCCTAAGAAGGAAGGAGGCAGAGCTGGCTTTCCCCAGGGACTGTGTTTTTCCTGCCCTTACCTGCTGGGGTCAGCCTAGCCAGGGATTCTCCACACTACACCCCAAACCCATCCCACTGCCCCAGATCCTGGGTTTCCTGGAGCCAGTGCTCTGGCAGGCAACGGTTTTGAGCTGGGTGTGGATCCTTGGGGCTGATAGGCACGCTGCCTGGGCCTGCTGCCAGGGGGCTGCTGGGTGCCAGGAGCTGGTGCCAAGAGGTATCCTCATCCCAGCCTGCAGGCTCCTGCCAGGGCTGAGCACCAGCCCATGTACCCAGTGGGGTGTTGCACTGCCGGCTTACTGGGCCAGTCCCCACAGTCACGTTTCTAGTTACCTGCCACCCCCCACCCCCCGGCCCGCCGCCTCCCCGGCGCTGTGTCCTCTCTAGCTTAGGTGCTTGCTGCTCCCACACCCTGTGTTGAACAGTAGGGCAGAGGACTCTGCTGTTTTTTGCTGGGAAGAAAAGAAGCAACGCCTTGCAGGGGTCTTGGCCCTGCAGCAGGGGTCACCTCCTCACAGACATAGTGGCAGCCCACTATGCTGGCTGTGAATTCCCAGCAGGCAGCTCCACCGGGGCCCCACCCAGTGGAGGGTGCAGCGAAGCCTACTCAGTCCTGTGGGGAAGTTTGGGCTCAAGAAGAGTCCTGTCTGACCCAGCCTGGGAGGACTTGGTCAGTCAATGTGCCTTTCCGGGGCTGTGAAGTGGCTGGCACGGCTAGAGCGATGGGTACCTGTGGAAGCCCTCAAGTTCTGTTTTGCTGCCTGCTCTCTGCCTGGTTTTCTGTAGTTGGACTGATCTCCCACAAGGGCAAGTAATCCCTAGTTGCAGGGCCTGGCACATAGTGAAGTGGAGGCCACTGTGTGGATGCCTCAGCAGGGCTTGGGTTGCCCTGAGATCTGGTGGGGAGCAGGCAGTGGCACAAGGCTGTATGGTGGGTGTCTGGTTGGCTCGAACATATTGGTGTGGCTCCCTGTCCATTTTTCAGGGCTGCTCTCACCAGCGCCCAGGTGGTCTCTGCCCTCTTCTCAAGGCTGGGCTCTATTCTGTGCTGGCCATTTCTGGTAACACCCAGCAGGGGAGCCTGAACTCTTTACACAGGCAAGGGGCCCAGGCCACCTTCATTAAATGTAGATGCCCTCAGGCCTCTGGACCTACGGAGCTGGTTCTGCTGCCCTCTGGGCCATGGGTAGGTTCCTGGACCAACCATCCCCCCCCTCTCCACTTCCCCCACACCCCTGGGCTACCCCATGAGAGGGGAGCTGTGCTCGGGGCCAGAGAGACAGCTGGTAGGCTGGAGCTGAGGCCTCCCAGCCACCCCGCACCCCGGGTCTGGTCACATTCCTGAGGGACCTGCTGAGCCTCCCTGGCCCTGGGGGTGGGGGAAGGGCAGGCAGGGATGGGCCTAGGGCTGCTGCAGGCCTCCACCCCCACCCCTGGCTCCATTCCAAGGGAGCTCAGACCTGCCTGAGTTGGGTGCAAAAAGCCAGAACCTCAGGATCCTAGGGATCTGCAGCTCTGGTGGGTGGGAGTGGGGAGCGGGAGCCCCTCCGCATCTGGCTGCAGCTGCCAGCTGCTTTGGCGGGCTGGTATTGAAAGGCCTGTCTTGCAGAAACTCCTGCAAGGGGAGGCCATGTGGTCAGGCTGGGCTGGGCAGGAGGGGGCTGGGCCCTCTGGGGGGTGGGGGGGTGGGTGGCAAGAACAGATCAGGAAGGGAAGGAGGCAGGAGAGCCAGAAGCGGTTGAGACTGGTTCTTATAAATAGCCCATTGCACTAGGGCCTCCAATTTTGACCTTTTGTTATGTAAATGTGGCCAGCCTGGGAAGGGCCTTGCCCAGGCCTCCTGCCACCACGCCTGCCCGCCTGGAATTACAGAGGAATTAGCCTGCCACCAGCTCCCTGACAGGCCTAGGTGGCCCCTTAGAGTACCCTAAATCTCTTGGGTGGGAGGAGGGTGCAGCCCTGGTGAGCTCTCCAGACCTGTGACCTTCCCTGCCACCAGGCCTGACTGCTGGGCACTGTGGCCTCCGTCCTCTGCCTGGCTGCCCCTCACGTCCCACCCAGAGAGACCCCAGACTTTCCTGGGAATAAGGGCTCCAGGGCCACCAGGTGCCTTCTCCTTCACTGTCCCTCCTTCCCTCCCTTGCTGGTGTATATTTGGGTGACCCTGTCCATCTTCTCCTCCCCAGGTGACCAGGCATTGATGCACCCCCAGGGAGGCCACGCGCTCAAGGAGGCCACCCCCGCTGGCTGCTGCTCACATGGTTTCTGGGCCCCTGGCACTACGGTAGGCTGGGGACAGGGAACTGGCAGGATGGAGGGAGGGGGAGACATGGGGGAAGGCTTTCTGGGCGGCCCACACAGCCTTGCAGTTCTCAGCCTGGTTCTTTGTGTGTATGCAGTGCTGGGGTGCATGGAGGGGAGGTTGGGGCCCACTGTTCTCAGCCTGCAGAGGAGGGGCTGCTGTGGCTCACAGGCTCTTGGAGGACGGGACCTCCTGCCCTTGGCCTGCCCCTTGCCAGTCTGGGAGCACCAGGCATCCTGGGGCTGGGTGTCCCTGCCAGTGTGGAAGCTGTGCCTTGGGCTCTTTGTCCCTGACTGGCTGGCTGAGGAGCAGGGAGTGACAGAGGGTAGGTTCCCTTGGGACCTGGGCTCTAGCCTCTGAGCCCCAGCTGAACGGTCTTATAAGGCTGGGTTGGCTGGGTTGGCTGAGCCCGTGCTTGCTGCCTCCTATCAGGCCCTGAGTGCTAGCTTGTGGCTCTGTCTACCCATGTGTGTTCATGGTGAGTTCCAAGGCCTTCTTTGGGATGTGCATGGTTATTAGAGTTTCCGTCTATCAGAGCAGGTGTGGGGTAACTGGGAGTGGGAAGTGTTTGTGTTACAGAAAGCCAGCATGGGCGTGATCCCTTCAGGCTCTGCCCTAAGGGAGGCAGAACTGGGTTGGGTACACTGGTAGAAGCTGGGAGGTCCTGGGTAGGGTGAGGCTCAGAGCAGTCAGTTACTTTTGGAGACATGAAAGCACATTTGTCAACTGCATGGCACAGAGTTGCCTGTGTGAGGGGCCAGAGGGAGCATGGAGCCACACTTTGTGCCTTGGGTCCTGCTGCTCATTTGGGAGGGTGCATGGTCGGAGCATTACTGCTCCCAGAGACCATGTGCATGCTCTTACAAAGCCCACCTGCAGGATTCTCGGGGAGGTCAGAGGTTTCTGTGTGTCTATTACTTAATGAGTGACTGTACCAGGCTGACAAGGCCAGCTGGCTGCCGTTCCCAGGGCCCCAATGGTGCCAGAGGCTTGGCCAGGCCACCTTTTCTGCTCAGCACCTAGCGACCCAGGCTGGGGTGCTCAGGGCCCTCCTGAGCTGGGAGCAGGCATTGGCAAGGGACTCTGGCTGGGCTGCAGTGTCTGAAGGCAGGAATGTGATGTTGACAAACCTGTAAATTTGGGAAGCCACTAGGGTTGTTTGAGAGGCACTCAGGGCAGAGCAGAGGTCACAGGTGGCGGCTGCATAGGAGAAAGAACCTTTATTTGACATTGGGAGGTTCAGCCTGACAAACTTAATTTCTAGTTTGCCCTAAAAACTAGGAAGTTATATGCCCATGTGGGAAGTGAGCCTGCCCGGGAGCTTCTGCTCATCTCATTCCCCACTGCACTGCCTCCCAGTACCTCACAGTCCCCTGCTGGTCATTTTTAAGTCCCCTGTGGGCATGTGGTCGACTTGAGTGTGGAGACGGTACCCTGGGTTGTGGAACCAAATTCACATCCGATTGTCTCTGCTTAGCATCACGTGACGCTCATTGTCCTCTGTTTCTGTTTTTCTCATTGGTGCAAATGGGGCCAGTGCCAGTGTCTCTTTTCAGGCAGCATGAGCCCCGATGGGTAGTGTGAGTTCCTTGCTTGGGTACTGTGCCAGTGAGGCCCCCTGAGCACCACTGCAACCCCACATTGTCTCCAAGCCCTTGGATGAGGCTCCCAGGTGGTTAATGCCCCATGTGTTCTTGCCCACAGGTGGTACGCGTGGGCAGGGCGAGGGGACATGGGGCCCGACATGGAGCTGCCCAGCCACTCCAAGCAGCTCTTGTTGCAGCTGAACCAGCAGAGGACAAAGGGCTTTCTGTGTGATGTCATCATCATGGTGGAGAACTCCATCTTTCGGGCCCACAAGAATGTTCTGGCTGCCAGCAGCATCTACTTCAAGTCCCTAGTCCTGCACGATAACCTCATCAACCTGGACACAGACATGGTCAGCTCCACGGTGTTCCAGCAGATCCTGGACTTCATCTACACGGGCAAGCTGCTGCCCAGCGACCAGCCAGCTGAGCCCAATTTCAGCACTCTCCTCACTGCCGCCAGCTACCTCCAGCTGCCCGAGTTGGCAGCCCTCTGCCGTCGTAAACTCAAGCGAGCCGGCAAGCCCTTTGGCTCCGGACGGGTGAGTGCCACCGGCATGGGGAGGCCTCCCCGCAGCCAGCGGCTGTCCACAGCCTCTGTCATCCAGGCACGGTATCCGGGGCTCATGGACGGACGCAAGGGGGCCCACACCCCCCAGGAGCTCCCCCAGGCCAAAGGCTCAGATGACGAGCTCTTCCTCGGAGGCTCAAGCCAGGAAGGCGTGCATGGCCTGAGCCGGGCCGTCTGTCCCGCCAGTGGGGAGGCTGGCCTGGGCAGCTGCAGCACCAATGGGAGCAGTGGGGGCTGCGAGCAGGAGCTGGGCCTGGACCTGTCCAAGAAGAGCCCTCCCCTGCCCCCTGCCACCCCCGGTCCCCCCCTGACCCCGGAAGACCCTGCCCAGCTGAGTGACAGTCAGCACGGCTCGCCCCTCTCAGCCTCTGCCCCTCCTGTTGCCAACAGTGCCTCTTATGCTGAGCTGGGGGGCACCCCCAATGAGCCCATGGATCTGGAGGGGTCTGAGGATAACCACCTGAGTCTGCTGGAGGGGTCTGGTGGGCAGCCCCGGAAGAGCCTGCGGCACTCAGCCCGCAAGAAGGAATGGAGCAAGAAGGAGCCTATGGTTGGGTCCCCCTTTGAGCGGAGGGAAGCAGGGCCCAAGGGCCCTTGCCCTGGGGAAGAGGGCGAGGGGCTAGGGGACAGGGTTCCCAATGGCATCCTGGCCAGCACCGTTGCGGGGGGTGGCCCCAGTGGGCCTTACACGGAGCCCCCGTACTCCTGCAAGGAGGAGGAGGAGAATGGCAAGGATGGAAGTGAGGACAGCGGGCAGAGTGGGAGCGAGGGGGGCAGCGGCCACGCCGGTACCCACTACATGTACCGGCAGGAGGGCTACGAGACGGTGTCCTATGGGGACAACCTGTATGTGTGCATCCCCTGCGCCAAAGGCTTCCCCAGCTCTGAGCAGCTCAATGCCCACGTGGAGACACACACAGAGGAGGAGCTGTTCATCAAGGAGGAGGGTGCTTACGAGACAGGCAGTGGGGGCGCCGAGGAGGAGGCTGAGGACCTGTCGGCACCCAGCGCGGCCTATGCTGCTGAGCCCCGGCCCTTCAAGTGCTCCGTCTGCGAGAAGACCTACAAGGACCCTGCCACGTTGCGGCAGCACGAGAAGA
Organism: Panthera onca; assembly: GCF_046562875.1. Taxonomy (NCBI): domain Eukaryota; kingdom Metazoa; phylum Chordata; class Mammalia; order Carnivora; family Felidae; genus Panthera; species Panthera onca. The sequence goes on along the minus strand of NC_138350.1, from coordinate 28,737,508 downwards.
CACACTGGCTGACTCGGCCCTTCCCCTGCAACATCTGCGGCAAAATGTTCACCCAGCGCGGCACCATGACACGTCACATGCGGAGCCACCTGGGCCTGAAGCCCTTTGCCTGCGATGAGTGTGGCATGCGCTTCACCCGCCAGTACCGCCTCACTGAGCACATGCGCGTGCACTCGGGCGAGAAGCCCTATGAGTGCCAGCTCTGCGGAGGCAAGTTCACCCAGCAGCGCAACCTCATCAGCCACTTGCGCATGCATACTTCCCCCTCCTAGCTCCTAGAAGCCAAAGACCCTTCTCCCCGGCCCAAGGGTGCCCTCTGCAGACTCGCCCTCGGGAGCCAACGGAAGGAAGAAAGAAGCACGGAGGCCAGGCGGGAGGGGCCAGGACCCCCAGGTCCCACAGGGGTAGCTCCTGGTGGCACCTCCAGCCAGCCCCCCCACACCCAGAGCTTTAATGGACAGTCTGTACCAAGGGAAGAGGAAGGAGAGAAGCCGATGGGCCCAAGCTCCGCATGTGCATTGCTGGTGTGCAGTCTACCTCCCGATTCCGCCCAGGCCTCTGGCTCCCCGAGACGGCCACTGCGGGGCCCATGGGAGTGGGTCATGGGGGTCTTGCTGGGATCTGGCCCCTTTCCCGCAGGCTGGGTCAGAGCAGGGGGCAGTGGGGGCCTCTCTCTGCTGGGGAGGAGCAGGGCTGCCCCGTGGCCAGGGGCGGTGTCTGTGTGCATGCACGAGTGCTTGTCTGTGTGCGGGCCACCCTGGCTCTTCGGGGAATGGTGCTGGAGGGGAGGGGACAGAGCCCTCCTTCCTGGAGCCAGGGGTCACTGCTCACTGGCGCTGGGACAGTCAGGGGGGCCCCCACCGCCTACCTCTCCACAGCTAAAGAGCCCTCTGGGCCTAGGTTGCTGTTATTCCTACTGATTTGTTCCTTTTTTCTTTTTGAATTTTGTTTTTTAAACCAAAACTAACAAGAGTTTATTTTCCTCCCGGCCCCTCGGGGCTGAGCCTGGGTCTGCAGACTGAATGTACAGGGGCAGCTGTCCTCCTGCCCCCGCCCCAGCTGAGGGGCGCCCACCCCTCCAGGCCCCAGAAGCCCTTCTAGGCCAAAGGCTTCCCTGGGCCCCGAGCCCCGCCTCGGCTGCCTCAGGAGAGAGAGTGATTTACCTATAGTTTCCGAGGAATATTCTTTGTTTAGAGGTACTTCTTTTTTATTAAGAGAAAAACCAGTGTAATGTTTATGTGAATGTTTGAACTGGAAGGTCTGGGACTTGTGGGGGGAGGGGGGAGGCTGGACTCAATGCCAGAGCCGTCGGTACTCTTCTTTTTCATTTTGTGTGTGTGTGTGTGTGTGTGTGTGTGTGTGTGTGTGTGTGTGTGTGTGTGTAGTGTGTGTAGTGTGCTCGGTGCGTGTGGACAGATATTGCGCTTTCCTTCCTTCCTTCCCAATCAAGGTGGAGAGACTTCTGACCTTTTGCTACCTCTTGAATTCATGAGAACAGTACGTTGGTGACTGGCAGTTGAGGCCGTGACACTTGTTTTCCTCCTGTTAGTGTGCATAGGAAGACGCGCGTTTGAGTGAGCCAGGCTCTGCCTGGCCTAGGTGGCCCTACTGGGCCCTCCACCCCCAGTGCTCTTAGAGGGGAGCTCCTGCAGCAGCTGAGTCAGCTCGCATGTGTCTTTACCCCCAGAGCATGCGGCTAGCTGTGTCCACCCTGTGGGTGTTCTGAGTCCGTTGTGAAGCGTCAGGGAGCCTGCGTGTGTGCCTCTGATCTGGGGCTGGGTGAGGCAGGTGAGTGCTCCAGCCCCATGGGAGATCGGGGCCTGGAGCCAGCTCCCTGCAGTTCCCTGCCAGGGCCAGGATGAGGTGGAAGTGAGCCCCCCCCCCATCCTGTCTCCTGGGCCTGCAAGAGCTGGGACTTGGGAGAGCAGCAACCCCTCCCAGCCAGTGCAGAGGCTTAGGGAGGCACTGGCCAAAGTGATGTATATACCCTCCTGGGGGACAGGGAGAGGGGACCTACCCTGCTTTGGCACCTTCTCTGAGCAGTCCTGGCTGCTCTGGCAAGAGGCTGGCTGCCACCCATTGGCTCAGCTCTGTCTGGAGTCCCACCCTTTACCCCTCAACCCTCACCTTGGGGTTTCTCTACCAGCCACAGGACCCCTCCATGGGCTGGGAGTCGGGCTCACAAGGCCAGACCAAGGTCGCCGTGGTTGGTCCCACTGTCCTCAGCTGACTGGAGCCACAGGATTAGGCCAGCAGCTTTATCTTCATTTTGCTTCATGCTTTTCTTTTTTTTTCCTTTCTACTTTACGTTCAGACCAAAAAATTCCAGAGTCATCCTCCACCCTCACCCCTCCAGAGACCCTCCAGCTGAAAACAGCCTGAGTTCAGGGATCCGAATGGTGAAGGGTGTGTTTTGCAAGTGAGGGCTTCTGGCTGAGCCCATCTCAAGGCACCCCCAGCCCCAAGCTGGATCTTCTTCCCTATGGGTGGGAAACAGAGCACTAGACCTAGGGTCTTGTGATCCCACAAGTCAGGTGAGGAGGCACGGTGCTTTCCAGGCCCCTCTGCCCTCCCGACCCCACCCCACTCCGTCAGCACTTAAGCCACACGACACAAAGTCTGTACCACACGGGAATTTTATGTGCGCCTGGCCTGTGTGTGGCCTCTCGGGCCGTGGGCAGCCGCATCCATGAGGTGACCCGTGAGAGTAGGTAATTCATTTGCAGAGCTTCAGGGACTGGGCGCAAAGGCCCCTCACTCAACGACGTTCGTGCGACATAGTATTGTACCCACCTGAGTATTGTATCGAGCCTTTTCTGTATTTTAACAAGAAAGCAAAACACTAGTTTCCTATTTAAGATTTTAAGGGTTTGTGGGGTGGGGTGGGACTAACACAACACTTGGTTTTGTTTTCTTTTTCCTTTGATTTCATGTGGAGTGTGTGCTTGCGAATGTGTGTGTGGAAATGTGTTAAGAGCCTCACAAGGAAATTAGGCCGTTGGAGGCCAAGGGCGGCTTACAGTTCTCTGCTTTAGTCACTTAATTCCTGAATGTTTCGGAGAAACAGGAAACAGAAAATAGCAGATGTCATGTAGGAAAGAGAGGATAAACAAACAAACAAAAAAAAAAAAAAAAAAAAAGCTCATACCCAAATTCACAAAACCTATTTTTTAAACCAAAGCACATTTTGAATGAGTATGGAACCTCAATGGGCTCAGAAAAAAAAAAAGATACTAATATATTTATCTCATTGTTTACATAAACTTTTACAGTTTCAGACCTCAGCAGCTGTAAGGCCAGTCCCAGTGAATCCCCACCTTCTGCTGGAGGCCCTTCTGAGTTGGCTCACGGGCAGAGGGGCAGGCCTGGAGGCCCCCCAGATTCACCTGAGCCCTCCTTCCCAGCCTGAGGCCTCTCAAAGCCCAGCTGGCACCAAAGAGCTTGGGCCGATGCTGACTGCCCCCCAGGCCTCCTGGCCAGACCTCAGAGGTCCTGGCTAGCTGGCACAGCAGGGGGTGGCCGTCAACTCTGGCCACAGGACCCGAGTCTGGGCTTGGGCCCCAGGATGGAGGGTCCCCCACTCTGCCTGTGACCCTCGTGGTGGGTTGATGTGAGGGTCCCTCTCAAGCCAAAAAGCCGGGATCTTTGCACAGCTCCGTTAACTCCAGTGGGTCCCCACCCCCAGGGGACACTCCCACCCCCGGCAGTTGGGGGGGTGCTTCCTGGGCTGGTCCTTACCAACACAGACGGTGCAAACACTCTGAACAGTGTTGTTTTTGTATCAATATGTTTGTGCAGTGATGAATGTATTTATTTCTCAGACTTGGGGCGAGTGAGCGGCCGGCTCCGCCACCGCTCGCTCCCACCAGACCGAGCCATCGCAAGGGCTCCTCCAGGATTGCAAAAAAGGTAAAAAAGAGAAGATGAACCTTTAAGCAAAGAAGAATCTCAGAGACTCGCAGCATAGCCATACACCTCAGCCTGTGAAATGAACAATTCGGACCCAGACTGACTTGGAACCTCACGCAGCCTTGTGTGTGTATTTCCCGTTCGTCACCACTCGGGGGCGCTGGGCTGCCCCGCTATGCTCCCACCCCCACCCCGTCAGTATTCACTGGACTGGACCGCGTGCAGGAGTGCGATCTGGGCCGGGCTGGCTGGGCAGGCAGACCCTACCGCCCTCCCCACAGCCGTCCTGAGTGGGGGAGGCCTGGGCAGCCAGGAGGGCAGGGCTCAGGGAAGAGGGGGGGGCTGCATCCGTCCACCCCCTTGGCTTGGGGAGGAAAGCAGAGGCACCGGGCCTCCAGAGAACAGACCAGGGATCTCAGCCCTGTTGTACCCCTAGAAGGGACCAAGGCCCTTGCTCTTCGCCAGAGTCACGTTGGGGCAGACATTACTGAACCTGTGAACTGATGCCAGGAGTGCTAGGATGGAGAGAGGGACCTATTCAGCCTCAGTGTGACATTCCAGATCAGGGGGTGGAGGTTCGCTGTGGGAATGGAGGCTGCCCAGGCCCCCCTTCCTAGGACCCCTCTCCCCCGCCAGCTTCAGTCACCCACTTTAATTTTTCTACCGGGAACCCCTCCCCCTACCTCACCTTGCTATTTATTGCTGTAATTTATTGACCTCAAAAATGCTGCATAACAGACCTCACTTGGGGCAGGGAGGTTCCCCAGGGCTCCCCCCCTCCACTTGGTGGGGCCCCGTGGGGCCAGGTGCTGAGGGGAGCCTCTCTGTATCCCACCCATCACTTGTTTTCCCCCTCCCCCCTTGGGGGACCCCAGGTTGGGCACCCGCCCATTCGCAAATACCTCGAGGGGGAGGGGGAGGGATGGGGTTATAGCCGTTTTGTTTAATCGGAGAAGCGGGATCACGTCCTACTCTTATTTCCTTCCCGGAAGGGGGAGGGGCACCGTGATCGCACTCCTGTACTGGCCACCGCCGCTATCCGTCTTCGCATCGAGTTCACTTCCTTTGAGAGTTTGGATAAATTCAGGTCAGAGCTGCAGGTACGCAGCCCACAAGTGTCATAGAAAAAGCAATTCACCGACGACTGATCTCTCCATTCAGAAGCGTGCAGTCTTAATGTACAGTGATGAGAAACTGTTATTTTATGATCTTTTCATTAAAAGCTTGATTGAAAACTATCTTGTATGGGGCCTCTGTGTTCTGTGCCTGTTCTCTTCTGCTAAATGACACACTGCTTTCCTGTGTCCAGCACTTGCAAGACGTAGGAGGGTGGGAGCTGGGATGAGCCATCTGCCCACTATTGTCCTAAGGGCGGGTTTCAGGTGAAATGGCCCCAGGGGCTGGAATCTCACTTGGCCATGTGTGTGCATCCTGGGGTTGGGCTGTGGACCAGGGAACCAGCACCCTAGGGTCAACATCCTTTTGGGCAGTGTTGGCCTGAGTTAGCCTGTTCAGGAAGCAGTGGATATGTAGATAGGGACAGGGACCTGGTGGCCTGGATGAAGGGAGGTCTGGCTTGGGCCCAGGACCACCTGTTGGAGCAGCAGAGTCGTGCTAGGGCAAGACAAGGGCTCTCTACTGCACACTGCTCCTGATTCCTGCTTAGGGTAAAGGGAGGAGGAAGGAAAAGATAGTCTTAAGTTTCCAGGGGCAGAGACAGTGGTTCCAGTTCCCTGGTGGACTGTCCCAGCTACCAGAGGGGAATCCCAGAATGAGTGAAGATCCAGTAGAAGGGGCAGGGCTGGGGCCAGGAAGGTGGTCAGCCAGCTTAGACCCCTGATTGGACTTTAGATGTTCAAGTGGCTCTAGGTCAGCAGCGGATGACCTCAGACCCCAAAACTCCAGAAGAATATGGACATTGCTGCTCTAAACCATGGTAAGCTCCATTGAATTATTTTTATTTCTTCTTTCAAGTGTGTTTTTTTACATTTGTTTTTAAGTAATCTCTACACCCAACATAGGGCTCGAACTTAACCCTGAGATCAAGAGATGAATGTTCTACCGACTGAGCCAGGCGGTGCCAACTGTTCAATTCTTTTAAAATTCATGGGGCACCTGGGTGGCTCAGTTGGTTAAGTACCAACTCTTGATCTCGACTCAGGTCATGGTCTCACAGTTCGTGGGTTCAAGCCCCAGAATGGGCTCTGTGCTGATGGTATGGAGCCTGCTTGGGATTCTGTGTCTTCTCTTGCCCCTCCCCTGCTTGTGCACGTGTACACTCTCTAAATAAACTTTATTATTTTATTTATTTTTAATTGTTTAAAATCTTTATTTATTTTTGAGAGAGAGAGAGGGAGACACAGAATCTGAAGCAGACTCCAGGCTCTGAGCTGTCAGCACAGAGCCGGACGTGGGGCTTGAACTCACGAACTGTGAGATCATGACCTGAGCTGAAGTTGGATGCTTAACCAACTGAGCCACCCAGGAACCCCAAATTTTGTTATTTTCTTTAATGTTTGTTTATTTTTGAGAAAGAGCATGAGCAGGGGAGGGGCAGAGAGAGATGGAAACATAGAATCCTAAGTAGGCTCCAGGCTCTGAGCTGTCATCACAGAGCCCCACTTGGGACTTGAACTCAGGAGCGGTGAGATCATGACCTGAGCCGAAGTCAGATGCTTAACCGACTGAGTTACCCAGGTGCCCCATAAATAAAATAAAATAAATAAAATAAAACAAAATAAAATAAATAAAAACAAATAAAATTTGTTTTTGTTTTTTTCCGAGTACTAACTGAACATAGTTTAAATAATCAAAAGCTTCTTTAAAAGGCTTAACACGGGTGCCTGGGCTGGCTCAGTTGGAAGAGCATGTGACTCATGATCTCGGGATTGTGAGTTTGAGCCCCATGTTGGGTGTAGAGATTACTAAAAAAAAAAAGAAAAAGGCTTAAAACAAAAAATAGTCTTTTGTTCCCTTAACCCCATCACAATGTATGCAGACCCCCACTTTTAATTAATTAATTTATTTTTTTTAATTTATTTTTGGGACAGAGAGAGACAGAGCATGAACGGGGGAGGGGCAGAGAGAGAGGGAGACACAGAATCGGAAACAGGCTCCAGGCTCCGAGCTGTCAGCACAGAGCCTGACGCGGGGCTCGAACTCACGGACCGCGAGATCGTGACCTGGCTGAAGTCGGACGCTTAACCGACTGCGCCACCCAGGCGCCCCTTAATTTGTAGCATTGTTTATGCATTTATCTCCACATTTCTAAATAGTAGGCTTACACTGCTGTCTTAACTCATCCTTTTCAGAGTTGGGACCTATAGATGGGGATTTTAGTTCAGCTTAGTGCATTTATACCCTCTTCCCCTTCCCTTAAATTCCCCCAGATAGTTTAGTTTAATCTAGGGGTTGGCAAACTTCTGTAAAGCAGCCAGATAGTAACTATTTTAGCCTTTGTGGGCCATACAGTCTCTACAATGACTTCTCAACCCTGCTGTCACTGCAAAAGCTCCCACTAACAACATAAGGAGGTGGGCATGGCTAAGTTTCATTTAACTTCATTTATAAGAACTGGTGCAGGGGCGCCTGGGTGGCTCAGTCAGTTAAGCATCTGACTTCAGCTCAGGTCATGATCTCATGGTTCATGAGCTTGAGCCCCACGTTGGGCTCTGTGCTGAAAGCTCAGAGCTTGGAGCCCACTTCAAGTTCTGTGTCTCCCCCTCTCTCTGCCCCTCCCCCATTCTCTCTCTCTCTCTTTCTTATAAATAAATAAATAAATAAATAAATAAATAAATAAATAATAAATAAAACTGGTTCAGTGTGCAATTTCTGAATCCATACTTGTCATTATCACTATGTATTTGTTTATTGCTGAACCAAGTGGTGTAGTGCATCTTTTTGTACAATATTTTGTTCTTCTTGAGGTTAATTATGTTTTCAGTTACTTAGATTGATTTGTGTCTCTATCTTCCTCCACCCTTTAACTCTGAAATGCTTCCCAGTACAGCTTTCCACAGAATCAGATGCTGTCTATTCTTTTTCCCTCAAGGGACATCCTTCTGGAACCTGATGTTTTCCTGCACCAATTTGACGGGAGTTCTCTTGCTTTTTTTCCTGCACTGGAAGCCCACTTTTCTGGATCCCATGTGTTGTTTTCTCAGGTTACCTCCTTGTGTAGATAGGATGTTTTATCTGGTACATCCTGAGAAGGAACACATGGGAGGTAGGTTTTTGAAGCTGAATGTTGAAAATGCTTTTAAACTACTCAGAATTGATAGTTTGGCTGGGAATAGAATTGTAGGTTGGATTTCATTTTCCTGTTGAATTTGCAAGTGTTGCTTCATTGGCTTCTACCTTCCAGTGTGATGAGAAGTCCAGTTCCCTTTGTATGTAACCTTCTCTGGAAACTTCTAGTATTGTCTCATTATTCTAGGTGGTTTGTTCATTCATTGGGTTGGGCACTTGGTGGATTGGTTTCATTCTGGAGACCCATTCCCTTCAGTAAACTTACTCATTTTTAAAACGTGTCAGCAATTATTTTGAATTTCCTTTCTTGTGTTTGTGCTTTGCTTATTGCATTTTGTTCTCTTTTCATAGATGTAATCTCTAAGGAAAATTTAATTTTTTTGACATTTTCTTCTGTTCCTTGCATAGTGTCTAGTTCCTTTTTAGATCGCCACTTTAGGTTAGTTTTTATACTTAAAAAATGTAATTTTAAAGGCTTTCTTCAAATGTTGGGTGACCTTAGCAGGCTCTGATATTCAAGAATGAGACCCTAGGGGTGTCTGGGTGGCTCAGTCATTTGAGCATCCGACTTCAGCTGAGGTCATGATCTCATGGTCCATGAGTTCAAGCCCCTTATCGGACTCTGTGCTGACAGCTAAGAGCCTGGAGCCTGCCTCAGATTCTGTCTCTCTCTCAAAAATAAATAAACATTTAAAAAAATGAAACCCTAAAAAGCATCTTGGAATCAATCCAATAGTTACCTAAGATGTGTGGAATGGAGGGAGATGAGACACTGTTTTTGCCTGTACTGAGCTGGCAGTGGTACTTCTGACAGAGCCTTCTGCCAAACTGGAGATTCTTAGCGCTAGGGGCTTGAAGAACATTCTAGAGAATGGTGAAAGGTGAGACGAAATACTCTATTGCAGGCAGACTCTAAATCAGGGCCAGGCTGGGGAGTCATTCCATGGTTAGAGATCAAAGACAGGTTCTGAGCTGTAGGTACCACTGTTCCCTTCCATAAAGTGTTTGGTTTATTATTTTTTTAAAACATGTTTTTAAACTTTTTTATTTTTTACTTTTATTTATTATTGAGAGACAGAGACAGAGTATGAGCATGGGAGGGGCAGAGAAAGAGGGAGACACAGAATCCGAAGCAGGCCCCAGGCTCTGAGTTATCAGCACAGAGCCTGACACAGGGCTCGAACCCACAGACTGTGAGATCATGACCTGAGCTGAATCGGACGCTTAACTGACTGAGCCACCCAGGAGCCCCTGGAGTGTTTGCTTTAAAACATGCCTCTTTTCAAAAGCCATTTGAGGTAGATGGCAGTGAAGGAATTCTATGTAGTTGAGAATGAGCCGAAAAAAGGAACAAAGAGGGAGGAAAAACTACTCTGTTGCCATTAGGCCAGAAGATGTGACTGAGCGTGCTAGTTGGCTCTGTGTGCCAAGAGGGAGGGGAAAACGTCAGGAAGAGTGAACTAGAGGCTGTTTCCACTTTCGTGCATGAGGAAGTATCCTGGATGCTAAATATTTCAAGAAATGTTTCCCACAAGACCTTCTACGAGAGCATTTGCTAAGTTGTACACCAAATGTACAGGAAACTTTTGAATGGTTCATTCTTCAAACCTGGTAAAAGCCAGGGTGTGTCATTAGTCTCAGGTGTGCTGTGAAATGTTACTGTTGGTGATTCCAAAGTGCCACCTGTGCTTCTGCATGTCCTCTGCAGGTAATATGCACATCCACTCTGAACGAGAACGTGTGAGACCTACACTAAAGTGGCCTGGCACCCAATCTGCTCTGACCACCCCCTTGGCACAGGCTGGCCTCTGCCCTCCTACAGCCCTGGGCCTTGAAGAGGAAGGAGCCTGCTGGGAGGCAATGGGGGACCCTTCCTAAACCTGGAACCTGCACAAACCTCACGCTAAGGAGGGCAGTCACCTAGCAGCTGGCTGGAGGAGTGTGGTCAGCACAGTCTCCCTGGGAGAACAGGTAGCCACGTGCCCCAGATTGTCCTCTGCCCACAACAAGCTGAAAGATGGCCTCTATGCTGTAGAAACCAGATAGGCAGAGAGAAAAGGTCTGATTCTTGGGAAAGGCAAGCTGGGCAGGCCTTGGCATCAGCATAGGAGGCTGGCCCACCCTCGGGGCCCAGGCTGTCTTCCTCAGCATCAGGCAGTGTAGGAGGCAGGGATGCTGGAAGTCTTACCAGTTACTGCCCAGCCATAAAGAAACCCCTGTCCTGGGCACTTGGCCTTCTGGGAGGAGAGCAAGCAGCTCCCCTCCCCACTGCACTGGTCTCTGCTAATGCCACTGACCAGTGAGTTTAGGAAATGTCAACAAACAGTCTTGGTGTTAACCTATTTCATGTTCAGCCCTTCTTTCTGGCCACAGGCGACAAAGCTGGTTGCCACCTGCAGGCATCCCTGGTGTGAGATCAGGGCCGGCACCAACGGAATGTCACCATTGGCTTCTCTCTGTCAGGTGGGTGTGCATCCATGTGACATCTGAGGAGCCCAGGACAGTAGACTGTGTGTTGGGCCCAGAGTGCTGGGTTCATTGACGGTGCATGGACGTGGCCCCTGACCTCTTGGATCCTTGAGTCATGTGAAGGCGACAGGCAGATAAAAACTAATGCTAACCCAAGTCCTCCATAGCCAGCACTGTACCAAGTGCTCAGCAGCACTAGCTCTTGCGTTAACTCAACCCTGGGGGTAAATGGTAGTACTGCCCCTGGATCACCTGAGATGAAACACGTCCCAGAACTCACAAGGGAGGGGGACGGTGTCCACAGGAGGCTTCTGTAGCTCTCGAGAGGGTCAGGCCACCTGGAAGGGGACTGCAACCAGAAGCAATGGCAGTGGGGGGCTAGGGGGAGTGTCCCAGGCAGACACAACAGTATATACGAAGGCCAGGAGGAGGAGTCGGTGTATTTTTGGAACTGAAGCAATTTTCTTGTGGCCAGAGAGATGTGTGTGGTGGGGGAGGGTGGCACCCAGACTCTAGCCAGGCAGGGAAGGACCTCCAAAGCCAAATCAAACAGTTGGGCTGATCCTAGGGTGTTGCGGCAATGTGTACCTTCCCACCATTGCCATTGCCTCCCCAAGTGGGCCCTGCACTTGGGGGGCCACCCCCAGCATTCTGTCCACTGGTGGGCCTGGCCCATCCTCAGGAGAGGGAAAGGGGTGTATGCGCATGCTCAGGTTGTCATAATAGAGCACCACAGAAACCAGAGCTGAACAGTAATTTCTCACGGTCCTGGAGGCTGGAGGCCTGAATCCATGTCTCAACGGAGTTGGTTTCTCCTGAGGCCTCTCTCCTTGGCTTGTAGATGGCTGTCCTCCCTCTGTGAGTGTCTGTGTCCACGTTTCCTCTTATAAGGATCCCAGTCAGATTGGCTTAGGGGACACCCTAACAGCCTCATGTTAACCTAATTACCCCTCTAAAGACCTCCATCTCCAAATACAGTCACATTCTGAGGTGCTGGGTCTTCCAAGCTTAGGGATTCTGGGGGACATAACTCAACCCATAACAGAGGTGTGCCATGTGCAGCTTTAGGTGGCCACAAAGGTGCCAGGCAGCCCTCTGTCCACACCACAGGCTCTGCAAGCTTGGCCTCCTGGCCTCAGTGTCTGCCTTTCCTTCTGCAGGCAGTAAGCCCAGCGCCCTTGCTCACTCAGATCCTCTCTGCCCTCAGCAGGCACCTGCTGGGCCCCTGTGTCCTGCAGTGAAGGCGTCTCATCCACAGCAGGCCACTTGGGGAGCTGGTGAGGCTCCGTCCTGGGGCCCTTTGGTGGCTGCCTTCCCTGCCCTCACCCCGCCTTCCTCATCAAGCTTTCTTGTCGCATGTCCATATTGCACTGTCGCCTTGGCCACAGGCTACTGCAGAGGTGTGTGGAACAGTTGGTTGTGGCCACCAGGGGCCTGCGGTAGCCATGGAGGGGGTGAGGGAGAAGTGGTGGCTTCCATCTTGGGGTGACAGGAGGCACCAGGAGCCCAGTTGGTGAGTTCCCAGAAACCCAGGCAGGCCCGCAGTGGGAGTCTCCAGGCTGCGTGCCTCTGGAGATGAACGTCGCTGTCTTCAGTCCCCTTTCTTGGCTCATGCCAGTGGACTGTCAGCAAAACCCCTGGGATCTCACCTTCCCATGTCCCTACATAGCCTGTCCACTTAGGGGAACACAGACGGCAGCATTCAAGAGCAGCTCAAGGGAGGCAGCTGCTCACTAGCCTCTGTCCTTTGGTAGGAGACACAAGGTACTGCTGGGGCTATTGCTCTGCTGCAGTGCCAGGCAGCTGACCTAGCCAGGTCGGGAAAATGGCAGGGGCACCAGGGTCCAGGGGTGTCCTTTCAAGGAGGCAGAGGCAGGCCTATGGGTGTGGCAGGTTTTGGCAAATGAGCAAGGGGCAGGCTGTGGGGTCAGAGGAAGGACGTGGTTTGGTGCCACAGCTCTTCTGGGTCATGGCTGGTTTGTGGCCTACGCTCTTGAACAAGATGCCACATCTCTGCAGTGGAGACGGCCTGTCCACATGCCCATTCAACAACTCTGTGTGCCAGGCCCTGTCCTAGCTGTGCTCCTATTCCAGTGCAGGACACAGTACAGATTGTAGGTGGGTACCCATGCTGGGTAGACACAGAAAAAGTGCCATAGGAGGTTGTGATTTGGGGTGGGGTCTCCAAGAAAGGCTTTCTTAAGAAGCTGGAATTGCGGGGAGGGTTGAAGGACATGAGGAAAGGGCTGGGCAGGGGGAAGAGCACGTGCAAAGGCCCTGTGGCAGGTAGGTGAGTCTAAGGAGCAGTAGGGGACAGATTCCTGGGCTCTGAGGCCGGTTGCCTGGAAGAACAGGCTGGGCTGAGCAGCGTGAGGGCATGGACTTGTGGGAAGCTGCCAGAAAGCTGAGAGTGTGTGTGTATGTGTGTGTTGGAGGCAGTGGGGGAGCAGTTGACCCCTGGTTGCTGTGGGTAGATGAGGTGGGAGCAGGCTGACTACTTAGGAAGTTTTGGAATGATCCGGTCTGGAGGAATAGCATTGAACATGTTTAAAAGAGGTCAGAAATTGGAAACTTGTTTTTTATTTAAACTTATTTAACAAGGGTTTCTGTGTCACTTACTAGTGCCAGATGTGTTCTAAGGGCTTTGCAAACATCAGCTTCTTTATTCTTCATAACAGCACTGATGAGGTAGGTGGCTTCTCCCCTCACAGTGGAAGTGGAGGGACAGGGCAGTAATTTGCCATGCAGCAGGCCCCAGGATTTGGGGACAGGCTGGAGGGAGGGTGAGAGAGGTCAACGAATCAGGTTTCTAGGACATCAAGAACATCAAGGTTTCTAGGACAACAGCTGGAGGAGAGGGGGCAGGACTACCTGGGGGGGCCATGGGAGCAGTGTTGGGGGTGAACCTCCCGGTGAGGGTGCATGGGGACGGGGTCACCCCTCAGGGTGGCAAATGGGCATCACCACATGGGGAGGGCTCAACTGCAGGACACTGTGTGACATCTCCGAGGGAGAGAGGGGATGGAAGAGGAACAGCTGTAGTGAGAGGGGCCGGAGATGAGGGAACCCAGTGCAGGGAAGGGGCTTTAACCAGGAAGCCAAGACCTGCTTCCCTTGGGTGAGTCCTTGGGATCATGGGCCATTCCCCTCCCCTTGAATGAGCCTGGCTTCAGGAGAGTCTTGGAGGCCTTTCCTGGCAAGCGAGTTATAGGGCAGGTTGGCACTGGTCAGAACTGGTGGCCAGGTGCCCATCTTCGAACAGCACCTGAGACTCGGCTCTCTTCTCCAGCACCTGTCCTGAGACTTTGTACGCCATGCAAAAGAACTTTTGATTTTGTATTCTTTTACATTTTTAAAAGTTAAAAAAAAATTATTATTTTTTTTAATGTTTGTTTACTTTTGAGAGGGACAGAGACAGGATGCGAGTGAGTTAGGGGCAGAGAGAGAGGGAGACACAGAATTGAATCAGGCTCCAGGCTCCAAGCTGTCAGCACAGAGCCCCTACACGGGGCTCGAACTCACAAGCTGTGAGATCATGACCTGAGCTGAAGTCAGATGCTCAACCGACTGAGCCACCCAGGCGCCCCTAAAAAAATTTGTTTTAATTTTATGTTAGAGACAAACGAGCAGGGGAGAGGGGCAAAAGGAGAGAGAGAGAATCCCAAGTAGGCTCCACACTCGGCGTGGAGCCCAACACAGGCCTCTACCCCATGACCCTGGGATCACGACCTGAACCCAAAATCAAGAGTTGGAACTTCAACCTTCTTCCTTTAAAGAACATCTTCTCCTTCTTCCTTTAAAGATCTTGCCCATTTACCTGGTAATCATAGTTATTTTAGCATAACTCCTAAATCATATTTTTTCACTAGATGAGATATCTCCAGACATGACACTTAATTTTTAAACAGAACACTAATGATTACAAGTTTCCTTTTTGTGATTACTGTAAAGCCTTTAACGAACCATTTAATGCCTAGTGTTTTGTTTTTCTTTTTTAATTATTCCCCAAATTTTCAGGAGTGGAATAATTGGGTCAAAAGATCTGAACATATGTATGGATCCTGATATATATTTCGAAGTCTTTTCCACAGGAAAAACTGACCAGTTTGCAAGTTCCATCTTCAATTGGGGAACCAATCTGCATTAGGTATTAGTATTTTATTAACCTTACTGATCCGCTCTTGGCTCTTGCATAACATTTTTTGCGTGAGGGACGAAGCGCGATCCTGCCTGACCCTCGTCTACCGCGGCTCTGGGCGGGGCGGGGGTGGGGGGTGGGGTGGGGGGCGTTGGAGGGTGCGCTGTGCTCGGGCGCCCCCTGTCGCCCATTGTGACGCCAGCCGCGTGCCGGATTCCCTAGGCGAGCGGCGGAGGCGGCGGCGGGGCAGAGCCCCTAAACCATGGCCGAGTCACAAGAGCTGCTGCTGCAGCTGCAGAAGGACAACCGCGACGGGCGACTACGGAAGCAGGAGCTGGAGGAGCTAGTGCGGGGGCTTGAGGCCGAGAGCGAGAGCCTCACCGGGCGCCTGCAGGACCTGCGGGAGCGTGAGCGCAGGTGCGCGGGAAGCGGGGCTCGATGGGGACGAGGCGGGCGCGCGAGGGTCAGTACTACGGGTCGTGGCACCTAGGCCTGGGCAGAGCGGCTGGCCGGCCCGTCGGTTACGCCTCCCCGCAGGGCCCGAACCTCCGCTCTAAGCCGGCGGGACCTGGAAGATCTACTCAGGGGACCCACGAAGGGGAGGGTGCGGCGAGCCGGCGCGGGCTTCCTCGGCCTCACTAGTAACTGGCCTTTCCCGGCGGTTGCGGGAGTCTGAACACCCGCCGCCTCCCTCGGTGGCACCGCCTCAGTTTCCCCTCTGCAGCCTACAGCGGAAGCGAAGCCAGGCGGCGCGGGCCCAGAGAGGGGAGGCGCGCGAGGCAGCGCGGGAGCGCGCGGAGCGCGCGCGCGCGCTGCTGGAAGCGGCGGAGCAGCACAAGCAAGACTTGGTGGGGCCTGGGCTCGACTGGGGCTATGCCTGCGGAGAGGGCGGGGCCCTAAATAGGACCCGGGCAGGGTCGGGACCCAGTGTGGGGCCGTTCCGATGCTGGGGACCCCGCCCCGCCTGGGGTAGGGCCAGCAGCTGAGCCTGGGGTCTCTGAGAGGCCCAGACTGCCCCCCTCAACCCTATCCACAGGAGCAACACAACCGGCAGCTGCAGGAGCAGTGGGAGGAGCTGTCAAGTCAGGTACAGTCAGGAGGCGGCCTTAGTCTCTAGCTTCCCCTAGGAAGTCCCGTTGTAGTCCTCGCCCCGGTTTTTACCCTGTCCCGGCCATTAAGGACATCCCCTGCCCCTTGAAGCCCCGCAAACCCCGTCCTCACAAGACCCATCCCTAGCTCTTCTACTACGGAGGGGAACAACTGAGTCAACAGCGCGCAGAACAGCAACTCGGGACCCAACTGATGGCGTTGCAGGTGTTTGGGTGGGGCCCCCAATGCCGGAGCGGCGGTGCGAGCAGCTCCCTGAGGGGCGGGGGTGGGCCGAGCGGATGCGTGGGTGGGGTTCCGGGAGTGCTGGTCTCCTGACATTCCTTGGATCCGTCGGAAGAAACAACTGGAGATGGTGGAGGCCAAGCACGCCAAGCAGGCCGAGGGCCTGCGGCAGGTGCGAGTGGAGCTGGGGTTTGAGGGAGAGTGTCGGTTTCGAGTGTGGGTGGAGCCTGGGCAGGTGCAGGATGGAGAGGGGTTATTATCCCAAGTCTCATCAGGGCCCCCCACATCCCAGGGCGTGCAGCGGACGGAGGAGGCTTGGGCCAGCTTTCAGGAGCAGAGCGGAGTCCTGCAGGTACGACCCTCAGTCCCAAGAGCAGCTCACCTCCGACTCCACTGTGGCTTCCACTCCTCCACCCCCAGAGCTGCTCCTCTCCCTCCCCGCCCCACCCCACCCCCGAGATCTCCTCTGCGAGTCCTGGCGCCTTACTCCCTCCCCCTCCAGGAGCTGCAGGGAAAGGTGATGGAGGCGGCGGCTGCGCTGGACGCCTCGAGGGGCGGCCCGGAACTGTAAGGGGTTCAGGACTGTGGGGGTAAGGTGGGGTGGCTGTGGAACCGAGGCAGATCGTCCACCTCGATGCGCTTCCTGGCAGGTGCGACTCCCAGCTTCGACGGATGCAGGACTGCGCGGGCTCGCTCATGGAAGAGGTGGCCAAGGCCGACTGTGTGAGCGCGGGCCCTGGGCGGGGCGCGCTGGAGTCGGGACCCAACACATGGGAGATACCCACACCCACGGGGTCCCACCTCCCCTCGAGGGCCCGCCCCCCGACGGAATCGCAACCCCCGTACCCGCCCTGCGGGAGACTGGTCCCCTACGATTCCCTCCTGCTCCTTGAGAGACTCGGACCTCGCGGCGCCCTCCGCTCCGGCGCTGAGCTAGACGCTGCTCCGTCTTTCCGTAGGAGAGGCGGCTTTTCGGCGGCACCGGCGGGGCGGGCCTCAGGTGAGCCAGTGGCAGGCGGCGGGCGCGCTGGGCGTCTTGCCCGCCACTGCCCGTCTGTCCGTCCGTCCGTCCTTGGGTCCGCAGGCTGTGGGCTCTGGGCGCGCTGCAGACGCTGCTGTTGCTCCCGCTCGGTTTCCTGGCGCTGCCTATGCTCTGCCTGATGCTGGTGAACCCCTCCGCCCTCCGCGGGGGGCTCCCGCGCTTCGACTCGGACGCAGCCTTCCGCGGTTTGCGCTACACTCTGTCCCCGCTTCTCCAACTGCGCGCGCGCGGCCTTCTGCCCGCCTAACGCGCATCATGCCGGCCGTGGCCACAAGCACTAAGCACTTCTGTCTTCCGTGTGGTTTCTGGGCGCCTGGGGGGAGGCCGAGGGGAGACTCCTGGGGTGGGGGGTGTAATGTGTCCCTCGGCCCAGCGGCCCTGGCACCTCCGGCGCAGAGGGTGTTGGGCCTTCCAGGCGGTGCTTAAGTTTGCAGAGGCTGTCCCGGGCGCCTCTCGGCGGAGCCCGCGACTCGGGAGTGAGCAGGGTGCGTCCTCGTCTGACACCGGCGCCTTGGGCTGGCTCGCACCAAGGAGCTCCCGGGAGGGGTCCCCTTTCCTACAGCCCCTGCTGCCACGCCTGAGCCAACTCGGAAGTTGGCCAGTATCTTTTGCTAAACTTGCTTTTTCCCTGCTAGTGAGCCTGGGGGTTGGGGGAGCAGGCCGGTCAAGTCCTCTCCGTGGAGATCCGTGGTTCCTCTGGCCCGGCTGCGTGGGGGTGATTTAGTTCCCCACAGCACCTCTTGTATTTTTTCAGGGTCGGTTCTTCCCGGTGCCGGTCCAGGCATTCCTCTCCTGTGGTCCGCCCCGCTTTCGGGGAGTCCCAGCCCTGCTGGCAGTGCACGCTCACCACTGCAGTCTTTGTGAGGACTCGTCTTTTTACTCATGTGAAATGCTGTGCTTAGTGGAAATGATGAACCTTGAGTTCCATTTTGCCTGTTACAAATACTGCCCTACTTTTACCCGTTACATTTTTTGGTAGTAAAATTGTTCCGTGTATCTCCTTGTTGCCGGCGCGGCACACAGGTTTTTGCTGTGGCCTCCAAATAATCGTTTTCTAATTGATTTGTTGGTGTTTTTTTTAGTCTTTTGGGAGTTAAATTTGTTTATGTAATCCTGTGTATAAAATTCTATCAAATTTAAGACTTAACGTGCTGTGTCCTAAATGGATTTCATTCTTGGGGTGCCTGGGTGGCTTGGTTGTGTTTGACCCTTGCCTAGGAGTTGTAAAGATATTCTCATACGATGGTTTATTTTTTTTTAATTTATTTTTAATTTTTAAATTTATTTATCTATTTTGAGAGAGAGAGAGAGAGAGAGAGAGAGAGAGAGAGAGAGAGAGAGAATTCCAAGCAGGCTCTGCACAGTCAACACACAGCCAGTCACAGGGCTCAAACTCACCAACTGTGAGACTACGGATGATGTTAGCTTAAATCAAGAGTCCTGTGCTTAACTCAGCCAACCAGGTGCCCCTCTCATACCTTACTTTTAAAAGAATTTTATTTTGGGGCGCCTGGGTGGCTCAGTCGGTTAAGCGGCCAGACTTCGGCTCAGGTCATGATCTCGCGGTCCGTGAGTTCGAGCCCCACGTCAGGCTCTGTGCTGACAGCTCAGAGCCTGAAGCCTGTTTCAGATTCTGTGTCTCCCTCTCTCTGACCCTCCCCCGTTCATGCTCTGTCTCTCTCTGTCTCAAAAATAAATAAACGTTAAAAAAATAAAAGAATTTTATTTTGAGAGAGAGAGGGAGAGAAAGAGAGAGAGAGCGTGCGCGCGCGCGTGGGGGAGGGGCAGAGAGAGAGAATCCCAAGCAGGCTCCACACTGTCAGCACAGAGCCCAACGCATACTCAAACCCACTAACCTTGAGATCATGGCAAGAAATCGAGTCCAACGCTTAACGGACTGAGCCACCCAGGTGCCCCCCCCCCCCCCCCCCCGCTTTAATACTTTTAATTGGTGTAAACATTTTGTTTAGCCATTCATTATAACATTTTGTTGCTAACCATTTTTATTCATTCATGCATAGATGGCCATTTGGGTTGTTTCCACCCTGTGGTTGTGGTAAATAATGCTTCTGTGAACAAATATTTGAGTCTCTGCTTTCACTTCTTTTGGGTGTGTACACAGAAGTGGAATTGCTGGATTAGTGCTTCTGTGTTTGATTTTCTGAGGACCTGCTCTACTCTGTTCCACAGTGCTTGCTGCACTTTACATTTCCACCAGCAGATCACAAGGGTTCCGATTTCTCCACATCCTCACCAACATTGGTTGAAGTTTTAAAAATAAGGAAAAATGCGTGCCTTAGTTGGTTGAGGATCCAACTTCCATTCAGGTCATGATCTCGCGTGAGGTGGAGCCCCACATAGGGCTCTAGGCTGACAGTTCAGAGCCTGCTTGGGATTCTGTTTCTCTCCTTCTCCCGCACTCATGCTTTCTCTCTCTGTAAATAAATAAACTTTAAAAAATTAAAAATAGCCATCTTCATGAGTGTGATTTTCTTTTGCTTTCAGTTTTTAGGCATTGCGTTATTTTTTTTCTTCCAAGTTTTTTATTTATATTTGTCTTTATTTTTTATAGTTTATAATTACAGAATCAAATCCATGAAAGAAGATGTTTTGGGGAAGTCTAGCTTTTATCCCTGTGCCCTCTACCCTCTTGCCTGCATTCCCTTAGAGGAAACATTTGATTGTTTTAATGGACTTTTCTTTTTTCCCCTTAGCTAAGTGAAATATATCCAGTCACAACCTCTTCCCTCTTCCCAGTCACAACCTGTTCCCTTCTTAGGTGAACACATGGACTTCTCTGCTCCTCTTTTAGCACCTGGCTCTGAGCAGTGTCAGAGAAGTTGTGTCCTTTACTGAACTGCAATGACATGGGTGGATTCCCATGATTTGCTCTATCACATCAATAACTCAATGAGGAGCCTTCTGCTAACACTTTTCTGTATTTTTCCAGATCGTCTTTGAGATAGATTCCTAAAAATGGGATTGTGGGTCAAGGCTGGCTCCATACAGGATAGTGCTGGAGACCTGCCCTTTCCATTCCCACAATCACTGGATATGTCCCCTGTTATCACACTGGGGATTTTTGTCAGAGAGGTGAGAAATGGCACTTCAGTGCAGTTTTAATATGCATTTACCTTACGATCAAGGTTAAGGAGCCCTGTGTGGGGCTCAAACTCACGACCCTGAGATCCAAGACCTTAGCTGAGATCAAGAGTCAGACGCTTAACCAACTGAGCCACCCAGGCACCCAAAGTTAAGGATATTTTTTTTTTAATTTTTTTTTAAAGTTTTATTTCTTTTTGAGACAGAGAGAGACAGAGCATGAACGGGGGAGGGGCAGAGAGAGAGGGAGACACAGAATCGGAAGCAGGCTTCAGGCTCTGAGCCATCAGCCCAGAGCCCGACGCGGGGCTCGAACTCACGGACTGCGAGATCGTGACCTGAGCTGAAGTCGGACGCTTAACCGACTGAGCCACCCAGGCGCCCCGGATATTTTTATATTTAAGTGCCAGTTACCTTTCTTTTTCTGTAAACTACTCATATCATTTGCATATCTGAAAAATGTAGGATTGTAGGGTTTTCTTCTTCCTCGGTTGGCATTTTCACTTTGAGATCTTTACTGTTTGTCTTTTACTTCGTTCATGGTGTTTCTTTTGCTATCCATACACTGGTTGTAACAACATACCTGCCTGTATTGATTCTGGATTTTGGTTAGGAAAGTTCTCCTCACTTCTAGGTTATTGAGGAAACTTACCCATGTCATCTAACATTTGCATAGTTTTATTATTACTTTTTCAAGTAATCTCTATGATCAACGTGGGGGCTGGAACTCATGACCCTAAGATCAAGAGTCAGACACTCCTCTGATTGAGCCAGCCAGGCACCACTTGCATGGTATCTTAGTTCACATTTCAACCTCCAGTCCATTTCAGACTTAACTATGGTTTATGATGTGAGGATCTTTTGCACGTCTGTAGAAATTTTAGACTCGGCTTGTCAATTTTCATAAAAATGTCTGGGAAGTGAATGCACCGAATTTAGAGATCAGTCTGCAGGGACTTTAGTCTTCCAGTTTTCAAACATGATGTCTCTGTCCAGTTTTTACTTCTCTCAGCAATGATCTGTATTTTTTTAGTGTGACGGTCTCGCACATCTTTACTTTTAGCCCTAGATATTTAATTTTTTAAAATTGTTTTAAAAATTAAAAAAAAATTAAAATTTTAAAAATTTAATATTTATTTTGAGAGACAGTGAACAGGGGAAAGATAGAGAGAGAGGGAGACATGGAATCTGAAACAGGCTCCAGGCTCCTAGCTGTCAGCACAGAGCCTGATGCAGGGTTCAAAACTACAAACCATGAGATCATGACCTGAGCTGAAGTCAGATGCTTAACTGAGCCACCCAGATGCCCCAAAAATTAAAAAAATTTTAAAAATGTTTATTTTTGAAAGAGAGTGCAAGCAGGGGAGGGGTGGAGAGAGAGAGAGAGAGAGAGAGAGAGAGAGAGAGAGACATCTGAAGTAGGCTCCAGGCTTTGAGCTGTCAGCACAGAGCCCCGATGCAGGGCTCGAACCCACAAATTGTGAGATCATGACCTAAGCCAAAGTCAGACGCTTAACCGACTGAGCCACCCAGGCGCCCCTCAGTATTTTAGGTTTTTGAATGCTATTAAAAATGGTCAAGGTTTTTTAAAATTTCATTTTCCAACTGCTCATTGGTAGCATATAGAAATACAATTGACCTTTGTATATTGACCTTGTGTACTGCGATATTGCTGAACCCCCTTATTAGTTCCCTGAGCTTTTCTGTAGATTCTTCAGGACCTTATAGACAATGTTATTGTGCATGAGCAGGATGGTTTCTCTTCGTCCTTTCCAATCTATCAACCACTATCCTTACTGCACTGGCCACACCCTCCCCCAGTACAATGCTATTAGAAGTGGTAACGGGCAGGGCACTCGTGTCTTGCTCCAGACCTTGGGGTGGGGGGGGGGTACGTCTTGAATATTTCATCGTTAACATGTTAGCTGTGAGTTTTTTTCTATGATCTTTATCAAATTGGAGATGTTTCTTCTTTCTTCTAGTTTGCTATACTAGAAGAGTAAGAGTAGTCCATACTGACAGTTGCCCTGTTCCTGTATTTCTATTGCATTTTATTCTATCACATGAATAACCATTTATCTATTGTTGAAGGACATTTTGGTCAGTTACAGTTTTTGGTTATGAATAGTGCACCTCAGAACATTCCTATTTGTGTCTTTCGGTGTACAGATTTTGCACCTGTTCGGTACCTATGTAGGAATGGAATTACTGGGTCATAGAGTAGGAGATTCTCAGCTTTAGTGGACACATCAGTTTTCCAAAGTGGTTGTAGCAGCTTGCACATCCACCAGCAGCTTCGGAGCATCCTGGTTGCTCCACATGCTCACGACACCTGATACTGTCTTTTCAGACACACAGGTGGGTTAGTAGGTATCACATTGTGGCTTTAACTTGCATTTTAAGCTGAACACCTTTTATTATTCAATGGCTCAAGATAATCTGTTTTGTGAAATGCCTCTTCAGCTCTTTGTCCATTTTTCTAGTCTGTGTCTTAACTGATTTTTAGTAGTTTCTTATAGAAGTCCTTTGAATATAGATACATGTACTGCAGACATCTTCCCAGGTTTGTGGCATGCTGTTTTTTTTTTTTTTTAATACTTTTTAAAAGCTGATTTGTTTGCATAATCTCTACACCCCACGTGGGATTTGAACTCATGACCCCAAGATCAAGAGTCACATGTTCTACCGACTGAGCCAGCCAGGCACCCCTGCCATCCCTTTTCAGATAGTTGAAATTAGTTTTTTTCCTTTTATGATTAGTGCTGGTTTTGGTTCTAAGAAATCTTTGTGTGTCCCAAAGTCATCAAGCCTGTATTTTCTCTTCTGTATTTTTTCCTAAAAGCCTTAAACTTTACCTTGAACATACAGCTCTACATTCCACCTGGAATTTTTATGTCTGATGTGACACAGGCACTGAGGATTATATTTGTTTTTCTATACTGATATCCAGTTGATGTGACACCATTATTGAAAAGACTATTCTTTCCCTACTGCCCTGCAATGTCTTTATGTATGTGGGTGTATTCCTGGACTTCTCTTCCATTGTAAACCACATTGTCTCAACTACTGTAGCTTATGGATAAGTTTCGATATCTGGGCTTGTTGGTCTTTAAGATTGTAATAGCTGTATTTTGACCTTTGTATTCCCATATAATTTTTAAAAAATATTTGAGAGAGAGAGAGAGCACGAGCAGGGGGAGGGTAGAGAGGGAGAGAGAGAATCCCAAGCAGGATCCAGACCCAGCATCGAGCCCGACATGGAATTCGATCCCACAACCCTGAGATCGTGACCAGAGCTGAAATCAAGAGTTGGGCGCTTGACTGAGCCACCCAGGCGCCCTTCCCATATACATTTTAGATGTGCCAGTTTCCACCATAAAACTTTCTGGGATTTTGATTGGTATTTGCAGTGAAACTACAGATCGATTTGGGGAGAATAATCTGTGGGATGTTGAATCTTCCAATCCATGACTATGTTACTCTATTCGTTTAGGTCTTCTCTCAACAATTGTACTTTTCAGTATTTCTTCTTTCATTAGATTTATTTTCTGATATTTGATGTTTTAGGATCCAACTCTAAATGATACAGTTTTCTTTTGTTGTGAGATATATGTTGTACACATACACACACAACTTGACTTTTGTATATGAATCTGTATCCTATCACCTTGACTATAGATCATATTTATCATCTGGATTTTCACGTACACAAATGCCACTTCTGAGTTTTGTTTTTCCTTTCCAGATTCTTAAACTGTTTCCTTTTATTGCTTGACTGGGCTGACTAGGGCCTCCAGCACAAGGTCTTATAGGGTTGTATAAGGCACGTGTATACCTTGTTCTTTATCTCAGAGGCACCCAGTGCTCACCTATAAGCAGGATGGGTTTTTTGCAAACACATCAAGGAAGTTCCTGGTCCTCGGGGCATGGCTTTATTTCTAGTATACCCTATCCCAAGTGTAGACCAAATTTCCCTAATAAACTCCTCAGAGGCATCAGGCTCTTGGGTTAGTCTTTAGTCACCAATGTCATCAAAACAGGGATATTATTGTTCTTAAGACTGATTTATAGAACTTAGGTCTTTTAACTTATTTTTTAAGTAGGCGTCACGCCCAATGTGGGGCTTGAACTCACAACCCTGAGGTCAAGAATCGCATGTTCTACTGACTGAACCAGCCAGGCACCCCTGTTAAGATTATTATTTAAAGAAAAAGAGTAGGCAAGAGGGGAAGAGAGAGAGGGAGAGAATCCCAAGAGGGCTCCGTGTTCAGCACAGAGTCTGATGTGGGACTTGATCCCATCACCCTGGGTCATGATCTGAGCTGAAATCTAAGAGTCAGATGCTCAACCAACAGATTTATTTGGCCCCCTCTCCTCCACCACCAGTTAAGATTTTTAAATTTGTTTTCAGTCTCTAAAGAGACCTTATTTTCTTGTCAGCTCACAGATTTAGATTTTCTGCCCAGTATTATAAATAGCATTTCTAATTTTTCAAGATATATAGTTTGCCATAATGCCAGAACCGTGTATGTTGCATTTGACTTCCTTTTTAAGGCCAATTTGACAAGTCTTTTCAAGGAGTGTGGTTTGAAATATTTCTACTATGTTTGAATATATTTCTACCATTTTACAATGTGTTTATATCCTGCTTTTTCTATGCTCTCCCCACCCTTATGTTCGGGTTGATCTTTCTCCAAATTACACCCTATTTTCTGGTATCTTTTTTTTTTTTTATATTTTTATTAAAAATATTTTAAATGTTTATTTTAGAGAGCGCAAGCAGGGGCGGGGCAGAGAAAGAGGGAGGGAGACACAGAATCTGAAGCAGGCTCCAGGCTCTGAGCTGTCAGCACAGAGTCTGACACAGGGCTCGAACTCACGGACTATGAGATCATGACCTGAGCCGAAGTCACTCAACCGATTGAGCCACCCAGGTGCCCCTGTAGACTGCTTTTTGAACAGGCTTTGCATGAGGAATGGGGCATGAACTGTGAGATCATGACATGATCATGACAGTGTCCCTGCCCGTCAGGATCATGACATGAGCCAAAATCAAGAGTTGGACGCCTAACCAATCTATCCGGGCATTCCCTTTTGAATTTTTTAACTTACATAATTGGCTTTTTCAAACTTTTTTTTTTCTTTTTTAAGTAGGCTCCACACCCAACATAGGGCTTGAACTCACAACCCTGAGATCAAGAGTTGCATGCTCTACCTATTGACTGAGCCAACCAGGCACCCCATATTTTTTTTGAATATACTGCTCAGGACTCAACTGTGCTTCCTGAAGCTGAGTATTTATGTTTATCACCAACTCTGGAATCCCACTGGAAGCTGACTGGAGCTTCTCCTTCAGCTTCCCCTTTTGCTTTATTTTGGTAATTTCATTGTTCTCTGGTTTTCTCTTCATCTAGATCTACTGCTTAAAATTAAAAATGCTGTTTAAACTTTAGTGACATTTCCAGTTGCCCTGTGTCATCCTCTTCTTTTAGTTTGGGGTCTTCCTATCTGCTTAATTAGAGGGTCACAGTGGGTGGGAGTAGGTGGCTGTTGGGGGCTGGCTGCACAAAGGTTTTTGAGTCCTAGAGCAGAGGCAGGACATGGAGCCACACCTGTGCTGGCAAGAGACACAGATGGGGCGGTTGGGTGGCCTTTAACAGGAGCCGGAACAGAGCAGTTCAGGAAAATGCAGTGTGATTGTTGGTGCATCTGCGCTGTGATGAGTCAGTTGTGAAGCGCATTAACCTGGGCCCCTAGAGGCTTCCCGGTGGGCTGCACTCCGGGTGGGAGAGGGAACACTGCCCTGCTCCCTTCCCAGCATATCCAGGAATCACCCCTCAGCTGAAGGTACACCTGGCACTCCACACTTTTGCTGGTTTTTATTTTGTTCACATTGGTTAAATCTTAAGTTGAATATAATTTTTTATACACAAGAAAATACTTCATGTACCTAGGGAATGTGTTGGGAATGTGTCCAGTGCAAACGAATTATTCACACCCATGCAGAGAGTGTCGCCAGAGGATTGTCAGTCATCTCAGCCTCACATGTCACATGTGGGTCACACTAGGAAGGAATGGATTGCCAGGCTCTGCATGGTGGACTTTTGTCCTATTTGTCCTATAAAAATAATCCCAATGGATGGAATGATGGGGCCACCAGCAGTTCACCCCCTTTGACCACGCACAGCAGCCAGGATGGGGCTGTGCTCTCTCAGCTCTATGATTGTGGGATGGCTGGGGGGTAGCCATGATAGCTGGTCCAGCTCCACCCTCAGTAGGGGATGTCGTTCTGATAGTACTGGATCATGTCGTAGGTCCGGCTCCTGGAAGGAGAGTGGAGGGAGAGTGGAGGGAGGCTGTAAGGAGACTGTCTCGGGTCTGGGTCCCTCTCCCCGCTGCGTCCTTCATGTCTGCCTGGAGAGCTGCATTTGGGAAGTGCCCCTTTTCTCCTCTCTGAAGGTGCAAATGCAAAATCGCAGACCCTCTAGCCTCCCTGCCAGCCTCTCTTCTAGGGACACTCCTTTCCCCACCTGTGACAATGACTGTGTGAGCCCCTTTCTGCTGTCTCCTCCTGGGCCTCCTCAGCCAAAAACCACTCTGTCCCACACTCTGGTAGGGGGAGTGTTAGCCAAAGATATTCGTGTCCCCAGACACAGTGAGTGACTCTGCCCCCTGGCCTGGCACGTGGCACGCAAACGACAGCTCATTCTCTTCCTGTCACACCCCGCAACCCACGCCCTTCCTACTCTGCCAACAAAACAATCGAGACCTCCCTCGTCCTGCCTTTTACACCCCTCTTGTCATGTTCCTCATGCTTGCCCTTGAGCTGCCTCCCGTTCCTCTGCTCCTGTTAGGCCCACCCCAGCCGGCTCGCCGTCTTCCTCGGATTCCATGTCTGCACCTCCCAGAGGGGAAGCTTGGCTCCCCGACTGCCCAGGTGCTCAGCCGCTCTGCCTTCAGAACTGGAACCCACCTCTTCTCATGGCTCCACTATCATAATGGCCAATTGGCCTGTCTCCACCCTGGGCCACCTGTCACTGCCCAGGCAGCAGCGTGAGGAAGGTGTGGGGAAGCAGGGGCGGGGCTGAGGCCTCTTCTGCTCCTCAGCCAGCCCACTGGGCTGTGCTCGCCTCCTTGCATGCCCTTTGCACCAGCAGCTTGCTTGGCCTCGCAGGCTGGGTCCCAGGTGGGCATGGTTTCTGGCCTTTAGGCCTCTGTTGGGTGTTCCCCTCAGCATAGCCCTGGCCCCTCTAACCCAGTACCCTGTCACTCCATGAGGGCTCCCTTCAGGACTTGTGGTACAGAGTACCCTGGGACAGCAGCATCTTCGTCACTTTGGCCCAGGCGTGGCCCCACGCAAGGTGCCTGGAGAACATTCGTGTGTGGCAGCGGGCTCCGGAGGGGAAAGTAGAAGGGGGAGACTCACCTGTTACTGAGGAAGCAGCTCTGAATGACCTTCATGATGAAGTTCGCAGCCTCTCTCTCGGTCATGTTGGGGCTGAACCTGTGCCTGGGGGGCGAGGGCTGTGTCAGGGCTGTCCCCTGCCACCTGTGGAAACTGCTCCCTCTAGGCTACTCTCCCATGGGATGCGGTCTTGCTAACAGACCACTTAGCATTTGTGGGAATTTGTTCCCTCCTGGGAATAGCTGTAAGGGGGAGGGGCACTGTTCCCAGCTGGCTCTGGAGGGCCTGTCCCCTTCCCCAGCAGAGCCTAGGGCTAAGCCGCTGCAGCCTCAGGCTGGAGGTAGGGCCTGGCACTGCATCCTTGAGAAATGAAGGGATACCTGGAACATCCGCAGCCTGGTGCAGTGACAGCGCCTCACCAGGAACCCTGTCTGCTCTGGGGTTCTGAGGAGAGTGCTTGGCCTTGATAATGATCACATTTACCAGCACTTGAGAGGCTCCCACCTTGAGGGGACAACTGCCCCCCAAATGGCCTGCGCATCTGCCCAGGACCTACTTCAAGAGCTTGATTGTCTGGCCACGGAAGCAAGGCAGGCCAGTGTCCAACATGAGAGTGACCAGAGAGACAACTGCATCCATGTAGGGCCTGTGGAGAGACGGAGGGAAGGGGAAGGAGGCTGGCCTGAGCAGGGTGGCCTTGCCTGCACTCCTGCAGCCCAGCCACCACCCAACAGCTGCACGTAGCAGCCCACCTCCCTGCAGCTGCCAGGCGGGGGCCGCTCACACATCCTTGAATGGGCTGAGCATCCTGTCCCGGTCTGCCCACCTGAGGCCTCTGGCCATGGTTTCTGTGCCTGGCTGAGGAAGCGCAGGCGTGCAGGGCAAACATACCCTGACCCTCCTTTTCTCGTGGGGCAGGTGCACTGAGTGGGCGTGACGCAGGCTCCAACAGACTCTGGGTTGGAGTCCAGGCTGCTGTGTGGCCTTGGCTCTGTGACACTCTGAAGCCAGGACAGTAAGTCTTCAGGGTGCAGCTGGGAGGTGGCAGATGCTCACACTTGGGTGAAGGGGTGAATGGCGTGCTCACAGTGAGGAGCCCAAGGTGTTGCCAGGCAAGGCCACACCCAGGAGACTACAAAATGTGGTGGGACACTGACACCCGGAGCACTGACACCCAGAACAGAGACACTGGCACAGGTGGGCAGAGTGGTGATGGGAAAGCAAGGCCCAGGCTGCCTGGACCAGTAGGCATCCTCTCGCACCTGCCTTGCTCTCTCTGAACGGCAGTCCCTTGATCCACAAAGGAGCCTGAGACAGCCCCATGGGACCTCTGAGGGATCTTGCAGGACAAGCGGCACCCAGGACTGGTGCCTGACCACCCTCCTCCCCACTGTCTCGGTACCCCCACTGGCCCCTCCCTGGGGCTCACCGCACGGCCAGGTAGCCACGGACACACATCTCCATGAACCATTTGAAGGGCGTGGCCTCCATCTTGCCCCCCATGATCATCACCATCTCATCGGTCAGCTTGATGTCTGGTTCCCAGCCAAGGTTGCCACCCGGTGAGCTTTCAAACATGAAGCCAAAGTCTGCAAAACCCCCAAAGCCATTCGTGACAAGATCAGATGACAGGGCAGAGATACGGGCGTGCTTCAGCCAGGGCTTGGAGCCACAGGCTCCCCATACCCCACGAGCTGGCCACAGGCCATGTTTTCTTGGAGATGGTAGGGGCAGTGGGGCGGGGGGGTGACAGCAGGCAGGAGAGAAAAGAGGTTATGGAGGTGGGGAGCCAAGCTGGAGCGGAGATGAGACTGGCCCTGGGGCTAGATGAGCTGTGCTCTCCCTGGTTCCAGTTTTCAACCCAGATTGCCCCATGCACTGTGGTACCACTGCTACTCGCCCCCACAGCCTAGTGGCCAACAGCTCTGGTCTCAAAGCTGGACTTGAACCCTGACTGGCTGGGTGACCCGAGCATGCTTGGCTCCTCTGTGGGATGGGGATTGGTATCCTGCCCTGGGCTCTAGGGGGTGAAGGGAGAGGAGGAGGGTGGCTCTGGGAGCTGGCTGACCGATGTGGATGATGTGGCCCTTCTTGTCCAGCATGATGTTGCCGTTGTGCCTGTCCTTGATCTGCAGCAGGAACAGCAGGAGGCTGTAGGCAGCCATGCTCCGGATAAAGTTGTAGCGAGCCTGTGTGGAGAGGGCCCAGGTGCTCACGGATGGCCCTAAGGCTGTACCTCCCAGGACCTTTGGGCATTTTCCTGCCTTGTTCCTGGGACCCCAGGGCCTACAGGTGTTCTCTGGGCTCTTGTTTCTAGCCTTGGAGGTAGAGCCCAAATCAGCAGGCCAGATCTTGGGAACAGGAGTGACAAGTGACTGCGTCTGGGGGTTTAGGGGTTTAGCCCCTTCCTCCCACACCCACGAATTTGCTTTCTTCTGGGGAGTCCATCTCAAGGTTCCTTTGAATCCCAGAGAAGGTTATGAGGTGCCGTTGTTTTACCCCCAAACGTACAAGGACTCAGAAAAGCAGGGAAAGTGGGAAGCAGGGTGCTGGCCCATAAGCAGTGCTGGGAATGGTGGGATGGAGAGCACAAGCAACCTCTGGTCTGGGGGCTGCCCCGCTGGTCACCTGCTGGAAGGCCAGGGTGGACTCGTCCCCATACTGGCGCGTGAAGTAATCATACATGCCGAAGTCCGTCTGGCGGCCCAGCTGGTCCCGAGAGGTACAGTCGGGGATGCACTCAATCACTCCGCACTGGAGAGGAAGGGCCAGGTGCTGAGGCCTGCAGGCAGGACCTGTCTTGGCCTAAGGCATCGGGAACACCCCCTGGGCTCCTGGGAACTTACCCCAGGGGCGGTGGCCACCACCCGGTATGGGAAGACAAAGAGGTCCAGGCCAACCAGCTGGAAGATGTTCTTGAAAAGGTCAATAATCTGCAGGGCCAGCATATCCTGGAGACCAGGGAAACAAGGGGTGGTCAGCTGGCCGCCTCCTGTGCTCTAGTCCACATGACTGCTAGTAGCCCTGCCAGTGAAGAGGGAGAGAGGGAAGGAGAGAAAAGGGAGGCCATGGCCAAGCAGGAGTCTGGAGCATCTGGCCTCACTGCACACCATGCTGGGCTGGGCTCTGACCACCGGGCACCAGGCTAGACTAAGGCCATGCTGTCTAGTGGGGGATGCAAGTCAGGAGTGCCTGTCCTCCGAGGCAGTTCCCTCTGGGCGGCCAGGGGATGGGCAGTGGGTGGGAGCTGCTGGAGAGACCCCTGGGTTTGGCAGAAAGCCCTGGTTTCCTCTGTGGCACCTCAACCCAATGTGGGAAACAAAGATTGTGGTTCAGCATGTGAGGTGTGACCCCTAAATGCACCCGGAGCCTTGGGAAGAGGGCAGGCCTGGCCCCACTCACTACCTGTCGGCAGTCATCTCCCACTTTGAAGATGGCCGCCTGCCATGAGATCTTTTGGTCATCAGCCTCCTGTGTGCCACACTCGTCCTCAGAGTCTGAGCGGCACCGAAGACCTGTGTGTGGGCGGCGGAGAGGAAGCCAGTTAGCCTGGAGGCAGGGAGAGGCCCTCAGGGCCAGGGCAAGTCCTGCTCACCTGCCTGGAACCCTGGGAATCTTGGGGATTGTCTCTGCAAAGCCCCAAGGAGGCCGAATGAGGCCCAGGAGACAACTGGGGTCAGCAGATGGAGCCACGGGGCCAGGGATCTCTTCTGAAGAATGTTTAGGCTTAGATGGAACTGAAGATAGAGCCCCTTTTTCATTGGAAATGGGGACCCAGGTATGCCTGGGATCAGCAGAGGGCACTATGAACTGGAGGGTAGAGGTGTGTGTCTGTCTGCATCCTGGGGTGCCTGGGAGGACCTGGGGGCCAGAGTGCAGGGAAGGCCATGGAAGGCATGTCCCCATACTGGCAGGGGACCACACCTCCTATTCTAAAATTCATGCCCACTCAAAACTGCAGAATGTGACCTTTTTTGGAAATAGTATCTTTGCATATGTAGTCAAGTTACTGAGGGTTAGGGTGGGCCCTTATCCAATGACTGGTGCCCTTATCAGATCAGGGAAATCTGGACACGGGGACACAGGGAGAAAGCCTTGAGAAGACAGAGGCAGAGGTCGGAATGACAAAGATGCCAAGCATCACCAAACTTGCCAGCAACCACCAGAAGCTGGGAGAAATACACGGAACAGATTCTACCCATCTTCAGAAGGAGCACGGCCTGGCCGACACCCCAATGTGGCACTTCTGGCCTCCAGAACTGTGAGAGAATAAATTTCTGTTGGTGAAGCCACCCAGGCTGTGTCACCTGCACGGCACCCCCCAAAGCTCTGGGCTACTCAGCCTCAGGAAGGTGCCTCCTGGACTCAATGGCTGACCTGGGGCCGGTCTCCAGGTGTCTCTGTCACCGTATATAAGCTCTGTGCCATTCCTAAACAAGGGCTCAGACCCAGCGTGGATGGATGTCATCTTTCACAGGGAGCTGGTAATAAACTAAATATGCCCCCTAAAACTGGCATCATCCAGAGAAAACACTTAGATCCCAAACCGTGTCAGAGTTTCTTCACTGACCTTCTTTTTCGAGTTCACTAACACCACATCGTTTCACTTTAAACTTAGCCAGATACGGGGCTTTTGCAGCACTGCAAAACAACAGAAGGAACATGGGTGCTGGAGCAAATGAGAACTTTGTGCAAGGGAACTGCCTAAAGACAGGCGGCCTCTCACCTCTGCATGGGTGTCCCGGACTTGTAGTCGATGTCCAATACAATGGCCTCGGGGTTGCTGGGCAGGTAGCAGCCTGTGCAGGGACAGAGGGCGAAGTTACAGGGAGCCCCAAAATGACTCCCCGCCCCCAGATGGGGCTTCTAGGTCCTCATCTGAGGCACAGATATTTTATCCTGTGGCCATTACAGGTCCATCCTCCCTGATCTGTGGTCTTTTCCTGGACCCTTCCTGATATCTAACAAAGGAGCTGCCACCTCCCAGGAGACACTTCTCCAGGAGGACACACCAACACTCAGCTTTACAGACTTAGCACACTGCTCCTCGGGGCCCGACTGGCCGACCAGTGCCAGGTGGGGAGCTTCCTGCTCTTACAGGGCATGTGCAGGAGCTTTCTACACTGCCTCCATTTACGTGGAACACCCTCAGTTCTTATACTCACCCACTGGCTGTAGCTCCCCTCTCTCAGCACACATGTCAAGTAGGGAGGACAAGAGAAAGCCTATTCCTGGTCAAGGAACTGGCAGTTCCCCTGGGGGGCTGGGGTGTGCTCCCTGAGACCCAGGAAGCGGGGGAGAGATCCTGGCTAGGGAGTGGGCTTCTAGGAGAGGCCCTGACACAGGAAGTCCTGGGACTCTTGGGAAGCAAAGCGAGGCCTTGCTGTGGGGTCAGGTGGGCTTTGCCACCAGGGGAATGAGGGGCAGAAGGAACATGCTGTTCCCTCAATGCCCTCACACCATCCTTCCCTGGCCAGTTCTGGTCTCTCTCCCAGGAGCACAATCTACTGCTCTGCCCTGGAGTCCTGGCTGGCTCCCCAGTGCCTCCAGGACAAGACCCGGCAGCATGGGCTGCAGGGGTCTGGGAGCCTGCTGACCAGGGAAACTGCAGCCTGTGTGGATGTCGAGCTTCTTTGAGCTGAGCTACTGTTTACACTGGGCAGGGCAGGTGGCTCAACAAGAGTCAAGGAAAGGTCAGCCAGTGTGGGCACCCTCAGCCCAGTACACCTGTGACACTCCCACCCATGCCCACAGTCTGTGCAGCCTGTGTTGCTCCTATTCCACTGGAGTTCAGGAAATTTCTAGAATCATGGCTGCCAAGGACAGTGTCTGGGCTTTAAGAAAAACAGAAAGCAACAAGGAAGATAAAGAGTATCTGCTGAGAAGTAGCTCTCAGCTCACCAGGGGCAGATTATGGAGAGGGACACCAGTGCCCCAGGGCCCAGGCTCATGTGGGCTGGCCGCCTCCCTGATCCCGGTGCCTACCCACACTGTCCACCCACAGGAAGAGGCCCATCTCATCCTGCTCACCAGGCTGCACTTTTACTTCAGACAGAGCCGACAGGCATGCCTTCTTTCTCTCGTCGCCTTTAGGGTAGGGCCTGAGAAACAGGACAGAAATGCTTTGCTTTGTCTCTGCAGGAACTGGCCTCTGGGGCTTCTGGGGGACAGCCCAGAGCCCCTCCTGTCTGATTCTCCTTTCCTCTCCTCCTAGTTTTAGCTACTACTGAAGGCTCTGCTAGACCAGTTCTTCCCAGACCAGGGTGGAGTTTTCTGGCTGTCACTGCCCCTTGCCTGTGTGGGGTGTGTGCATGTTGCTGTCAGAGGCACACAGGGGACACAGTTGGCTCTGGGGTCTATGCTCAAGTGCTGGCTCTGTTGTTTACTTGCAGCATGACCTTGGGCAGGCCCCTTTGTCTTTCTGCATCCCTAGGATGAGGATGACAGGGTAAAGTGGAATCAGGTGCCTGACATGATGCCCAGGAAACACCACCTCCCACTCCTTTATTTTTGCGGGCTAGAAGCTGCTGCATCACCGCTCTACTTAGTACCGGGCCCAGAAAAGGGCCTCAGGGCACACAGCCTAGGTCACTTGGTGACCAAGGGGCCAGGGAACAGCTCACGGAATGAGATACTTGAGAAAACAGGAAGCCAGTGCTCCCCCTGCCAGGGCCTCTCCCAGGCACTTGGCCAGTTGACTCCAGGGCCCCGTCCCACATAAACTGGCAGTGCCACAGATGTCCCAGGATGGCATCAGCCCTCACAAATGGATGGCCCAGGAGGTAAATCAATAAAACAACATTGGGAGTTACAAATAAGTCTGGTTTTCCTAACACTCTTCAAAACTTGGAGAGAGCAGAGTGGCTTCAAGTTAGGGGACAGTATCTAGAATGAAAGATATGTTTTCTGAAATTTGCATGGCTGTGCATTTTGCTATACTTTCAAGAGACTTGAATTGCCAGGGCAGTGATTCCCAACCCTGGCTGTTCATTAGAACCAGTGCGGGCCCTCCATGCAATTCCCACAGGCCAGGACTGATGCCACTTACTTGATGATAGCAGACACGTTGGTGATCTTGTTAAAGAAATCAAATTCCCGCTGGTAGAAGTCCTTGGCTGGGCCTGACAAGGAGCCTGTGATCTCCTCCACTAACTGCTCCAGGAGGTCGCCGATGTCAGCTGGCAGAGAAACCAAGAGGGTGAGCCTGCAGCCGTGCCACAGAAGGCCCTCAAGGAAACCCCCCACATCTGCCAGATGTACAGTCCAGATGTCCAGGTGTCCCCCAGCAGCAAGGTCAGACATCCTGAGTGTGGTCTGCAGATGCCTGGAGGGTCCCTGGGACCCTTCAGCAGGCTCCCACCAGTCAAAACCACATTGACAGGCTGTTTGCCCTCCTTGCGTAGACACCTGCGAGGCTGTGCACAAGCCATTGGCCAAGGTGCTGGTGGTCACTGGATCCTTATGGCTCTGCTCCCACAGTATAAACAAAAGCCAGTGTCACTAAGAATATCCCTGGTGAGGTGATGAGCATTGACTAATCTGACTGAACTCTACCCTGAGTGTATCTTTCTAACATTCTGTGTGTGATGAACTGGACAGTGTCCGGAGCCCCCTGCTGTATGTGAAGCACGCGGATGCTGTGGTCTCAAGGAACAGCATCTTGTGTTGGTGTGACTTTCGGGCTGAACTAATCTCTTTTTTCAGGGAACATCATTTTTTACTTGAAAGAGTGACTGACAGACAAAAATAGAGTTATTTGGACTTAGGTACATGGGAGATATTTTCTTAAAAATCAACAAGTCGAATCTGCCATTTAAGGAAAACTACAAAGTTTTGGAAAACTTGCATCTGTGCCGGTGAGCTTGACAGCTCCCCACCACTTGACAATGTTTCTGTTTGGTAAGGCCAGTGGGGCACAGGCAAATGTGAGTTTGAATGCTGTGAAATCCTGTGGGGGGTGTAGTGAGTGCTGGGTAGACCAATGGGCTTCAAAGAAAGAGCACGAGAAACTCGCTGCCATGATTTCAAATCCACATCACAATTCACCTTTAAGAAAACTATCACTTGTTGTGTTTGGTGCAGTATCAGCAGAGACTACGAGACCACCTATAGTGACCAGAAAGACCACTAAAATGGTCCTCCTTTTTCTAGCCACGTGTCTGTACCAGGCTGAATTCCCCTCATTTACTTCAACCAAACAACAGGGTAAATGCAGAAGCAGAATGAGAGTCCTGTTGTCTTTTACTAAAGATGCTGTGGCATTATTACAGACATTAAAGAGATCTGTAAATCTGTAAAGCAACACCACTCTTCTTCTTTTTGAGTTTGAGAGTCGTTTTTCATAAAAATGTTATTTACGTTAATATGTGATGGGCTTGTATTATTTTTTAAATGTCTTGGTTCTCATGTCTAACATTGGTTAACACTGAGAACCAAAGCCCACATAAACCAAAGGTCTCCGGGGGCCTCACTAGTTTTTAAGGGTGTGATGATGTGAAGATGTGGGCAACCTCTGAGGACTGCCTTGGGTGGTTGCCTCGCCCCCATATGGAGTCACTGGGTCAAGCGCAGGGTGAGGAGAGGCTCGGCCTGACCAGGAGGCTCTCACATGTGCTTGGGGAGCTGCAGGATGGTGCCAGGGTGGGCAGGACGTCTGGAGGGGAGGATAGCAAAGCCTTCACGAAGGAGGAGGATCCTGCTCCCGCTGGGTGTTCAAAGGTGAGAATTCCCACCAAAGGATGGGAAGCAGAGGGAACCATGGGCTGGGACAGCACGGGCCTAGGAGGGTTAAAGTTGGGGGGTGAGGCCTGAGCGAAGATGACAAATACTCACGGTCCTTCTGGTGCCCTTCTTCATCCAGATAGATGTTAGTTTTCATGTTCCAGATAAACTGGTGTGCCAGAAGCTGGGATTTGGACGCTGCCCACAGAATATACTCCCGTACGTAGCCCATCTATAGGAGAACAAGGTCACCATCAGCTCAGGCCTGGGCGCCTCTCCACCACAAGACACTCTTACCCAGTGTAGGAGTAGACTCCTAGCACTTGCAGACCCAGCAAGAAGGCCCAGTGGTTTCCGGCTGTGTGAGCAAGCTTGTCTGGTTATGTGTGAGCCCAGCCTACACAGGCCAAGTTCCAGCTGGCTAGCTGGCCGGTGGGGCAGATGGAGCCCCACGTGATGGTGTCTTCAATATAGGAAGGAGCCGGCTTTTGTTTCCCCTGTGACTTCCCCTAGATTCTAAGAACCATGACTCTCCAACTAATTTCTGCTGTTGTCAAGTATGAGGAATGAGTAGGTTGGGGACTAAAACTCAGTTATAAGCTGGTTGTTTGGAACAATGTTCCACAGTGATGGGCAGGTTCCAAAAAAATTCTAATACACAGATACTTCATGAGTTGACACACGATGGCCACTATCCTAAGGACCTTTCCTCTTTCTTCTTCTTAGTCGTATTCTACTACTCATAACTCCAAGTTTTAATTGCCCTTTTTTTAAAATTAAAAAATTTGCTTGTTTACTTATTTTTGAGAGAGACAGACCACAAGTAAGGGAGGGGCAGAGAGAGGGAGACACATAATCCAAAGTGGTCTCCAGGCTCTGAGTTGTCAGCACAGAGCCCATTGCGGGGCTCAGACTCACAAACCATGAGATCGTGACCTAAGCTGAAGTCAGACACTTAACCGACTGAGCCACCTAGGCATTCCTTAATTACCCTGTCTTAAGGTTTAAAAAGGTGCTGGCCTTTCTGGAAGACTCCTGGAGGAGTGGCTTCTCTCCTCCCACCACAGTAGTCTGTGGCCTCCCATCTGGTAAAGTATTTTGGGGACAGATGTCCTCAACTTGGCTGGGTGGGCTTACCTAGTAGGTTAAACTTCAAATAACTCCTCGCTATGGGTTTCCCACTGCTAACCCAGTAAAAGGATCTAAAGATAAACTATGAATATTCAACTTGTAGTCTGCTTAAAAGTTTGTGGAGTTTCCGAATTGGTGGAGAGGCTGGGAGAGCCAGGCGCCTGAAGAGCGTGGAAACTCCACAGCCTTCCCACATCCCTTGCCCTATACTGCCCTCGCACCTGGCTGTTCGTTGATTATGTCCTTTTATGATGCACCGGTAATCCAGTCAGTTTTGCTGAGACCACAGAAGGGGACTCAGTGCAGTAACGAACAGACTACAACAGGGAAGTGGAAACCGGCAGCCGTCTGAACAAGGAGGAAGTGTCATCAGTCACTGAGGCCCACCGAGGCTTCTAGCTTTGGGAAAGGTTTTAGCATTTTATTCTTGTGTATCCTTTCTTTTTTTCATTTTAAAAAATGTTTATTTATTTTGAGACAGAAAGAGAGTGTGAGTGGGGGAAAAGTGCAGAGAGAGAGGAGAAAGAGAAAATCCCAAGCAGGCTCTGCGCTGTCAGCACAATATCAAAACCACCTGCTCAGAATTGGAGGGCTTTTGGCAGCTACCTAGCTAAAACAGGACTCAGTGTTTCAAGAGAAGTTGGCTGCAGTTCTAGAAGCACTTTGGTCTATGGACCAAGACAGAGCATCCTGCCAATCTGGGAGGAAGAAGCTAGCCCTGGGATACCCAGCCACAGTGCTCATAGCCACCACAGTGAGACACAGCACTTGCTGCTACTGCAAGGACTCAGCCAGGACACAGGGGAGTCTGGTGTCTTATGCAGTGGGGAACAGAATCAGCAGGAACAGGAAAGGGGCAGATGTTGCTGCTACACTTAGACTCAAGCACAGGTCAGGGGGCCAGTGCTAGGATGAAGCACGGGCAGTGTGGGTTCTGGGTTGTGGTCACCTCCAGAGGGGTTTCTGTGCCAGGCCCTGTGGTTAGGTATCTTATGTACAAGTGCTATATGTGATGGGTTGAACTGTGCCCCCCAATTCATGTGCTGAATTTGTATGCCTTAGTGCCTCAAAATATGATGGTGTCTGGAGATGGGCCTTTAAAGAGGTGATTAAGTTAAAATGAGATCATTAGGGTGACACTTAGTCCAGTGTGGTGTCCTTATAAGAGGAGATTAGGACACATACACACAGAGAGAAGACCATGTGAGGACAGAGGGACAAGGCAGCCATATGCAAACCAACCCTCAGGAGAAACCAACTCTACAGGCACCTTGATCTCCAACTCTGAGCCTCCAGAACAATGAGAAGTACATTTCCATTGTTTTAACCCCCCACTCTGTGGTTCTCTGCTATAGCAGCCCAAGCACACTAATACCTCCATCATTTTGTTTGAGCCTCCCTGCTTCTGACTGAAGAAACGAGGGAGCTAGATTCAGGGACTGAGGAAGTGGCTAGCAATACTTCTAGGGCCCACCCACCCTGCACAGCAGATGGGGCCTCAGGGTGAGACAGGGTGAGTGGGGCCTCCTGGCCATGAGCACCGGCCACAATCATGGTGGGGGTGTGTGTGAGAGGAGCTCAGAGACCAGGTCACAGCTTGGCAGCCCTGCTTCCAAGGCCCCATCCCTGTTGCTGAGGACCCCCTCCGGACTGCCCAGCACGGCTCTCAGAGGGAAGGACAGCACATGTTGGCACAGCCTTACCTTGTCATACCTGAGGGCCTGCACAATCTGGGGGATGTAGAATAGGATAGCATCCTGCAAAGGAGGAGGACAAGTGATAATGACTTCCAGGAAGGGAAGACAATTCCTTACCTCCAGGAAGGTGATAACAAACTCAACACAGATGGCTGTCCCAGGGTCCCACTCCAACCTGGAACAGCCCTGATGTCACTGAGCCCATGGGATACCATCTCACTGGAGATCACAGAGGACTGAGAACTGCGGAAAGTCCAGAGGGTGGCAAAGAAAATGGCCAACGACTTGAAACACATGATGGGTGAGAAAAGGCAAAAGGAACAAGGCTCCTGTGCCTGCGATGACAGGTGAAGTGCCAGCTCATGTATGTTCCCTGCTGGGGGCCTGCTTGGGGACAAGGGCTGAGGTTCTAGCAGACCCCTGTGTTGGGGCCTCCACGAGTCAGCTACCAAATCTGTCACTGTGGCTGTCTCATGGGATCCCCCGATCTCCCAAAAGCCCACTGCTGGAACCAAACTCAAATTCAACTTCCTTCTGTAACTCAAACACCAAATTAAAATTAAAAAACAAGTAATACCAATAAACATATCTGAGTCAGAACTAAATCTGTCTTCTATGACTGCCTGGACAGAAACAGGGTGAAGACATGCTCTAAGATGGACCGATGTTTCATCAGGCCTACATCAAGTGGAGATAAAGCCTGTCCTTACTGTCTCCACCTAAACACTGCCAGATAGTCCCACCGAGGCTGATTCAGGCAGGATGTGGGCTCACCGGAGGGAAGGACCGCAGGACTTTCACCCCGTACTGGGCCGTGAGAGGGTGCGGTGGGTACATGCTGGAGAAGTAGGAGAGGCCTGTGGGAGGGTCTGCGGGTGCCCAGCACAGCACATGGCTGAGCTCAGGGGCGTCGGCATCGATGGTGTGCCAGGTGACCAGAAACTAGGAAGGAAGCAGGGAAATGGTCTGGCACAGGGAGTTCCTGAGGGCCCTCTGGAAATACCCGGCCCCACCCCATATCTCAGGGATGGCCCCAGATGATAATAATAAAGCACTTATAATAATGTGGGGAAATACTTCTCATATATTATGTAAAGTAGCATAATTTCAACTAGGGTAAAGTATGTTCGATATTTTTCTGCTGTAAGCATAATAAATGCCTCATTTGAGAAGTGGAAAACACAGGAAATTAGAAACATCATTCTACCACTGAGGCTGCTAGGTTTTCCTAACACTTCTAGGTTCCAGGTGTTTCTGGAGGCAGTTCTGTTTTTGTGCAGTTTGAGCCCAGGCCCCAGCACGTGCTATACTACCTTGATAGCTTCGGGAATGTCACTAACGGCTCCTGGGTCCAACCGAACGAGACGGGTC
Source organism: Panthera onca (assembly GCF_046562875.1). NCBI lineage: Eukaryota > Metazoa > Chordata > Mammalia > Carnivora > Felidae > Panthera > Panthera onca. The sequence goes on along the minus strand of NC_138350.1, from coordinate 28,696,943 downwards.
ACTTCGTTGCCGATGGCTTCTGTGTTCTTAAACCTAGGGCACAAAAAGGGTGTGAAGGAGATGGCCTTTCCTGACTCCATGTAACGGGGTGGAAGAACCCTGAACTGGAGGGATGCAGATTAATGCCAAGTGACCCCTAAATACTCTACACTACTGACATATTGGTAACTCTGAACATGAATGTTTGTAATAAAGAGCACTATGATTGGCTATGACAAAATGCCAGAACTATCTAAAACAGGAATTATCCTATATTCCTCATTCAAAAGACATCCCCTTCTATAGTCCTTGCTTTCAGAACGCCCCCTTGCCCTGGCCCCCAAAGCAGCCTGTCCATGGCATGGTGAGGCCACAGGCCAGAAGGTACATCCATAGATGGGAGGGAGGATGCAAGTTTTTAGGGGTCATGACCCCAGGCTAACACAAGGTAGACTTTCCATGAACACTGTCAAGCTGTGGTCCTAATCCAGAGGACTGCATTAGAACCAGAAGAAGGAAGCAGTGAGTAGGCAAGTGTGTGCTCAAGGGAAAGAAATGTCCACTCCTGGACGTGGGGTGGATGCACTCCCCCTGGTGGGATTTAACACAGGGGCCTGGGAGGCCCCTCTCAGCTACTGGTTTTGTCCTTGGCAGAGCTACCAGGGAGAGTTCACAGGACACTCGGTTGCAGGCCACCTCCTGTGAGTAGCCTGCTGAAGACCTCTGGGAACAAAGTCCAAAGGATCCCCAGGCCTGCTTCCCTGTAGTGACAGCCTCCATGTGCTTCCTTTCTTCCTTGAATAGGACTGCAGCCCTGAATGTGCTCTGATGTTTCCTGCTTGGGCTCTGGGATATTAGGACATCCCAGGCAGGAATCCATGCTGTGTAACCAACCACTGCATAGAGAGACTGGGTCAACATCCAGGGCAGAGGACCAGACCACTACGATTGCTTCCCCAACCATCCTTGGCAGTGACCACGTCATGTTCCTTCCCACTCAGGTACCCTTGGACTGGACTCTGGCAAGGCCCTCATCAGGCAGGTAGGACTAGGGCCCACCTGGCTGGCAGCTGCACGGCCAGGTAAGGAGAGATGCTCCAGGCAAGGTTAACATTGTCTTTCCACTGCTTCTCGCTCAGGCTGATATATTTGGACCTCCAGTTGGCCACGCTGTTCTCTCCAGCCTGGTCCAGCTCCAACTCCGGGGCCGACAATGGGTTGTACCATGTGATGAGACGCTCAATCTCAGTGGCCTGGTGAGATGAGACATCGATATGCCATCTGCGTGCACCCATGTGCCACGCTGCTCCTGTCCTCAGTGCTGTGGGCATATGGCAGGTGTCACCTTACCAGCAGGGACAGCAGCAGCGTCCTGCGCTTCATGTAGTACTTGTGCAGCTGGGAGCCCCGGTTAGTCTTCTTGGATATGCCTGTGGAGAAAAAGAAGGCACAAGTGTGTTCTTCAGAGTTCACTGACCTACCCTTCATTTCTAGAACCTAGAAGAAGCTGTCTTTCAGCATTCTGCCCACTGTCTGAGCTGCCAGGATATGACTCAGACCCAAGGGACCTATCAGCAAACCTTTAACCGACCTGACTTCTTTGAGATGGTGGACATGCCACTGGACAGGGGGTAGGTGTTGATCCAGCCTTGAGTGGCCTGTTGCCGAGAGCCAACCGCTATGTCCAGATTGCTCCGGGTGTCTTGGTTATCTGTGGGCAAACACATTACTGCTTCCAGAATGAGGTGTCTAGACTTTCACCAAGGGCAGGAAGGGAGAGACACGGCGTTGAAGAAATGATTTGCAGAAAAAAAACAACAGCCAAGATTTTTGTTTTTTTTAATATAAGCTCTACACCCAATGTGGGGCTTGAAGTCATGACCCCAAGATCAAAAGTTGCATGCTCTACTGACCGAGTTAGCCAGGTACTCCTAGGAAGTTTTTAACCATTCAACATGTAAAGCCTACTAAAATGTATTACATTCCTCCTAGGATTCAAAATGGAATAAAACAAATGTGAGTGGTGATACTGATAAATTACAAACAGCTCTCTCATCTCTAGCATCATGTTGCTTTTTAATACGGTGGCAACTTGGGACCCTTGCAGGCAGGCAAGAAGAGATGCTGGCCCTGCTCTATGTGGAGCCAGGAAGTTGACTCCGGAAATCACTGCTTGCTTTTCCCTTTCCTTTTTTCTTTCCCTTTCCCATTTATTGATAGAGAGCGAGCAAGTTGGGGAGAGGGGCAGAGGAAGAGAGAGAATCTTAGGCAAGCTCCATGCTCAGTGTGGAGACCGATGTAGGGCTTAATCCCATGACCTTGGGATCATGACCTGAGCCAAAATCAAGTCAGACGCTCAACTGACTGAGCCCCCCAAGTGCCCCATCCCTTCCTTTTCCTATAGTCAGGTTGTCAGCTGTGGGTCTGTCTGCAGAAACTGTACTCCTCACCCCTAATTTGTGCTGTGTAATCAGCTATGTGCTCAGAGAAACAAGAACATGTTTCTTTGTGGAGGTTTGTGGCTTGCTTACACCTTACCTTTTCTTTAACCTTATCCACCCTAGCTTGCTCCTATTCATCTTTGAAGCTCAGCTGTCACCTCTTCCAAAAAACTGTCCCTATCTCCCCAACTCTGGTGGGCCAAGTGCCTGTCCTTGAGGGGTACTCCCATGATCCCCTCATGCTGACATCACCTGTAGATTTGATTATCTTCTACCAGATGAGAGCAGATGGTGCCTTATTCATCTTGGCATATGGGACTTATCCAAGTATCGGTCTGTCAGATATGCAGGGGTGGGGCTGGTGAACTGGGCTGGTGCTGGGAGAAGTTACATGGAATGGCCTCTGCTCAGGGCCTTCTACACTCATTCATGCTTGTCAGCTAGGGCTGGAGGACAAGTGGTGGCCAGGCAGGCTTTGGGCCTCTGGTGACCATGCAGCATGGCTAAGGCCTGGGCTCAGTGAGACTCTCACTATTCTAACCAGACTCCTTCAGGGCTTCCCACTGCACCCCACTGTCCCGCCTGCACCTATGTGTCCCCACCACCCACGAGCAGCTGTGCTGAGAACAATGCTCACCTGGGGGAACAAGCTGGCTGGCAGTCAGGTACTTCTTATCAGAGAACATGGCTGTCCAAAATTTAATCATAATGCTTATGTCTTCACGTAGCCTCTTTTCTCCTTGAGTGGGGAACTTTGGGGGGCAACTTCAAACAACCACAAGAGGACAAGAGTTGAGTGCCTGGAGTCTGGGACTAGAAGCCACATGTATTATAAAGCGTGTGAGAGGTGACACAAGTGGTCTCTTAATGACCAAAGGTGAGCCCAGAGCTGGTCATCAGCAACAATTATCTCATTAATTCGCAAGGAAAAGCGTGATGATTTTCTGAGCTTTCATAGTTGCCTCCACCACTATCCCCAGCACCGTCGACAGCCCTTGGCTGCATGGTGTGCTTGTGGTGGGTCCTGCAACTGCAGCTGTCTCCATACAACACAACCTACACACTCGCAGAGCCCCGGGCAGCGGGTGATTGCAATTCTTTGAGCAATAACCACTCCTAGGAACTGGAAAGTTAAATGAATGCACAGTTGAGCTGGGGGAAAACATGTGTGCATCTCGTAGAGAGGCTAGCTCTAACTAAGTGCACACATGGAAACATGGCACAGGGCTGAAGATGTTCAAATCCTGGACCACCAGAGTCACAGAACAAGGAGGGCAGTGCATAAATCAGGCAAAACCATTTCTGCCGTGACTTCCTGGGATCTGGGACAACTGGGGGCACTGGGTGCAGTGGGCTGTCATTGCACATGGTGCACAGCACAGCTGGGGGAAGTACCTGAAGTAGTCAAAGGCGGTTGAGTAGATCTTCTCGCGAAGCACGTTGCGAATGGTCGCGTTTGGGACCACATCGGCGTGCAGAAGGGCCAGCCCCAGAGTCAGCAGTCTACAAGAGAACACTGGGGGCTGAGTCAGAGTGTGGAGGGCCCAGGAACGTCCCAGGGTCCCTAGCTCCTGTGCAAACCACTTGGCCCTTGGGCATATCTCTGGATGACAGAGCTCTCAGGTGCCAGGACTGTGGCACCAGCCAAGTTACTGCCATTCAGGTTTATTGTACCAGAAATGTCTCAGGAAAGGTTTTTTAAAACCATCACTTTAATTGGGGGCAAATGAACAAGTTGTGTGTTCATCTACCTTGGCCAGAAGCTCGTCTATCTCCAAACTATATGCAAACTACTTCCTGAGTGCAGTCACCAATAAGTGCTACAAAGGTTAGAACATTTAATTCAAGCTAAAAGAAAAATATATTTACCAAGCACCTGGTTTCTGCCAGGTCAGGGCTACTCAATGGGCATCTACAGATGGTGTTGGTCTGTGATGAGTTAGTACAGAAACTGAGGGGATTACCCGCTCATTTCTATAGCAATTTCACATTGTTATGACAGTCCAGTGTGAATCCTTTCCTAGTAATTCATTCTCATGCATTTTATAAAGGTGCAGGTCTATGATGGGCAGGAAATGAAGGGAACAGAGTACTAGCCCTTCCCTGCAGTAGTCTGAGAAGCATGGTCCCAGAGGGCTGCAGGAACATGGGTCTGGAGCTCAGGGGAGGGGTGGAAAGAACTGGTGTTGGCAGTGGGCAGCAGGAAGGGGTACAGGCAGGAAGAGTGGCATACTTTGAAAGGGGGCCCCTCACCCTTCCTCCAACTGACCACCCAGGCACCTGAAGGCTGTCCCCACACCAGACTGACCCTGCCTGCTGTGTCCATAGCACCTGGCCTGAGCCTGCCCACTAGGCCACGTACCCTATAAAGGGGGTATCCCCTGGTGGGGTTGATATTTTGCATGTCTTGGCAAAAATCGACTTGCTGTAGTCAGCATGATCAGAAGTTTTCCATGAACATTTCAGAGGAGTAAAGTGACTGCCCTAAGTCACTGCCAGCCTCCCAGTCTGAGCTTGTCATACCTGGGTTCTGCTACATCACCTGTTTTTTAATCACCACTATGTTACCAAAATCCTTTTGCTGCTATCCACCCCCAAACAATTTAGAAAGGCTGCCCAACATTTGGTTGCCCAAGGTCCATGAGTGAACCACCTTCTTGAACACTCCCCTGCTGAGGACAGCATGCTGGCTGACTTCCTCAGCCCTGGAAGGGCATGGAAAGCAAAGTCATTCCATTTAGGTCCCCTTCCCAGGAGCCCTGCATGTACTAGGGGCTTGGTCAGTTTCTGGCAAAAAAAAAAAAAAAAAAAGACCAAGCATGGGAACCTCCTGTGGACTACAGCACCAACAACTCTGGTAGAAAATTTCACCCACACCGTCCCTGCCACCATCATAGGAGGAGGAGAGGCTCTCACTTGAAGCGAGGCCCGATGGCTGCCACGTGACGGTTCATGCTCCCCTTGGCCCCACCGATGTTCAGGGACATGGAGCGCTGCAGCAGGCTGGAGAAGATCTCCACTTGGTCGGAGCTGCAGTACTTGGCGATCTCGAACCGCTGCACCAGGAACTGAGTGGGAAAGAGAACATGTCGCTGCTGGGGCCTGGCCTGCCCACCTACAGAGCCAGCATAGCCAACTGATGTGGGGCTCTGGGCCAACAGAATGGTGGGTATGGGTCTTCGGGCAAGTGCAATGAGTCCAGCAGAGGCCTGGGCAGAAGGCAGGAACAGCCATCCCTCCTCCCCAGGTAAGGCGTCTTAAACCTGGAGTCCCATGCTTACTGGGCCACTGGCCCCAAGGGGAGCCCCTGACCTCCTGCTAGGGTGGGCGGAGCCTGAGGAAGCACTTACGTCAATCCAGATGTAGTGGGGGGTCACTTCGGGGGCACACGGTTTGGGTTGACTGGCTTCCGATGCTGCCAGGGGGTCTGCTTCCTTTATCTCCGCGGAAAACAGGCCGAACTTCTGCTCCACTGTCATCTGCCAGGCTCCTGCCATCTCCCGCATAAACTGCAAGCATACAATGACCATTAGTGCCTCTGCGAAGCATAGAAAAGTACTTACTGTTGTTTAATTTTAAAAGGACTATGTGCTTAATGAACAAAATAGAAAACCAAAGAAAGTATGAAATAAAAAATAAAGATCACCTATGATCCAACTTCCCAGCCGTTTTCTACTAAAAAGCCCATTCTCGAAATATCAGTAGGCCAGGTGCTATAGTCCTGCTTTGTGGTGTCAGCACACCTGGGATGTGCCTAATGCCACGTGGACTCTCAACAGGCTCCGCCTGGCTGAATCTTCCTAATAATCCTGAAACCATCTATGGTTCCAGAGGTGAGCAGGGCCTCCAAACTAGCAAAGGCAGGACTGGATTTTGCTTCTGGAGCCCAGTTCCTTTTCTTCATCCCACGCAAACCCTGCACATCAGCTTCATGCCACTAATCAGGCCCAGGGAATAACTGCGGGAGCCAAACTGAGTCTGCAACTGCCACCGGGTGGTTCTACAGGGGAGCAGCCTCCCCTTTTGGCCTGACAACACCAGGCAGCAACATGGAGGGCATCCAGACCCGTTGCAGAGAGGCGGCAACTGAGGCTTGGTGCCCAGGGTAAACGCCCTGGCTCCTGCCCAGTATCCATCCCTGCCTTTATTATGGTTTTATTTAGGGAGGCCAAGTAGCTGGTCACCAGTACCCCCACCCAGGCTTCTGCTGGTTAGGGTGGTCAATGGTTCTCATTAGCAATAATCTAGTGCTAGCTGACATCAACAGACATTGACTGAGTCAAGGTCAGGGCAGCTAGCATCCTCTACCCTCCTTCTTGCTTAGAGGCATAGAAGCCATCTGGAGGTCCTGAAGGTGAGGACAGTCCATATGCTAAGGGTGGCAGAGTTGCAAATGTGAGCCAAGCTATCAACGAGCTGCACGTGACACCAGGAGCATAGCCCCTGGTGGTCAAGGCATTGTGTCCAGTTTCTGTTTCCTGCAGCCAAATGTAAGTCTTATGTTAGAGGAAGAAACCGCAGGGCTAACAGGCCTGATGAGCCACAGTCAAGGCTGCACGCCCACTCATTTGTTGAACATGCACATCCTGGTTGCTGCCTCTGGGCCTGGTTGCTTCCCCTCCAGGCTCTGGGAATGGAGCAGTGAATAAGACAAACATCCACCCAGTTTACAGCAGGCTACAGACAGCAAGAGAAGATACAGATATTAGACACTGATCAAAGCTAAGGGGGAAAACAGAGCCATGAAAGGGCTTGGAAGAATGAATGAATCGATGGTTGTGTGTTCTAGAACAGGGTAGGCAGGGGACAGCTAAGACAAACCCTGAAGGAGATGCAGGAGTGAGGAATGCAGCTGCCTGAAAAGAACACTGAAGGAGAGGGAAGAGCTCTCCCAACCTAAAGCAGGAGCACGCCTGGAGGGCAGGGGCAGTAGGGACCCCAGTGTGCCTATAGCAGGTCAAGCAAGGGGAGCAGAGGGGCCTTGCAGATTACAGAAACAAGTGTGCCTTCTACTCTGAGTGGGCATGGGCAGCACTGGCAGGTCTGGGGCATAGGGGGGACCTGACACGACCCATATTTTACTGACTTGCTCTGAGCGCATGTGGAGAAGGCAGAGAGGGCCTGGGTAGAAGCAGGGAGGCCAGGGCCTGCCCTAAGTCCAGGGCAAACGAAGGATACTGGGACCAGGGGGCAGGAGTGGGATGCTGGGAAGTGGTCAGCTTCTGGATATACTTTCAAGGTAAAAAGGTAAATCTGACAGGATTTGCTGAGGGTCATTTGTGGTTAGTGCAAAAAGGGGAGTCAGGGATGGCAGTAAGGACTTTGAGCAGCGGGAAGGACTGTCATTCACAGAGATTTGGAGGCAGATGGGTGGAGGTGAGGGGTTAGTTCATTCGTTTTGAGTCATGAATTTGAGCACCATACCAAGGGATCAGCATTCTTTCCAATCTTAGTGAGATAAGGGCCCCAGACTCTCACAAGGAAGATCTTCATGCTGAGATGAGCCCAACAAGCTCATAGCTCTCTCTCTCCCGTGACTGCAGGAGACATCAGGATTCCATCAGTGACTGTCTCTAAAGTTGGAGTTATGAATGATTTTCGTTTTTTTCATTATGCTCATATCTTCCAACTTCTCTATAATGAACACACATTGCTTTCATAATAGAAAAAATTAAAAACCAGAAGCCAACAATACAAAAGACACTGAAACAAAAGTTAAGTCTGTCCAAGATGTTGCTGGGCCTGGACAACAGGTCCTTGCAGAGGTAGAGACAGGGAATGAGAGGAGATAGATGGACTTCAGTCCCAAGTGAACAGCAAGAATGATCTGGAGGATATAAAAACCATGCCTATCTGGACGGCTGAGGAATCGCAGATGAGAAAGCCACAAAGAACTGATTTACAGAGACTTCACCAGGAAGCAGCAAGCTCCAGCAGCTCGTGGGCCAGTGCTGGGTCTGGACACAAGTGAGTGGACAAGGCCTGCCAAAGGCCAAGATACCTGAAGCCAGCAGAGCTCCTGCTGATAGCAGAGGAAATAGATCAGAGTTTAAAAGATCCCAAATAAAACAGCAATTTGCTTGACATAAAATCCTTTCATGACCCCTCTTCTCTCATTTTGATGGGGGAAGGGGGAAAGGGAGGTGAAATTGGGTAAAAGCAAGAAGAATCCATCCTTTTGGCCAAGACTAACCCCTAGGGGTCAGTGACCTTCATTTTAGTCACCTGACATAAGAAAGACCTATATTCTGGGAAAATAAACAGCAGTGCCCCTCAGTCTCCACTGCTTTTCTTTCCTTAAAAAAAATTTTTTTTAACATTTATTTATTTTTGAGAAACAGGGTGAGACAAAGTGTGAGTGGGGGAGGGGCAGAAAGAGAAGGAGGGGCAGAATCTGAAGCAGGCTCCAGGTTCTGAGCAAATGGTCAGCACAGAGCCTGATGAGGGGCTTGAACCCACGAAATGTGAGATCATGACCTGAGCCGAAGTTGGACGCTCAACTGACTGAGCCACCCAGGTGCCCCTCCACTGCTTTTCTATATACAGAGTCCAGAACAAAACAAAAACATTTAAACACTAAAGAAAAAAAAATCAACAGAAACAAACCCACAGATGACCTTGATACTAGAACAAACCAGATAAAAATTTTAAAATAAATATTACAAATATGACCAAATATTTATAGGTAAAGATGAAAAGACTAGGTGAAGACACAGAGAATCTCAGCAGAGAAATACAAACTATAAAAAAGAAACAAAAATTTTATGGGGCACTTGGGTGGCTTAGTTGATTGACTTTGGCTCAGGTCATGACCTCATGGCTTGTGAGTTTGAGCCTTGCATCAGGCTGCTTGCTACTGTAAGTGTGGAGCCCGCTTCAGATCCTCTGTCCCCCTCTCTCTTTGCCCCTCCCCCTACTTATGCTCTCCCTCTTAAAGTAAGAGAAGAGCACTCCCAGCCAAAAGCAGGAGCTTCTTTTAGTAAAAAAACAAAAAAAAACAAAAAAACAACAAAAAAAACCCCCACACACATACAAAAATTCTAGACCTGAGAATTACAATATCTGAAATAAAATATATATAAGATGGCTTAACAACAGGAAAAATAAGGTATTAGAAAATAGCACTAAACTGGAAGACAGACCAATTAAAATGAACCAAAATGAAATGAGAGAGAGAGATAAAAGTGAAAAGCACTGAAGAGAACATTAATGATCAAGGGACAATATGAAGTCACCAACATATGTGTGTGGAATTGAAATCCCAAAATGAGACGAGAGAATGGAGAAATATTTAAAGAAATACTAAAATTTTCCAAGTTTGATGAAAAAATCTAAATCTCTAAATTTAAGAAGCTCAATAAATCGCAAAGGGATAAATACACAGAAAACCACATACCAAAGTCAAACTATTAAAAATTGAAGATAAAAGGAAACATCCTAAAAGTAACCAAAAGGAAAAACAAAAAACAGGGAACAGAAAAAGAAAATACCCCTTTGACCACTTATCTCAATTCATCTTAAGAAACACAGAGAGGCACCTGGGTGGCTCAGTGGGTTAAGCGTCCAGCTTCAGCTCAGGTCATGATCTCAAGGATGATGGGGTTGAGCCCCGTGTCAGGCTCTGTGCTGACAGTTTAGGGCCTGCTTCGGATTCTATGTCTCCCTCTCTCTCTGTCCCTCCCCTGCTTGCGCGCTCTCTCTCTCTCTCTCAAAAATAAACAAACATTAAAAAAACAACAACAGAAAAAAAGCTGCCAAATTCCCTGTTAGGAAAATTAACGAGATCTGCAAAAAATACAACAGTTCTTAGGTATTCATCCAATCACCTGAAAGGGTGTGTATCACCTTACCTGGGGGCTTCCTCCAGTAGCAACTTCAGAACTATGGACACCAGGAAGGCTGCCCCTACCAAAGGTAGCAGGCCAAGAGAAATGTCTTTGTGGACAAATACAAATGCTCCCAATTACATCCCATGTGTTCTACTCTCAGAGAAATGGCTCCCTCTACTGAGATTTTGAAAAACAACAACTTCTGGGCACCACTAGGATCCTTTCAACACACACACATATATATGTATATAGTATATAGTGTGTGTGTGTGTATGTATGCATACATACATGTATGTATGTGTGTGTGTGTGTGTGTGTGTATATATATATATGTATACATATATACATATACATATGGTCACTGTGGTCTCCATGAAGCCTGGTGGTTAGGCATTAATATCACAATCTTACATACAAGGACACTGAGGCCTCAAAGGGTGAGGGGCTTGCCCAGGGTCTCCAAGCTTGTCAGCCAAGCAGCCAGGCCAAGCTCTCTCCATCTCTGATGAGCCCCACCCTCAGGAGCTGAACACAGCCAGTGTCCTACCGGCACTTCCACTCCATTCTTGCCAGCCAGTAGCCACTCCCAGCAGGCCAGGGCAGTCTCCATGCCATGCTCGTTGAACATCCGGAGGGGACCCCAACACAGATGATGGAGGAGCTGTGGGTCACAATCTGCAACCAAACAAATGCTGTTCAGAAGAAGCTTTGAACAAAGGCTGAATCCTATGCTTGCCTCCCCACATCAACAAGACAGAGCACCAGGTGGGCCAGAGATTGTTTACTTCCAACCCTGGGAAACATCACAGAGATCTCTATTGGGTGAGCTCCAGCTCACTAAAGAAGATGAAGGTAAATACTCATTTCTAAATGAGCCCAGAGTTCCCTAGTGCCTCTGTCTGTTACCTTTGCTGCTGATGAGCATTGCTGTCAGCTTGAACATGGCCTGTGTGTAGTGCTGGGGATTACTGAGATCTAATGCTGTATTCAGCTCCTGGACCATCATTTTGTTCAGGTCAGATATCTGGCCAGTGGCATCTGAGAACCGAATCATTCCATACACCTGCAAGAAGCACACTCGTCAAGAGAATCATACATAATCCAGGCATATGGGCAAGGTGTGACTAGAGTCTCACTCTCTCATACTGGAGCTTGTGGGTACAGACAGTGACAGACTTGTTTCAACAATGCTACCACTGCTCACACCTTTCTAGGGAACTTGTCTTTTAGCGCTGTGTGTAGGCATTCCCTTCATTCTAGATGGTCCCTGAGGGCAGAGACCTGGTCTTGTCAATTTCACATTTCAGTAGCAAACTCCAGGTCTGAACCATGATAGGGCTGCATGAACGTGGGCTGAATGAATACAATTAGTGACTCAACCAAGAGCATCCTTACTATTTTTAAAGTTGTACATCATCCCCCCCCCCAAAAAAAAAGTATGCTGCTCTCTTATTTATAAGACTTGACTATATAAAAAGAATCTGACTCCTTCCAAAAACCAAACCTACCCCCAACGACAGACTTCCCACCACCACCTAGGTTATCAAAACAGGTGGAACAGGCCCTCAGAGCAATTCCCAGCAATGGAGGATGTAGGGTCAGCGTCAGCCTACTGGAGAGAGGGGCCCACCTGCTCAGGGCCCAGGAAGAGGAAGAGCAACTGCTGGAATGAGGGAGTCGCAGAGTAGGGGGGGGAAGACCCCACTCAAGACTAGGCACCAGTGGACTTGCAGGGACCTCTAAATAATGGCGTAGACTAGCGTCTGTGTTTTTATAGATTCAGAAACTGAGGCCCCAAGTGGTGAAGCAACTTGCTAGGCTGGGCTAAAGTGTGGCGTGGTAGACAAAAGCCCTCATAGTGATCAGATGTGGTTCCCGACCTCACTCTGCCTATGCGACTCTGTCAAGTTACTTCATTTTGAGAACTTCAGTTTCATTATCTGTGAAACTGGAATAATAGTCTGTATACCTTACTAACTGCCCCAGTTAGTACACAGCACTCAATGAATGTTTGCTGCCACTTAAAAAAGAAAAGCCAGAAAGGGGCACTTGGGTGGCTCAGTCCGTTAAGCAGTCGACTCTGGTTTTGGCTCAGGTCATGAGCTCACAGTTTGTGGGTTCGAGCCCCACAATGCTGTGCTGACAGTGAAGAGCCTGCTTGGGATTTCCTCTCTTTCCTTCTTTCTCTGCCCCTCCTCGACCTGCTCTCTCTCAAAATAAATACATAAACTTAAAAAAAAAAAAAAAAAAAAAAAGAAAGAAAAGCCAGAAAAATAGAAAGCTTCAGCATGGCCAGAGTATACGTACATGAGGTCATCCCTTTGCAGAGGTGGTAGGTGGTAGTCATAAATGCTGCTGACTGGGCTGGTGAGTCCCAGGGCCCCATGGCTTCAAGTCCACATAAAATGAGTAAGTTCCAGAACCTGAGCTCGTTTTCCACTGGGAGGTGACTGGCAGTAGAGTGAGAGGAGACTTTGAAAGCCTGCGTCAGGATACGTACCTCGCCTGCATAGCGGTTGCGTAGATTCAGGGATGCCATGAAATTGGAATAATCTTTCTTCACACAGGCTGGGCGCTCTGTTAGCTGAGTTGCCTAAAGAGAAATATCAAGAATTATTTCAGACCATTACCACATGTTTTCTTTGTGTTCACTATGGCTAAGCTTAAGTCCAATTAAGAAGTGAAGTTCAGATCCAGAGGTTATTAAAAATCTTCTATGCTGACAAGCTAATAAAATGAAATACTTTTAAATTTTTTTTTAACATTTATTCATTTTTGAAAGAGAGAGACAGAGCATGAGTGGGGGAAGGACAGAGAAGAGAGGAAGACACAGAATTTGAAGCAGGCTCCAGGCTGTGAGTTTTCAGCACAGAGCCCGACACAGGGCTTGAACCCACGAACCACGAGACCATGACCTGAGCCGAAGTTAGATGCTTATCCAACTTAGCCCACCCAGGCACCTCAAAAAGAAATACTTTAGAACACCTTCCAGTCTGATAAGAACCAAGGAAAAAGAATTTAAAAACATTTTTAGGATGAAAAATTTTCTCTGGAAAGCAGCTTGTGATAGAACTTCACTTTGCCACCCTGACTGCTTTCATCCCAGTGGTGAACAGGTCTTTTGCAAGAGAAATAATCATCAGATCATTATGAAAATCATCATAATCTGCAATGAAAATGCTGTGAAGTTAGTGCTCCCGGACTGTCTCCTCTGTGGGTGCGTGCTGGTGTGACTTGAAGATGGTGAATGGTGAAGTTGAGAGCATAGTGACAGTGAGCAGAAGCCAGCAGGGGCTTGGAGATACCCAATAGCTGCCAACAGTCTAAGAGCAGAAGACAAAAGGGGCGCACTCTGAGTACAATGGCAGCCCACAGGATGGGGAAAATATTTTCAGACCCCCCTTCACTTCCTCTGCTTCAGCTGCACCTCCCACCACTCGGGGTCCTGATGACTGCTCTCTCTTACCCTGGCTGGTCACTGCTACCATGCTCCTCACTGCCCTTCCCAACATCACTGAAGACTAAAAACATGCACTGAAGATGACCTTTCACCCCTTTAGCGCCTTTTACTATAAACCAACAAAACCTATCCACTTCTTGACATTCAGGTCCCACTGGGGAAAATGAATCTCTCAATAGTTGAAGTTTGAGGGATTATTTTTTGGAGGGAGCAGGCAGGTAGGGAGAAAGAGGGTCAAGAAAAGAAAATATGAAATTTGGGAAAACATAAGCAAGAACAAAAATACATGATTTTCTCATAAAATTATTAAGCTGGTCTATTTTGCAAAAGGTCATGTAACACTACTTTACATTTTTTGGAGACAGTGTGGCCTATGGCATCAAGCAGGCCTACACTGGAACCTGGCTCTGCCACCAACCAGCTATGACACCCTAGGGAGGCCACTTGCTGTCCCTTAGCCTGAATATACTCCCCTGCAAAAATGCGGAAAACAATGGCCTTCTCACCAGGGATTCCGTGATATCTGCGCAGCCCCCAGACAGCAAATGGCCTGCACTGCAGCCTACCTCCCTCCCTGGTAGAACTACTCCAACTGTTTCGGCTCAGACGTCTGGTGCAGTGTGATGGGGAGGGCAGCCCTACAGGAGTTTTCTGACAGTCTCTATGCAGCAAGAGCCACTGGCCTGAGACCATGCTTCTCAAACACCCCCTAGGAGCTGCTCTTCCCTGAATGCCATGGGGAGATGTCACTCTGGTGGCCAGCAGGCTCCTGTGCTTTTCATGGAGCAGGGGCAGGTTGGCCAGGATCTCCATTACAACCAACAATCAGAACACACAATACATATATCCTTTCCTCCTCAGCAATAGAAAAAGGAAAACCACACCTAAATCTCTTTTTCTACAAAAAAAAGATTTAAATCTTTTAGGAAAAACTGACCTCTTACAAGCTAGCCTAGAAGAGGACAAGGAGTTGTCAAAGGCATTCTAAGGCATTCCCACTTCTGGCCTCTGCTTGTGTCCTCAGAGTGGTGGAGACCCAGCTCAGGGAGCTGATCTTACGCTGCTGGGCCTGGCCTGTGAGCACAGGGTGTGCTGGTGACACTGGTATCTTCAGAGAACATGGAGTGACCTCTGTGAGAGCTCTGAGGATGACACGGGCTGTGAGAAGACACTGGCTACCTGTGGCACTGCCCCAGCCTCCACAAGGAGGCTGAGAGCCCCCAGCCCGCCTAATGGGCTCCTCCCTTCCTGCTTAGACTTGTGGCCATGGTGAGAAGTGGCAGCGCCATCCTCCCTCCTCTGCACCCCCACCCTATCATGTCAAAGACATGATAAAAGACAGGCAGCAGCCTCTCCACCTCTCCACCCCGAGAGAGAGAGTTAAGAGGCACAGAGTTAAGAAGCACATAGCCACACTTGCTTGAGACAGACATCATGGTAGGCCCTAAGGCTGGGAGACACCAACATGCAACACCGCCAGTCAGATCACCTGCTGTCAATCTGCTACTTTGATCCGAAACTCTGATTTAACTAAGAAAGCACTACTTCACGGACGTGCTGCCCTCTAAAGTGATATTCAGTGGAACAAGACCAAGTTGAAGATGTGTGTGCCAGTATGCTTTGGCACCTGCTGAAACAGGAAAATCCAGCAAATGTTTCCAATCAACATGACTATAAGATAATGCTGACCTTGTCTCAAAGAGATCAGTTTCCTTCCTTGTGGATACACAGAAATCCAAATCTGATATCATTAATGAATCAAGAAACAGTAAGGATGGGGAGCCTGGGTGGCTCAATTGGTTAAGTGTCCGACTTCGGCTCAGGTCATGATCTCATGGTTTGTGGGTTTGAGCCCTGCGTCGGGCTCTGTGCTGACAGCTCAGAGCCTGGTGCCTGCTTCAAATTCTGTGTCTCTGCCCCTCCCCCACTCATGCTCGGTCTGTCTCTCAAAAATAAATAATATTGAAAAAAAAAAGAAAAGAAAGAAAGAAACACAGTAAGGAAATGCCTGTTCTACTAACCTACTCTCTCTGAACCTGAGTATCTTACATGGGATTCCAATCTGCCTACTGCTAGCATGGCCGCATATATCAGAAAAAGCTACATATCAGCTTTGGTCTTGCCCCTCATATTGTGGCTCCCATTGCTGAAGGAGACTACTGTTCCTCAGGAGGCACACACATACCCCGAGAGTGGTGTTCTGCTTGTTGTAGCCGGCAAAGTGGAGGATGCTTTCGGTGGCCATGGCCAGCCCCGTGTGCTGGGACAGTCCTGACACCCAGTTCTGATGTTTGTTCAGATATTCCTGAAGTCAGAAAAAAAAAAAGGCTGTTTTACTTTAAAGGTAAGAATAATACTTTATAAAATAAAGTGTGAGGTAGTAGAGCAAACATTGGTTCCAATGTTGGGTCCATCCCTTGCTGTGGGACCTTCAATAAATTAAAGCCCCCCCTTCCCCAACTGACTCTTGCTCATGTGTGAACGAGGATGATTTCCCCAGAGTGGCAGGCACACAGTAAATGTGACAGGACTGTTTATTCTTTGGACACATCCTTGCTGAGAATCTGCCACCTGCCAAGTCCTGTGCTAGATACCTGGAAAACAGTTGTAGAGTTCTAGTCCCACTGTCAACACGCAGGCAGTTGTACTGCTTGCCTGAGCAGCCCTGCTGTGAAGGAGCGACCCAACAAACAGCTGGAAGGCAGAGTAAGGGCCAGAATCTGCCTGGCCAACTAGTGGAAGGGGACACCTGGCAGAGCGTGGAGATGTGAGAAGGGCTTCTGCTCTGGGGACCATCAAGGGTCAGGGGTTAGCACTGCAGGAGCAACAAGTACAAGGGCTAGATGGCAGGCAGCCAGCCTGGGCCAGAGATGGGCCAGGCCTGAAAGGCCTTGTGTGCCAGGTGGAGTTTAGAGTGAGGCACAGGACTCCCCTCAGGAAAGTGCATGTGAGCACTGAGTTACAAAACTGTGCCAGTGGTTTTGGAGGGTTTATGGAGCCCCAGAAACCCAACCATGGACCCCGTGGCGAATGAGCAAAGGTAGCAGATTTGCTATTGACACAGGCCCAGCATGGTGGATGACTCAGGACAGGCTACAGTGACGTGTCCAGGCGGGTCGGGGACACTAAGGGTAGGCAGTGAGGGCCTGACAGGAGGTGGGGTAGGGTTCAGACAGACTAGATGTCCAGGGGAAGGGAAACAGAGCCTGGGGCAACACCAAAGGGAGGCCTGGTAGAAGTACCAAGACCAATTCAAGCCTCAAGCTTGTTCATTTTCCACTCCTTTCTTGGGCCATGGTTGAAGAAATAAACAGCTCTCCCAATTAAGGCCTTTTTTTTTTTTTTTTTTTTTTTTTGCTTAATGAACCCTTTTAGGAATGAAAGGGGCTTCCCCTGTTTAGAGCTCAGCCTTGGGAGCTGACGCCCCTTTCCTCCATGTGAACCAAAAGAAAAGTCAGTTCCCAAAAAGGAACAGTTTGAAAAAGTACCACAGTCTGAAGAATACTAGTGTATCCACTAGACAGTGACAGCTGTCAAGCTATAGGCATGGCCTAGTTACCAGGCCCATTGCTGTCCAGCTTAGCTGCTGAGTGCCTGACAGAAGGCTCCATTTTTTTCATTTCCCCAATTGCTCTAACCTCACCACTCCTACATCTTTGTGGAAGGAAGAACTTTAAGGCAACACAAGGCACCACCCATGGGTTCTTGCAAAATGTGTTTCCAAACAGCCTCCAAGCTGCTCGGTCCTTCCTGGATTCTGAACACAGAAACACTTTGGAACTAGCTTTATCTTAACAAATGTTGCTGAGGTCAACTTCACATGCTCCTCTAGATGCACCTTCTCTTTATCAAGCCAGATTTCTTCTAGTGGGATTTTTCTTCTTTAATCCCTTTTCAGGTGACTTTTTCCTCTCATGAATTGTGGTATTTTTGGTCCATCTCTGCTTGACCAGAATAATGGCTCACTTTGTAGTCATTTGTGTTCACACGTCAGCACTTTGGTCTGCAAAGGCTCATGTGCAACTCCACATACAGCCTGGATAGGGCTCTAATGGGACAGCAGCCTCACTCCAGCTCCGGCATTCGGCAGAGGTGCTGCTACTAGACTGGCAGGCCTCCTCACTCGCGCCCGGCCTGCCACACACCTGGCACCTACCTGGTGTGAGTGGTCAGTTCCCCGGGTCTGCCTGCCCACAGATCCCATCACACCTGCCCCGCTCACCCACAACCAGTACCCTTACCCCACAAGGTGTTCCTAACAAATAGCAGCCTCTGAGGTCTCTGTTATTCCCAGACATTAGGCTAATGTTTTTGGTCTCTGTTTATGCACATTAGCGCTGTTTCTATTTTGAGTTCACAGTCTATGAAAGTTCTCTGGATCACTGGAAGGAGCTTAACAAAATTGCTTTTTGGTGATTTCAAGAAAGTACCTGTAAGTGGGACTTGGTGACCGTAGGTGCCCACTTCATTGCCTCCTGTAGGATCATTCCACAGCGCGCCGCAAAGTCCTTCACGATGCTCTGGAAGAGGGTGTGATCAAGCCGAGGTCAGTGTATCTGGGCTGTCAGAGGATGTCAGCTACAAACTGTATTTAGTTACTTTTGAGGGCTGAAGTCATACCCCTAAAATGCATGTGTTGAAGCCCTAGCCCCCACTACCTCAGAATGTGACTGTATTTGAAGATGGTGCCTTTAAAGAGGTAATTAAGGTAAAATAGTATCATATGAGTGGACCCTAATCCAATCTGACTGTGTCCTCGTAAGAGAAGATTAGGACACAGGCACAGAGGGAAGACGTGAGGACACAAGAACACGACAACCATCTAAAAGCCAAGGAGAGAGGTGTCTGAAGAAACAACCCCGCCAACACCCTGACCTCAGATCTCCAGCCCCCAGCACTGTGAGAAAATAAATTTCTGTTATTTAAGCCACTCAGTCTGTGGTACGTAATCATGGCAGCCCTAGCGAATGATTAGAGTGACTATGTTCTAACACTGAGCCTTGGGGTATAGGGCACAGACATCCTGGTCTGTGGTCCTGGTGTAAGGCTGGGCGGCAGGGCCTACACTAACAGTGCCTCACACGGCCACTGGGCAACATATGTCCTGAGTCATTAACTGAAGGAGAACGCAGGCCATGGCAGGTAAGAACCAGTGCAGGGGCCTCGTCACCGTGTGGGGAACTCCCTGCCCACAGCTGGAGGCCCAGAGGTTGGGACATGACCTGGCCCTAGGTCTGAGCTGTGGTCTGAGCTGAGCTTCAGTCAGCCACCATGAGGGCTCTGAGTCAGACCTCGCACAGCACAGCCTCCTTATCCGGAGCTACTTACTCCATCTATTTCCCACAGCACCACAAAAGGCGAAGTCGTTCCTCACTACCACAATGACAGGTAGTCTGCACACCTCACAGCAGTGAAGTTCATCTGACAGTCATACTTGCTCAGGCAGCTTTGAGAAGCTATAAACTGACAGGCAGCAGAAAACCTCTTTGGCAGCTGAACTAAGAAAGGGCTTAGAGTCAACACGGCTGTGGGGCAGGAGGAAGCTTAGTAGACAGTCCCAGCTGGGAGTGAGTCAGCACCCCACTCATATTGTGAGACTTTCTCTCCTGCGGGCTGGGAGAGAACGCTCACACCTTAAACTTCTGGGGACTGAATGACACAGTGTGTGCAATGTGCCAGCCCTGACACTAGAGAAGGCAATGAAAATGGCTGTTAATTAGGAGACGGCTGCCACCTACCTCTCGGGCTTCACAGGTGTCTGGAACAGTGATCCGATAGGGGGCGTCAGGAATGTCGTAGTAAGGCTGGTCCTTGTGAATGTCCTGAAAACAACCAAGCTCCCTTTTCCAAACCGCCTTCCCTGGGTGCCTCTGCTCATGCTGGGCAGCGGTGTTTGCCTCCATTCCCCACACCTGTCCGGTCTGTGACAGGCTTCCAAACTTACTGCAGCTCATTGGTAAAGGCCAGGACGGGATCTGGCTTCCCCACCCCCAATTTGGCCACTTGCAGCATAAATCAGGCTCTGGTATATGGCAGGGACACTCACAGCGCTCAATGACAGTGACAGGGTCTGGAGGATGTCCAGCATGGTCTTCAGCACTGTCCCGCTCCAGAGCAAGTGGGGAAACCTGCACAGACAGCCATATCTCAGGGTCCAGGAGACAAATCTTCAAGGAATCTGAGTTCCTTAAAGTGCTGCCTCGAGGGGTGGGGCAGGGTGGGGTAAAAGCCCTACCTCCTGCTGCCCAGCTGGCGGTTGGAGGAGGTCAGGAGGTCTCCCAGGCAGGGCACTCTGTCAGAAACACCCCCTAGGCACTTGCCAGTCCCACTCTTCAGAGCCTAGATGTGGCCTCACGTGACCTGCTCTCAACCTAACACTGATACTGGCTGGGACATGCTCCCTCACTCCCCAAAGTGATCCTCCTTGTTTTTGACCAGGGGTCCCCAATATTTTCACATGATGGCAAAATAGAAAATGGCCATATTTGCATGACACTCTAGCTCAAAGAGAAGAAGCTGCTCCTGGATGTGGTGGCCAGGGTGAGGGGAGCAGACTCTGTATAGCTGTGACTCATCATGGCCCTCTGCTTAGGAGGTCCGGCTCAGACACATGTCATACACGTGCTAGACTTGCTTTCTGGCCCTGCCTAGACCAGGTGCACAGCACCTGCAGCAGGCTCCAGAACTCCTGGACGCTTGCATGGAGCTGAGGGCAGGCCCAGCGTGGCTGTTTGCTGCC
Source organism: Panthera onca (assembly GCF_046562875.1). Lineage (NCBI taxonomy): Eukaryota > Metazoa > Chordata > Mammalia > Carnivora > Felidae > Panthera > Panthera onca. Next base: position 28,676,495 of record NC_138350.1, on the reverse strand, counting down.
TCTGGCCTTTACATTGCAGACAGGCTGGTCCAGCCCACCTTTGAGGGTTCTCGTCCATGTGGGGGCATGTCCCTTGAAAGTCTGCTTTGGCTCCCAGCACAGAGAGCCTGGAGTGGAAAAAGGTCTGTGTGGGCTCTCCTTCCTCTCTGAGGAGCCTGGAAGACACTGATTCTACCAGGGACCTCTGGCTGGGCTCTGGGGTAGGAGATATCACTTAGGATGGCTGTGAGCTTCCCAGAGTGAGCCCAGAGAGGCCCTGTGGCAGGGGAGGGTGGGATGCAGAGACACAGAGACATAACACCCCTTGTCAGGAGCTGCACTGTAAGTAACATCAATAGCTCAGAGTAAGTAGAGGTTTCAGGACCAAACTTCAGACCCTGCAGCAAATTCCATGACATTCTGAGGGAGGCCGCATTGCCATTTGAGAGTTTAAATTCTGACTCCAATTTTGCTGCATTGATAATGTAAGGACGGTTCTTCCCTGATTCTAAACCTAGAGGCGCGCGCACACATGCGGGGCTCACACACACACACACACACACACACACACACACACACACACAGCATTAGAAGGAAAATGAGCTTACTTATCCACTAGACCAGACAGATACTTGTCTGCCACCCTCCGTATCCTCTTGTGAATGTGGTTGAAGTTCACCAGGAGAAACTGCGCATGCCGCTCCAGCTCTTCCTCATTTTCCTTGGTCTTAGCCTGGAGATTCAGAAGAGACAGGTACAATAGGCGCCCTCCACATGCTTCCAGCAGACACACGCTCGCGCTCTGACAAGGCTTACTTTATCTGCCATCATGTTTAGGAAGGCATCAAATACTTTGTCTGCGACGGCAATCACACACTGCATCATCCCTGAAATGAGGAGGGAGTTTCCATGGGTCAGAAGCATCAAGAGAAAGAGACCAATCCCGGCTACTTTCAAACATAGTGTTTAGAAATGATTTTGGATTACAGACAAATGGCAGAGAGAGCACACAGTTCCCACATACCCTGGACCCAGTTTCTCCTGATATTAGCAGCTCAACTTGTCAGAACTAAGAAGTCGACACTGATATACCGTTAGCTCAACTTCAGGCTTTATTTGGATTTCCTGTTTTCCCACTAATGTCCCTTTTCTGTCCCAGGATCTAATGAAGATGCCATGTGGCATTACCCATCAGGTCTCCTTTGTCTCACACAATCTGTGCTGATTCCTTGGTCTGTTCTTGCCTTTCATGAACCTGACACTTCTGAAGAGCACAGGCATTTTGTAGGATGTCCCTCAATTTAGGTGTGTCTGATGTTTGCCTGTGATTAGACTAAGGTTACAGGCTTTTAGGAAAATCCCACAGAGGTGAAGTGGTTTTGTTGCATAGTAGCAGGAGTGTGTGAAATCAGTATCTCCTACCACTGGGGAGGATGACCTTGATCGCTTGGGTACAGTGGTGTCTGCCAAGTTTCCCCCTGTCCAGTTACTACTTTTCTCTTTCCATGCTCTACTCTTCAGAAGGGAGTCACTGAGTCCAGCCCACACTCAGGGAGGGAAATTAAGCAGCAGCTCCTGAAGAGAATGTAGGCATAAGAAAAACCGCCACAGTAACTGGAAAATACCCTGGGTAAGATACTTAAATGTGTTTTTTTCTTTTTTTGTATTAAGTAGGCTCCACACCCAGTGTGGAGTTCAATGCAGGGCTTGAACTCACAACCCTGAGATCAAGACATGAGCTGAGATCAAGAGTCAGATGCTTAACCGACTGAGCCATCCAGGTGCCCCTGGGGAAGATACTTTGAGGTCATGCAGACATCTCATTTCTCTTCAAGATTTTGCCCACATTTTAGTATCTGTCAGTGGGATGTGCTTGCAGAAGGCACTCTGGCTCTCACTAGGATTTTGTTTTCTTCATTTTTTCTACTTTTAGTAATTGGGATTCTGTAAGGAAGTTCTGTCCCTCTTTCCCCATGTTTGATGTATTCAATCATCTAATCAGTATAGACTCATAGATATTTATTTCAGTCACTGGGTCATAATCCAATACTGTCATTATTTGCTGCCCAAATTGTTCCAGCTTTGGCCATTGAGAACTCTTTCGGGGAGACTCAAGTCCTTGTGACATGCCCACATCCCTTTTCTTTTCTTCTTCCTTTCCCTTTTTTTCCTTTCACAGGACCTTCCTTTCTGGCACTACAAGGTGTCCCAGGCTCATCTTGTATTTTCCCTGCCCCAATTCTCTGTAGAATCAACCTTTTTTTCCTTGGACACTTGGTTCCTTTTAATGCAGAATGGTATTTAGAAAGCAAGATCTGAGCACTGGATGTGCTTGTTGCCACCAGAGTACAAAGCAGATTTTTTTTCAAGTTTATTTATTTTGTGAGAGAGCGAGTGAGTGGGGTAGGGGCAGAGAGAGAGGGAGAGACAGAGAATCCCAAGAAGGCTGCACACTGTCAGTGCACAGAGCCCAGTGAGGGGCTTGAACTCATGAACCGTGAGATCATGACCAGAGCTAAAATCAAGAGTCAGATACTTAACTGACTGATCCACCCAGGCGCCCCTACAAGGCAGATTTTAAAAAGCAACAGTACAGCACAAGCATCACAGTGCTGATGTAATAAAGTGCTGCTTGCCCACCAGTGCTGTCCCACTTATCCAGTGTCCTTTTTTTTTTTTTTTTTTTTAAAGATTTTATTTGGGGGTGGCACAGTTGGTTAAGCATCTGACTCCTGATCTCAGCTCAGGTCATGACCTTACAGTTTGTGAGTTTGAGCCCTCCATTGGGCTCTGCACTGATGGCATGGAGCCTACCTGGGATTTTGTCTCTCTTTCTCTCTGCCCCTCTCACTTGTGCGCACATTCTCTCTCAAAGTAAATAAACTTAAAAAAAGTTTTCTTTAAGATTTTTTAAAAAGTCATCTCTACACCCAATGTGGGGCTTGAACTTACAGACCCTAGATCAAGAGTGGCATGCTCTACCAAGTGCGCCAGCCAGGAGCCCCATCCAGTGCCTTTAGGCTGGCTAAATGACAGAGCTGTAAGGTCAGCAGGGCAGAGAGATAAGGAGGTGCCGCACCTCTGTGCCCCAGGCAAAGCACAGAGCCGGAAACACAAAGATGCATCGCATATGTGTTTTTTATGAGGATAAATGGGCCCCCAAAGCTCTCAGACATGGAAAATGATTAGTGTGACGTGGACAGATGCCCAAACAGGGAGAGGCTACTTTCTCAGAAGTTGGGTTGGTGGATGAAATCTTGTTTGGAGGGGTGTGTTTAGTGTAGTATCTTTTCATATAGCTCTAAGGAAACTGAAACTGTAAGTTTCTAATAAAAAACAATCAGATAGTAGTGGTCAGATGCCAGTCATCAACGCCCAGTAGCCTCTCTGGAGATTTTTACTTAAAAACAGCCACTTTGCTTTTTGCACTTTCCTTTTACACTTTAGCTTGGGACTACCACGGTCTTAGTCTGCACTGACTGACTAGGCAGCTGGCAGGCTGCATTCCAAGAACACATGGAGGCTGGGCTCACACCTGCACAGAGGAGGTGCCAGCCCTCCCCTTCGCAGGCTGCTAGATGCTTCTTATAACCTCCTTCCTGCTTGGTTCTGAAAACTCATGAGTAACACATCTCCATAGACATGTCCTTCCCACCTCTCATGTTTTAGGAGAGAAAAGGAAGAGGAAAGTACACTCAGTAAATATACATTTATTGGCTTAACCTAAGTGCCATACTCAGAACAAAAACAAATAACCCATTTGGAAATCATGTGGAAGAGTATGGTGTACTGTGAAAATTAAAAAGTGTCCATAAGGTGCACATCAGTTCCCAGTGCAATTATGACAAAGTAACAGAAAAAACAGACCTTAGGAGAGAGAGGATGACATTTAGCTTTAGAAAGGTATCTTATTCTGTCTATAGATACTCTCAATAGGAGGCTGGCAAAATGTGGTAGGTTCTTAGGCCCCTTTGGGCTAGTAATCTCAATTTTTTTGTTGCCTACCTTCCCTCCTAGAGCCAAAGAAGCTCAGGGTGACCCAACTGTCTAGCACAAAACAACTGTTATATAAACAATGGGCATCTGGGTGGCTTGGTCGGTTTGGCCTCTGACTCTTGGTTTTAGCTCAGATCATGACATCACAGTTTGTGAGTTTGAGCCCCATGGAGGACTCTGCACTGGCAGTGTGAAGCCAGCTTGGGATTTTCTGTCTCCTTCTCTTTGTGCCCCTTTCCTGCTTTCTTTCTCAAAAATAAATAAATAAACATTAAAAAACAAAACAATGGGTGGATGGACAAGGGGAACAAATCAATGAACAGCTCAGTCAGTGGTTAACAGTGTCTCTACTATACTCTCAAGTGGTCCTTGGGCATGTGTGTGGGACTCTCTGAATGTGGGGCTTCCTCTTCCTGTGTCTACACCCTGGTGGGAGGGGTTTCCTACCTTACAAAATTGCTTGCCTGCACCTCCCACCATGGCCTCTAAAGAGCTCCTCCTCCTCTAATCCTTCCCCCTACTGCCAGCAGGGGGAGCTTCCAGAACCCATACACTACTTCCTTGCCTACTCCACAAAAATAAATAAACGCACCTAATTTCCTGTCATGTAGGAGTGATGTGATAAGGGTTCTATAAAGGACTTACTGGACAAAGGTCTTATATGAAGCAGCACCTCAGAACCTTGGGGTGATTTTATTTTTTATTTTTAAAAGTTTTATTTTTACGTAATCTCTAGACCCAAGGTGAGACCCAAATTCATAACCTGGAGATCAAGAGTTGTACTCTCCACTGACTGAGCTAGCCACGTACCTCCTTGGGGTGATTTTTAAAAGGATTTCTTCAAGGACTGATTTTTCAACAATAGGAAAAATGGCAGAAAAATTATCTGGGGATTAATTCTCTACTGGCAAGAACAAGTTGATAGATTCTTCAGAGTGCCAATGACTTCTGGCATGGAAAGGTCTCCTCTCTACTTAATAATAAATTTATTGATTTTAAGAATTGTCAATTAGCAGTCTTTGAAATATTTACCCACACAGTTAATCAATCAGAACTCATGGCCATAATGTACCCAAATATTTAAGCACAATTATAAAACTGATCAAGTTCTTCTAAGCATATAATTAAAACATAGGTCTAACATTTCAGAGTCTCTTATATTTTTAAACACTTTAAAAATCAACACAGAGACCAAAGCAATGATGCTTAAAACCTGTCAGTGTCCTTATACTCAAACTGGTTAAACAGTGCCTATACTATGCATTTAATTTTTTTCTTTGCTATCTTTTTTAAATGTTTATTTTTGAGAGAGAGACACAGAGTGCGAGTGGGGGAGGGACAGAGACAGAGAGGGAGACACAGAATTGGAGGCAGGCTCCAGGCTCTGAGCTGTCAGCACAGAGCCCGACGCAGGGCTCAAATCCACAAAGTGTGAGATAATGACCTCAGCAGAAGTCAGACACCCAACGGAGTCACCCAGGTACCCCTATTTTTTTTTTTTAATGTTTATTTATCTTTGAGAGAGAGACAGAGAGACAGAGAGAGACAGAGAGAAACAGAGAGACAGAGTGTGAGTGGGGGAAGGGCAGAGAGAGAGGGAGACACAGAATCTGAAGCAGGTTCCAGGCTCTGAGCTGTCAGCACAGAGCCCGATGTGGGCTCGAACTCATGGACCGTGAGATCATGATCTGAGCCGAAGTCGGACGCTTAACTGACTGAGCTACCCAGATGCCCCTGTTATCTCAATTTTAATAGCTCTTCTTATTTTCATTCCTATTCTTATCTTAGGTTTGCCCTACTAGAATTCCAGTAAGTATAATATTTTAGTACCATCAGAGAGTTTCAATTATTTCTCTGTTTTCCCAGGAGTTTGCTTTTAGGACTGGTTGCAGCTGAGACCCTCTGTGCACTCAGGATCTGAGGACATTTGCATCATAGGACTTGCAAGTCTTTGTGTTTCATATAGATTTTCCTATTCTGAAACCTTCCCAGAAATGATGTGGCCCTTAAATCGGATGTTGCCCACAGGTCCTGACCTGCTGCCCTGACATTCTGACCTGGCCTGATGACACCACTGGAAACATTCATGGTCCTGAGCAGGGTCTCCTTATAACCAGCATGAACCATACTGAGGCATGAAGCCCTCGTGGAAGGTCTGGGTATCCTCACAATGAACTCTCTAATAGCTACTCTCAGCTAACAGAGCACTTTTAACTAGCCATTCTGTGGGATGTCTCTGCCTATCACCTGCTGGGCACCCTTTCTACCTGTCAACTCTTGGAGACCAGGCATGACTTTATCGTGGGTGCCATGTCTCTCCTTGAACTGTGTAGCTCTTTCTTTGTGTTCCCTCTTTCCTGATTACATAAGAGAAACAACAACCTATCTCTACTTCACAAATACTTAGTGGAAAAAACAAACATTAGATATATATATCCTATGTATTATGTTATCACTACATATTATATCATAACATATATATAATATGTTATGTGTGTTATGTTATATGTGTGTATACACACACACACATTAGCATAACATATATATATATGTTTTTTAGCATAACATATATATATGTTTTATATATATATATAAAACCTAGTATATTTGGATATACACATCCTAGTATATTTGCCCTTCTTTTAAGCAAAATATGTATTCATGTTCAAATTATGATACTTTGCCCACTGGGAGTCCTTTTATTTTTTAAAATATTTATTTTTGAGAGAGAAAGAGAACGTGCAAGTAGGAGAGGGGCAGAGAGACAGGGGGACAGAGGATCTGAAGTGGGCTCTGCACTGACAGCAGCGAGCCTGATGTGGGGTTTGAACTCATGAACTATGAGATGACCTCAGCCAAAGTCAAACGCTCAATCAACTGAGCCACCCAGGCACCTAGGAGTCCTTTTAAATTGGTTCTTAGTCCTCTTTGCCTGCTCTGGACATTTTTCCTATCTATCTATCTATCTAAACATTTATTTATTGGGGGGGAGGGGCAGAGAGAGGGAGACAGAGGATCCGAAGCAGACTCTGCCCTGTGAATGCAGAGCCCAATGCAAGGCTTGAACCCATGAACCATGAGATCATGGCCTGAGCCAAAATCAAGAGTCAGCTGCTTAACTGATTGAGTTAAGCCACCTAGGTGCCCCTACTCTGGACATTTAAAAAGCATAACTGCTCCCTGGCAACAATAAGATGCTCCAGGTTCATCAATGATTATTTGAGAAGCCCAGGATCCTTTCAGCATGGGATAGTATTAGAGACTGAAATTTGGGGGCTAGAGCATACTCAAGCATTGAGGGTAGGCAAGAGTGATGCTCCTTAAGGCTATATGGTTATGTTATACATTTTTGTTGTTATTTTTAAAAATTTATTTTTTATTTAAAAAAAAAATTTTTTTTTTAAACGTTTATTTATTTTTGAGACAGAGAAACAGAGCATGAACGGGGGAGGGGCAGAGAGACAGGGAGACACAGAATTGGAAGCAGGCTCCAGGCTCTGAGCTGTCAGCCCAGAGGCCGACGCGGGGCTCGAACTCACAGACTGCGAGATCGTGACCTGAGCTGAAGTCGGACGCTTAACCGACTGAGCCACCTAGGCGCCCCTAAAAAATTTTTAAATATTTTACATTTTGAGAGACAGAGACAGAGCATGAGTGGGGGAAGGGCTGAGAGAGTGAGAAACAGAATCTGAAGCAGGCTCCAGACTCTGAGCTGTCAGCACAGAGCCCAGTGTGGGGCCCGGACCCACAAACTGCGAGATCATAACCTGAGCTGAAGTCGAACGCTCAGCCAGGTGAGCCATCCAGGTGTCCCTTGTTTTTTAAAGGCAATAGAAGTTTACTAAATATACTGCAAGAGAGTGGCAGGCAGGACAGCAGAGAAGAGGCATGAGGCAGTGGTGTGGAATATACTGCTAAGGTTCTATGTTTTATACTGACCTTTCCAATGTAGTATGTAACTTCATAAAACTATTTTCTTCACAAAGACAGAAAATTGGTAGTATTCCTTTCTATACTATTAAAGCTCAATTCATCATTAGAGTACCACAATAATCGACTTACCAGATTTGTCTTTCTGAATAGCTTTATCTTCAAAGTAGCAGAACATTACCTGGAAGCGGTCAGGATCTGTTGAACGTAGTACCCTAGCAAGGAGGACAGTTTTGAGTAAATTTTAAAAAATCCAGGCCCTCCCTATCACAGATTTGGTACTGCCCAGAACTGCTGAGGCCATGAGGAACCAAGTGTCATAGACTCACATGGACTTTCTGGAGGACAATATCCACCATCTGTCATAACATTCCCACACTGTTCACCCAGCAACCCACCACTAATGATGCATCTTAAGGGTAATGTGCACAACAGTGCTGGCTGAATGTCCATCAGTAGGAAACTGGTCAGCGACACCAAAGTACACCTATTCAGTGGCACAACATGCAGTCACCAAAATGAAAGATAACTCCAGAAAAACATCGAAGATGCACTATTACATGAGAAAGCAAGGTGTGGAGAAAATGGGTACAGCATAATGTTAGTGACAGGTTTCCGAAAGGCCTCCATGTGCCTTCTGTGTGTAGGATATTTATGTTTGCATTTAAAATTTCTAGAAGGAAAAGTAAAACTATCAACAGCGGGTATCTCTGAATTCAGGGCCTGGGAAGTGAGACTTGTAGTTTTCATCTTTAGCGTCTTCTGTACCATTTCAATATTTTCCTTCTCTTTTTTTGGTTTATGCATCGTTTTTATTTTCAAAGTAAAAAATATCTTTTACTTTGGGGCAAAGATAGAAAAAGAAATGCATGCACTTGAACCATAGTCCCTGTGAAGGGCCATTCAGAGTTTGGGGGGCTCCACTAAGATAGTGCGGCACATGTGCACACAGGCAAGCACTTGGTGGAGTCTATCTGTGGGCTTCTGCACCAACCTTTTGTGAGTCAAACTGCAGTAGGGCAGGCTGTGTGGCTTTAAGTGCATGCATTCTCAAGTGTTCACGTTCACACAGCTTTTATGTAATTGCTCACATTGTCCACCTCGCTGTTTTAACATTCTCCTAATAACCAGTGGCTGGGAGTCTGAGCCAGGTTCTTGAATAAAGGCTTCAGGGTTGCTTCTCTGTGCTAACAGTGCTCGCAGAGGCCTGGCAGGCAACCTGGAGTGGGAACTGGGTTCTTGGGAGCTGCCTGTGGGCCGTCCCCTTATGGTCCTGCTCTACCAGCCCACTCAACAGCCTGTCGTGAGACCCCATTCGTGGGCACACTTGTGGGGAAGCAGGAGACAGCCCTGCTGGCAGGCACATGAGGCTGAGAGGGTCTGGAGACATCGCTTGTAGCCATTCAACTTAGGAGCAAACAAGGTTTTTGATCTGTGTTGGTTTGCTTGTTTTGTTTTGGTTGGGTTTCTCTTTGAAAATATACTCTTTATAATAAAAAGGATGAGAGAACTACACTAAGATGCTATAGGGAATGGTGGTGAGGTGAGTAGTTTTTCCTCTCCACTTATTTCCAAATTTGTGTGTAATGTTCTACTACTTTTATTAAAAAAAAAAAAACAAAACTGTAATGAACAAAGAAAAGAAGGCCAAAAGCTCCTTAGCTCTGTGGGACTTTGGGGGAGAATGGTTCACTAGTTTTTAAATTTTGCTCTGTTGTGGCACCCTCAGGCTACCAAGCGGCCGGGAAAGGAGGACAGAACTGGAAAGTAGGGGCTCACTCCCACTTACCCAAAAGAGCCTTAATCTAGGTTATATGTTGAGCTTCCTAGCAAGAGGTCTTTTACCAGAGGCTTTCATGGCACCAAACAAAGGTTTAAATAGTGGCATTTCCCAAATATTCCCCCTTTTAAGAACTACCAGTTTACTTTTCAAACCATTTGGTAAGGTTTATCCTATAACTTATTACACCTATCATGTGACTTCAACAAACAGATTATGTGTAACCTGACTTTTTTAAGTTTATTTATTTTTGAGAGAGAGAGAGACAGAGCATGAATGGGGGAGTGGCAGAGAGAGAGGGAGACACAGAATCGGAAGCAGGCTCCAGGCTCTGAGCTATCAGCCCAGAGCCCGATGCGGGGCTTGAACTCACGGACCGCGAGATCGTGACCTGAGCTGAAGTCGGACGCTTAACCGACTGAGCCACCCAGGAGTCCCTAACCTGACCTTTTTTGATGACAGGGATGCATCTTTCTGTAGCTAGTGTATTCAGCTGCAGCCCTATGGTGCCTCAGAGCTTACCATGGTGAGTCTGTACCATCCACATAGGCAGCTGGGCTCTGAGCATTCTAGCTGCTTCCTCCAGTCTTCATTTACAAGAGGCAGCATGGCACAGTGCTTAACAGACTTGGATCTCAATCCAAATCAGGGTTTATTACCTTGGGTAACTTACTTAACTGTTCAGTGTCTCAGTTTCCTCATCTGTAAAATGGGTATGTAATAATGCCTACCCCATAGGCTTGTTGGAGAGCGTGTCAATACAGGCAACTTAGCACAGTGCCTGGTACGGTATAAGTACTCAATCTATGTTAATATTGGTGTTGTTATGATGACAATTATTACAGTTGTTAGGTCTGCTATGGTTACATATGTATCTTGAGCATCTGCTAACTGTGGGACTGTTTTGGGACAGGCCCCTTCCCATTTCCAATATGCTGTTTGTACTCAGCTGTGATCCTGGAAACCAGTTCAATGAATGTCTTAGAACATTTTCAGTGAGGGCTGATCCCTAACAGGGGCTCTTAGTCAAGTGGACAGAGTTTGAAATATCTATCGTGATGGCTCAGAAGCCTATTCCCTATAAGGAGAGGATAAATAAGAGAGTTATAAGATGTGGTGTTTGGTGCTCAGGAGGGAGGAGCACACAAGAAAAGCAGAGGGTGTTTTTGTTTTTTGTCTTTTTTTTTTTTTTTTTTTGAGCAGCAGGCAAAAGTTTATTAGAGTATAAGATTAGAAAGTAAGAATAATAGGAAAGCTCTCTTTACAGAGACGGGACATTTGAAAGTGACTGCCTCTGTTTTTTGCTTTTTAAGAAAGCTTACATGTCTTAGGAGGAACTGAAGAGTCCCACCCCCAGAAGGCACAAATATATAAAAATTAGCTCCAGGGGCTGTATTGGGAGGTAAAGGCCTGTATACCTCATATATTCCAGCCGATAAACAGACAGGAGATAGGTGGACATGGCAAAGTCCAGCTTGTTGATGAGGGCGGACACTTCGGGGGCAGGGTCCAGCAGGTTGATGATGGTGCTGCGGAGCTCACTCAGTTCAGCCTAGGAGGAAATAAAAGGCTCAAGGGCTCACACAAGCACCTGGAGGGGAAAGCGGCCCTCCTCCAGGAGAGGTGGATAACATGTGATAACAAGGACAAAGAAAGGATCTGCCCATTGTTCAAGAAAGCTTAGCAAAATCCCTGCCCTGCATCATCTATCCTTGGCAGGGTGAGAATCCTTACAGGGGTGACTGTGTCGTTTTTCATGGCCGAGTTATACTGGAGGACGGAACGCAGTGGTTCTTTGCTGGGAAACGTGAGCAGGGGTGACTTGGTGGCTATTTCACAGACCCCCTCGTACCATTCTTCTGGCCAAAGTCCTGCAAGAGAGTGCCCATGAGTGAGACCACCACCTTGCTCAAGAATCACTACAGAGCAGTTGACAATGACCATTTCTACAGTCGTGGGTCCTTTGCTTGAGCCAATTACCCCAAAATGGGGCACAGAAATGAGTTTGTCTTCTAACTTGGATGTTTTTTTTTCTAAGATTCATGGTATTCTTAGAACCCTAAAATACATCTGGGAAGTATAACATTTGCATACACACTTGTAGGAAGCAGCAGCTGAATTTGAACTAGTTTTGAATGCATACACATTCATAATTAGAGTCCTACTTCCACCTTTGTTTTCACTCTGCACTCTTGTCTTCCCCAGAAGAGCAAGTATTGCCCTACCTGACCCCTCCACTGCGAATCCCATCAGCACAGAATAGAGCCAGAAGTCCCGGAAGAGCTTCTGCAACCGAGGTTTGGCTTCTTTGATGGGAGGCAACCTTCGGGTGAGCTGATATACCAAGGAAAGAGGGAGAAAAGGAAGTTATTTGCTTGTAAGCCCTAAAACCTACAGATGTGAAATCAACCACAGATTCATTCTCCCAGAACCTGTCAGTCATTTTGGGTAGGAAAAGACACACTGAGCAGTGACCAACACCTCTTGATCAGTTCACTGGTAAATACTCACCCATTCGGCAAACATTTATTGAGTAGCTAATGTGCACCAGGCACCATGCCTGGGAGGTGAAAAGCCCCATTCCTGCAGAGGACTTGCTGCCTAGTTTGGAGGCAGGTGAGGAAATAATCACAGTGTGGCAGAGATCCTGGAGAAGGTGTCATGGGTCTCAATGTTACTATGCAAGGAACTCTTAGCCAGGCAGAGAAGAGAAAGCAGCCTATCCTGGGTAGGGCATGGAGGGCCTGGGGAGGCTGGACCTCAGGTGAACAGTTGTGACTGAAAAGAAAGTGTGATCGTGAGAAATCTCGTGGATCAAGGAGAAGTGGTTTTCAGATCTTTTATGGCAGCGCAACTTTTCCAAACAATAATCTTGGGCAGAATCCCAAGATGTAAAACAGGTATAGGCAGAGTTGCTTAGGCACAGGAGTGAGAGGCTGAAGTCCCTGCATCCTTGCTCCAGGTGGTGTCCCGCCAAGTATAAAGCAGGCAGTAGCTTGTAGTTATGCAAAAAATGTTAAATTTGCGCACAGCACCTCACCTATTGGACAAACTGGTCCTCACAGAACCCCCAGAGGACGTCAAGCCTCCTACGGTGATAATCAACTTACGATGAGGGGTCTCTGCAACACAAACATTCATGAGTGCCAAGTATGGGCCAGGGTCACGGGGTAGGACACATGATGATACCATTGCTGGCAGGGGTGGGGGATCACAGAGAGAGATGGGCACCTGAACCCATGACTGGTAAGGACTATATAAACTGGTACACTATTTCCTGGAAAGCAATTTGGTAAAATGAATAAAAAATTCTAAATAATCCCATCATTTCACCAAAAATCTCCTCTCTAGCAATGTATCCAAAAAAATCTGAGTTAGGCACAAAAATGTTGTAAGATTTGTTAGAACAGAAAAAAAAAAATAAGGGCACCTGGGTAGCTTAGTCAGTTAAGTGTCTAACTCTTGACCTCAGTTCAGGTCATTATTTCACAGTTCTTGGGTTCAAACCCCAAGTTGGGGACTGTCAGCACAGAGCCTGTTTGGATTCTCTCTTTCTCTCCCCCGCCGCATCCCTTCCCCTGTTCATGCTCTCCTCTCAAAATAGATAAACTTAAAAAAAAAAAAAAAAGAGCTGGACGCTTAACTAAGTCACCCAGGCACCCCTGGATCCTGGATTTTAAAAAGCTATCAAAGAAAAATAAATAAATAAAAAGCTATCAAAGAAGTCATGGAGAAATCTGACTGGGATATGGCTGATATAAGAGAGGAGGATTGATTTTCCTAGATGTTAACAGTGGTGCAGAGTAGGGCAGAGACCCTTCCATTTAAGAGACAAAGCTCCAGCGCCCAGGGCTGAAGTGTTATGACTTCCACAACTCCCTTTCAAATACCTCAGGAGATACCCTCAGGGGGTGCACACACAGGGAATTAAGCAGATAAGGCAAAATAGTAACTGTTTTATCTAGGATGTTGGTATATGGATGTCCATTATTCAATTCTTCCAATTGCTCTGTATATTTTTAAATTTCATAATAAAAAGTTGGTGGGGCACCTGAGTGGCTTAGCCAGTTGGTTAAGCATCCAACTCTTGATTTCAGCTCCGGACATGATCTCATGGTTCCTGAGTTTGAGCCCTGCGTTGGGTTCTGTGCTGACAGTGCAGAGCCTGCTTGGGATTCTCTCTCTCCCTCCCTCTCTGCCCCTCCCCTGCTTGCTCTCTTTCTCTCTTTCCCTCTCTCATAATAAATAAACTTAAAAAAAAATTTAACAAAAAAAAGCTGTAAAACATACCTAACCATAAGGCAAGCCTTGTAACTAGAAAGAAAACAATGGAGTATGTGTGGCAGAAGGTACTGATTTACAGTGGGGGCCAAAACTATACACCTCCAATGGGGAACAGATACAAAACTGTCAGAATTGTCAAGAAGGGCTGTCAACACTCAGTTACATGATCAGAAACCTAGATATGTAAGGGGCAACTGGGTGGCTTAGTCAGTTAAGCATCTGACTTTGGCTCAGATCATGGTCTCATGGTTTGTGGGTTTAAGCCCTGCTTCAAAATTCTCTCTCTCAGCCCCTCACTCACTCACACTATCTCTCTCAAATATAATAAGAAAAAGAAATCAAGCTATGTAAGAAACATTATTAGTTTAAAATAATCTAAGCAATATATACTCATAGAAAAGAAATTTCAGCAAAGAAGTACATAGAGTGAAAAAGGAACACTTTCTACCTGCCTTCCGTGTCCAATGTTAAAAGCTGGCTGCATCTCCTTCCAGACCTTTCCTGTGAATAAACTATGTGTGGTGAAAGTGATAATAGCTAACATTTACTGAGCATTTACTGAGCGCCGGGTGCCATTCTCTGTGCTTTCCACACATTATTACCTCATTTAATTTTCACAGCAACCTTATACAGTAGGTATAACTACTGTTTCAGAGAGGAGAACACAGAGGGCAGGAGGTGGGATTCCTGTCAGAGTAGCCAGTTCAGCCTTGGTGAAGCCCAGAGCAGATGGTGTGAACACAGCAGCGATGTGGTGGTCCAGAGAGACAACTTCCATGCAGAAAGAACAGCCAGTGCTAAAGCTCTGGTGGGGGGGGGGGGGGGGGGGGCAAGCTTAGTGTGTGAGAACAAGGTAGAGGTGGAGGGAGCTGGCCTGGAGCAGATTATTAGATCCCTGAAGATTCCAGACAGAGGTAATGGACACTCTGAGCCAGCGTAATGGTGCCCACACTGAAGTCCTAGTACTGAGTAGGAACGATGAAGATTCTGAGAAAGCAACGTGTGAGTAAAGCTACTGAGTGCTAACCTAGACCCAAATCCAGCCACTCTTGCCAGGTCTTGAACACAATGGACAGCCCTTTACATGCCAGAAATTTCTCAAAATGAGTAACACACAGACGCCCTGCTATGTATGGGCTCCTTAAGAGCACCTACAGAGTCCCCAGAGAGTTATGTTCTCCCTTTAGAGGGTCTCTGGGTGACAAACACACTCTCAGGTACCAAAATCAGGGAGCAGCACTCTGTGACAAGTTGGTCTTCTAGGCAATCCAGAACATTCCTATAATAACATTTTATTTATTTATTTATTTATTTATTTATTTATTTATTTAGTGAGAGAGACAGAGGGAGAGGGAGAGATGGGGGGAAGGGAGAGATGAGGGAGGGGGGAGAGATGGAGGGAGGGAGGGAGAGAGAGAGGGAGAGGGAAGGAGGGAGGGAGAGAGGGAGGGAGAGAGGGAGGGAGAGAGGGAGAGAGAGAGGGAGAGAGAGAGGGAGAGAGAGAGGGAGGGAGAGAGAGAGGGAGAGAGAGAGGGAGATAGAGATAGAGAGAGAGAGAGAGAGAGAGATAGAGAGAGAGAGAGAGAGAGAGAGATAGAGAGAGAGAGAGAGAGAGAGAGAGAGAGAGAGAGAGAGAGAATCTTAAGCAAGCTCCACACTCAGCATGGAGCGTGACACAGGGCTCAATTCCACAACCCTGGGATCATGACCTGAGCCAAAACCAAGAGTCATATGCTCAACCAATTGAGCCACCCAGGTACTCCAATGATGTTTTAGATTACAGAATTTAAAATTAATTTTATGTATTTATTTATTTACTTATTTATTTTATTTATTTATTTAAAAAAATTTTTTTAACGTTTTTATTTATTTTTGAGACAGGGAGAGACAGAGCATGAACAGGGGAGGGTCAGAGAGAGGGAGACACAGGATCAGAATCTGAAACAGGCTCCAGGCCCTGAGCTGTCAGCACAGAGCCCAACGTGGGGCTCGAACTCACAGATCGCGAGCTCATGACCTGAGCCAAAGTCGGCCGCTTAACCGACTGAGCCACCCAGGCGCCCCTAAAACTAATTTTAAAGAGTGATCCTAGCCCCACAGATCCCTGTGAATGCCTAGGACCCGAAGTTTGGGAAGCACTGTTTGGTAATACCCTATCTGTCCTGCAAGCCTGGCACAGAACACAGTGAGTGAACCCTGACTGAAGAAAGTTCAGTGCCAAGGTCTCCTTATGTTATAAATCACTCATCTCATTCCCTTCCTTCACTTTTCACAGAGGGACATGCTAATAGAAGCATGGGGACATGTGCCTAGTAGCCGCATTAGCCCTGGAGACCAGGGCCAGGTCAGACATGGAGATCATCCCAGTGGGAGAATTCAAAGCTAGAGGGCAGGCAGAGGGCCTCTGCTTTCAGGGGAACATTATAGCTACCCCCAATGCAACCAAGCCTCCAGAGCTCTGAAGAGTATGTCAATTATGTGGTGGCTTCAGCAAGGACTGTGTCCACAAGCAAATTGACACAGTGACAAGTCAGGGCTTCAAAACACCAGCTGCACCAGAACTGGGGCAGAGAAGTCAGAAGTCATTCAGCAGAGATCAAAGACACAGCCGAGGGGGTTTGTGCTGACAAAGCTAGTTGAATGGTGTTTGATTTGGGACATATTTACTTTGGAAAATACCCAATACCAGCCCAGCATCAAAGTTCACATTGAAACCCTGCTGGTGACCTTGGCTCATTTCATCTCTGCCACACTTCTCAGAAGCACAGAGGTGAGTTGGGTTTCTGACATTTCTGCTGATTATAAACTCTTATATGCGGTGGTTAGAGATGGGTAACTGGTGCATTTCTCTATCAAACTACAAGTTCAAAAAGCTTTCTACATCATCCTAAAAATGGAAAAATGTTTTTATTTTTTAGTCTGCCTATTGTAACATTCGTCAGTTACATTTTTGAGACAATTGACAAAATTGGAACAGGAACTAGAATAAAGTATTGTGCCTGTGTTAGATTATTTTAAGTGGATAACTGTACTATGATGGTGCATGAAAATATCCTTGTCCTTAGGCACTTTTCCCTAAAATATTAGAATTTAAAGTGAGAGGGACGTACAAGTGACCTATTGTCAGAAAGTTCAGAAAAAAAAGAGTACACATGTGTGCCTGTGTGCACACCCACACGCATACACACGGAGAGAGCCATAAAGCAACTGTTCTAAAATACAAAAGCTGGTGAAATCTGGGTGTACAGGGGTTGTTTTTTATGCTGATCTTTCAACTTCTGTAAGTTTGAAGTTATTTTAAAATGAAAGATTTTTTTAAAAAACTTCAGGCAGTTACTTCTCTCCCAACACATCTGCCCTCTTGGGGCCTGAAGACACACCCTGGAGGGACTAGGGTGTCCAGATGTTATGCTCTGATGCGTGATCAAAAAGGCTAAACCTGTTCCATACAATTGGCATGAGAAAGCGCCATATAAAGTTCCCAGAAAAGCAAACTTTTGAATGATTTACCTTTAAAAAATATTGCTTCTCTTCAAAGATAGTCATCTGGATTTAAACACAACTTAGTGATAGTTTTAAAGTGTCTTATATAATTCTTAATAATAAATGGCAAAATGACAGGAAGATGGGCCTTTTAGATCCTTAATTTAAAAAAAAATTTAATACTTATTTACTTCTGAGAGAGAGAGAGGCAGAGACAGAGACAGAATATGAGCCGGGGAGGGGCAGACAGAGAGGGAGACACAGAATCCAAAGCAGGCTCCAGGCTCTGAGCTGTCAGCACAGACGCCGAAGCAGGGCTTGAACCCAGGAACCGTGAGATCATGACCTGAGCTGAAGTTGGACACTTAACCGACTGAGCCACCCAGGTGCCCCTTAGATCCTTAATTTTAATCCACAAACAATATCAAAGAGCTTTTCTCCTTCCTCTAATAAGGGAATAATGAACACTATTTTTGGCTTTTTATCAGATAATGCAGAAACAGGGTATAAGAAGCTTCCAAATATACTACATGAATACATGAAAAAAACATGAATGTCTTCATCTCTGCCTCCTTATCTGGTCTCAGATTCCTTTTCCTGAACTCTTACTCATTCACGTTACTGTTGTTGTTTTCAACCTTGTTTTTATCTGAGAAGGATCCTTTTAAGTGCAGCCTAGAAAGGAGACTTTCATCACGTTGCTCACTTTCTTCTCTTTTTACAGTGTACTGCTATCAATATTCACGCCCAATTCTGTCTGGAAATTGGGCCCAGTTCTACCTGTAGCCAGACACATTAGAAGTTGTTTCCCGCAAGTGGGATAGGTGTGCAGCACGGTAGCCTCAGCTGGGTGCTGGTGGGGTGGGGGGGCGGTGTGGGGCAGGAAAAGACAGCGGACATTTTCGAAGTCAGAAACTGTGATTTGCCTTCTCCAAAATGTGTGATTCAAAAGTCTCTTGGTGGTGATTAGAACAGCATTTGAGCCGACTATTTTCACAGTACCATAGGGGAAGACCCAAGGAGGGAGACTAGGGGGCAGAGAAACCAGTCCTGGTGCTTCCAGGCAAACAGGTGGAGGTTCCACTGCCACGTATAGTGACACAAGGCTCAGTATTCTGGTATGTAAAATGCTGGAAGGATGAAGTTAAGTTGCACAGATGAAGTTCCTTGTATAGCACCTGGCATTCAGCAGACACTCTATCAAGAGCCACTGCTGTCATCAACATCAACAAAACCAAGAGCATCCCAAGTGGAGTATCTGTATAGCTAGCCCCATTTCCAGGCCTAACAAGTCCAAATATTTATTTAACAGGTGCCAGTAACTCTTATCTGGCTTGGACTAGAAGCAGATATTCTGGTGATCAAATATCTACATAACGGGAGATGGTTACACACACACAAACACACACACACACACACACACCCGAAACTTTACAAGACACAATTCTTCCATCTGGGCTCTTCAGAAGTGATGCTGGGATCACGTGTGATGGTGTAGCATTAAAAATGCCTGCTGTTGCTGTCCCAGAGAAACACAGAAGCATCAAATGATAGTTCATCTACCCAGGATGTAATTATTACACAGGAAGTAAGCAAGAGAAAGGTAAAGCCATTGGCAGGTAAAACTGATTTGACAAATCAAGGCACATCCTTCCTTGGAACAAGGCAAGGGATGGGTAAATAAAGACAGGCTTACTTACCACAGCATATATATTAAAAATTTATCTGGTTGATTTCAATAAAGGGACTGCCCCTCAGGCCTTTTAGTAAGAGCTGACATTACCCTAACACAGACCTTCTAAGTCTGGTAAGATTATTTCTAACTCAATGCTAGAAGCAGTTAAGTAATACAGTTTTAGTAGTTCTCCTGCTAGCAGTGGGAGCCAAGTAACAGATGCAAAGAAGACAGCACATCTGCAGTAAGCCATATAACCTCACAGCTTCTGGGGCTCCAGGGGAAAGACGAGCCACCAGTCACCTTTCATTAGGCACCCAGAGGATCACTACATTACAACAAATTCCAAATCTTATGCAAATTACACAACCCCAAAATAATGACACAAATTTCACATTATCTTTAGGATATCTGTTTTCAGAAAAGCCTGGCCCGCATACATTTTGCAACATCTCCACTCAGGCCCCACCTCTTGGTGAAGCTTGGTGAAGCTCTCCTGGCACCCTGCTCCTACCACAGGAAGCAGAGCCGCACCGCAGCTCTGCACCCCTACCTGCTTTGGTAGTGTCCTTATGAGAGCCCCGTGCTGTATTGCACATCTGCTCCCCATCAGGCGGGCAGAACCCTTTGGTGGGGGAGACCTTTGTGCCTCCCGTGCCTAAAATATGTTGTTTGGAAACAGAAGACAAAGTTTAGTGAATGAATGAAAAAGAAACTCCCTGGGAATGCTAAGCCCCCAGGATTCTATATGGTTTTAGTTTTGCAAACCTTAAAGAAGGGATTCTCAAGTAGGGGTCCACAGATCCTTCAGGCAGGTTTATGAAACCACACAAAATATTAGTTACCTGTTTATCTTCACCAGCTTCTCTTAAAGTTCATGATCCTAAAATGGTTAAGCACTCTGACTCCCAGGGCACCTTCCTGGGTCAAAACCCAGATGACTGCTTGTCATCTGAGCAGTGTGGTAGCAGGTCCATGAGGCCACCTCTCACCATGTCATTGGTTTTCTCTCCCAGCTTTAGCTCTGCCAAAATGAAATGCCCATTCCAACCCCTCATCATTTCTCTCATCCTAACGTCTATATGTGGGAGCAACAGCCTGGCTGGTCAGCTTGAGAAAGGAGGGGAAGATTCTATATCCGCAGACCCCCAATGGGGGCAGTTAAATAGCAAAAACCTGAGCATGCCCCTTCTCCCTGCTGACTTCCACAAGGAAAATACGGTCACCAACGACTGGATCCCAGAGGGGGAGGAGGACGAGGACTACCTGGACCTGGAGAAGATATTCAGTGAAGATGATGACTATATTGACATCATCGATGCGGTTTCGCCAACCGATTCAGAGGCTGGCGAAGGGAACATCCTCCAGCTCTTCCAAGGCAAGAGCCGAATCCAGCGTCTCAACATCCTCAATGCAAAGTTCGCTTTCAACCTTTACAGAGCACTGAAGGAGCAGGCACGTCCTTCCGACAACATCTTTATAGCCCCAGTGGGCATTTCCACCGCCATGGGTATGATTTCCTTTGGCCTGCAGGGGGAGACCTATGAACAAGTGCACTCGATTTTGCATTTTAAAGACTTTGTCAATGCCAGCAGCAAGTATGAGATCATGACCATTCACAATCTCTTCCGTAAGCTGACTCATCGCCTCTTCAGGAGGAATTTTGGGTACACACTGAGGTCAGTCAATGATCTTTATGTCCAAAAGCAATTTCCAATCCTGGATGACTTCAAAAGGAAAGTAAAAGAGTACTACTTTGCGGAGGCCCAGGAGGCTAACTTCTCAGACCCTGCCTTCATATTGAAAACCAATAACCACATTCTGAAGCTCACCAAGGGTCTCATAAAAGACGCTCTGGAGAATATAGACCCAGCTACTCAGATGATGATTCTAAACTGCATCTACTTTAAAGGTAAGAATAGCTGGGGCACCTGGGTGGCTCAGTCGGTTAAGCATCCGACTTTGGCTCAGGTTAGAATCTCATGGTTCGTGGGTTTGAGCCCTACGTTGGGCTCTGTGCTGACAGCTCAGAGCCTGGAGCCTGCTTCCGCATGTGCTCTCTCTCTCAAAAATAAATAAACATTAAAAAAAGAAAAATTTAAAGGTAAGAATAGCTTAAGTTTCTCAAAACAAATTCGCAACATACTTTTAGTGCACAGATGGACTGAACATCAAGAACTATATTCTAGAGGCTCCTGGGTGGCTCAGTCAGTGGAGTGTCTGACTTCAGCTCAGATCATGGTCTCATTGTTCGTGGGTTCAAGCCCCACATTGGGCTCCATGCTGACAGCGTGGAGCCTGCTTGGATTCTCTCTCTCTTCCCCCCTCTCTGCCCCTCTCCCATTCATGCTCGCTCACTCTCTCTCAAAATAAATAAACTATACAAAGTATTTTAAAAAAATGTTCTAGCTCTGATTTATCCAGGAAACCAAGACACAGGTTAGCTCACAGGGAAGACGAGGATGGGGTGATGGTGGCAGCTGACACTGAGCCCTAACTCTGTGCTTTATGCTCACTGAATCTCCACCAAAACCTTGTTATTAGTGTTGCATGTTACAGATGGAGCCGCTAAGGCACAGAGAAGTAAAATGAGGCTCCCAGGGCACACAGTCAATTAAGGGCAGAGCCAAGGTTGTCCCAGGTTGCTTTGTTAAATTGGAAGAAAAAATGAAAAACCTTTTTAGAATTTGGCCAGCCTAGATTTGAGGGTTTTTGGGGTGTTTTTTTTCATCTCCTTCCCCAATTATTGGTAAGCAGGAATATGGACAAGAGGCTGAAGACAGATGTATGAAAACTGTTCAGCTTGACTAACTGACATGAACACCTGCAACTCCTTTTTGGGATACTTATGCACTAATGGGCAGGAGGGGGCGGGGAAATATACTATTATTTCTAGACCAACTGTTCTGTGCCAGGCAAGAAAGGAGGACATTCCCCAACCCCACACCACTATGCACGTAGGACCCCTGGGATCCTAGAAATAAATTGGCAATGGACTTGTAAAACCCAGACCTCTTTCATAGTGCCCTCACTGGGACCTGAACCAGAAGAAACCTCTACCCCACTCTGCAAGCCTAGAGAGCCAGAGGGCAGACACAAGGAATGAGTCTACATCTCAACGACTCATGGTGACACACAATCACTCTCCTCTCTGCCACCAAGAACTGGCAGGCACCAGCTAGAGTCAGTCCCCCAGGCCTGGGAGGCCACGCTTCTTCGCTACTTAGCTCCAGTGCTGGTTATAGCAGCCCAGGGAGGTGAAGGACAGGAGACCTCTCTTGGCTGCTGCTCTGAGGTGGTGGGGCTGCTGAAGGTAAGCCGAGACCTCCTCACAGCTGTGTCAGGTAGGCATTCTGCCAGATGGGCAAAGTAGGGCTGAAGCAGCCAAGACCACAGGAGGGACATGGAGGCTAAGCCAGGTCCCTGGGCTTCCCCCCCAAATGCCAGGCACACCGCTGGCCTTGTGGTGGGTAGATCAAAGGCTGAGGCTCTAGCAGGCTTGTGACAGACACACACACACATAAACTATATATACAGTGAACACATACATATAATTTTTATTACTGGCTGTAAGTATGTCTTTTGGAAGTGAGCAAACTGGAGTGTAAGCCCTGGCCTCACCACTCCCTATTCATGTGGCCTCAGGAAAGTCATTCAATGTCTCTGCGACTCAGTTTCCTCACCTTTATCACAGAGATGACAACATCTACTCTAACAGGGCTGTGTGCAGGACTGCAAGAGACAGTGATACAGTGCTAGCCCAGTATGTGGAATGTGGCAGGAGTTTAATGAACTTGAAGGAGTAAAACTGCAGATGTCAATGTCATATAATATATTAAATAGGTATGATATTGCTAGTGATGTTTACTCTGCTTCTATGGGCAACTAACCTATGTTTAGGAATGGCTTTAGAACAGCCAGTGTAAGTTACTTGGGCAGCATCAAGGCCCTCAGTCTTAATGGTCTGTGGGGCACCCCGGACACGAATGCCTATGCATTAGGGTAGCTGGATGATTAGGAATAGACAGAGAAACACAGCAGCAAGCCACTCGTGCCAGCATGGGCTTCAGAAATAACTAGGACAGTCAGTTTATGACCTCCTGCACACAGTGACCAGTGTAATGCCAAAGGGCAAAAGTGGCAAACATATGTGCGTCCTTTTCCCCTCATGTTGGATAGTCACTTAATTTAGTGTTGGAATCAGAGGGATGAAATGCTAATAGGAGTTAGTCTTTCATTGATGCTTATCAAAAGAAAGGAAGGTCTAGAGGTGTATTTTATTTTATTTTATTTTATTTTATTTTATTTTGAGAGAAAGAGAGTGTGTGTGTGAGTGGGGGAGGGGCAGAGGGAGAGAGGGAGAGAGAGAATCTTGGGCTCCACATCCAGCTCAGATCTGACACAGGGCTCAAAGTCATGACCGTGAGATCATGACCTGAGCCAAAATCAAGAGTTGGACACTTAACTGACTGAGCCACCCAGACGTCCCTAGAAGTGTAATTTTAATCACCAGCTTCTAAATCTGTTACTAATTTGATTTTTAATTACAAATGTTATAACCACATTGCAAAGCCAATAAAAACAGAGGTTGGGCCTCAGGAGGAAGTCAGAAGAATCCTAGGAGACATGTGACATCCGTGGTTGCAACAACCTGGGGGCAGGGGGAAGCACCCCTGGAATCTCAGGGGCAAAGGTCAAGGATGCTGCTAAACACCCTACAAGGCAGGACAGCCCCCACAACAGAGAACTTCCCAAATGTCAACAGTGCCGAGGCTGAGAAGCCTGGGGCAGAGGCCCGCACAGGGAGAAGGAAACCTAGCTCCCATCACAGGCAGGCTGTTTAAACCTCCTCCTAAAGAACCTCCAGCTTACCTCATCCCAGCAGTTCTAACTACCAACTGGAAACCTAGAACAAGTTACTTAGCCTCTTTGTGCCTCTGCTTCCTTGTCTGTAAAACAGGGCTAATAATAAAAAGCATGCACCTCATATGGTTGCTAGGAGGAAGGAATGAGTGATCCAGGAGAGATGCTTAGGGGAACGCAGGCACACTGCCAGTTCTCCATTGTCAGTCAGCAGTCATTAGTAGCTACCAGCACCTTAGAGCTAAAAGAGAGGCGTGCCTATTCCTGGATACAGTGTTACACCGGAATCTTTTTTTTTTTTTTTTTTTTTTTTTTTTTTTTAGTTTAGTTATTTATTTTGAGAGAATAAGAGTGAGAGAGAGTGTGTGTGTGTGCAAACGAGGAAGGGGGGCAGAGAGAGAGAGGGAAACAAAGAATCCCTGGCACGTTCTGTGCTATTAGCATAGAGCCTGACCTGGGGCTTGATCTCACAAACCATGAGATCATGACCTGAATGGAAATCAAGAGTCAGATGCTTAACCGACTGAGCTATGTAGACACCCCACACCCAAATCTGATGTGAAGATCTGATGGCATCATCAGTGTGTGCAGCTAGTCCCTATGGAATCGCAGAGTGGAAAGGATGAAAGCCATCAAACTAGAGCTGTCATGAGAAAAAAGCTACTCTTTTTATAGATCAACAACAAGCAGAGGTCCAGGCATGTTAGGCATCTTGCTAGAGTCAAACAACTAGTTAGTGCCTGCATCTACACCAGAATTCATTCCAGTCTATTTCTCTACCATTATACGCTTCCTACAAGTATGTTAGCATTCTGACCTTCTTGGAATCATTTAGAACAGTGGTCCTCAAAGTGTGGTCTCTGGACCAGGAGCATCAGCATCACCTGGGAACTTGTTAGAAATCCAAGTTCTTGGCTCAAATCAGACCTACAGAACCAGGGACTCTGGGGGTGGGCCCTGTAGCCAGAACAAGTCCTTCGGGTGTTTCTGTTGTACACTTACATGTGTGGACCACTGCTTTAAAATAACATTTTAATAAAAGCCTTGTTCTTGTTGACTTTACAGGATCCTGGGTGAATAAATTCCCAGTAGAAATGACACACAACCACAACTTCCGACTCAATGAACGAGAAGTAGTCAAAGTTTCCATGATGCAGACCAAGGGGAACTTTCTGGCCGCAAATGACCAGGAGCTGGACTGTGATGTCCTGCAGCTGGAGTATGTGGGGGGCATCAGCATGCTAATTGTGGTCCCTCACAAGCTGTCTGGGATGAAGACCCTTGAGACACAGCTGACACCGCAGGTGGTGGAGAGATGGCAGAAAAGCATGACAAACAGGTACTTTAAGCTGAATGTTCTTTTGATCTCTGGGAGGCTGGGAGAGCCCAGGAATACTGGGAACTTTGGTCATTTTAAGAAGGAAGCTGTGTGCACAAAAAAAACAAGAACTGTTACACTGGGCCACTCTCGTTAATTCAGCCCAAATTTCCTGCTCAGTGAGAAGTAATCAGAAAGCATCTGTGAGAAACACATCTGCCTTCCCTATGACAGTTTCAGAAGTGAGGAGCAGGTGACTTTGTGCCAGTATGGAAACAATCCTGGCTCTGCCATCTAGTTGCTCTGTGGCTTTGAGCCCTGGCTTTGTCATCCGTAAAGGTAGCATGATTCCATGATTTCCCAGGGTCACAGAGAGAAATAAATAGAAATGTAATATTGAGCATCCCTCACAGCGCCTGGTGCCTGAGAGGTGTTCAACAAAGATGAGCTTTCCCTTTCCTGAGCAGGAAATCCTGTGGTCCTTGTAGCCTATTAAGGACATGTCACTCATGATTTTCCTCTTACTATTTATTACTCCATAGACAAAACTACAGGTTTTAAATATTTACTATGACTATTAGCGGATCATGGCAGAAAGAATAAAAAAGTTGTTTTTCTGCTTTATTTAATACTGGCTAGGCCCATATTAAGATATGAATTTGGTTCAGATTTCCTTTTGGGACAAGAATACAAAGAAATGAGGGATGCCTGGGTGGCTCAGTCGGTTGAGCATCTGACTCTTGATTTCGGCTCAGGTCATGAAGCCAGGGTCATGGGATTGAGCCCCATGTCAGGCTCTGAGCTCAGCATATGGCCTGCTTGAGATTCTCTTTCTCTCTCTCTCTGTCTCTCTCTCTCTCTCAAAAAGAAAACAAAAAAAGTCCCCTCTTGTGCCTGCATCCTTCTTAACCTCACTGCCCATGACCTCCTACCCTGAGCCAGGAAAGCCTAACCAGTCTGTCCATTCCATTCCTCAAGCCACCCCATACTGGCCTCCAAACAGCATTCCCAAAACACCCTCCCACTCCGCCTCCTCTTCTCATAAGCTCTCTGTGGGCTCCCTGCCCATGGGATGTGGCCTAGCTTCTTGGCTAGGCCCACAGACACAGCCCCCATCTAACCTGCTCCAGCCCTCCTCCTCTTTCCTCCCCACCTGCCAAGTGCCCCATTGTACCCCAGCCAGACCACAGCCTTAAGCTCCCTCCAGGCTTTGCTCATACCATCTCTCAAGCTGTGGGCAGCCTCCAGGCCACAGGAATATCCCTCCTCCCCATCCCCTGTTGGATGGCTCCAGTACTTAGATCTATTCTAGTTGTTCAGACATTATCATACCACCTTTACAATTCTGTTGCTCCACACATGTGAGTACTGGCTTGGCAAAAGGAAAGCAAACTCTTGAAAAGGGGGACCATGTCTGATGTCCTCTTTATCTCCTTCATGTGCTGGACTTGGCCCTATGGGCACTAGAGTTGCTGTTTATCCATAAGGACTGAATGTGTTGAGGCAAGGACTGAGAACATTTAGCACTGTCTGGCAAATGAAGGCTTCTTTTTTCAGTACACTGACCAGATATTTAATTGCTTACTTAACGAAATAAGAAATGCCTAAAATCAAGGACCCAAACAAGAGAATTATTTTAGATACCCTCAAACCATAAACCAGTAACCATTCTGCTGCTGGCCAGGAAGGCAGGATGTGAATCCCACAGTATGGAGGAAATGACTGCACAGTACTAACCATACCTCCATTTTAAGGAACTGGAATCATAATGGATGGTCTCTCCCAAATCCTCAACTGACAGTACTAGGATGTGAATTTTAAGAAGTGCTGCATTAATTCTGTGGTAAAAGCAACCTGGGGTTGGTGGGAGAAAGGTAGGTTGTGGACATCTGAGGGAAAGACATGATTCTTGTATAACTTGTGGTTCAATAAAACTGGGCCCCCTTTCCTTCTCTGATCAGAACTCGAGAGGTGCTTCTGCCTAAATTCAAGCTGGAGAAGAACTACAACCTGGTGGTGGCCTTGAAGTCAATGGGAGTCACAGCACTGTTTGACAAAGACAGCAATATGGCAGGAATCTCAGACCACAGGATCACCATCGATCTGGTAATCTCTCCCCTTGTCCACCCTCTTCACCTGACCCCAGGATCTTCCCCCAGCAAAGCCTCCCTCCTGTCTCAGAGATGCTCAGGGGTGCTGGGTCTGCTCTCCCTGGGTCTGTCAGGCACTGAGTGGGCAGGGTAGTCTGTTTTAGGGAGCACCATGGTAGCCCCCATTCCCACTGACAGCAGAAAGAGATGGGGTGTGTGCTCCAATCTGTGAAATACCTACACCCAGCTGAATCATGAAAGGCTCATTAAATACATGCAGAGACACTGCATGACCTGCATGCTGAACTTAACACAACCACAGACACTTCACAAAAAAAGAGAGAATACCAGTCCAAACAACATGCAGATCGAGGCCCAACCCTTCTGGCAATGCACCTAGAGCTGCTCTCTTGCTGGCAGACCACTCATACTGTCACCACTATGAGCGACTGTAATGTTGGGAGTTTAAAGATACACACTGTTTAGGGGCGCCTGGGTGGCTCAGTTGGTTAAATGTCTGACTTCGGCTCAGGTCATGATCTCATGGTTTGTGAGTTTGAGCCACGTATCAGGGTCTGTGCTGGCAGCTCAGAGCCTGGAGCCTGCTTCATATTCTGTGTCTCCCTTTCTCTCAGTCCCTCTCCCACTCAAAATTTGTCTCTCTCAATCTCACAAAAATAAACATTAAAAAAAAAAAAAAAGATACACAGTTTACACAACACAGGTTCTGAGCACAATTACTGCACCTGGAAGGAGGTGAGCAAGACCTTCAAGGGTCCTTCTGACCAGCTGTGGTTTGGGCCTTGTATGCGGTCTTTCCACCCTGAATGAAAGGAGACTCCACTCTATTCTCTATCCCTCCCTCTGTGTGCCCACTGATGAGATCTGACAACTTTCCTTTCCATTTTCAAACAGTTCAAGCACCAAGGTACCATCATGGTGAACGAAGAGGGCACCCAAGCTGCCGCCGTGACCACTGTGGGGTTCATGCCACTGTCTACCCAAGTCCGTTTCACTGTCGACCGCCCCTTCCTGTTCCTCATCTATGAGCACCGCACCAGCTGCCTACTCTTCATGGGGAGAGTTGCCAACCCCACCAAGTCTTAAAGGTGGAGGTCTGGGCATTTCAAGTGTTTTGGGGCCACTCTGTAATTCTGGTTCCATTCTAACAATGAGAACGGAGATGTTTTGCCATCATGGCTTTCATGGTTTATGCTACCATTCTGAAATCGAGGCCCATAGGAGACAAGAAATTTACAAACGACCAAGAAGCTCACTGGAATCAGTTCAGCACAGTGAATAATGCCAGCAGTTCATAGAAGTTAATGTACCTGTGACATGTCAGCTGTTACCTAGAGGGTGTCAACAACATACAGATGGGTTTACTCCCTCCTCCTCAGTGCAAACCTGTGGAGGTCCTGCCTGCACACCTCCTTCCCCTGCAGTCCCCGTCCTTGAGCATTTGGCTCTATTACTCAAATTACCAGCGCTCCTCATCTGAACACAGAACACAGAAATGAGCTGCAGGACTAATTTCTCACCTCTCCCAAGGCTGGTGCCTAGGACAGACGCAACCTCATGACATTTAAGGGGTGACCTGGGTGTTAGCGCTTCATTCTCTCGAGGTTCAACCTTCCAAACTGATGCTAAATGTCATCTATATTTCTGCTATCACCTCACTGCTGCCCAGAAGACAGCATGTACACATGGCCATGCTTCCTACCTTAGCGATAAATAAATATCGCCACTTTTACTGTGTCTGTTATAATTTTCTATTTTTTCTCTATTGAGGCTCAAATAACTACGAAAAGCCAAATTCAAAACAGCTGACATCCCTAGGAATGACAGAAGTTGACAATAAGCAACTTGAGTTCTTCACAGTGACTTATGTGCTACACATGGGGCATGTTCCTCAGGATCAGGATGTGGTGAGTGAGGGGGCAAAGATGTTGTAGATGGGGCTTTGTGGAAATTCCTGAAATGCTAGTCTTTAAGTGGGGCACATGCTCCAGCTTTATGCCTGGACACAGGGAGACCATCAGACAACTTCCTTTA
This sequence comes from Panthera onca, assembly GCF_046562875.1. NCBI lineage: Eukaryota > Metazoa > Chordata > Mammalia > Carnivora > Felidae > Panthera > Panthera onca. The sequence continues at coordinate 28,647,042 of NC_138350.1, read as the reverse complement.
GTAGGTCTGGTTTGAGAAAACAGGTGGCATCTGAGGAATATGTTTCCAGATCCTTCCTTACTCGGATAAGACGAGTGGAATCCAAAAAGGCTGCTCAGAATTCAAGAGTGGGGGCACCTCTGCAGTCTGGGGATTATGGGCAGTGACAGGGAGAGCATCCCAAGTGCTGTGTGGCTAACTCTGACCCCCACAGGAGAAGTTTTCTCTTCCCTTTTCTGCAGAGGAGGAAGACCAGGGTTTGAGCACAGGTTGGCTTGACTCCAGGGTCACCCGTGGAGTCTTGTCATAGAGGGTTTTAGACTCAGTGAGACCAATTCCAGTTATGGGGCAGCAAAAGCAGAGCACCTCATGCTCCCCATGGTAGGGGGCGCTGTGATGGGTGTGCAGGCAGGTTATCACTGAATCCTCATACCAGCTCTAGGGGTTCAAGCTGTTACCATCTTCTTTTGGCAGCTGAAGAAACAATTAAAGGTCACAGAGGAAACATGATCTGTCCCAGGCCCTCCTGTTAACTCTTAATACACCTCTCTACCTGCTTCCTTCCCAGCTTCCTGCACCAGAGCCTCCACCTCCTGTATTTACTGACCAGTGCAGGACTGAGGCAATGTCTTTCCCTATCACAGTCTCCTGTGCTCTTGGGAAGCCCTGAGCTTGCTGACACCCCACTCCTTGAATTCCTTCTCCAATTCACTTCCACACAGTCCTTTCAGGAAATGCTTGCCCTGCATTTTTTTTTTCTGCTGGTTCCTCGTGCCCCTCCCATTCCTAAATGTGGCTCTCTCAAAAACTCTGCCTGTAGCCCTTTGCCATGCCTGTCCCCTACCCAAAAGGCAGCCGTCTCCCTTCCAATGTGACCTATCCCACTTCGCTGGAGCCAGCCCTCCTCTGTGACCTGGCCCAGGTCAAGGCCCTCCATCCTCCATGCTTTTCATTCACCTACATCCACTCAGAATGCACTCAGACCCCCTTTTTCAGAAAATAGCTGATCCAGGTTTTAAGGCCATAGAGTATTAATTCAAAGCACAGACTCTGGGCCAGGCTGCCTGGGTCCCAACCCTGGCTCTGACAATTAGCAGCTGTGGGACGCTGAGGCAAGTTCTGTGCCTCAGTTTCCCTACCTATAAAATAGGGATAATAACAGCACCTACTTCGCAGCATTGTTATAAAAATTAAGGGAGTTAATGCTTGGAAGGGGTTTACGTGAGTGTTTGGTGCCTAGCAAGAGTTAGGTAAGGCCTTCTTATTACTATCTTTGGTGAGAAAGTACCTAGCCCAGGGGTTCCTAACTGGGGGTCCCTGGGTGGGTTTCTCCCACTCAGCTTCCTGAGATTAAATGCAAAATCTTGTGAAGAAATGCCTTTCTATGGAAAGAGAGGGCAAGGCTTTCAAAGGAGTCCATGACCTAAACTCTGTCAGTTCACAAACCTAATTTTACAGGCACTGAGAGAATAAATAACCTGCCCAAGGCTACAAAAATGACTAGTGGCACAGGTAAACTAACTCTCAGTGAAGTGCACAAATGTTTTCTGAGCAGGAAGCATATCTTATCAAATCACTGGTTTATGACAGTGGAGCACACAGGACTCTAAGCATTAGATACCTTTCAAGGTGCTTAATTAACACCTTGGCTAGACACCAAGAGAAGCAATTTAATCAGGATATTTCTAAAGAAATACTTTTCACAAACTTGCAGGTCAAAGATCACCAAACCTAAGCTCTGAAGGAGCCTCAGAGATCACGTGACCTGGCCTCCAGTGACTCCCTCCAGACTCTTAAGGTTACTGATAAGTCACTGATAAGCTGCATTTGGACAGACACCCAGGCTTCCTGCCCCAAACCCACTGGTTCTTCCACTGAACTAAGTACTTGGAGACACTCATCAAAAGATGCAAAACAGAGTACCTTTTTCCAAAAGAAAGGAAAGAAAGGAAAAAAAGAAAGAAAGGCAAACATTCTTTAAAAAACGCTTTGGAAACTAGTTTCTCCCAGAGGGTCCAAGGGGTAAACCAGAAAGCAAATACAAGATCCCATGATCTCTGTGCTCTTTGTTGAGCAATAGAATCAAATATTTGTTTCCTCCCCCGTAATATAACCATTAACTTTTGTTAAGACTACAATACTTATTCTATTCATGTAAAAGGTCACTGCAGTGGAGTAAACAAAGTACTTTAAGTGAGTGTGTGCTTGCCTATCACTGCTAACAGTCATGCCTACACTGACCCAACACTTCAGAGGTTCATCTCCATCTTTTTGAGAAGCTCTGTGAGCAGAGTAAGCATAGAGAAGCTGTGATGCTCACCCAGGATCACACACACAGTACCAGGAGTCCAACCCCAACGGTTGTGATCCTAAACCCTATGTATTCCCAGCCAACCTCATCAGTCATTGCTCCCAGGAAGTGCAGAGTACCCTCTATGAATTTCTTCTATGCATTTATTTAAACTCTAAATGATAACAGCTACACATGCTGTACCCATGTGCCTGGGTCACAGAATTCTGGTGTTCAAACTCACTAGAATTCACTGAATCGAGTGTCACCCCAAACATGCTTCCTGGCTGCCAAAACCTGCTCTCTCATGGAGCCTGCTGCCAGCCCTTCTTGCCTCTAATAGGCCAGAAGAGTGCCATGGACTTTATGCCCCTCACCTTTCCCTCCATCCAAACAAAGGATCCATGTACAGTGGTACTTCTAAAACACAATTGTACACTAGTCAATATCAAGTATAAAGAGAAAATGTTTATGTTTTTAAAAACCAATGGAGATGGTGATGAAAAATACTGTGGCTGAGAGTCTTGGCCATTCTCAAATCCTCAAAGCCTGTGGGAGAGCACCTGATCACAGGTATGAAGGTGGTAAAATTCCCAAGGGGAAGTGAAAAGCCATGATTACAGGGAGGCAGCTACAGGTGCAAGCTACACAAGCAAACTTGTAGGCCCCCTTGTCCCCTCAGGCACATTCAGGAAAAGCAGACTGTCCTGACCCAGATGCAAGCCAAGTCAGCTCCTGCTCCAGAATTGGCCACTTATAGGGTGAGGGAGAAAGGAAAGGACAGGCAGAAGGAAGGTGAATAGAAGCAGAATGCACCACAATGTGCAACCTGTGACATCTTAAAGGTAAATGATAACAAACCAGTCAGTTTGTTATTTTTCACCCACCTTGGCCAGCTAAAATCAGACATCTAAGGTCTCCAGATTCTGAGTGATGATGTAGAATGCAATAAGTACAGAAACTTAGATCAGCAGAGGTGCCTCTCTGTCCACCTGCCTGACCTCTAGGCCCCTGGGTCACCCTGGCAGCTTGGGAGGTCAGCCCCTCTGGCGTTCCATGTGAAGGGACATGCATGTAAGTGCTCAACAGTCAAACTGCTGGGGGTGGGGTGAAGTGGGAAGGAACTGGAAGGCAGAATCAAGGGCTTAACTAGAAGGTAGATTTAGTGGAAGCTAGAGAATCACAGATGAAAACAAATACTAGAACCTGGGGCCCTGACTTAGGACTGGCAGCTGGGAACTGAGAAAGGGGAAAACAATTTCCACAAAGGTCATATGGGAAGAGGTGGCTGTAGGTTAAGACAGGACAAAATGGAGACAGCCTCTCCACCATGGAAGTGCTATGGCAGAGGATGGGGCCTATGTTGGGAGCTGCCTACCATGGCAGTGGGCGGGACTGTACCCCAAAGTATGACCAGCCCGCTGTGTCAACAATGCCCCCACAGAGCGCACTGAGGGCTGCAGCTCCAAGAACCAGGCACCGTGCAGAGGACTCATCTCACTGGAGGGGACCGAGAGGGGATGGAAGCAGAGCCTGCCCACCGTCAGAGGCACCAGAACAGGTTGTGAGACACAGGACAAACCCAGAGTCACACCTCAGACTTGGGAGCCACACAAGAGGGAACCACAGTGCGTTTCCTGGTCAACTGGCGAGGCGGCTCAGACAGAGCACGGAGAAAGGGAGTAAGGTGGTATGGCCACAGCAGGCACCTACCAATAGGACAGTCCCAGAACAGCTGGAGGTGGCACATGTACAGAATCACTGTGGCCCCCACGCAGCATTCTGCTAAGGAATTTGTGGTGTACCACTAGGCACCACTGAAAATATGGTCACGGTATCTGAAGTTTAAAACCACTCAGTTGATGGGAGGTGGGAGGGAGGGGAGGGAGGGGAGGGAGGGGAGGGAGGGGAGGGAGGGGAGGGTAGGTGATGGGTATTGAAGAGGGCATCTTTTGGGATGAGCACTGGGTGTTGTATGGAAACCAATTTGACAATAAATTTCATATATCAAAAAAAATAAAAATAAAAAATAAAACCACTCAGTTAATGAATACTCACCACAGCGATTACGGGAATGAGTACACCCAAGTTCCCCGCACTGCTAGAAGCCTAGAAAAGAATGGAATCGAGTCATCGGAAGCATGTATTTCTTTCATTAAAAGAGAAAAAAGACAAACATAGTGTTAATTTCAAAGAAATTATGAGATACATACAAAGCGATATATAAACATGCTCACCCAACATCATTTTAATAGCAAAAAAATGGGAAACATGTTAACCAGAACGATTACATAAATCATGGCCCCTGTGTATAATGAAATACCACACAGCTGTTAAAAAGACCGCTTTTGGGGCACCCAGGTGGCTTAGTCAGTTGAGCATCTGACTCGGTTTCAGCTCGGGTCATGATCTCATGGTTCGTGAGTTCAAGCCCTGCATCCCCTGCTTGGGATCATTTCTCTCCCCCTCTGTCTGCCCCTCCCCCATTCCTTTCTCTGTCTCTCAAAATAAATAAACTCAAAAAAAAAAAAGACAACTTTCTGAAAAATATTTACTCATCCTTGGAAAGTCCCCACAGCAAAATCAGGATTTCAGAGTATGCTATAAGTCCCAATTATGTAAAATAAATATATTTGCATAAAAAAATCTAGGAAGGAGAGCACCTGGGTGGCTCTGTCAGTCTCTGTCAGTTAAGTGTCCAACTTTAGCTCAGGTCATAATTTCACAGTTTGTGAGTTTGAGCCCCACTGACAGCTCAGAGCCTGGAGCCTACTTCGGATTCTACAGTTCCTTCTCTGTCTGCTCCTCCCCCACTCATACTTTGTCTCTCTCTCTCTCACACACACAAAAATAAATAAACATTAAAAAATCTAGGAGGAAGTCTTTCAAAATGTCAGTAATGAGTAGAGGGATTATGGGTGCTTTTTACTTTATTAGTTATAGGTTTCTGCATCTTTTCTATAATAAACATATATTCTTTCCAAGTTATGGAAAATGTGGGGGTTACTTAAAAAATAACTAGAAAAAAAAATGAATAACTCTAAAAGGTAGGTTCCTGGAGGCTCCTGGGTGGCTTGGTTGGTAAAGCGTCCGACTTCAGCTCAGGTCATGATCTCACAGTTTGTGAGTTCAAGCTCCATGTCGGGTTTATGCTGACAGCTCAGAGCCCAGAGCCTTTCTCTGCTCCTCCCCCACTCGTGCTATCTCTCTCTCTCTCTCTCTCTCTCAAAAATAAATAAACATTAAAAAAAATGTAAAAAAAGAAAAATAGAAATCAGTCACCCAGATTACTGTCGGAGGAGTCCAGCAGAGGAAGGCTAAATTAGAGTGAAGGGTTTCAGAACCCCATATTGTACCAGCTACTCCCCCTTGGCCAAGATTTTCACACAGAGGGCTCCTTTTCATTTAGTTTCCAACTTAGCTGTCACCTCCTCAGAACCTCACACAGCCCGATCTAAAATGCCCCTCACCTCACTGTCCCATTTTGTTTTTGCTGTCTGCAGGAGAAGGCAATTTGCCTACTCACTTCCATATCCCCAGCACCCACAACAAGGGTCAAGAAACTGTGGCCGATGGCCAAGTATGACCCACCACCTGTTCTTAGAAATAAAGTTTCACAGGAGCACAGCCACCCACCCATTCTTTAACTGGCTTTATGCCACCAGAAGAGAGCTTAGTTGCAGCAGAGACTATATGGCTCACAGAGCCTAAAACAAATATAATCTGGCCCTTTACAGAAAAGGTGAGCTGATCCCTGATCTAGGCACACAGTAGGCAAACAGCAACTGTCTGGGGAAGGGGAAGGGGAAGGGGAAGGGGAAGGGAAAGGAGAGGAGGGGAGGTGGGAGGAAAAGACAAAGGAGGACAAAGGTGGGGAGTCTGGAAGAGAGACTGGTGCCAACATGACATGTCAAAGGGGAGATGATGGGAAAGGAGGCTTAACCCACTTCAACCCCCCTAATCTATTTGGGACCTCGAGACCTGTCGTTTTGTCTGTCCCTGTGGACCTGTCTCCCTGGAGAGCCCAAGATTAGGTCAGATCGGGCCCTTCTCATGTTGTCACTGAGTTCTGATGAAAGCCTCAGCCCCCTGACTTCATGATGACTAAGAGAAGAAAGAGTGGGGTCTGGGGGAATCCACACTAGGTTGCTGTTACTTACCATCCTGGGCTGAAGGAGGTAGCTGCTACTAGCCAGACATGGTCCTACAAAAAAACCACCCTCTCAGGATCCCTGAGAAGGAAGCTTAACCCCTTTGTTCTTGCATTTTACCAGATGCCCCAGGGTGACTGGCCTCCTCCTGCCTACCTTCAGGGCGGGTCCCTTCTCGCTGGCCCGCTCGCTGGCGCGCTTTCCCTCCAGCCCCAGCTGCACAAACAGCTCCAGCAAGTTCATGAGCAGCTCATCCACAAGGTGCTCATCCTGGATGTTGGCTGCAATGTTGGCCAGGGCATTGATCACTGCCAGGGAGCAGTGCCTGGTGGAGAGAGAAATGACAGCTGCCACAACACAAGGGCCTACACTGCAGGGGTGAGGCTGACTAACTCTTGCCTCATCACACCCCTCTCAGTGCCTGTGAACAGAGGAGCCCTCCAGAGGGGATGAACCTCTCTGTGAACACCAGCTCCTAAAGGAAAGTCAGCTGCTATAGAAATGGCTTTAACCTCTCCAGACATGCATTAAGGACCTTGGGGAACTGTTTAGGTTCCAGGAATCCACACCTATGGAACTTGTGAAGGTCTTAGGATACTGTTTTCTGAGTGTCGAGAGCCCATTACATAGCTAAAATCCTGGCTGGACCCTGCTTTCCTTTCAAATTATAGGTACCCTTAATTCACTATTACCATCTATAAAACTTTCCTTTGATGATCAGGTTCTTCCCCACGCTACCTCCAGCCCACAGCATTAGCTCACATCAGACACTTAGGAAGCACTCAGTGGCTCTGGGACAACCTACATCAGGACAGTGCTGGCCCCACGTAACCCCTGGACATGAAGCTGATGATGCCCTCCCCAGCCAGAGACAGCAAACCAGCAAGGCTGGCCTGGCTTCTGAAGGTGCTGGGGGCAGCCAGAGCCTGCCACTTGCATGCTATGTGACCCCAGGTGAGAGGCTCATCTTTGAGTCTCAGTTTCCCCCTGAGTAAAGCAGGAATAAAATAATTCCTTCTTCACAGGGTTTAGGAGGAATGAAACACTATGTGTGAAATACTGAGCACACCATACCGTCTAACCCCTGGAAATCTCTGAGCAAACAGCACCCCCTTCACAGACACGTGAAATCCTGGGAGGTAAGGGAAAATAAATGGCAGTAAAAGCTTTCACTGGTAAGGAAGAGGACAAACCACTTCTAGTGGCAGTATCAGAAAAGGCTTAATGAAAGAGTGAACTGGAGTCAGAAGTTGAAGAGTTGGTAGGCATGGAGAAGGCCAAGTACTGCCCACAGCAGTAAGACAGAGGCAAGGGTCAGAAGGAAAACAGCAGGGGCAAAGACACGGAGGAGAAGATGTGAAGGCCAAGGAGGTATAGGAGTCACTTTCAGGACAAGGAAGCAATGAGGGAAAGAGTTGTTTTGGTCCATGTGTCAGTTTCTTCACAGAGACCAGAATAGATAAAGGGGAGGTGAGCTGACTGCCTCCCTAAACTAGTCCTTAGGCTGTTCTGGTAGCCTAGGCTCTCAATGGAGGCAGTGAGAAGGCAAAGAAATGACAATGCCAAGAGCTTGCATTTATCGAGAGCTTTCCCATATATGATCTCAATTATCCACACAACTAGAGACAGGCATTCATTTGACAGATGAAAATATGGAGGCACAGAGAAGATGAGATCATTTTTGGAGGTCACACAGCCACACTCCCACCCACTAAATTGACTCAGAGAGAATTTCAGAGCGAGGCCTGCATGTAACGATCAGGAGGGGAGACCATAAATGCCAACAAAAGGGCAACATCTCTTCCTCCCTGCCCCACCTCTCTGTCCCTCTCTTCCCTTGACCTGTCAAACTCTATTGAGATCCTCCATATATGGAAAGATGTGCCCTGCCCTTATGACATTCCCAGTAAGGGCAAGGAATAGACAAGGAAGCATATCTTGGACTTCTGGAAAAACCAGCCAGACTTTACACAAATATCAAACATGTAAAGATGTAAAATGTCTACTCCCTTTGGCCCTCCAAATCCCACCTCTGGGAATCTATCCTGAGGAAAGCATCAGAGACACTCACAGATATGCAGCTATTAGATTGTTCAACGTAGCACTTGCCAGCAGAAAAACTGGAAAATAACATCCAAGCTAGGGACTAGTTAGAAATATCTCAGTGCTGGGGCACTTGGGTGGCTCACTTGGTTGGACGTCTGACTTTGGCTCAGGTCATGATCTCACGGTCTGTGAGTTCAAGCCCCATATTGGGCTCTGTGCTATAGCTCAGAACCTGGAGCCTGCTTCAGACTCTGTGTCTCCCTCTCTGCCCCTCGCCCACTCACGCTCTGTCTCTCTGTTTCAAAAATAAATAGACATTAGGGGCGCCTGGGTGGCGCAGTCGGTTAAGCGTCCGACTTCAGCCAGGTCACAATCTCGCGGTCCGTGAGTTCGAGCCCCGCGTCAGGCTCTGGGCTGATGGCTCGGAGCCTGGAGCCTGTTTCCGATTCTGTGTCTCCCTCTCTCTCTGCCCCTCCCCCGTTCATGCTCTGTCTCTCTCTGTCCCAAAAATAAATAAAAAACGTTGAAAAAAAAAAATTAAAAAAAAAAATAAATAAATAAATAGACATTAAAAAAAAAAATCTCCATGCTGCTATATGATGGAACACTACACAGCCATTAAAGATGACAGGCACATGGAGGAACGTTAATGGCATGGCTTATGTGCTGTTACATAAAAAAGTGGGTAAGCTGGGTGGACACTATGAGCCTGTCTGGAGTCACAGAGGGTTTGGGGTAATGACACTGACATGGTCAGCTCCAGATGGCAGTCGCATGGGGTCTTCCCCTCCTGGTTGTGAATGCACTAATTTGAAGCACATAATGCTTTTGTAGGAAGAAAAGTTTATTCAAAAAATAAATCCCCAAACTTCACACTTTCAAAGACGGCTAAAAACTGTCATGATCTAAAGTGACAATGAGGTCTAGAGAGTTACCTATAGCCATGATCCTTGTAATCTTTAGTAGCTGAGTACACGACAGAGCTGGCCTTCACACTAATCTGCTGGAAGAGATTCCACACTTCCTGATAAATGTATTGCTGGAAGAGAGTGAGGGACAGTTAAACCATGTCATGACTTCTCCATGAAAGCACTCCTTGATACATGGAAAAGGCCCCATCATTCAGAGGGAAAGCTTCTGGAATCATGCATGGACCATAATAGGGCCCTGAAAGACCATCAAGGGCATCCATTCCTAAAGTTTTAGGCAAACCTCAAAGGCTAAAAGGGAGATGGTTTCAATGTAAATCCTATTACATGTTATTAACATCAGCATGAAATAAGTTTAAAGAAACCTCTTTTATCCCTAGCTCTTATGGAACCATGATACTATTCTCTTTTACTTGGAAAAAATCTCCCTGTTCAATGTCAAGACAGTTGTGAGCATTTAATTCTACAGGGTAAATTTAACCTATTTTAACATTCCTGATAGTCAAAGGAGTGTAACAAAGCTTGCATAGGGTAGTGGGTTTCACAGCAGGTCCTGCCTTACGTTTCCGGTGATAACCAGGCAGCCTAGCTGGTCGATGATGAGAACGTCAAGGGGGGAAGGGGGCTGGCAGAATTTCTGTTGCAGGATCTGCAGTATTGGTTCCATGACCTTTGGGGTGTCCCTCAGGGCCACCGCAATGTGTCCCAAGGCTCGGATGGTGTGGTCAGGAATCAAGTGAGCATCTCTATGGGAGGGAAGAACAGAGGCATTCTCAGAACAGTCTTCTGGGAAACGAAACCCAGAAGCTTCACAAGCTACAGCTAACAGGAACAAACGTTACCACAGTCATCTGACAGTGGCAGCCTGGAATTGTTAACTACCAGAAGAAACATAAAGTCCCTGGCACTGGGCAATAAGACAGACATCTTTCTCTGCTCCCAAACAGTGGTCCAGGATTGATACTCTACGGTAGGTTTGAACTTAAATCCTGGGACAGATCTGATGCACAACTCCAGACTGCAAGAAAGAGCACAAACATGCAAGACACCGGGTGGCTCCCCAGGTAGGCCTGCAGGGAACACCTGGCTGCCCCCTCAGGGATGGGACGTACTTGTCACTCTCCTGGGAGATGTAGAGCCGGTTGGAGAGGCTGGCCAGGAAGGCCTCCACGATCACTGGGTCCACAGTCAAGCCAGCTTTCAGGCACCTGGGACATAAGGAAACCCACACAGCACTGGGTATCAGAACAACAGATGAGTGTTTTGTGTTTGCTTTTTCCCCTTTGTCAGGTCTACAGAGTTTAAAGAACTGCTCTGAGCATTTTTCCCCCAGAAATCTGAATGAAAGTCATTACATAGAATGAATTCAAAGAATTGCTGCAGATTTTGCCCACTTGATAAATATCTCAGTCGGAAACAGTAACTTCATTATTTGACCAGAACAGTTTCCTTCAGAATGTTACACTCACCCTAATCCCAATTTAAAATTTCCAGCACTGTTCCTTAACAAAAGTCACAGTAACTAATTCAAGACAGATGGTCCCAGGACAGCTGAGGGAATATTAAATACTATATCAAGGTTTTAATAGTATGGAGAAATGCTTATTTTCTAAAGAAAAGGGGAACTTTTAAAAGCCCGTAAGGACACAAAATCTTTTCAGGCATCTCTCACTCTCTGCATCTGTTTGGCTCTGAGGACACAGGCAGAGAAGAGCATGTGTCTGATAGAAAGGGGCCACCACATTCTCTCAATTGGGCTTCCGACAGCAAGGAGCCAGAATTCAGATGGAAAGATATATTTTCACATAAATCAGAATATGTGTGGTTTCTGAGTTCGGAGAGCAAGAGTTCACATAGCAGGAGCCTGGGCAGCAAGGTCACGTGATCATATAAACCGCATTTCTTATACTAAAAATTACACAGAAGAAAAAAAGAAGAAACGTGACAATCTATTGTTACTCTGGATGGCAGGCTGATGGATAATTCCTTTCCTTCTACTTTTCTATACATTCTATAAATTTTCTGTTTTTAATTACGTTTGTGATCAGGAAAAGAAAAGAAGCTTTATTTTTTTAATATGAAATAATCCCTCTTTTTAAATCAGCTATAGGTTTAAATAATCAGAAACAAGCTTTAAAAAATTACAAATCTGGGGCGCCTGGGTGGCGCAGTCGGTTAAGCGTCCGACTTCAGCCAGGTCACGATCTCGCAGTCCGTGAGTTCGAGCCCCGCGTCAGGCTCTGGGCTGATGGCTCGGAGCCTGGAGCCTGTTTCCGATTCTGTGTCTCCCTCTCTCTCTGCCCCTCCCCCGTTCATGCTCTGTCTCTCTCTGTCCCAAAAATAAATAAAAAACGTTGAAAAAAAAAATTAAAAAAAAAAATTACAAATGTTTCTTATTTTTTAATAACTGTATCTAAAACTTGTTTCCTTCCTCCCCAGGTCACCCTTCCCTCTGGCTGGTCTCCCACCTGCAGATGTTGTCAATGGCAATGTCCCGGAGCTGCTCATACATGGAGGGTTGGCTCTTCTTTCCCGACATGACATTCAGGGTTGACTCAGAATGCTCGTTGGTTACACTGATTTTTATATCATTACCAGCAACTAAATGTAAAAATTCAAGTATGTATCTAGTTAAGCCTGTCATTTCCCATCCCCTTTTCCATAATTCAAAATCAAAATAATATGCTGATGATTTTTAGCTTATAAAAGCAACCCCTCTAAAATGATTTGAACAAACATTTCAGAAACAAAAGTGAGAAGAGAAAGGATGAAACAAACATGTTTAAACAAAGGGAAAAATATTTAAGTTGCAAAGTGATAAATATGTAACACAGCAATTTCTTAAGAAACAGTTCAAAAGTCCTGATGAGCACCCACAGGCACCCAGCCCCGAGGGTGAGACATGCCCTATCACCAAAGGTTATCTAGCTAACGTGCAAAACCGGTAAGGGTAGGGGGTGAGTGTGAGAGCAGGAGCCTTAGAGCCACAGAGACCCCTACTTGTCCCGGGGTCCAGGGAAAAGTCTTTCACCTGCTGAAGACTGGGTTTCTTCATCTGAAGGGAGAGAATAAAGCATCCACCTGCACAGGACTGGGTGGGATAAGCAATACATTAGAGCCCCAGCAGGTGTTAATGAATGCTAATGGTTACAGGTGACCAGATTTGCTCTGAACCTGTGCCATTGTTATAGAAACATGAAAATACACTCACAAGGCAGGGATAGGGACTAGCTGAGATGGAGCATGGACAGTTCCTGGCCCAGTGTCTGGGACACATTGGATTCATGCTTTATACTGCCTCAGTGACAGAGAGAGCTAAAACCCCTCAGTCATAGGAGTATATGCAAGGGGAGGGTGGAGGAAGGAAAGAACTGAAGCCTGGAGGGGGTCATGTAGGGAAAGCCATGAAGAAAGGCGTGAAGAAGGAATGAGCCAAAGTACAGTGCAGGGTTGCAGCCCAGCCACAACCTCTCAGTCACAAAATGATGGTGGGCTTGCACACAAGGTCATGTGGATCTTTTCTTGGAGCCTCAAGAGCACATGGCACATAGGGACTGGAGAGATAGCTTTGGGTACAGCCATCCATTACCTGTGTGGTATTGACTGTGGCACTTATAGAGCTTCACCAGCACGGGGGATGGAACAACCAGGAAGTCCCGCAGAGATGGCGTCACCGAATGTACCACCACTGGGAACCTCTCACACAGGCGGCCCAGACCCTGTAACACACCATCGACCTGTCACACAACCCAGGTTGTGGCCGGCTGAGCAGGTCCAAGCAGTGAGACGCTGAATGCTTCAGATACACAAGTTTGACCAGAAACTTCCAAGGTCAAATCTCCCAAGGCCACTTTGGCCATGGGGCAAAACAAGACAGAAAAAAAGGAGGGTCTAGACTCTGCTCAGCCTAAAGGGAGATATATTGCTAAAGTGTGTCCATTTCTTTTGGAAACAAATTTAGGGGAGAAAGGGTATACAGTATGATTTTTGAACAACGGCAAATTCAGAGTTACTGGGGTTTGTATTTCAGCAAGATAAGAGAGCAGAGCTGGTACTGTAGACCTCAGGAGATGTCTTCAACACTTCGCCTGCGACCTTGGGAATGGCCCAGTAGATACAGGGCAGCCTCTTCACAAAGAAGTACTCAGTTGTGCCTGGAAATGACAGAAATCCCTGGCACACTGTCAGCAGTGACTCCCACTCATTGGTGAACTGTGTCCATAGCAGGCTCTAGTTCAAGTTCCTAAAGACAACAACAGCTCAAGGGTGCATAGGTGGCTCAATTGGTTAAGCATCTGATTCTTGATTTTGGCTCAGGTCATGATCTCATGGTTTGTGGGACTGAGCCCCATGTTGGGCTCATCACAGCACAGAGCCTGCTTGGGATTCCTCCCTCTCTCTCTGCCCCTCCCCCACTCACCCTCTTTCTCTCAAAATAAACAAATAAACATTAAAAAAAAAAAAAAAAGACAACAGCTCAGACTCTGCTGCTGGTATGCTAATCAGAGCCTGAATGATGTAACAAGAAAGCTTTGTTGATGGGATCGAAGCTTCTCCAGTGTCAGTGAGACTGACCTGCAGACAGCAGATAAGCAAGGGCAAATGGGCAATGATGACTTTGCTGGATGTCTTAGACTGCAGCTTCTCAGACAGCTTGATGCAAAGATTTTCTGCACCTAAATTCAAAATCAGAGGAGGGTGTGGACAATTAGCAAAGGTAAATTTTACAAAATACATGTTCACCAATTAATCACATAACTAAAAGCCCAGAGGCATACTTTGTGCAGGCTTTATTAATAATAAGTGGTTACACCAAGAAGTATTTACAGGCAGGCATCCTTAACTGAAAACTCATCTCTGTTCCTTTTCTGTTGTTGTGAAAACACCATCCTGCATTGTATGTGACTGCTCTCTCCTCTCTGCTGACCTTGAGCCTCTTGTCCTCAGTGCTCTGCGTGTGGCAGCCATCCACAGTCTGCTACGTGCTTCCCATTCTGCTGTTCACCCTAGACAAGCACCTTTTCCTCCAGCACGGAGCTCCCACTTCATATAAAAGCCTCAAAAACCATCAGGAAGCAGTGGAAAGAACACACAGGCCCTGTGGCCTTGCCCATCACCTCCTCCCATGTCCAGTTTCCTAAACTGTGGGACAAGACACCAGACATCTGGGGCACAGCAGACGCCAATGCTTACCTTGCTCATCCTTCACAGCCCAGACCATGAGGTCCACACAGGCAGCATTTGCCTGGCAACGCAGCTTGAGGGGGCTCAGCTCATTGTGGATCCGGTCTGCATCATGCAGAATCTTCTGAAGCTCCCCCTGGCTCGTGTTGAACTGCTCCAGCACAAAATCATGGATCTCCTTCACAAAGGAGGTTGGGAGGTCTGTGGGAAAGAGAGCAGGCATTGCAGGTGGAAACAAAACCACCAAAATTCAGGCAGCAGCTCTATGGTCCTTCTCTAACAGATACCCAAGAGGAGTAGGTCTGCCACTGGCTCCTTTGGTTTCAAGAGTGCCCAGTGGGAAGAGCTTGAATAGGCTGTGCTGCCTCTTGGCACACATGCCACCTGGCACTCAAAGAAAACGACCATTTCCCAGGGAAGTGAGAGCCATGTTGTGTTTTAAGCAGTCAATATACTAAAACCCATATGTATGAAACACAGAAACTGGCATGTATCATCACAGACACTGGTCCAACTAACAATAAGAAATACTTTGGTGATTTTAAGTTTATTTATTTAATTTTGAGAGACAGAGCAAGTTGGGGAGGGGCAGAGAGAGAGGGAGAGAGAGAATCCCAAGCAGGCTCTGGGCTGTCAGCACAAAGCCCAATGTGGGGCTTGATCTCAGGAACCATGAGATCATGACCCAAGCCGAAACTAAGAGTTGGACACTCAATGACTGAGCCACCCAGGTGCCCCAATTCTTTTTTTTACAAGAAGGTTGTTGGCTATCAGCTAAGTGCAAAAACTGGTTGCAGTCTGAAGAAGAGAATTCCCTGGCTACAGGGCTGGATCTTTGGGGTACCCAGAGTTCACAGCTTCTTCAAACTCTCATCCTTGGGGCCTGAAAAATCAGAAGAACCTCTGTGATGGGCACAAGTCAGAAGAGCCAAGGAAGCTGGCAACATGCAGCTCAGGTGGGGAGAGAAGCCTCGGGGTTCCTGGGGGTCAGGCTGAGCCCAGTCCCCTGCACCCTCATTTGTGAACTTAACATTCGCTGGGGCCCCAGCCAGACTCAATCCCAGGAGCTCTTAAAATTGAATTAGGAAAACAGCTAACTAGATTACAGTACATCTGCTTGACTGAATATTACACACTGATCAAAACTTATGTTGAGGGGTGCCTGGGTGGCTCAGTCAGTTAAGTGCCAGACTTCGGCTCAGGTCATGATCTCAAGGTTCATGAGTTCGAGCCCTGCATTGGGCTCTGCACTGACAGTGTGGAGCCTTCTTGAGATTCTCTTCCTGTCTTTCCCCCTCTTGTGCTCTCTCTCTCAAATAAATAAATTCAAAAAAGAAAAACTTATATTGACAAAAAGTGCTCTGTAACATAAGAGAAGAATGCAGAAAACATGTTTTAAAAATGTACTAAAGGGGGGCGCCTGGGTGGCGCAGTCGGTTAAGCGTCCGACTTCAGCCAGGTCACGATCTCGCGGTCCGTGAGTTCGAGCCCCGCGTCAGGCTCTGGGTTGATGACTCCGAGCCTGGAGCCTGTTTCCGATTCTGTGTCTCCCTCTCTCTGCCCCTCCCCCGTTCATGCTCTGTCTCTCTCTGTCCCAAAAATAAATAAAAAACGTTGAAAAAAAAAAAATTAAAAATGTACTAAAGGGTAACTGGAAGGAAGGGCTAAACTTGTGTGTGTGCACATGCTAAACTATTAAGACACTTTTTCTCTGAGTTACAAGATTATAAGTGCCTCATTTTCTTATTTTTTAACTTTTTAAGATATCTGAAATAGACACGTTGAATTATATACATATTCAGGTGATCAGGACACTACAATATGGCCATGTCAGGAAAGCTCCTGAGGAAATAAATCCACCAAAGAAGCTGTCATGGATGGTAAAAGGGGCACAGGATTATGAGAGGTTTTTTTTCTTACTTGCTTTTTTCTTCAAATCTCAGTAATGTGACATGTTACCTATGTGTTTTTAAGTGGCCCCAGCAGAAAGGAAGCACAGACCTGCGGCAGTGGCCTGGAGCCTAGTGTCATCATTGTCACACGTGGGCACAAACCACCTTTACCTTTCATGTAGTACAGAGTGTCACGTAGCATCTTGAACATGGCCACGTAGAGAGGGTCGCTGAATGTGGTGTAGTAAAGATCAGCACTAGGATTGGCCTGTGAGGGAGCAGAGGCACATGACCATGCTACAGAAACTCTCCCCTGGACCTCCCTTTGCCTTCCAGGGAGAGGCATGGGTATTATACCCCTGATGTAGCATTAGAGAGACAGAACGACCGTTTATCATGATTCACCACTTGGAACACTTGAATTATTCTCCTCACACTCTCGAGCATCGGCCAGAGGAAAACAATAGATAAACTCAAGCTATCCAGAGATGCCTATGGGGGGCTGCTCCCTGCATCCCAGAAGGGCGAACCACCCTTCTGGGCTGAATGCTCACTATCTTTGGTCGTCTTATGGGAAATGAAGAGAAAGACAATCAAGGGGCCACCAGACCGCTGTGAGATGATCTATTAAAAAGAACCGGCACAGAGCAAGCTCTCGGGTGGCAGCTGCATTGCCATTATGGGGACTAAGCTGGAAACTCACCGACAAGCCTGTCTCTCCAGCCACCCGCCCTATACCCCCCGCCCCCCCCAAAAAAACACCCTTCCTGTTTTCTCCATGCACAAGTTCATGTCAGGCTGACCTCAGGGTGGCGCCCTCAAAAGGGACGTACCTCTATCACGCTGGCTACAACTGCATCCAAGGACTTGAGAACAGGCTCCTCGACAATCTTCTTCACCTATTAGGGAAATAGGATCGCATGAGGCACCTGATGAACACAGTGAGAGACAGGAATGGCAGCTCCTTCAACTAAAGAACAAATCATGCTGACAGATAAATCCACAGAACGAGCGTGAAAAATGGGATGGAAATGACTGGCCAGCAATATACTCATTATAGCTCCACATCAAACTACACACACAAAATGTCCTTAATTCTGCCATCACTTGGATGTGTTTTCTTGCCCCTGATTGGGAATAACATAAAAACAGGAAAGGAACCAACTCCCTCAAATTTGCTGACATTAGATTTCCATTTCCAGAATGTGAAAGTGTTCAGACTCGGCATCACTAACAATTTACCCAAACCTTCTCCCAGACATCAGGGACACCTTCACAGATGGTCCTCAGCCCTGATGACTCTGCCTCTTCCCACAGGCCTCGTGCACTGGCTCATCTGAAGCTGCCTAGGTACTCAGAGTACAGCATACATTCTAACAGAAGATATTATTTCTACCCGGTCTCTGTACCAGCACTTAGTACAGAAAGGAACCATTCTGTCAACCGCGGAACATCTGGGTAAAAACAGCCTGCCACCCCCACGGTAGTACTTAAAGAAGTTGATTTTTTTTAATGCACAATGATAAACAACATTCCAGGAGAAGAAATGAAAAATTGCCTAGAAGAAAAGCTAACCTTGAGAAGTTAAAATATACTGGAAAAAATAATTTCCTCTATGAAGAGTCTGAAACATGCAGCCTTCAGTTGGGATTTTTGACATGATACTTGAAAGCCACTTGATCATCTGAGAAGGCCACCCAGGCCATGTTCCATTTGGGACATGTAACTAGTAATTCATTGTGGCTCTATCCTCAGTAATTATTGCCAATGCTTTAATGTCCTCCTACATCTTCAGCTTAAAGCCATCCTTTTTGAGTGACTTCTGTTCACACGCCACACTAAAGGAGATGGCTGCTCTCTCTGGCACATGCTTCGTGCTTTCAAAAGTATCGTCCTTGTTCCCTCTCATTCTTTCCAAAACAGAAAATCCCATCTTTAGGGTCTGTCCCTGATAACATCTCCACCCCTACCTACCCACTTGAATCTATTTCGAAGCAACCCAGCTCAATCATAACACCTTCAGAGTCCCTGGATCAAAGACCCATCTATTTTGGGACTGGGACAATGGCACCAATGTCTTCTCTGACTTCACTTCAGCGGTCATTCCTAGGTACCCAAATATGAAAAATTTAGGTTTTGTACTGATCTAAAAAGAGCAGCGCATGGGATGGAGTCAGGTGTAATAGGAACTAGACTGGGGATCAGACTCCCTGGGCTGAGCCCTATCTCTGCCCTTTGCCTATGGTTCCTTGATGTATTTGGCACTGACTGCCTTACCTCTAAAATGTGGATGAATGGCTGCCTCTCCCACACAAGTGCTGCAAGGATTCAGTAACAATATAGCACACAAATGACTCCACGAATACTACTCTCCTTCCTTCCTTAATCGAAAATTTATGACTTCTAACTGGTGTTCTGAAATACTGAAAATCTCCTAGTTTTTCTTAAAAAAAAAAAACAAAAAAAACCACAGGCCAACACCACTAGCAATTTTACTGCTAGATGTACACAGGATCTCTTGTTCCACCAAAGCTTTCCTTACCAAGTTTAAGAGTTCTCGAAGCATTTCTAGTGGAATACTGAATTCCTTATAGGTGATGCCATTGAAAAGAGGAGAAACTGAAAAGCTGGAACTGATGGTGGAGAAGTAGTGATCAGGCTCCAGGGCACTCCCATCAGGTAAGCAAGATACTGGCAGAGGGGAGGAGAACCAGAAAATCAGTCACGTTAACAAACCACCAGAATACTTCCTCAAGCTGATCAAGCTGACTCCTCAATAACCAACAAAAGTGTACAGTTTGCTTTTGTTTATACTCCAATCCTTTGTTTTTTAATTAAGAAGTAAAGGCTGGAGGGCACCCGGGTGGCTCAGTTAGTTAAGCATCTGACTTCAGCTCAGGTCATCTCTCACAGTTCATGAGTTCAAGTCCCACATCAGGTAAGCTTGAGCCCCGCTTCGGGTGAGGCCGCTTCTTTCTCTTTCTCTCCTCCCTAACTCTCTTTCTGCCTTTCGCTCACTTGCACCCTCTCTCTCAAAAAAAAAAAGGTGGGGGGCGGTAAAGGCCAGATTTCAAACACTTGGAGAGTGATGCCACCCCTCTTGGGGGGGTGTTTCAGGTCAAAGCTCAGATATAATCACATCCTAGTATTTTCAACACAGACAATATAACTTAATGTAGGAAGAAAAAAATTACATCTTTTTAAAGGTTGACAGATGCAAACATTTGAGGTCCACAGGACCCCAACGTATTTTACCACCAAAATTAGGACAAAAATGCATATTATTAGATGTTTCAAAATCAGAAAAATAAAGTCAATCATTGAACACTTATGAATAAAGTGTCCACATGTAAGTGAAATCATGCTGTTTATTTTCTTTTATTTTCTCTCCATGTTTGGCTTATTTGATTTAGCATAATGTCCTCCAGGTTCATCCACGTTGTTACAAACAGCAAAATCTCCTTTCTTAAGGCTGAATAATATTCCATTATAAATGTGTGTAAACCGTAAGATCATGACCTGAGCCGAAGTTGGATACTCGACTGACCAAGCCACCCAGATGCCCCATATACAAGTTTATTTTTTAAATAATAATAATAACAACAACAATAATAATAAATAAGGTAAGAAGTTTGTGATCAGAGGGCATTTCCCATATAGATGCTATGAAATAAGGACTAAGTCCTGTGTGGCTGAGCTAGCCAGTGTGTGGTGGGCAGAGATGGAGGCAGAAGACAGGAACTGCACAGCCAAGGATCAAGGGTTTAGGATTTATGCAAGGGGAGGGGAAGGAGTCATTGAAAGTTTTTAAGCTGGAAATGAAATGATCAGATTGGGGCACCTGGGTGGCTCAGTTGGTTAAGCGTCTGACTTCAGCTCAGGTCATGATCTCACAGTTTGTGAGTTTGGGCTCCATGTTGGGCTCTGCACTGACGGCTCAGAGCCTGGAGCCTGCTTCAGATTCTGTATCTCCCTCTCTCTCTCCCATTCCCCCTCCCCTGCTCATGCTCTCTCTGTCCCTCTCAAAAATAAGCAAATATTAAAAAAAAGAGAGAGAGAGAAAGAGAGAGAGATGATCAGATTTGTGCTTTAAAAAAAATAAAATAAAACAAAACAAAACAAAATAAAATAAATAAATAAATAAAAAGAAATAACTCATAGGGTGCCTGGATGGCTAGACGGTTGGCTCAGTTGGTTAAATGTCCAACTCTTGGTTTCAGCTCAGGTCATAATCTCACAGTTGGTGAGTTTGAGCCTCACGTTGGACTCCCTGCTGACAGTGCCCTGTTTCCCTCTCTCTCTCCCCCTCCCCTACTCACACTGTCTCTGTCTCTCTCAAAATAAATTAATTCATGAAAGAAAGAAAGAAAGAAAGAAAGAAAGAAAGAAAGAAAGAAAGAAAGAAAAAGAAAGAACTCTTTAAAAAAATTCTCACAGCTCTATGGAGGTGGAAGAGGGCCTGGAAAGAGAAGAGAGACAAAATGTAAGAAAAATCAGAGTCAGGGCACCCTGGCCGGGTCACTCAGTAGAGCATGAGGCTCTTGACCTCAGGGTTGTGAGTTCGAGCCCCACATTGTGTATAGAGATTACTTAAAAATAAAATCTTTAGGGGCGCCTGGGTGGCTCAGTCGGTTAAGCGGCCGACTTCGGCTCAGGTCATGATCTCGCGGTCCGTGAGTTTGAGCCCCGCGTCAGGCTCCGTGCTAACAGCTCAGAGCCTGGAGCCTGTTTCAGATTCTGTGTCTCCCTCTCTCTGACCCTCCCCCGTTCATGCTCTGTCTCTCTCTGTCTCAAAAAATGAATAAACGTTAAAAAAAAAAAAATTTTTTTTTAAAAATCTTTAAAAAAAAAAAGAGGGGTGCCTGGGTGGCTCGGTCAGTTAAGCATCCGACTTCGGCTCAGGTCATGATCTCGTGGTCCGTGAGTTCGAGCCCTGTGTCGGGTTCTGTGCTGACAGCTCAGAGCCTGGAGCCTGTTTCAGATTCTGTGTCTCCCTCTCTCTGACCCTCCCCCGTTCATGCTCTGTCTCTGTCTCAAAAATAAATAAATGTTAAAAAATAATAAAAAATAATAAAAAAATAATAATAATAAAAAAAGAAAAAAGAAAAGAAAGAAAGAAAAGAAAAGAAAGATCATAGTCAAACAGAGGCACTCAGGCAGAAAAGGAAGAAGGAGTAGTGTGCTTCCTGCCTGTTTCTTTGACAATGAAGTGCACTTCCAAGAGGAGGAAAATCATCTGTGGAACTCACCACTGAGGCAGAGAGGATGGCACAGAGGCTGGCCTGAGCACCGCTGAGTGCCGGCCTGCATCTGCTGAAGGAGCACAGGAAACTCACACAATCAGCCCACACCTGGGTGCACCCCAATCCTGAGTACTCACTAGAAGTGCTCAAAGGAGGGCAGCCCCAATAGAGAAGGACCCCTGAGTACAGAGAACAGAATAAGAGCTGTTCACCAGGGAAGAAGAAGCCTCTGAGGGCACATCATGGCTGTCTTCAGATGCCCCCAGGACAGGCAGGTGGCCAAGGGGCTGTTTAAAGCCTAAAGGGATATATTCAACCACAAGTGATTCTCTCTGGGAGTTTGAGTGGGTGAGCTTGGCCCCTTTACATTTTAACATACACACAGACTATAACATAGGGTACATTCTTACACAGCCAAGAGATACTCTATGCAACACTGCCCACATTTATTTGAGTTCAGATTCTCCCCTCATTTTTTTAAAATTCCCTTCACATCTTTCAAGATCCTATTGAGAAATGCTTTTAATAAGTAGCATGATCCAAAGATGGAATAAGTGGCATTGTGAGGCATGGCATTCTGGTTTCCCCACTTCCTACCACTTAACCTGAGTCTTACTTTCCTTGAAGATAAGGTAGAGGTGATTTTACCACATGTCTGACACTACAGGGCTGTCATATGAATCAAATTCAGCAAATTATGTGGAAGTGCTTTGTGACCCACAAAGCTCCATAAAAAGTACTACTCATATTATTGTATTTTTAAAAAATATTATTTGCATACTTAATGACCTTCAAACAAAAAAAGAGAAGGACCTACCATTACTACTTTCACCTGAAAACCAGCGCTTTCCTAGGATAATTTATTAAAATTCTGATAGCAGGCACATGGGGTCTGTATATTATTTTCTGCACTTTTTTCCATATTTGAAATATTTTAAAATTAAATTTTAATAAGTCTGAACAAAACTAGAAACTAAATGCCTTATAAAAGCTTGACTCTCTAGATGCACAACAGCAGAACACTAGTATTAGCATCTTTAATGTCACAAGAACTCACAGTGAACCTGCCCGCCAAGTTACTAGGTCAATATTCTGGTCAGAAAGGTGAAGCCCACCTTCAAAGTAGTGAAAAGCAGATCCTCCAGGGGAGCTGGGAGGGGGCATCCCACGTTCAGGGCTGACCTGAAACACAAAACCACCTGACATATCAGAAAACGCCAAACCTCAGGCAGTTTTGCCTCAGACAAGGTCTCTGCCAGCCCAACATTTGTACCTCAAGTCCTAGTTCACACCTCACCTCCTCCCCGAAGCCCACCTTAGCTACAGCGTTCTCTACTATATATCATATGCCTAAATTCTTTGTGCCTAGCCATATATTTTATACATCATTACTGAGATGAATTATTCTCAGCATTTGGTGTCTTTATCTTGTGCCCATGAGTCAATTATATACTTCTTAAGGGCACCAACTGTCCCCCACTCAGAATAAAGCTTGGCACCCAACTGCTAGGAAACAAATACTTCATGACTAGGAGATTAAATCACTTCTAAATCTTCAATAGTCAAAAGAAGCCTTTATTTTACAGAGATTTCCAGTGAGAACCTTTTCTCTTTTGTGAGTTTCCTTGAATAGCACGCGAGTGGGGTTTTTTTCCGAGTGAGTACTTCACAAGACCTGACCTCTTTGCCTGCCTCCCAGGAGCACAGCCCCACCTGAGAGATGCTGGACACGCTGCTGGTCTTCCTCTTCAGGGTGCCCTCCTGACACACTGTCAGCAGATTGCTGGGGAGGATGGAGCGGAAGTCATTGAAAGATCGCCTCCGCACACCTTCAAGCTCCTCAGGGACTCGGAGGGAATGAGGAGGGACTTTGGGGAACAGTTTTGACAGGAGAGACTCTTCCGTGTTGCTGTAACGCCCAAATGCTCGTGAGATTCCTATCAGGCATGGGATCGCGTATTTGCAAAGGTATTCTAGAAGACAAAGAGAGAATGTTCCAATACCAGAAAGTTCCCTGGGAGAGAGCTGTGCTGCACCAGCTTGTAACACTGGCTGACATCTCACAACCTCCCCCTACCCCCAAGTAGGGGGTCAGAACAAGTCATAACAACAGGTTAGCCTTAAGGGCTGACATTAACAACTTCAGACTACATCTCCATCACACACAGCTGCTCTTTTTGGGAGGTCTTAATCTGTTCATGGTACACTCAAATCAATAACACAGATAAGTCTTGTTATCAGGTACCTTTACTATACTTAAATCATATATTTCTTCCTCCTGGGATGATATAGGTAGCCTCATACTAGAGGCAGTCAGGCATGTTACAGGTGAGGAAACTGAGGCCCAGAAAGGGTGAGGTGACTTGTCTAAAGTCACCTGGCATTCAGGTAGCAGAGCTGTGCTCATGACCCCCATGTGACCTCTTTAACACACAACAAAGGCAAACTAATATAGGAAGGTTTCATCCATCAAGTACATAAATAGTAAAGAGCAAAAAAAGAAGACTGGGAAAAGCAAGGGAAAAAAATAATCACAAACCATTAAGGAAAAAAAAAAAAGGCTTGGATCTATAATCATACCTTTTTCTTGAATCTCCAAGGCCTGGCACATTCCCAAAAGAACATGCAAAACCTGCAAAAGTGCCTCTAAAATCTGTAACAGCCAAGGAAACAGAAAAGACAAACTTATAAATAAAATCGGATAAGTACCACAAAATTCATTCAGAATTGGAAGGATCTTTAGACAATATCTTGTCCAACCCCATATGTGATACATAAAGCCCCGCATGACAGCTCTGCCAAGTGGCCAATCAGTTGACCTTCTAGAGACAGAAACTTGCCCTCCTGGGTTGGCCAAGAGCGCCTCCTAACTCTGGGCCAATGTTGTCCTCTGGGGCTTGTGACCACTGGCCTTGGAGCTACACCTTCCATATTCGAGAAACAGGTGATAGGACCCCAAATCTCTTTTCATGGCTAAATATCTCTAGTTCTTTTAATCCATTTCTTATGATTACAAGTCCTTCATGATCCTGAGTGCCAGCTTCTGATTTCACAGTAGTCCCATGTGTCAGAAACAGTCTCGAATTGTGGTGCTCAGGAAGATACATTAATATTCCAGGGATGCTGGGACTCCCCCTGAGTAATCATCAAACTCAACAGAGATTCTAGCCTTCCATATACATGACATCAGCTGTTCGGCAGCCACTTCACAATGCTGGCTCAAAGAGCTCACTGATATGTAAAATACTTAAATCTTTTTTGCACATGCTGCCAACTCTACTGATGTTGGTATTTTTTGCCTGTCACTGATGTCTACAAAAACTCAGGGGATTAGCTTTAGCTCATTATACTGGTCTCTGATTCCCAGCTTTGTATCATCTACAAATGAAACAACTTCCCTTCTGAATTTTCATTTATGGCCCTGGCTCCTTTTGCTTCAGTGTATAGGGCAGACCTAGGGAAGACTCCTGCTGGGCCAGCACCCTGTCACCCTCTGGGATGGCCCTTTAGGCAGCTTTGCAAACTTTCCAAATTGTTTTGGCCCTCAGCCCATATTCCAGATTCAGGATGTCAGGAGGAGTGTTTGTCTAAAGCCTGGATGAAGATCAACTAGACTGTATCTACCTTATTTCCCTCTACTACCAGTCTTGGAAATCCCAGACAAAGAAGAGAATAAAATTGGTCTCATACAACGTGTTCCTAATCAAGGCAAATTTCTGACATTTTGCTAATGTTAAATGATGCTGAGTAACATACAAAGACTTGAAAAGCAATGCTTTCTCCACTTTGTGTACTGAAGTTACGCCATCATCTTTAGCATTGACATTTTGATAAATGTTATTTACAGAAAAGCCCTTAATTTCTAGCCTAACTTTTGAAATAATGATACATGATTCTAGTAGATCTAGTTATCTCTTTAGCCAACTTACAAATAAAGAACGTAAACTAAGAAAAAAGAATGGAGAAGAATGTTAATGACAGAAATACTGACAATAGAATTTACACTTTGATATTAAGAGATTTTAGAAATTAAAAAACAGATACAAGGACTCAAAAAGCATAGCTAGCTGGGAATATTTAACATATAGACAAGCAACCAGGCACTCCTTGGCAGGTCCTGAGGATAGCAGCATATACATACTGATTTTTAAAACAAAAAATCTGATGAAGAAAAAGTTTAGATTATGATCGTATTCTTTGTTTAAAAAGGAGGGGAGTATGAAACGCACTTAAGTAACATTTCAACAAAATAAATTCAAACAAAAAAAAATTAGGGCACTTAAAATCTGGGTATAATTTCAACAATCTAGATCATTTCCTTCCATGAATGACTTCAATCTCCAACAGGGATTGTGAGCCATCAGGAAAGTCAGCTGCCTTGGACTTGTGCTGCCTACCTCACAGAATTATGGGGAGGGCTGGATGAAAGAAGACTCAAGTGGTCACTGGGTATTGTTAGTATATATTTAACATTTCTTAGGTGTGTTAGTACAAAATAAATCAACAGAAACAACCAAATCACTTCAAAATTTTATTTACTCTTTTCTGTTACTTTGGGACTCTCTTTGATCATACAGAAATGCACTCCAACTCACCACACACTTACCTCATCCCGAAGTGAGGGGTCCCTATAAGCCACATCAGACAGCAAAGTGACCAAGCAGAAGCTGAAACTCTCTGCAACCGGGAGGGTGGCTGGAAGGTACACAGACACGAGTCAGATCATTACCACTGAGACACTGGGCTACATGTACTGGCCACCTGATTCAGTAAGTTCCCTTTCTCACAGGATCTGCCAAGGGACCAGTTTATAGGGGTGGCTGCCCTCAGTGAGGTGAACCTGAAAAGAACAGATGTGGGCCCAACATGTTTGCTGAGAAATACCTCTAATTTCTTTTAATAGAATGCTTTGGTTCAACAAACTTAAATGTTTCTGAGCCAGTTTATAGTTTGAGATTATACAGCTCTCTCAACATAACAGACTCCATTTTTTAATTCCTGACCTAAATTTCTACCTAGGGTGAGAAACCAATCTTGATAAAGTGTAAGAAATGGTATATGAGGCTACCTGTCAAATACCAATTACCACTACTTTAAACTGAATTGTTTATATTTCTTTTCTGCTTTATTTTGACAGATGGAGAAAATCCTAATAAGAGCTTCCAAAGATTTGCTCTATTCCTAATAGGTTTTTAAGCCCATCTACTACTGAGCCCCCTCATTGGGAGGTTCTCAGGAGCATGGACTCAAGGTTGGGAAGGGATCACTGTACCTAAAAGACCAAAGCTAACCAGTACTTCTATGGTGTGCACCTTAAAAATGTCAGAATCACTGCTGTGTAGATCCAATTGCTATTAAATATTTAATCAATTTTGAGCGTTGAATTTAATCAAGGACAGAGAGCTGCCCACTGTCTTATGGATCTATTCATAGTACATGGCAGAAGACTGTTATGTGTTCACTTCCATACTTATAATTTTAAGATGCAGATCTAGGTCCTTCTCAAACTACAGTGTGATCAGGATCACCTGGAGGCTTCCTTGTCCCAGACTTCTAATTCAGCAGCTCTGATGCAAGACTGAGAATCTGCATTTCTGACAAGTTCTGACACTGAGGCTGCTGATCCAGGAATGCCACTTTGAGAACTACTGCTCTAGAGTTTAAAGGTCTAAAGCATACTGCCTTCGTAAAAAATAAAAGATTGAAATGTTACCCAATAATTGGAGATTTATATATCCCTAACAATGCTTCAAATAATGCTAACACTTACATTCTAATAGGAGTCCATGTACATAGAAGCAGTATTTGTTTGGAAAGGAAAGAAAATAGAATCAACTTCTACTGGTATTCTACTTCTCCCCAAGTTAGATAACAATGGTTGACAGAGAGATGTTTGACTTTTTAGCAATGCTTTCTATCTAATCTGTAGGCCTTTAGGGTGGGAGGATGAAAGAAATAGGGGAAGGGGATTAAAAGGTACAAACTTTCAGTTCTAAAACAAATAAGACATAGGGATACAATGTACCACATAAGGAATATTGTCAATAATAAGTATCAACTTGGTATGGTGACGAATGGTAGCTAGATTTATCACTGTAATCACTTTGTAATGTATATACACCTCAAATCACTGTTGTATGCCTGGAACTGATATAATATTGTATGTCAACTACATTTCAATTAAAAAAATTGTAGTCCTTTGAATTTGAGGATACATGCATAATCTGGGGTCTGTCAGTTTTAGGCATAGTATGTTACCAGAAATGATGAAACCCAAAGAATGAGAGGACTAAGCTGAGGCAGGATGTTCATGAGATCAGCAAAAGCCACCCTTAGCAGGCTAAGCCCACCCAACAAATTAGGGCCGTGCCACCAACCAAAAGAACAAGGGCTTTCTTTATAGACACCAACCCCTTGCTTTGTCTGAAGGTGGGCCGTGGGTCTCACAGAGGGAGACTATAAGAAAACTTTGGTCTCCAGGGTCGTGATCTCTAAAATGTTGGTGGTGTTCCAAACTGATTTGGGAGTCTTGGGAAATCAATGTATGGGAATATCAGTGTTACAAGTGCTTAGCACAATGCTTGGCACATAGCAGGCTTACTACCATTTTCAAAGGTGCAAAATTTAAAACTCAGCCAACAGCAACAAAATAATAAACTATTTATTATTTATAGCGAACATGGTGTTCAAATCCTGGACATCCATCTCACCCTTCCTTTTTGAGCAGCAGTGATGAAATCTGGAGAACTGGCCTCACTCCAGGAGTGAGCCTATTCATCGAAGGGTAAGAGAGACAGGTTCAGGGATGGGCAGGGGACCCAATTCTGGCAATGAGACATGAGAAAAGGTTCCCGCAGGTCTCCAAGTTCCTGTTCACTCCCAGAGTACAATACAAAGTCAGTTTTCTCAGCCTTGCCTTTGCCCCACCTTCACCATGGACTCTGGACAACAGTGAGTAAGCATAGCCCATGTTGCTGCAGGCAGGCAGCTGCCCCACAGCCAGGAGTGGAACCAGCTAGAAACACTGTACTTGATGCATTAACATGATTAAACATTTGATCTTTACAGACTGTGAGCATACATGTTCTTCCCTGAATTCAGGGAAAATGTTATACAAAATTACCTCTGCCTTTCCGAGCTGTGCTTTCTTCTACCCAATACACTTTCGGAAGACCTTTAAGCAGTCGGAGAAGGTAAGGAACCACGGAATCTTTATGCTTAAAAAAAAAAAACACACATTTAACACAAATGTGTGGCTGGTAGCTTTTTAGTACTAAGCCTAAAGCAAAGCATACACATCCAAATCATCTCAAATATGGATGGTCCCATGGCATTGCACCCTTCCTATTTCCATGTGGTGGCAGCAGGGGGCGTCCGAGGTCATCCCATAAGCCTGCACTAGGTGCCTAAGGGAAGGGCTACAACCTGCTCTTCTGCTCTGAATGTCCAGCCTGGTTCTGGCCTCCTCTGGACACTGGGCCCCTACGAGGGCCTCTCCAGAAGGTATGTGTGAGCACACACTCTCAAAACTGCCTCAGTAAGAGTATTCAGAAAGCCCCCAAGCCTTTCAGTGGGCCCCAGGATCAGATTCTCTGGACTGAGGGAAGCTCACAGCCAGAAGCTTTTAAACTTGGTGATACTTCTGTTATTCATGGCCTTTGTCCCCTTTTCTTTTTTTTTCTTAATTTTCTGCTTCATGTTTCCTTTTGCTTCTATCTGAGCATTAGACTTAATAGCCATCGTTAGCCAATACAAAAACTACTTTCTTCTAGTTTCCAAACTAGCCAGTCAACATGTAACTTCACAATCTTCCATGACTGGCTCTTTTGGCTGTTTCCCTACTTATAACGGCTCCAGTTAAGGATTAGGTAAGTGTGCTCCTGAGAAGAGGAATACCATTTGGTTCTGAAATACTGATAAACACATGTGGTGATATTGAAAACATGACTCCACGGGGTTCCTGGGTGGCTCAATTAGTTAAGCATCTGACTTCAGCTTAGGTCATGATCTCACAATTCTTGGGTTCAAGCCCCACATCGAGCTTGCTGCTGTCAGCATGGCGCCTGCTTCGGATCCTCTTTTTCCCTCTCTCTCTGCCCATTCTCTGCTCATACTCTTTCTCTCTCAAAAAAAAAAAAAAAAAGAAAATAGAAAAAAGAAAAAGAAATGAAAACATGACTCCAAATTCTGTGACACTCCAACTGAAAGGTGGAGTCAAATTCACTTCCTCTAGAAAATGGGCTGCCTTAGTGACTTGCTTCTGGTGTTTTTAGAAAGTACAGCTGATCCTCGAACAACAAGGGTTTGAAGTACACGGGTCCACTTATATATGGCTTTTTTACAGTATTGTAAATGTATTTTCTCTTCCTTATGGTTTTCTTAATAACATTTTCTTTTCTCTAGTTTATTGTTTTCAGTAAGGCTTCTGGTCAATAGTAGGCTATTAATAGTTAAATTTTGGGAGAATCAAAATTATATGTGGATTTTTCAATGGCACAGGGGGTCAGTGCCCCTAAACCCTACATTATTCAAGGGTCAGCTGTGGTATAAATGAGACTGACTTCCTAGGTTACGTTAAAAAAGCAGTGCAGCATCCATCTGCCTTTCTTTCAGGACACATGCCCTTGGGACGCAGACATTATGTTGTGACAGACAGACAGGGGCGCCTGGGTGGCTCAGTCGGTTGAGCATCTGACTTCGGCTCAGGTCATGATCTCGCAGTTTGTGGTTTCGAGCCCCACATCGGGCTCTGTGCTACCAGCTCAGAGCCTGCAGCCTACTTCAGATTCTGTGTCTCCCTCTCTTGCTGCCCTTCCCCTACTCGCACTCTGTCTCTCTCTCAAAAATAAATAAACGTTAAACATTTAAAAAAAAATTTTTAAAAAGGGGCGCCTGGTGGCTCAGTTGGTTGAGCACCCAACTTCAGCTCAGGTAGTGATCTGGGTTCATGAGTTCAAGTCCTACGTCAGGCTCTGTGCTGACAGAGCCTGGAGCTTGGTTTGGATTCTGTGTCTCCCTCTTTCTCTGCCTCTCTGCTGCTCACACACACACTCTCTCTCTCAAAAATAAATTAAAAAAAAAAGTGATATAGCCCAGGCCACACGGAAAGGTCATGTACATAGGGGTGCCCTGGCTAAGAGCCCCAGCTTAGGTCCCAGCAACAGCCAGGATCCACGCCCACACATGTGCATGAACGAGTCTTCTCAGGTGATTCCAGCCTCTAGCTTTCAAGCCCACCATGTGACACTGAATGGAGCAGAGACAAATGACTCTTCTGAGCTCTAATTAAATTGCAGATTCATGAGAAAAAAATAAATAAACAAATCTGTTGTATTAAGCCACCAAGTTTTGGGGTAGTTTGTTACACCATAATAACTAACCATGACAAATAGAGAACTTTCTTTTCCAAATGCAAAACTTTTCCTCTGAATCACATAAAGGAGTTGGTTACGTCTGTCCAGGATCCCAGTGTACTAATAAGCACAAAACTCTGAAGGATGTGCACGGCCAGGCTCCCTGCAGAGGAAGTGACCCCAGGTGTTCTCCCCTGTATAACCTGTTATGGCTTTTGTAGCATGTGGTAGTAAACTACTTCTTTTCATTTAAAAAAAAAATTTTTTTTAATGTTCATTTATTCTTGAGAGAGACAGAGACAGAATGCAAGTAGGTTAGGGGCAGAGAGAGAGGGAGACACAGAATCCAAAACAGGCTCCAGGCTCCGAGCTGTCAGCACAGAGTCCAACGCAGGGCTCGAACTCATAAGCAGTGAGATCATGACCTCAGCCGAAGTCGGACGCTCAACCGACTGAGCCACCCAGGCACCCTGGTAGTAAACTACATCTGCTACTATGGCCACAGCAGCTGCCAGGGTGGCCCACTGACTAGACGTGGAGGCCAGTAGCACAGTCCATCCTGGATGGAGGCAGGGAATATCAACACCAGGTGAACCAAGAGAAAGCTGGTTACTAGGGCTCAGAGGGCTGGCAAAGAGTGCCGGGCTCCTTTCCTAGTGTCCATGAGGCCAACGGGATTCCTGGAAACACTGGCAGACTGTATGGCTCAAGGGACATCAGCTGCCACCCCAAGTCCTGCCAATCCTTACCAGGAACCCAAATTACACCAAAGGTAATTTGTATTCATCTCTTCTATGCCACCCTAAAAAGCCTACTACAAGTATTAGGGTCAATCTATTAAGGTCAATCTTTAGGTCAGTCTATTAAGTAAAGTTTGCCAAAGGTATTTTCAATTAATACACATTTGAACGGCAGTTTCTCATACAAATTATTTTTAAAATCATTTTCCTTGTTTATACTTAAATTTAAATAAATTTAATTTAATTTAAATAGGACTTTGCAAATAGAAAAGTAGAAATGATTTTTTCTTTTCACACTTATAAATAAATAGAAAGAATAATTAAAATGCAGTTTATGTGCATCTAATTTTGGTTTTTCATGGGGCCCTGATCAAATAACCTATTTATTTTTTTAAATATTACTCTAAAATTAAAATGCTTATTTTTTTACAAATGTATAACTATTCTGTCAAAAATATTAATCCTTGTTGAAGTAGAATTCCAGAACACATAAGCGTTTTTAGATAAATAAAAATTCAAATATCAGACATCATTTTTTTCCTAGCACAGCATGATTAAACATGGAATTAAAAGTGATTCTTGATAATGATAACAATAAATAAATAAAAGAGTCTGTATTCAGTGATTAATCATTTGCTTTAATTAGCTTTGGGAAGTACTAAAAAAACAAAAAACAAAAAAAATGGCCACATCATTTTCTATTGGAGCCACAACACTGATTTTTAAATTACCTCTAAAGGACACAGTAACATGTACTCTAAAAGTTATATCTATCACAGTTCTTTTTTTTTAAGATTTTTTTTTAAAATTTTTAAGTAATTTCTATACCTAATGTGGGGCTCGAACTTACAACCCCAAGATCAAGAATCACATGCTTGACCAACGTAGCCAGCCAGGCGTACCTATACCTATCACAGTTCTGAAAAAGATGGTATTATGTCAAAATTATCTCAAAGAACCCTATCTTTTCACAAGGAAAAAAAATGGTTACTCTGAGTTTGACCGATAAATGTTTGACCTTAGATTAAAAATCAAGTCTACCCTGGAAGGCACACAATTATTTCACAAGCATTTTAACTAACTTTCTGGCAAAACACAACAATCAAAATCCATATATACATATATATATATATATATATATATATATATACACACATACATATATATATATATACACATATATGTGTGTATATATATATATATATATATATAAACTTAATATATTCACACAATTCAAAAAACAAAATTTCCTAAGAAGGTATACATTAACTAAATTAATTAAATCACACACCTCAACCTGTTCCACCTACTCTGCCTCACTATCACTAACCACCTTTATTAGGTTTGTATGCATTCTTCTAGTACTGCTTCAGGTAAATATAACCAGGTACAAATTTAAATTCTAATTACATTCCCCCTTTTACAGAAACACTTTTAATGTAGTAAAGACGTACCTGAAGATCAGATTCAACGAGAAAAATGCCCAATGCAATCACTGCATCTCTCCGTCGTTCATCCAATTGGAAGATCCCATGGAAATCTACTGGGCACATACAAAGCAGCTTTTGGACCTAGAAAATGAGACCACCACCAACAACAACCAAAAACCCATAGATTAAAAAAAATATAAACCCACATTCAGAATATAAGATATAAACAACAGCATAAACACCAATGAGTCTATATAACCAGTAAGTCATTCTTTTCCAATTCAAAGGTCATAAAAAGATCATTTCCAGCTTCTGAAATGATCACGCACATGCTCCCAAAACATATATGCACTGAGAAGCTTGGACCAAGGGTTAAAATGATGTACACACAGAGGAAGTAAAGCACAAGAGCCAATGTCTGCATTTCAGAGTCAGAATAATCACAGATCTCCACTACTCAGTGGTACTCAAAAGCACTTTACCCAAACCTACCTACAGTCGCAATGCCTCCCATACTGTTCATTAAAAGATTAAATGTGGGGGAGGGGGGAGATGAAATGTGGGTAAAGCACTTAGGACAGTGCATAATACATACTATGCAATTAATAAACAATATCTGTTGTTACTGGATATGCCATAAGAGTGGCTAGCAGAAGCAGATAGGCAGTAAATCAGCAATTTATTGAATATATGGAAAACTTAGAATTATTTTCAAAACAGTAAATACCTGACATAAAGGAACTAAAAATCTGGATTTGTTATGAATAGGAAAATAGGTGATGCCTATTCACCTTGAAAATCCCTGCCATAAGAACGCTTGAGCAGAGCATTCAGACACATCAGGAGGCCTCAACTTTGCTGTTTTGTTATGGAACCAATGAGAAGTCATTCACTGACATTCATACAGTTTCTTGGGATATTCTAACGGCAAAGGAGATCAAGTGCAACGCTTGAGATTTGCTTTGAAAATTATCAATTATCATTGCAAGTTAAAAAAAGAAAGCATAGGGGCGCCTGGGTGGCTTGGTTGGTTGGGCGTCCGACTTCGGCTCAGGTCATGATCTCACGATCTGTGAGTTTGAGCCCTGTGTCGGGCTCTGTGCTGACAGCTCAGAGCCTGGAGCCTGTTTCAGATTCTGTGTCTCCCTCTCTCTCTGCCCCTCCCCTGTTCATGCTCTGTCTCTCTCTGTCTCAAAAATAAATAAACGTTAAAAAAAATTTTTTTTAATTAAAAAAAAAAAAAGAAAGCATATTTTAAAAGGGCAAATATACAAGCCAGAAAGAGAAGCACCTTCTAACCTGAAGAGAAGTAACGTTCTTTGTCTTAGTAATCTTTCTCTTAGGAATGATTGTAAAGAAATAATTAGAGATCTAAAGCATTCTGGCAGAGGCTGCTGGAGAGACAATACAATGGGAAAGAGAAAGCAGGGATGCCCAGAAGTCTAAGTTCAGGTAGAGACTGGGAGCCTGGCTTGTACTCTAATAGCAATGCAAAGCCAAAGCCAAGGAGACAGTCTCACAACTTCTTTAACTCCAACATCTTAATATCAGTGAATCAACTCCTATTTGTTTTTTAAATATTTTATTTTTAAGTAATCTGTGGGGCTCAAACTTACAACCCCGAGATCAAGAGTTGCACACTCCACCGACTGAACCAGCCAGGTACCCTAAAATAACTCCTATTTAACTACAACTCCCCCTCCCCGCCCCAGTAACTACAATTTCCCCAGGAGTCTCAAACCAAGTAGGAAAGTTTCAGCCCTGACAAAGACACCTGTGACTGCACACAGGCACGGCAAAGACTGAAGCAGGTACCACGTGAAACGAGACCCAGGAATATAAAGTTTAATCTCACAAAATGGTCTTGAAAATATTTCACAGCTCTGTGTAAATAAAAATCAAACTTATTAAATTACTTCATTAACAACAACAACAACAAAAATCACACGAAAAATGGAAGGTGAGCTTTTCTTTTCATTGAGCATAATTTCTCTAAAGACATCCAGAATACATGATGCAAGTTCAACTACTTCACTGAGATGATGCTCACTTGGATTTCAGACCTGAAGACCTCTCACAACTCCCAAATGTAAGCAGAATCAGAGATGGAGAGCTGAAAGAAGTTGCACACTCATCTGCCAAGTCTCCCCTTTCAGGCAGATCATGTGTAATCCTATCTTTGTTTAATAGGTTAGGCAACTAGGCCCAGACAGGTTAAGTACAATCTTAGACAATAGGCTCTTAACTAGATCCTCTCTGACTTTTGTCTCTCCCTACTCCAATATAACTACTCCCAGCTCATGCACCTTCAACAGCTTCCCACCCCAGTGAACACTCAATGCACACTCCCAACCTGGCAATGAAGGTCCTTCCCAATTTGCCCCAAACACCCGGGCCCTGAATACCGAGCTCACTTCTCCCTACCTGGCCTTTCCATGGTTTTCACCCATCTGCAACATTTCATTCAACCTGCCTTATCTCCCCTATAAAAATTCTATCCATCCTTCCAAGATCCTGTCTCCCATTTCTCAAAGCTTTCTCAGACCCCGGTAATGTTCTAAGATCTTTCCCATCACACCTCTCAATACCCCACCAAGAATAACGTAATTTTCTTGACATAATTATCTTTTTAAAAGTCTTATTTCAGAGTTACTTGTATACTTATCTTCCATTCAGTGCAGACAGGACTGTGTTCGCCTCATCACTGCCCCCCACATCACTGTATCCAATGCACCCTACACGTTCCAGAAACTTAACAACTATTTAGTGGAATTAAAGGGGCTGAAGTCACAGGGATTTAATGAGATAGGAAGGAAAGTAAAAAGAAAGAGGACCACTGGAACCCAGCCATCCTACTGTAGGGCTTAACTATGTGGTGTCATTTGTCATATAACCAGTACTGGGCACAGTGCTGGCATGCAACTGGCACTGAACAAATATTTGCTGCATCATTAAATGAACGGGGGGATGGATGGAAGAATAATCAGGTTAAGTCATGTATAATATGTAGTCACACTCTCACAATCCTTACAATCCAGCCAGAGTTATACAACCAATAAAAAGGCCACAACTAGTGAATAATGCAGGTCAGAAACTAAATGATGAGGGCCCCTAAAAGCCTGGCACCAGGTCTAGGCTCTGATGCAAAATGCCCT
This sequence comes from Panthera onca, assembly GCF_046562875.1. Classification (NCBI taxonomy): domain Eukaryota; kingdom Metazoa; phylum Chordata; class Mammalia; order Carnivora; family Felidae; genus Panthera; species Panthera onca. The sequence goes on along the minus strand of NC_138350.1, from coordinate 28,610,650 downwards.
TGGACACTGGGACTCTTGTAGGGGGAAAAAAAGTGAGGACTTGAACCCGGGTCCTACAGAAGTCATCACATATCAGACAAGGGAAAATCAGTTCTGCTGGGTGCCAGTCTCCAAATACTAATAGTCAATAGTTATTGAACATTGATCACATGTGAGGTGCTGGTTTGTATTTATCTAATCCTCACAATAGTGCACTATTTATTATCTTCATTCTATGGATGAAGAAACTGAGACACAGAGAGGTCAAAGTTCTAATGCAGAATAAAGCATTAATGCTGCAATTTAAAAGAATGAAAAGAGGGGTGCCTGGGTGGCTCTGTTGGTTAAGTGTCCGACTTCGGCTCAAGTCATGACCTCACAGTTCATGTGTTTGAGCTGTGCTGACAGCTCAGAGCCTGGAGCCTGCTTCGGATTCTGTATCTCCCTCCCTCTCTGCCCCTCCCCTGCTTGCAGTCTGTCTGTCTCTCTCTCAAAAATAAACATTAAATTTTTTCTTAATTTAAAAAATGAAAAGAAAAAACACTGATTTTCTTTCAGAATTTTACAATCAACTAAAAAGTTGGTTGTTTTTAGGGGGTAAAGGGGAGTAGATCCTGCATTATTAAAGGTTGTTAAGCTCAAAATCTGACAGTGGTGGCCATTTACAAAAAGGATCCAAAGGGGCTCTGGGCAACACTTTGAGGAAGTTGATAAGTCAATGGACGACCAGGAGGCAACAAAGGTAACTCACTTAGACTTTGCTAAGAACTCTTGACAATACTTTAACCGAAGGCTATTAAAGGAGAAAGACCACAAGGTGAATTTAGACTGCCAAGGTAAAGAAATGCCAAACCAAGGAGAAAACAAGGTGCCACCACAAGTCTGAACCACTGGGCAGAGAGAACTGCAGATGAAAAGTCAAAACATAACAGTGGGTGTAGGTAAAATATTTAGGTCAAAATAAACCTACCAATAATAGCATTACATGTTGGATAATTAATGAGTTTTTAAAAGAATACAACTTTTGTTATCTGAAACCTCTGGGAATAGTCTTTATAGAGAAACAAAATTCCCTGAGAACAAGAGATTAAGCTTTAAGTATTAGTGGCAGTGTTTCGTTAAATCTGTTTTTTTTTTTTATTTTTTTTTAATTTTTTTTTAAAACGTTTATTTATTTTTGAGATAGGGAGAGACAGAGCATGAACGGGGGAGGGTCAGAGAGAGAGGGAGACACAGAATCTGAAACAGGCTCCAGGCTCTGAGCAGTCAGCACAGAGCCCGACGCAGGGCTCGAACTCCCGGACTGCAAGATCGTGACCTGAGCCGAAGTCGGACGCTTAACCGACTGAGCCACCCAGGCGCCCCGGTTAAATCTGTTTTTTAAAAATCACCCCCCCCCCTTTTTTAGTTTATTTTATTGGAGGAGGAGGGGCAGAGAGAGAGGGAGAGAGAATCTCAAGCAGGCTCCGTGCATGATCCCACAAATCACAAAATCATGACCTGAACCGAGATCAAGAATCAGATGCTTATTTGACTGAGCCACCCAGGTGACCTGTTAAATCCGGGTGTTTTTTTTTAAGTTTATTTATTTATTTTGAAAGAGAGAGAAAGAAAGCAAGCACGAGCAGGGGAGGGGTAGAGAGAGAGGAAGGGAGAGAATCCCAAGCAGGCTCTGTACTGTCAGCACAGAGCCCAATGCAGGGCTCCGACCCATGAACTGCAAGATCATGACCTGAACCAAAATCAAAAGCCAGACACTTAACTGACTGAGACACTCAGGCACACCTAAATCTGATTTTTAGTTGTCTTTCTCAAATGCACTATCCCCATCTATGGAGAACACTGAACATAAGCTAACATTTCCTAAGTGACTGAGAGCTATCATGATAACAGTGATTATAACAAGATTCACATGGGGCTGCAGATGCATGTGGAACAGCACCTGCTCCTACAAGCAGTCCTGGATGAGGGTTTCATTAAAGATGTTCTGTTGGCTGTGATCAATTAACATGGCTTTCTACAACATCCAACACAAGTAGAACTCCATGAGCCTTTACACACAACGAATGAGTCTCCGTTTCTTGAGCCCAGCTCATGTGCTTGGCAGAGTACAGCACATACAAATGCATGTCTCTGATTCCTGACACATCGTTTCACCAGGCAATGATCAGGGGAGCTGTACGGAGTTGTGATTTTCATTCCAACTCTAGCACTTCTTATCTAAGTGACCCAAGGTAACTGACAAAACCTATCTGAACATTTTGACTTTGTATTTCCTTCTGTAAAAGGTGGACAAAACAGCAAGTGTGTGTATATATATAAATCCACAGAATCTTGCTAATGTCTTAAAATTATGCCAAGGGACGCCTGGGTGGCTTAGTCAGTTGAGCGTCCGACTTTGGCTCAGGTCATGATCTCACAGCTCATGAGTTCGAGCCCCGTCTCGGGCTCTGTGCTGACAGGTTGGAGCCTGGAGCCTGCTTTGGATTCTGTGTCTCCCTCTCTCTCTGCCCCTAACCCACTCGCATCCTATCTCTGTCTCTCTCAAAAATAAATAAACATTAAAAAAATAAAATAAAATAAAATAAAATAAAATAAAATAATAAAACTATGCCAATATTGATTAAGTCTTCTCCCCCAAGTCTCAGTTTTCTCTAATGTAAAAGGATGACCAGATAGTTTTTTTGCAATGTCTGCTCTAGCAATAAAATCTTGTGATCCAAGAACTTCTGCCTGTAGCCATGAGAGATTAATAGGATCTGGATTTACCTTCCTGCCATAAAACAACTAGGAAAATGGACAAATACATGAAACCACTGATTTCATACACTGGACAAGGAGCACAGGACTATAATACCTGAGAGACAGAGGAAACAAAGTGAGCCCTATGACTGCCTGGTTTTCTGCCAAAAGACATATCTCAGACCACGGAACAGGAAAGGACATCCCAGTCATGCAGGTCTAAGTGGAGGAGATAGAAGTAAGAATACAGGAAGTCTAAAGCAGGTGGAAATTCTGAAGAGGAGAGAGCTAAACAAAAAAATCTCCAGAAATCATAGCAAGAGTTCCCTTGAATTTTTGATGAATACTAACACACACTAGTATAGGTGATATTCCAAGAAGTTGGAAAAGAACAACCAGGGAACTGCGTACTGAATAGTTCTCAGAGTTCATATATAGCTGAGAAGAGTCTGAGTTACTCCCAGCCAGAGTGGAAAGCCCTCAAAGCATTCAGTAGAAACCTCAAAAGGGCCATACCTTAGCAGTGGAGTTAAACTATCCCTGTAGCAAAAGCTAATATAGACCTGCCCTAGCAAAGTTTTAAATTAGCTTTGTAAAATTAGCTTTGTAGCTTTCCTGTTTCTGTGGTCTGAGATATGTCTTTTGGCAGAAAACCAGGCAGTCATAGGGCTCACTTTGTTTCTTCCGTCTCTCAGGTATTATAGTCCTGTGTTCCTTGTCAGTGTATGAAATCAGTGGTTTTATATATTTGTCCATTTTCCTAGTTGTTTTATGGCAGGAAGGTAAATCCAGATCATTATTCGCTCAGAAAAAGCATCTGAAAAAATTCCACACTTCTTCATGATAAAAACACTCAACAAACTAGAAATAGAACTTCCTCAACTTGAAAAAGGGCATCTATAAAACACTCACAGCTAACATCATATTTAATGGTAAAAGGCTGAACGTTGTCCCTGAACAGGAACAAAATAAAGATGTCCACTCTCACCACTTCTATCCAGTATTGTCCTGGGGGTTCTAGCCAGGACAATTAGATACGAAAATGAAATAAAAGGCATTCAGATTGTAAAAAAAAAAAAAAAAAAAAAAAAAAAAAAAGTAAAACTATATTTGCAGATGACATAATCTTATATAAAGAAAAAACTAAAAACATTATTAAAACTAAAAAACAAGTGCAGCAAGGTTGCAGGATACAAGATCAACATACAAAAATCAATTGCAATTAGAGTTTCAGTTTTACAAGATGAAAGAGTTCTGAAGGTGGATGGTGGTGATGGTAGTAAAACATTATGAATGTATTCACAAAAACCATTTACTTTTGCTTCCTGGCACTTGTTAGCGTTTTCAATTGTACTTGTAATTTTTTGTTTAATGCTTGTCTATCTCCATGCCAAACTCCATGACAGAAAAACAATGTCTACTCATTCAATCCCTCTAATAGGTCCCTTCAAGGCCTGGCACACAGCAGGCACTCAAAGACTGAATGAATGAATGAACAAACGAACGAATAAACAAATGTCACCATCGTTTGTTTTTATAACAGTACATATAGCCTTGGCTGGCCTAAATCTAGGCTTCCAGACCAGCTTTACACACAGAAGTATTCAGGAAAAGAGAACAGCTTCAGCAGCAAAGATAGAGCCTCTCAGAACTAAGTGAATAAATGCAAGTGAGATCTGAGGATTTTTGCCTCAACCATGTATTTTATCACATAAACATAAATAGTGTTCTGACTGGCTTGGCAATGTTCACAAAAGGCCTTTTCCCAAAATTCCAAGATACATGAAAGAAGCAAATACAAAAACAAATAAATATATAAATAATGAGGACAATGAAGTGCACAGATAAATTTCAGCAATTTAAATCAAAGATAGGAATAGCTGCTGGTGGAAAGGACTGAAGGCAACCACATCCCCCACTAGGTACAAACTGCAAACACAGCAGAAAAGAAAATCTGCAGTAAGGAGTAAGAAATAGAATATTCTTGCTCTCTTGGGGAGTAAACAACTAGTGACATGTCAATTCCAAGACTCCCTAAGGGCATCAATATAAACAATATGGTCATAATAATCTTCTTAATGCACATTATTCTTGGCCCTGAAATATTGAAGGGCTCTTCCCTGTCTCATCAATTCAATACAAACTCTTGAGTCTGGGACTACATATGAAGCCATCTGCTTTCTTCTCCACTTACATTTCCATTCTCTAAATATACTATATTTCTGGGGCACTGGGTGTCTCAGTTGATTAAGCATGCGACTTCAGCTCAGGTCACAATCTCACGGTTTGTGGGTTCAAGCCCCACATCAGGATCTCTGCTATCAGTGTAGAGCCTGCTTCAGATCCTCTGTCCCCTACTCTCTCTCTCTGCCCCTCCCCTGCTCTTACGCGCTCTCTTTCTCTCAAAAATAAACATTTAACATAAACATTTTAGGGGCGCCTGGGTAGCTCAGTCGGTTAAGCGTCCAACTTCGGCTCAGGTCACCATCTCGCGGATCTGTGAGTTTGAGCCCCGCATCGGGATCTGTGCTGACAGCTCAGAGCCTGGAGCCTGCTTTGGATTCTGCGTCTCCCTCTCTCTCTGCCCCTCCCCCACTCATGCTCTGTCTCTCTGTCAAAAATAAAATAAACATTAAAAAAATTTTTAAATAAACATTTTAAAAAACTAAAAAAAAATACTCTATTTCTTTTTTTTTTTTTTAACGTTTATTTATTATTGAGACACAGAAAGACACAGAGCATAAGGAGGGGAAGAGCTGAGAGATGGAGAGACACAGAATCTGAAGCAGGCTCCAGGCCCTGAGCTGTCAGCACAGAGCCCGATGTGGGGCTCAAACTCACAAACCACGAGATCATGACCTGACCCAAAGCCAGACGCTTAACCGATTGAGCCACCCAGGTGCCCCCCAAAATACTCTATTTCTACTGAACCCTATTACTGCTGTTCCTCATTTTCTTCTGTGCTTTGCTTTCTTCTATCTGAAATGACCTTCCCTTACCAACTACTCTTGGCATTTACAAACGTCCATTCCCATCACTTCCAGGCCTTCCATATTTAAAATCTCTGCCTAAAGTAACCTCCCAGCAAGTGCCCATGATGCTTTCATTTTCTTAGAGCATGTTTCACTTTTTTGCCTTCTAAATTTCCACATACCTGCCAAGACTCATGGAGAGTTCTTTGGGGGCCTGAAGAAAAAATTATCTGTACTTCCCATTCCCATGCCAACAAAGTGCAAAACAGCTAAATATCTTCACAGAGGAGTTTTATTGAAAAGCCATATGGTCCATCATCAGCTCCTTTCTGGACAACTGGCCAGCCCCCACCTATCACTACTTCTACTTGTTATAAATTATTTGAGGGTTAGGATTGTGTGCACACCTAGACCCAACTGTCAAAAGAAAAAAGATACCCAGAGCAGGCACAGCTAGAAGTCAGTACCCAAGCAACAATACCCTGAATTCAAGTTTCCACATAGCAGAAAACAAGAGCACAATGTCACACCATCATTTCTGTTTCATGGGTTTTTTGGTTAATTTGTAAAATATCACTATCTTAGAATCAAAAGAATAATGTCCCCTTTTATGCTTGCAGAGTTAGCAGGAAAAAGTAAATAAAATCCAACAACAGTGAAACTATAAACATGCACAAGGTCTCTTGCTAATGCTATCTACCATAACTAAGTATAATCCTTTGAAAAAAGCTGGGCAGTAAACATCAAGACCTATCCACATTTAACACAAGAATGTAATTCAAAATTAGACAAAATTCTAAGTGTATAAACGCACAATTTTACAAGGGAAAAACTAGACAGCCTAAACAGAGAAATCCTTAATTTTGATCTGTCAATAGAAAATATGACATGCAGCCATTAAAATAATAAATATGGGCTATTTTTGAAAAAAGCAATAAAGTGGAGTGCCTGTGTGGCTCAGATGTTTAAGCGTCTGGCTCAGCTTATGATTTCACAGTTCTTGAGTTCGAGCCCCGCTTCAGGCTCTGTGTCTCCCTCTCTCTCTGCCCCTCCCCTGCTCATGCTCTGTCTCTCTCTCAAAAATAAATATTAAAAAAAATTAAAAGAAAAAAAGAAAAAAGCGGGGCACCTGGGTGGCTCAGTCGGTTAAGCGTCCGACTTCGGCTCAGATCATGATCTTGTGGTTTGTGAGTTCAAGCTCCACATTGGGCTCTGTGCTGACAGCTCAGAGCCTGCAGCCTGCTTCGAATTCTGTGTCTCCCTTTCTCTCTGCCCCTCCCCTGCTCATTCTCTGCCTCTGTCTCTCAAAAATAAATGTTAAAAAAAATTTTTTTAAATCAAAAAGCAATAAAATGAATATAGCTAAAGACTAAAAAGGAGGCCTAAGAAATTAAAAAGCTAAAGGGTTAGTGTTATGGGCTGAATTATGTCCCCCTAAAATTCATATACTGAAGTCCTCATCTCAGGCACCTCAAAATGTGACTGTTAATTTGGAACTAGGGTCTTTATTAACACAAGGTGATTAGGGTGGGCCACTCCTATCAATCTGGCTGGTGTTCTTATAAAAAGAGATTAGGATACAGACAGGTACAAGGGAAGACTATGCGAAGACACCAAAAGACAGCCACCTACATGCCAAAAAGAAAGGCTTCAAAAGAAACCTTCATCTTGGATGTCTAGCCTCCAGAACAGTGAGAAAATAAATTTCAGTTGTTTAAATCAATGTGGTACTATGTTATGGCAGCCCTAGCAAACTAGTATAGTTAATGTGGCATGATTACAGGTAAAGACTTTTTCTTCTTCCAATTTCTTCTTAAAATATTTTACAGCTGGTTTAACAATAGTTCTAACATCATGAATTCCCTCTACTGATGCTAATTTTCTCTTCTCTTATCCTATACATGGTTGTTTTGAACATAACTTCACAAAAGAAAAGGAGCGAGGATAGAAATTTTCAGCCTCATGATGCTGAAAAAATGCCAATACCATGATTTTTACTCCATGGCAAACCACTCTAAAGGAGTGGGTAACTATGAACTCCAGAAAGCCCAGTGTCCTGAGCATCAGGACATACATTCCTCCAAACAGAGATAAGAATTAACCAGCTCATCTTCTGGAGCACAACTGTCCACCAGGGAGGGGTCTGGCCTGTCCCTAATGCTGCAGTGCTATTTAAACACCACACTGAGTTAGCTAAGACACCTCCAGATTCTGGCAGTCTAACTGAAGAAAAGAGAGGCTATTTTAGGACATGGAAAAAGATTCTGATCAAAGCCTCCTGAGGGTGGGAAGAGAGATGGAAGGGCAAGGAATGCTGCCTACTTTTCAGCTCTGCTGGGAACTCTCCATGTCCCAGGGTTCGGGTCCATTAGTATGATACAGGCCAGGTAAGAAAAGGCAGGAACAGGGGCGCCTGGGTGGCGCAGTCGGTTAAGCGTCCGACTTCAGCCAGGTCACGATCTCGCGGTCTGTGAGTTCAAGCCCCGAGTCAGGCTCTGGGCTGATGGCTCGGAGCCTGTTTCTGATTCTGTGTCTCCCTCTCTTTCTGCCCCTCCCCCGTTCATGCTCTGTCTCTCTCTGTCCCAAAAATAAATAAAAAGCGTTGAAAAAAAAATTAAAAAAAAAAAAAAAAAAAAAAAAAAAGAAAAGGCAGGAACAGCTCACCCATATCCTGGATACGAGGAGTACAACCAGGCAGATCCAGGCAGAAGCTTCTTGGCAGGGGTGGCTTAATAACATTCTTAAGACAGATGAGAAAGAGGAAAGCAGAGCAAGACTAGCAGGCAAAAAGAAATCAGAGAGAGGGAGACTGGAAGCCAACCATACATGGAGAGTCCAGTGTAGACAAGACTCTCTTCTTGTCTATTTTGTTCCTCCACCTTTCTCCCAAAGGGAGATGGCTGAGGACTGCATGGGACGTGATCCCTCTAGGACACAGATGGTGTCCTCAGAGGCAACCTGCAATCCTGAGAGTGGGCCTCAGGGCTATGGCTCTAGTCTTAGGCGCAGCCTAGCAGCAAAAGGTCAAAGCTTAGATATGGATAAGAGAATAGACACCCAGGAGTCTTGGGTTTGACTATCTGAATATGGCAGGAGTCTGGTCACCAGACCTGCGTTACAACAGTAGTTAGGGGGACTTGCAGCAAGTCTGACTTGATGCTGATCACCTGGGCAACCTCATTAAAACTGTTTCTTATTGGGGCACCTGGGTGGCTCAGTCAGTTGAGCGTCTGACTTCAGCTCAGGTCATGATCTTGCAGTTTGTGGATTCGAGCCCCACGTTGGGCTCTGTGCTGACAGCTCAGAGCCTGGAGCCTACTTTGGATTCTGTATCACCGCCTCTCTCACTCTCTGCCCCTCCCTTGCTTGCTCTCTGTATCTCCCCAAAATAAAATAAAAACATTAAAAAAAAACAACAAAACCTGTTTCTTATTGACCTGGCCTACAGGTCAATATTAATTAGCAGTAGATGCTCAACAAATGCTTTCTGAATGAAACAGTGAATTAAATAATTAAAAGAGAAGTAAAATCTACTTAGTAGCAATAGGCTAGGTTTCACAGCCTAGACTTGATGTAGGTGAGTGGGGTGAATAAACACCACTGTGGCATGTAGATAGACAAAGATAAGGAAAGTTATGTCATTAATGTGCCCCAAGTGCCATAAAACTATGTCAGGGCTGCCTGAATTACCAATGTCTAAAGTGAGATGTCAGGTCTAACTCATAAAACTTAGCCTTCCTCAGCTCAACCCTATCTGGACCAAGACCCATTAAGTCCTCTGCCTTCTCTTGGGTGGGGGGGAGGAAGAGAAAAAAAACAGAAACAAAAAAATGAGAGAGGTTTTTCAACATTCATCTCCCCACTTAAGTCCCCACCTTCATTATCCTGGTGGGTACTGAGAAATTCCTTTACTCTTAAGAACCTCAAGAAGATTTCCCTAGGAACACTGAAGGCTTATTGTCCATCGGTTTAAAGTCGTGGAATGTAGTAAGCAGCCATATGTTATAGGACTAAATAGTAACAACGACCCTCAGCATAATCAAGTCTTAAGATCCCAGATAAGAAAAGAAGAATCTACATATATGTGACGGAATCAGCCACCTACAGAAGCCTTCTCTAGGAAAGAAGTTATTTCAAGGTCCCCAAGACCACTCACACATATATAATCATACTCGTAGCTAAATTTTATTACAGTAAATTATATTACAGTGAATTTATCAGCAAGAGAAAAGGGCAGGTGGAATCTGGAGAAAACTGTGCATGGGCTTCTTCATGTTCTCTCCTTCCTGTAAAGGTATACACTAAGCATGCTCCCTTCTACAGCAGCAAACAATGTAGTGACCTGTGTGCTACATCTGTACCTAGGGAAGTCTAACAGAGACACAGCAGCCAAGGTTTTTATTGATAGACACAAGCACTGTCTGCCTAGCAACCATTAAAATCCCTAATTCCAAGAAAGAAAGAAGGTGTTCAATATAAATCACATTAATTATACGAAGAGTCTAGGCACAGTGAACCACTCTTATCAATTAGGAAATGGAGGGAACAGTTCAAGTGCTAAGTTCCCAGATGTGAACCCAGGACTGACCTTGCAAGCAATCCCTTCTGCAGCCTCAGGCTTGCTCAGTTAACTCTTTTCAGATTTGTAAATGTTGCCAATGAGAATGAAGTATCTCCCAAACTAAGAGATGGTATTGGGGAGCTGACAATCTAAAAACTGCATTTTTTTAAAATGTTTATTTATTTATTTGGGGGGGGGGGAGCACATGGGAGGAGCAGGAGAGAGGAAAGACAGAATTCCAAGCAGATCCCATGATGTCAGTACAGAATCCAATGCAAGGCTTGAACCCATGAACCTGATCCAAACCAACCCATGAACCTGAGATCATGACCTGAGCCAAAACCAAGAGTCAGACACTTAACCAACTGAGCTTCCCAGGCATCCCTAAAAGCTGTATTAATTAGTTATAAAATATATTGTAATTTTGATGACTGAAGCAGTTACTATAAAATACAAAGCTAACAGCGTTGTAATTACAGAATGTTCTTGTAATTATCCAAAAAGGCCGAAGAAGGCCAGTTGAGCTTAAGGTGCATTTCTCAGAATTACTGAGTGGGAATAGGTCCCCTGCTAGAACTGCAGGACTGGGCTTTTTGTTTTTTTGGTTTTTTTGATTCTTATGTTTATTTCTTTTTGAGAGAGAGAGAGAGAGAGAGAGAGGGAATCCAGAGCAGGATTCACGCTGCCAGTGCAAAGCCCAATGTGGGGCTCGAACCCATGAGCCATAAGATCATAACCTGAACAGGTCGGACGCTCAACTGATGAGCCACCCAGGCGCCCCTGCAGGACTGTCTTCTTAAAGATCACCCACTCCCCTGCAATCTCTTCTCTCTTCTTCAAGTCCAGCAAGCAAACTTCTGATAGGATTTTTGGTCCTCCTACCAAGAAGAGAATGTGCTGACTAGCTGGCATGAATTTTATTTGATAAGCCAGCACCGTGGTCCATCAGTCAGGCTCATCCAATGATAACAGTTCTTAATCATTAGGTATCCATGTGCCTGCCTTTATTTGTGTCATTTTGTTGATCCTCATAATACTCTTAACTAATACTGTCCTTATATTTTGAAGAGAAACCAAAGGATCATACTGGGGAACTGACCTACCCAGAGTCACACTCATGTATGCAAACGATACAGGATTTAAGTCAGGTAGTCCTATCTCTAGAACTCATATTCTTTCCATTTTATTGAATTCCTCCTTCAGTCAGAAGTCAGGTTGGCATCAGTCTCCCAGGACCTGCTCACCCTGCGGTAAGTGAGAAATCAGGTTTAAGAACCCACAAAGCCAAGGAAGGAGTAGGTCACTATGACAGAGTGCCTAACACAGCATTTCAACTTCACCACTCACCAGAGCCACAAAACGACCCTGAACTGCTAGCAGCAGGCAGGTCTCCAGTCTCCCTACTCTTAGACAACAGATCTCTTTCCATCTGCCAGGAAGATGTGTGAAAAAAGAATCCCATCCCTTCAGTGCTAATACACTTTAATGAGTCTCATCACACCATGGGGGGCGGAAAGAAAGCTGACATTTACTGTTCACCTATTCTGCCCAGGCACTTTATGCTTTGAACTCATTTACTCCTCAAGAACCACTTCATTTCACACATAAGGAAACAGGCTCTGAGAATTGAAGTAACTAGCCCAAGAGGACAAACAGTGACAGTGCGGGCACCAAACAGGTCTGACTCTGATATCTCTGTTCCTTCCAACATCTGAGCCACACCTTTGAGTCGCCTTTCACCTTTCTCCCAAGGAACAGATACCCCCAGCATAAGTTGTCCTTTCTCCTCTGAAGGAATCCTGGGTTGTTCTCTGCCTATGACAGTTCATTACCCCTTCCTGGCCACTGTCCCTTCTTCACACACCATCTTTTACCCAGTCTAACGCTCCCTCTAGACTTCACGGAAAAACAATGCGCGGATTTGCATTTTAGAAAGCACTTTCAGATTTAGAAAGCACTTTCAGATTTACCATTCCACTTGCCCTTCACAATGATGTGAAGTGGGGAAAGCAGGTGAAAGCAACTCCATTTTATGAGAAAGAAATCTCTCCAAGGTCACGGAATAAAAAGCAGAGGAAGTCGGGAGCAGAGCCCCAGGTTTTGACCCTGGTCGTTTGCTCTTCTCACTGCTTCTCACTGCCTGCCGCCCCTGCCCCTGCGATGTCACAAGGTGCCCCCTCGGCTCAAACCCCAAACCCTGGCCAGTAGCTCAAGTCCCTCGTCCGCCACCCACCCGCAACGTCCCTACCTGCCCAAGTCCCTCCAATCTTCTCTCTTCACCAGCGCTCTTCACCAGGCCCATGGGCCTCCTCACCCCGCCGGCTCCCTCCCATCACATATCCCCTCCAGTCACAGGAAGCTCGAGACCCTCTCTCGATCTCCCATAGACCCTCGCCCCGCCTCCTCGCTTCGCCACCCTAGACCGCTTCTCCTGTCAGCTCGCGGCCCAGGCGGCCAAGGCTACCTTCTCCAACGATGCCGGTCTCTGCACGGCCAGGGAGCGGGCCAATGATAGGACCGTATTGAAATAGAAGCCCCGTGAAGCGCCGGAGCCGGAGCCAGAGCTGCCGCCGCTGCCGCCGCCGCCGCCGCCTCCTCCTCCTCCTCCCCGGGCCACGGCCGCCGCCATCATCGCGCGCGCGGCGGCGCTGCCGGCTGGCCTCCCGCACCCGCCTGCGAGCGACAGAACTCACGGCGCAGGCGCGGCGGCATCCGGCTTTCCCGCCACGTGACCTCTGTTGTCGACACTGGGTGGGGCGTGGCCGTGGGGCGATCCCACCGCTGGAGGGGAGAGACAAACCGAGGGGTAGGCTGAGGTCGCGTACACAGGGCGTGGTCCCCCCCAAGCCGCCGGGCAAGATGGTCAGCTCCGGAGGCGGGGCCTCCCTCGCAAGGCCGGCGGAAGGAGCTCGCTCCGCGACCGGGGGGTGGAGGGGCGTAGAACTTCTCTGGACGTCGGGCCGCGGAGACTAGGGGCTGCAGAGCGGTGGGTGCTTCCCGAGGGCCTCGGGAGGGCGGCCTGGACCCCTGCGGGCCTGCAAAAGCCGTTCCTCGCCTTGGCCACGCACCTCCCTTTCCTGCCCAGACCGAGACGAGCGGCGGCACCATGTCGGCCTACCCCAAAAGCTACAACCCATTCGACGACGACGCAGAGGATGAGGGCTCCCGGCCGGCCCCGTGGAAGGACGACCATGACCTCCCCGATGGACTCGGCGCGCCCACGGACAGGCAGCAGTACCTGCGGCAGGAGGTGATGCGCAGGGCCGAAGCCACGGCCGCCAGCACCAACAGGTCCCTGTCCCTCATGTACGAGTCCGAGAGGATAGGCGTCGCCTCTTCCGAGGTGAGTCTTTGGCAGGGCTGGGCGGCCCTACCAGTCTGAATTGTCACACGGGGTCAAGAAACGTTCACTTTGCAAAGAGATGTGTATCTTGAGTGCTTGAAAGAGGCAGTTTGCCCCCAGTAATCTTCCATAGTTATTAGCAGAGCTCGGGTTAAGGAAATGGATTTTCTGTTTCTTTTATATAATTTCCTGCCCTTCAGCCATCCCTGAATGGCTGAAGTGACCCATGAGACCCTGAGTGACCCAGAATGGGCGAAGATTGTGCGTGGTGTGTGAAGCGTCAGCAAATGGGACTTGAGTTCTTTCCTGTCACTGACCACTTCTCCACTTCGCCAGTAGAGATGATGAGGTCTGTCTGGACAATTGCTGAGTAAGCCATAATCCAAGTTTGGTCGAGTCTAGGGCCTTGCCTTTACTTCCCAAATCCAGATGAAGATGCCCTAGGTAGTGTATGGTTTGTGACAGTCCATTGCTCAATTCACCTTTGTCAATTCTTCTTTCCACCCATGGAAGATTTCAGGGACCCTAAGTGAGAATGGTTCTTCCTTAGGTTCCACATTTTCTCCTTAGCCTACTAATGAAATGGTTTTGTTGGAGCATTTGGGTTTTTGTTTTGTTTTGTTTGTTTTGTTTTTTTAAGTTCTTAAAAATGTAATAGTAAATCACTGGTATATGAGCTGAGATTAATTTTAAGCATTTGTAGTTGTTGTTTGTTTTTTTTTTCCCATGACCTGAGCCAAAATCAAGAGTCAGTCATTCAACCAATTGAGCCACCCAAGCACCCCATTAAGCACTTGTAGCTTTGAAACTTAGTGCTGGAAGCTAAAATGTTGTCTTCCTCTGTGGGTCTCTGTGACTCTTTTCTCTGGCAAAGTTTATTCTGACCTGATTACTTATAGTGTTGGGCAGTTTGAGGTATGTTGATTAATTTCTCAAATAGTCATCTGGGTCATTTCTCCATTGCCACTTTGTTGGTTGTTTTCCTTCCCTGCTTCTCCCTATTACAGTATCTCTCATTGGCCCATCTTCCTGTCTTTGGTCTTCTTAAGGAAATCTAGGTGTAGTTTTTATATCTCATATCTACTAGATTCCTGTGTTTGAGTTTAAATGGAAAATGTTGACTAAGATTTGGGAAGATTGCCTAAGTCTTAGGGCCCTACTAGAGGAATTACTTAATTGCGGGTCCCAGGTCCAAGGAAGCCAAATAAGAACTGTGTGAAGGGACATCTCTGGAAACGGTGAGAACAAATGAAATAGAAAATCAGAATGATAACAAATCATGGCAAAGGATAAACTTGAATCTGGTATTTAAGGCTACGATTTAGACAGGAGTGAGGAGGGGGAGAAAGAAGAGCAAGAGGGATGTTCCTAGGGCAGAGAGGAGCAATGCAGAGGCACCAGCCCACCACCAAAGCTCCTGGGCTCCAGTAGGGAAGTGATGCACAGGTTGCATTCAAGGAAAGAGCCCAGAGGAGGCAGCCTAGGAGCCTTCATGGTCAGAGGAAAGTCTTTTCTTCAGAGGGAAGGAGAATCACGAACATAATAGAGATGAGTGGTTTCACATGGATCGTGGCGACACCGCCCCCCGCCCCATGCTGCCCCTAAAGGTCCTTCTCTTTGTGTAAAGGGGACTGTGAGAACAGAGGCAGAGTGACACCTCAGGCTTGTGAGGCTTGGACTGAGCCAAGTTGGCATTGCTCTGAGAGGTACATTATGATCATGACTGGGTAGGTGACAGACAGGCACTGTCATCAGTATAGTGACACTGAATTTTTCCAGGATTGAGTCAGTTCTTAATTATCAGAGGCCTTGGGAGGCTGGAATGGTCAGCTCCCCCCTCCCCACCCCACTCTGTACTCTCCAGACTGCCTTTGAATCACTCTTTGATTCCAGTCAGAATGGGAATGGGGCTGGGGCTGGTAAGCTCTTCCTGCCACTGAGTGTACATTGTGGCTCCCAGCCGACCCAAG
This sequence comes from Panthera onca, assembly GCF_046562875.1. NCBI lineage: Eukaryota > Metazoa > Chordata > Mammalia > Carnivora > Felidae > Panthera > Panthera onca. The sequence continues at coordinate 28,595,083 of NC_138350.1, read as the reverse complement.
TCACCTGCTAACCTCCCAACATAGAGCCCCTGTGCTGAGCCATGCCAAAACATGATAGGTTCTTATAGAGGATTAAGAGTTTGCAAATATTAGGTTGGGAAGACATCATCCCAGGTTGGCTGAAGTAGGAAAATTACTGAGTCTGGTCAGCTCTAGAGAAGGAGAGCTATCCTCCTCCTGTGAAACCTGACAAGGTTTGTTTCTCACAAGGAGTCTAGCCACAGGTCATGACCACCAGGGGCCAGAATTAGTCAGAGCAGAGCAGGTTGTACTCAACTGGCCTGGTAGGCACAGTCCAGAACCATAGAGAGACTCGTAGGCCACTCAGCAATTCTTCTGTGTTGCAGGCATGATTTATTTATTCTTTTCTTTATCTATGGTTTAGCTATTATGAAGCAATATCCAGTCACATAGTTTAAAATTTAGAACACACAGAAGACTGAAGTTTCCTCCCACTCCTCTGCCCCCACAGCCACCAGTTACTATCAATTCCTTCAGTGTCCTTGTGGAGGTATTCTATCTATAGAGACATATCTATAGTCCTTTCCATTTATTTATTTATTTATTTATTTATTTATTTATTTATTATTTACTTTGAGAGAGATGTGGGAGGGGCAGAGAGGGAGAGGGAGAGAGAGAGAGAATCCAAGGCAGGCTCCACACTGTCAGCACAGAGCCCGATGTAAGGCTCGAATTCACCAACTGTGAGATCATGACCTGAACCAAAACCAAAAGTCAGATGCTCAACCGAGTAAGCCACCCAGGCACCCCACTTTTTTTTTTTTTTTTTTTTTTTTTTTAATAATTTTGACTTAAGCAGACACATTCTGTATATTTTAGTCTGTGTGTTTCTTAATAGGTTTGGAGGTTATTCCCCAGCTATCTATAATGCACTGCTCTTTTTTGTTTCAAATAGCTGTTTCATATTCTATTGAATGAATGACTTGTATTTATGTAGCCAGTCCCGTAGTGATAGCCATTTTGGTTGTTTGCACCTTTGGGCAAGCCTGTGGAGACATGCCTGCCCGGGGTGTTCCTTGTTCCCTCTGGCAGCTGAGCATGCTCCTGTGTAGTTTTGTGAAACCTGGGATCTCATTTCAGGGGAGTCCAGCAATAAATGTTAGACCAGAGCCTGAAGGCTGGTGCAGTAACATCAATGGAATGGAAGTGGTGTTTGGTAGGCCATCACACAACCATGTAGGCATGGCTGACCACTTGCCTGACTGGCAGACCTTAGTGTTCAACCCCTCCAGAGGTCAAGCATGTGGCTGAAAGCCCCCATCATAAATCACATTGTTAGCATAAACTATTTGGCCTACCCTAAGGACTCAGGTAAATAAAGATACTTTTATCGGGGCAGTCTAAGGGCAGGGAGCCAGGCAAGGCCTTTCTTTAGAACATGCAGGGTGTAGACAGCGCAGGCCTGCTGAGTTAGTCCTTTAGTGTGGGCCCCCAGTCAGCCTGCACACATGCGGTGAGGAGCACCAGCGTCTCCACCTTTGCCCTTGGATTTTCATACAATCTAAGACTAGGTTTGTGTTTTCATATCCACTCTATAGTACTGCAGTAAGACGGGGCCCCACTTTGAGCATGTTCCATGCTCATGTGTCCCCACCAGCACTTGTGTATGTGTGTGTTCCACTGGAAAGGAAGTGACATAATGGAGATGAATTTCAAGTTTCTAGATTCAGCTTACTGATTCCAGATTGATTTCCACCTACTTATCATTCAATACCTGAGTTTATTTTTTTCTTTTTTTAATGTTTATTTATTTTCAAGGTGGGGGAGGGGCAGAGAGAGGGGGACGGAGTAGCCAAAGTGGGCTTTGTGCTGACAGCAGAGAGCCTGGTGTGGGGCTCAATCTCATGAACTGCAAGATCATGACCTGAGCTGAAGTTGGATGCTCAACTGACTGAGCCACCGAGGTGCCCCCTGAGTTGTTGTTTTGTTTTGTTTTGTTTTTTTAAGTTTATTTATTTATTTTGAGAGAGAGGTGAGGGAGGGGCAGAGAGAGAGAATTCCAAGCAGGCTCTGCACTGTCAGCACAGAACCCAATGCAGGGCTCAGTCTCATGAACCATGAGATCGTGATCTGAGCCAAAATGAAGAGTTGGACATTCAACCAACTAAGCTACCCAGCTGCCCCTCGATACCAGAGTTTAATTACAAGTTCAATACAAGGACCTTAGTACTGATATTTTCCCTCAGAACCTCAGGACCTGACCTGGTCAGGAGGACAACTAGACCCAACTGACCTTATGAGATGCATCAGCTGTGAATTGCAGTTGGGATCTAGTGGTCACTGCTGCCCTCTGTGATGCCTGCTGGGTCCTGCCTGGCATTCCTCCTACTCCCTCACCTCATGCTCACGTTTCTCCTCCTCTCTCAGCTCCCCCAGCTGGCCCTGCTGCTCTGGGCTTCCCCCACTGCCCAGAATCTCTTGCCACATCCCAACCCTTTGCCTCCCTAACTTCAACTTTCAGTTTCCCCTTCAATGTCGCTTCATCAGGGAGCCTCCCTAACCACCCACCCCACCTTAAGTCAGGCAAGGAGTCACTGTGAGGGGCCTACCCTGACAGAGCGGCCATCGTGTGTGTGTAGGATAGCTTTCTTTCTGCCTACCCCGAGAGACTGTAAGCTTGCTTTCTCTGGATTCTCAGCACTGCAGTGTCGTCAACCAATGAAAAGTCAAATTGAACTTGACTCTTTGTGCCCTCCACCAAGACTGTAAGCTCTGTCAGGGCAGAGATCTGGGGCTGATTAGTTCACCCCTGAATCCCTAGCACCTGGAACTGTGGCTGGCAGAGAGTAATATCTGTTGGTGGATATCTTGCAGGACCCCTGTCTGTGTGTGTTTTCTATCAGCAAGGATTGTGTGACGTGTTCACACCCTCACAGCTGGGACGTAACCCATCTGGCAAGAAGTTGCCTCATATAGGACAGAGTATGCCCTCACAGGGTCTTCAGCTATCTTTTGCTTCCTCTTGCTGTATCAGGAATCCCTGTTTGACAAGAGCCACAAACCAAAGGGGAAATTGAGACATCCCCTGTCTGTGTGCTGTCCCTCAGCATAGTACCATTGGCCCAACCAGATCTTTTCTCTGACCATTTTCTTTTTCTAGTTTAACTTTAGAAAACTCCTTTTGGTTGGGAATGCAAACTGGTGCAGCCACTCTGGAAAAACAGTACGGAAGTTCCTCAAAAAATTAAAAATAGAACTACCCTACGATCCAGCAATTGCACTACTAGGTATTTATTCAAGGGATACAGGTGTGCTGTTTCAAAGGGGCACACTCACCCCAATGTTTATAGCAGTGCTGCTGACAATAGCCAAAATATGGAAAGAGCCCAACTGTCCATCGATGGATGAATGGTTAAAGAAGATGTGGTATATATATACAATGGAGTATTACTCAGCAATCAAAAAGAATGAAATCTTGCCATTTGCAACTACATGGATGGAACTGGAGAATATTATGCTAAGCGAAATTAGTCAGAGAAAGACAAGTATCATATGACTTCACTCATATGAGGAATTTAAGATACAAAACAGATGAACATAAGGGAAGGGAAACAAAAATAATATAAAAACAGGGAGGATGACAAAACATAAGAGACTCTTAAATACAGAAAACAAACTGAGGGTTGCTGGAGGGGTTCTGGGAAGAGGAATGGGTTAAATGGGTAAGGGACATTAAGGAAGACACTTGTTGGGATGAGCACTGGGTATTTTGCATAGGGGATGAATCATTGGAATCTACTTCTGAAATCATTGTTGCACTATATGCTAACCAACTTGGATATAAATTTAAAAATAAATTAATAAAAAAAAGAAAACTCCTATTGGAGCTCAGGGCTGGGGAGGAGGGTGGATCGCCTGTAATGCTGACATCTGAGCTTTGCATGCATACCCTTTACACTGAGTCCATTCTCTTAAGCTCCGCCCCCTCCCCCCATAGCCACCCTTGTCTCTCGATGACCTCCATTCTCAAAGGCAGCAATGATGATAGGACATGGCCCCCCTTTTAGGGGATAGGAGGATGTCTGGAGACTGGAGTGTTTGAGGCCTGCCTTCATAATGGCTGGTGCGGGGTCTACCTAGCTCATCCTTTCTGTCCTGGCATTCCTGATATTGCTCTGCCAAGCCCTTCTTTCTCTTTAGTTAGAACTAGGTCATAAGCACTTGGAGCCTGCTCCTTTCCTCGGCCTCAGGAGGAGTTTAGCAGAAGTTCCTCCTCTCCTGGCCTCCTGATCAGGAGATCACCTTTGGTGAACACCAGCTTCCAGTTCACAGACACTTCCAGAGACCAGAATAGCTCTCACTTCACTGGCCTTCCAGCCTCACAGCAAGACAGGCCACCTCATGGATTTCTCTTCACTTCGATCATAACATCTAAGTAAGACATTTGGTTTCCTTACCAAGTCAGCACAGTGGCACAGACTCGGAGTTTTTGAGAGACTGTGTCAGTTGTGAACAGAAGAAAATAAGGTCTCACTGTGAACTGGGGAAGATTTTGTCAGCTATTGGTCACTGCTGCCACTCTCCAAATTGAGGTCGGGAGGCTGAGGCGAGAGGGCAAGTGGTTGGTGAGATGAGCCACCACAAGAGTCCTCACTGTCAGGGAGGCCAAGGACCTGCCTCCTAGTACAACAGAGTCCTGACCAGCACTCCCACCCCCAGTTGCCAGGCCACCTCCTGGCACATGCTTTATCTTCTGCAGTGGGAAAAATAGGCTAGTGGGACTGGACTATAAGCAATACATCAATTCAAAAAACCTGTGAATGCTGGAGAAAACCATTTCGATCCTAATTTACATCTCTGCCTTATTCCAGAAAAGACTTACCTTAGAATGGACAGAAGTTGGGGCACCTGGGTGGTAGTCAAGTATCTGATACTTGGTTTTGGCTCAGGTCAGGATCTCACATGAATTTGAGCCCCACATTGGACTCTGTGCTGATGGCTCAGAGCCTGCTTGGGATTCTCTCTCTCCTTCTCTCTGCCCCCCTGCTCACTCTCTCCCCCCCCCCCTCACTCTCCCCCCCCCCCCCCTCCGCTCACTCTCTCCCTCTCTCAAGGTAAATAAAAAAATAAAAAGAACGGACAGAAGCTAACAATATTGAAGTGTTGGAAGGAGAGACTCTAGATAAATTAGCTGCTCTGGGGGTTTTTTGTTTTTTGTTGTTTTTTATTCTTTCTAAAAATGAGCCCTCATAAGATTTGACCACAGTCCAGAAAAGAGTTTTCCTTTTGCTTAAAAAAAAAAATCTGATGGTTTCTTCAGACATGTTTCATGAGCTGGTGAAAAATAAATGTTCAAAGCTGTAAAGCTTAGAAGTTATAAGTTTATTTCCAACAAGAGTTCAGTTCCAACTGCCTAAAGCTTAGAAGTTATATGTTTATTTCCAACAGGAGTTCAGTTCCCACTGCCTGCATGGCTCAGTCGGTTAAGCGTCCAACTTTGGCTCAGTTCATGATCTCATGGTTCATGGGTTTGAGCCCTGCATTGGGTTCTGTGCTGACAGCTGAGAGCCTGCAGCCTGCTTTGGATTCTGTGTCTCCCTCTCTCTCTGCCCCTCTCCCACTCCCCACTCTGTCTATCAAAAATGAATAAATGTTAAAAAAAAAATTTGCTCAGGACTCTGTTTTTAGGTATTAAGAGAGAAATCTCTTAGGATTACCTGCCATAGCTAATATAACTGCTGAACCACAGCAGATGCAGGGTTAAAAGAGGGCAGGGGCTGCCTCAGGAAGTAAAACAGGGGAAGTTTGAGAGTCTTCTGGCTGGAAAGGCAGATCACAGAGAAAACATGGCTGGAATGGCCTGAAATAGAGGCCAAAGCAAGTTTGGCACAAAGAAAGGAAGGTGTTAGTGTTGCTGAGGTGGTGAGTTCACATCCACCACCAGAATCATATCAGCTCTTGAGGAATATGGTCCAGGCTCTCCCTGTGGCCACAGAGTGTCATTCACTTATCCATTTGGCAGTCCTGCAGCAAGCTGCTGCTCTGGGTGAGACATTGGGGACCTAGTGAAAAAGTGGGTCCCTGTCTCATGGAGCTTGCATGCTGTAAAGAAAACTAAGGTAGGTTGAGGGTGTAGAGAGGTGGGTTGAGGATAGAAGTTCTACTTTAAAATTTTTTTTTTTTAATGTTTTTATTTATTTTTGAAGGACAGAGAGACAGAGCATGAGCAGGGGAGGAGCAGAGAGAGAAGGAGACACAGAATCCAAAGCAGGCCCCAGGCTCTAAGCTGTCAGCACAGAGCCCAATGCAGGGCTCGAACCCACAAACTGTGAGATCATGACCTAAGCCGAAGCCAGACGCTCAACCGACTGAGCCACCCAGGCGCCCCTAGAAGTTCTACTTTAGAGAAGATGTTCAGGGAAACTTCTCTGAGGAATGGCCTCTGAGCAGAGACCTGAATTAAATGAATAGAGCCATACCAGTATCTGGATGAAGACCATTACAGGGAAAGAAAGTAGCATGTAAAAGGCCTTGGGACAGAGTCACATTTGTTTCAAGTTTTGAAGCTGAAACTATGGATGAGTTGGAATCAGATAATAACAGGGCCCAGAAAGGACCCAGAACCTAGCCTGTGAAATAATTTTAAGACATGGCCAGGGCCAGGTGACTCCAGTGTCCCAGTAGATATCCCATATGTGAAAAGGGGGAGTATAAGAGCCATAGGCCAATGGCAGGGCCAGGTCAAAGCCTGTAAAGTTACAGGGTTATGGGGGCCAGGAAAGGGGGAGGGCTAGAAAGTGTGCTACCCATCCAGGCCCTGCACTCTGGCCCCTGCCGGCACCCTTCATCCATCTTAACGTGGTCCTGTGAGCCAGCATTATATGGGCAGGAGGGAAAAAGAACTCAGGAGCAAATATGAAAGAAAGCAGGTAGTGGCAGGACAGGGAAGGGCAGAAAAAGGAATGTGTTGTCGGAAAGGATAACGTGCTCTTCTCAGATGACCGCGTCTGTGCCTATATATGCTCACTGAGGGTTTGTGACAAACCTGCTGTGTATGGTCCTCTGCAGAGAGGAGAAAATTACAAAATGGTATAATATAATGCCATCACCTCTTGTTTTCCCCAGGAGCTCGTCCGTCAGCGAGGCGTCTTAGAACGCACAGAGAAGATGGTGGACAAGATGGATCAAGATTTGAAGACCAGCCAGAAGCACATTAACAGCATTAAGAGCATGTTTGGGGGGCTTGTCAATTACTTCAAATCCAAACCAACAGAGACACCACCAGAGCAGAATGGACCCCTCACCCCCCAGGCCAGTAGCAGGTGAGTGGATCTTTAGCCATCCCGATATGAAGCAGCTGAAAGTGGGGTTTAGTGCAAATAGTCAAGATTTCCAAGCCACTTCTAGCGCCTTAAAGGGATCCAAGGTCTTTGTAAGTTGCCAATTGTGAGGGATTTGTCTTCACACGTTTTGAATTTTTTTAAGTTTATTTCTTTTTGAGAGAGAAAGAGCACAAGCAGGGGAGGAGCAGCGAGAGAAGAAGACACAGAATCTGAAGCAGGCTCCAGGCTCTGAGCTGTGAGCACAGATCCCAAAGCAGGGCTCAAACTCATGGACTGTGAGAACATGACCCAAGCCGAAGTTGGCTGCTTAACCAACTGAGCCACTCAGGTGCCCCTTTCTTCACACATTTTGAAACAAACATTTCTCTAGGGCTTCTGATTATGTTCATTTGATTGACATCCAGTCTGCATAAATTGGGTCTCCAATAAAATTAAATTTCTGCTCCAGTAATTATAAGTTGAAAGAATGTTCACCTCAAAAAGCTTAATCAGTATAAGTGTGATTCATTTCACAGAATTTTTTAAATTCTTTATAAAGTCTTTTTTTTTTTTTTTAAGTAGGCTCCATACCTATCATGGGGCTTGAACTCAGTATCCTGAGATCAAGAGCCACATGTCTACCGACTCAGCCAGGCACTCCAGAATTTTTTTTTGTTTTAAGATTTTATTTTTAAGTAATCTCTATCCCCAACATGGGGCTTGAACTCAAAACCCCGAGATCAAGAGTCACATGCTCTTTCGACTAAGCCAGCCAGGTGTACCTTAAAAAGTCTTTAGAGGCGCCTGGGTGGCTCAGTTGGTTAAGCATCTGACTCGATTTCAGCTCAGGTCATGATCTCACAGATTGTGAGATCAAACCCCACATTGGGCTCGGTGCTGACAATACAGTGCCTGCTTAGGATTTTGTCTCTCCCTCTGCCCCTCTCTGTCTCTCTCTCTCAAAATAAAAAAAGTCTTTATATTTAACATTTCCATACCTAATTCAGTCTGGCCATTAATTTTTGTTTTATTTTATTTTATTTTATTTCATTTTATTTTATTTTTTAATGTTTATTTTAAGAGACCGAGTGCGAGCAGGGGAGGGGCAGGGAGAGAGAGAGAGACACAGACAGACAGACAGACAGACACAGGATCTGAAGCAGGCTCCAGGCTCTAGGCTATCAGTGCAGAGCCCAATGCAGGGCTTGAACTCATGAACAGTGAGATCATGACCTGAGCCAAACTTGGTGCTTGACTGACTGTGCCACCCGGGCACCCCACCATTAATTTTTATTTTAAAATTAGAAATTATTTTTCTCAAAATTTTCAGTTAGAGGTATAATAAATCATACATAAGATTTTGGCAGGTATTTAAATATCACACGTATGAAGTTGAGAGTCAAGTTTCTATTGACATAGATTACTACTGTTCATTTCTCAGACCATTGTATCTACTTTTTATTATAGAACAATATAGTCATTATAGAAAAATCTGTACCTTACCTGCTATAGCATGAAACCCCAAAACTTTGTTTTTCCCTTTTTCAGTGTTTTCATAGTGGCAATGACAGTGTTCATTTGGTTGTGTACCCTATTTCCATTTAACCCAGAGAAACGTTTGATGTAACATTAATATACAGGTTTCATAGCCATGTCTCTCTGTTTATCTTTCAAATCTGAAATACAGGAGCGCCTGGGTGGCTCAGTCAGTTGAGTGTCCTACTCTTGATTTCAGCTCAGGTCATGATCCCAGGGTCACGGGATCGAGCCCCATGTCAGGGTCAGTACTGAACGTGGAGCCTACTTAAGATTCTCTCTCCCTCTGCCCCCTTCTCAGCTCTGGCACTCTCTCTAAAATAAAAAAAAAATTTTTAAATCTGGAATACAGAGCGATTTTTTTTTTTTTTTTTTTTTTTTAATTTATTTTTGGGACAGAGAGAGACAGAGCATGAATGGGGGAGGGGCAGAGAGAGAGGGAGACACAGAATCGGAAACAGGCTCCAGGCTCCGAGCCATCAGCCCAGAGCCTGACGCGGGGCTCGAACTCACGGACCGCGAGATCGTGACCTGGCTGAAGTCGGACGCCCAACCGACTGCGCCACCCAGGCGCCCCCAGAGCGATTTTTTAAGATAAGTTTTTTTTAAGTTTATTTGTTTTGAGAGAGAGAGAAGGAGAGTGCAAGCAGGGGAGAAGCAGAGAGAGAGGCAGAGAGAATCCCAAGCAGTCTCCACACTGTCAGCGCAGAGCCCAGTGCAGGGCTTGAACTTAATGAACCGCGAGATCATTACCTGAGCCGAAGTCAAGAGTTGTCCAACTCTTACTTAAGAGTAAGTTGGATGGCTTAGCTGGTTAAGCATCTGACTTAGGCTCAGATCATGATCTGGCAATTCATGAGTTCAAACCCCACGTCAGGCTCTGCACTGACCGTGGGGAACCTACTTAGGATTCTCTCTCTCTCTGTCTCTCTCTCTCTGTTTCTCTGTCTCTCTCTGTCTCTCTCCCTCCCTCCCCCTCTTCCTCCATCCCTCCTCCTCCCCCACTTGCACTGTCTCTCAAAATAATAAACTTTAAAAAAAAAATGCATACTTGCGGCACCTAGGTGACTCAGTCAGTTTAGTGTCTGACTTCAGCTCAGGTCATGATCTCGAGGTTTGTGAGTTCGATCCCCACATCTGACTCTGCTGTCAGCTCAGAGCCTGCTTTGGATAATTTGTCTCCCTCTCTCTCTGTCCCTCCCCTGCTCATTCTCTCCTTCTCTCTCCCTCTCTCAAAAATAAAATGTTTTAAAAAACGTATACCTGATGTACAGTACAATACACACATCTTAAGTGTGTTTACACTTCCACTAAACAGGTCACTGTTTACCTGTATGTATATCTATGTAACCACCACCCAGATTAGGACATAGGGTATGGTAGAGAAGAAATTAGGAAACTATTTCCAGCTCACAGTAGCGCTGGGGAGAAACAAATGCGGGTGAAGGAATAGGTGTGGGGGTTGTAGCAGAAAGACCAGGCAGGCGAGTTGTTGGGACTTATGGAGAAGGTGATTGGTGGGGGCCCCAGAGGCTGTTTCCTGTGGATACACTAGCCAAGGTCATGAGGGTTTGTTTGTGGTTCAGTTATAATCCCCACCCATCCCCAATTTTCCAGGTTGACCGTAATTTCAAATCTCTGTCACTTTTTTTCCACCAACTGGCATAGTTTCTGGCGTTTTTTTATTTTTTTATTTTTAATTTTTTTTTAATGGGGTTTTTTTTGGTTTTGGTTTGGTTTGGTTTGGTTTGCAGTACACAAATCAGAACGATGTTTTGTGCCCTCATTTTTGAGTTTCTGTGTTACGTAGGAAGTTTAAATGTCTGTTTGCTTTGGACTAAGACCTCTGTACCTCACATGAGCTCAGCAGCAGAGCCAGCCCTGGGAGAAGTGGGAAGCTGACAGGTTTGTGATTGGTGCTTTCCTGTGTTCCACATGCCACTTCCCAAAGGCTTCTTAGGGCTTGTGCCCCACTCCCCCATCCACCCACCCGGCCCTAGTCACGCCATAAGAGCCTTTAAAGTCCTGGGGCTCCTAAGACAACTTAACTTTTGCGGGGAGCGTCTTGAAAACTGGAGGCCTTCCTGACAGAGATGTCCCAGTAGTGAAGCAGCCAGAGTTACTTCAGGGAGGTGAGCCTCTGAGTGCCTGATGTCACCTGCCACATCTGGCCTTCTGTCCAGAGATCAGCCCTAGTCAACTGTTGCGTTCTTGCCATTCTTTAGTAAATGCAGGAAAGGAAATCTCTTAAATGAAGCAACTGACTCTAGTTCACCTGCTCCCCAAATGTGCATTGAAGGTATCCATGCAGCTTTGTTGGAGAGGCTGATCCAGTGGCCTTACACGGGTTCCTTCCTTCATGGGTGCCAAGCACTCATGCTTTGCAGGCCAGTGCCTGTCCTAGAAGACAAAGCTGCAGGAGAGAGGTCAGTCTATTGGAAGGTGCAGAGGAGGCAGGTGATCAGTGATGCAGCGGAGGCCCACAGGAGGGGGACTTGGCCCTGGGAACTGAGGCACCAACCTTTTACATGGACTCAGGATTGCACGGGAGCCTGCCAGTTAAAGGAGGGGAAAGTGGCAGACACATGACAGTCTAAGCACAAGAGAAGCTGGGATGAGGGAAGATATTGGCTGTTTCTAGAGCGGGAGCCCAGCAGGCTCTTGACATTGAAGCCTGGGCTGCAAAGGTGTCCGTGAGCTCCTACACCCCTAACTTTGCAAAAATCACTATAATGTGTAATTGTTTCTATAAAATAAGTTGAATCTGTGATTCTGTCAAAAAACCCCTATTCCATAAATGCAGGGATATTCTCATATGAAAGCTTTCAAAAGAACTTTCTTCCCTTCAGACTTCTGTCAAGTCACTTGTTTTCCTGTGTATATCCTTATCACCCAAACCCTTTGGTTTCTAAGTTGTATTTGTTTTTCGTTAAGCCATTTTTGTTCTTGCTGATAAAGCTTCATAAGCTACTGCTTCCCATTTCCATTTAAAGCTTCTGGGGAGGTCCGGTCAGATCATAGATTTAACCACTCCCTAAATGTAAAACTCTAGCTTATTTAAGACTTGGTTTCTAACCAAGAGCCACCACTCTTTTTAGACTTCTTTCTTCTCTTCCTTACCATTTCTGTCACTATCCCTAGAATTGGCTTTTGTGCGAGGAGCCATTTTTCACAAAGAAGCCAAGTTTTGATCATTTAAGTGTTACTACCATGTATATATGAGTACATAGGAAAGAAGTCAGCTTTGCGGTATATAGGCTGGCAGTAGCCAGGTGGGCTCAGCTGCAAACACCTCCCACTTGCACTGGCCTGGCCATACATGGGGCTCACAGTTGTGGTCATAGAAACCAGCTGTGTGTTCTAGACCTCCAGTCACTGCTTCTGAGTAATGAAATCCTCAGATTTCAGGAGGCTCTGCTCTGTTCTGTACATTGCTGAAGCACTGGGCACCTACAGAGCCTTTAGCCCGATGAGGTCCAGGCTTGCTCTGGTGGGGAGCCATTAAAGACTTTCACCAGAGAGGTTCATGCAGGCTATGTCAGAAAGATGCCTGGCATCTTTGGATAAGGATTGGAAAGGTGGGAGGCTCATCCATATAAGGATAAAGAGACAAGCCGGAAGGAGGGGCCAGATTTGGGGGATCTCTAGGGGATCGAGAAGATGTTTATATGGCTTGCTGGGAGTGGAGCTGTACAGAGAAAGGGCCTACGTGGAGAATGGTTGGTTCCCAGCACGGCTGATGAAGTGGCCAGGCTGCCGGTCAGCAGGGTAGAGAAGAGCAGACTATGCAGGAGGCTCAGGTTTAGGGGAGGGAGAGTCCCTGTCATGCCTGCAGGGTTTCAGCAGGGTGTCAGGCACAGTGTGAGGATCTCCAACATACCGAGAGAAGTCCCTATCTGTAGCAGGAGTCGGTAGACTGAGCTTTGCGGGCCAGGAAGCAAAATCAAAGATATTTTGTAGGGATTTATATAACAAAAAAAATTTTTTTAGTGACAGAATTCAAAAAATGAAAATAATAATTGAGTACGATTCTTTGTAACAGATCTAATGGGGAGAATGAAATTATTGATGGAGGTTCAAAGTTAGTGTTCTCTGTCGTATAATCCATTGCCAGTGGTCATCTATAAAGGCTGCTCTCTGCCAGTGGCTGTACAAAAACAGGTGGTGGGCCAGATTTGGCCCATGGGTCACGGTTTGCTGACCCCTGGTCGGAAGATATCCATTTGGTCTTTTCGTGTGCTTCTCTTCCCCCTGGTCCTGGGATTCTCATTTTCCTGAGTGAGGGCCACCTAACCAGATGCCGTTCTTCTAAAGCAGGTGTCTCAGAAGCTCGCTGTGCTGCTGGCAGGACTGCCAGGAGCTGCTGATGAATATCCCTGCTTTGGTCAGAGGTGACATTTGCTTTTTGCCCACAGGCATTGCTTGAAAAGACTAACTACACTGTCATAGGTATTTTCTCTAAGTTTTCTCTTTTCTTGACTTTTATCCAAAGATTGAAAGAAGCCATAAGTACCAGTAAGGAACAGGAGGCACAGTACCAGGCCAGCCACCCAAACCTCAGGAAGCTGAATGATTCAGGTCAGTGGGGACCTGTGCTTGGCCACACTTGGATTCTGTGGGGAGACCTCTGGATTTAGTGTTGGTCCTGGTGGATTGGGGGCAGCAGAAATCCCAGCTGCTGTCATGGGTAAAGGTTGTTAGGGACCCAGTGCCACTCCCAGGGGGCTGGAAGTGTATGTTAAGGCATGGCTCATCCCTCACTCTGTGGAGGGTGAAATAAGGAAGTAGGGGCCTGTGTCCCTTGAAAATGAGCCTGCCCACCATTAGTTCCTACCCTGTGTAGCTCCAAGCTCTTCCAGCACAGAAAAGAAAACTGTAGGAAAGCCCCTGTGGTAAGGGGAATAGCCCCCCAAAGATGCCCATGTCCCAGTCTCCACACCCAATGAATATATCTGGTTATATGACAAAAAAGGAATTACAGTTGCTAATCAGCTGATCTTGAGACAGGAAATTATTCCTGAGTTAACTGGCTGGGCCCAGTGTAATCACAAAGGCCCTTTATAAGTGGAAAGGGAGGCAGAGGAGAGACTGTCAAAAACTGGAAGATGCTTGGCTACTAGCTCAGAAAATGCAGGGAGGGACCAGCTGCTAATGATGCAGGTAACCTCTAGAAGCTGGAAAAGGCTAGGAATCACATTTTCCCCAAGAGCTTCCAGGAGGAGCACAAATCTGTTGACACCTCAGTTATAGCCCAGTGTGACCCATTACTGGACTTCTGACTCCCAGAACTGAAGGATAAGTCTGTGGTAGTTGTTGCTCAACACAGGGAGACTCGTGTAGCTTCTAAGCCCAAGTGGGTGGAGAAGCAGCAGCATGAACAGGTGTGCAAGGTCGATTGTATTTGATGTCCTAGTGCCTTGTTATCACATGATAGTCCCAGAAACATAATACCCCTTATCTGGAAAGGAATTTAGGCCTCCTGGGAGTCCCTGTGGACCCTTAGAAGTCCAGGCACATTGGAGCATGCTAGAAACCAGATGCTTCCTGTGCTGCCTTCAAGGAAAGCAGGGCTCATGGTGGACACTCCGGAACCCACTACTCTTGGTTGACACAGCTAAGAAGAAGCCTGATGAAAGCAGAGCTTGGGGGTCAGGAAAGATGGACATCAACACAGTTCAGTGTGGAAAGGCAAAAGCCATGGGAGACATGAGAGAAAAAAAAAACTAAAATGTGTAAGGCCCATGGAAAGTCCAAGCTTAATATACCCTGAAGAAGTAGAAAAGGAACCCTGCACCCAAAAGATACAATTTTAAGGCATTAAAGGGAGTTTTAATTTGTATTGTGTGTAGTAACCTAAGAGTCAAAAAGAAAAAAAGGATACCATGCATATCCGTAGATTGTGCTAGAGGAAATACACTAAGTCTAGAAAGAGAAGTTTCCCCAGAAGATATAAACTGGGATAATAGGGCTTTTCTGTGTGCATTCAGAAACTGCAGTTCAAGGAAGATTTGGGGCAAATGTGCATTATTGACATTTCTTTTTGCTTGTTTTATTTGAAGTGAAAAGACAGCGTAGAAATACATTTCAGGAAGAGAAGTCATCCACAATCCCATTTCTACAACATAGCTATTTTGATTTTTTTAATTAAAGTTTTTTTTTTTAAGTTTTTATTTATTTATTTATTTTGATAGAGAAAGGGTGTGTGCACAAGCAGGGAAGGGCTAGAGAGAGGGGGTTATGGAGGATCTGAAGTGGGCTCTGTGCATACAGCAGAGAGCCCGATGTGGGGCTCGAACTCATGAACCATGAGATCATGACCTGAGCTGTGAAGGCTGACACTTAACCGACTGAACCACCCAGGCACCCCGCTATTTTGAGTTTTAAACCTCGTCGTGTAGACCTTGTTCACAACCCCAAGTAGTTTTGCATTGTTGTAGTTCTACTGATGTCTCATTACTTGTATGAGTCTCTGTTCCTTTCCCCGGCTCGTGTCCAGGGTCTGTCTAACCAGGTAACTGTAGGTTGAGGGTCTTTGATCTCCAAAAGGGCTGCCCCCCGCCAGGCTCCTCTCCCTGCCCCACAAGCCTGCCCAGTGCTCCTCCCTCATGCACTTTATCCATCCCCACACTCACCTCTTTGGGTGACCTCATCCCTTCCGCCTGTTTTCCAGATTAAGATTAATTTTGTGGGGCTCCTGGGTGGCGCAGTCAGTTATGCATCCGATTCTTGATCTCGGCTCAAGTCATCATCTCACAGTTCATGAGTTCAAGCCCCACATTGTGTTTTACGTGGATGGCGCGGAATCTACTTGGGATTCTGTCTCTCTGCCCCTCCCCCACTTGTTCTCGCATGCTCTCTCGCTCTCTCAAATAATCTTAAAAAAAAAAAAGATTAATTTTGTGAAGCAGTATTTCAAGACATGTTAGTTAACCATTCTCCTGGTGTTTCTTTCCAAACTCAGACTCCATCCCTGGAGGGGCTGGTCCTGCTGCGAGTACTGAGGCTTACCCAAAGAACCCACACCTTCGAGCCTATCACCAGAAGATAGACAGTAATCTAGGTAAGACCGGAAGGCTAGCTACACCAGCCTCCTCAGGTCACTTATTAAGAACACTTGTCTTCCAGACAGCTTGTGCTGGGCCCAGCCAGTACACCAGTAACCACCAGTTTCTCAGGACCAAAATGTGGTGTCTGCCACTTCTTCCCTACATGTCAAATCCAATATGAGATGTGAGTCATAACTATCTCCTCTCTCTCTCTCTCTCTCTCTCTCTCTCTCTCTCTCTCTCCCCCTCCCTCCCTCCCTCCCTCCCTCCCTCTCCCTCTCCCTCTCCCTCTCCCTCTCCCTCTCTCCCTCCCCCTCACACTCTCTTCTCTCTCTCTCTCTCTCTCTCTCTCTCTCTCTCTCTTTCTGGAGTCAGTCTACTTCTGTCCATCCTTACCTCTCATCTGGGCTATGACAGCCACAGGGACTAGGAGTCCCTGGGAGGCCACACAGTGCAGCATTGAGAATACCCCATCACCATCATCTCCCCTGTGCACCAGGCGCAGGAACAGAACCTGTCTCTGAGGATTGGGGAGAGGGTTAGATGAGCAATACCATAAATCCCATAGGGAACTGCCTGGTCTGTAAGAGTTGGCCACTCATGTGGCCACTGCAGCAGACACTGGCCACACAGCCAGGCTCCTTGAATTCTGTGTCCTTTGCCCAGCCTCTTGCCCCATCTGCCTCTCCACCCCTCCTGCCCTTGTCACTTGTGGCTCCAAGTGCCTTCCTGCCTCTGCCTGGAGTGTCCTTCTTCCCCGCTGTTTGCAGGCCAGCTCCTTCTCATGCTGTGGGCCTGGCTTTAATGTGCTGTGCCTTGTCTTAGTTCTGTATCTGCTGGCTCGTCTGGTGTCTTCCCAACCACACTGTAAATTCCATGGAACACAGGACTATTTCTATATTGTCATCACTTTACCCTGGCCTAGTAGGCAAGCACTTGATGATTCATTTTTGAATGAAGGGAGAGAAGCCAGTTACTTAAAGTTCAAGTGGAGGAGTGTGTGTGGGCAGTAGGAGCAGGCGTGTGAGCGGTTCCATGAGTTCATTCTACGTGGTGTCTCAGATGTGCTGCCCCTCTAACCTTCACCCCCTGAACAGGAACCTCCCCCATGGCTACCTGGGTCTCCATCAGTCTCCCACCCCTGTTGGGAGATGACAAAGTGGGTGAGATCCAAAGTAAAATCTCCCCCTACCTTAAAGGTATCGAGTAGGACACAAAACTGAGACCCCTGGTGATGCACATTGGGCATCTGTGCCTAGGCTTCCTCTTCCTCTCCCCCCACCCGCCCCACCACAGGAGGGACACTGAGGGCCCCTTCCGTTATTTACTCAGAGCAGTGCCCATTCCAGAGCCCTGAGCAAATAGCATTACAGCATGTTAGACAAATCCATATACTTCCTTGTCAACATTTAGCCTTTGTTTCTGAGTATTTAGATTCGTTGTAGAAAATTATGAAGTTAGAGAAAAAAAAAATTATGAAGTTAGGTAAATGCCATGAGGAAATAAACACTTAGAAGCCTATTGTCCAGCGGTAGCCACTGATTTGGTATCATCTACTTTGGATGTACATGTGTACACATGTGTGTATTCAACGTCACAGTACTGGGGGTTATTTAGTATTACATCCTGCCTTTTTTGTTTACGTGTTGAACCCTAAAATTTTTTTCTTGAAATTTTTTTGACAAGCCCCACTTCACCAGTCCCATCCCCTCCTTTTGGACGCTTAGGTTATTTCCATTCTTCTCTACTGTATATGATCCTTTTGGGAGCAAATCATTATAATCCTATAAGTAAATCTTTGGCTGCATTTGTAGCTGGATTGCTAGAATGGAATTACACAGGGAAAAGAAGTCTCCTCCTGAGCATTAAAAGAAATCTTCATGGAAATAAGATGTCAATTGTAGAAAATAGACATAAGCAGGAACAATAAAAGAACTACTTCGCCCACCCACAGCTCACAGTTTCCCTCGGTGTGAATGTCAGCACTAAACCTGCCCGCCGGTAGCAGGGGAGAGGGCCCATCTCCACACTACACACCCAGGCAGGCTTCCATCCCAAACTCCACCTGCCCTTTGCCTTCAGAGCCTAGGAAAGCCCTAGGCAGCCAGCTCTTTATTGGGTCCTCTGGACTCTGCCCTCCAGAGCCAAAGGCCTCAGCCAGAAGGTGCATCTGCTGGGATGTGACCACTCCAGAGCCACACAAAGGGACTTGAAGCCCTCAGTCTTCCACATTGAAGGTTTCCCCACCCAAATGGTGTCACTGGTGCCAACTGAAGAGAGGAGGAGGAGGGAGACCTTTGGAAGGGTACACAGTTTAGGGAGTGAGGCAGGAAGAAGGGGTAAGTACAGCCCATCCCTGGAGGCTAAGGGGGTACGATTGGCATGATCTTTGTAATCTGGGCAGGCATGTGTGGCATGCCGAGAAGGGCTAGGGTGGCACTCAGGAGCCATTGGGCCCACTGACACAGGCTGTGCCTGGCTGCCCTTCACAGGTTTGCTCCTTCCTTCCTACCACACCCCCTGGCCCCTGCCTTTATCTCAGGGACTAGTGCAAGTTCCCTTCTGGCAGCAGCTCCCTTGTTGGGTGGCTTTACTTTATCACATACCTTTTTTTTTTTAATCTCGGTATACTTATTGCTTGTCCTTTGCTGTCCCAACAACCAGCAAACTCCCTGACGCTTGGGGTGACCTCATAGGTTTCACTCTCCATGGAATACAAGATCAAAGGTTTCAATAAATTCAAGAAGCATAGAGTTAAGGACAATTTTAAAAACAAATTTGATTCTGCTTAGATTTGTGGTGCTAGGGCCAAGTATTTGCGTAACCTGACTTTTCTTTGTTTAATGTTTTATCTTTAATTCAGCCGTAAGAAGGCTTATGAAGCACCTCTTCTTCTCTCTTCCCTCTAGTTCTTTCTTGGCCTGCTGTTGCTAGTAAAAGGACAGAGGGCAGCTCTGGGCATGCCCCCCATTTCCACTCTGTGCATTGCACACATACGTACATACACACACGCGCACACATATACACACACAGCCATGAATCCCGGGAAGAGGCCATACTACCTAAGTCCACTCTGGCAGAATATTGAAGTCAAGACTCACCTCTGCAGTTGGCTCAGCCCCATCAGGGGACCCCACAGTGCCTCCAGCATCTCCCTTCAGTTCGCATTGATCCTAGTTCACCTTTATGTCACCTCTGCCCAATACTCCCTTCATATACTGTTAAGTCCAACCACGGCTTTACAGATGTTATCCATCTTAAAAACAGATGTGGTAGTGATTTTTTACAATTATTTGAAACAAAGGGAAAATATTCATCACAGGACAGCATATGGAAGGAAATAGAATGAGTTCATAAGGAACCTGACACCAGAGTGGCTAGTTGTGGCAGAGCCACTCCCTGGGGACCTGCCTCTCAAAGGAGATTCCCCTCAGCTATGATCTGAGTCCTGGGAAGGCCAGAGCACAGATTAGGAAAGGGGTCAGAATTTGAACTCAGACCCAGTGGGACTGACCTGGGTTTCTCCCCATACTGCACTTGCCCTGCTTAGAAGTGGGACGTTGACCCCTTGTGTTTGGACTTGAACTTCAGCAGTAGTGATGTAACCTATTGCTAGTGCTGAACCTTTGCCAAAACTTGTGTGCTTCATAGTCCCCTTGGGTCTTGCCCCAGTTGGCATATCTGAAGGGACCTTCAGCTCTTTGTTCCTTTTGACATGGGGACCCTGGACTGCAGGGATCTCTGCAGAGATCCCTCTGCTTGTGCAGAGTCCACTGTCTTCTTTCTGGCCGCAGAGTAAGCGAAGGAAATGGTGCCAGCCAGATTCAGGTTATGTCATACCCACAGGACATATACAGCATCGATGTGTTTGTGGATCTGAGCAGTGGTAGCTGAGAATGAACTAATGTGGGAAAATGTGAATTTTCGTAACAGAGGTGACAGGACCTCACAGCATTCAGGTGCAGTGGAAACATTTGCACTTCATGGGTTTTTTGGGAGAGTACCCCAGGTGGCAAGGCAGGGATAACACCCCTATTTCTCCTGCCACCTGCAGAGTGGAAGGGGCGGTGGGATACAGCCTTCTCTGAGGGGATCCTAGGACAGGAGCAACCCGGGTGCAGGGGCTCCCTTTGGACAGGGGCTTCCCAGGTCCATCTCTCAGATGTGTTTCAAAACAGGAATCCTCATACCTGCTAATCCAGAACTGTGCTTTGATCGAGCTTTAGAGAGCTGGAGATGGAAGGAAGGAAAGCTGGCAATGTTGAGTTTACCCACCAACATGGGGCTTTTGCTCCTGAAGAACAAGCCAGTGGGTCTGGCTATTAGTTACCTACATACTTCTCACAGATACTCATCATGGGGTCTGGGAAGGGAATGTGTTTTCCAGACCCCTCTGTACTTCTCTTTTCCTTGGGTACTAACTGATCTTGCAATGTGCTGCAACCTACTAGAACATTCAGAGGCAGCTGAAACATTCAGAGGCAGCATTTTTTTAAAGCACAAAAAGATAAACAGCATTGTACAAACAGTGGTTATCTTAGGCTGACACCTGGGGGAGGAGTGGCTTCAACATTAAGCGCAAATTGCTTTATATGGAGTAAGCAGGTTTTCTTTTTACTTGCATGTGTTTTGGAAAATGTAACCAAAGCCCTAGAGTTTTATCTATCTTATGAGAAGGAGGACTCTGTAAGTGTAAGTATTGCTGAGCACCTGCCATGGACCACACAGCAGCCGCAATGCTGTGACTTTGCTCAGCCCCGTGTCCTTTCCCTCTCCCACAGATGAGCTGTCCATGGGACTAGGCCGGCTGAAGGACATAGCCCTGGGGATGCAGACGGAAATTGAGGAGCAAGATGACATTCTTGACCGCCTCACAACCAAAGTGGACAAATTAGATGTCAATATAAAAAGCACAGAAAGAAAAGTTAGGCAACTTTAAAGACAGAGAAGGAGTTCCACTCCATTGTGACGAAAAGAGCCGAAAGATCTTTTAAACTCCCCAAAATTTCATTTATGTTGTTTTAGTATGTAATGTACCATGTGTTTGCAAATGTTATAATTATAGAGTGGGTCCTAGGAGATG
The DNA here is from genome assembly GCF_046562875.1 of Panthera onca. Lineage (NCBI taxonomy): Eukaryota > Metazoa > Chordata > Mammalia > Carnivora > Felidae > Panthera > Panthera onca. The sequence goes on along the minus strand of NC_138350.1, from coordinate 28,574,135 downwards.
TTGTTAGGAGAAGTGTCTGTCCCACTTTTTTTAGAGCCATCATCTCTTGATTCTCTGAACTGAATGCTCAGAGCTGTAGTCTGAGCACAGTAGCATGGCCCTGAGTACCTTGGGCCTTTGGTTACCATGCCAGAATGAGAACAAAAAAGTTGCATTTCTCAATTTAACAAGCATATGGAAAGATGTGGGCAGAATTTCAGTCTTGGAACCACCAACCTCTGTTCCTGTTTGCTGTATTTCTCATTTCTTGGCCTTACAGTGAGTCAGAGCACTGAGAGACTGTGTAAGCCAGTTGTTTGTGGGGGATGGTCCTTCCCACACCTTGGCTTACCATTCACGATCCTCCCACTCCCACACACACACACTGAGCACATTGCGATTCTCTCAACACACCCTCTCACCACCCCCCGGAAAGGATCAGTGTTAGGTTCACATTGTGATCCTCTCAACACCCTAAAAGAATTAGTGTTCAGAAATGGAAAGTATCAGCATTTGCTGTTTGGTTGACAAATGTCACCTTTCCCTCCTGGCCTCCATCCTTGGCATGCCTTTTAATAGGAGGTGTTCAGATCCTCCTGCTCTCTGTGATGCCTGGAAATATGCAGGGAATCGGTTCAGCCCTGCTTCCCTGTGCACTCTCACTTCTAAGTCGCTGTCTGAGGTTAGGGACAGATGCAGCACTGCCTCAAGTCTATCCAGCTAGCCGATTGGGGGCCCTCTACAGTTTGTGGGAATGGAGCATCATACAGACCATGCCTCCACTGTGTGCTCCTCCCCTCTGGGAGCATCTTGACCCAGCCTTGGGGATGGCAGTGTTTATTCAGTGCCTGGGGTCCCCTGACCTGCCTAAGATTCCTATCCATTCTTCTTCTTGCAAGATGACTTGACTCATCACTTGGTTCTTTGCCACCCAGTTTGAGGACTGATACTCCACATACGATGCTGACTTGCATAGAATGACTAAGCTTTAAAAAAAAAAAAGCCCAGACATTATCATTTTAAGTGGCCCAGCTTGTTCTACACAAAGACATTAATCTGATTACAGAAATAAATTTTAATTAATGCTTTTAAGTGATTCTTTTTTTTGTAAAGTGACATTAATTAAAATTGACTTCTGTAATTAGATTACTGTCTCGGTGTTGGTGTCTCCAACAGAATAATTGAAGCTATAAGACCCTTGTCTTTTTAAAAAGCAAATTAATTAAACTTTTAAAAGATGGTGAAAGGGGCTGATTTTAATAAGATCAGTTAGGTCAGAAACTTTATAATAGTGTGCTTCACCTTGACACATGGCACTGTCTGTGTGACCGTCACCAGTTTGGTTCTGGAGCCTATAAACAAAGTCCCTTAAAGCAAAGGAAATCTCTGAAGTGCTACAGCAAAGTATTTATGTAGCAGTTCATTTGTAGAAGTTCCATCCCTGCATGATATTCCTAAAAACACAGCTTCCATTGGCAGATAGAACTTTGTCATGTTCCAGCCACCTCATGGAGTCTGAGCAACATCATTATGAATATCTCAGCACATGAGAACACAGAGGTGGTCAAATTAGATGTTTATCAGATGAGCTGATCACTCTCTTGATCAGTGGTAAAGGAAAAATTTTAAACATATACCTAGCCCAGATAAAATGAGTTCAGAGAACTTTCAGCAAAAAGGCTGCTGACAAGCATGAGGCCAGAATGCAGAGCAGCCTGTGTGTATATTTCCACTCCTAATTGTTTCCGATTTTTTTCTAACACCTTCCATGTATGTCATCATAGATGTTTCTGTTCATCAGGCAGAGACTCATGGAGATTAGTCATTATACCTCAGGCCTAAACTTAATTTTTCAAATAAATACATGTAAAGGCCACAAACATTCTCTTCCACAGTCTTACATTTGTATGATGAGATTAGTGATTTCAGTGACCTGAGGCGAAGTGGCACCGAATATTTTGCCCCTTCCCTGTCTTTTGTTAGATAATTGAAGCCAGTTGCCCCCCCCCCCACTCTTTCTTTACCCACCCCCAAGCATATGAAAGGAAAGCACCGTCACTTTTCTAGAAATTGTCTTCTGACACATTAGACGTATATTTAATCCACTCTTGTTTAGACCCTTTTATTCTAAGGCCCTGGCCAAGGGACTCTCCAAGCTAGATGCTGGCCACCAGCTTCTTTCTGCTGGGTCTTCACTCCTGCTCACATGCCCATGAAGGACCAGTTGCCGATTCTACTTTATTAAGCAATGTTGTTTGCATTTTCAGAGAACAAAGGGAAACATGGAGCCTCCAGAATCTTTGCACATGATGATTATGATCAAAAAGAACATTCTACCCTCTAGACTAGACGACATACCTATCTCATGGAGGCACTCCAAGGTGCCCAGGCTGGAGTTGGCTGTGGGTGAGCTTTGTTACCACAGACAAGAGCAGTGAACTCACCCTTCTTACCAGGTAGGGTCTATAGGACAGGTTCTTACTTCCACAGTCAAGCTGGAAACAAACTGTGCCTTCAAAAAAGTGGCTTTTCTAACTTTAGGTTGGTTATATGTTAAGTGTGCTACTAACTTAAAAATAAGTGCATTCTCTTCAGAGGAAACAGTTTCTAACATCTAGTGATCTGTAACAACACCAGTGGAGCTGCCTTGTCTTTTCTGTATTCTGTAGGAAAGGAGACCTGAATTTAACTCAGGTGGCAAGAAGAAAATTCATAAGTGCATTTTTATTTCTCTTTCTCTAACTTCTGTTTGTGAATATGTCATTTTAAGGGTACACTACACCAATTTAGTAAAAAAAAAAACGCTTACATTTTTGCCTCTATAGGCCTTTTCTCAGAATTTGTAAAGTTACCACTGTTGTTAGCATCTTCAGCTCTGATGATGAAATGTCTTGTATAGAGAATGATAAGCCAGTCATTCAAAGTGCTTGGGGGGCGGAGGGGAGGCTCTTTGTTCAGAGTCTATCAGAACAGCCCCTAAGCTCCATGCCTTCGACTCAACAAATGACCATATTCTGGAAAATAAAATGTGAAGTTTTTAAAATCAGATTGTCTCTTACATAGTCATTTTCAAAGAGTGGGTGGAGGGACTCCTTCATGTTGAGTCTTCATATATTTGGTCCTTGCTGCCTTATGAACAAGCTTCCTTCTTGAAACCTTCTCCTTTCATCTTTCAGAGTATTCTTCTGATCTGTCTCCTACCTCCCTGACCACATTGCAGTACTGTCTAGATATGGGCTCGGCAAAGTGCTAAAGGGCCAGAGAGTAAATGTTTTAGGCTCACAGGCCAAACAATCTGTCATAACTACTCAGCTCTTACATCATGGCACAATAGCAGCCAAAGACAATACATAAATAAAAGAGAATGACCGTGTTCCAATAAAGCTTTATTTATGGACACAGATTTTTTTAAGGAAATTTAAATTTCATATATTTTCACATGTCACAATATCCAATTATTTTCCTTTTTTTTTTTTTCAATCAACTTAAAAACATAAAAACCACTTAGTTCATGGGAGGTACAAAACATGGTGGACTGCCCTTGGCCCACAGGCATAATAGTTGGCCATACCATTTAGACTGCCACTAGGTACTCCTAGGAATGGGAGAATGAAGGATGACTGGGCACTCTATTCTACAAGTGGGTCCTGTCAGGACTCCTGGCCCCTCTAAACGTCATAGTTCACCAAAGAAAGAGCAGGCCAGCCTAACCTTGACTCCACTGTCCTGCTTCCACCTTCACATCTCACCACAGGTGCAGGAATCACTTCAAGATTTGAAAGTTCTGAGTAGGCACCTGGAGGCTGGACTGGACCATCTTGAAAATCTTAACCTGTCAGTGGACTGGCTACCTGTGTCCCAAAGACCACTCTGGTTTTATTGGATATCATCTTTGGGCATCATTATAGATAAGGAATGATGAGAATCTGAACATGGGCAGCAGACTGTTGTGGGAATACAAGGGAGAGATGTTACACAGAAAGAAGCAAAAGCAAAAAAAAATCAAGGTGGCTCACATTTGGGCAAGTAAAGGAAAAGCTGGAGTTTGGGTTGTGGGTGGGAGAGGACATGAGGAAGGTAGGCAGGTCCCAAATGCAAGGCCTTATGGGCCTTATCAAGGAGTCAGAGTACACTGACCTTCCTTGACAGGGAGGCACTGACAGATTCTAAGCAAGAGAGTGACATGACCAGATTTGCATTTTGAAAGGACGATATAGATACATCACTGCATTGTTTATAAGAGCAAAAAAGCCTGGAAACAACCTAAGGAAATGATAGAATAAATTGTGGCTCACCCCCAGCTGCAGTAGACAGTTGCAGTTATGAAAAGTTTTCAGAGCATATAGAATAATGCAAAATTTACATTATGGGGAAAAAATGGACATAAAATTCATTACTATGGTCCCAATTTTGTGGAAAAGCAAACCAATATGTATACTGCAGGGAGGGGGGAAATCACCCTATGTCAGTGAGAAGAACAAGATGGGAACAGGCTAAAGAGAAGCACTTTGTAATGTTCCAGGCAGGAACTGGAGAGAGGACCCACACTAGAGCGTGGCAGGGAGGGAAGTGGGTGAGTGGGCCCCAGAGAGCCTTAGGCAGAGCAGACTTTAGTGATGGATTTTCCAGTGAGGGAGGTGTTGAAGAGAACACTCAAGTTTCTGGTCACAGGAACTAGTAGCAGACAGTTTCATTTCACTAAAGGAATACAAAAACACAAGCAAGTCTGGGGTTATGGTCAGAGGAACATGTTGAATTTAAGAGCTTTGGGACATCCAGACAGATTGTAGGTGCTGAGCCAATGGTTATGCACAAAACAGGCCAGGATCCCTATTCTCAGGGAACTTACATTCTCATGGGAGAGAAGATGATCCACAAATAGGAAAACAATTAGTATGCTAGAATTCACCACGCAGGTCTGGGGCTTGGGGGAGAAGTGGGAAAGATTCGGGGAATTTTCAGATTATAGGTGGTGATTAAAGCTGAGTAGGTGAAGGAGTGCCCCAGAAGAGTGAGAGGGAGCTGCGCCTGAATCCTGGAAATACAGACACTGGAGGCCAGAAGCCTTGAGAAGAACCCAGCTCAAGGGGCACCTGGGTGGCTCAGTTGGTTAAACCACCGACCTTTGATTTCGACTCAGATCATGATCTCAGGATCGTGAGGTCCCTACTGACAGTGTGGAGCGTGCTTGGAATTCTCTCTCTCTGCCTCTATCTCTGCCCCTCCCCAGCTCACATGCGCTCTCTCTCTCTCTCTTTCAATAAATAAATAAGCATTTTTTTAAAGGTGGAAAGAGAAAAGTGATCAGAAAGCAAAGGCAGATGGAGCACCTGGGTGGCTCAGATGGTTAAGCGTCCAACTCTTGGTTTCAGCTCAGGTCATGATCTCACAGTTCATGAGTTCGAGCCTCACATCGGGGTCTGTGGTGATGGTGCACAGTCTGCTTGGGATTTTCTCCCTGTCCCTCTCTGCCCCTCCCACATCTCTCTCTCGCTCTCTCAAATAAAAAATAAAACTTTAAAAAAAAAGAAAGAAAGCAGAGGCAGAGTTCCAAGGAGGAAGTGATCAGCATGCTCAAATACTAGACAGGAAGAAATAGTAAGTCAGAAGTGTTTCAATGGAGTGGCTTGGGTGGAACCCAGATTATAAGGGCTACAAAATGAATAGGCAGCAAAGGGGGAGATTACTCTCTTAAACATGGCCGTGAAGGAGAAAGACGGGGTGGTAAACTAGGAAGGCGGTAGAAGACAGGATCATGGGAGAGTATGGACCTTATGTGAAGGCTAAGAAGAAAGAGGTGAGGAGAGACGGGAAAGGTCAACCACAGACCCGAGAAGAGACACCTCTTCCCAGAAAAAGAAATAAAGAAACAATGTAGACATACACACTGGTGTTGTGCCCAGGTAGCCATAACCAAGTACCACAAACTGGTGACTTAAGCAACAGAAATGTATTGTCTCAGTTCTGGAAGCTAGAAGTTCAAAATCAAGGTGTTGACAGCATTGGTTCCATCAGGGTGGTGAGGGAAAGCTCCACCCCAGGCCTCTCTCCTTCACATTTAGGTGGCCATTTCATGTTCATATGACATTCCCCCTGTATCTACACATCATCTTTCCTCTGTCCACCACTTTGTGTCCAAATTAACCCTTTTTTGAAGGACACCAGTTGTTATTAGATTAAGGCCCACCCTAATGATCTCTGTAAAGGCCCTATCTCCAAATAATGTCACATTCTGAGTCACTGTGGGTTGGAACTTCAGTGTGTTAATTGACATGTAGACACAGTCCCACACAGCTGGGAAGGAGCTGACCTCTGACAACCTTAATTTTCTGTGTGAAGCTGAAATAGGTGGGAGCTAAGATCGAGGATGGAAGCAGTAGATTATCAAGGGAAGGACTGTAAAAGACCCAGCTAAGACAGGGGACTCAGAAGGACCCTGGCAATGAACACATTTCACAGATCTTAAAAAATAAAAACCGAATAGTGGGGTTTCTAGCCCTGCAGCTCCCTATAGGTTTTAAGGCTGCTTGGCAGCAGATAAGAGAGACTCCTTACAATGTCACCAGAGTTCCAGAGCAGGCCTCTGTTCTGGGACAGAGGTAAATTAGAAATCAGAATTCTGGCCTATGGCCTAAGGCAATGGTCTGGTTCCTTGACCAGAGTCACAAGGCAGAAGTCTGGGTGCTAGAATGGGCTCAGATCAGAGGAAGACTGGAAGCAAAACTGACTTGACATTGATTTTTCCACTTAAAACTCTACCAGAAGAATGACCTGAAGTCTAGGCAGGACTCAACTTAAAAGTAGGCTAAGAGCAGGGAGTGAAGCAAGTCATTACAAATGTACAGGAAACTGCTTACCCCACAGAGGCAGCATTTAAAGGGGTTACAGTGCCCACTAAGGCCAGAGATAAACCTTTGAGACCCAACAGCACCTGCAGGCCAGTTAGAAATTAACTTAAAATCAAGTTCTGCTGTGGGTTGATTCGACTTTTTTTTTTTTTTTTTTTAATGTGTTTTGTTTTCAAGTTTCTGTTTTCTGAGACAGGCTAATGCTGGTCATGTCATTCCACCACTTAAAACCCTTTGTTGGCTCCCATTGTGGCTATGACAGAAGTGTCATTTAGGGAAGCCAGTTGGCCAGCTGAGGCAGCACATGACAAACCTCTGTTGCACCAAATATGGTGGCCCCTGAGTCCCCAGACCCAGAGGTGGCTAGTTTCCTGCGGATGCTAACCAAAATCACAAAGAATTTTAAAATGAGAAGGAAATCCAGGGGTGCTTGGCTGGCTCCATTGGAGGAGCATGTGACTCTTGATCTTGAGGTCATGAGTTCGAGCCCCACATTGGGTGTAGAGATTACTTAAATAAAAACTTTTAAAAAATGAGAAAGAAGTTCCTAAGTATTCATTTACAACAAGAAATACAAGAAATATAATTGTCAAACAATTTGAACTGGGATGTAAGCTCTGTAAAGATGGGAACTCTAGAGTGTTGTGCCTGGCACAGAATAGACAGTAGGTTTTTGTTGAGTGGATGGTTAAAAAACAAAACAAAACAAAACAAAAACGAAGGAGGGGACAGAGAACAAGAAAGTGAAATTCTTGGCCAACAAGTAGTGAAAAAGTACTCAACAGGGGTGTCCCGTTGGCTCAGTCGAAAAGAGCATGTGACTCTTGATCTCAGGGTTGTGAGTTTGAGCTACAGGTTCAAGAGCCACAGGTTGGGTGTAGAGATTACTTAAAAATAAAGAATAAAATCTTAATAATAATAACAAAACTTTAAAAAGAGTACTCAAGGGGTGCCTGGATAGCTCAGTCAGTTAAGCATCCCACTTCTGCTCAGGTCATGATCTCGTGGTTTGTAAATTCGAGCCCCAAGTCAGGCCCTGTGCTGACAGCTCAGAGCCTGGAGCCTGCTTCGGATTCTGTGTCCCCTTCTCTCTCTACCCCTCCCTCGCTTATGATGTCTCTCTCTCTCTCTCTCAAAAATAAATAAACGTTTAAAAAAAAAAAAAGAGTACTCTGGGGCGCCTGGGTGGCTCAGTCGGTTAAGCGTCTGACTTTGGCTCAGGTCATGACCTCGCACTCCGTGAGTTCAAACCTCACGCCAGGCTCTGTGCTGACAGCTCAGAGCCTGGAGCCTGCTTCAAATTCTGTGTCTCCATTTCTCTCTGCCCCTCCCCCACTCACACTCTGTCTCTGTCTCTGTCTCTCTCTCTCTCTCTCTCTCTCTCTCAAAAATTAACTTGAAAAAATAAATAATAAAGAAGAGTACTCAATATCACTTAACAGGGAAATGCAAATCAAAACCACAATGAGGTAGATATCAACTCATGCCTGTTAGGGTGGCAATTATAAAAAGACAAGAAAAAGCAAATGTTGGCGAGGATGTGGAGAAAAAGGAACCTTTCTACACTGTTGGTGGGAATGTAAATTGGTATAGTCACCATGGAAAACAGTATGGAGGTTCCCTAAAAAATTAAAAATAGAATGGGGGGATGCCTGGGTGGCTCAGTCAGTTAAGCGTCCGACTCAATTTCAGCTCAGGTCATGATCTCATGATTCTTGAAATTGAGCACCATCGGGCTCTGCACTATAAGCATGAAATATGCTTGGGATTCTCTCTCTCACCCTTTCAGCCCCTCCCCTGCTCACATGCTGTCTCTCAAAAAAAAAAAAAAAAAAAAAATACAATCTTTACCAAAAAAATGATAAAAATAGAACTACCATGTGATCTAGTAAATTCACTTCTGGGTATTTATCCAAAGGAAACAAAATCACTGTCTCAAAAAGGTATCTGCACCTGCACCTGCCATGTTCATAGCATTATTTACAACAGTCAAGACATGGAAAGAACCTAAGTGTCCATCAATGGATGAATGGATAAAGAAAATGTGATACACACACACACACACACACACACACACACACACACACACAGTGGAATAGCATTCAACCAGAAAAAAGGAAATTCTGCCATTTGTAACAACATGGATGGGCATTGAGGGCATTATGTGAAGTGAAACAAATCACAGAAAGATAAATATCATATGACCTCACTTATGCATGGAATCTAAAAAAATAAACACAGACACAGAGAAGTTTGGGGGTTGCCAGAGGCAGGGGTGGGGAATGGGTGAAATGAGTGAAGGTGGTCAAAAGATATAATAAACTTCTACTCATAGAATAAATAAGTTCTGGGGATGTCATGGATAGAATGGTGACTCCAGGGGCAGCTGGGTAACTCAGTTGAGCGTCCGACTTCAGCTCAGGTCATGATCTTGTGGTTCATGAGTTCGAACCCCACATTGGGCTCACTGCTGTCAGCTTGTCAGCACAGAGCCCACTTCAAATCCTCTGTCCCCCCTCTCTCTGCCCCTCCCCCACTTGCACTCCCCCCAAAAATAAATATTAGAATGATGACTACAGTTATTAATACTATATTGTATATTTGAAAGTAAATCTTAAAAGTTCTCACAAGAAAAACATAACTCCATGAGGTGATGGATGTTAACTGTGGTTAACCATTTCCTGATATATACATGTATGTAATCATGTTGTACACCTAAAGCTAATACAATGTTATATGTCAATTATATCTCAATAAAACTCAGGGAGAAATGTGAAATTCTCATTGTAACTGAAAACCCCATTCTCTCTCTGTAGGAATGCTATTGAGCCAGGTTAAAATCTGATGATAGCTTAGTTCTTATTCCTTCCTTAGGCTGAGCCTCACCACACACGGCCATGCACATCATGTGTGCTGAGTTTATTCATCATGTAAATGTCCATTATCTCAGGATCTTGTAAAGGGCTGCTTTTTCTGAATTCCAGTAAGGAGAGGTTTTAGTCCACATTTGCTTGAATGGCTACCTAGACATTTTTTCTTCTTCCCAATGACAAAGCCACAGTCACGTTTGGTCTAAGTCAGGCACGGCTCTCCTATTCTTCCTGGTGCTTGCTTTAGGAGTGGACATGTGACCCAGTGGGGTGGGGATGGGAAGGGGAATCTCTTGAAAGTCTTCTGGAGGAAGTGCTCTTTGCTCGTAAAAAGGAACACAAGGTTCACCTAGGTGGCTCCATTGGTGGAGCTTCAGACTCTTGATCTCAAGGTTGTGAGTTCAAGTTCACCCACGTTGGGTGTGGAGCTTACTAAAAAAAAAAAAAAAAGTCCTTCTTCCACTGGCACTGTCATGACTGGATGTGAGGCCTGGGGTGCTTGCAGACATCTGGACACCAGCCAGAAAAGAAGCCAAAATCTGAAGGTGGTTAGAACCAAGAAAATCACAGAGAAGCAGACCTAGGGTCTGGATATCCTGCATCTGGAGCTGCCCTACTACAGACTTTGTGTTGTGGAAAATGACAAATACCCTTACTGCTTAAATTATTTTCAATCAGGGTTCCTAATTATTACAGCACAAAGCTTGCCTGGCTACGATGGTTATGCCATGAATCCTTGATGAGTAAATTTTTGTAAGATCCCTGAGTCACTCTAGTATTGCAGGTATGGACTGATCAATTGGATTGCCTAACCCCAGGAGGTGTAGACTGCTTTTTTTTTTTAATTTTTAAATATTTACTTATTTTTGAGAGACAGACAGAGGGTGATTGGGGAAGGGGCAGAGAGAGAGGGAGACACAGAATCTGAAGCAGGCTCCACGCTCTGAGCCGGCAGCACAGAGCCTGACACAGGGCTCGAACTCACAGACTATGAGATCATGACCTGAGCCAAAGTCGGACACTCAACCGATTGAGCCACCCAGGTACCCCTGTGGACGGCTTTTTGAACAGACTTTGCATGAGGAATGGAGTGGGATAATCCTAGGTGATCTGGGGGTTTAAACAAACACAAAGTCTTCTTTTTCAGAAGCAAAGATGGCCAGGGGAGCCACTATTATAATGGGTAGGAAATAAAAATGTGGAAACGGGGACCTACGTTGAAAAGAAGTGTTCATGATTTTATAGCAGCTTTTGAGATTTTAGTCTTGTTTTAGGGAAGGGGAATTTGGGATTGAAGTCTCCTGTCTTCTGTCTACATCATTCACAGGAGATTTTATCCTTACAGAGATGAGAGTACAGTGAAGAGCAGTTACAAGGTACTTCCTCAAATAAAGATGGTTGACACAAGACTCCTCACATGTAAGCACTGAGTCTGTATTTACGCAAAGATTTCTAGTTCTCACTCTGACTGTTACAGAATAACCATATACCTCCTATGATGGTATGGCTATATGGCATGAATGCTATGGTTATGAATTGAAAGTTATTTTATAATGAGAATCAAACTATCAGTATTACTAAAAAGGTGGGATCTCAGCTATAGGTCAAGTTCTCACAGGGTCAGTCACCACTGTCCTATGAATCACGGAGGGGAAAAGATATTTCTCTCAGATGAAAAATTGAAACTGAGAAGGAAAGCCCCAGGAGGTGCAAGTCTGATTGTACATTAGGATTAGCTGGAGTTTTAAAAACTACTGAAGGTGGTCCTTAAACATATGTGAAGTTGCTCAATCTCATTCCTAATATGAAAAAGGTAAAATAAAACTACTCTGAACATTTTTTTCACATATAAGTTGCAAGGATCTAGAGTCAGATATATACCATTGACTGATGAATGGATAAAGAAGAGGTAGGATAGGGGCGCCTGGGTGGCTCAGTCGGTTAAGCGTCCGACTTCAGCTCAGGTCACGATCTCGCGGTCCGTGAGTTCGAGCCCCGTGTCGGGCTCTGGGCTGATGGCTCGGAGCCTGGAGCCTGCTTCCGATTCTGTGTCTCCCTCTCTCTCTGCCCCTCCCCCGTTCATGCTCTGTCTCTCTCTGTCTCAAAAATAAATAAAATGTTAAAAAAAAAATTAAAAAAAAAGAGGTAGGATATATATACAATGGAATATTACTCAGCCATCAAAAAGAATGAAAGCTTGCCATTTGCAACAACATGGGTGGAGCTATGTCTTATGCTAAGCAAAATAAGTCAATCAGGGAAAGATAAATACCATACAATTTCACTCACATGTGGAATTTAAGAAACAAAACAGATGAACATATGAGGGGGCAGGGGAAGAGGAGGGAGGGAAACAAACCACAAGAGGCTTTTTAAAAAATATTTATTTATTTATGTATTTATTTATTTATATGTTTATTTTTTTTTTTTTGAGAGAGAGAGAGTTCTTGTGCAAGTGGGGGAGGGGCAGAGAGTGAGGGGGACAGAGTATCTGAAGTTTGCTCTGTGCTGACAGCAGGGCTCAAACTCATGAACTGCAAGATCATGACCTGAGCTGAAGTTGGGCGCTTATCCGACTGAGCCACCCAGGCACCCCTATTTATTTTTGAGAGAGAGGGAGAGAAAGCAGGGGAGGGCAGAGAATCCCAAGCAGCCTCCACACTATCAGTGCAGAGCCCAACGTGGGGTTCAAACTCATGAACCATGAGATCATGACCTGAACCCAAAGCAAGAGTCAGATGCTTAAATGACTGTATGTTAAAACTAAATTTTAGGGGCACCTGGGTGCTCAGTTGGTTAAGCATTCGACTTCGGCTCAGGTCATGATCTCATGGTTTGTGAGTTCGAGCCCTGCGTTGGGCTCTGTTAACAGCTCAGAGCCTGAATCCTGCTTCGCTTCTCTCTCTGCCCCTCCCCTGCTCATGCTCTGTCTCTGTCTCTCTCTGTCTTTCTCTCAAAAATAAACAAACATTAAAAAAATAAAACTAAATTTTAAATAATTTTTTAATAAAGTTTTAAAAATTGGACATACAATTTCACCAATATTCTCTTCTACTTCTCCTCTACTTCTGAGGATATGGGGATTCAATTCCCTGGTCCCCTTTCATTGAGGCTTGGCATGTGACTCATTCTGATTCATAATTCTGCAAACAGAATTAACATACATCCTCTGGGCTGAAGCATTTAATAGCTGGTGTTCTTAAATGAAAGAGACTCTCCAGTTCTAAAATTCAACTACCGAGGGAGAAGGTCAAGTGTTTGTTCCACTTGGTGTACCTTCAGGATGGTGGAGCTTCCACCAGCCTGGATTGCTGAGTTGCTGCACAGAGGAACACTGCCCTGTCTGCTTATAAGTCAGAAATAAACCTTTATTGTGTTAAGTCACTACATGAGTCCGGGCTAGTCTAACACACTGTCAATGAGGCTGTGGGGAGAGAGGCATTCTTCTATGTTACTGCTGAAGGACAAAATGGTATGATGTTCAAGAAAGGAAATTTGTCCATATGTACCATTTATCCTTTAATCTTTTAGGAATTCATTCTACAGAAATACCTACTATTGCAGATTGAATGTTTAATGCCCCCCAAAATATATATACTGAAATCTAATCCTTAATGTGATGGTATTAGGAAGTGGGCTTATGAGAGGTGACTAGGTCATGAAGGTGGAGCCCTTATGAATGGAATTAGTGCCTTTATCAAAAAGACCCCAGAGAGTTCCCTCACCCTTTCCTTCTGCCATGTGAGGACACAGGAACTAGGAAGTGGGCTCTCACCAGACACTGGATCTGTGGATGTCTTGATCTTGGACCTCCCAGCCACCAGAACTGTGAGAAATAATTTTTTACATATAAGCCATTCAGTCTTTGGTAGTTTATTATGGCAGCCCAAACTAAAACACCTGCATACTTATGAAATTATATGCATACAAAGTTATACACTGAGGTACTGTTTATAACAATAAGAACTTGGGAATAATTTGAATATCCATCTACAGAGATAGGTTAAATAATCTATGGTATATCTTCACAGTGGAATATTATGCAAATGTAAAAACAAACAACAAAGAACACCTCTACACACTGATAATGGAAATGTTTCCAAGATATATTATTAAATTTTTTAAAAGCCAGATGCAGAAGCATGGATATAATGTTTCCTTTACTTGCATAATGAATCACTTGTGTAATACACAAAAGGCAAATAAAAGTAGTAAACTATAGGGGCCTCCAAGATAGATGGTATAGGTGTCTAATTTTTTTTTTTTTCATTTGAACCATATGGATGCATTACCTGTTTGTTTGTCTTTTTAAATATAACTCAGGTCTCTCCAGGTCAATTAAATGAGTCTCTTGAGATGGGGCCTGAGTGTTGTGTTTTTTTGTTTTTTGCTTGTTTTTATGCTGCCCAGGTGAACAAATGTTCAGCAAGATTTAAGAATCACTGCTTTACATCCGTCTCAGTCTCAGAGAGGCACAGTTTACCCTTGAACAATGTGGGAGTTAGTTAAAAATCCTGTGCAGGCAAAAATCCACATGTAACTTTTAACTCCCTGAAAACTTAACTACTAATAGCTACTGTTGACCAGAAGCCTTATAGTCACATAATTAACATGTATTTTGTATGTTATATGTATTATATACTGTATTCTCGCAACAAAGGAAGCTAAAGAAAATGTTATTAAGAAATATTAAGGAAGAGGGGCACCTGGGTGGCTCAGTCGGTTGAGCGTCCGACCTTGGCTCAGGTCATGATCTCACAGCTTATGCGTTCGAGCCCCACATCGGGCTCTGTGCTGACAGCTTAGACCCTGGAGCCTGCTTTGGATTCTGTGTCTCCCTCTCGTTCTGCTCTTCTCCCACTCACACTCTGTCTCTGTCTCTCAAAAATAAATAAATGAAAAAAGAATTGTTTAAGAAATATTAAGGAAGAGAAAATGCATTTTCTGTAGTACTGTACTGTATTTTTTGACAAAGATCCATGTGTGTATAAGCAGACCTCTGCAGTTCAAACCTATGTTGGTCAAGGGTCAACTGCAGCTTTTGTGTTGTGGGTGTGGGTAGTTTTTGGTCTTTTCTCTATGTCCTAGAACCTAACTGGTGGCTCAAAACCCCGTTATGGGTGGAATACTGTCCCTAGATGAAGGAACTCCATCTGGATAAATGTTGACAGTGCTGTGGGATGTAACCATGGATCATGTACTAGGTTGTCTAGGGCTGAATGCTATGAAACAGGGCACTGGCCAGACGTAGAGATAGAGTAAGATGCAAACAAACACTGACTCTATTTATCATGGGTGTGAGGTTGTAATGAGGGGCCTTTCTCAGGGAAGAGTAGGCCTATAGAAGTTGTGGCAGGGATTCTAAAAAATCCTGGGTCCCACTGGGAACAGGACAAAGACACACACGTTCAATATGGAAGATGGCAAACAATGTCCAATGGGCTGAATGTAGACCACTGGCTTTTTGTATGGCCTTTGGCCAAAGAATAGTTTTACATCTTTAAATGGTGGCAGGGAGGGGATCAAAAGAAGGATATTTCATGACACATGAAACTTAGGTGAAATTGAAATCTCAGGGTCCATAAAGTTTTATTGAAATAAATCTATACTCATACCCATTGGGATAAACCCACATGTTGTTTATGGCTGCTTTCCTACTACAATGGCAGAGTTGAATTGTTGGGATAGAGATTAAATGGCACTGTTATCTCTTTGCACTCTGCTCAGCTCTGTGCCCTACAAATTGCCATGATACAATTATAGCTCAACAGTTCCAAATGCCATGTGTTGACATTGTAGCACAGCATTTTATGTTTTTACTGCTTGTGCACATCCATTGTGAAAAGAAGAAAGGCAAATTCTGAATATCACATTTCTAGGGCAAAGTGGACGGTAGATTTTTGTTAATGAATTACATGGCAACACACTGGGTTTATTATACAGTGATGCTCTATCTGTGCTAACGTATATCACCTTACACTAAGTGGTCATCACAGTGTCCCCAACTCACAGGAAAACAACAGTCAGAAAATTTGAGAGTTTTCTCATCAGAATTTCTTCACAAAAACAAATGAAAATGAAGTTGCAAGCAAAGTAGGTTTCCAAGTGGCTCATTGGTTAGCCAAAGAAAGCTGCTTACTAATGCTAATTAAATTGTGTTTCATTGTAGCAGGCAAAGAAATATGTCCAGAGAAAATACACTCATTTTAGACTCTTAGTCATTCAGTGAGAACAGTTGCTCAAAAATTAGAAGACACTGGGAGTATCATCAATAGTCAACTAAAAACAAGACAGGTTCTGGTTCAAGATGGTGGTACAGGAAGATCCTGAACTCGCCTCCTCCCACAGACTTACTGAGTCTACAGCAACATATGGAACGATTTCCTCTTTAAAAAACCTAAAGGCTGGTTGAATGGCAACTACACTTGAGGCAAATGAGAAGAAAACACTGAAGCAGGTAGGAGAAGCTGAGAAACAATTTTGCCATAAACCCCACTCCTGTGCAGCAAGCCACAACTAGGAGAAAACTCAAATCCCACAGCTTTTCCCTGAGGAGCCTCATGTCAGGTACCTCAACTTTTAGGACCTGCACCTGAGAGACAAGCCCCCAAAATACCTAACTTTGAAAAACAGTGTAGCTCACATCCCCAGACTCAAGATTGTAGCGATCTGAGAGATAGCTCTTAAAGGGCCTGTGGGGTTGGACCTACCTACCCCAGTTCCCAGCTCAGAGGCAGCCCATGCAGCCAATATTTAAAGTGAAAGACGCTCGGGTGCCCTGAGTGGCTCAGTTGGTTAAGGATCCAACCCTTGATTTTGGCTCATGATCTTATGGTTCATGAGTCTAAACCCCACATGGGGCTCTGCACTGACAGCACAGAGGCTGCTTGGGATCTTCACTCTCTGCCCCTTCCCCACTCACGATCTCTCTCTCAAAATAAATAAATAAGCATTTAAAAAAATAAATAAATAAAATAAAGTAAAAACAGCTCACCTGCTTATTTTGAAGTGTAGGCCTGAGGGGCAGGCTTTTGTACCTAACCATCATCAGGTCTATGAAGTTTTGTCAAAGATAGAAGCTGAATATCCTGACTTGCCCTACTACACAGCATTTTGATGGCTTAGCAGTGGTAACATTTTACTGCAATTTTTTTTCAGCTTAGAGCCTAGATTGAAATTTTTCAGAACAGAGAACTATTCCAAACCATCATTACTGAAGAATTGGAAATTAGCTTTTGCTACAGGCTTGATAGTGTTTCTCAATGAATTCAACCTAAAATTACAAAGCAAAGCAGTGCTTATATGTGAAATGTGTACTGTAACAAAGTCATTTTGACAATAATGTTTTGAATCACAAATAATGTAAAACAGCTTTATATACTTCCTGTAATGTCAAAAATTAGAAGAAGCAATATCGCCAGACCTTGATGTCAAGTGCAGTGGAAATTTCCATATTTCAAAATCCATTTCATTGTGCAACAGAGGAGCTTCCACCTAACCTTCAAATGGAAATGACTAATCTGTAACTAACAAGAAGCTAAACGACAAACATCAGAAGAATCTAACAGAATCCTATATATGTCTTCCAACAATAAATATGCTCAATTAAAATCATGCTCATGGACCAACACCAGTACTGGCAGTACCATCTGGATGGAGACATTTTCAAAGATGAAACATGTAGTATCATTACAAATCAGCATTTATAGCTGAATATTTGATGATAGGGAACACTAAATTTGAGCCTAATTAAGCAAAATATTATCCCAAACAAAAGAATTCCATTCTTCTCATTAGCATACCTGGAGTATAAAGAAGTTATACTCAATTGCTATCATATTTTGAATTTCACTTAAAACATTTGTGGGAAATTTTTTTCCTCTTGTTACACAAGTACCTACATAATATTGCCTTTCCTCTTCGCCTGCAAAGCCTAAAATATTTACTATCTGACCATTCATGGAAAAATTTGGTGACATACCCCCAGTGTAAAGAATTGAGTACAATTGGTTTCTTTGAGCTAAGTGTGAAAGGGAATCAGTGCCCTCTAGTGAAAGGATCATCCTGCTCAGAATTTTACTAATGGCATTCCAGAATGCTCTAAAATCCAGGGGAAACAAGAAAATTTGCCTTCCAGCCCACAAGTGGCTAAATGACAAGAAGGTGGACTTATATAAGAGAGGTGACACAGCAATTATAACTATGTTAGAAAATGGCAAGGAGAACATGACCACACTTGCAAGCACTAGAAAACGGCACCTGGCTGGCTCAGTCAGAAGAGCGTGTGACCCTTGATCTAAGGTTATGAGTTCGAGCCCCATGCTGGGTGTAGAGATTACAAAAAAAAAAAAAAAAAAAAAAGGAAAAGAAAACTTAAAAAAATAAAAACCACACTAGAATAAGGTCAGGCCAGTGCTTTCTATAGTGGCCAATAGAGCTTCTGGATATGGCAACTAAGTCTAGTTCAAAGATACCACCCCGTGAAAGAAGTGATTATTACATTGATATTTTAAATAGCTTGGTATGGAAAATTGTGAGGGGGATATGAACATTATTAGTATTGTAGTAGGAAAGTAATAGGAGGGGGAAAAAAGCAAATCATTAATAAGCTCCTTTTTTTGTTTTAGGGAGATAAACTTAGAAATACATGTAGGGCTGCCTGGGTGGCTCGGTCAGTTGAGTGTCCAACTCTTGATTTTGGCTCAAGTCATGATCCCAGGGTCATGGGATTGAGCCCTGTTGGGCTTCATGCTGAGTGTGGAGCCTGCTTAAGATTCTCTCTCTCTCTCTCTCTCTCTCTCTCTCTCCCTCTCCCTCTCCCTCTCCCTCTCCCTCTCCCTCTCCCTCTCCCTCTCCCCCTCTGCCCTTCTCCCCTACTTGTGCTGTCTCTCAAAAAAAAAAAAAAAAAAAATATATATATATATATATATACACACATACATATGTATATATATATATATATATATATATATATATATATATATGTAAAACATGGGGGAATAGTGACTGAGAACAACTGATAAGAGAAAATTTATTGCATAGGAGGAAAATATCTCAAAAAATTAGGTTAAGAAATGCAGTAGATATTCAACAGGTCAACCAATCCTTGTGGAGAAAGCATCTGAGAACTGCTGACCTTATCAAGTCAGTGAAGTAAATATATCAAGTATGCATACCTACATGGTCAAGCTTCTTCTTCTCTCAGAATCATTGATAGAAAAGAATCAAGGGCAGGAGAAGGGACAGACCCTTGCTCTTCTCATGTCCTCAGTAAGGCAGCAACATAGGAAGACTACCTGGCTTTAACCATCATCAGGATTGGACCTGCCCAGATAGGGGAGAACAAAGTCAACAGTAGGTTGTCCCAAGATTGTGCCCTTTGCACAGAGGCAGCCTCAGGGCTAGGAAGTAAGGGATCTGGACAAGGTACTTGAAAAGCTTTGTCAGTCCTTTGAGACTAGATTGTAATTATCTTAGAAGAAAAATCTAAGTATAATGCCATCTGGAAACCCTGGGAATGAGCAAGCTCAGGCAGAATCACAAATCTTTATGTTACAGCAACCTCTCCCTTTTTTTTCTTAATGCTTCCTTGTTGCTTCTCCATTCACTTCCATTTTGTTATATCTTAGCATCTAGAAACATTTTTTGGAATTAAAAATTTTTTTTTTATGTTTTCATTTTGTTTTTGAGAGAGAGAGAGAGAGAGAGACAAAGCATGAGCAGGGGAGGGGCAGAGAGAGAGGGAGACACAAAATCTGAAGCAGGCTCCAGGCTCTGAGCTGTCAGCACAGAGCCCAACACGGGGCTCCGAACCCACAAACCACGAGATCATGACCTGAGCTGAAGTCAGACACTCAACCGACTGAGCCACCCAGGTGCCCCTGGAATTTGTTTTAAAGCTTGTCTCAGCTGTACTAAGGGAAAGTAAAGCACTTTTAAAAATGTATTATGAAAAATTCCAAACGTATAAAAAAATAGAATATACTATAATTCACCCTTCCCATCCTGCCCCAAACACACGTCTTGTTACCTAGCTTCAACAGTTACCAACACAAGGGCACTCTTATTTCTACCTTTATCCGGTCCATACTCCATCCCCCAGGGGACTATTTTGAAGCAAAAGGAGAGGCATTTTGATCCATCTGTAATATAAATTTTTCAAGAGGGGATCATGGCACTTTGGCAGCTGAATGATGGTACTATCTGAAATCCAAAAAGAGGGACAAGTCCAACCACTCCTCTGTATTATAAGATTAATATTCCTTCCTGGTGTTAAAATTTACATTGGAAGACCTCAGTTTCCTGATCAGCAAAACAAAGAAAATGGACTAAATTATAGGCAGTTGTGTAACAATAAAGTGAGACTGACTCTGAGTCAGGAGACCTGGCTCAGGAGTGCCAGCTCTGCCTCTTGCAAATTATATAATTTATAATAACTTATGTCAGCAAGTCACTTAACCTCTCTGAGCTTCTGGATCATCTATAAAAAAGGATTTCATGGGACTTTGGTTGGAGTGAGTAAAACAATGTATTATGCAAAGTTTTGTGAATTGGAAAACACTATATAAATTAGGTATTTTTGAGTTATTTAGTTAAGTACAAAATGACTCAGATTTGAGTCTGCACATTAGGAAAACACTGATGGCTATTGACAGAAAAGGGGAAGCTGAGAGGCACAATTTAATCCAAACAGAAGATAAAACATAAGGGTAGATATAGGGTTAAATAAACCTCAGGTCCAAAGACCTATTTTAAATACATTTATTATGTTAATTAACAGGAAATAGTGACAAAAATCACCTTACCTTTACTACAATAAATCTTCTTTGCTCTGGCTTCTTCTCATCGTTATCCACCTACATTCAAAAACCATTTATTTTAAGTATATATTATGTGCTGGGCACTGTGTTGGGCACTGGGAATACAAAAAATAATAGTAAAGGAGGCCTTCAAGACATTCTGATTAGGACCAGAGAGATGTTTATAAACAATCACAACGGAAAGTGATAAGAATTTAGGCTGTGATCATAGAGTTTGCATAGAAATTACAGGGTGTGGTCAGATTCTGTTCTACTTTTAGAATATACATGCTTCCGTGTCACCAATAAACAGGTGATTCCTAAAACCTTCATTATTAGCCTACCAAAGGAGAGGCTGTAGAGCGATTAAGTACTGAGCTTCTACACACAGAGGCTGGAGACAAAAGTGCTATCAAAAAAGACCAAGAGGGGCACGTGAGTGGCTCAGTAGGTTAAGTATCTGACTCTTGATCTCAGCTCGGGTCTTGATCTCAGGGTTCTGAGTTAAAAAACAAAACAAAAAACAAACAAGTATATTAAAGAGAAAGAAAAATTGTATTAGTGGCTCAGAAGCTTAAAAAAAATAAAATTAAAAAAAAAGGGATTCTTTCCACAGATTTTCAGTATAGACACATAGGGCCAGGTAGATCAAAGAAAATGCTAGGTTCAGTGGAGATCAGTGATGATTTCCAAAGGTCAGTTTCAAAGTAAGGGTAGAATCCAAATAAAGGCTGGGCAAAGAGTGGCTGATGATGAAGTGGTAAAATCTGGTAAGAAAAGGTAGCTAGAAAATCAAACGGAGAGTTTTCTCCCTACCCTCATTCACCCATTGAAAGATCTGCACACCTTTAGGCTATGGAGGCAGAAGCCCAGATAGAGGCTGAATAGTAATAATTAAAAGCTCTTATATGATGTTTAATATGTGCCAGGCACTATTCTAAGCACTTTACATGTATTAGCTTGTTAAATATATGAGGCATAGAATGATTAAGTAATTGGTCCAAGGTCACCCAGCTAGTCAATGGAGCAAGATTTGAATCCCAACAGTCATCTTCAAATTTTGTGCTATTCAAATTGTACCTGAGTCATGACAGTTTTTGGAAGATGAAAACCTGCTTATGCTATGTCACAAAAGGCACTAGACCTTGACATTTCCCCTTTAGCTTACTCTAAGATAGATATCACCTATCACCCTAGAATCCAGTATATGATCAACTTGGATGCAAACAGCCAAAATGAAATTCCATTGACAAAGGGATCTAAGTATGGGTTTGTGTTGCCTGCGTCTCCCTTTTTGGACATGCTTTCTTGTCTGTCCAGTTCCAGGGATGGTGCTACCAATAAATCAGGCACCAGTAACCTGGTGGTTTTTCTGAACAGTCATTCATTCAATAAATATTTGAGCATCAGTTCAGGTCCAGACATTGTGCTAGGTCCATAAGTGAACAAGACATACAAGATCCCTGTTCTCTTAAAATTTCATTCTAGGGCGGGGCGGGGAAACAGGCTAGGAGGTCCTGGCGGGAGTAGGGTCAGCCAAGGACTGGGAGATTCAGAGAAGCTGCAGAATCCAGAGCAGATGAGGTCTTCAGGCCACGCCCGGAGGCGTTTGCGTTTCACTTGTATCAATCAAGCGCTAATTAATGATGGCCAGACTGCACCAGACTGTGGACTTCCTAGACCGTTTACTCCTTTCGATATAACCTCCACAACCCCCCAATGCTGCCTGTCGAGTCTCCTGGCCACTCTGGGTCCCTTAACCTATCGGGCCACTTCGGGTCGAGGCCACCTCGTCCCTGTCTGCTGGTCACCTCAGCCCCCGCGGTCATCTCCTTCCAGAACCACTTCGACCCATTGGGCCTGTCCGCCCATCGGTATCCCTCAGGGCGGGTCCCCCTGAGCCCCTAGGCCGGCCAGGTCACCTCAGTGCCACGCCCCCATGGCCAGAGATTCGGCGTGTACGTTAATGCTTTGTTCCCAGAGCAGGTTTTCGAAATGCCGCTCCCTCTAGTCTCCAGCTGTTTTCCTGCCAGCGCGGGGAGGGCCGGCCGCGGCAGCGCCCCCGGCGGCGCACCGCAGCCCAGGAAGAAGGGAGTGGCCGCCACCACCACCGCCTCCCCCGCCTCCCCCGCCTCCCCCGCCTCCACCCGGAACGCGGGAGCGGCCGCGAGTGGCGCACGCCCCGACCGTCACGACCGTGTTCCTGATTGGTGGAGCCGGGCGACGACAAGGGGAGGGCCCAGGCGGCAGCTGGGAGCCGGAGCCCGCGCGTGCGCAGAGAGAGTGCGCTGAGCTGAGGGGGAGGTGGCCGGCCGCTTGTCCTGCGTCCGCCATTTTGTTGCTGTGGCTCTTGGGAACGGGCTCGGCAAAGCCGCCCCGGAGGCGCGACGCTTTTAGGAGTCCGGTTCTTTGCGTGGCGGCGGGTTTCGGTGCAGAGTCGTGGGGGGGCGCGGAGTCGGCGCGTTCCAGGCCAGGAGTGATTGGAGGCACCCCGGTACTCCGGGCAGCCCGAGAACCCCGGGGCGGCCTCCGCTGCGGCTCGGCTTCGCCCGCCCCGACCTCGGGCTCTGCTCCGCATTCCCCGGGCCGGCTCCCTCCGTAAGGCGGCCCCGGAGCAGGCGGGCGGCGGCGGAGGATGCTGCGGGCCCGGAGCCGAGAGGAAGGTGGCTCGGCCCTCTAAGCGCGCCTCGAGGTGTGCCAAGAGGCCCTTCCTTGGCCGCAAAGCCGTCTGTCGGGCAGAGGCGTCCAGAACAGAAGAGAGCAGCCGCCGCCCCGACTCGCCGCAGAGCCCCGGCTCGACACCATGTCCTCCGCCAGGTTCGACTCCTCAGACCGCTCCGCCTGGTACATGGGGCCGGTGTCTCGCCAGGAGGCGCAGACCCGGCTCCAGGGCCAGCGCCACGGTATGTTCCTAGTTCGCGATTCCTCCACCTGCCCTGGGGATTATGTGCTGTCCGTGTCCGAGAACTCGCGGGTCTCCCACTACATCATCAACTCTCTGCCCAACCGCCGTTTTAAGATTGGGGACCAGGAATTTGACCACTTGCCGGCCCTGCTGGAGTTCTACAAGATCCACTACCTGGACACCACCACCCTTATCGAGCCCGCGCCCAGGTATGCGAGCGCCCGCGTCCTCGGGCGCACAGCCCACTCCGACCGCGGAGGAGAGTCGAGAATGGCAGGGGCTTGTCCGCTTGGGATCTATCGAAGAGTTGGGGGAGGGGGGTGCGGCGAGGGGCGATTGAACCCGTTTCACCCCATTCTGAACCCAATTATTTTCCAGAAGGCATTCTGAACGGAAGGCTAGTGTCAGGATCTGGGTCACTGAATGCGGGGATGCGTTTTAAACATGTTTAACGGTGGTTTGCATAGTTAAAATGCACGCTTTTTTTTGCCCTTTGTCATATTATCTATTGGCTTATTCTACTACAGCAGAATGTTTTATTGTTGTTTTTAAACCTTTTTTGGACCACAGACTTATTTGAGAATCTCAAAGTAGTCGTGACTTTCCCCCCTCCCTAAAAATGTCCGTACACTCAATTTTGCACACTACTCAAGGTTCTTGCAACTCCCTGCTCCAGTTTTAGAACTCTTGGACTGCAGCCTTTGGAACAATCGACAAATGAAAATGCTTGAGCGTTCAGAAACAAAACCTTTAACTGTGAAACATCAGAACTATATATTGATAACTTGGTGCCAGGTTTGAATTAATGCCAGACACCTTTTGTTTTATAATTACAGAAATTTTAAAATAAGGTGTATTGGCTTCATCTAAGACATATTTTTAAGTTTTTATTTTATAGTTTACTCCCAAGCTGGATCATTAATAGGTCAGAAATCAATCTGGTTAAATTCTAAGGAGGGATAAGGTTATAATGTTACTTACTAAAGGACAAATTTAGAGCAACACTTTCTTAATTCTATGCAAGTTTAGTTTCAGATATGCTTTTTGGATATTTCTGAGTCTAATGATTTAATATTAAAGTTAAGCACCCAAGGGCTCCTGGCTGGCTCAGTTTTTAAGCCACCAACTTCAGCTTTAGGTCATGATCTCATGGTTTGTGAGTTCAAGCCCTGCATCGGGTTCTGCTCTCACAGCACCCAGCCTGCTAAGGATCTGCTCTCCCTCTCTCTCTGCCTCTCCCCTGCCCCCCCAAAATAAATAAATAAAGTTAGGCCTCCAAAGTGACTCCGAGCATCAAGCATCCTCCTTTTCAAGTAAAGTGCATTGTTTTATTTGATTACTTGCTTTAATTTGTCTTTAGTATTTTCTCACTTTTATTTAAATTATGCCAAATTTGAACTGAAGAAATTGCCTAGAATTTTTATTTTAATAAAAGGTATTTTACTGCCCATTTTGCTTTTTGAACATCTGTTTAAAAGGGATAGGATGCTAATACTGGTTTTTTTGGAATGAAATGTTTCTGATTTTATAGATTCGCTGGCAAGATGTTGCTCTGAGCTTTAACCATTAAAAGCTATAATAATTAAGGAACCCCCACTGCATGCGTAAGTGTTGCTTCTGTGGAATAAGATAGAGAAGAAACAAAGCCATGACGGTATCATGACTGTAAGATTAACTGCTGAACCAAATGGACTTTAAAAACTGGGAGAAAGTGATTATAAATCGAATAGTGTATAATAAAAACCTAGGCACCAAGAATCTGATTAGTGAAATCTCCAGGTCCCCAAAGATGCTGGCAATTAGAGTCAACTTTGAGCATAGTATAATTCTGATCTAAGGGGTTGGAGAGAATATCAGAACCAACTGTAATGAGATTTTTAATATGTTTAAGTGAATTCTCCAACTCATGGAGGTGAATTATGTCATTAATTTCAGGCATTTATTAAGCCGTGTTATATGAAAGGCACTGTGCTTGCTTTGAGGTGACAGATACTATTAATACAGCTGTTTGAGAAAGTGTGAGTAAATGGTTGAATTCCCTCCTAGAGAGAAAAGGGAGTATGCTGCAGTGGCTTCCCATTACCAACAAAAACAACTCCGCATTTTTCATACATGTGTCTTCCCAGATACCAGACATAACTTTATGTTTTTGTTGCCTGTCCTCCTCCCTCTCCCCTACCCGTTCTTCCTTTAGTGCAGCCCCACTAGCCAACTGGGGCTATTGGCTCTTCCCTTGATTGCCTAACCCCCACTCCTCGCGTATTGAAATCTTAACTGCTGTTCTAGGCCCCTCAAATAATAAGCCCTCCCGCTTACACTGCAGCTTTAATTGTTTTTCCCTTCTCCCTCTTTTTGCTCTCTGCCCCAGGCATGTTGCTGTAATTTAGTTTCTTGTTTTTCATTGTGATCAGAGGGTGATCACAATGCTGGTTGGATTAGATCCTGACTGGATTTACTTTCTTAATCTTTGGACTGTCCTTCAAGCTTGAAATTCGCCGATTTGGTTTAATATGTTTTCAACCTTCAGAAAAAACTAGAGGTATCCTGTAAAGCCTTGACCAAAAGCAAGTCAGTTTAATGCCTCTTCACACCCAGGGCCGCCCAGGTGGTTCAGATGGTTGAGCATCTGACTTCGGCTCAGGTCATGATCTTGTGGTTAGTGGGTTCGAGCCCTGTTGTCAGCATGGAGCCTGCTTCGGATCCTGTGTCCCCCTGTCTGTGGCCCTGACCCACGCGTGAGCCTTCTCTCTCTTTCTCTTTAAAAAGTAAACATTTTTTAAAAATGCCTCTTCACATCCAAACAAGATAAATTAAGTGGTTTAGTTATTTAGGCGTCAGAATTGAGCTTTTAAGGCCAAAGTTTCATGCCCCTTAGCTTTTTAATTTTGCTTAGTGAAAAATTATAACAGTATGACTTCCTCAGAATTTGAGGACTGGTGCTTGTTTCCTAGTCTGATCTTTTTTATTGGAATGTTCCTTAACATTTAGTTTTGTATTTTCAAATGTTTATGAGCATTATATGTCAGTGATAGAAGTTGAGAACAATGGATGGCAGACATACTTTTTCCATAATAGAACTTATATTTTAGTGGAAGAGACCAACTAAAAATTAGGAAAATAAATAAAATACAAGATTAATAAATGCTATGAAGGAAATGCAGCTGGGCAGAGAGAATATAATAGAAGAGACCTACCTGATGTAGTGTGGTCAGAGAAACACGATGTTAACTAAGGGTAGAGAAGAGGCAAGCCTTGGGAAGGCTTGGATTAAGAGAAGGGGAAGAACCTTTCAGTCATAGGGAAGAGCTTACACAAAGTCCAGAGGTGAAAAAGATAGTAGGTTGGTAGTGGTGAGAGTTTTGTTGTTTTGTTTTATTTTGTTTTAGAGAGCTCAAACTGGGGAGAGGAACTGAGGGGGAGAGAGAGAATCTTAGGCAGACTCCATGCTGAGCCCGACACAGGGCTCCATCCCACGACCCTAGGATCATGATGTTAGCCAAAATCCAAGAGGGACTCTCAAAACTGACTGAGCCACCCAGGCGCCTCGGGAGTATGGTGCTTAAATAAGGGGGTCCAATAAGAGTTATGAGATATAATGATCAAGATAAGGAAATTGGATTTTAATTAAAGCACAGTGGGTCCCGTGGAAGGAATTTGAAGCAGGGGAGTCCTCTGGGGTTGTCACTGCTATTCAGGTGCAAAATGTTCATGGCTGATAACATATATGTGTCATAGTTCATACAGACTGACTTGAGCTATGGCTTGGAGGTGCCTGTTTTGGAGTTAAGATTGAGTTGCTGATGGGAGGGGAGTGGGGAATGATGAGGAAAGAGAAAGAAGAAACCAAAATGACTTGATACATTAGTAACTTTGTATCTTCTCAGTTTATCTTATTAATTCCTTTTTGTATTTGTGGGTATTCCTGTGGTGGGTTTTAAATTAAATTTTGTTTTTAATTTAAGAAAAAAACCTCCAAAAGGTGTTATGTCTTGTCAGATGGCTTTTGTTGATTTTGAGTGACCTTAAAGGATTCTCTTTCAGCATGTGAGTGTACTTTTTATATTACAGTTGGTGAACAAAACCTTTGGTGGTTTTCACCTCCAACTTATTTGAGTATAAACATTTTTAAGATTCTGTTCATTAAGTTATAGTTAGTATTCAGGTAAGTGCTAGTGCTTCTTAATTTAATGGAGGTGATTTCCAGTTTAACAACAGAATGTTTCAGAAGATTCCTGAGTGGATTGTTTAGATATGAAATATGTTTTCCTGTGGTTTAGAAACTGTGCTTTGTATAGCTTACTTTGCTTATAAAATCTCCAGTTCTTAGCTTATATAGCTATATGAAGGCTAGGAGAAAAATCATGAAAAGTAAAGTTTTTTAATTGAGGCAAGTTGACCCTTAGAGAAAATATTTGATTTTCTCAACAGACATTGCATGTTACATGTATTTGGTAACATAGAACTAACATTGAATCAAAATAATCCCTGTCAAATTCTTGAGAAGATTACTGGTACTGGGATTTTTTAAAGGCAATTTCCATGCTATCTAATATGATAGAGTAGCTGGAAAAGGATGCCCAGCCTAGTCTGAGTGCCCAGAGGAGGGCCCTCCCACCTGTGAAACAGAAGCCAAGCCTTGCATGGACCAGAGGATGCCATGGGCATCATGGTCACACCTCCTCCCACATCCCCTGTTCCAAATATTTGAGGGATCTAAAATCTGGACTTTTATAATTAGGATTGGGGGAGAAAGATTACCAGTAATTTTGATTAGCATAGAATTTGGCACCATGAATAAACCTTTGGTTTTCTTCTTACCGGTAGTTAACTCCTCTAAATTTGATTCAGATGAGATACAAGAACATTGTCATTATGCTGGGAATGGAAGTTTGCCCGGTTAAGAGTTGTGACATGTAAAGTACTGGTAGGCATTTGATTTGTGATTTTTTTCTCTTACTTAAGACTCAAATACAGAGATTTGTTTTTTTAACCTAAGATAGAATTTTTCTTTTGACTTGAAGAGTTGGACTAGATTATTTCTAGGTTTCCTTCAGGCTAAAATATTTTAGTTTTTCCTGATAAGTAAAAGGGGACAGTGCTAATTAGTGGGAGTTCAGATTATTTTAGAGTCTGAGCTAAGATCATACCACATAAGGTGGAGCCACTAGGCATGTGGCAACTAGTCTGGAATGACGTCCGAGAGCATGAGTGGAACAGTGGTGAACTGAAGAGGCTTGGAGAGCAAACCAAGTGGCATACAGGATTTCTTTGTATAACAGAATTAAACCAGATATAGGGAATTGGAGTGCTGAAGTTTTTGTGTTTTCAGAAAGAAAAAAAAAAAAAAGAATAGGGACAGTAATGGGAAATGCTTCTCTATGTCTTTGGCATTTTATTTTTATTAGCAGGAATTTCACTGTATTGAAGCCTACTCTATACCAAAACCCACTACTAGACTCAAGGCATATAATGGGAGTAAATCATGGTTTTAGCCCTTAAGAAGCTCAATATATTGAACAAGTTAAAATAGAATACCATGGGAACTTAAAAGCAAGGATGATCAACTGGGGGGTCAGAGAAGGCTTGAAAGAAGAGGTGAGAAGAAGAGAAGAGGTGGTGGCAGTGCCTGCTAGGGAAAGGCACAGTTGTAATTAATATGAGTGATGGGCAGTGAGATAGGAAGGAAGAATAAATACTAAATTATAAAAGGCCTCCTATGCTTTGTGAATAAATTTAACAGTGGGAGCTATCTAAAGTTTTTGATGGCTGGGTGACTCAGTAGAGCATCCGACTCTCAATCTCAAGGTCATGAGTTCAATCCCCACACTGGGCATGGAGCCTACTTAAAAAATAAAATAAAGTTGTTTTGGGTTTTTTGTTTTTAATGTTTGTTTATTCTTGAGAGAGAGAGAGAGAGCACACAAGCATGAGCGGGGGAGGTGCAGAGAGAAGAGAATTGCCATGGCCAGTTTTACTTTTTAGAAACTGCTCTGGTGTGAGACTGGGTAGGGAGAGAGTCTAGGATGTGGAACTAATGAAGACCTGTTACAGGAGAAGGGATTGTGAAAAGCTGAACTCTAAGACCTTTGGGACTATAAAGTGGAAACTAACAGTTGTTGCTGGGCAATTGCATGTAGAAGGTGAGGGAAGAGGTATGACTTCAAGAATGATTCAGTGGTGTCTTTAATTGAGAGAATAGAAGAGAATTGATCAGGGTGAGGGGGGATGATTGTTTTCAGCAGGGAGAATCTTTTTGAGATGTGTACTGGAAGCCAGGTTTAGCAATCTGATGGGCTTGTTATTGAGAAGAGAATTGGGGGCTAAATGTAGATTTGGGAGTCTAAACTTAGGGAATCCACAGAGTGAACAGAAGAGGAGCTGTGGAAGGGAGTGGAGAGGCAGCCACAGGCATAGAGAGCTATAAATGATGCTGTGAATGTCTAGGGGTGGAAGGGTGAGGTTCTCAGTATTCAGTGCTTGTTTCTCTAGAGACGTTCTTAGCCAGTCTTCTTAGAATTGTTTTTCTTACCTATTTTGTTTTGTTTTCCAACTTTTTACTATGAAATATTTCTGTACATAAAAGAGAATACGTACATGTATATAGTAAGAAAAATCTTCAAAACCCATTTGATTGACTTCTTTAATATTTTTTTAACGTTTATTTTTTTGAGAGACAGAGTGTGAGCGGGGAGGGGCAGAGAGAGGGGGAGACACAGAATCCGAAGCAGCCCCAGGCTCTGAGCTGTCAGCACAGAGCTCTTTGTGGGGCTTGAAATCTGAGACTGAGATTGTGACCTGAGCCAAAGTCAGATGCTTTACCAACTGAGCCACCCAGGCGCCCCCGTGTGACTCCTTTAAAAAACTAGATTACCAGTACCTTTGAAACTCTCCTCCTAGAAGTTGTATTGCTTTTGCATGAAGAAAGAAATTTTAACCTTAGAAGTTATTAACACTCAGGCTTAAAAAAAAATGTTTTATCTGTGCTTTATACATGAAGCTGAGATGCTTTTAATCTAAAGGAGAGGGGGTTCGTTGACATTAGATAAGAAGAGGCAATTTCCAGTTAGTCATCCAGGGCCGCCTTATTCAATAAGCTATAGGCTATATAAGTTAGGGAGAAGCATGGGTCTAAGTGTGTTTGAATGGGATTGGGAAACTCTTTACATATAAAATTTAAAGAAGAGTTGACAGCTGCTCTTTTACAGTTTTGATCAAGGAATAAATCAAAATGATTGAGAAACAGTGAATTGTTCCAATTTTACGTTATGTTTAGGCTGTGGGGCCTAATAGAAAGGGCAAGATAAGCTGTCCTGTCATCATGGTTTCATGTCTACAGTGGAACTAATGTGTAATTTGCAGGAAATTTTGATGAATATATGAGTTTGAGGATGTGGGGTGGAAGACTTTGAATTTATGTCAGGCACATGGCTGGGAGATTGATTTGGTGTCTAATTTAAGATCTGTGCATGTGCTGAATCAGGAGACGAGCCCCATGGTCACTATAGCGATAATAATGGTGGAGAAAGTAGAAACTATCTTCCATCTCTGTCAGATTTGCATGTATCCCCCTCGCCAGAGAAGTATTAAAAGATGAAAACACTCTCTGCTCTTTTAACCAAGTAATCTAGACAAAGAATCAGCAAACTTTAAGGGGCCAGATAGTAAATATTTTAAGCTTTTTTTTTTTTTTTTTTTTTATTTTAAGCTTTTTAATTTTTATTTTAATGTTTATGTTTTTATTATTTAAAAAAAAATTTTTTTTAATGTTTGTTTATTTTCGAGACAGAGAGAGACAGAGCATGAACAGGGGAGGGGCAGAGAGAGAGGGAGACACAGAATCTGAAATGGGCTCCAGGCTCTGAGCTGTCAGCACAGAGCCTGACGTGGGGCTCGAACTCACGGACTGTGAGATCATGACCTGAGCCGAAGTCGGATGCTTAACCGACTGAGCCACCCAGGCGCCCCTAATGTTTATTTTTTGAGAGAGAGATTGACAGAGTGTGAGCAGGGGAGGGGCAGAGAGAGAGAGGAAGACACAGAATCCGAAGCAGGCTCCAGGCTCTGAGCTGTCAGCACAGAGCCCAACGCAGGGCTCGAACCCACAAACCGTGAGATCATGACCCGAGCTGAAGTTGGGTGCTCAACCGACTGAGCCACCCACGCACCCAAAATATTTTAAGCTTTGTAGGCCATATAGTTTCTGTCACAGTTTCTCAACTATGCCCTTAGAGCAGAAAAGTAGTCATACACAATACTTAAAAGAATGAGTTTGTCTCATTTATTTTAAAAAAATACAGTAGACTGAATGGCACAGAGGCCATAGTTTGTAGGTCCCTAGGCCAGACTCAGTTTTTGTATAGTGTACTGAAGCTAAGAATGGTTATTGTATTTTCCAAAAGTTGTATTAAAAAAGAATATACGACATAGGCCATATGTATAGCCTGCAAAGCCTTAAACATGTACCAACGGTTTACAGAAATTCCTCAACGTCAAGGGCCTTGCCAGCAAAGCTCCTGGGCTGTACTTAAAGGAATGAGCAGCGTGCCCCGTGAGGTGTGGAGAGGCTGGGGAAGGGAGTGTTTGAACTCTTGGGCCTCTAGTCTTTTTCTGATACAGAACCAAAATATGTAAGCCTGTCTTCAACAAAATCTTTCAACTTCAAAGGGAACTAGTCTTCAGCTTTTATTCGTTCATCAGCTCCTTGCTTGTTCTGCCCCCTAACAGAACTCACTCTTTCCTTTGAATACTCCCTGACCCTATCAACTACTGTCATGACCCACAGTAATCACACGTTGTGCTTTGGTTGCCTTCTAGTCTCTGCCTATATTAAATTGGCAGTCTTTTAAGAGCAAGAACTTGGTTTTAATACATTGTTTGTCTCTCAAGTTCTTAGTACATAGTAAGTCCAGTGGATACCTACGTAGATGAATTTGATTAATGTTAATCCCCACTGAAGCTATACTAGTGTCCTCACAATTTATGTTGTAGAACTAACTGCTTTTAACTTTTAAGTACACAGACAATGAAAATACCCTTGGAGGGGGTCTGATTTGGAACTGATTGTGTTTTTAGTAAAGGTATATGAGATTTATGTAGTACCACCCAGACTTCACAGATTGTCTGTGGCCTGTGAAATAGGAGCAGGGTGTACCTTAAAGAGGGTGGGGGTGGGGAGCTAATTGGATGCTCAGTAACAGCCAGGAACTGTCGTGCATGTTTCACATACAATCCGACATTGATTCCCATACACTCAAAAGATGCAGGGTTTGTTCCTGAGGCTGACTAGCTTAGAGGTTATGAGTGAGGACTCTAGAACAAGACTGCCTGAGTACAAATCTAACCCTGAGTTGGCATTGGCTTCCTCATCTGTAAAATGGGGATACTCACAGAATTGACGAGAGGATTAAATAATTTAAAGTTTATATAGACTGCAGATAGTGCCTGGCATAGGTAATAAATGTCAGCTCTATTACTGTTGCTGCTCCTGCAGCTACTCCTGCTGTCTCCTAATCACCGTTGTGTAGTATATTGATTACTGTTAATTCAGTAGTCCACATACTATATTAAGCAAGTCATTTACGTTAAAAAAGAAACAAGTTTGGGGGGCGCCCGGGTGGCTCAGTCTGTTGAGTGTCCAACTTTTGGTTTCGACTCAGGTCATAATCTCACAGTTTGTGAGTTCAAGCCCTGAGTAGGACTCTGGGCTGAAAGTATGGAGCCTGTTTCAGATTCTCTCTCCCTCTCTGCCCCTTCTTGGCTTGCTCTCTCTCTCTCAATAAATAAATAAATGAACATAAAAAATGTAAGTTTTGCCAAATTATGAAGACTGCCTTTTGAAAAGTAGTGTGGCAGTGTGTACCAAGGGCCATGAAAATGCCCATGTTTTTTAATCGGAAATCTAGGCTTTACAACAATCTAGTATGGAAAAAATAGTTCAAAAGACTTCATGATGTTGGTGATCAGATAGGGAGAAAGAAAAACTAAGTATCCAAAAACATGGGGATGCTAAGTTGTTGCAAGCTCACAGAATGAAATGGTGCCCTGCCATAAAAGTAATCCTGTAGATCAGTGTTATGGCAAACACCTGTAGTGTGATATTAGGCAGAAAAACTGCCACGGGCATACACAAGACTCTTTTAAGAAATAAACTTGGCCAGTGGGAGGGGGTAAAAAGAAAAGGAGAATTGTACCTATCATAATAGGGCAGGAACTGTGGGATTTTTAAAAATTTATTATTTTTTAAGTTTATTTATTTTGAGAAAGAAAGGGAGCATGCAAGGGGGAGAGGGGCAGAGAGAGAGGGAGAGAGAGAATCCCAAGCAAGCTCCCCCCTGTCAATGTGGAGTCTGAACTCACTAACTGAGATCACAACCTGAGCTGAAACCAGGAGTTGGATGCATGCAGTTGACATGTGATTTAACAAGATGTATTGAGGATGCTAAACTTCTGTTGCAATACAAACTACAGAACATAGGGGCGCCTGGGTGGCTCAGTCGGTTGAGCGGCCAACTTCGGCTCAGGTCATGATCTTGTGGCTCACGAGTTCCAGCCCCGCGTCTGGCTCTGTGCTGACAGCTCGGAGCCTGGAGCCTGTTTCGGATTCTGTGTGTGTCTCTCTCTCTGCCCCCCTAACCCACTCGCATTCTGTCTTTGTCTCTCTCAAAAATAAATAAACATTAAAAAAGAAATAAAAAAAATGCAGAACATAAAACAGTGTGATAAAATTTCTTAACTAAGAATATAGCAAGGAAAAAATTCATCATAGAGGAGAATGATTTATTTAAAAGTTTAACAAACACTGGTATAGAGTAATATCTTTCCCTTAAGAGTAATGTTCTTTCTCTCTTAAGGTATCCGAGCCCACCAATGGGATCTGTATCAGCACCCAACCTGCCTACAGCAGAAGAAAATCTGGAATACGTACGGACTCTCTATGATTTTCCTGGGAATGATGCCGAAGACCTGCCCTTTAAAAAGGGTGAGATCCTGGTGATAATAGAGAAGCCTGAAGAACAGTGGTGGAGTGCCCGGAACAAGGATGGCCGAATTGGGATGATTCCTGTCCCTTATGTTGAAAAGCTTGTGAGGTCCTCACCACATGGAAAGCACGGGAATAGGAATTCCAACAGTTATGGAATCCCAGAACCTGCTCATGCATATGCTCAACCTCAGACCACAACTCCTCTACCTGCAGTTTCCAGTACTCCTGGAGCAGCGATCAACCCTTTGCCATCCACACAGAATGGACCTGTCTTTGCAAAAGCCATCCAGAAAAGAGTACCCTGTGCTTATGACAAGACCGCCTTGGCATTAGAGGTAAAATTTACAAGGCTGGTTTTTTGGGTCTTTTAACAGTTCGGTTTTCATTTTCAGTTGTAATTTCATTTCTGCAAAGTAATGACTGCTGATTTAAGGTTCTATTCAGGGGAATAAGAGAACTGGGTGATTTTGGAAGATCCACTATGAGTGTCCCATGTGACTCTTTTGTCCTTTCCCATTCTTTGTTTCTCCCAAGGTGTAGTCTCTCCTAGGTTTAGTTTCACGGTAGTTGGTGTTCTTTCCAATAAGGAAAGATGATGGTTTAATAAACACTCATGACCTAGAGACAAAATCAGCATACAGATAGATCTGTAGCTACTTGTACAGTTCTATATTTCTCTAACATTGTGACTGACTGAGGAAAATATGATAAATGTCTTAGAATTCCTCTTCAGCTAGGCAGAGAAATGTTTACAATAGCTCAGATCTTACTTAGTAGAGATTTTGTAAATTACAATAGCATGAAATAAAGCTTGAACTTTTTTTTCGTTCCTTTTTTTTTTTTTTTTTTTTTTAGTAGGCTCCTTGCCCAATGTGGGGCTTGAATTCATGACCCTGATTAAGAGTCACATGCTATACTGACTGAGCCAGCCAGGTGCCCCAGAACTTGAACAATTGCCAAGTCATATTCTTTAAACCAAACGTTAACTGCCTTAAAAAAAAAAAAAAAAAGCTTTGGGGTTCCTAGGTGGCTTAATAGGTTAGGCATCCAACTCTGGTTCAGGTCATGATCTTGTAGTTCATGGGTTCAGGCCCCACATTGGGCTCTGCACTGACAGTGTGGAGAGCCTGCTTGGAATTCTCTATCTTTTCCTTTCTCTCTGCCCCTTCCCCACCCACTCTTTGTCTCTCTCAAAAATAAACTTTGGGGGGGTGGGGAGGGGTGGTGTGTGTGCCTGGGTGGCTCATTCAGTTAAGCATCCAACTCTGGTTTGAGCCCTGCATCAGACTCTGTGCTGGCAGTGTGGGGCCTGCTTGGGATTCTCTCCCTCTCTTTCTGCCTCTCCCCTGCTCATGATTTCTTTCTCTCTCTCAAAATAAATAAACTTGAAAAAAATTTAAAAACAGACTCTTCAATGCTTAGCAAAAAGTCTTGAAGACCGTTGTTGATAAGCCAGTTGAGGGTATAAAACTACGTATTACAGGAGGTAGAAGTTTAATGAGACATTTGATACACCTGGAGTGACCACAAATGAGCACAAACCCCAGGGGAAGAACAGAAGGATTTGAAAAATAGGAATTTTTAAAAATTCCTATTTTTAGAGCAGTCCTATATATTTTCCGTGTCATTTTTCACTGAGGTATAAAATGCACATAGCAAGATGGGCCCTAAATGTTAACATACCAGAACATGGAATTTGGTGCCACAAATCCTAGCTCTTTTATTTATTGATAAGTTATGAAAATGCTTTATGAGCCACAAACTATAAGGTAATCATTATAATATGATTAAATACTCTTTCTTAGTATTATCAAATGCATATATGTTTGAGAAACTAGAATTAAGCTAGTGATTGTTCTTTGTGTGTTCACCCCAAGGTCAGAGTAGAGCAGGGTTGGGGGACAGCCCAGGTGCATGACAGAAGGATGAAGTAATGGAGCCTGTTGATTCAAAAAAGCAGAACTTAACCCACAGAACAGCCTGCTCACAGATAAAAGCTAGCATTGATTTGTTCTGTGATTTTTTTTCCGTTGGTAATCCTCAGTTTCTCTGGACCAGCAGTAATGTCTGACTGAACTACACCTAAAGGTTTGT
Source organism: Panthera onca (assembly GCF_046562875.1). Classification (NCBI taxonomy): domain Eukaryota; kingdom Metazoa; phylum Chordata; class Mammalia; order Carnivora; family Felidae; genus Panthera; species Panthera onca. The sequence continues at coordinate 28,537,659 of NC_138350.1, read as the reverse complement.
TTCAGAGTCTGATGACTTCTCCCTCTCGTGTTGGGTTTTAAGAAGGAGTGAGCATCTGAGGCTTGTGGCAGGGACCAGGTCTGGGGAGGACCCACATGCTTTCATGCTTCCTGGTAGAGGAACAGGAAAGAAACCAGACTGAATCCTGGCTGAGTAGGCCTTCCAGCTTTCTCATCCCCACACAGACCTGCCCCTGCACAGGTACACGCCTCTGGCCTAGTTCACACGTCAGCACCCTAAAATTATGTAGGGTGTTCTGGGCTCTAAACGCTTTCCAGTTTGCACAGTGATTTCTGCCTTTTGAGGCATTTTCACATCTGTTGTCTCATCATAGGAGTAGAGAGCTAGAATTCAGAGAGTTGGTGTGACTCGCATGTGTTAGACACATTGGGGTTGAGGCACCCAGTCAGAATTCCAAGAGCTCCATAGAGGAAATCAAGAATTGGGCTCTTAACCTGAGCTAGGGTTTAAAGCCTCACTCCATTTAGGCCACCTCCCTGTTGACCTTTAGCTCTAAGATGTACATGCATTTTAGAAGCCCATACCTCCTGTGTATTATTGCCTGGAGTGTGCATAGGGGGCTTGTAGAATGCAAGACCAGGTACTACAATGGGGATCATTTAGAACTTAGTGAGCGGATACCAGGGTAGGTGCCTTAGACCAGGATGAGGTGACAGAGCCTAGTTAATGATGTGTATTTTAAGATAGCCCACATACTTGGCCATTATGCAGCTCTTCTTGTCTCTCAGACCCCAAAGAGAGGTCTCTACACCTGAGCTGCCTCGTGACACTACCCCAGCTGTGTAAGCCTCATCAAAGGCTTGCTTTGGTGCTTCACTGAGAGAGTGTAAGGGGGACCTGAGAAATAAACCTTTGCTAAATTCCATTTAATTATATTTCTCATTCTATATATTTAAATGAGACTTTTGGCTATAGCATAAGTAAATAGTTCTTTGAGTTACGTTATCTTCTAAAACTTAGTGCTTGTCTGATCTTGTTAAAAACAACTCTCTTGAGACTTTTGCAATTAGGTTACCAGGAAAAGTATTAAAATAAGAAAGGTGAGACAAGTAGGACAAAATGTGCCAGTAACTGAAGCTTCTTTATTTCCCTTGATAGTATTACCGAGAACAGTGAGGGCTTAGGTGAACTTTATTTGGTGAATTATTTCATGTGTTTTTTCATAAAACTTGATTTTCAAAAGAACATTCATGCAAGTAAAGAGATATTTTAAAACAGGTTTGTGTTTATCCATTTTTGTCTCTTGCTGACCTCTTTTCAAGAAGTGAGTTATTCCTTGGGGTTTAATTTAAAAAGGAATACTTGGTACTTGTGTGAGGTGATTAAGGTGGGTCACCCCACTCCTTGAAAACAGCAGAACTCTCCCATGCTCTTGGTGTAGTAGAGCTGGAAAGGGCTCCTGAGAAGCAGATCAACCCTACAAGAACATTCTCAGGTCAAGGGAAGTGATACAGCCCTTTCCAGAAGTACACCATTGATCAATAGCAAGGGTGCCGTTGTCATTATGTATATATTTTTTAATGTTTATTTATTTTAGAGAGGGAGACACAGAATCTGAAGCAGGCTCCAGGCTCCGAGCCATCAGCACAGAGCCTGATGATCATGACCTGAGACAAAGTTGGACATTTAACCGACCGAGCCACCCAGACACCCCATTATAAAATACCTGTAGTCACAGTTATCTGATACAGTAAAAAACAAGATGGTTAGGGAAAGATCATGTACCTGCATTCAAGTCCTGGCTTTTCATGGTGTGATCTTGGGCAAGTTACTTAAGTTCTTTTGAGTCTAAAAGACACCTTCCTTCTGAGAGTAGGATAAATTATCCATTCATGCAACTAACCTGTGAGGGATATCTTGTAGGATCCTACCACCCAGGTCCTTACCACCTAGTGAGAAAATAGAGACAGAAACCAGCAGTGTGACAAGTGCTCTAACAGCACAGAGTAGAGGGAGAGTGGAGAAGGGAGTAGGAGATGGGAGTGTGGGTGAATATTGGTCTGGGAAGCCTTTCTGGAGGGGGTGACCCTCAAACTGAGTTTTGAAGGATGAACAGAAGTTAGCTGGGTGAAGTGTAGGGAGACATTTTTGGCAGAGGGAAGAGCTTACTTGAACAAGACTTAATACCAATGAGTAGCTGCAGGTTGGTGAGAGCACAGGATATGTTGGGCAGAGGGCAAAAGTGAACAAAAGACAAAGTTGAGGAAGTTGTTGCCATATCATCAAAGGGCTAGGCTGAGGAGATAAACAGTTTTCTTCTGTTGCCTTCACTGAGGCACAGATAGCCAGTTTCTCACAACTGATGGAGGTTCCAAAGTTTGCAGGGAATTTACATTTTTAATGATTTTTAGGTAGTATAGAGCAGATGTTTGAGTCTCCCTATAATAGTATTATTCTCACACACTTGTATTCCAGTACACTTTCCTGACTAGAAAAGAAAGGGAAGAACTTTCTTAGCATTGAACTTAATTCTGGGGCTGCACACCCATGAATATTTGCTGTATGAAAATTTGTGTCCAAGCATCTAACTGGAACCTTGGTGGAGCATTCCCCTGTGGTATGGGTTTAAAAACAACAACAACAACAAAAAAAAAAACCACCCCACAATTGGTGACAGTAGGGATCTATGGGAATCAAAGTCAGTGGCACAGATTCTGTGGAGGAAGAATAACATTTTCTCCAACTGCAAGTGAGGCTTAAAGTGACTCAGGATAATAATAATATCCTGATATATATTAATAATATATTAATATTATTATTAATATTAATATATTATTAATATATATTAATAATAAATCAATAATAATGATAATAGATCATTTAGTGTGCCCATCTTCCTAATGCTTTAAGCTTTCTGCAGCGTCTAAATTCATTGGCCCTCTGGTCTCAACTTGGCACTTCCAAAAACACTCACCCCTTCCAGCAGAAAGTTTACTGAGTAGTTACTATGTGGCAGGCCTTGTTAAGGAGTTTGGAGTTCAGCAGTGAAAAATACAAAGGTCTCTGTCCTCGTGGAAGTTCTAGAACAGAGTCTCATAAGCGGTTCCTTCTAGCTCTCTATCAGGGAAAGACAAATCACTATGAGTCCCCTTCCTGTATTTGCTTAGCCCGATGTTTGGCCTTTATTATGTGGCCCTATAGTTACCCCTCTTGTTTTTTTTGCGGGGGGGGGGGGGGGGGCGGTGAATACATTTCTGTATATTTTTTGTTTTTGTCATACACCGTCTGTACAGTTACCTGAATCTTTTAAAATCCTGATGATGTCATCTATTATATTGATCATCCCCCTCAGTTTCATGTTAACTGCAGATTTCATAAAAGCACCATCCAGATCTTTGTACGAAAGTCCTCCTCTGCAGCCTCCTCTGATCTAGGCCACTTGTCTAAAAAAAGACAATGAGGTTGGTCTGGCATGACTTGTTCTTGGTTGAGCCCATACTGCCTTCCAATCATCTGTTTGCTAATTGCATTTAGAATTTTGTCCAGGTTTGATTTCATGCTCACCTTTTACATTTAATAGAATGTGCCATCGTCCCTGTTTTAACAAAACCAAGAATCCTGACCCTTCATATGTCTGCCAGTGTCCTGTGTTGTAATGCTCTATGGCAGGTGACCAGATTTGGACTCTCATTCCTGCTTGCCAGTGTGTTTGGTCAGTACTTAGATGTCTGTCTTATCGGTTATAAGGACACCCTTTCATCTTTGGCACATACTTTTTTATGATGCTCAGAGTTCTTTGTGTGAACTCACCAGCATTCTCAGGATACTTGCTGTTTACTCCCATTGTGATTGTGTTCATACTGCTTTTTGGTTTGTCTTCTCCAATTTTGAAACCCCTAGTCATGGGATTACATCTGGCTTCTGAATTTTCTGAATCTTCCTAAGACCAATGGCACCACTTCTTTCAATGGCCTGGAATTCTCAGGTTTCTACTTTGGTTCTGCTTCATTGGTTAGAATTAAATTCACATTAGCAGTTTCTTCATCTATCTTTCTGACTGAGATCAAGTTGTCTGCAAAGTAAATGAAGGTTTTAGTAGTACTAGTTTTATTTTTCAACCTCTTGGATCATTTGTGAGTTCCTCTGGCTGGGTCACCTGTAGAGTATATCCACAGTGATGGCACGTCTGTGCATGGTCATCATCAAACATCTGACTCAGCTCTGGAGATCTGTTCAGGGTCCTAGCCTCGTAACATAACAGGGACACTCTGTCTTACCTCCTGTCACATTCCAGCAATGGAACCTTCTCACCAAGGTTTGTCAGATGCCCACGAGCTCACATTCATCTTTTAATAATCTCAGAGCTTTTCATCAGGCCTGATGGGCTCTTCCTCTATCCTTCTGTCATTGATGTTTGTTGGTTATGCATCTAGTTTTAGGAATTTGATTTACTTCTTCTGTACCAAAACTTTTTTTTGTTTTTCCTTAATCACAGTACTTTATCAGAAGTAGGAATCTTTAGGGGCACCTGGGTGGCTCAGTCGGTTAAGCATCCAACTCTTAATTTCAGTTCAGGTTGTGATCTCATGGTCGTGAGGTCAAGCCCCATGTCAGGCTCTGCACTAGGCATGTGGAGCCTGGCTTAAGATTCTTTTTCTCCTTCCTCTGCCCCTTCCCCCACTTGTGCATGTGTGTGTTCTCTCTCTCTCTCTCAAAATAAAAATAAGTAATAAAAGTAAATTTAAAAATGAAAAAAGTAGGAATCTTTAGAAAGTCCCTTAGAATTTTAGAAAGGTCTTGTTTGTTTGTATGTATGTATGTATGTATGTATGTATGTATGTATGTATTTTAAGTAGAATCCACGCCCAGACACTTAACTGACTGAGCCACCCAGGAGTCCTGAAAGTCCTTGTATTTTTAATAACATTTTTTTTCTTCTAACTTACCATGATGTCATTGGGTTGTGCATTAGAGAAGATTATCTTTAAAAGGTTTTTATTTCTCTTCCTTAATGTGTAAATTGCATGAGAATACCATGAAATTGAGGCCCTGGTATGGTTCAGACAAGGCCTGCCCCAGCCTAGTCATTATGCTGACCTTAGTTTTCTGTATGTAGTAATAGCTATTGAATAAAAAGAATCTTCAGCTAGGGGCTTCACAGAGTATTTTAGTTAGTCCTTGTGGCTGCCTTATGTGGCTGCTATTATGTAAAATAGGACACTAGTCCTATTTTACACACTTAGGACTTGAGGTTGATGTCATCTGTTCCCACTTTCACAAGTGGTATATGGCAGAGCTAGGACTCAGCCCACAGTCTTATTTTTGAATAGGTTTATTGAGGTGTAATTCACACATTATACAATTTACCCACGTAAACCATACAACTCAGTGGTCTTGATTGTGGCTCTTTTTTTTTTAATTGTAGAATACGTATAACAATTTAAGTGTACAGTTCAGTGGTGTTACAGTCATAATGTTGTGCAACTGTCACCACTATTTCCAAAACTTTTTCATCACCCTGAGCAGAAACCCTGTAACCATTAACCAGAAACTCCCCTCTCCTGAGGCCCTGGTGAACTCTAATCTACCTTTCCCATATGTATGAATTTCCTATTCTAGATCTCATGTAAATGCAATCCTACAATATTTATCCTTTGAGTCTGGCTTGTTTCAACTTAGCATAATGTTTTAATGTTCATCCATATGGTAGCATGTATCTTTTATTCTTTTTATGGCCAAATGATATTCTATTGTATCAATATATGCTACATCTTGTTTATACATTCTTTAGTTGATGGACATCAGAGTTATCTTCACTTTTCAGTTATTATTTTTTATTATTATTTTAACATTTATTTATTTTTGAGAGACAGAGCACAAGCCGGGGAGGGGCAGAGATAGGAGACACACAATCCAAAGCAAGCTCTAGGCTCTGAGCTGTCAACACAGAGCTGGATGCGGGGCTTGAACTCACAAACCATGAGATCATGACCTGAGCCACCCAGTCGCCCCTGTTTTCAGTTCTTTTGGATATATAGCTAACAGTAGAGTTGCTGGGTCATATGGTAACTCTATGTTGAACTTCTTGAGGAACTGCCAAACTGTTGTGTACAGTGGATGTCTCACCAGCAGTGCACAAGGTTTTCTACATCCTCACCAACGCTTATTACTTTCCAGTTTTTAAGTTTTGATTTGTATTTCTGTAATTACTAATGATGTTGAACATCTCATATGCTTCTTGGACATTCCTTATATCTTCTTTGGAAAAAATGATCAAGTCCTTTGCTCATGCTTTAATTGGGTTGTTTGGTTTTTGTTGTTGAGCATTAGGAGCTCTTTATATATTCTGGATATTCAACTTTTTTTTTTTTTTTTTTTTAATTTACATCCAAATTAGTTAGCATATAGTGCAACAGTGATTTCAAGAGTAGATTCCTTAGTGACCCTTACCCATTTAGCTCATCCCCCCTCCCTCCAGGAACCCTCAGTTTATTCTCCATATGTATGAGTCTCTTCTGTTTTGTCCCCCTCCCTGTTTTTATATTATTTTTGTTTCCCGTCCCTTATGTTCATCTGTTTTATCTCTTAAAGCCCTCATATGAGTGAAGTCATATGATTTTTGTCTTTCTCTAATTTCACTTAGCATAGTACCCTCCAGTTCCATCCACGTAGTTGCAAATGGCAAGATTTCATTCTTTTTCATTGCTGAGTAAAACTTCATTGTATATATATACCACATTTTCTTTATCCATCCATCCATCCATGGACGTTTGGGCTCTTTCCATACTTTGGCTATTGTTGATAGTGCTGCTATAATGTGTCCCTTCGAAACAGCATACCTGTATCCCGTGGATAAATGCCTAGTAGTGCAATTGCTGGGTCGTAGGGTAGTTCTATTTTTAGTTTTTTGAGGAACCTCCATACTGTTTTCCAGAGTGGCTGCACTAGCTTGCATTCCCATGGGTATTCAACTCTTATCAGATGTATGCTTTCTAAATGTTTTTTCCCCTTCTGTAGTTTTTCTTTTCACTTTCTTGATAGTGTGCTTTGGTGCACATTCTTTTTTTTTTTTTTTTTTTGTTATTTTTGAGAGTGTGTGGGCACAAGTGGGGGTGGGTGGGCAGAGAGGGTGAAAGAGGATCTATCTGAAGCAGGCTCTGCACTAACAGCAGAGAACCTAATGTGGGGTTTGAACTCATGAACCATGAGCCAAAGTCCGACACTTAACTGACTAAGCCAGCCAGGTGCCCCAATGCAAATTCTTAATTTTGATGAAATCCAACTTACCTAGTTTTTCTTTTGCTTGCTCATGCTTTTAATGTCATATGTAAGAATCCTTTACCAAATTGAAGGTCATGAAGATTTACCCCAGTGTTTTCTAAGAGTTTAATGGTTATAGCTCTTATATGTAAGTTGTTTATAAACCATTTTGTTAGTTTGTGTATACGGTTTGATGTAGGGGTCCAAATTCTTCCTTTTGCATATGGAAATCCAGTAATACCGGCATCATTTGTTGAAGAGATTGTTCTTTCCTTATTTGAATGAACTGACACTCTTGTCAAAAATCATTACCAAAGATGTATGTGTTTATTTCTGTTCCATTGGTCTGTATGTCTATCTGTATGCCAATACCACACTGTTTTGATTACTGTGGAGTAGCTTTGTGGAGGAGTTTTGAAGTCCAAAAGTATGAGTCTCACAACTTTGTTCTTCTTTTTTCAAGATTGTTTTAGCTCTTCAGGGTGTCTTGCAATTCCATGTGATTTTGAAGATCAGCTTTTCCATTTCTGCAAAACTGTTAGAATTTTGATAGGGATTGTGTTGAATTTGTAGATCCTTGGGTAGTGTTGACATCTTGATAGTACCGAGACTTCCTATCCATGAACACAAGATATTTTGCCATTTCCTTAAGCCTTTTATTTTTTTCAGCAACGTTTTGTAGTGTTCAGTGTATAAGTGCTTCATTTGGTTAAATTTATTCCCAGTTACTTTGTTCTCTTAGATGGCACTGTAGGGGTGCCTGGGTAGTTCAGTCGGTTAAGCATCCGACTCATTTCAGCTCAGGTCATGATTTCATGGTTCTGCAGATTGAGCCCCATGTCAGGCTGCACACTGACAACACAGAACCTGTTGGGGATTCTCTCTCCCTTTTTCTGTGCCCCTCTCCCACTCATTCTCTCTCTCTCTCTCTCTCTCTCTCTCAAAAATAAATAAACTTAAAGGTTAAAAAAAATTTTTTTTAAGATGCCACTAGAGTGCCTGGGTGGCTCAGTCACTCAAGTTGGTTGAGCATCCGACTTAACTCAGTTCGTGACCTCATGGTTTGTGAGTTCAAGCCCCGCATCAGGCTCACTGCTGTCAGCTTGGAGCCCACTTTGAATTCTCTCTCTCTCTCTCTCTCTCTCTCTCTCTCTCTCTCTCCCCCCCCCTCCCCCTCCCTCCCCCCGCCCCCCCTTCCCCTGCTTGAGCTCTCACTCTCAAAAATAAATAAACCTTAAAAGAAAAATGCCACTGTATATGGAATTCCGCGGGTTTTTTTAGTTGTTTTTTTTTTGTTGTTGTTTTTTGTTTTTAAATAATCTTTACACCCAACATGGGGCTCAAACACACAACCCTGAGACCAAGACCCGTATGCTCTACCAACTGAGCCAGCCAGGCATCCCTAAGTGAAATTGCATTCTTAATTGTTCATTACTGATTTATAGAAACACAAGTGATATTTGTGTGTTGATCTTGTACCCTGCAACTTTGCTGAATTTTATTAGCTCTAATAGCTTTCTTGTGGAATCTTTGGAATTTTCTATATATAGGACTTTCTCATCTACAAAAGGAGATAGTTTTACTTCTTCCTCTCCATAGCCCACATTCTCTTGCATCACAGGATACTGGCCTGTGATACCTTTAACCCTTGGCCCATCTTAAAATAAATCCCTATGTTTGCATAAGAAGTGTTAACTGGTAAGCAGCCCTCCTAAATCAAGATGCTGCCCTGAAGGATAATGGGAATTTCAAAGAAGAAAATAAGTCTTCAGTATTAAAAACCAGTAAATATCATCAGTTGTAGGAGAGAATACATGCGACTACTTGACTGCTACTCAGGGTACATGGACAAAGAGGGTTGCAGCCCTTAAAAGCCTCTCCAGTTCTGGTAGCTTTGATTCAGGTACTGGTGCACAGAGAACATAAAGGTAGCTGTTAATACAGGTGAAGACCCCAGGCAGCTCCATGAGAGCAGGCCTGTTGTCTGCTTTGTTCTCCGTTGTATTCCTGGCACAATAATAATCACTAGTTGTTGAACAAGTAAATGAATGCAAGCCACAACTAGCGGGATTAAAACTGCCTGGTGGTTGTAGGATGTGGGTTTTTGTTGTGTTTTATACCTTTTTTGGGTTATAGACCCCTTTTAGAATCTGATGAAAGCTTTCTCCAGGAAAACTGTACATTAATGCACTTACATACAATTCCACATATACTTTCAGGATGTTTTTTGATATCTGAGACACATTCGTGTCACCCAAGTTAGAACTTCTGATTCCATCGTAACCCATTGTGCTTCTGATCTTACTTATTTGTAACCTGAGTGTACAGTCTGAAAATAACTGAACTGAGGAAGCAGAAAGCTGCTGTGGTAGCCAGTGCTTGGGCCCTCCAGCTCTTTGGCTACTCTTGGAATCAAGTGCGAGAAGTCAGGCATTAGAGTTATTTCCAGAGCCCTTCTGTTCATGCTCTGGACAAGTAGACCTATAGGAAACTATTTCCAGCACCAGGAAGTGTCCTCTTGCCTTCTTGCATGGTCCTCACCAGACACAAAGAATGGGACTAAATAGTGTCCTTCCGATGTGTGGCAGTTCTAATAATTATTAGGATTGTCATAGGTGACATTCCTAGTAAGGTTGATGCATAAGGTATGTGTGTCTTCTTGATCTATTGATAGAGTTAGCCACATCTTCAAGTACAGTTCTCCTTGAACTGAGTTGATACCACCAACTTCGAGATTGATCTCTCTGAAGTGAGCGGTTCTTTGGGCTCAGTCTTTCTGCTGTGAAGCCAAAAGAAGGGCATTATACCAGAATCAGGAGTGATGAGAGCAGCAGCAAGATGGCATATTAGGATCTGAGCCCAGTCTTCAGTGGAGCCATGAAGAAGCTGGTCCATAGCCAGGCCTGTAATTGTGGGCAGCAGGCAGCATAACATAGCCAGGGCATCTTTTCTATATTGGTGTTCTGGGGCTTGTTCCCCTTGTGAAGGGCCTCGGACTGAGCTAGAACCAGCATGAGAAATGACATGCTGTTTTTTGACATGTGAGAGCTCCTGCAAGGCCAGAATGACACATTAATGGTCAGGTGGCCATCAGATGTCCCTCACCCATTCTCTCTTCCTAACCTGAACCTTGACTTCTCTCTATTGGTCAAGGTTCCCTGGGTCAAAACAACAGATCCTCCTATTCTCCGCAGCATGGACTCAGTGCAGTTTTTCTTCCACTTGTTGCTTTTTTTTCCTTTCTCTTTCCTTTTTTCTTTTTCTTTTCTTTCCTTAGAGTGTGTGTGAGAGAGAGAGAGAGAGAGTGTGTGTGAGAGGGGAGGGGAGGGGAGGGAGAATGAATCTTAGGCACAATCCACACTCTGGGTGGAGCCCAACACGGCTCAATCCCACGACCATGAGATCATGACCTGAGCTGAAATCAAGAGTCAGATGCTCAACCGACTGAACCATCCAGGCACCCACACCACCACTTGCTGTTTTTTATACTGTTTATTCTCTAACAAACATTCATTGAGCATCTACCATATCTGGACAGTAGATTATTTATTTTCTATACCACAGTGAAGACAGAGGTTCCTTGAGGATGGGAACTGAGCTACAATAGATCTGTAGTAAATCTTATTAAATTGATGATGTAGAATGGTTTGGTAAGTATTCTGTAAAGACTTGTCAAAATCACAAGTTAATTAGAAAGCATGAGGTTTCAATGTTCTTGGCAGTTTTGAGTACTTGACTCACCTTCACCTTCTCCTTCCCATTGTCTTCTTCAGCTGCTTGGTGTCCATCACAGTAACCTATTAGACCCCCACTTTTCAGGCTTGCCCCTCATCTTCTCTCATTCTGATATGGCATCTTTCCCATCCCATCATCAGTTTTGGGAGGACCCTTGTTACTAACAAGGTTGAAACCCCACCTTAATACAGTTCTTCTCCATACTGATTCCAGTTCTTCCCAGAGTGCTTCCAGCTGGGAACATGAGCATAAGTGTGGGGGTTGGATTCTATTCTGGAATCCCCACTCTGATAACTGCTACCATTTACTTAGCTGAGTGGCCTGGTTAACAATTCCCCTATAGTACTTCCTCTGATTATTACAAGAACCTGTCAAAGTCAGAAGGAAACTGAGACTTGGACAGCTTGAGCATTCTGCTACAGACATATAGACACTGGAAGTGGCAGATGCAGTGCATCAGTCCAGTTCTGCCCTATTCCCAAGTACATAGCATAAGCCACCACAGTGCTACTTTGTACCTGTTTTAGGCATTCAAGGTATTGCTTACATCCTGTTATTGTTGATCTTAGACCTTAGTTTTAGGTAGGTCTAATAAATTCAAGTTGCATCATATGTATCCTGAATACACAATATAGAACCTAGCCCAGTTCTCTGAGCAGAATAAATGCTCCATCTACAGTGGCCTAGAGAGACTTCCTGCTCTCATTGTCTGCGTGTGCAGCTCTATAAGGTAGTTATGAGGGGACTTGGATTGTCCTTGGGATTTGATTTTGATCAGGGTTGCTTACGTGTCTTCAAACTGGAAGAAGAGAGGAAGTCCAAGGTTTCTTAGGACCAGCTTGGCAATAGCATCTTAAGATGTGCAGTTGTAGAATTGCATTTACATCATGTCCTTGCATCTGTCCTACAGTCAATATCTGAGGAAGAGCTTGGCAAGTTTGAGAAACTGAAAGAAAGCCACTGTGGTTGGTCCGGGGGAGGGTGGAGGCAGTGCAGAAAGCCATGGAACAAGGTCAGAGATGGGAAGAGTCAAGCCAGATTAAGCAGAGCCTCGAAGACTGGAGTATGGATGTTGCTCTTGTGCAGAGAAAAGGTGTTGGGGGTTTAAAAGGCAGAGCAGTGACCCACTTATCTTTATATTTTTTAAAGGTCTGTCTTCTGCCCTTAGGCCCTTGTGCCTGTTACTCCAGCACCTTGCTTCTCTGCTTGGCCATCTATCCCCAGCAGGTGGGGGACATCATCCAATAATTTTCTCTTCTCTCTTTAACCTTGATTCTGCAGACTTCTCCAGAAAGTAGTTTACAAGAGACCTGTGACTTGGAGTGCAAAATGAGCAAAACAAGTTTCCTCCTTCAGAAAGTGCCATGTGGTGTGTGTTAGGGGTGAGGAGGTGACTGTGGAAGCCTCCTTGGGCAAGTCTGCCAGAAACCTGGAAAACAAGGCACCTGACCCGACCTGACAGAGCCTTGCTTTCCACAAATGCCAGATGGGAAGTACCCACCTGATAGTGGGGTTATTTTATAGAATACCACAGAAAAGGAGGGCTAAGCAGCAGGAAGTGAGAAGGGTGGGTGAAGTCTCCCACTTCAGGTGCCATAGAGCATCAGAGGTAACACCTGAACTTGTGCTATTGACTTTGGACTGTCAGGTGTTCCTTGGTAAAATGGTGGGAGCAGTAGTCATTGTCGTAGGTAGGGCCTGGTTGTAGAAGAGCAGGGTGATTGGGAGTTGGGCTGATTGGGCTGGGGTGACATGAGATGACAAGCCAGATCAGGGCAGGATGGCTACACTGGTAGAGCCAGGTAGTGAGAGGCTGGGGGAACCAGGGAGGGGGCCTTAGCTGGAGGGATGGACTCACCCAAGATGTGAGAGAGGGCTGCCCCAGGCCAGGTTTTCAGGAAGGTGAGACCTCGTTTCCTTTCACATTTATCAAATATCAGCTAAGGCAGGCTAAGATTACAAACTTCAGGCAAAATGTAAGCTCTCTGGGCATCTGGAGTGCAGTTGAAGATAGGGAAGACATAGATAAAATAACAAAATTCCAGAGTATTTTTTGCAGGACGTCAAATGAGTGGAGCAAATAACTTCAGTCACAGGGCCCAACCTCTGCCAACAGCCTTTAGCCCCATACTGTAACTTTGTTTCTTTCCAGTTTCAGCTCATTCTTGCCTTACTTAGCCTTTTTTTTTCTTTTAACATCTTGGCAGAGTCGGATCTGGCTCTGAGTGCCAGCCTACTTACAGACTGCCCAGGTGCCCTAGGGCCATCGTCCCTTTGTACAGCAGAGTCCACCTGGGTGTTTCTTCACCTGGGCCCCATCCCTTTCTTCACCAAATCCTCTCTACAGGTATATACCCACACATCCTCTTACTTGTCCTTGCCTTTCTGTGTATTTATTTTAATACATTCATTATATTTTTTGTTTGTGGTAATTAATAACTAGAAGTTCATTTAGAATGATGTCTGGGGCACCTGGGTGGCCCAGTCAGTTAAGCGTCCGACTTCAGTTCAGGCCATGATCTCGCAGTTCATGGGTTCAAGCCCTGCATCAGGCTCTGTGCTGACAGCTCAGAGCCTGGAGCCTGCTTCATATTCTGTGTCTCTTTCTCTCTCTGCCCCTCCCCCATTTATGCTCTATCTCTGTTGCTCTCTCTTTAAAAAGTAAACATTAAAAGAATTTTTTTTTTTTTATGATGTCAATAGTTTTCTATCCGTGAGTTTTCATTTCTTTCCTATTTCATTATTTGAAAAATAGATCTGTTTTCTTAGGTGAAAAGGAGATAAGGGAAGAATGTTGTGTGTGAGTGAGAAAGGCCAGGCGGTGAAGCTCCTCATCTCGTTGGCCTCATTGTGCTCCAGACATGAGACAGCAGGTTCCTGTACTGAAAGGCTCAAAGAGGGCAAGGTTCTAGAGCAGGTGCAGTACAAGTTTGAGGAAATTGGGAAATGTGGTCTGTTGGTAGGGGTCTAGATTTGTAGCATCTTAGTAGCTCCTGCCTTTAGAAGGGTTCTCTCTGCTTACCTAGACCTGATTTTAATTTGCGGGTTCACTTTCATTATTGTATGTTTGTGCTTAAACATTATAATTTTTTAATGGAATAAGATGGTAAGATTGAACATAAACCATTTTTCCAGATTTCCATCAACTTCAGCTTCCAGCTACATGATTTCTGTAACGTCTCTACTATATATAACTCAAGGTTCTCATTCACATTAGAACTTACTTATACACAGATCTGAAGATTTTCATTATTAGAAATAATCATAATTAGGGTTTTCCCTTTTCATGACCTCTGTATGGTAGGAGAAGGGTATACAAATTATAAAACTAAATCCTTGGTCCACTTCATAGAATATGAAATTTTTCATAATTATCAGAAACATTTGGGGCACCTGGGTAGCTCAGTCAGTTGAGCGTCCAACTTCAGGTCATGATCTCTCAGTCTGTCAGTTCAAGCCCCATGTCAGGCTCTGTGCTGACAGCTCAGAGCCTGGAGCCTGTTTCGGATTCTGTGTCTCCCTCTCTCTCTGCCCCTCCCCAACTCATGCTCTGTCTCTCTGTCAAAAATAAATAAATAAACATTTAAAAAAATTTAAAAAAATAACCATTTGTATGATTATCCTAGCTATGAATAAAAATGACATTTCTCAGAGCTCCTGGGTGCTCAGTTGGTTAGGTGTCTGACTCTTGTTCTGCTCAGGTCATGATCTCATGGTTCATGGGATCACACCCCACACTGGGCTCTGTACTGCATGGAACCTCTTGGAATTCTCTCTGTCTCTCCCTTTACCCCTCTACCCCTCTCCCCCGCTCACATGCTCTCTCTCTCTTTCAAAATAAACATTAAAAATTTTTTCTGTTATCCATAAATTAAAATAGTACGACTTGGAGAAAGTAATTTTGGACTCCAAGCACTAATCATAAAACAGTCTATATATTCAGAAGTCTTTAGTATGTCTCAAATATTTTAAAACTTAATTTTTATTATTAAATCAATTTACTCTCCTTCAAATTATTTCCTTTTAAGGCAAAACCAAATAAAACCAGTCTTTTCAGTTGTAACTTTTTTCCACTATTTTAAAACTTAATTTTTTTTTTTTTTTAAATTAGGCCCCACACCCAATGAGGGGCTTGAATTCATGACCCTGAGATCAAGAGTCACATGCTCTACCAACAGAGCCTGGCAGGCAGGTGCGCGTGCATGTGCGCGTGCACACACACACACGCACACACACCCTCACCCTCACCCCTCACAATTTAATTGAAAAAAAATTTTCTCTTAATGTTTTTGTTTGTTTGTTTGAGAGAGAGCACACACATGCAAGGGAGGAGGGGTGGGACGAATAGGATCTGAGTCCGACTCTCTACTGTGACAGCAGAGAGCTCAATATGGGGCTCACAAACCATGAAATCATGACCTGAGCCGAAGTCGGATGCTTAACCGACTGAACCACTCAGTGCCCCTACAACTCAGTTTTTAATGCAGATCTCAAAAATAGAATTCTCAGTTGTTATCTTCAGATTTTAATTGTTCAACGAGCTGAACTGTTTCTGTTGAGCTCATGACATGAATTTGAAAATAATTATAATAATCTATAAATATATGCAATTGGTTTTTTACACCATTTTTCTCATATACATACCTACTACTGAATACTGAAGTACATTTTTTTTTTTTTTGTCTTAGAACTTTTATCATATAAAATCTAATTCTTGGATGCCTTTGATGGCTCAGCTGGGTGGAACATGCAACTCTTGGTCATAGGTTGTGAGTTCAAACTCTACATTGGGCCTGGAGCATACTTAAAAAAATAAAATTAAAAAAAAAATCTAATTCTTCATTACCAGGTTAACTCTTTGTAAGCCATCCTACCATTGAGTTGAATTAGTGGTTTTCCTGAATAAAGGGTTTTGAGTCAGAATTTAGACAGGGAACTTAGAGCAGTGTTTTTTTGTTTTTTGTTTTTTCATTTACTGATTTTCTACTGTGTTCTAATCCGGGAGCCTCATGGGATAAAGTTCTTTTTTCCGTTTTCATTTTGTCGAGTACTCAAAATAAGTTGGTTTCCATAAGGCAAGAGGCTTCATTTGGTAATAATGCTGTTTTCCGTGTAAATGTAGTGACTTCATTGTTATTTCTCAGTAGGTTTGAGGAATTACAAGTAGAATAGTAAAAGCAAAAAAATGGAGGATGAGGAGGTAGAAAACTCCAGTCTGCGTTCACAGAAAGAGATTGTGAGGATACACCATTAAGAGTAATGGGTGTCTTGGTGAGAAGAACTTGAGAGGGGGAGGTTGAGTGGTCCTGGGCCCAGGTGGGCCATGCTGCCTTTGCACTGTGCAAGATGGCAGGGACACAAATGGCCAGGACTGGATGCTGACTGGCTTTTACCCCTGCTTCATGGTGAACCAGCCTGTGACCTTGTAAACATTATTATTATTATTATTATTATTATTATTATTATTATTATTATTTTGGTGTTTCTGTTTGGTCCTAGTCTTTTTTGTTGAGGGAGAGAGAGAATCTTAAGCAAGCTCCACACTCAGCGTGGAGCCCAGTGAGGGGCCTAGGATCCCCTGGGATCATGAGCTGAGCTGAAATCAAGAGTCAGACGCTGAACTAACTGATTGAGCCACCCAGGTGCCTAGTCATCTTAGAAACTAATTCAAGTGGGGCGCCTGGGTGGCGCAGTCGGTTAAGCGTCCGACTTCAGCCAGGTCACGATCTCGCGGTCCGTGAGTTCGAGCCCCGCATCAGGCTCTGGGCTGATGGCTCGGAGCCTGGAGCCTGTTTCCGATTCTGTGTCTCCCTCTCTCTCTGCCCCTCCCCCGCTCATGCTCTGTCTCTCTCTCTGTCCCAAAAATAAAAAAAAAAAAAAGTTGAAAAAAAAAATTAAAAAAAAAAAAAAGAAAGAAACTAATTCAAGTGACTGTTTCAAAGACTACCTTCCTCCTCTGGATTTGCTTCAGAAAACATAACCTCCTTTTCTTCAGAGGGTAGTGACCCACCTTGTAACCCAAGAGAGGTAGTTGTGGCTCCACCCAAAGCCTCTGAGCTCCAGGGCTTTGGAGAAGGGACCAGGGGTAGGAGGAGGTCTGCCTTCACACTTATGGAGGCAGCCTTAATGGCCCAG
This sequence comes from Panthera onca, assembly GCF_046562875.1. Taxonomy (NCBI): domain Eukaryota; kingdom Metazoa; phylum Chordata; class Mammalia; order Carnivora; family Felidae; genus Panthera; species Panthera onca. The sequence continues at coordinate 28,520,568 of NC_138350.1, read as the reverse complement.
ATCTGTGTGCACGTGAACTACTAAAGCTGCCTTGTCATCCCTGTGATCTTTGATCATTCCAGGCCAGCAGTCAGCTTGCTGGACCAGTAACTTTAGCAGAAGAACCTTTTTTTCCAAACGAAATACTGCATGGAACCCCACTATATGTCAGATATAAAAGTTTTTATGTAAGTATAATTTTTTTTTTTAAGTTGAGATTTATAAGAATTAGCTAAAAAGGCATTTGGGACAGTGGACTATTACAATGGGCAGAAAAAAAACATGAAATAACATGGAAATAACATGAATGACCAGTGCCGTCTGATCCATCTTAGCATTCTGTTTATTTCTGAATGTGTTTTGTTGCAAGTCGTGATAGGTGTCTTGTAGCTTTTACCTTGCCATTTGGGGGAGTCTTCAATCAGACACAAAGCAAAAGAAGCTTCATTCCAAGGAAGGTCTGCATGAAAAGCAGCTAGCAGGGCAGCACAGGTTAATTTGGCAGTGGCACATTTCAGTGTACTTTTTCCTACTATAATTTTATAAAATACAATTTTAAAAAGTTGAAATCCCAATCAGACATTTGTTGAGCCCTTAAAACACCTCCCTAGAGCTTTGTGGGTCTCCAGAACAATTTGAAAACCATTTCCAAAACAAAATTGCTGCATTCCCCTTGATGAGTAGAGCTGCCCCTAATTGGTGCCTGTCCTTTGATAGTAGATAGAATTCCTACCACCCTGCAGTTTAAAATAGGCCTTAAGCGGCTCCTGGGTGGCTCAGTCGGTTAAGTGTCCAATTTTGGCTCAGGTCATGATCTCATGGTTCGTGGGTTCGAGGCCTACATCAGGTTCTGTGCTGACAGTTCAGAGCCTGGAACGTGCTTCAGATTCTGTGTGTGTGTCTCTCTCTGCCTAACCCTGCTCACACTCTGTTTCTCTCTCTCAAAAATGAATAAAACATTTTTTTTTTTTTTAATTTAAAATAGGCCTTAAAAGATGCTCAAAGCTGAGCTTCCTTCCCTCTGTGACTGCCCCACAGAGGGGAGGGGAGCCAGGAATGGACAACTCAGGGAGACATTATTGCTGCTTGGGGAAAGCAGCATGGTTACTGAGGTTTTGGTGACAGCAGTTCCACCCCATGTAAATTAAGGCGGAGACACATTTTGTGTGTGTGTGTGTGTGTGTGTGTGTGTGTGACTTCACTGTAACCATTCTCAGAGAGTTAAGTGTTCATTTCTGTCCTGTTGGAGTTTTAGTAACCAGGATGGGGAGAAAAAAGGGTGCTTTTATGCTCAGAAGCTGCTTCACTTACTATATAATCTTGGCACCTGAAGAGAAGTGCAGTGAGCTTATTGGTAGGTTCCTTTGGATAAAACAGTGTGTATTATTTAAAATAAACTTTCGGGGTGCCTGGGTGGCTCGGTCAGTTAAGCGTCTGACTTCGGCTCAGGTCATGATCTCCCGTGTTGGGCTCTGTGCTGACAGCTCAGAGCCTGGAGCCTGCTTCAGATTCTGTGTCTCCCTCTCCCCCTCCCCTGCTCACACTCTGACTCTCTGTATTTCAATAATAAATAAACGTTTAAAAAAAAAAAAGTAAACTTTCTTGGGGTACCTGGGTGGCTCAGTCAGTTAAGCGTCCGACTTCGGCTCAGGTCATGATCTCACAGTTCGTGGGTTCGACCCCCATGTCAGGCTGTATTCTAAAAGCCCAGAGCCTGAAGCCTGCTTCAAATTGTGTGTCTCCCTCTCTATCTGCCCCTCCCCCACTCTGTCTCTGTGTCTCTCAAAAATAAATAAACATTAAAAACAAAAACAAAATAATAAAGTAAACTTTGGGGTGCCTGGGTGGCTCAGTCAGTTAAGCTTCTGACTTTGGCTCAGGTCATGATCTCACAGCTCCTGAGTTCGAGCCCTGTGTTGGACTCTGTGCTGACAGCTCAGAGCCTGGAGCTTGCTTCAGATTCTGTCTCCCTCTCTCTCTGCCCTCTCCACGCTTGTGAATGTGCACACGCTCTTGCTCTCGTGCTCGTTCGCTCTCTCTCTCTCTCTCTCTCTCAAATATAAATAAATGTTAAAAAAATTATTTTCTTTTAATTTTTTTAAACGTTTATTTATTTTTGAGACAGAGAGAGACAGAACATGAACAGGGGAGGGGCAGAGAGAGAGGGAGACACAGAATCTGAAACAGGCTCCAGGCTCTGAGCGGTCAGCACAGCGCCCAACGCGGGGCTCGAACTCACAGACCGTGAGATCATGACCTGTGCCGAAGTCAGACGCTTAACTGACCGAGCCACCCAGGCGCCCCCCCCAAAAAATTATTTTTAAATAAAGTAAACTTTCTTTGGGGGGCGCCTGGGTGGCTCAATCAGTTGAGCATCCATCTTTGATTTCGGCTCAGGTCATGATCTCGTAGTTCATGGGATCGAGCCATCTCTGCACTGACAGTAGGAAGCTTGCTTGGGATTCTCTGTTCCCTCTCTCTGCCCCTCCCCTGCTTGCACTTACTTGCTTGCTCTCAAAAAATAAATATTCAAAAATAAATAAATAAACTTTATTTTTCTCCTGTTTGCAGAGAAAATGCTGACTTTGTCTTCTTTCTCCATCCTTACAGGTTGGTGACATTGTGAAAGTCACAAGAATGAATATAAATGGCCAGTGGGAAGGCGAAGTGAATGGGCGCAAAGGGCTTTTCCCCTTTACACATGTCAAAATCATTGACCCTCAAAACCCTGATGAAAACGAGTGATTGCTGTTGCCTGTTTCCTGCTGCTTCGTTGTTCTGCCTGTCATAGTCTTCTTTGAAGTGGGAAAGCATTCTCTCTCATAGGCAAGTTACACTGCATTGCCGATGTCCAGCTTTCTGCAGAGTGGCGGTCTCTCACACCCATTTGGAATGCACACAGTGGCTGCCTCGGCATTTGTATCATAGTTGTGTTGTCAAGAGTAGCCGATTTTAGAGTTCTTTTGGATCATAAACTGGAAGTACTGGTGGAAGCACACAAGTGGAGAGAAGTTGACGAGGAAAGGGTCTGTCTTCTCATCACTGCCCTGTTTGTACTTGTGACTGATTCTATCATGTTCATCAGATGGAGCTTGAGGCCGTGATGAGACATTGCACGTTGCTGTTCCACAGAGCAGTGGCTCAGTTGCCATTTTGTTTTTCGTTTGAAGAACAGAGCAAATGAACCTTACAGAAGAGGGAATTCTGTCCTTAACTCCCCAAATCTGGCTCTTCTTTTTTCCTTTTGGTTTGGTTTTGGAAGACTTAATTAGATTTGTGTGTTCTGAACAGGTTTTTAACTAGAGGGTTGGATTTTTGTGGTATTGTAAGGAATGACTCGTGCCTCTGAGCTTCCAAACTGAAGCTGCTGTAACTAAAGGAAAAAACAGCCCTGAAGCAGAGGCCTTTATTGTCTTGGTTGCCAATTGTACCTTGTTTTGCCATATTGCAAACAGCCCACAAAAGATCAGTCATAGTGTGCCAAGCTGTGTGCATGGCCTCTTGGATTACATTGTCCCCAAAAGCATCAGAGTGAGGGGTGATTTGGGGAAACCTTTGCTTACCTTGTTTGCCAGTGACAGGAGCAATGTGGGGGGCGCACTTAGCCAATTTTCTGTCTACTGTTTCAGTGAATTCACCCCTTTAAGGTATAGGAATTAAGTTTCTTTAAAAAATGAAGTTGTTCATAGAATCATTGAAATAATTAATGAATCTTTAAATTCTACTCACTGAGGCTCACTCCTCGCCACCACAGCCCAAGTTCACAAGGCTGCCAGAGAAAGATGGTGCTGCTAATACTGGTTCCCCAGTCTGTATGTCTCTGATGCCCTCAGGCAAAGAAAATGTAAGCTCTGCAAATTGGTTAATGCATTTAATGTCTAAGATTTTAGTCACTAGGGAGAACCATTAACCATTTAGCAATTTGATGTTATTGTTTCCTTGTTAGCTAAAAAAAGGGCTGTTCATATAAGCCCGCTTGATACAAATGTGTGGCTGATCCCTCGACTGGTGCACATAGCAGATTAGGATTCTGGAACCTTCATGCAGTTCAGTCTGCTCTCCCTTCTGGAAACTGGTGAAGACAGGCCTCAGCTCAGAATGAATACAGAAGACCTAGAAATGTAGCAGCCACCTAATGAGTAACTGCATCATTTGCTGAGCGTCTGCTGTAGCCATGGCCCTGTGTCCCAAGGGTCTTAGGTTTGGAGGGCTAGAGCGATATATTCTGATGACGGAACCAGCAAAACAACCATTTTTTCAGTCTGTCTTTAAATCCATATTTCATTTGGCTGGTATCTGCCATATGGAAGAATCTTGAAAGTGTTCTTGTGATAAAGTTAATGATCAGTTGGGGAAAAAATCACTGGCTGCCTGTCTGTGGTCTTCCCAGAAAAAAATGCAATCTGCTCTCCCTAGTCAGGGAGAACTGTGGCCACTTCTTGCTCTGAAGGTGCCTCTCCGTTGTAGTTGCCTCATACTCATTTCAGGCCCAGCCTAGCTCCCACAGTAAGTGGTACGTGTGTGGCAGCATTCCTGCTCTCTGCCTGGACGCAGCACTTGCCTTGCAACCAGTGACCCAGTACTAAGGGGGTTGTGAGCATTATATGTGCCTTGTTTAAAGAAGGCACAAACCTTAAGACTTTTTTTAGCCAAATTTAGCTGAGGGGCTTGGTTCAGAGTATAAGAAGTATATGGCCATTTTGGAAAGCAGGGTTTCCTTTCAGCTATGTCTGCTGGCCCATGGCAAGACCCACCTCGTGTAGAGCACTTCAGAATCAGAACACCCCACAAACCTACTTTGGCTTCATAATAAGTCTGCTTGTCACTTCAGCCCACGTACATGTCTCCAGGGCTGCCCAAGAGATTGGGAGCCTGAAATATGGTGAACCTTGAGTTCTGAACTCTCAAGATACGTGCCAAAAGTAGTACCTTTTTGACTTAGGACCTTATTAGTTTTCTCATCAGGCAGGGAAATTCTCTTCATCACACTAAATATACAGAAGACCGCATCCTTGCCTCAGCTTCATGCCTGGGTTCCCCAGTGATTGGGAAAGACTTCCTGTTTCAGAAAGCAATGCAAATCTTCCAGAGGAGCTGCCTTCCCTCCTTGGTTGGTCTCCTTTTAAGATTGTTCATTATTGCTACTTGGCTCTGCTCTACTGTGTGTCACCTAAGAAGATATTTGGATATTAAATTAACTCGGGAACTGAACAAATTATGAAGGGCATTGACAGTTTGATTCAAAACTTGTTTATCCTGAAAAGGACCTCCCATGCAGGAGTTGTTCTTGTCATTTCTTCATGGTGTGTTACCACCTGATGGCATGGTTAGAGAGGAGCACGCGTTGACTAGCTGCCATTTGACAACTTTGGTCACCCAGACAAGACACCTTCTGTGCTCGTGTTGGAAAACTGAAAGGGGGGGAAAGACAGCTGCTCCCTCCTTGGAGCTGAAGGATCCCTGGCTCCATGCTAACTTTCTTTTACAGCTGTTTACAGACAAGACAGGCCGAGGCAGACGGCCACTGCTCTTGTAATGTTTGCTCAGAGGAATATGACCATTTTATTTTTGAAAAGGGATGATATGTTTTTTTGCCAGGTGTTTATAATTTAATCCTTTAATATTATGTTCATTAACCTCTTAAAATGAGTGACTTTTGATTGTTTTAACACAGTACCTAAGACTAATGCTTTCTGTGGACACCACTGAGCTCTGCCTCAAACTCCACCCTCTGGGACCAGAGACCTAACTCTGGTTAACTGATATCAGTGTGGTAACTGAGCTGGTTGTATATTCTAAAAGAGTAGAAGGACAGTTCCCTGACACAGGGTTGTTGTCTCTGCAGGAGGAACAGTGGCCTTGCTTCTAGACGGTCTTCACTGTGTGTTTTAAAATGACAACAACAACAACAACACAAAACTTTTGACCTGTAATTTAAAGATCATAAACTTCAGGCAATAATATTTTCTGTGTAAGCTTTTAAAATTATTTTTGGGGATCATAGCTTGTTTTATTTTGTGCTATAAAATTAACAGTATTAAATGACTTATATTCTTAGAACATTGAGTGTCTTTTCTTAACAGATTAGTGCCTTTTTATTTTTGTATTCATTTTACGTTACTGATCCCGGCATCAGAACCCTTGTTTCCATGGCCTGTTTGTACATTGTCTCAATAAAACTTGCATCAGCCGGTGGTGGCAGCAGCGGCTTTGGTGTTTCGGTGTCTCCTCAGTGCTGCCTGGAGGCTCTCAGCCCATATCAACCTCCCAGTCAGTTTAGCACCTGATGAATGCCTGTGAAACACAGAAACAACTGGTGCCTCTCCTAGGGTGCGTCTTGCATTGGCCCTTCCCCACACTTGGAGCCCCCTACAAAAGAGAAACAGCTGGTTCCCAATGTGTGAGCACAGTAGGTGCTGTAGGGGACTGGTGCTCAGTCTTGGCCTTCTGAAGATGAAGCAATAGTTGCCACAGTTTACACCACCAAGGTCCCTTCTAGGCACCTGTATCTGAAGACGTCTGTTAAATATTTGTTCAGCACAAGCTACCCAGGGTTGAATGGTTTCAAGTGGAACTAAGTCCTAAAAAACAAGCAGCCTCTTCTGTTTCTGTCTATATATAGCCTTCCTGATAAACTCCAGGGACCTTCAGGTAGACAGCTGGAGGTGGGGGTAGGGATGACACTTTCCTGACACATCCCCTGAGTCAGAGCCCTGTTCTCACACATAATTTGTGTATGTATTGAGAGGTCCACATTTCTTTGTAGTAAAACCTCCAAAAGTGAGTTTCAGGAAGTGATACCAGTCCATATTTATGCTTAAATGTACTCCCTAGCTTCTACTTTCAGGGTAGTGCAGAATTTGAAAGAAAAGTTTGCCTTGAATGGGAATACAAAACTGTTAAGTCATTCTGGAAGACACAGTGCCCTAGAGACACCTTTGAAGAATACTTGGTTTGAAAAGGTGTATTTTGAGCAGCAGTACTGAGCTGGGTACCTCTGTGGCAGGAAAAACCCTTGGAAATGGGACCAGGTGAGGGTGGCTGTCCGTCCACCTTCCTCTGCTGAGTTAGCCTCAGTGCACACCAGCAGAGGCCAGTGCCCAGATCTTGAAACCTCACTCCACAGTAAAAACTGTGACATTGCTGCGCTTTTCACATGGTCTCCTCCTCGGTCCTTGTTCTGGAAGGCTCTTCTCTTGCCTAGGCATGGACCCTCTTCCCCAGCCCTTTCTCGGGATCTGACCTTGATCTTGAAGTCTCCGTGCACACCTTGGTTCCCCAAGTCTTCGCAACCTAAGCTGGAGGGAATCCCTGTCCCCGCCCTAGAGAGCTCATAGTGCAGACGGGGTGAAGGTGGCTCGAGACAGTGGGAGCTGCTGTGGAGCCCTCGGTGGGTTCAGGATGGCTTCTTGGCTGCTTAGGGGAAGAGAAATCAACGAAATCCGGGTGGAGGGAACAGTTCAGGGCTGGAGAGTGCCTGGCTTTGTCATAGCCCCTGGAGACCTCAGGTGACCTGCCCTTCCTCGATCCCTTTTTTAAGTTCTCCAGAGGTGTATGCAGCCAAGTTTGAGAACTACTTGTGCCACTGAAGCCCCTCACTCCTGCGCCTCCAGCTCTCCGAAGTCTTGGGCCAAGGGGCTGTGGTCTATGTTCTGCCTGTGCTAGGAGAGCAAGACTGGAGTCCGCCGGGGCGAGAACCCAAGCCCAACCCCACGGGAAGACTGCCAGTTGGGATTGCCAGTTGCCGTCCCGCCTTTAAGCGAAAGACCCCGAGGGTAGAAGACCCGGACGCCTTCGGACAGCAGTGCGCAGGCGCGGCCCACACACACCTGGTACTCCCAGGAGTCCTGGGCTCGAAGCCCGGCTGCAGCACGTACTCCGGCGCGGCTGCGTCACCTAGACTCCGGTTCTCCGCTTTTCGGACCGGCTCTGGGGACCACCACCACCGCGTCCTCCAGACCCCTTTCACCCGACCCCGCCACTGCCCACGCCTAGATGCGGCCGTCGGTCCCGGGGGCAGCCGCCGCTGAGTCGGGGGCAGGAGGACAATCACCCGGAGGGATGGAGAGGAGGACCCCGGGAGGGGTGAGGGTAGAGAACACAGTGCACTGGGGCCGCAGGAGGCTCCCTCCCCGCCCTCAGGTCCCAGAAAGGGTTTGCCCTTTTCCGGACGTTGTCCAGAGCGCATGGCTCTCGGGTGAGGTCCCCGGTGGCTGGAGAGATCGCGGGCTGTGGGGTCTGGCTACCCTGGGCTTCCTGGTGGCAGGGCCGAGGGCCAGGTAGGGTGGCAAACAGAAGGTGGGGAGACCGAAGCGGGGCCCGGTGGCCGTCAGCGCTACCCTTTTCCGGACGGCTTCCCGGGGCCAACGAATTTGCCCTCGCAGGGCTCCTGGGCTCGGGGCCCTACGAAACCTGGGTCCTGGAGGCTCCGGAGGGCAGGGCTGGTGTGTCTCAGCTTTGCCTTCTCTGAAATGGAGGCGGGCACAGGTGAAGGAGGGGCTGGGGGCGTGGCTAAGGCGGCGCGCTTTGAGGGCAACCTACACCCACCCGCCCGAGAGCCCCGCGGAATGTGCTGTGCAGGCTGAATCTGAGGCAGCGGCTGGGTGGGGGCGGGGGGCGGGGATGTCCTCTGAGTGGGCTCCAGGAGCTGCCCACCAGCCGAGTCCTGGAAAGAGGGAGTGAGTGAGTTACTGGGAGTCTGCCCCGTAACTGCGTCCAGGACGGGCACCAAGAGGAAGAGAGACCTGGGCAGGGGCTGTGCCAGGCCCAGTGACCAGAGGAAAAGGACCCAAGCCCCAGTGCCAGCCATTCGCGAATAGTGGTTTGAAGCCCACTTGAGCTCCCCCAAAACAGCTCTGAGGAGTTTGGGGGATTTGACTTTGGCTTCAGCGTTGGAGGAAAAACATCCATAGGATGCAGCATTCAAAATACGGGTATCTGAAGAAGCACATCCCTTCCACTGTCCATTCCACTCCCCAGGATCTCCCTGTTTCTAGTTTATTATGTATTATATATTTGATAATATATTAATATAATTATGTATATTTCCAGAATTTTTCTATAACATACAAGCAAATATACCTCTGTAAATATCCTTTCTAAATGTTTTCTGTTCAGAAAGGTAGCATAGATTACTTACTTACTGTTCTGTACCTTGCTTTATTTCCCCAGTCTGTTTTAAAGATTACTGTCTTTGTTCTTTTTCACCACTGTATAGTACCACATGATATAGATGTACGGTTACTCATTCAACAATCCACTATTGATGGACATGTATGTCCTTTCCAAGGAGGTCAGGTGCATTAAAATGAGCTGCTCCAAGTGGGATTGCTGGATCAAAGGCTCTGGGTATTTGCAGTTTTTAGAGGTGTTGCCAAATTGCCCTCTGTAGGGTAACTTACACTTTCACCAGAGATGTATAAGAAAATATTTACATTTTTCCAAACCCATTGTAGACCCGTTTTATGGTTGAACAGTATTCCTCCACGTGGCTGAGGTAGCTTAAACCAGGACATTTGTCATTGAGGGTGTGGAAGTTGTTGCCAATCCTTCTGATGATAGAAAATCTTCAGGTCTAAGTAAGGGCCACAAGGGCATGGCCCACCTTCCAGCCCTCAAGCTGACTGTGGCTCAATCCTCGCCCCAGGTGCCTCCTGACCTTCTTGTCCCTCTGCCCCATTCCAACCCAATGCCAGTCCTACTTGTTGGTGTGTTTTTTTACTGAAGACACATGGGGTGAAAACCCCTCACCCAGCTGCTCTTGGGCCCTGTAACATACCTCCATGCTATGCTCCTGCCCAGAACTCAGCACCCAAGCCAGTCTGGGCTGGCACATTTTGAATTCCCCAGAATTTGCCATCATACCTCCTTGCCTTTCCCTGGACATTCCTTCTGCCTGGATGCCCATCTCCTCTCTGTTGAACTCCTAAGGGCCTGTCTGTCCTCAGTCCTTGCCACCCCCTAGTAAAACCCTTCTGGCCTTCCTCTCCCTCCAGGAGGACTAGAATTAGGACTGGGTACCCCATAACCTGGAAACAGGACAGTCCTGGCAGCAAGCCAGCAGCTTGGGGAGGGCCATGGTGGGGCTGAAGAGGTCAATAGGAGCTGGAGCTGGCCTCCACAGTCAGAGAACCCAGAACGGTGTTCACACTGTGTAGACCAACCGGGCTGGGGGGAGGATAGGCTTCAGTAGCTACAGCAAGTCAGGGATGAGCCTGGGATATGGGGTTTGTCTCAGGCTCCCCGAACTGGAGATCCCCTAACTTCTGTTTCTATATGAATGAATCACCCTGTAGCTGTGGGCACAGCTGGCCTTAACTCAAGCGTTGGCTGTGCTGTATCAGCCCCCAAGATTTCATGGGAGTCAGTTAGATAAACTTAGGTCTCTGTATCTGGAAATCCACCTAAGTCTGGCAGGGAAGAGGCTGGCTGCCCTCAGAACCCCAAAGCTCAGGTAGGCCCTGCTGACCCTCAGACTTGCCTCCAGGGGGCGCCAGTGTCAATCCCAATGTTCAACATTGCCTCTATCTCATGTTCCAAAGGATCTCCCTACACACCTTGGCGTCCAGCCCCTAGTCTGAGGGGAACCGGGAACAGGAGAAACTGACAGGAGCTGGTAGATGGAAGGAGAACAGAGACAGGCTTGGACAGGGATCACCTACACACACCCGCTTCTCAAACCTTGGCAACCCCCTCCCTGCCTTTGGGGTGTCTGCTAGGTCTAGGGGTCTCTCAGCCACTTCAGGTCACCTTACTACATCTCAGCCTGGGGTTCCATTTCCCTCTTTGCTAACATCCCATTGGATATTTTCCAAGCCAGATGTTATGGTCTTGCCCTGCCACATTTCTCCTCCAGGCCTCAGCCCCTCACCCACCTGCATAAGTGTGACCCATGCAGGCTCTGGTCCTGCCCCTGGGTGAGACTTAGCCTTCTGAATTCCCCCATCTGTAAAATGAGGGAGAGTGTTGCTTGTCCCCCTGGGCAGGGTGGGACATAAATAAAGGACGTTCTCTGAAGGCTGTATCTGCCTGGCATAGGTGACTGTTACTGCTGTTGTTTTTGTCATCCTTACAGGAAAGCAAAGTCCAAAAAGGGGAGAGGTGGCAAAAAAAAAAAAAAAGAGAACCCAACACGAGCCACTAAAGGAGCACTAATAAGACACAGAGTTGATGGGCCCTGATGTGTTTAATGATAGATGTGACATCACTTCCCCAGAAAGTATCATTCATTCATTTCCCACATAGTCACTGAGTTCCAGTTTGCGGGAGGTACAAGCTCAACCTGAACACAATGCGAAGATCAGGACAGTCAGGACAGTGAAACAGGAGGTAACCAGGAGCCAGGATATCAGGGCCTGATCAAGTTCCAGTCTGGGGAGGCTGGTCAGGGAGGGCTTCCTGGAAGAGGGGACATACCGTCAGGGGGCATTATGATTTATAGGAATCCAGGAAGTTCTCCTGATATAATGACAGATGGGAAAAAGAAAATGTAATAAAATATAATTTAAAATAGACCGTATTAAGTGTAGGGAGAAGGCAGACCAAAGAGACTGAGCCTCCTAAGGTAGTCAGGTTACCTATGGGGTAGTGGGAAATGATTTGGATTTTCCTTCTTGGGGAGCTTACTCCGGGTGATTCAACTCCCACTCCCCACGTCACTCCGCCGCCGACGATTCGAAGACTTAGGAAAGAAAGAAAAGAAGCAAGAATCAGATCCGGTGCGCTGCCCAGCTATGCGCCCCTCTAAGGTCCAGAGGATCCCTGGGAACCCAAACCCCGCCGGCGGCGTCCATGGCCAGAAGGGCCCCCGAATGCCTCCCCATACCCCGCGACCCTTTGTGAGGACTCTGAAGCCACCGGCCTGACCCCTGACCTGGAACCGACCCCCAACTACCAGCAGGGACCCGGCGGGGCGGTGCTGGGCGCCGCGGGCTTCCCGGACGCAGTGTCGCCGCAGCGCCGGCCCCGCCCCCGCCCGCTCCTCCCCCCCCTCCCCCTCCCCCCCAGGCGGCCGCGGCCCCGAGCGGCTCCAGAACGGAGGCCGGCGCCGAACCCAGGTGAGCGCCCGCCCCGGGGACCCCAGGCCCCAGACCTCTGTCCCCGCCATCCCGGTTCGGCTGCCGGGTCTCGGCTCCACAGTCCCCGCGACCCGGGCTAGCTCGCGCGCGCTCTCAGATCTTGGACCCCGGGCCGGCGCGTTGGGGGCTGAGGTCGGCAGTCGGGGAGAAGAGACATGCTGGAGGCTGGAGCGCCTCTGTTCCTTCTCTCCTCCCCCGCCAGGCCCTTCCTCGCTTGCCGCGGGGCCCTGCGGTGTACCCGTCCCCCTTCCTGGGCCGTCCGGTTTGGTGAGGGCACCTGGACCAGCGGGAAGGCTGCAGGAAAGATCTTCCCAGATAGAGGGAACTGCACGTGCAAAGGCAGGGAGAGTGCACGGGAGTTTTGCGCCTGAGCCCGGCAGGGGAGCAGGTGAGGGCAAACTTGAATTCCATCCCAAGGAACGCTAGAAGGCACTGAGGGCCCCAACTGGACAGCAACCTCCCCACTGCTGTTTCTGTCTAGCCTGCACTGGCTTAGGGGAGGGTGGTGTCCCTGTGAACCAGGACACAGGCTCCTGGTGGATAGTTAGCACTTGGGCACTGTTACAACTTTTCAGCATTGGGTAGTTTGTAGGCAAGGGACAGCACTCCACAAAATCTTGGCGGGGGGGGGGGGGGGGGGGGAGGTGTAGGGCCCCCTCCTGCTGCAAGAACCTTTGCCCTTGAGGCAGCAGGGCTCCAAGCCAGCCTGCACAAGGTAGGCCTGCGGAAGGTTCAGTCCCCAGCAAGTCTGTTTCCAGGGCCAAGGCCCTGGAGGGTCTGAGATACCTGGGCACCTGGGAAGGGAGAAACAGCCTAGACAGGTAACTGGCAGCAAGTGAAAGTTCCACCTTTTCTGACATCTGTGGCCCAGCAGATGAAGCCTAGGCCAGGCAGGAAGGAGGTAGGTATGGCTGAGCCAGAGGAGAAGCCAGGATCTGGGGAGGGGCCCCCTTGTGCCCAGGAAGGGGACAGGTGGGGCAGGTGGTAGCCAAATCTTACAGACCTGCCTTGGTGATGAGAGGGTTAAAGGGCATCGGTATGCCCAGGTGGCCTTTAAGTACCACCACCTCCTGAATTATAATGGGTGCCTCTAGTGCAGGTTACATCAGATGCCAGGCAGTAGATTGTCCTTCCCAACTTTTCCTCCTGTCTTCTTGGCCCCCTTGCTCTCAGGCACCCACTCAAAGCCCTTGCAGGGATCTGGGCAAGACCAAATAGGTGCCAGCCCCACCTCCAGTTAGACTTCAGGAAGAACTTCCAGGGAAAACAGAAAGGATGACAGTTGGATGGACTGGGGGAAGATCATTTGTAAACAGGGCAGCTTTGTCCCAGGCCTTCCAAAGTCCAGTCTGTAAGCTGAATCTTCCAGAAGGCCCACCCTTCTTCTCAAGTGGCCTTGAGGACTTTGGCTGCAGGGATCTCTTTGCTGACCAGGTGACCTCTCCCCATGGTTTTGTGGCTTGCAGGGTGATATGGGGGCTTCCTGGGTCCCCTCCTATCTTGAAACTAACCAAGGTGGGAGGGAAGTGGGAGGCCACCTGGATGGCCCTGCCTGCTGCCTGACCTTGGCAAGCCCTTGGCCCCTCAGTTTCCTCATCTGCTGTTGGATGTGATCTCTGCACCGTAGGCCTGGAGGACATTTGTGAAGGGGGGAGGTGCACAGGGTGGGAGCTCATGACTGCTGGGCCTGGGCTGTGTGCCTGGCCTCCCTTTCCCCCAACCCCATCAGGCCTGGGCTGGCCGCCCACTTCTATTCACCATGGAGCTGGGTTTCCCTGGGGACAAGTAGCCTGGCCCACCCCACCCCCACCCCACCCCCTGACGCACGACCCCAGTCTCTCCTGGCCTAACTCACACTAGGAGGAGGAGTAGAGGCTGGGCAGCCTCTTGGACCCCTGCCCCACCCCACGCCCTGCCTTCCAGGGCCGGTCCACCTCTGGGCTGGGCCAGGAGGAAGAAGCTGTGGCTGTCCCTGGAGGAGGTGGGTATCCAGGGGCTGCCAGCCGGGTGGGGGCCAGGGCCTGGGAAAACTAAACATCACCCCCACTGCAGGAAGGAGAAACCCCTGGACCAGGAAGGCCAAGGTACCCTGGGGTTTGACCCCAGGCATTGTGGCCTCCCTAGCTGCTGGATTTTGAGTGGGTTGCAGAAATCAGGATTTACTGGACAAGGCAGCTACACCTAAAAGAATGGCTGAGGTTGGAGCAGAGGGGCTCCCCAGGCAGTAGGCACAGCAAAGATGGGAGGGGAGAGTGAGGCCTCAAAGGGGAGGTGCCACCAAGGTCCCCTACATGGTTCCTAGCTCAAATGTGCTTGTCCTCCAGAAGCCCCTCCCCTAGTCTGTCTCTATCTCTCTGTATTTCTACTCACATTCCCCATCAAAGCCCTGGTCCCTACAGATGCCTCTGTCTCCCCTGCAGGTCCTGGAGGCAGCTCCTGCTGGGATGGCGGCTCCAGCATCTTTAAGGGCCACAGGGGGTCCAGCCCCACCGGGGGCACCCTAGGACTCCCACAGCCATCTGTGCACCTGCCCCCCACTCATCTGTGGGCCACTCGCCATGGGTGGGTGCTTCTCCAAGCCCAAGCCAGGTACCTCCTCTCTTCTTGCCTCATTCTCCCCTCCCTCCTCCTCCCTCTTCCCTCCTCCGGCCGCATCCTTCCTCCTCCACCTCCCCCCTCTGCCTCTGAAGTAGGTCAGGCCGGGCGGCAGCCGGCTCCGAATGTTAATTCCCTGAAGGCTGGAGGGAGTGGGGGCTTGGAGCCATTCTCTTGGATCCCCTCCAATGGGTCCCCCTCTTTATTTGGGGATTTGGGTGTTTGTGGTGGGAATAGCAGCTGAATCTTTCTTGAAAAGTAGAAGTTACCCGTTCCTCCTGCCCTGGGGGAGGGGAGGGGGGCAGTGTCCCCTAGGGTTGGGGAAGAGGGACTGTGAGGACACCCTCAGCCACTATGTGACCCAGGGCATGCAAGTTACCTCTCTGAGCCTCAGTTTCACTCTCTACAAAATGAGCCTGATCTCTCAAAGTTGCCATGAGGGTGGAGTGTTCACCTCTTCTGATGTCCTGTGTGACCTTGGGCCGAATTTCCCCATTTGTGCATGAAATCCTGCCCTGCCTGGCCCAAGAAGTTCTGGCCAGAGGTGGGGGCCTCACAGATGCTAAGGGAGACCCAGGTCTGCTCTCCATGGAGACCCCTGTCTGTTGGGCTCTCTCTCCAGCCCCTATCTTCCCTCTTCTCTCTTCACAACACTCAGGAAGGCAAAAGAATGGAGGCATGTTACTGGCCTCTCTAGTGCCTATTCAGTGCCCCCGCCCACCTGCCACCCAGGCCACCCTGCCCCAACCAGCTCGCCCCAGCTCCCCTTACCTGATACCCATCAGCTCCATTACCTTGGAACACATGAGCCTATTCTCTCTTTCCTGGGTCTGAGGGAGAACTTGGGGCAAGAAGAGACCTTTGATGCCCTGCCAGGCAGAGGAACACCCCCTTCACCTGCCTCAGGAGCCAGCTCTCCCTCCCCCCATGCCTATGCTGTGGGTACCCAGCCCTGGGCCTGATCCTACCACCCTTCCTGCTTCCATGTATGACTTGGGCAAATGATGTCCACTGTCTTGACCTCAGCCTTCCTCCATCCGAAGTGGGCAGAAAAATGCTAGCTGGTCCCAAATCTGGCTCCTGTAGGACTACTGGGCTGGCAGGAAGCCAAGAGCAGAGGGTGCCATCTGCAGTTTCTTGTAAAGGGCCTCAACAGGCTGGCCTGCCTGAGGCCCCTGGCCCCAAGCTCCCAGTTCAGGAGCTGGCCATTCTCACCACCCTAGAGGCAGTGGTAAGAACTTGCATTCTTGAGCCTAAATTCAGCCCTGCCCCTTCCTGGCTGTGTGGCCTTGGGCAGGTGACTTCACCTCTCTGTGCTGCTGTGTTCTCATGTGTAAGTGGGGCTAACCGTTTTGCCCCCCACCTCCACCCCCTCATGCAGACTATTGTGCTTAGCACAGGGCCTGGCACACAGGAGGCTGTGCAGAATGTTACTATCCCCTCTTTTAGGAGCTAGGTTCCCTGCTTCCAGGACTCCCCTGTGGAGCTATGGCAGAAGGGCAAGATTTTAGACCCCAGGCACTCAACACTGGGCAGGTCAGGGGTGAGGCTCAGGAAATTTCAGGTTGTGGGAGTGAGAGCATTTGGGCCATAGAAGTTCAGCTGGGGTCAGCAGGGGCTATAGGGAGACCACAACAAGCCCAAGGTCTTTGTGCAAATTCTTCACCTTCTATCTTGCTTGACTCTGACTTGGAGCACATCAGCACACATTTCCTGAGCTCACTCTGTATTCCTTGTGTTCCATTGGCTCTGTGTTCCTGATAGGAAGTATTCCAGGCCAGACCCACACTAAGCTCAGAACTAGGAGGAAGTGCAGCTCTCTTGGCATCTGGTCACTTGCCTTTTAATAGGACACAAGTGCTACCTAACAGCTTTCCCTTTTTGCCATGGCTGTCAGGAAGCTCAGAGCTCACCAATAAAATGCTACTACCCAGCTTTATCTGTTGAGCTTCTGCTCTGGGTTACATATATTAAATCCTTCAGCATTGACTATCACCAAAGAGGTAGGCACTGTTCTCTGTTTTATAATGAAGGCGTCTGCAGTCCAAAGGGGCTAAGGCAGGAGCCCATGGTCACATGGGCACCTGGGAATCATTTGCTAGGGTTGATCTGGCTCTATCGGTGAGCAGAGACACCCTCTCCATCCACCTTTACACTACTGTTCCTGACTTAATGGCTTCCCATTAGACTGCGTCAGCGAGCCCCTTGGAGCCTTCTGGAAGGAGGTGGAGGATGAAAACAGCCTGGCTTGGTTGTTATCTGGACCCCTGCCAGGCTGTTCCTGTGAGCTCCCTCTCTACGTTCACATAGCTGGTGTCAGCTGAGTCCAGGAGTATTTTCCTTTTTAATTCTTCTCAAAACATTCTAACATTATTACATAAAGTATGGAAATGGAGGCAAAGAACCTACCCCACCCTAAACCCGCACCCCTCCCCCTTCTCCCACCTGATACAACAGCTTCAGCTTGGTGGTGTGCTCTCTTCCTGCCCAGCTGGAATCATGGAGGAACCTCAACCACCCCCCTTCCCCTTCCCTCCCCTCCCACGCCTGGGCCAGGCTAGGGGCTGAGACTTGAGGATAAGGAGGGGGAGGGGTTCTACCTTCCCAGGCTTCAAGCCAGTGGGGGATTAGCTCTGCAAGAGAGGAGGGACACGCAGGGAGTGGGCAGCCAGAGGAGGCATCACCTGAGCTGTTCAAGTGGATGGGCAGCAGTGAGCCAGGGCAGGGAAGAATGGCAACCCAGACCAAGGAACTGCCTAGGCAAAGGCCCAGAGGTGTGACTCTGTGTTTATTTCTGGAGTGTCAGGTCTGGGGTGGAGGGGAGAAGAGGTGAAAAGGGGAGAGGGCTGGAGGCTCTGGTGCCTTGGGACTTGGGACTCCTTGGACTCCTGCTTCCTCATTAGGCCCATGCTGTGCCAGGGGCTTAGCTTCCATCACTCAGCCCAGGAGGCCAGATTATTGCTGCTAAAAATTCTGTTTATTGTTTCCTTCTAATTAGAAAAATACCCCAGGCACATTGTAGGGAATTTAGAAAATGCAGAGAAATATACAGAAGAAAATGACAGTCTCTGGCTAACTGACTGCTTAGAGTAGTCGCCACGGGCACTCTGGGGAAGCATCTGCACCACAGAAGCTTCAAGGTGGGCCCCATGCCCCTCTGTACAGTCCCTGTGCACCCATCCCTTTGGGTACAGTTCACCTCCAAGGCCCCACACCCTTGCACATGAAGGTGTTGAAAAACCAGTGCTTGGCAAATGATGGATTCTTAAACTGGTGAGCATAGCTATTTTAAGAAGTTGAAAATACTGTGTGTACACTTTTTTTTTAATTAAAAAAAAAATCTCAAACCTATGGGAACATTGCAAACAGAACAACAAAGCCTTGGTTTCCCATTACCGAGATTCACTGGCCGGGAAATGAGCCATACCCAGGTTTGAACGCCCTGTTCTCCCTGGAGTCAGACCCTAAACGTGCCCCTGATCCTTCAGGGATGTCCTTCTCCATCAGGGACTGTGCAGTTGGAATCAGAGCAGGATTCAGGCCACCAGGGTTCTTCCCCCCACATAAATTCTTAGAGAAAAGGCAATTTCAGGGTCAAAGGAGCTCCATTTGTGGGCCCCTCACTAATTTGTTACTGAAAAAGAAAACATGCAGGAATGAAATCAAGCCAACCCAGCTCACCTCCTGCTGTCTCTGTTCTGCTTCTAGCTTGTTTTTTTTTTTAATGAAAAAAAATTTTTTTAAGTTTATTTATTTAGAGAGAGAGAGAGAGAGAGTGCAGTGCAGGCATGCACACATGATTGTGCTTGCTCCTGAGCGGGGGAGGGTCAGAGAGAGGGAGGGAGAGAGAGAGAATCCCAAGCAAGCTCAGCACTTATGAACTGTGAGTGTGGGCTCGAACTCATGAACTGTGAGATCATGACCTGAGCCGAGATTAAGAGTTGGGTAATTAACCAACTAAGCCACCCAGGTGCCCCTGCTTCTTGCCTGTTTTAAGGCTCTTTGCTGATGTTGCAGATGGCTTTCTGGAGAGGTGGAGGCACAGGAGAGAACTCAAACTCAAAGGGACCAGCCTGCCCAGAGCCTATGGGGTGGGCAAGGAGGTGGGCAGGGCTGGAAACTCACAGTGCTGCCCTGTCTACCCTACAGTGGAGCTCAAGATCGAGGTGGTGCTGCCTGAGAAGGAGCGGGGCAAGGAGGAGCTGTCAGCCAGCGGGAAGGGCAGTCCCCGGGCCTACCAGGGCAATGGCACAGCCCGCCACTTCCACACTGAGGAGCGCCTGCCCGCCCCTCACCCGTACCCTGGTGCTCAGGACTGTGTGGAGGCCGCCATCTGCCATGTCAAGGACCTCGAGAATGGCCAGTGGGTGCTGGGTCTAGTGGGGCAGGGAGCAGTCAGAGGGCCCAAGATGGGAAGGCATGGTGCAGGCCATGGATGGGGTGGGCTGGGAGGCCTGGAGGGAGCCCTTGACGAGCACCTGCGCCAGCCACCACCAGTGTGGCTTCTCCTGGTCTGGGCCTGCTCCCCAGAAAGCTAGACTCTGGGAAGAGGTGCCCACCAGAGGTGGTGCCTGGTGTCTGGCCTGATGTCTGAGTGCAGCCCCTCCCCAGGATGCGGGAAGTAGAGCTGGGCTGGGGGAAAGTGTTGCTGGTGAAGGACAACGGGGAGTTCCACGCTCTGGGCCACAAGTGTCCACACTATGGTGCACCCCTGGTGAAAGGTGAGCTGTCCCAGTACACACAGGAGGTGGGGTGGGACCTCCCTGAAGGGTGGTTGTCCACTGCACCATCACAGGCTGGCTTGGCTCTTCCCTGGACCTCCAGGGTCTCATCTATTAGTGGGGGTCTCCTGAGCTGTGGGGAGGGGCGAGCAGCTGCTGGAACACAGGGGAGGGGAGCTGTTGCCTGTGGCCCCAGCCCAGCACTGCTTCCCTTAGGTGTGCTGTCCCGTGGCCGGGTGCGCTGCCCCTGGCATGGTGCCTGCTTCAACATCGGCACCGGTGACCTAGAGGATTTCCCTGGCCTGGACAGTCTGCACAAATTCCAGGTGGGGCCAGGGGGGCAGTAGGGTGGGAGCCTGGGGGTGCAGGGCAGGGGATGGAGCCCCCCAAAACCTGGTCCTGAGCAACACAGCCCTTGCAGGTGAAGATTGAGAAGGAGAAGGTGTACGTCCGAGCCAGTAAGCAGGTGAGGGCGTGGCTCGGGCTCAGGCAAAAAGGAGAAGTGAGGAGGGCATCTTGGTCCAGGGATCAGCATGTGCAAAGGCCCTGTGGCTGGGGGCAGAGTGAAAACTGTGCAGTGGGGATGAGGCTGGACTGCAGCAGCAGGACCTGGCCTGCTGGGATGATGGCATAGGGAGGATGCCATTCCATGACTCCAGCTCCCAGCTGCCTCTTGCTCTCTGGACATCCCCAGGCCTTGCAGCTACAGCGAAGAACCAAAGTGATGGCCAAGTGTATCTCTCCAAGTGCTGGCCACAGCAGCAGCACCAACGTGCTCATTGTAGGCGCAGGTTGGTGGTGAGGTTATGAGGGGTAGGGCAGGGTGGGGGAGAGGTGGTCCCTTAACCCACAGCACCATCCCCTCAGGTGCAGCTGGCTTGGTATGTGCAGAGACATTGCGGCAGGAGGGGTTCTCAGACAGGATCGTCTTGTGCACACTGGACCGGCACCTCCCCTATGACCGGCCTAAGCTCAGCAAGGTGGGAGGAGGGGCAAATGGGAGCCCAGGCAGGCCCCAGACCCCTAGCTCTCTGGGCACAGTCAGGCCCTCTCAGCGCCTTGCTTGTCACCCCTTGGGGGTCTGACCAGCTGCCTCTCTGCTCAGACCAGGCCTGTTTGTGGTACCCTATAAAGATGTGGGTTTGGTGAATTCCATTCTGCAGCCCCTTTGTGACCTGGGCCCAGCTAGGCATTGGGTCCTCCATTGCAAAATGGAACACTGGCCACCTGGCCTTATCTCAAGATAGCTATCTCCTGCAGTCCCTGGATGCACAGCCTGAGCAGCTGGCCCTGAGGCCCAAGGAGTTCTTCCGAGCCTATGGCATCGAGGTGCTCACCGAGGCCCAGGTATGGGGCCAAGACTAAGAAACAAGTCTGGGGAAGGCTTAGTGAGAACCACAAATGATGTGAGGCCATGCAGGCCCCTGGAGGTGTGTGTGGTGGGGGGAGGTGTTCTGCCCTCTTGGCCCTGATGTCTAGGCCCTCCCGGGGGTGCTCCAGGCCTGGAAGGCAGCACTGGATATTCTTCCAGTCAGGATTGTGGGCACATGCAGAAATCTGTTCAGAGCTGGGGCCGGAGAGCATAAGGATGGCTTTGAGGGGAAGGTGATGTCAGAACCTTAAACAGTAAGGAGAAGCCAGGTGAGGGAAAGAGGACCATCCAAGTGGCAGGAACAGTGCCTGTGGAACCTCCTGTTCAGAGGGTCTGGCAGGAGCTCGGAGGGGCAGCCAGGCCCAAGTCCATGGCCAGGCCCACACTCTGCCCGGCGGGGGTTGCAGGTGGTTACGGTGGACGTGAGAAACAAGAAGGTTGTGTTCAAGGATGGCTTCAAGCTGGAGTACAGCAAGCTGCTTCTCGCACCAGGGAGCAGGTAGGAGGGTGTCTCCCCCTTGTACCCTGTTGGCACTTGGCAGGGCACCAGCCAGCATGCGAGGGATTGGGTGCCGGGAGCCCCTCACTGATGCTGGCCACATCTCAGCCCTAAGATGCTGAGCTGCAAAGGCAAAGAGGTGGAGAACGTGTTCACTATCCGGACACCTGAAGATGCCAATCGTGTGGTGAGGCTAGCCCGGGGCCGCAACGCAGTGGTCGTGGGAGCTGGCTTCCTGGGTGAGCAGCCGGGGCTGGTGGGGGCAGTGGTCAGGCTGTCATGGCTGGTCCCAGGGTGCAGGGTGCTAGACTACCATGTACCACCCCTTAGGGATGGAGGTGGCTGCTTATCTGACTGAAAAGGCCCACTCAGTGTCCGTGGTGGAGCTGGAGGAGACACCCTTCAGGAGATTTTTGGGGGAACGTGTCGGTCGTGCCCTCATGAAAGTAAGCCCACTCTGACTCTCGACACCTGGGCTGTCAGAACTCCAGGCACCCAGCCCAGCCCCTGGCTATGCTCTCATCCATGGCCTTCTTGCCCACCTTCCCTGACAGATGTTTGAGAACAACCGGGTCAAGTTCTACATGCAGACAGAGGTGTCTGAGCTACGGGCCCAGGAGGGAAAGGTGGGCCCTTCTTCCTGCCCCTTCTCCCCTGTTCCCAGGAGCTGGGCCTACCTGCTAACCCGCCCCCTCCCCACAGCTGAAGGAGGTCGTGCTGAAGAGCAGCAAGGTTGTGCGGGCTGACGTCTGTGTTGTGGGCATTGGTGAGTGGGTGGGCAGGCAGGTGCAAATGAGCACCTGCACATGCTCCAGAATGGCCTTGGGCCAGTCTCTTCCCCTCCCTGGGCCTTGGTTTTCACATCTGTAAAATGGGTACCCCAACCATACCCACTTCACCAGGCTATCAGGGAATGGGTGTTCCACATTTAGCCAGGGCTTGGCATGGAGGATGCTCCCAGTGACTGCTGCCCACAAATATTCGACTCCACAGCCTGCCCCATGTGGGCTGCAGAACACAAACAAGCCTCAAACTGCTCCAGCTGAGGTGCCAGTTTGGGAAAGGACAGAGCTGGGAGGTGGCAGCCTAGGGGCTGGGAAGGTATGGCATGCTGACCCTACCAGGGGCTTCATGGAATTTCTCAGAGGAGGTGATACATGAGGCCGCATGGGAGGCACAGGGTCTGTGAGGGTCCAGGCAGAGGGGACAGGATGCATGAAGGCTGCAGGATGGGCAGCCCATTGGATGAATGGTCTGGGGCTGAATTGTGGTGAGTGAAGGGTATGGGTCATGGAGGACAATGAGGTGGGAGAAGGGAGGGACCAGGGAATGGACATGGTGGCCCCTGTCTTGTCAGGTGCGGTGCCTGCCACGGGCTTCCTGAGGCAGAGCAGCATCAATCTGGATTCCCGAGGCTTCATCCCTGTCAACAAGGTGGGGCTGGGGGGTGGTGGTGGCGGGGGCAGGCAGGGTGCTGGGCCGGGGGTAGTGGCATGTCCAAGTCAAGGCCACTGTGCCACCCACAGAGCCCTGGGCCCTCTCCCCACAGATGATGCAGACCAACGTTCCGGGCGTGTTTGCAGCTGGCGATGCTGTCACTTTCCCCCTCGCCTGGAGAAACAATCGGAAAGTGAACATCCCACATTGGCAGATGGCTCATGCCCAGGGTATGGCCAGCCCTGCAGCAGGATAGGGGATGGGAGGCTGTCCCAGGGTCTCAGCTTCCCCCAGGCCCACTCCTCAGTTGCTGGCCTTGGGTCCCGGTCTCTGGGTTAGACATTCAAGGCTTTGTGGTGGCCTGTCTGGGAGCCTCCTCCAGGTGATCAAGCCAGCTGACAGGGCGCCTGGGTGACTCAGTCAGTTAAGCATCTGACTCTTGATTTCAGCTCAGGTCTTGATCTCAGGGTGTTGATCTCAGGGTTGTGAGTTCAAGCATCATGTTAAGCTCCTCACTGGGCATGAAGCTGACTTAAAAAAAAAAAAAAAAGCTAGCTGATAGAGCAAGCCCTGTGGCCCATCCACAGACGCCCCTCCAGTGCCCTCAGGACACCCCACCCAACTGTGGCCTAGCCACAGTGTCCCACCCCATCCTTCCACCAGCCCCTCCTTTCCTTTCATCCTCACCAACCTGTACAGTCACCCAGGGAGAGAGAAAGGGATTTAGTAAGACACGGGCCACCTTCCCACTCAGTGCTTCTGTCTCCCTTGGGCCACTCGACTGGCTCTGTGAACACAGTTGTTTCATGCAGGCCCCTGGGAGGCAGCCATTTGGGCCTGGAAACTTGGGCTCAGTGGAGAACTGTTGTGCTCTATGACGAATAGCTCCCCCACCACACACACACACACACTTGGTGGTCACCATGCCCCTGAAGCCTCATTTACTGTGAACACCTGGTCTGAGTCCCTAAGATGTAGGTACAAGCAAGTTAGCTGCCTCGTGGGGAGGACCACCTGACTCCCTGCGCTCACCTCTCCTCTCTCACTTCACATTATCTGAGCATCTGCTGCCTGAAATCCCACTCCTGGTACCAATATCTGCTCAGGTTCAAGGTCTAAAGTTGGTGCTGGTTTTAAGGAACCAAAGACCACTCATCAGTCAAGTACAATTAAGGTTTAACTGGGAGGGTCTAGGAGGCTCTCATAGCCCTCCAACTACAGGGTCCAGTGGGGCCTGGGAATATGAACTGGGAAGCCACCCACGCTATTCTCTGGGGCCCTGGGTGTGGCTGTCATCCCTACTTCCCTGGGCACTTGTGCCCCATTCTTCAGACCTGATGTGTCCGATTATTGTCTGGGTGCACACCTGAAATGGAGGCAGCCCAACAACGCCAGGAAACAGACCTTCTAGATGTGGGGCACTTCATTCAAATTCTCTAGAGAAGCAATCTAAGTGACTGGCTTTGAGCCAGGTGTCTCCTCTGCAATTGAGTGTGGGCAATGGGCTGAGCAATGATGCACCTGTTCACCTCTGGGAAAGCAAGGAGGAGTAGCTCCACATGTCAGAGGTCCCCAGAGAGCCCCGGCAGGCAGTGTAGGGGTGGCCGGGGCTAGGGTCGGGGATCTCATGACCCTGAGTCTTACAGGGCGCGTGGCGGCCCAGAATATGCTGGCGCAGGAGGCGGAGATCAGCACCGTGCCCTACCTGTGGACAGCCATGTTTGGCAGGAGCCTGCGCTACGCTGGTAACAGAAGGCCAGGGCAGGGACGGGGCCAAGTGCGTTTAGGGGTGTGGCTAAGGTGTGTGCGGAGCGCAGAGGTGGAGCTTGGAAGTTCGGGCGGGGCTATGAGCATCCTAGGGGCGGGGCCGCGTCAGCTGTAGGAAGAGCGAAAACTGATTAGGGGTGGACTAAAAGGACCACCTAAAAGGACAAAGGGAGCAAGGCCTGGTGGGGTATTCAGGGGGGATTTAGGAGGCCACAGGACGCTGACCCGGGGGAGCCCCATCCCCTCCTGTACGGCCCACAGGGTACGGAGAAGGCTTCGACGACGTCATCATCCAGGGGGATCTGGAAGAGCTCAAGTTCGTGGCTTTTTACACCAAGTGAGAGCAACTGGGTGGAACGTGGCAGCCGCTGAAGCAGCGGGAGCTCGGTCGGGAAGGGGAACTCATCCCAGAGGAGCTCTGCTCCAGAGGAGGGGACTTACCTGAAAGATGGACCAAGTGGCCAAGGGAGGCAGCTAGGCAGGAGACCCACCAAGGGAATGTGAGGAGGTGGGGCAGTAATAACTCCAGCAGCCACGCACTGAGACAGGACATTTTATCTTCAGGACAGCAATTTGAGGTGGGTGTTGACTCCTGCTTTGACGCTGAGGAAAATCACACAGGTAGAGAGAGAGAGTGGTGATCCCAGGAGTGGAGCCAGCTCTGAACTCCACTGAGGAGAAAGACTGGAACCTCAGTGGGCCTCTGGCAGGATCCTAAAGCCCATGCTGGGCCAAGCAAAGCAGGGAGGGCTGGGTGCTCAGAATATTTCTGTTGTCCTGGGTAAGATCACTCCCTGGGCCCCAGTTGAAGAGGAGTACATCAGGGTCTCTAAGAAGAGAGGCCACTGCTGGGCAGTCCTCAGGCTCAGTTACTCTGTCCCTGCAGAGGCGATGAGGTGATTGCTGTGGCCAGCATGAATTACGATCCAATCGTGTCCAAGGTGGCTGAGGTGCTAGCCTCGGGCCGTGCCATCCGGAAGCGGGAGGTGGAGTGAGTGTGGGCTTCAGAGATATGGGGGTGGGGGAGGGGGAGGAGGTCCCCTAAGGGACTGGTCCTTGGTAGCCAGCCACCCCCATAGCCCTACAGAGCCTTCCCCCTATTCTTGGTCCACATCAGTCTATGGAACATCAGGACTATGGGGTGGTTGGGACAAGGGTTGTGCTTTGTGAATGGGCTGGTTATTTGTGTTCTTGGGGGATAGAAGGGGAAAAAGCTGTTGTCCCAGGGCAGGCCCAGTGCTGTGGGGAGGGGTCAAAGCCCTTGGTCAAAGCCATTGCTTAGGCAGTTACCTGGCATGGGACATCCAACTGGACATGGTTGTACTGAGACTGGCAGAAGCTAGGGAGGTAAAGGCAGCTAGTGATGCCTCTGGGGACACCCTACATAGAGTTGTTGGGTGGTTTTTTTGGTGTCTGGGAGACACTGGATGTCAGCTATTCCCCTCACCCCAGGCTGGTGCCAATGGGAGTCACCCTGTAGGCTTAAACTGCCTGCAGAGAGGCCCCCTCCCCCTGCCCAGGGACTGGGGAAATCCTGGAGGCCACGGGACAGGGGTAGGCCTCAGGCTGGAAACAATGGAGAACCAAGAGGGAACATGATGAATGACATGCTCTCTTCCTGGCCTTCTCTCTATCTCTCTCTCTTGCCTTCGAAAAGGCTGTTTGTGCTGCACAGCAAGTACGTGGTTCTCTGTCCTTCCTGTTGACCATTCTGAGCCTTTCCCACCTAAGCCCAGAGCCTGTACCCCATGGTCTTTCCCTCTATGCCTAAGTACCAGCGATCAGCTGTTCATGGTGCCAAGTGGGGAACCCTCTGTCTTCTACCCTGACTCCTCCTCCCCTCATTCCTGCAGGACCGGCGACATGTCCTGGCTCACAGGGAAAGGATCCTGAGCTCGCATGCAGCAGACTTGGGCAGGCACGCTGGGGCACCAGGGACAGAGGCCAAGCCTTGGGGGCAGGTGCCAACCTCCAATTTCCCAGGATCCCCCAGGGCAGAACCTGAGCCTTCCCTGTGCTTGCCTTCGGTTGCCTGGCTCACCTCCAGAGAGGCTTCTGCTGCCTCCAGGAGATGCTTACCCCCCAAGGCCTCAGCTGCCACTGATGGCTGACAATGGAGGCAGGACAGGCCTGTCCTCTTCTCCCTTTCTTGAGACTGGTTCCCTACAGGACCCTGCAACATATTAGATATTATCTTAAAATTAAAATGCACACGTTTGCAGATCTGTGTGACTTCCATTGTAATCGGACAGATACTCATGGAGAAAGCACAACCACACCAAGGAAGTTTGGCCTATGAGCACTCAGAGGAGGTAGCAACTGATGCTACCCCTAAGGTTAGGAAAAGCTTCTCTAACCAGTGTGTTGGATCTGGATTTTCAAAGAATGGCACTCCAGGTAGAAGGGACAGCACATGCCAAAGGTTTGAGATGGGAAGTGCTTCTTCAGGGGTCAGAGGCAGCTCGCACTTGGCAGTTTGGGGGCATGTGCCTACTTAGGGCTGTAGGGGCTGGGTCCTGAGACAATCCATGCTTTTCATGGCAGCCAGAGCTTCAGGAACCCCCATTTCGAAGGTAAAGAAAATGAGGCTCTGCTATTAACTAGGAACGAGGATCTAGAGCCTCTGTGCCACTCTGCCTCCTAGCCAAGGGGAATGTTGAGGGCGAGACGCGGGGGCCAGAAATGAGACAGCAAGCCGGAAGGAGATAGTCGTGCTCCCTCCTAGGCCGCTGTGAGACCGGAACCCTCCACCCGGGATCCCGGGAGCGGCGGACGATCAAGGCCGAGACCCGCGCAAGCAGGGCATGCCGGGAAGTGTGGCCTATCTCCAGGCGGTGTGGGTCGGGCCTGCGGCGGGGCAGTGCAGTCCAGGAAGGGCTGGGGACTAGACGCCGCCCTCACTGGAAGGGGGAACTGGGCGCGCGTACTTGGCGGTAAATGATTCCCAGGGGGTTACACGCTCTCTGCAGGGCCAGTTCCCGGAGGCTGTGCTGGCCCGCGGAGTCAGGAGGAGCGCTAAGCTGGCCGGGAAGCGCGTGCAGGCGGCAGTGCGGCGCCGGCCGGAAGTGTGGTGCGGTTGGCACAGTGCTCGCCGGGAAACGTAGTCCCGCCCGGGGCGGTGGCCTCACGTCCCGCGGACCCAGTGGCCGAGCCGGCGTGGACCCGGGATGGCTGGGCCGGGGGGTTCGGGGGGCCCGATCGGAGCCGGGGCCCTGGCAGGCAGCGCACGGTCCAAGGTAGCTCCGAGCGTGGACTTTGACCACAGCTGCTCGGACAGTGTTGAGTACCTGACACTCAACTTCGGGCCCTTCGAGACAGTGCATCGTTGGCGGCGCCTCCCGCCCTGCGACGAGTTCGTGGGGGCCCGGTACGGCGGAGTTCAGGGGTCTTGGAGTAGGGGGGTGTCTGAGGAGGTCTTGGGCGGGGTCCAGGGACCGAGGCCGGGGCGTGGTGTCCAGGAGCGGGATCTGGTGATGGGGGGTGGGGAGGAAGTGGTGGTGTCCAGGATGATGTCCAGGCCAGGGGAGGGGGTCCTGAGGGAGTCCTGGAGCAGCGTGGCCTGGGGCAGGTACTAGAGTTAAGCTGTGTTTGTGGGTCTGGAGCTGGGGTCCCGGGTGCTCTGCAGTGGGGTGGGGAGTCCAGAGAGTCCCAGGGCAATGTCTTTGGTTCCCATATACCGGGTCTTGGGGTACAGGTGGAATTTAGGGATTTCTATCAATCTTGGCAGTTGAGAAGTGTTACCTAATTTCTGCACCAGCCCGGGTGCTTAGTCTCATTCCTTGGGTGCCCCCAGGAGGGTCCTGGACTCACTGCCACCCACCCATTCTTTCTTTCCAGGCGCAGCAAGCACACAGTGGTGGCCTATAAAGATGCCATTTATGTATTTGGTGGAGACAATGGGTGAGTGAGTATGAACATGAGGGTGTTTGGACCAGGGAGGGAGGAACATGGTGGTTCGGACAGGGTTAGCTAATCACTCCGTCTCACTTTCTCCGTCTTTGAGGTTACCTGGCCTCAAGGTCCTCAGCACAGCATTCAGTGGATAGCACATGTTTGGGACACAGAAATGTTCCTCTTGTTCTGGGTGGACACAACCTTGAAAGAAACACATCCACCCTGGCAGTCGCTCTCACCAGGCACTTTTCCCTTCACTGAACTTCTTTTTGGGCCTTATCCTCATGCTCACATGGCAGTGTTTGGAGGACACAGTTTTATTTATTTCTCATATTTTCCACTTTTTGGAAAGGTTTTCCCACCTGCCATAAATTCCTGGGAAACAACTTTCCTGACACCGACCTGATGTTTTTGTTGGTGGGCACACCTCCATCCTATGAACTGTTCCCAGTTAAGTTGTGGTTGGTCTCCTTTGGTGAGAGATAATGGCTGAGGTAAACCTTTGGTTTGTGCAGCTGCTTTCTTCTGGTGGTGTTTCCTTAAGACCCATTCCCAGAGGGAAAGAGCTATTTTAGCTCTTATCATGGGCTGGGCCATGTTAAATACTGGGTGTGGGCATAGCAGGCCATGCTTGCAGAGGAAAAAGGGCTCTGATCTGGGCAGGGAAGCCCAATCTGGAGGGGTTGATGACCTGAAAGATAAATAGGAGTGACTCAGGGAAAAGAGGAAGAGGGTTCCAATCGGAGGGATCCTCCTGGGCAATGAATGACCCAGAGGTGGGGGAGTACAGAGTGGCACCAGACCTGGAGTTTGGGCAGGGCATCCCTCCTCCATTAATTCATTTATGTCATCAGGAAAGGCCAGGGATGCTCACCAGGGGTCTGGGAGGCTTGGGAACCTGCTAGATGTGGGGCTGAAGCTTGGTCTCCCGGATAGACCAGGCTCAGTTCAAGTTAGAGCTTTGTGGCTTTGAGCTCAGGCAGGTTTGTTAAGACCACTAATCTGGTCTCCTCCTTTGTATATGGGGTGGCCATATGCCCTGCTCCTGAGGGTCAGTGAGCACAAACCTGTGAAAGACTCAGGACAGGTTTTGCTGTACTGAAGGTGCGGTGTTTGCACATGACCGATTCTGCCCATGAGTCTGTCCCTGCCTCTCAACCACAGGACTTGGCCTGAAGCCCAGAAGGACTGGCCTCTGGTTGGTTCTGCAGCCTTGTTCCTTCAGGACTCCCTCTGCGGGGGCTGACCTGGAGCTAGTAGGGTACAAGGACCCCATGAGGACCTGCAGACTAGGCAGAATGGTTTCCTTGGGCGGGGCCCTGGCTTCTAGCCTGTCTCCCCCACAGCCTGTTTCCCTATGAGCAGCCAGAGGGATCCATTTGAAATGCAAGTCTCAGTGTGTGCCTCCTGAGCACATAATCCTGGGATGGCTCCCCTCTCTCTGAGTAAAAGCCCAAACTGTCCTGGCAGTCTGAGAGGCCCTATACACTTGTGCCTGCCCTGCTCCTCTGCCTTTGTTTTACACTGGGCTACACCACTGCTTTGCTGTGTTCTGATTGAACCAAGCATCCTCCTGCTCAGGCCCTTGTACTGGCTGTTCCCTCCTTCCCAACCCTTCCTGCCTCTCTTCCGAACATACTGTGAGGGAGGCCTTCCTGACTGCCTGGGTCAACTGGACTGTGGCCCTCCCGTCCCCTTCTGCACCTCTTACTGGCTCCATGGTAAGAGTACAGACCACATAGATTACCTCAGAGTTATCTCAAAGCACAAAGATGTTTGTTACCTGTCTCCTCCACTGGGGAGAGACCTGAACCCAGCACCCAAACAATTCAGTAAATGTGTATCACATGACGGGATGAAATAGGAAAAGGCTCACAGGTGTTCACTGCAGGCTTTTTGAGAATCCCCCAAACCAGAAAAGGCCTGATGTCCAGTCCAGGGCAGTGGGTGGGAACATTCCCAGGAGTGTTCTATAGCAGGTAGGGTTGGCATGGTAACTGTGTAGCAATAAGCAGAAATATCTTTGCTATAATGTGGCATTAAGAAACAGGATTTGTCTCACTCTAGTTGCAACTTTGTAAAGATTGAGTACAAAGAAAGATGGGGCTGCCTGGGTGGCTTGGTCCCTTAAGCAACTTTGGCTCAGGTCATGATCTTACAGTGTGTGAGTTCAAGCCCCTCATCTGGCTCTCTGCTGTCAGCACAGAGCCCACTTTGGATCCTCTGTCCCCTCTCTCTCTGCCCCTCCCCCTCCCCTCTTCCACTTGCTCTGCTTGTGCTTGCTCTCTCTCTCAAAAATAAAAATAAACATTTAAAAAAGAAAGAAATAGGGGCACTTGGTGTCTCGGTTGGTTAAGCGTCCAACTTCGGCTCAGGTCATGATCTCACAGTTCTTGGGTTCGAGCTTCATGTCAGGCTCTGTGCTGACAGCTTGGAGCCTAGAGCCTGCTTCAAATTCTGTGTCTCTGGCTCTCTTTGCCCCTCCCCCACTCACACTTTGTCTCTCTCTCTCTCTCTCTCTCCCTCTCTCTCTCTCTCTCTCTCTCAAAAATGAATAAACGTAGGGGCGCCTGGGTGGCGCAGTCGGTTAAGCGTCCGACTTCAGCCAGGTCACGATCTCGTGGTCCGTGAGTTCGAGCCCCGCGTCAGGCTCTGGGCTGATGGCTCGGAGCCTGGAGCCTGTTTCTGATTCTGTGTCTCCCTCTCTCTCTGCCCCTCCCCCGTTCATGCTCTGTCTCTCTCTGTCCCAAAAATAAATAAAAAAAAAAACGTTGAAAAAAAAAAAAAATGAATAAACGTTAAAAATTTAAAAAGAAAGAAAGAAAGAAGGAAATAAAGAAAAAAAAAGAAAGAAAGAAAGCCTCCTGCAGAATCTGAGAGGGGTAGAGAGAGGGCAAGGAGGGGCAAATGGGAGAGGGGAAAAATTATAGTCACATCTCCGTTTCCCAGCTCCTGGCTTCCAGGCTGCATGGCCTCAGGCAGGCCCTTTATCTCCCAGGCTGCTTCCTCTTTTGTAGAGACAGGTGGAGTGTACAGCCCCCTGGTGCAGATTGAGGGAAGGGTGCAGGGGGTGCCCCATACAGGCCTGGGTGCTGGGCTCCTGTTGGTTGACTCCCTTCTTCCTTCTTACTGACAAGGGCTGGGCAGTAACTTGCAGGTCTTAGTGGGTGGCCAGTGGATTTGTTTTCCATTTTATTGTGCATCTTTAACGTAGTTACACTGGCTTTGCAATAAAGAGGTGGAAGGAATATCAGAGAGGAGGAAAGGGGCCTCCCCTGGGAAGCTCTGCATTGTGGCACAGCCTCCAAGAAAGAGGTGCTGAGACATGGGAGTGGGAGGAGGGGTTCTAGAGCCTGGGGTGAGGTGTGAACCCTCAAGCCAGCTGCTGGGTAGCTGGGATCAGACTTTGGACCCGACCCCAGGCAGGCGGGTCCCTGGCAGCCTGGTACCCGCACCAGCTGGGGAGCATTCTTTGTGGTCATCACTCTGGTCCCTTGGGAATCAGCTGGATTCCCTAGGGAATCCCTAGCCCTGGTTGGGTCCCCACAACAGTCCCCACCCCCATCCCTGGGCCGCAATGTCCATCTCCTGGGTCCTGGAGAGCAGACCAGAACTGACCCCACTTCTCCCTGGCTGTCTTTTAGGAAGACCATGCTCAACGATCTCCTGCGGTTTGATGTGAAGGATTGCTCCTGGTGTAGGTACGTGGTCTCCGGGCCCCAGGTCCCCCTCTTTCCCCTAGAGGTCCTTAGCACCATGCTGGGCCCTGATTGCCAGTAGAGTCATGCTAGGGAGAGCTAGGGAGAAACTGCAAGGAGACAGCTGTGGTCCTTAGTCTTTCCCTCTCTCTCCTGGGTTTCTTTTCTAGTCCACGACTTGGATTGATTATTCTGAATCCTGTTAGGTAAGGGGATCTGTTTGGTCTGGTTGCTGGTCCTCAAATTCTGCCTCCAGAGAGCCCTTCAGTCACTGGGCCTGTTTCCTGGGCCAGCGGCTGCCCTGGGAGCCAACATGGGTGGGGGTGGGGAACGGCTGCTGGGTCTTTTCAGGACTGACACTGTGGGGCCCGTCTTCTGCCCGGAGACCCCACATGGGTAGTGGGCAATACGAGAGCTCTGGCTTCCTGCCACGGATGGCCCTCGCCCCTGTGCAGCCTTGGGCAAGACATTTGCCCTCTCTGAGCACTGCATATTTGTGCCCATCTCCTCCGGTCCAGCCCTACCCAGGGGAAAGCTCACAGCTGAGGGGGAGAAAGGGATCCCAGGATTAGAAGATACTGGGTGTTCTGAGCTCTACCATCTGCTCGTGCAGGAGCACAGACCCTCTGAGTCCCCTGGGTGCCCCACTCTGCAGGAGCTGTGTGTGCAGCCCTCAGTCCCTAGCAGTCCTCTGGGGAGGGGGGGGGGGGTCTCACCACCCCCATTTGATGGAGGAGATGTCCAGGCCCAGGACCCATATCTGCCAAGCCTGGAAAACCAGGGTGGCATCATTGTGCGCCACCCACCCTCTGCCCAGGAGACCTAGGTAGTGCTGATATTGCCAAAGAAATTTGTTATTGTTCCTCTCACACTTAGTTTTATAATATAACCAATAGTTACAGATTAATGTTTAAAATCACTCTAAAGACTTTACAGTCCTTTACTAATAATTGCTTAAGCATAAAAGTCTGAAAAGGAGCAGCCCCAGGGAAGCAGTATAAATGGGTTTTTAATTCCATAAATAAAATGCATGGACTACCTCTGTGGAACACAGTGCAGCTGATTGGAGAGTGGCAGGAAGACCTAGTCACATTTTACTGTTAAGCTGAAAAAGCAGATATTACAACATATCTACCATGTGATTCCATTTTCATAAATTACTCGGAGGCATAAACATGAATAGGAAAGGTGACAGGGGGTGGGAGGGTGGTGGCCTCAAGGTATAAAGGCTAGTTTCTGGCAAAGGGATTATATACAAGTCTTAATTCTGGTTTTGTGTTTTTTCCTTATTGGCAACTTTTATTATATGTTTCTATATAATGACAGAGGTATTACCTACAAAACACAAAAACGAAAGGAATCAGGGAGGTGGCAGGGGCTGCCCTGTGTGGCATGGACTGCACATCTGACCCCTGCTGACACCCACTCTCTGTTTCCCCCCCACCAGGGCCTTCACCACAGGCACCCCACCAGCCCCCCGCTACCACCACTCAGCCGTTGTCTACGGGAGCAGCATGTTTGTATTTGGTGAGCTGCCTCTCCTCTCCTGGGCACTGTGCCCTCTTCTGGGCTCACAGCACCCTTGTCCTGCCCCAGGCCTGGGGCTCACATGCTGTGCATGGCCAACTTCTCTCTGTCCACACCTTGTCTTTCTCTGCTTGAGTCTTGAGTTCCTGCACTGGTTTGGGGGCCTCTCAAGGGCCCCTGTGGCCCTATGTGCCCCTTTCCCTAACTGTCCCAATTTCCCAGGTTTAGAATTGTCTGCCTCTGTGACTGGGCTGGAAGGTGGCTCTCCTCCCTCCTCTGTCACCCCACCAGGGGCAGAGCACAGGGTTCTGCTCATTTATGTGTCCCCAGAGCCTAGCACAGTCAGGCACACAGTAGGTGTTCCCCAAAGTTTATGGAGGGAGTCCCAGAATACATCTTAAGTGAGGCCAGATTCTGCCCCCACCTCCTGGGGTTTAGAGACTCTGAGATGCTGCCTTTGGGTGTGACAGTTTCTCCCTCTCTCTACCCAGGGGGCTACACTGGGGACATTTATTCCAATTCTAACTTGAAGAATAAAAACGACCTCTTTGAATATAAGTTTGCAACTGGCCAGTGGACAGAGTGGAAAATTGAAGGACGGTGAGAGACTTTGCTGAAGCCTTTCAGGGTTGATCCAGTGGCTACCGCATTCCGGTCCGTGGTGGCATACGCATACCGGTCCGTGGTGGCAGCCGGCCTGGGATGTGGCCCCTATAGCATTACAGAAGAAGAGCCTGAGACTCAGAGAGGCCTGAGTTCTGCTCATTCCCAGCTGTGCCTGTTTGAGGCCCTTGCCCTGTTCTTAGATTCTCTCCTTTCAGAGAGCAGAAGGGACCCTGATGTACTGCTGATGGGCGCGTCTCTCCTGTTTTGCAAGCATCCCCCTTTGATATTTTGGTGGTGGCTGGGAGAGGGCTTTACCCTGTGGGCATCTGAATTCCTTATCCCACTGCCCTGCCTCATGAGCTCAGCCTTATGACACCCAGATGGCATCCCAGAGCCCCGGTGTCAGCAAATGTAGGCACAGTGGCCCTGGGGTCCCGGCTGGTGTTATGGGGCCACGAGGTTCAGGTCTGTGCTGGGTGGCCTCGCTCCTCACCCCCTCCCTCATCACACTACAGGTTGCCGGTCGCTAGGTCTGCCCATGGCGCCACAGTATACAGTGACAAGCTGTGGATCTTTGCTGGCTATGATGGCAATGCCAGGTAGGTGGTGCCCAGCCCGTGCACCCGGCCCCTGAGCAGCCCTGTAAGTGTACCAAGGCCCAGAGCGGGCCTTCCTGGCATGGGAGGGCTCAGGTGGGGGTTTCTCAAGAGGGTAGCGTTGTGGACAGGAGGGACGGGGTGGGGGGCTGGGGTGCCTGGGTGGCTCAGTCAGTTAAGCATCTGACTTGATTTTGGCTCAGGTCATGATCTCACTGTCAGTACGGAGCCCACTTGGGTTCATCTCTCCCTTTTTCTCTGCTCCTCCCCCACTCATGCATGTGTGTGCATGTGCGCTCTTGCCCTCTCAAAATAGATAAACTGAAAACAAAAAGGACTGAGGGGAAGAAGATGGGTAGGATGGAGGTGAGGGGCAACTGAGTGGAGCTCTTGCCCAACCCGACAGAGGTCAGAAGGCCTGGCACCCCTGAGACCCCTCCTGGGGGTGTCTGAGGAGGTGGCAAGCCTGGCCCATTTTTGTGCAGCTATCTGAGGATGTGCTGCATTTTTCTAATTACAAAAGTAGCATGTGATCATTCCCCAAGACTTCAGCATTATAGAAACTCCAAGAGGTGGGGCACCTGGCTGGCTCAGTCAGAAGAGTATGTGAGTCTCAATCTTGGAGTCAGGAGTTCGAGCCCCAGGTTGGGTATGGAAATCACTAAAAAAAAAAAAATTATTTTGAAACAAACAAACGCTCCAAGGGATGCGATGTTAGTGGTGGTTTCTGCATGTGTTGCCTCTCTGAAGTCCTCTCCAAGCCCCGGGGGTCTGCTGAGTGGGACTGACCCTGCTACACTGGCTAGACGTTGTGCTTAAGACCACGTGTTCCTGTCTGGGCTGGGGGGATACCTAGCAGGGATTCAGTGCATCCCCCCCGGCCCCGACCCTGAAGCCCCCACCTCATGGCTACTCCATAGGCCCCTGATCAGAGTCCTGCGTGATGTGTCCTTCCTCCCTGGAGCCATCTCTCCCGGCCAGGCCCACCCTGCCACCAGCTCCAGCTGTGCAGATGCTGACCCCTCTGTCCTAATGCAGGTTGAATGACATGTGGACCATTGGCCTCCAGGACCGGGAGCTCACATGCTGGGAGGAGGTGAGGGGTTTGGGGGGCTGGGGCAGGCAGGGAAGGCAGGGGCTTGGGGGGCCAGGGTGGGGCCTGTAGGGAGGGGAGGGGCAATGGGGGGGCAGAGGTGGGGCAGGGTAGGGGCTGCTTTGTTCTCTTTGCCAAATCCTAGCCTGTCCTCAGCCTCACCCTCCCTGCTGACTTCCTGCCCAATTCCAGCAGCACTCACCTAGTGACTAAATCCTCTGTGCTTCAAATGGCAGCGTGTCCTGGTGACTGGTGCCACTTAGGTAGAATCCACCCTCATTTGAACACAGCGAGTTCAGCATGCTGTCTGGTGTCCTGCTCCCTGCTGTTTCTGGGCAATCTGTCCATCTGCTCCATTCTTTCCTCTGGAGTTTCTTTCCCCCATGATGATTTTTAGCCCTAGTTGTTAAAAATTGGGCCCATTTAGGTGGATGAGGTGGGGCTTTAAGCTGTTCCATAGAACTTAATCTATGAACCCTCATTCACAGAAGTTTCAAGAATGAAAGTAGTCCCAGTTCAGCAGTGTAAGTAAGTCTCGACCCTGTGAACCCGGTCCCATGAGGGCTCGGGCTGAGCTGCCTTCCCTACCCCAGGTAGCGCAGAGCGGTGAGATCCCGCCATCCTGCTGCAACTTCCCAGTGGCCGTGTGCCGGGACAAGATGTTTGTGTTCTCAGGGCAGAGCGGAGCCAAGATAACCAACAACCTCTTCCAGTTTGAATTTAAGGACAAGACGTGAGTGTTCTGGTGGTGGCACCCACATCTGTGTCTGGAGCTGTCCTCGTGAGCTTCTGACACAGCAGGGCAGGGTACCCTTCCAGAGCAAGGAGGTGCAGGTGCCTTCATACAGACTGTGCAAGCAGGCTCCTTAGGGTGTGGCTACAGCTCAGCAAGATGGGGCTCATCTGGCTTCTCTCTCTGTCCAGCGTGAAGGACGGCTCCTGCCCCGCAGACGGCCTGGTCAGTGTCACCAGTAACAAATGTGGCTGGAATAGATCTCATACGATGGCAGAAGCTTGGAGGGGTGCTCAGGCCCTGAGAGCGTCCAGCCTATGCTGTCCTTGACCAGCCCTTGTAATGGGGACTGAGCCCTGGAGGTGGCACAGACTGGGTCTTGGCTCTGGGAGTGAATGGAGGGGAGGGAACAGGGAGCTTCTGCTGTAAGCCAGGGAGGCTCAGGAGGGGACTTGGAGTTGCCCTGGAGCCCAGCACTGTCCATTCAGAAGGAGGAAGGTCAAGGCATCTGAGGCAGAGGGAATCCCACTGACACCCACCCAGCTCTCCTGTGGCTCTCATGAGGGCAGCCGGGCTTGAGCCAGCCTGCCTCTCCATCCTGGCCTTGGTGCTCACAGCAGTGGGCAGCAAAGAGGGCTCAGCACCAATAGGAACAGACCTGGTGAGGTGAGAGGCATTGGAAGCAGAGGCCAAGAAGGCTCAGATGTGGGGAGGGGTTGAAGGGCAGATATGCAGGCTCTGGATAGGTGGACAAGTGGCTAATCTGGGAAGGGTGCTCAAGGAGGTACAGGTATTGGAGGAGACGCAGGGCCTGAGGACTGTTCAGGGATGTGGGGGCTGAGGAAGGTGCATTGAGGGAGCAGAGGGCTGTGGGTGGGGGACCCAGGCCAGAGATGGGGGGCAGAGCTGTGGCTGGGGGCAGAGTGGACAGGGGTAGGAAGAAAACCAGGGGAGTATGGCCACCAGCACCAGTCCAGGCTGGGTGTTAGGAGATCCCGGGGGCCACTGGCAGCAGAGGAGTCCCACGGGGTGGAGTCAGTGTGGTGCTGCCTTCCTCGGGCTGGCCTGCTCCCAGCCCCCAGACAGCCACCTGCCCAGTGTCATGCCTGTGCCCTTTGCTCCCACACACACAGAGGTGAGAGTGAACACGCCCTGGCCTTTAGGCTGTGCATAGGTGGGCAGATCTTGTGGTGTGGGCATCACATAGGGCCCATTCCCCATGGGGCCACAGAGGGCTGCAGGTGTGAGGCACTTAGCACTGGGGTCCTTACAGAGCACCTCTGCCCTACCCCATTCCTAGGGGCATTCAGGACCCCTGCCACCTGGAGATGGGCTTTGCCCAGGCAGGTCTCCTGCATGCTGGACAACCTCCCCGCAGCAGGGGCACCTGTCAAGCCCAGCATGTGCCAGGTGCAGGGGTCAGCATGGAGCCAGATGGCATGGCCCACCTGGCCAGGATCTGTTTGGGTTCCAAAGAGGATACATTGGAAGCTGTTGGGGATTCCTGGGAGGGTAGAGAATGTAGGAGCAGCATTGGGAGGTGGGGTCCTGGTGGCTCCCAGGAGCAAGGACGTGGCTGTGGGGATCATCCCACATGTTGGAGTGGTGGACATATCTCCATTCCCCCAGAGAGTGGAATTGCCTCACCATACAGAGGCTGGCCACCCCTCCTGCCTGCCACTGCTGCTGGTTTATAGCTGGGAGACAGAAAAGGACTCGGGCAGGACCCCATGGTGGGCTGAGTGGACCTAGGCAGAGCTGGTGCCAGAGCAAAAGGGGATGCCCTGCAGTGCATGCCCTCCCTTGACCCGGCTGGTCTCCCCAGGGGCTTCAGGGCACTTCCCAGCTGGTGCCTGCTGTGGGGAGGCCTCAGAACCCAGGTGGAGGCTGTGGGGGAGCAGGAGCCCCCACTCTGGCACTAGTTTACTGTCATGTGCCCTTAGGTGGACACGCATCCCCACCGAGCACCTACTCCGTGGCTCCCCACCACCCCCGCAGCGGCGCTATGGGCACACCATGGTGGCCTTTGACCGCCACCTCTACGTGTTTGGGGGTGCGGCAGACAACACACTGCCCAATGAGCTGCACTGCTATGATGTGGACTTCCAGACCTGGGAGGTTGTCCAGCCCAGCTCAGACAGTGAGGTGAGTGCTTCCGGGCACAGGTGGCCAGGGTTGCCCAGGCCTGAGGGCTAGGAGGCCTGATTCACCTGCTCCCACCACCCTGCAGCTCCTCACAGCCTCAGAGGGCTCCCAGGGCTCTAGATGGCCAGCAGGAGCAAAGCCCGGATGACTGAGGCCCTCAGCCCTGGACGCCTGCCTTGACCAGACCCTAGGCCCTGGGCCCTTGTTCTCCATCTTGCAGCCTACAGGCTTTTAACATTTCACTTCCCATCATATCTGCATGGTGCTGGGGATGTTCTCCCAGAACGTCCACCCTGACTGCTGATGGCTCCCCTTCTCAGCCGTGCTGCGAGTGCCCTCATCCTGTGGCTCTTCCCCCTCCCAAACCTGTCCCCACAGTGCTCTCACTCTTGAACAGGGTCAGCAGGAGGCTGGTCTGTGGTGCCTTGCCTGGCCCTTGCTGACTGGTCCCATGCCCGCATGTCTCTCCCCTCCAGGTCGGTGGGGCTGAGGTGCCAGAGCGAGCATCTGCTTCTGAGGAGGCGCCTGCCCTGGCCTCTGAGGAGCGGGGTGGCTTCAAGAAGTCCCGAGATGTGTTTGGCCTGGACTTTGGCACCACCACAGCCAAGCCGCCTGCCCCGCCGGCCTCAGAGGTGAGGGTTGGCGCCCTCGCTCCTCTCCATCACTCCCTGATGCCAGTCCTGTGGTCAGCCTCTCTCACAGATAGGGAGACTGAGGCTTAGAGAAGTACTTGTTAGGGTTACTTATCTCCTCCCCTCCCACCTCCACCCAGCTGCCAAGCGGAAGGCTCTTCCACGCAGCTGCTGTGATCTCGGACGCCATGTACATCTTTGGGGGCACCGTGGACAACAACATCCGCAGTGGGGAGATGTACAGGTTCCAGGTGGGGCTCATGGACCGACTGCAGGGGAGCCAGCCAGGGTGGATGGGTCCCAGATGATGGAAACTGAGGCCCCGTAGGTAGGGGTGGGACTTGTCCAAGGGGGCCAGAGCCAGGGGTCTAGTGGGATGGCAGCCTTCCTGAGGAGTCTGGAAGACAGGGTGGGGAACTCTAGGCCGAGGGCAGTCTGAGGGACCTCTGTGCAGGGTGGGGTGGGTGGGGCAACATTGGGGGCTCACAGTGGAGCCAGTGGAGGCCGGGGAGCAGGCTTGGGCCAGTGGAGGGAGCTGGGCTGAGCTGGGCTGGGCAGTGTGGCTTAGAAGGGGGCAGAGCCTGGGCCAGTGCTGGCTTCCCTGGGCAACACTGGGTCTCCTCCCGCAGTTCTCTTGTTACCCCAAGTGCACACTGCATGAGGACTACGGGAGGCTGTGGGAGAGCCGCCAGTTCTGCGACGTGGAGTTTGTGTTGGGCGAGGTGAGTGCCTTCCCTATGCCCAGCCTGTCCCCTGTACTGCAGGGTGGAGGCTGTGCCCTGAGGCACTGCTGGCCTCCCCCTTGTGCCTGGAGTCCTAGAGCCCTTACCTGGCTGTCTGGGCCTCCGTCCCAGCCAGGATGAGGGTCCTGTGCTCCCCACCAAGGTGTCATTCTTGCTGCAGAAGGAGGAGTGTGTGCAGGGCCATGTGGCCATTGTCACCGCTCGGAGCCGCTGGCTCCGTAGAAAGATCATGCAGGCGCGGGAACGGCTAGCCCAGGTGAGGTGCTGCCCAGTCCCTCCTGCCAGGACAGTGGCATCTGTGGGGTGCCCCTGAGCTCCCCTTCCTCTCCCTATAGAAGCTGGAGGAGGAGGCAGCCCCCGCTTCCAGGGAGGACCCTGGTGCAGCAGGGGCCCGGCCACCCCTGCTGCACGTGGCCATCCGCGAGGCCGAGGCCCGGCCCTTTGAAGTGCTCATGCAGTTCCTCTACACGGACAAGATCAAGTACCCACGGAAAGGTGCGCTGGGGGTGGGAACAGGGTGGACAGGCGCACAGCCTGAGGCCCGGCGGCCACCACCACTCATGTCCACTGGTATGGTTGAGTTGCCTGATGACCCAGACCCACACTCCTCTGAAAGAAGCCCTGGACCCTGTCCTCCCCTCCACCCTGCCCTGCACCTTCTCCCTCTCTCCATGACTCTGAGGTTCAGGGAGCTCTTGGATGCAGGCCACGTGGAGGATGTGCTGCTCATCATGGATGTCTACAAGTTGGCACTGAGCTTCCAGTTGTGCCGCTTGGAGCAGCTGTGCCGACAGTACATTGAGGCCTCCGTGGACTTGCAGAATGTGCTGGTTGTGTGTGAGAGTGCCACCAGGCTGCAGCTGGGCCAGCTGAAGGTGCGGGCCGGTGTGCATGGCCCACCCCACCTACCACAGGCCCCCATCCCCCACTGCCAACACCAACCCCAGGCTGCTGACCCCCGCTGCAAGCCCCCCCGCCCTGCTGCTGCCAACCCGCACCCCAGGCTGCCAACTCTCGCCACAGGGCCCCCATACCCCGTTGTCAAACCCTACCCCAGGCTGCCGACCCCTGTCACAAGCCCCCTGTTCCCTGCCCCGGCCCAAGTCCTCCTGCCCAGGCTGCTGCCCCATCGGCCAAGGCCTGACCCTGCTTGCCTGCTCCGGCTTGTGTGTCCCAGGAGCATTGCCTGAACTTCGTGGTGAAGGAGTCCCACTTCAATCAGGTGATCATGATGAAGGAGTTTGAACGTCTCTCTTCCCCACTGATCGTGGAGATTGTGCGGCGGAAGCAGCAGCCACCTCCCCGTGCTCCCTCAGAGCAGCCCGTGGACATTGGTAGGGATCCAGTCCCCATCCCTGAGGCAGCAGAACGGGATGGTATTCATCCTGGGTGGAGACTTGGGAGCCATGGAAGTACCTGCCAGGCCCTCAGGGTGGGGTGTGGGTACCGGGGGTGCCCAGAGCGCTCCTGAGGCTCCTGCATGGGCAGACAGGGAGGCAGGTCAGGCTCATTGGAAGGAAGAGCTCCTGACCTATGGGGCATCCTACCACAGCTGTGTGCCTGAGGGCGGAGAATCTCCTGAGTGCGTTTCCAGAGGTGGGCACGGGTCCCGCTCTAGTGAGGGTACCTGCCCTGACTGACATCAGGTTTGACAGCTCTGTTGGGAGCAGTGTGCTCAGGGTCAGTGACTAGTTGCAAGCTTCTTTTCTAGGCATGCCCACCCTTTGGGGCCTAGTGAGAGGTAAGCTCAGTCCAAAGACTTCAGACATTCCTGGTAGCTCCCTGTGCCCACCTAGTCCGGGAAGGGACATCACAGTCTCCTTCATCCCCTGACTCTCCCTGGGGTCTGTGCTGCATCTGGCCATTGGCCCTGGGTGACACAAGGAGGGACACAGTGCTTGCCAGACCCAGAGGGGGCTCAAACATAAGGGTAGGGAGGAGGGTTCAGTCGGCTGAGTTGGGGAGATCAGACTCTGGGGGTCGGGCAGGCCTAAGGGCCGTGTTTGGGGCTGAGGGGAGAAGGTAACAGGGCCTGTTAGTGCCTCAAGGGCCAGAGTGAGCCTTCTGGCCTGGGAGATGTTTGTTCAGGGAAGCAGCATGGGCAGATGTCTAGGAAGCAGTGCCTGGGGCCCTGAGGCCCAAATCTGATGGCTGAGTCTGCAGAGGGGCAGGCGGCATCTGCTCGGGGTCCCTCTACACCAACCCCTGCCCTCCCTACCAGGCACATCTCTGATCCAGGACATGAAGGCATACCTGGAGGGGGCAGGTGCAGAGTTCTGTGACATCACTCTGCTGCTGGATGGGCACCCAAGACCGGCCCACAAGGCCATCCTGGCCGCTCGCTCCAGGTGGGTGGGGGTGTGGCTGCAGGGCAGGGCAGGGCAGTCCCGGGCACAGCTTCTGTTTGCCGAGAGCCAGGACTCAAATGCCCCTGTCTGCAGCTACTTTGAGGCCATGTTCCGGTCCTTCATGCCCGAGGACGGGCAGGTGAACATCTCCATCGGGGAGATGGTGCCCAGCAGGCAGGCCTTTGAGTCCATGCTGCGCTACATCTACTACGGCGAGGTCAACATGCCGCCCGAGGACTCTCTGCATCCTCCCTGCCATGGGTGCTCCCAGGTCACCTCTGGAGGCCCGAGTCCCCAACTTAGGCAGCTTTGGAGCCTCGTGGGTCGGTTCTGGCCTAGCAATTTCCTGAGGATTTCCTGGTACCTAATACTCTCCCAGCAGTTGGTCAGCAGGCACAGAGAGGTTGGCAGCCGGGAGGGATGGGTGGGTTCTTGACTCTCACAACTGCCCAGAGGAAGTGGTCCTGTGTTATAGGTGAGTAGATCACCGTGGAGTGATTCCTGGTCGTGTCACTTCATGGGGGCCTGCACATGGGTGCAAGATGCCTTTCAGGGCTCTGTGAAGCCACAGTTAGTTCTGCAAATGTGCATATGGCTATTTTCCTGGGAGAGGATTTTGGGTTTTCTTTGGATCTTGAATAGGGCCTTTGACCCCCTAAGTACTTCAGAGTCCGTGTAGAGAGCAAATCAGTGTCCTGCCTGGATTGGAGCCCTTGTGCTGGTCCCTTGGGGTGGGGGTGGGGGGCGGTTTCCTTGTTCTGAGCACACAGGAGGAGGCAGCCACCGTCTCAGGCTTCCTCTGCCCCTGGTGCACGCGGGGCTCCAGCTGCACCCTCCCAGGGGAGATGCACAGGTGGCGGGAGGACGAGCTCCTTTGGCTGGCAGCTCCTTAACCAGCCCCCAGCTACCTGTTTGCGGCTCCCTACTATTACGGTTTCTACAACAACCGGCTGCAGGCGTACTGCAAGCAGAACCTGGAGATGAACGTGACAGTACAGAATGTACTGCAGGTAGCTCGGCGGGTGCTCATGGGCCTTCCTGAACCTGGGTGGGTGGGGGAGGGAGGGGCAGCACCTCAAGGAACCTGCCGTTCCAGATCCTGGAGGCAGCTGACAAGACGCAAGCACTGGACATGAAGCGGCACTGCCTGCACATCATCGTGCACCAGTTCACCAAGGTCAGGGCCCTCCCAGCCCAGCACTCACTGCCAACCCATCTTTAGGACCCACTTCCGCCCGCATTAGCCTTGGCCAGGTGTGGGGGTGGGGGGTGCGTGGAATCTGCTCATCTCCTGCAGCACTGGTCCCTGGGGTTAGCCAAGCAGAGTACCCACCCACTGGCCATTTGGAGTCAGCCTGTGCCCTGACTTGGTTGAGCTCCTGCGAGACTCTGGAGCCCAGTCTGGCCCTCACGGGAATCCGGTTCCATCCTGTTTGGGCCTTTTGGTTGCCTCCTGCAGGTGTCCAAGCTGCCCACACTGCGCTCGCTGAGCCAACAGCTGCTTCTTGACATCATAGACTCCCTGGCCTCCCACATCTCTGACAAGCAGTGCGCAGAGCTAGGAGCTGACATATGAGACCCCATGTGGTGCTGGCCCACTCGAGAAGAATAACCATGCCTGTTCCTGCCCTGCCCACTGCAGACTATGCTGGCCACGCC
The DNA here is from genome assembly GCF_046562875.1 of Panthera onca. Taxonomy (NCBI): domain Eukaryota; kingdom Metazoa; phylum Chordata; class Mammalia; order Carnivora; family Felidae; genus Panthera; species Panthera onca. Next base: position 28,476,447 of record NC_138350.1, on the reverse strand, counting down.
CAGGCCTCAGGTGGAGTGGTTGGACCTGCCAGCCGAGGGGCAGGGTGCCCAGAGTCTCCGGAGGGAAAGAGGACATGGGGGGCTCTGGATGCCCCATTTCACTGCTAAGGACAACTCCCACAGGGAGTGATGGTAAAACAGACCCCCTGGGTGGCACCCTCTCCTCAGTTGGAGGTGTGGGTGGGAAGCCAGGGCCCAGCAGTGGGGAGAGCCCACTGTGGAGCTGGTTTGAGGCTGCCCATCCAGCAGGGACTGTGTATGGCTTGTGGGTCTGGCCACTGGATCCTATTGCCCTGAGACCCCTCTGATGTGGGCTACATAGTACCCCCTCACCTTCACTGGGGTTGCTCTAAGGGCCCCTACTGTCATCCAGAGCTTGGGGGTGGACAATAGTAACGGGCAGATGAAATCTGACTCAGGATGAATTTTGTGAAGGGCCCTGATGCCGAACTGGGCCTTAGCTTCCAGAGGGGCTGCAGGATCCCACTCCACTGTGTGCACATCAGGAGTCCCCAGTTGTGCCAGGGAGACGTCAGTGAAAGTGCCCGCCCCCCCCAGGTCCCCATCTGTCCCTAAGTATTTATTCTTTGTCATAGACATGCCATTAAGACCACAGTAGTGCTACCTATTACACCTCATGGGTACAGGCCCCACGGGTGGACTCTGGCCCTCAGCTGTCCCTGAGCTGGGGATGGATCATGTGGCCCAAGTGCTTGAGACTGGCCAATCCCATCCCGTCTTCTATCCGTGTCAGCAACTCCCAGCCACATCTAGGGGATACCCAGGGATATGGGATGGGGAGGGGAGAGGGGTTGTGGCAGAAATCCTGAAGTCCCAAGGCCGCCTTGCTCCTGCCTAGGCTGGGAAGCTAAAGGATTGGGCACCATGTCCTTTCCTGCCCCCCAACAGAAGGCCCTGTGTGAGTCCACCCTATTACAACAGGCACTTCTGCCTCCTCTCTGGGAACAAGAACCCCAGGGATCCTTCTGCCCTGGCTGCCAAGAAGCCACGTTGGGGGGAAACAGTCCCCCTTGTCTCCTCGCTCCAGTTGCATCCCCATGCAATGGCACTTGCCACTCCTTGGCCCTTGCTGAAGAGCCCCAGGTGGTGCCATGTAGTTGGACAGGGAGCCCTGGTCCCAGGTGGGCATCCTTAGGCAGGAGGAGTCCATCCATAAGGCTGCCGGCAAGCTAGGAAATGGCCTGGCACAAGATGAGCCTTGGTGAACTGCAAACCCTGCTCTACAGTGGACCCTTGTAACTGGTCGTTTGACTTTTTCTTCCAGACGTGATATGAATAAATGAAGTTACACACCAAGGACCCTAGAAAGCCAATTTCACAGCATTGTGTGGCACTTTCCAGGACTAGAGAGAATTCAGCTATGCTCTTGGGGCTATTGTAGCCACAGCCAGCAGGGAGGTCATGTGTGCAGTTGATCACCCTGCACACTGAACTGTTTGCCACAATCACAGACTCAGGGAAGCCTACTTTCCAGTCAGCTTGAAGAAAAATGGGGACTCCAGTTGAGGCCAGGATTGCTGTCTTCATGCCTGCCTCCAAGTTTCCCCCACCTCTTCTCAGACCTCCAGGGACTAAAGTGTCACTTGCTGGGCCCTTACTACTTGCCATAGTAGCACTAGGTCAGAAATTGCCATCTTTGTCCGTTTTTCAGATGAGCCAGGCCCAGTGTAAGTGGGTGGCTGGTCTGCAGGCTGGGGTTCAGATGTTGTACCCTACTGACTGCTGGGCAGATTAGGCTAGTGGATAAAAGCCATGCAGGTGTTCTTGTAAAGAGACTGACTCTGGCCTGGGTTTCAGAAATGTTTTCAAAGGGACTAGACTACTTCTGTCTGGGCTGTTTCAGGTATCAAGGAGAGGGTGCCTGGCACTGTTGCTGGCCTCTGCTCACACCATCCTGTCCCTCAAAACCCTGTGGGGACTGGAGTTGCATGAGGTGGGGTGGGCAAAAAGCTGGATTTTCTGCTCTTCACCGCTGAGAGCTTGGGTAATTGGGGAGGGGCCCCAGCCCCTAGCTGAGCCAGATAGCAGGGCCTCCTAGAATCCACTTTATTATGGCATCTGGCAGGTCTGGTGGACACAGCTCAGATGGGGTCCTTCTCCAGGTGGATTCTAAGGGGGGGAAGAGGCTGAAGCCCTAAGAGGCAACCTCTCAAGTCAGCCCCGGGCCCAGCAGCCCCTCACTCAAGCCATGCTGTTGCTCAGCTGCATGGCAAAGTCCTGCACATGCTCCTTCAGAGTCTGGCGGGCATCTGCCTGTGCCCGCTTCTCCCGTGCCCGCTCTTGCTGCAGCTTGTTCAGCCGCAGCCGCAGCCGCTGCTCTCGCCGCTTGCAAGCCTGCAGCTGGCGCTGGGCCTTGTCCAGGGCATCAAGTGCGGCCTCAGCCCGCCGTTTCCAGAGCAGGGCACTGCCCACCTGGTAGCTGTGCTCATTCTGGATATAGGCTCCGGCTGGGGGTGGGAGACGAAGCATGTAGGCTGAGGGGGAGACAGGCCGTGGCTCAAGGGGGGATGGCTGCCGCTCTGGCTCCCGCTCCGGCGAGGGCTGGGCACTGCAGCCTGCTTCATCTGCCTGGGCACCCAAGGGCCCCAAGAGGTCTGAGAAGGGGCTGCTGAGGCCAGCCTCCAGTCTCCCAGTGGGGGAGGCAGGCAAAGCAGCAGGTGCTGAGGCCTCTTCCACAGGAAAGCAGGCGACATCAGCAGGTGGTGGTGGAGAAAATGGAGTCGTGGGCCCACGGCCCTCAGAGCAGCTGAGAGAAAAGAGAGAGAGAGAGACACTAATAGGCCAGGCCAAGGCCTTCCCAGACTCTACTTCACCGGCCCACCCTAGTCTACTCCACTGGTTTAGAACCCTGTCCAGCAAGACTGCTGGCACACATCCTAAAGCCCAGTCTCTCAGATTTGGGGTGGGAATGGGGCACCCTCCACCCACAGCACATACCGCTTCCTGCATCGCCGGAGCCGGCTGACGTCGGGGGGGCCAGGTGGGTAACTGTGCCCCTTGGTCTTGGTTGTCCGGCGTAACTTGGAGAAGGACTCAAATATTGTGGGAACTGCCCCCTCCTTCAGCCTGTGATACCCGCTGTGGGGAAAAACAGCCTGGATGAGGTGGACAATAAGCATTGCCCCCCAGGGCCAGCTGCAGGGCACAGAGCTAGCATGCCCCCAGCACCCCAGATCAGGCTCTCCCATGCTAGCACAGTGGGAGGTGGGTAGGCATGTTGCCAGCACTTAGTTTAGGGAATGCCACTTTAGGTAGAATTACACCAATCTCTTTCCTGCAGGGCTCTTCAAAATTAGATGTGTAAAAAAAGACTGTACTAGAACTAGGCTGACCAGCCAAAACGAATAATTTCATTGTGGGAGCGCCTGGGTGGCTCAGTTGGTTAAGCATCTGACTTCAGCTCAGGTCATGATCTCACAGTCCGAGAGCTCGGGCCCCGCACCGGGGCTCTGTGTTGACAGAGCCTGGAGCCTGCTTCGGATTCTTTGTCTCCCTCTCTCTCTGCCCCTCCCCTGCTCACGCTCTGTCTCTCTCTCTTTCTCTCAAAAATAAACATTAAAAAAAAATTTTTTTTTAAAGAATAATTTCATTGTGGATTTGCTGGGAGGACTGGGGTTCTAAAGAATAGCCTTTGAAAAAGCTAATGTTTTCCTCTCCTGTCTCTAGCACAGTTACCCTGAGGGGGTGGGTCTTACTGTCACTGAGGTGCAAAGCTGGGAAAAAGCAGCCACACCGCGTAACCAGGTCGGCCTGGGCTCCAGCCAGTGGCTTCAGGATCGTCCTCATCTGGCCGTACAGCTGCCCCAATCGGCCGACTACTCTGATGCTTCAAACCCTGCCCCAGTGACCACTGCCACAGAGGCTCACCTGATTCCCACCAGCTCAAAGCAGTTCTCCTCGAAGTGCTTGGAGCAGAAGTAGATGTACTCGGAAGCCGGGTCCCACAGGCCCTGGCCGCTGGGGTCCAGCCGCTGGCAGTTGGCCAGCCACAAGCCTCGCCTCGGGTTGTCCTTCTTGGGAAGTCTGCGGAGCCACAAACCAGTAAGCACCAGGGTGTCTGTAGCCCTGGGCTGAAGCTGCTCAAGCACTCCAGACGGCAAGGGCTGGTCATGCACACGCCACCACCAGACCTCCCTTCAACCCTGCCAGGTAAACACCGCCCACCAAGGTCCAGATGAGGAAACTGAGGCCTCCAGGAAAGCAACTTCCTTAGCGTCACCTGGCAGGTGAGAGAAAGCGGAGGGACGCAGGCTGGTGGACCTCCCACGCTTCCTCTCCCACCTAGGCTCAGTCGCACCCGCCCCGCCCCTCTCCCCCCTACAAATACAAGCAACGCGCCAACCAGAGGAAAGCGCACGCGCAATCGTGGCTCCACGAAGAGGGTAAAACCGGCGCGGGCACACGTGAGCCTTCGCGTGCCAGCACGCACGCGCGCTGACCTGTGGAAAGAGATGCCGCGGTTGCGCGTCTCGCGCGTGTCCCTTGTGCAGCAGCCGGCGGCGGAGCAGTGACGCGGCATCTGGGGAAGAGGCGGGAGCTTGGTCGTGGGCGGCTTTCCAGGCCCGGAAGGGCCTCGCGCCCCCAGCCGCCGATCCGCTCCTGGCGGCCCTGGCCTGCCGGGTCTCCCCCGGCCCGATCTCGCCCGAGCCCCGTCCCAGCCCGTTCTCCTGACTCCCGTCAGCGGCACTCACGATCTCGCCATTGCTGCGCCGCCGAAGTCTCGCGAGGAGTGGAGCGCGGTGGAAGTTGATACCATAGAGACTCGGAAGAGCGAGGCACTCGACCCAGGGGCGGGGCGAGGCGGGCACCGGAAGCGGCGGGAGCGTAATGTTGCTGCCAGGTCTGCGTCGTCCCACCCTCCCTGAGCGCCTGCGCGGTAGCACACTCGGGCTCTTTTGGCTTTTCAGGCCAAACTCTTAGCGGTCAACGCCTCGGCACCGAAGGAGCGGCGCCCAGCTCGTTGGCGCAGAGTCCCCGTAGTGTATGGGTCTGGTGGCGCGGCAGCGGGAAACCGGCAGGGTCCCGGGATCCACGCTGGCAGCGCGGGAAAGGCTAGACTGCAAAAAGGAAACTCCCCAACTAGAAAAAGGGGCCAGGAGGGGCACCTGGGTGGCTCGGTCGGTTAAGCCTCCGACTTCGGCTCAGGTCATGATCTCACGGTCCGTGAGTTCGAGCCCCGCGTCGGGCTCTGTGCTGACCGCTCAGAGCCTGGAGCCTGTTTCAGATTCTGTGTCTCTCTCTCTCTCTCTGCCCCTCCCCTGTTCATGCTCTGTTTCTTTCTGTCTCAAAAATAAACGTTTAAAAAAAAAAAGGGGGGCCAGGATACGTGATCAGTATAACCCGACAAATTCAGTGCCCATAGCTTATTCCGGGAGAGGTGCCATGGGTGGGCGGTGATGGGCAGAAAGCCCTCTTACAGTTCCTTCTGACAGGCACACGGCTGAGTTAGAGGTGAAAGCAAAAAACTTCAAGGAATGAGAGCCTCACAGTAAATAAGTTTGCACTGGGGCGGGGCTGCCTCCCTGGACCCTCCCACAAGACTGGGTGAAAGTAGCCAATCCACAATTTAGAAGACAACCAAATTACTATTCCATTCTTCAAAGAACATCAAGAATGGGTGAAGGATTTAAGAAATGCCTAAATTTAAAGTAACCAAAGCATTCTTCCTAATTCCTTCAGCCACGCCTTTTGACACTTTCTTTCTAGGGTTAAAGTGGTAACTAGACATACAGACATGCTTAATTTTTTGAGAGGAAACATGTTTTTCCCCTGTAAATGCACCTGGAAAAGGCAGGTGTCTAGATCAGGAATTATGGCAAAAGCACAATGGACATGATGCTTCAATATAGAAACTTTAATAGGTAAACATATCTTGTAAGGTTATAATGGGGATGATACAAAGGGATGGTTGCCAGAGGCACTCATTCAGTATTCTTCCCCTTCTTCAGCCTCTGCTTCCACGGAATCCACACCCACCTCTTCATAATCTTTCTCCAGAGCTGCCAGGTCCTCCCGGGCCTCGGAGAACTCCCCTTCCTCCATGCCTTCCCCCACGTACCAGTGCACAAAGGCTCGCTTTGCATACATGAGGTCAAACTTATGGTCTAGGCGGGCCCAGGCCTCGGCAATGGCGGTAGTGTTGCTCAGCATGCACACGGCCCGCTGCACCCTGGCCAGGTCCCCTCCGGGAACGACAGTCGGGGGTTGGTAGTTGATGCCCACCTGCCAGAGAAGGGGAAGAAAACAGTCTGTGAAACTTGTGTCAAACCCAGAAGTGGTAGCTGCTTTCATGGAAACAAAAGACATGCAGGTGCCTTCTTTGTGCCCGGCAAGGTGTCAGGTGAGCAGGGTGCTGGTTTCCAGACCAGCAAAACTGGGGAAAGGAGCCCTGGCTCCCGGCTCAGTCCCAAGTTGCCTGAAGGGCTGTGTCCCAGCAACTGAGACCTGTGACAGGTGCTCAGGCAACAGGGCTGTTTCTTCTAAAAGGGGACACTGCTTTGTATTCCTCATGTTATTTTCCCCATAGGCTTCTACAAGATGGGGATTCATTTCTGGAGCTGAAACCTTTTCCACTCGATTCACAGTACTATGGTTGTTATCACCAGGGGAGATCGTACCCCCGGTCTCCTACCAAATGAGCCAGCCTGTGCATAACAGGGCGACAGGCACACCCTCAGGTCCTAGGACTGTTGCTACTACTGCAACAGGAGGTGGCCTATGTGTGTGCTAAGTAGGAGAAAGGGGGTGATATTCGAGGGCTGGGTCCAAAAGGGGAGGCATTCTAAGTTTCCAAACCAGGAGACAACACGACCAGAGGTTTGGGCAGGGATACACAGGGTCAGTTAGAGCTGGGGTCGGCAAACTTTGTCTATAAAGAGCAAGACAGGGACGCCTGGGTGGCTCAGTTGGTTAAGGTGTGCAACTTCAGCTCAGGTCGTGATCTCACGGCCTGAGTTCGAGCCCCGCGTCGGGCTCTGTGCTGACAGCTCGGAACCTGGAGCCTGTTTCAGATTCTGTGCCTCCCTCTCGCTCTGACCCTCCCCCCGTTCATGCTCTGTCTCTCTCTGTCTCAACAATAAAAATAAACGTTAACAAAAAAAAGAGCAAGACAGCACATATTCTAGGCTGGGTGGGCCACATGGTCTCTGTCACAATTGCTTAATTCTCTCTTTGGAGCACAAAAGCAGCCACAACGAGACACCAATGAACAGGTGTGGGTGTGTCCACATAAAACTCTACATGGCTGGTCTGCCAACTGTGCCGATCCCTGAACCCAGAATAGGAAGGGCTAGTGAAGGACCCGCTGCAGCAAGCCCACCAGAAGCAGTAAGGTCTGAGCCAGCTAGGCGGCATGGAAAGCAAGGCAGAGGGAAGCACATTTTCCCAGATGGAAAGCATCGACAGTTTAGCGTCCAAGTACTGGACAAAGCTGAAGAGCTACAGCAAGTTTCCTATTCTGTATCAGATGGAAGACTGGCACAAACTGTGTTGGAGGCAGCCTCTGTCCAAACTTGCCAATCTTACTAACAGAGAAAGGAGTATGTTGCCATTTCTTCCGAAAACATCCATGACCATTTTTCGTTAAATCAAATGCTGCATGGGACATTTAGGTTTGGTTTAATTTCCTTATGCCTGAAGAATGACGTGGGATTTAGGAACACTGATGTTTATAGTGATACCCCGATTTCAAATATCCACATAAATTGTCAAAATGCCCTTGAAAATTGCTACATTTCTAAGTCCAAACTATTTTTCCCACACTAATTCTTTCACCCAGAAGCGGCAACAAAAATCCTTCCCCAAACTTTCTGTTCTGTTAAAAAAGAAAATTCTCACACAGATACACAATGTGATAACTCAGGAAGGGAGTTCAAATGGCACCACTGAATAAATTATCACTCTGGCTCACTAATTTGTGACCAAGGGGCTGGCTGCCATGGAACAGGGCATCCCCTACAAAGGGCATGCTGTGCTTGGTCGGCTGCCTGCTGACCGGGAACACCAGTCAACATCACCCAGTCCTACCTTAAATCCAGTTGGGCACCAATCCACAAACTGGATGGTGCGCTTGGTCTTGATGGTGGCGATGGCTGCGTTGACATCTTTCGGGACCACGTCCCCCCTGTACAACATGCAGCAGGCCATATACTTGCCGTGCCGAGGGTCACACTTGACCATCTGGTTAGCCGGCTCAAAACAGGCATTGGTGATCTCGGCCACAGACAGCTGCTCGTGGTACGCCTTCTCCGCTGAGATGACCGGGGCGTAGGTGGCCAGGGGGAAGTGGATGCGGGGGTAGGGGACCAGGTTGGTCTGGAATTCCGTCAAGTCCACGTTCAGGGCCCCATCGAATCGCAGGGAGGCCGTGATGGAGGACACGATCTGCCCGATCAGGCGATTAAGGTTGGTGTACGTGGGCCGCTCGATATCCAGGTTGCGCCGGCATATGTCGTAGATGGCTTCGTTGTCCACCATGAAGGCACAGTCAGAATGCTCCAGGGTCGTGTGGGTGGTCAGGATGGAGTTGTAGGGCTCCACCACGGCCGTGGACACCTGGGGGGCCGGGTAGATGGCAAACTCCAGCTTGGACTTCTTGCCGTAGTCCACCGACAGCCGCTCCATGAGCAGGGACGCAAACCCAGAGCCGGTGCCGCCCCCGAAACTGTGGAAGATGAGGAAGCCCTGCAGCCCCGTGCACAGATCCGCCTGAGAGAAACCAGAGACCGCGAGTCAGTGCCCGCGGAAGCCACACCGCCGACCTCCAACAAGCCACGCTCACTTCTTTGCCCCTGCGGGATGATCACACATTCAAATCGTCCACAGCGCACGTGCAGGACGCTCAGGAGCAAAGCAAGGCAGACGTTAGAGATGTACGGACGCACTGAAGCCACACGTGAAGGGAAACGTGGACTCAAGATTCTGGCCTGGGGTTTTGCCAGAGCGACCTCCTGGTCGCAATCCCTGCATACCCTCCCGTCCGGGGCAACGTCCACAGGAAGCCTTCTCGGCACCCCCTTACCAGTTTTCGGATCCGGTCCAGGACCAGGTCGACGATCTCCCTGCCGATGGTATAATGGCCTCTGGCGTAATTGTTGGCTGCGTCCTCCTTCCCGGTGATCAGCTGCTCTGGGTGGAAGAGCTGCCTGTAGGTCCCTGTGCGCACCTCATCTACAAAGAGGACACGTGGGCCGCAGGGCTTCAAGCCCGTTGTTAACTCACCAGGAGGGGTGGGTTTGGGGACCGTCGGGATCTACCAAGCACGTGCCGTTCCTCGCGGTCGGCAGCATCAGGGTCTCGTAGAAAACGTCTCTGCGTAACACGCAGACCACAGCAGCAATCTATGGCTCAGCAGGTAAAGTCAAGTGGAGGTACAAAGTCCAATCTGACTGGTCCTCAAAGGAGGGAAACCACTCACACCCGCACACAGGTGACTCTGCACGTGCATACATATGTCCTCCTACCCACAGCTACCTCAAAGAGTGTAACTAAAAAATCGCTTACATGCTAGACAGTCACCAGGTCAGCATGACTTTGGCCGGCCAGTCCCATCAGGGCACCCTCTGTGGCCTGCCTCTCACAGGCTTTAGGGTGACATCCTGTCTTCCCCTGGGTGGCCACTGAAAGGTGCTCTCTCCTTGCAGCTCTCCCTGGCAACCACTTCAGCCTTCTAATCTGGAGGAAGCCAACGAATGTTCTCTACTTACCTTTCTGTCAGATGCAGGTCAAGATTCTCACGCAGCAGCATCTTGGTGTGCGCAGCGTTAAGGAGGGACCAGTGCCTGGGCACCCCGCAGGTGGAGTCTACACAACCACCTGCCTGGGGCTGAGGCGGCCACGAGTGAATCTATTACCAGCCTATGTTTTTCCTGTACGTTAGGTTCTCCTAACTTAGGAGCCTCAGTTTCTCACCCGATGTAGCCACAGGCGTGTACTTGTACACCCCGTCCTTTCTGCAGAAAGGATTCAAAGGAGCACAGGGGGCATGGAGGGGGCTTCAGGGAGGCTCTCCCACTCTCCCGGGAAAGCCGCCCAAGTGCCCGAGCACCTACCGACCACGGTGGGCTCCAGGTCCACAAACACCGCTCTGGGCACATGCTTGCCAGCCCCAGTCTCGCTGAAGAACGTGTTGAACGAGTCATCCCCACCACCGATGGTTTTGTCACTTGGCATCTGACCATCGGGCTGAATTCCATGTTCAAGGCAGTACAGTTCCCAGCAGGCATTGCCGATCTGGACACCTGCCTGCCCCACGTGGATAGAGATGCACTCGCGCTGGGAACCAGAACACAAACGTTGAGATCCCCTTGTCTTCAAGGGAACCAACACTATATGGCATGGAAACCATATTAACACACACATCTATATGTACTTCACGTCGTCTATGGCTTTCCCAGACCTTTCCCAGAAGGCTTATGTGACCCTTTTCAAGTCCCTATGAAAACTGAGGTGCTCTAAACCACCCGAGCTACTAAGTGCCGGACTTAGCCCCTACACAAAAGCGTTTGCTACCATACACGTAATGTCAATGGTAAACGCCACACCGTACAGTCACATACAGCCACAGTCACCATACAGCCACAGTTATTCTCTAAAGAATATAGCTACTAGTTTCTGATGGTGTCCTGTCCAAAGAGAATGTAACAACTAATAGATCAGGGAAGGAAGAGTGGACTTGGACACAGGTCACCATGGCCCAGGTGCCAGTGGTCACCATATGTGTGTCATCCATCTACCCATCTACAGCTACCCTCTATTTTCTCCACCCAGGGCTGTGCTCAGGGAGGCTGACCCATCTGGACTGCATGAAAGGGGCTTCCTTGCACCTGGCTTCTGGTTGCATTAGCCAAGGCAGGCATCAGCAAGAGACTGCGAGGTTAGAGGACAGTGTGGTCAGGGTGCTCACTTCCTGGCTCCCACCCTGCCGGACTGCCATGGGCTCCCTGAGTGTGTTTATCAAGGCCACAAACTTTCAGCAGTCAGTGTTCTTTATAAAGCCACCTTCTCAACTTCTAGTAACCACTCCCTTCACCTCAAGGCTAGGAGTTAATGGCAACCAGGCATCACAAATGGTAGGACACTACACTGTCCTTTGGTGGTTTCCTTAGACTCAAAGTACCTATTTTTTGACTGTATCATATCTTTCCCGCCATAAACATAACTGTACAGTCATTAATCATTTGTTCTATTTTAGACACCGTATCCTCACAAATACATAGAGGAGATCAAATAAAATTCAAGGTGTCCCACCTACCCTAAATCCTAATATACAATACCAAGAACTTGAAGTCCTGTTTTTAAGTTTGGCAGGTAATTTTTTTTTCTTATTTTTAAGGTTTGTTTATTATGGAGAGACAGCACAAGCAGGGGAGGGACAGAGAGAGGAGGAGACAGAATCCGAAGGAGGCTCCAGGCTCTGAGCTGTCAGCACAGAGTCCGACACGGGGCTCGAACCACAGACCGTGAGATCATGACCCGAGCTGAAGTCGGACGCTTAACCGCCTGAGCCAGGTGCCCCTGAAGTCCCGTTTTTGGTTTTGTTTTTTTTTTTTTTAACTTTTTTTTTTTTTTATTTTTTTATTTTTGGGACAGAGAGAGACAGAGCATGAACGGGGGAGGGGCAGAGAGAGAGGGAGACACAGATTCGGAAACAGGCTCCAGGCTCCGAGCCATCAGCCCAGAGCCTGACGCGGGGCTCGAACTCACGGACCGCGAGATCGTGACCTGGCTGAAGTCGGACGCTTAACCGACTGCGCCACCCAGGCGCCCCTGAAGTCCCGTTTTTTATTACACAAACACCAACTCTCCAATTAGGGGCATAGAGATTCACGTAACGCCACAATACCCTAAGAATCCCTCCCAGAAGGAACTATTATTCACTTGCAGAAAGAACTTCTCCAATGACAAGGAATGCACTCCTTCAGAGAAGAAATTCATCAACACTCTGGGAAGTCTTTTGGAATCCACACAATCACACCATTTACAGATCAGTATTATTCATTTTGCCTTACTTATATCCAGGCAGCCTATGCTTCACAGGATGCCTGATTTAGTTTTCTACGGACTCAGCCCTAGTATGATCACAGTAAGCTCTATACCCTGAGAAAATCCCTCAGTTTTTTCTTTTACAAAATGGGGGCTGGTGTGCTACATGATCTGCAAGGCCACTTCCATCTGATTATCCAATGAAACTAATGAAAAGCAGTCAGAAAAATCATTCCTAGCTTTCAATAGAAAGCCATTCAAAATTCATCACCAACCTCACCTGGATCATTAAAATTTTACCTTACTTTACTCAGCCTTATCTTCATCCTCTTTCTTTTCAAGCTCCGGTCCAACTGCTCTCTTCATATTCTTGGCAGATTGCTTTGTTCCCTACATACCCAGAAGCTTCAGCTTCCAGACAGCAAATGCGCAGACCTTTCTGCTCTCTTCCTCCTGTCAATTGTTTCTACTGATCCCCTACCCGCTAACAGTCCTCAAAGTAATCACCGGCCTTCTCAGGCCACTAGAGATCCACAGACCTCTTCAGGGTAATTGGAAATTAAAGCGATTTCACAGTAGGACTACTGAGATAACCAGCCCTTTTCACCGTGTTCACATTTCACCGTGTTCACTGATGGTGCATAATCAAACAGTGGGTAAAACTGGGGTGCTTGGGTGCCTCAGTCAATTAAGCATCCAACTTCAGCTCAGGTCATGATCTTACCATTTATGAGTTTAAGCCCCGCACTGGGCTCCGCACTGACAGTGCAGAGCCTGCCTGGGATTCTCTCATGCTCTCTCAAAACAATAAACTTAAAAAAAAAGGGGGGGGGGGGGTAAAACTGTTAATGCCCTAGTACAAATCAAGGTAGTGGCACCAAACTATACCAGTGTTCGTTAGATTCTTCACCCTTATGCACTCACGGTAAAAAGACCAAAAAAAAAAAAAAAAAAAAAAAAAAAGTCAATTTCATTTCAGAATATTCATGATGAAGCAAAAAATGATTATTTTATAAAACATCCACCCTCAAGTACTGTGACAAAACGGAAAGTATCCATAAAGCTCTTGTGCACCTGCTGAAATACAGCTGTTTTAAGAAATAGCACTTGTGTGCTTTCAGTTGCCAACTGAACTAGCTTTTTTCACAGAATGTTATTTTCCTTGCAAGAGCCGACAAACTATGGCTATTGCAACTTGGATATCTGGTGTTTATGTCAGCATGTTGTCTTAAAGTAAATAAATATTTTTAAAATTTCTAACATGGCAAACGACTACGGAGATAACCCACATAAACAAAGGCTTTTTGGAGTCCTACTTTGTTACACTGTAGAGATGTCCATGGAGTGCCTGGGTGGCTAAGATGGTTAAGCGTGACTCTTGCTTCCCCATCAGGTCATGATCTCATGGTTTGTGAGTTTGAGCTCACTGGGCTGGCAGTGCAGAGCCTGCTTGGGATTCTCTCTCTCCCTCTCCCTCGCCCCTCCGCCACTTGCACTCTTTCTCTCTCTCTCTCAAATAAACTCTATAAAAAAAGAAATACTGTAGGGGCACCTGGGTGGCTCAGTCAGTTAAGTGTTGGACTTCAGCTCAGGTCATGATCTCATATCACATGAGTTCGAACGCCACGTTGGGCTCTGTGCTGACAGCTTAGAACCTGGAGCCTGCTTCGGATTCTGTGTCTCCCTCTCTCTCTGCCCCTCCCCCACTTGTGCTGTGTGTATGTCTCTCTCTCTCAAAAATAAACATACGTTAACATACATACATACATATATACATACATACATACTGTAGGGATGTCCTGGGACCCCAACGTTTGAGAACCACCTTCCAGGCCTCAGGAACCCAACATAACGGCTGTCCTCAGAGACTGAGTCAAGGCCACCCAACAAGTCAAGGTCACCCAGCTTCCAACCTGGCTCATAAAGTTACAATTTTCGAGGAGACATCTGCACCTGCCGACCCCCCTTCATCCGGGACATTACCACGACGCAGGTTGCCGCTGCCCTCAGGGTTCGCACACCCAGAGAACAAGCGAGAGGACTATCATCTGTTCGTCCGGGCAGCCCTGGGCCTCCCGTGCCCCCCCAGCCCCCTCTTCCCCCGATCTCCCCCCCGCCCCCCCCCCCCCGCCACACACACACACACACACACACACACACACACACACACACACACAGCCCCGGCCCTAGGATTTGTCGCAGTCTTGCCCCACCCAGGGGCCTCATGTGGCGGGCTTCATCCTCCCTCCTGCCTGGGCCTCTATGACCCGAGAGTGGCCAGGGGGGGACCTCACCATGGTGAGTTCAGCTGCTGCCCAACGCCGTTACCAGACCTCAACCGCTGCCACAGACGCCACGCGCCCAACTGCCGCTGCTGCGCTGTGCACACGGCCCGGGATTGGCCCGCCGCTGCCCAGGTGCCCATTGGTCCTCAGTGCCTCGGGGCGGACCTAGGCCTGGAATCCCGCTTCTGATTGGACGTTACTTGACTTGCGGAGTATGGTGCTTTCTGATTGGATATGGCTTTGGCGGGAAGGCTGTGGCCTAGCCAAAGCAGAGCATTCTGATGCATCCTGGGATGTTAGGTGGGAGTGGTCACGGATTTCTCTGCGTGGGACATAGCACATTTTCGTGCACGTAAGGCCTCAATGTGCGCGTGGCTTCACGCCAAGCTTGTGCCGCCTTCTTGCTTGGAGGCCCAGGCCCACTCACCTGTCTGCTCGTGATTCCGGTCTTTGCAAACGAGACACCCTCTCAAGGCCTGCCCACCATCTACCTGTAACTAATGCAAAGGAGAGCTGCTCTCCCGTGCTTCGCAAGCCAATAAAAGACTTGCACCAAGTTTTTGCCTTGAAGATAGGCTATTGGTTGGTGTGGCACCACCCAGGAGAACGTAAAACCGGTGTTCAACGTCCCGAACTCCCTGATGGCTTATAAACGAGGGGTTTTACGGGGAAATTTGGGGGCGGGGGGGGCGGGGGGGGGGTCTCCTGAGAAGGTGGACGCTGTTGATTGGAGGCTTATGAAGTCATGTTCACAGATGTTACTTTGTTACTTCAAGTGGCTTCATCTGGTCCGCGGAGGTGTGTTCTATGTCAAGAGACTTGAGATAGACTAACAACTAACAAGATGGATGCCAGCTTCATACCCAAAATCTGCACCCAGCTTTCTTGTCCACCCTTTTTCCGGTGCAGAAAGGCCTTTGCCATCCAGCGCCCGGGAACCAGGCAGGATTTGATTACTTCTTTAATCTGGGGATTTCTGAGTTTCTGGGGACAAGGGAGTTGGAGGGTATACCCCAGGCTCCCCCCGCCAAGGCTGGGTTGGAGTGCAGTGTCCATTTTGGGGAACTTTGGTACAATCACCTGATTCTTCCATTCTGTAAAGACTGACTTAACTTTCTTTGGGATCCACTGTGTGTTTATTTCTGAGAAAAGCAGGGTAAAAGGAATTCTGGCATAACCCCAAACTTATCACCAGAATGCAACATCCTTTCTGGTGATTCCCTAGAGCATGTTGGAGCAGACCCTTAACTTATTACAGATGAGCGGGGACCTCTGCCCCTGCAGTGGAACACAACAGGGAGAGGAGCTGGAAGTTTTCTGTAGGCCTTGGGAACATTTGGATAGTATGATTCGGTCGGCCCTTAGAAAGACAGCTTTGGCAGCAGGGAGGAGGGAGATGGAAGGAGGTCAACGGAGAGCCAGGGAAACCAGGAGAAACCCTCCCTGCTTCTTCCCTCCAAGAGAGTGAATCCTTCTATCTTAGGTCACCTGCCATAACAGAACACCATGGACCGGGTAGCATAAGTAACAGAAGTTTATTTTCTGGCGGTTCTAAAGGCTAGAAGAGTAATGCAAGGTCAAGTTCTGGAAGGGTTGGTTTCTAGCGAGGGCTCTCTTCCTGATTGCAAAAGGCTCCCTTCTTGCTGTGTCTGCCTATAGGGGTGGGAGGAGGGGGCAAGCTCTCGGTGTCTCTTCTTATAAGGACACTAATCCTATCAGATCAGGGTCCCACCTTTATGACCTCATTTAACCTTAATTGCCTCCTATTTCCAAATATAGTCACATTGGGGGTTAGGGCTTCAACGTAGGAATTTGGCAGGGGGACCCAATTCAGTCTATAGCACCCTCCTCCACCCTCACGGCTCCAATCATTCCACATACGTAACTGAATTGCAGCCTGTATCACATTTTAAAGTACTATTTATTTTTTCTGGTTTTAAAAGTGACACATATTCAGAGTAGAAAGTGTAGGAAATAAAGAATAACATAAGGAAAATAAAAATCATCCCCAAACCCACAACTTATAGCTAAACACTATTAATATGTCAAGGTGTTCTTAGTTTCTTTTTCCCCTGTGTATATACTTATACATGGGTTTTACAAAATTGGATCCAACAATATGATTTTTTGTTTTAGTAACAACTTTCTTGAGATATAATCCACATACCATACAATTCACTCATTGTTTTAAAAATATGTTTTTTGTTTGTAAGTAATCTCTACACCCAATGTGGGGCTCAAACCCACAACCCTGAAATCAAATCACATGCTCTACCAACTGAGCCAGCCAGGTACCCCACAACTCACCCACTTAAAGTGGTGTACAATCCAGTGGTTTGCAGTATATTCACAGAGTTGTGCAACCATCACCACAATCCATTTGAAAAGTTAGAGAAGGTGACTTATTTAAGTTTATTTATTTATTTATTTATTTATTTAGAGAGAGCATGAGTGGTGGAGGGGTGGAGAGAGAGAGAGAGAGAGAGAGAGAGAGAGAATCACAAGCAGGCTTCACACTGTAAGCGGGGAGCCTGAAGCAGGGCTCAAACCCACAAACCGTGAGATCAGGACCTGAGCCAAAATCAAGAGTTGGATGCATAACCGAGTGAGCCACCCAGGCGCCCCATCACAATCCATTTTAGAACATTTTTATCATCTCCAAAAACACCCATGCTCTTTCGCTACCAACCTCCAGTCCCTCCCATCTCCCTAGCCCTAGGCAACTTCTTTTAAATTTTATTTTAGAGCGAGAGAGAGAGAGTGAGAGAGAGAGAGAGAGAGAGCGAGAGAGCAGGAGCAGAGCAAGTGAGTGAGAGAATCCCAAGAAGCCTCCATGCTCAGCATGGAGACACAGGACACAGGACTCAATCCCCTGGGATCACAATCAGCTGAAATCAAGAGTCAGATGTTCGACCCACTGAGCCACACAGGCGCCCCAGCCCTAGGCAACTTCTAATCTACTTTCTGTCTTGGTAGATTTACCTATTCTGGACATTTCCTATAAACGGAATCATACAATATGTGGTCTTTTGTGAATGGCTTCTTTCACAGCATCATGTTTTCAAGGTTCATTCATGTTGTAGCATGACACATTCCTCCTGTTACATGATACATGCCTGTGGTAGCATGATCCTTCACTCCTGTTTCTTGTAAACAGCTTTATTGAGATACAGTTCACATACTCTACAATTCATCTGTTTAAAATGTCCAATTACTTTTGGTATATTCACAGAGTTGTGCAGCCATTACCACAAGCAAGTTTAGAATGCTATCATCACCTCAAATTTCATTTCTTTTTACGGCCAAATAATATTCCATTGTATGGGCATACCATTTTTATTTTATTTTTTAATGTTTATTTTATTCATTTTGAGAGAAAGAAAGAGCAAGGGAGAGAGGGAGAGAGAGACTCCGAGGCAGGCTCTGCTCCACCAACGCACAGCACAGAGCCTGATGCAGGGCTCCATCCCAAGGTTCGTGAGCTCATGACCTAAGCCGAAATCAAAAGCCGGTTGCTCACCTGACTGAGCCACCCAGGTGCCCCTATACCATATTTTATTTACCCATTCATCAGTTGGTGGACATTTGTACTTCGTGGATATTATGAATAAAGCTGCTGTGAACACATGTTTTCATTTCTCTATGACACGAATTGCTGGGTCTGTGATAAACTACAGGTTCAACTTTTTAAGGAACTGCCAGACAAACCATGTGATTTTTTTTTCAATCCTGATTTTCTCACTTAACATTAACCATGTGCTTTTTCATAAACTGTTAACGTGTTCAATGTTTTTTGAACGCTTGGCTTTTAATGATTGCAGAGTTCCAATTCTTAGTTAATCAGTCCCCTGTTATTGGGCATCTAGATTATTTCCAATTTTCATATTATAAACAGCCTTTCAGTGAGCATTTTTGGGCATCAATATTTTTTTGTGAAACATTTAAAAATACTTATTTACTTTTGTGTGTGTGTGAGAGAGAGAGAGAGGGAGAGCACGAGTGAGGGAGGAGCAGAGAGGGAGGGAGACACAATCTGAAGCAGGCTCCAGGCTCTGAGCTTTTAGCACAGAGCCCGATGCGGGGCTCAAACGCATGAACCTACTGAGCCACTCAGGCACCCCTGGGCATCAATATTTTTATGCATCTCTGGTTATTTCTGAAGAGCAGATTAGTCAGACCATTGAATCAAAGGACATAGGCAGTTTTAAGGCTCTTGGTACATAAAACCTTCCAAAAACGTTGTGTCAGTTTGCGCTCTGGCAAGTTGAGTTTGGGAATGCCAGTCACACACCACCTTATATTTTCATGGTCTCTTGAAGTCACCAAGGCAGGAACTTTGGAGATCTTTGACCCCATACCCAGCTCAACATGTAGCACACAGCACAAGTTCATGTTACGGAAATTAGTGTGAGCAAAGGAAGGCCCACACTCTGCATTAACAGAGGCCATGGGATGGAGAGGAGGGTACGATTGTCTGAGTCATCATGAAGACAGGCTCCACAGGACTTACCACCCAGCTGACATGGGACTCACTGCAGACTCAAGTGGTAATAAAGCATCATGAGGCCAAGAACCCTCCATATTGAAGTTGAAGTGGCCAATGTGAGAGGAAGCCACATACCGCAGTCACTTAGGGACAGACGCCAGTAGGGACGGGGTGTAGACTGGAGGCAAGTCTTTTGTACTCCACTCTGTGGGCAGCAGTCTTTATATGGAGTGCTGGAAGAATTACCTTCACTGAGATAGCGAGGTCATCAAACTCTCTGTCCACTTGGATATCCTGAGGAGAAACCCATTACAAGGCAGTACATTACCACCTTCTGAGAACTTTGCTGGTTTTTGCTGGTACACACAAGGTTTTGGAGAAAATCCTTAGGGCAGCTTCTCTCCTATGGATGACAATGTCATCAGTCCCCAAACTATTAAAATAGGGAAGGGAAGGGGCTCCGGGGGGCTCCTTGGAGTCTGTGATTTCTTGACCTGCGGGTCGGTTGCATAGGTCTGTGCTGTTTGTGGAAATTCACACCCCAATCCATGTGCACTTTTCAGCATAAACGTTATTCCTCAAAAACAAATGTAAAGGCACGGGGAGTGAGGGGAAGGATACTAGCACCAATAGTGTCTTTCTCTACATAGGCCTTTTCTGTGGGGTCTGCTATCTCATCCCATCTTCACAATGACTCTGGGTGGGAGATTTTAGCCCCATTTCACAGAAAGACCAGGCTGAGCCCTGGGAATGGTTTTACATGAACTGTAAGGATTTAGAAGTATTTCCCTTACAGTTATTTATTTTTGAGAGACAGAGAGACAGAGCGCAAGCAGTGGATGGGCAGAGAGAGAAGGAGACATGGAATCCGAAGCAGGCTCCAGGCTCTGAGCTGTCAGCCCAGAGCCCGACGCGGGGCTCGAACTCACAAACTGTGAGATCATGACCTGAGCCGAAGTTGGACGCTCAACCAGCTGAGCATTTCGGGTGCCCCGAAGTATTTCCCTTAAAACTGAGAAGATCTAGGCTAGGGAGATTAGACTAATAACAGTTAAGGAATAGGAAAATGGAACATTGCATCTAGACAGGTGTTGCTCTCCAATTCAGAAGATCCCATGTTGATGGACTCAGGATTTGGTCCCAGGCCTGATTCCAAAGTCTGTGGTGTTTCTGTTATGCTAAAAGCTTCTGTTAATAACCATACATTATATTGAATAAGCATGTATTTTTGCAGAACAGTTTCATATAGAATTCCTTTTTTTTTTTTTTTTTTTTTTTTTTTTTTTAATGATGGAATCCAGTGCTGACAGGAATTCTCGCAGAGCAAGAGGAACATGGTCAAGGCATGCTACTCTCTGGCTTTGGAGCTGTAGAAACTCGGCAGGCAGAAGGAATCAATAAGCAGTAAGAAGAAGGAAGCATCAGTTGTCCCAAGCCTGAAGGATTGGAACTGTAAAAACGTTTCTGGAAAGACTTTGACACAAATCTGGTTTTAAATAAATGAGGGTTAGAATAAGCAGTGATTTGTGACTAGACTTCAGTTTAATAACTGGTATTTGGGGATTCTCTCCTTAATGTTTAACTGCTTATATAATTTTCTCTATATATTTTTAAGTTTATTTATTTTGAGAGAGAGAGTGCGAGCGAGCAGGGGAGGGAAAGACAGAGGGAGAGAGAGAGAATCCCAAGCAGGCTCCCTCCTTTCAGTGCAGAGACCAACATGGGGCTTGATCTCATGAACCATGAGATCATGACCTGAGCCAAAAGCAAGAGTCAGACACTTAACCAACTGAGCCGCCCAGGTGCCCTGAATTTTCTATATTAAAAAGGCACAATTGAGACGCCTCGGTGGCTCAGATGGTTGAGCATTTGACTCTTGATTTCAGCTCAGGTCATGATTTCAGGGTCATGGGATTGCTCCCTGTATCAGGCTCCATGCTTAGCATGGAGCCTGCCTAAGATTCTCTCTCTCTCTCTCTCTCTCTCTCTCTCTGTCTGTCTCTCCCATTGCCCCTTTCCCCTAAAAAAAAAAACAAAAACCCAACCCACAACTGAATGAAAGGAGTCTTAATCCCCCTCAAAGCCAACGAGTGAATCTTTCAGCACCAATATCCACCTGCAGGCAGAACAGGCCAGGGGGTGAGGTGGGTAAGTACTGAACCTTCAAATCCAAACATCAGTGAACAGCAAGCTAAGTGTCCTCTGAGGCAATTCTCTCTCAGCCAATGAAGAACCCAGGCATGAGCCAGCGATGAGACCGCAACGGTATCCCCCAGTCAGGAGTGGAAATAAAGCCACAGTGGCATTGTGACCCTCCATTCAGGCCTGGGGTGGAACTCAGACTTAGCCACACTGAGTATCTGAGCAGGACACTAGAAACTGCAGAACTAGATGTAATGGAGCTGGGAGGCACTCAAGCCTCTAGGCTCGATCCCTCTTTGGGATTGTAGGGCTTTGGTGGTGAGACGGAGTTTAGAGAAGGGGCCTCGGGCCACCACAGGTGCCTCCAAGCCCTTGGCCCCTTGCCTTTGCCAGTATCCAGCCCCTGCCCTGCCCCTGACTTCCCAGTGGCCTTGGGCAAATGGCTGCATCTCATTTACTCCATTGCAAAAGGAGTGACTATGGCTCACCCGGGTTGGCTGTGAAAATGAAACAAGACATCGCCTTGAGAAGCACTTGTGAGGCATTGGAGCCCTGGTTCACAACATGGCACACGTGCCCTGCCCAACCTGCCAGCTGTGCTGCTCTGAACGCCAGAGACGGGCCAGCTCTGCAGAACTGTGCACATGGACTGGCCTTTGGGTTCTGTCCCTATTTCTGCATCAGTTTGGCTATGCTCCCTTCTAGAAGATCTTCTCTGTTCTATTTACTGTGCAAAATGCTAGAAACTGCAGAACTAGATGTATTGGAGCTGGGCAGCACTCAAGCCTCTAGGCTCGATCCCTCTTTGGGACTCTAGGGCCTGCGGCAGGGACCTGGCCTCTGTCTCTCCCCCTGACCCATCACCTTTATGCCCTCTTCTGATGAGCAGGACCGGACAGCTCCTGGACGTGGGACTATCTTGCCTTATACTCTGGGTCTAGGAATAGTTCAATGACTGGGGCTCCTGTGGAGGATTCTGGTGGCCAAGGCTGGTTCCATGCACACCAGGACAAGCTAGGCAGGGAGCGGTTGGGATGAGTGCTCAAGAGCCGCTGACACCTCATCCTTGAGCACCCAGAATCAGTCACATCCCCTCTCCCCATAGGTGCCCCCTGAAAACACTCCAGAAGTGTGAGATTGCCCTGGAGAAGCTCAAGAATGACATGGCAGTGGTGAGTGGGGCACCATGGCCTGGTGGTGTCCAAAGGGCCACAGGCATCTGTGGGGAGAATTCAGAACCACAAGCTGAGAGAAGCCTTCACAGTCAGGAGTGGGCAGAGGGGCCATGCTGCTCAGCCTGGGGACCTTGCCCAGGAGTCTTTTGCCAGGTCAGGTCTGCTGTGTGGAAGGAGAGTATATGTGGGAACATGGGAGAAGTCACCCTGTGGCTGTGGTCCTGGGGTGCTTTCTGCAGCCCCCAGGTGCATGGGCTTTCTTGTATGCCCATCTCCACCATCAGGCCTCCACCCAGCCCTGCCCAGCCCCAGTCCAAGCCCTGGGGGAAGGGAACTCTGGGGAAAGTCAAGGCTGCAGAAGGCAGGAGAATGTATCCAGGATCAGCCGTATTTGTCTCCAGGGGGCAGAGGTTGTGGGGAAGCCATAGCAGTCTGACTGTGAAGGATAAGGACTTCAGGGTCTGGAAAGCCTCCCCAAGAGTGGGCTGCTAACGTCCCCACTCCCCATCCTGTCACAGCCCACGCCCCCACCACCCCCGGTGCCGCCAACCAAGCAGCAGTACCTGTGCCAGCCACTCCTGGATGCCGTCCTGGCCAATATCCGCTCACCTGTCTTCAACCATTCCCTGTACCGTACATTCGTGCCAGCCATGACGGCCATCCACGGCCCACCCATTACGTACGTACGGTCCAGGGTTCAGCCTCGCGGTGGGTGGCGGGCCGTGGGCCACGGGCCACAGCCTAGTGTGGTGTGGTGACCATGGTGGTCTCTTCCAGGGCCCCGGTGGTATGCACTCGGAAGCGTAGGTTTGAAGACGATGAACGGCAGAGCATTCCTAACGTGCTCCAGGGGGAGGTGGCCAGATTAGACCCTAAGTTCTTGGTGAACTTGGACCCATCTCACTGCAGTAACAACGGCACCGTCCACCTGATATGCAAGTTGGGTGCGTACAGGGGAGGGCAGGGCTGGTGCTATGGGAGAGTGAGTCCCGAACTACAGCCCAAGGCCCTGGAGCAGGCCCAGCACAGGCCCGCATGATCCATGTGGACAGGCACTTGGCCTCCCACAAACAGGCATGCTCACACCACACCCTGAAGCCCACCATCCCTGTGTCCTCCTGGATCCTCACACATACCTGGCCCAGGAGGTGCTCTGAGGGCAGAGCCCTGAGCCCACAGAGTCTTACCTCTCACCGGCCTGCCGGGGAAGCCCCTCCCTCCCAACCAGTTACGGCTGTGCTTGCCTGAGGCCTTAGGGAGATGTGGAAGTGGGAATCAGAGTGACCTCCAGACTGCAGCAAGCCTCACCAGAACCTTTTGGGATATGAAGAGCCCTGTTTAGAGCAGGGCTATGAGGCAGGGCAGCCTGGGCCAGGTCACAGGCATAGACACATGTGTTGCAGATGACAAGGATCTCCCGAGCGTGCCGCCGCTGGAGCTCAGTGTGCCTGCCGACTACCCCGCCCAGAGCCCACTGTGGATTGACAGGCAGTGGCAGTACGGTGAGCCAAGAGGACAGCCTTGGGGAGGCCTCACGGCTGCCGTCTAGGGACCCTGGTAGGGGGCATCAGCTCAGGGCAACCGAGATTTGCTCTGTGCCCCGCAGCTGAGGCCCCTCCTCCCCTTTCTCTGCTGCCCCTTTGTGGGCAGGAGTGGGTTGCCCAGAAGTCACTTGGGAAGAAAGGGGTCCATCCCGTGTCTGCAGGGCGGTCACCTATAGTGAGAGAGAGGCGAGCAGGTCCAACCGCCTTTGTGGGCCTCTGCAAGGCTGTTACGGGAGTACAGAAGGAGCTTGGGCTTACGGAGACCCACCTGGGTG
Organism: Panthera onca; assembly: GCF_046562875.1. Taxonomy (NCBI): domain Eukaryota; kingdom Metazoa; phylum Chordata; class Mammalia; order Carnivora; family Felidae; genus Panthera; species Panthera onca. The sequence goes on along the minus strand of NC_138350.1, from coordinate 28,452,537 downwards.
ACATGGCTTCAAACCAGAGGCCCGGAGAGACCCCTGTTGATGGTGGCCAGTCCCCCTGCAGTGCAGAGCTGGTGCATAGGGCTGGGATCCCAAGGCTGTCCCTGAGAGAAAGCCCTGGGCTCCAGACCTGTTCACATTCCAGTTCTCCACTGACGCATGGGCCTGGGAGGGGACCGTGTTGGCCACCCCACTGTGTGCGGGAGATGGCATCCTGGTCATGTTGACTGGCTTCGATGCCCTAGACGCCAGCCCTGTGTCTGTGGGGTGGCCTTTCATAAAGAGTTGCTTGTGCAGCCCAGGGTCAGGCCCAGCACTGGCTGTCCCGGCGGAGGTCACAGCGGCACTCATGGCCCATTGCTCTGTTGCAGACGCCAACCCCTTCCTGCAGTCAGTGCACCGGTGCATGACCTCGAGGCTGCTGCAGCTCCCAGACAAGCACTCGGTCACAGCCCTGCTCAACACCTGGGCGCAGAGCATCCACCAGGCCTGCCTCTCCGCCGCCTAGCCACCCACCCACTGGGGACCACGGGGATAGCCGGCAGCCTTGTCGGGGCCACAGCGGACACGCACCTCACGTTGGACATTTCTAGGTGTTGGCTCCCTTAGAGAACCTGGGCTTAGATTAGCTTTCCTGCTTTTATCTTCTGCCTTGGGGACCTGCCAAACATTTTCCCATACTTGTACGTGACTGGGGCAGGTGGCTGTGGAGCTGGCTGCTTCGTGGTGGGGTTGGGACTCCCCCACCCCCACTCCCCCCCGGGAGTCGGACATGCCTCAGCCCTGTGTGCTCCTCCTTGGGCTGCTGTCCCCTTGGCTTCTCCAGGGCCCATGTCCTTCCTCAGCAGCCTGGGGGAGAACTCCAGGTCTCGTTAGAGCCCCTTGTGTGTGTGCCAGAAAACTTTTTGTTTCTGTAGGGGAACATGGAGAGCATAGGAAACCCTGAAAACACACACAGAATTCTCTGGTCACGGTTTTGGGTTCAGACCCTTCCACCATTGCCGTGGGGGGCACGCCACTGGGAAGCTCCTGGATCCAAGGGCCGCTGGCTGCGTCTCGGAAGGAAAGTCGGCCAGCAGGCAGTTGTGAATCCCCTGCCATCACCTGGGACTCATACCTCATGGCATTCTCCCTTTAAGCCATGGGGGTCTGCTCAGCACTGTGGGGGTGCCTAGGGAGCAGGGACACCTGAGTGGATCCTGTACCTGGCACCGTGCCCACTCACTGGGCACTTGGGCCTGTTCTTGGGTCAGGGCAGCATCCTCAGGACCTGGCGTCATCAGAGCTGCTCCAGAGAGTGAAAGCTCCCTGACAGGGCATCAGCCCTCTGGCAATGAGAGGTTTCCCCTTTTGTATGTGCACTACCGTGTCATCTGTGGTTCTTATAATAAATTTATTATTCCTGTGTTTGTTGTGAGTTTGTCACTGTGTCCCCTCCCACAAGTCTGGGACCACTATCCAGTGAGGTATGCTTTCAGGGCTGAGCCAGATTCCTCACCTTGGAGACGGCCGTGGATGCCCAGACCTTAGTTCACCCTTTTTTGACAGTATCAGTGCCTCATCCTGGTTTACCCCGAGGTTTCTGGCAAAGCTCCTGCTGCCCAAAGAAGAGGCAGAGATCAGCACTGAGGAAATGGCCAGTGGGGCCAGTAGCCCTGTCCTGCCAGGGGAGGGTCGACACTAAACTGACCACACCCATGAGACCTAGGAAGCTTCGGTTCTGGTGAGTAAGGGGGTGGTGAGGCTCTTGGGTGGGAATCTCAGGGTGGGGCCCCAGCGCCCTGGAGAGGACCATTCTCCCATGGCCGTGGCCCTCCACAGCAGAAGGCAGGCTCGGTAGGATGGCTCGTTAGCTGGGATTGTCAGTGTGGAGGCTGGACGGCGCTGTGGCAGGGGGGACGGGACTTGCCCTTGTGCCTGGAAGGCAGTCCCAGCCCAGCCAAGGGCCAGGAAACCCCCTGCACTCAAAGAAGGGTGCATGCTGTGCCTGCCCGTGGCGCAGGGCACCCACCAGGCCCTGGACAAGTCCTGGTGACTGCCCCAGTGGGCCCCTCCCACCGCAGGGAGCAGAGCTGGGGGCACAGGGCAGGGCAGCCATGTCAGAGAGCGGTGAGGGATGAGGTTCACAAGTGGAGAAACGAGCTTTATTTCCAGTCTTCAACAGGTAGGGTAATACTTATTTAATGTGTTTTTGTGTAAATGCAGAATAGCAAAATACTGAGCAAGAAAATAGTGTCTCGGTTCTGAGGGCAACCAAGTACTTTATCTGCCATGAACTTTGCTTATCTGGAATTTCGCGCGGCCTAAACGTGTTCGAATTCTTTTGAAGTGCTATCTAGAGAGGGTTAGCGTCTCCAGCTGTAGGGCACTGGCCTGGCCCTGACCTGGCATGCAGACGCCGACACGTGCCGCCCGCCTCAAAGGACAGAGCGGTGCAGCCGCCGGCGCTGCACCACCTGCAGCCTTTTCTGCCGCTCAGCAAAGTTACTCTTCAAGGTCTGCTTCAGCGCGGGCAGGATGGGGCGCTCTGCCACGGGCATAGGGCTCAGAATCAGGCTGGTAGGGCAGAGGGAGGTCACTACAGGTGCCCCCGGGAGCAGGAGCGGAGACTTGGCTGGCAGCAGGGCCCCAGGCAAGGCACTGAGCTGTCCCTGCCCCTTATGTACTGGGCTCAGGCCACCCCACCCTCCCCCTGCCGGTGGGACTCACCATTTCTTGGGGATGCCCTTGGTGGGGACCTTGGGGAGCTGCATGGCTCCCTGGTGAAGGGCCTCCTGGTCCCTGGTGAAAGAGGAGTCGGTAGTGAGCCCCAAAAGAGCAGACCTCACCGGGATGCGGTGGGGGCCACGCCGAATCACTCACTTGGGAGAGCTGGGGCCGGCCTCCTCAGATGCAGCCTTGGGCCTCCTCCGGTTCCCTTCCAGGAGGGCCTTGAGGTGCTGCAGCTGGAAGGCAGGGAGAAGAGGGGCAGTGGGCGGGGTCTGCGGAGGCACTGGGGTCCCCGCTGCCTGAGCCTCACCTCTTGGGCCTGCAGGAGGTTGGCGTTCCACAGCTGGCGGATGACCACTTCGCACTGCTGAAGCGTGGTGGGCTTGCGCAGGTGCAGGGGCAGATTCATCACGGGGGGCTGCTTGCCCTTGTGCTGGCTGCCTGCCACCCAGGGGGCTGCTGAACTGGACGTCTCCACTTCTTCATCTCTGGAACAGGCACTACAGCAGCCCAGAGCTAGCCTGCCAGGATTGGTCTAACCACCCGCCACCTCTCTTGAGGGCGGCATCCACACCAGTGTGCGGCTGGTGTGGGGAAGAAGGGTGTGTCTACACAGCCTCCTCGGGGTCTGGTTCCCTTCTGCTGACCAGGGTGCTCCAGACGCCAGGTGGCGGGGGTGGGGGGCCACTCTGGTGCCAGCTCTGACCTGGGCGTATCCCTTCCTCTCCCCTCAAGGTGCACTGAGGGTCAGATGTGGTTCAAGCTGTGTGACTGCCCTCAGTCCTGACCCCACACCCGTGGGGCTGGTTGAGAGGGACTCTCAGTAAGGACCGTGCAGAGAAGCAGGACCCCGTCCTGCTGGCTGAACTACCCAGGGGACAACAGGGTCTCTTCGGATGCAAAGTCCAGGTTCACTGCTGCTTTCCAGGAAGTCCCAGAAACAGGTGTCAACCCGGTCTTGCTCTGGCCTGCTGGCTCTGTGCCTTGCGGAGGCCAAGCACATTTCCCAGGGTGAGCCCAGGAACCCAACTTACTGTTGTTCTTTTGCTTGTTGTCTTGGTGAAAAGCAAACTAATATAAAGGCCAAGTTACTTGGTTCCATTTCTGTGAGAAATTAGTTTCTGGGCTGCTGTTGGCACCCTCGTGTGGGCTCAGGTCAGCACAGGGCATTGCCCGCCAGATGGGCCTGCCTGGAGTGAGTCTGCTTTCACTCTGGAGACTGACCCATTTGGAAGGGCAAGGCAGCTGGCTGCTTCCAGAATGTGAACCTACGAAATGCAACGCTGGGCCCACAGGGTACAGGTGAGCCCTTACTTGGCCTGCCCCTGCACCCCTGGAGCGTTGTCCCGCTTGCTGTTGTGAAACAGGGCAGCAGCTGGGGTCTTCTCTTCCAGGTCCGTCTTCGGAGGAATGTCAGTTTTTGAGTCTTGCTTCTTGGAGAAGCTGGGCCGGGGCCTGGCCTTTCCTTGAGAGTTGGCTGTAGATCAGACCCAGACAGGGCAGTCACTGTGGGTGGGCATCAAGAGCCAGGGCCCACGTCCTCCAGGATTGGCTGTGAGTGCCCAAGGAGCGCCTGCCCTCTGCCTCGGTTTCCTCCTTGTAAAGGAGAGATGGTAACAGAGTCCCCATTGTGGGGGCTGCCAGGTGACCCAAAAAGGGGGTCTGTGGGTGGTGCCTGCTGAACGCTCTAAAACTACTGCTGCTGTAGAAGCTGGCCTCCCCCTACTTGTACTGGGTCAGTCTCCCATGCCTCGGGGAAGTCCAGGGGTCAGGGTGGCCCCGCAGCTGTTCCCTGACTCTGAAACAGCACCCCATTTGGGGCAAAATGAAACTGTATGAGAGTTCTGGGACCCGGCCTGCACAGACTTCCTTTCCACGGACAAGGCCCACGGCCTGCCTAGGCCCTGCATGGAAGGGGCAAGGGCCACACCCGGGGAGGATGCCTGGCCTCTCAGGGAGGCCGAGTGCAGAGAAGGGGCTATTAGCTCCCCTCACTCTGCAGAGGACACCACAAGCCCAGAACGCTAGGCAGGGCTGTCCCACCTGTATCCACCTGCTTTCAGGTGTTTGTCGTGTTTGACAAGCAGGGCTTCTGCCAGGCTGCCCTTGGAAGACCACTTAGGAAGGCTCAGGGGCTCCTCTCTTTGTATGCAGGCAGGGTGTGCCTGCCACAGGACCTTGTGCCCCACGTTGATCTGACGTTCACTTCCTTTGTAGCCAACCCCGCTTTCGCTTTCGTAGTCTCCCTCTGGCCAATCCGTGGTCCTGTCACACCCCGCCTCGGCTCCTTCCTGCTGGTGTCAGCTGGCGGCCACCCTCTCTGGCTCCCTTCAGCTACTCCTTAACCCTTAAGTCCACAGAGCTTGGCAAAGGTGCAATCTGGTCAGCACCCCACACTGGCCATCGGGGCCCAGGGCCCCAGTGGGGCACGTGCCCCTCCCCTGACCCTGAGTTCACAGAGGGTGCTGGCATGCCACCTGACAAGGTCGAGTTTGAGACGGACTTGATGGACTGAAAGCTGGAATTGGAAGTGCTGCCTGTGGGAAGTGCACCGGGTTAGTCTGAGATGGTGGCAGCACCACCTTGGTCCCAGCTTTCCCGGACACTTCTGTGCCCCGCTGTTGGGAGGGGCCAGGCCACCCGTACCTTCCTCCTGGCCCTGCAGGCCTGTGTGTTTGTGTTTGTGCAGAGCCCTCCCCCCCACTCTGGTGAGGCAGAACCAAGGCCAAGGGGAAGGTGATTTCTGGAAGGGCCATCCAGAAAGCAGCGGGCTTGGGCCCGAAGAAGCAGGCCCTGAATGGGAGGATGGCCTCTTCTGATAGCCCACTGGGGACCCCCGACCCTGCAGGACTGGGACCATTAACAGGCCCTGCCACTTGCCCAGGATAGCTCACTGGAACTGCTCTGCTCCGCTCGAGGAGGGCCCACCACCACTGTTCCCATATTCCATGTCCCCTAGGAAGGGAGCCCCGGGACACCCCCAGACTGGGGCATACCAGGCTAACACCTCTCAGACCACCTCTTGATGTCAGACTTGGCCCCAAAGGTATGTGGGGGGAACAGGCCCAACACAGCCTGAGTCTCCCTGGGCTGGGCTGGAGGACAGGCAAAGAGAAAGGGGCTGTCACGATGAGGAAGGGCCTTAGACGAGTGACTGCAGGTCTCTCTGTCTCTACACTTGGTCACAGCAGACATGGCAGGGAGGATCCCCAGAAGGACTGTGCCCACAGCCGTCTGTGCCAGAGGCACAGGGCTGGGGGCTGCCATAGCAGCAACCCAAGTAAAAGAATCCAGCAGAGCCGCAAGGCTGGGGGCCCGGGGGTGGGGTGGTGGTGGCAGGGGTGGGGTCTCGGCAGCCCCACCCCAAGCTGCTCTTCCTGCTTCCTTACTGCAGACTTCAGGCCTTGGGATCCCCGAGAGCCCCACCTGCTGTGCTTGGGTGCACAGTCACCCACACCATGGCGGGGGGTGGGGGGCAGTGGTGTCTGTCCAGGTCCCCCAGGATTCCTCCCCACTGGGATAGTACATGGGCCAGTGCAGCTAGCTGGGTAGACACAAGCACTCTGGAGGGGCTACTCCTGACAGAAGTAATTTCCCATCAGGCACCCAAGGGCCTCAGTCTTACCTTTCTTTGGCTTTTGATTCATTATTAGCTTGTAATGGAGATCTGAAAGCAAGCATGTGCACTGGTCATTTTTGAAACTGCAGCCATTTGGGGAGAAGAGGTTTTGGCTTGCCCTGTGCACTCCCCGCTGAACCCCTGAGAGACCTCACACATGGCCTTAGCAGCCAGGACACTGCCCCATGGGCCAAGCCTTTACCCTGGGTGTCTTAGGGCCAGCAATGCCTCTAGCTGTTCCCTGAGCCAGAGCCCTTGGGTGAGAGCCTCGCCAGGAGTCCATTCCTCTGCCCATGACATCTATAGGGCACCCTCTGCTAGGTGGAGCCCCAAGCTCCAGAAGAACAGAGGTGAGTGAGTCAGGATGACCCAGTCCTCCAGGAGCCCCTAGTCATGGATGAGCAAATGTGGTCAGAGCAATGATCAAGTGACACCCAGAACGTGGGCTGGCCACATCCAGCCTGGGCATCAGGGAGGGACAGGGGTGAGACTCAAGACTCCTTATGTCAGGAGGAGGGAGTCCTGACATCATGGTGAGCCCTTGATCTAATAGCACTTCAGGTAAAGGCAACAGGAGAAAGGTGGGGAGAAACTGAGACAGGGCTAAGAATGTGGGGGGAGGAGTTCCAACTAGAGCATAAGGGAGAAGAGAGGACAGCAGTGTCCCACCGTGATAGGCCTTAAGTTCTGCTTCAGGCCTGGCCCATGGCGGTGAGGAGCCACCAGCGGGGCAAAGTTAGGAAGGACCTGCCCTGAGGAGACGCGGGGGCAGGGGGAGGTGTCCAAGGAGGGGCTGGATGGGAATGGCAAGTCGGCTCTCGATCTGTGTTTAGTTTGTGAAAATCACTGAGCTGTACACTCGCACTTTTTACTTCCATAAAAGTTTTTAGAACAGGCGGGCCCGACTTGCCTAGAGAGGAGACTGCGACCCGGCTTACTGTGGGAAACGCTACACAGCCAGACCACCCCACCAGATCACCAGATGGTGGGGCGGCCCCGTCGACCCCGCCCACGAAGACCCAGGTTTGGGGCCCGGGGGTGCGGAGGAGGCAGGGAGTCCGAGACCCACGTAGCAGGACCCGGGGTGGGGCTTGCTGCCCTGTGTCCTCCTTATACCCTGTTTAAGGGTTTCTAAACCTCGTGTTCTAGAGTCCACGAGTGTTTCGGTACTGGAGGCACCCGGGAGCGGCAGGTCTGCCTCTCCCTCGGGCCCCAGCCGCGGAAGACGCCTCACTCGCGGCCGCGGCGCCCGGACTCACCCTTGTTCTCCCGCTTGAGGTGCTCGATCTCCTCGTGGAGCTTGACCAGTGTCTCCGAGTGCTGCTGCTGCAGGAACTGCAGGCTCTTCTCCAGGTCCACGACCCGCTTCTGCGCCTCGATGAGCCCAACCTGCGTGCTGTGCTGCGCGGGCTGGAGGATGGCGGGCGGGCGCAGGCGCGACGTGCCCCGGGAGCCCGGGAGCCCCGAGCTGGGGGGCCGCTGCCCGGCCGCCGCCACCCCCGCGCTCATGTCGCCGCTGCCGCCGCCTCTGCCGCCGCCTCTGCGGTCGCTGCACTCCCACTTGGTGGCTCGACTGCCCCGGCCTGGTGCCGCGTCGCCATGGAAACGGGCGCGAGCGGGCGAGGGGGGCGGGGCGTGCGGCGGGGCGTCGTCCGTGATGCCCGAGAGACCACGCTGCTGGTGGGGGTGGGGCCTGCGTCAAGTTTGCCTGAGCTCGTACACCCTGACTTTGAAAGGCATCCTCTGAATTAAGGTCAGATAATCGTCCGCCTTTACAGTAGGTCTTACTGTCCAATTTTCTATGCTTGTTTATTTTAATAGTTCGCTTCTGGAATAGATGATATGGATTACATATTCAAAAATCCAAAGGTAGAGGACTTTCTGCTTTATGAAATGTGGACAGAATATATGAAACAGCCACCTGGAAACAACGAGAAGAACAAAAAGCAAAGTGGACGAAGGCAGCTCTTGAAAGAAGAGCTGCTTGGGGCGCCTGGGTGGTTCAGTTGGTTAAGTACCCAACTCTTGAGTCTGGCTCAAGTCACAACTGCGAGATGGAGACCCGTGTCAAGCTCTGCGCTCTCGAGAGCAAGGAGCCTGATTGGGTCCCTCTCTCTCCCTGTCTGTCTGTCTCTCTCTCCCTCTCTCCTCTCTCTCTGCTCCTCCTCCGCTTGCATGCTCTCTTTCTCTCAAAATAAATAAATACAACTATTTTTAAAAAGAAGAGCTGCTTTTTCCCTGAGCTCTCTCTTCTGGTCAGCCAGACCTCAAACAGGAAGCCACAGTCCTATTGGCCGCAGAAGGCAGGGGATGGAGTTTGGGAAGGACACTGCAGCTGGAAACTGAGGGGGCAACACAGTGAAGTTTGGAGCCTCTGCAGGTGAGGAGTTGAAAGCAATAAACTTCAAATATGTGGCTGGCCTGAACTGCCCACAGAATTCCAGGGATTCCAGGGAAAGAGAAAGAGCTGGAAGGCCAAAAGCTGAGAAGAGATTCATTTGCTGCTAGCTCCAGGGGAGACAGAATTTGGAGTCTGACAGAGGAGCTTGGTAAACGCCTCAGTTTTTCTTTTAAACCCCAAAAGGATCACACCTTGGTAATAAAGACTATGTTCTAGAAATAAGAGATTTGCCTTAGAACTAAGGGCAAAATCAGAAAATACCCACCCTCATAAAACTTAAAAGCCCAGCCTCCGCAAGGTTTTGGTGATGTTCCAATAATTCAACCCCCTGGAGAACAAAACTCAACACTCTTCAGAGAATTGTAATAGAACCCAGAGTCTCTGTGTCCTGTCATCCATGATGTCTGATATACAAGAAAAAATACCGGACATGCCAAGAAACAGACAAATGTGACTGAGTCACGAGAAAAAAAATCCAGATTCAGTCAATGGAAATAGATCTGCAAATAATACTAGATAAGAAAAGTTACAGGAAAGTATTTTATAATGAATATGATTAAAACCTACAGAAAAAGATGGCTATAGTGAGTGGAATCATAGAAAACATTTTAAATGATTGATAAAGCGTTAAAAATGAAAGGAAAAAAAAAGGAAATCCTACAACTACAAATGTACCTGGATTTCTGGTTTCCTGGTCCAGCCTTGGCAATCATCACTGCCATCCGCACAAAAGAGAAAGTCGCTGACAAGCTGAAAAATCAATGAACTCTTCTTAGATCCATCAGAGAACGGAGATCACAGGACAAACGGCTGCCCCCACGTTGGAGAGACAGAGAATCACAACCCACTGGAGCATCAATCTCTGTCTGAACCACTACCGGGGAGGAAAAGCTAAACTGTAATTGATGAATTGCTGGTGTGGCCAGTGTAGACAAGGGTTAAAGAGTTCAGGGGGCAGAGGTCCAATCTTAAGGGGCCCCGCACCTTTGTGAGTTTAACCTCCAGGAGCCCTACCAGATTCTCATGAGGAAGAAAGATGGAAAAATCCCCTTGTGGTCCCAACAGGAAGAGGGTGAGGCAGCCATTTTGAAGTATTGCCCAGAGCTTTCTGTTTCAGGGATTTCCCTCAAAACAAACTAAGACAGCCCCAAATGCCAAACCGGCTGGGATTTTAATAGAGCCTGACAGACCTGGAGGAAAAGAAATACCTAACTCTAGCCGCTTCTAGCCTTCCCCTCTCTCCACATCTTTCCACCACATCAGTGGGGGCCTGTGTAAAAATGGGATACAAGCGAAAGAATTGCCCATCTCAGACCTAATTTAAGAAGTGTCTAGGGGCATCTGTGTGGCTAAGTTGGTTAAGCATCTGACTCTTGATCTCAGCTTAGGTCTTGATCTCAGGTTCACGAGTTCAAGCCCTACATTGGGTCCCATGCTGGGCATGAAGTCTACTTTAAAAATAATAATAATAATAATAATAATAAGTTTCTAGGAAAACCCAAAGATAACAAGGAAGACAAATTGAGGGCACCGGAGGAATATTTTGCCTCTGACACCTATGGCTGCAACAAGCAATAAACGTGGACTAAACCCTGGCAAGATAAATAAAATCTCATGCTATAGGCCTGTTTACCTCAGTTTCTTCTACACAACACATCATATCGAAATTTCAACAAAAAATTACAAGGCATACTATGAGGTGCCTGGGTGGCTCAGCCAGTCAAGTGCCCAACTTCGGCTCAAGCCATGATCTCACAGTCCATGAGTTCAAGCCCCACACTGGGCTCTCTGCTGTCAGCGCAGAGCCTCCTTTGGATCCTCTATCTCCCTCTCTCTCTCTCTCTCTCTCTCTGCCCCTCCCCAGCTGGCTCGCTCTCTCTCAAAATTAATATACCTAAAAAAAATTACAAGATATACTAAAAGACAAAAAAAAAAAAAAAAAACCCACATAGTCTGAAGGGACAGAACAAGCATCAGAGCTAGACTTGGATCTGGAGAGATGTTGGAATTATTGAATTGAAATTTTTATTTTTTCACATTTTATTTTATTTTATTTTTTATTTTAAAGAGAGAAAGAGAGTGCAAGCAGGGGAGAGGGGCAGAAGGAGAAAGAGAGGATCTTAAGCAGGCTCCATGCTTAGCGAGGAGCCTGACACGGGGCTTGATCCCATGACCTGAGCTGTAATCAACAGTCAGACTTCAACTGACTGAGCCACCCAGGCGCCCCATCAGGTTGGGAATTTTAAACAACTATGATGACTATGCTAATGGCTCTAATGGAAAAAGTGGACAATATGAAAGAATTGATGGATAATGTAAGCAAAGAGATGTAAACTCTAAGAAGGTAAAGGAAATGTGTGAAATCAAGAACGCTGTAACACAAGTGAAGAATGCCTTTGATGGGCTTATCAGCCGACTGGGCAAGGCCAAGGCAAGAATCAATGAGCTTGAAGTTATGTCAAGAGAAACTTCCAAAACTGAAATATGAAGAGAAGGATGAATGAAAATGACAGAACAGAATATCCACAAATCCCGTGACTGTTTCAAAAGGTGTAACATATGTAGAGTGAGAAGACCGGAAGGAGAAGAGAGAAAGGAACAAAAAATATTTACAGCAATAACGACTGATAATTTCAAAAATTAACGAAAGACAACAAATCACAGATCCAGGAAGCTCAGGGAACACCAGGCAGGAGAAACACGCACAAAAAATCTCCTCCTGGGCATATCACATTCTCATTGGAGAAAATTAAAGACAAAGGGAAAATCTGGAAAGAAACCAGAGGAGGAAAAAAGAAAAAGAGCTTTCATAGTAAGAAGTAAAGATAGAATCACATCGGATTTCTCCTCAGAAACCACACAAGCAAGAGAGTGAAGAGAGATATTCATGTTGAAAGAAAAAAGCCACAAACTTAGAGTACTGTATCTAGCTACATTTTCCTTCAAAAGTAAAGAAGAAATAATAAAGACCTTCTCAGACAAACAAAAATTGAGGAACTTCGTTGCCAGTAGCCCTGCTTTGTGAGAAATGTTAAAAGAAATTCTTCAGAAAGAAGAAAAATGACATAGGTCAGACACCAAGATCTACATTAAGAAAAGAGCATTAGAGAAGGAATAAATAACGGTAAAAAAAAATTGCTGTTTCATATTCTTAAAACTTAAAAAAATTGTGGGGCTCGAACTCACAACCCCAAGATAAAGAGTCACACGCTCCACCGACTGAATCAGCCAGGCACCCCTTCTTTTTCATATTCTTGTTTTTAAGTTTATTTATCTATTTTGAGAGAGAGGGAGAGAAAAGTGCAGGAGGGGCAGAGAGAGGGGGAGAGAGAGAATCCCAAGCAGGTTCTGCACTGTCAGCGCAGAGCCCCATGTGGGGCTCAAACTCACAAACCGTGAGATCATGACCTGAGCCAAAATCCAGAGTTGGATGTTTAACCGACTAAGCCACCCAGGCGCCCCATCATATTCTTAATTAATCTTACAGATAACAGTTTGTTTAAAATAACCATAGCAAAAAATAATAATCATCATAGCAACAATGCATTTGGTAATTATAGTTTATCAATAAGTGAATGACAGCAATGCTATCAGAGATGGGAGGGAGAAATCAGAAATATTCTAAGGTGAGGTGCTATGGTGTTATTCTAAAGAGAACTTGGATTCACTGTAAGTGTATACTCAAGGGCAAACACTTAAAATAATTTTAAATCAAAAGTATAATTGATATGCTAAGAGAAGAGAGAAATGGGATAATATAAAAGGTTCAGTTAAAGGGGTGCCTGGCTGGCTCAGTCAGAAGAGCATGCAACTCCTAATCTTGTTGGGATTGGGAGCTCAAGCCCCACGTAGAGATTACTGAAAAATAAACAAACTTAAAAAAAAAAAAGTCTGAGTTAAAGCCAGACAAGGTGGGAAAAGAGTGGAAGACAAAAAGAGAAACAAAGAGCAATAAATAGAAAACAGTAACAGGGGCGCCTGGGTGGCTCAGTCAGTTGAGCATCCGACTTCAGCTCAGGTCACGATCTTGCAGTTCGTGAGTTCGAGCCCCACGTCGGGCTCTGTGCTGACAGCTCAGAGCCTGGAGCCTGCTTCAGATTCTGTGTCTCCCTCTCTCTCTGCCCCTCCCCTGCTCATGCTCTCAAAAATGAATAAATGTAAAAAAAAAAAAAAAATGGTGTCAGGAACCTGAGAAAAATCACTTCTTACTGAAGCAACATCACAGTTGACTGTTTAACATTACAGTTTTTTGACAAGGCAAAAGGAAAAGTCACTGTGGAATAGAGTTTTCATTCTCTGGCAAAGGAAATATGTACATTCTTCAGAAACAAATTTCTTTGGGACCCATATGGAGGGATTGAGCATTTTGGTGGCTTGGATACGAAACATTGAGTAGAATGGATGATGTTTTCTAGAATACTTTCCCATAGTGGCTGGGTGGCTCAGTCGGTTAAGTGTCTGATGACTCTTGATCTCAGTCCAGGTCATGATCTTGCAGTTAGTGAGTTTGAGCCCCACATGGGGCTCCGTGCTGATGGAGTGGAGCCTACTTGGGATTCTGTCTCTCCTTCTCTCTGCCCCTCCCCCACTGGTGCCTGCGTGCTCTCTCTCTCAAAATAAACATGAAAAAATGTCAAAAGAATAGGAAAAGAATACTTTCCTGAAGAGACAGGCAAGTCAGATGGATATTCATTTTATCATTTTTCCTTTTAAGTGTATATATTCCTTTAATAAAATTAAGAGATAATGAAGATCTTTTAAAATCTACTGTTACAGAAAGATTTCAGTCTTCGCTGCCACTATTCACAACGCCCCAGACATGAATACTACATATTGGGGCTCTTTTTTCTAGTAGTTACCTCCATAGCTTTCGGTGATGTGCTTTTGCTACGATTTTTTGAAGTTTATTTATTTTGAGAGAGAGAGAGAGAGACAGAGAGAATCCTAAGCAGGCTCTATGCTGTCAGCACAGAGCCCAATGTGGGGCTCGATCTCAGGAACTGTGAGATCATGACCTGAGCTGAAATCAAGAGTCAGCCACTTAACCGACTGAGCCACCCAGGCACCTTTACTATTTCTTGATTTACCAAAGTGAGCCACACCCACCGGCTTCCTTTCCTGTTCTAATGAGTGAGGGTTTAACTCACTTCTATCACCAGTCCCACATTCTAATACAGTCCCATTATTATTCTTAGCTCCTCTCTTATTTATATTTGTAATCTTACATCTTTAGTTTTGGTTTTACCTCATTTTACAGCAAGCGAAGTGTGGCCGTGGGCTCGCGAAACCATGATGTTGTCAGTGCCTCTGTCTGGAACTCACCGGTCCTACTGTATTTCCCATCACCCTGAAGGACGGCGGGATGGACTTTTGAAGATTTGCTTCTGGTTTCAGCTGGGTGAAATCACTTGGTGGAGCTAGCGTAATGTCCCGGGAGATGCGGGATGTGCTTTGAAGCAGCCACTAATGTGTAGTGAAGTTTCTTTCCCCGAGGCAAAGATATCCAAAGACTTCAGGAATCAAGGGGTAGAAGTGGGAGGAGCTTGTTTCACTGTTACTGTTCTAATGACCTACCAGTAAAGTTTCAACTTCCCACCCCCACAGCTTTGGGTTCTGCTGGCTTAGAGGTCTTGCTTGGTTGCCACAGGTGGCAAGGGACACGCTGGTTCCACTGAACAGGAAGCTGAGACTGCCACCTGGTGACTTTGTCAGGCAAAAAGGGGGTTGCTGTACTGGTTGGGTGGCTGGGCTTGATTATCAAGCGTAAATCGGTTTGCTACTCCAGAATGGGGGCAAGGAGGAACACCTGCAACCCAGGAGATTCTCTTGGTAATCTTACCTAGGGCTCCCACATTCTGTGGTAAAAATGACGGAAAACTATAGCAACCTAAAACAGGCAGGACTAAGGGGCGACTGGGTGGCTCAGTCGGTTAAGCGTCCGATCCTTGGTTTTGGCTCAGGTCATGATCTTTCGGTTCAGGGGTTCTAGTCCCTCATTGGGCTCTGCGCTGGGAGCCTGCACACTCTCGCGCGCGCGCAAAATAAATAAGCCTGCTAGGAATTTACCCAAGGGATACGGGAGTGCTGATGCATAGGGGCACTCGTACCCCAATGTTTATAGCCGCACTTTCAACAATACCCAAATTACGGAAAGAGCCCAAATGTCCATCAACTGACAAATGGATAAAGAAGATGTGGTTTATATATACAATGGAATACTACTTGGCAATGAGAAAGAATGAAATCTGGCCATTTGTAGCAACATGGATGTAACTGGAGAGTGTTATGCTAACTGAAATAAGTCATACAGAGAAACACAGATACCGTATGTTTTCACTCATATGTGGATCCTGAGAAACTTAACAGAAGACAGTGGGGAGGGGAAGGGGGAAAAAAAGGTTGCAGAGAGGGAAGGAGGCAAACCATAAGAGACTTAAAAACTGCGAACAGGGGCGCCTGGGTGGCTCAGTCGGTTAAGCGGCTGACTTCGGCTCAGGTCATGATCTCACAGTCCGTGAGTTCGAGCCCCGCGTCGGGCTCTGTGCTGACAGCTCAGAGCCTGGAGCCCGTTTCAGATTCTGTGTCTCCCTCTCTCTCTGCCCCTCCCCTGTTCATGCTCTGTCTCTCTCTGTCTCAAAGATAAATAAACGTTAATTAAAAAAAAAAACAAAACTGCGAACAGCGGCGTCTGGGTGGCTCAGTCAGTTAAGTGTCAGACTTGGGCTCAGGTCATGATCTCGTGGTTCGTGAGTTCGAGCCCCACGTCGGGCTCTGTGCTGACAGCTCGGAGCCTGAAGCCTGCTTCGGATTCTGTGTCTCCGTCTCTCTCTGCCCGTCCCCCACTTGTGCATTGTCTCTCTATCAAAAATAAATACAATGTAAAAAAAAATTTAAAAACAACAACAACAAACTGAGGGTTGATGGGGGTGGAGGAGAGGGGAAAGTGGGTGATGGGCATTGAGGAGGGCACCTGTTGGGATGAGCACTGGGTGTTGTATGGAAACCAATTTGACAATAAATTATATATTTAAAAAAAGTATATTTCAGAAAACACTGAATTTATAAAAACAAATAAATAATAAAACAGGCAGAACCATTTAAAGCACAAAAACTTCCAGAATAAAGGGGCACCTGGGTGGCTCAGTGGGTTGAGCATCTAACTTCGGTTCAGGTCATGTTCTTGTGGCTCGTGAGTTCAAGCCCCACATCGGGCTCTCAGGCTCTCGGGCTCTCTGCTGTCAGTGCAGAGTCACTTTGGATCCTCTGTCCTCCTTTCGCTGCCCCTCCCCCGCTGAGCGCATGTGCGCTTTCTCCCACGCTCTCTCTCCCCAAAATAAATAAACATTAAAAAAATTTTTTTCAAGGATAAAGATCTAGGTCACCCCACCAGATTACCCGCCCCCCCCCCCCCCAATATGACTGGCTGAGGTGCTTGCTGGGGACAAAGAGGAAGGGTGGTGGAAGAACACTCATCTTGTCATGTGACCAATCACAGCCGCGAGCACAGTTGTGGCCAAAGATGTCCTGTGTCTTACTTTGATATGGACTTTTGTACCTCATACTTATCTTTTTCTCCTCTCTCATTCTCATGCTACCAGGAAGTATTAATGTATAAATCATGGCTATTTCTGTAACTCAGTATTAGGCTACAGGATAGCAGAATCCGAATCAGGAAACAAAGGCACATTTATTCAGAGATGGACAAGGGGGAACTTTGGGTTTCTTCTTTCGGTTCGGCTGTCGGAAGGATAGCTGAATCATACAATGTGAAAGCATGGTGCTCCGAATACCTTTACTTGGAAGTTAAATGTTGAAAAGGAGGTGTTTGGATGCAAAGCTGAGCTGACCAAGGGGTAGATTGTGCTGCGCTGGTTGTGGTTAACCCGGCGCCAGCACCATTCATTTTTAAGGCTGAGAACTCTATTTTCCAGAATCCCCTTTCCCTTAGGGTTTTGGGATAGAGCCAGCCAGAGAGAGAAAGTTGTAGGAGGTTTGGAAGATGGAGGTGAATCAGTCACAGTCAAGTATGTGGGTAAACAAGAGATCCACACTGGCTTCCTGGAGCACTACCCCTTTCATCACTGAATTCTGAGATGGTCTGTGGAAGCTTCTTGGAGAATCTTGAGACCCACCCACCTTGGTGCTTCAGGCTGAGGTCTTTAGCATGAGCTTCTTTGCTCTTGCAGATAGCTTCCATTACCTCTGTTCTTTTGGCTCTTCCCACACTCACGGAAGTCCCTGATTCTTTTTTTTTTTTTTTAAGTTTATTTACTTATTGAGAGAGAGAGAGAGGGAGGGAGGGAGAGAATCCCAAGCAGGCTCCGTGCTGACACTGCAATGCAGGGCTTGATCCCATGAACCACGAGATCATGACCTGAGCTGAAATTAAGAGTCGGATGCTCAGCCAACCGAGTCACCCAGGTGCCCCTGATTGTAACAATTTTTTACACAACTTTTTTAGTTTTTAAGTAATCTCCACACCTAATATGGGGCTCAAATCCATGACCCCAAGATCAAGAGTCAAACACTCTTTCAGCTGAGCCACCCAGGTACCCCTACAATGTAATTTTAGAACTTTTTTGTTCTTTTAAAAGAAACCCTGTACCCATTAATGGTCACTCCTCACTGCCTCTCTTGGCCCCAGTCCTAAGCAACCAATAATCTACTTTCTGTCTCCATAGGTCTGCCTGTTCTGGACATTTCGTAGCAATAGAATTCACAATATGTGATCTTTTGCAAATGGCTTCTTTCACTTAATATAATGTTCTCAAGATTTACTCTTGGGCACCTGGCTGGCTCAGTCGGTAGAACATGTGACTCTTGATCTCGAGTTTGTGAGTTCAAGCCCCATTCTGGGCATAGAGTTTCCTAAATAAACAAGCAACCCAGTAAATAAATAGCTTTTAAAAAGATTTACTCATATTGTAAATATGAGTAATTGTAATTTACTCATATTGTAAATACTTTGTTCCTTTTTATGGCCAAATAGTATTCCATTGCATGGACATACAGCATTTGGTTTATCCCTTCATCACGTGGTGGACATTTGGGTTATTTCTACTTTGGGGCTATTGTAAATAATGCTGCCACGAACATTTGTGTATCTGTTTTTGTGTGGGCCTATGTTTTCAAAATTAAAAAATATTTTGTACTGAAAAACGATACTTTCCAAATGAAAAGACAATCTACAGAATGGGAGAAAATATTTCCAAGTCACATATTTGATAAAGTGCTTACATCTAGAATATGCAAAGAGTTCTTACAATTCAATGATAAAAAAGTTAATAATCCAAATTAAAAATGGGTGAAGGCCAGGGCACCTTGGTGGCTCAGTCGGTTAGGCATCCGACTTTGGCTCAGGTCATGATCTCGCAGCTTGTGAGTTCAAGCCCTGCATCAGGCTGTCTGCTATCAACACAGAGACTTCTTGGAATTCTCTGTCCCCCTCTCTCTGCCCCTCCTCCTCTCATGCTCTCTCTCTCTCAAAAATAAACATTTTTAAAAAATAAAAATGGATGAATGGATAAAGAAGTTGTGGTTTATATACACGATGGAATACTGCTTGGCAATGAGAAAGAATGAAATATGGCCATTTGTAGCAACGTGGATGGAACTGGAGAGTGTGATGCTAAGTGAAATAAGCCATACAGAGAAAGACAGATACCATATGTTTTCACTCTTATGCAGATCCTGAGAAACTTAACAGAAGACCAGGGGGGAGTGGCAGGGGGAAGCAGAAGTTACAGAGAGAGAAGGAGGCAGACCATAATAGACTCTTAAATACTGAGAAGAAACTGAGGGTTGATGGGGGCTGGGAGGGAGGGGAAAGGGGGTGATGGGCATTGAGGAGGGCACCTGTTGGGATGAGCACTGGGTGTTGTATGGAAACCAATCTGACAATAAATTTCATATTCAAAAAATAATAAAAAAAACAAAAAAAAAAATAAAAATAAAAATGGGTGAAGGAGTTCAACAGACATTTCTCCAAAGAAGATACACAAATGACCAATAAGCACAAGAAAAGATACTCAGCACCTGTTAGTAATCAGGGAAACGCAAACCAAAACCACAATAAGATACCGTTTCACAGTCACCAGGATGGCTGTCGCCAAAAAGACAAACACTACTAAGAGTTCATGATATGAGGCAGAGCTGGAACCCTCACAGGTTGCTGGTGAGAATGTAAAATGTTGCAACAGTGTTTGGCAATTCCTCAAAAAGTAAAGAGAAGGCTCAGCAATTCTGCTCCTAGGTACATAACCCAAGAGAATTGAAAATATAGGTTCCAGGGGAGCCTGGGAAGCTCAGTTAAGGGTCCAGCTCTTGATTTTGGCTCAGGTCATGATCTCACAGTCCGTGGGTTCGAGTCCCACGTTGGGCTCTGTGCTGACAGTGCAGAGCCTGCTTGGGATTCTCTCTCTCCTTCTCTCTCTGCCCCTCCCCCTGACTCTCTCTCTCTCACACACACAAAATAAACAAACATTAAAAAAAGAAATAAATGGGGCACCTAGGTGGCCCCGTCAATTACGCGTTTTACTTTGACTCAGGTCATGTGGTTCGTGGGTTCAAGCCCCACATCGGGCTCTCTGCTGTCAGCATGGAGCCCGCTTCGGATCCTCTGTCCCCTTCTCTCTGCCTGCCCTCCCCCCCCCCCCCCCGCTCTCTCTCTCTCAACAATAAATAAAAAACATAGTTCCATACAAAATGGATACATAAATGTTCATGGCAGCATTATTCACAATAAATAGCCCCAAAGGAGAAATAACCCAAGTGTCCACCAAGTGGTGAATGGATAAATAAAATGTAGTATATCCACACAATGGAATATTATTTGGCCATAAAACGGAACGAAGCACTCATATACACCACGATATGAGTAAATCCACTCTCCCTATTTTTTCTTTTGGCATTTGTACTTTGGGTGTCATACCTAAAACACTATTAACTAATGCAAAGTTATAAAGATTATTCCTCTGTTTTCTCCTAACAGGTTTTGTTTTTGTTTTTTTTTTTTTTTTTTGAGAGAGGGTACAAGCGAGTGAGGGACAAAGAGAGAGGGAGAGAGAGAATCCCACGAGGAACAGAGAAAGAGAGAAGCAGGGCTCACCCAAAGCGGGGCTCAAACTGACGACCTAAGTGATCATGACCTGAGCCACAGTCCGATCGATGTTTAACTGACTGAGCCACCCAGGCGCCGCTCTCCTCTTTTATACTTTCAGCTCCTCTATCTGGGTCTTTGATCCTCTCTCTGGCTCTAAGTTTTTGGACAGGACCCTTCCAGTGCAGTGATCGTGTTTTTCCCCCAGTGATTTTTGTTCAACCTTAGGCTGAAAAGCCCCTTCCCTGACCTCGATCCTTTCTACTCATGTACAAATTAACTTATCCAAGGCATTCATATTGTGATTCCTGAGGTGTTAGGGGCTGGATGTGTATATAATAGGTACAGTATTTGTCAAACAATCGTATTTATTGGGCAGCTGCTGTGTGCTTGCACGATGCCAGAGCTAGAAAGGTGAGTAAAATATGATAGTTGTCCTCAAGGAGCAAACACACAAGCTGGAGATTCATGCAGAAGTATTTATTTATTCAGTACTTTGTTTTATTTTAAGTAGGCTCCATGTCCAATGTGGGACTTGAACTCAGGACCCTGAGATTAAGAATCACATGCTCAGGGCGCCTGGGTGGCTCAGTCGGTTAAGGACCTGACTTCGGCTCAGGTCATGATCTCGTGGTCCGTGAGTTCAAGCCCCACATCGGGCTCCGTGCTGACAGCTCAGAGCCTGGAGCCTGCTTTGGATTCTGTGTCTCCCTCTCTCTCTGCCCCTCCCCCGCTTACACTCTGTCTCTCTCTCAAAAATAAACAAACACACACAAAAAAAAAAAAAAAGTCATGTGCTCTACCGACTGAGCCAGCCAGGAGCCTCTGTTCAGCACCTTGAAGTGCCCAGCACCAAGCAAATAAGACATCCCTCTTTACTTTTATTTGCTGAATGGTGGCAATGAGTGCACAGGAGGGCACTAAATCCAGTCCAGGAGGAGGGGAAGTGGAGGAGGCAAGGTCTCTTAGAGGAAGTGATGACTGGCGGTCTTCCAGGATGGGTGGCAGTCGGCTGCTGAGGAAGGAAGGAGGCTAAGCCGACCTTCAGAGACGTGGCCCGAGGAGCAGAATGTACACTTCCTCAGTGGGCACCAAGCTGTGCGTGGGGAAAACAGCGCTCCTTCCACCCAGAGAGGGAGGGTGGAGGAAGCAAGTTCCGGGCCGTCTGAAGCCATCCCAGGCAGAAGGCTCGCTTCACCCACTTTACTGCATTGCCTAGAACACAGACCCTTAAATAAGACGTCAGATGCACAAACTCAGAGCCTCCCGGATGGTGTTCTGTACAGCAGAAGATGCAGACGTTCATTGTGGGAAGTCCACCGTTCTCCAGATGGTTTGGGGAGCTTTTCACCTGAGCATCACAAGAAATAAATTGAGTGCATGCCGGGAAATGCCATGTCTGCTGCACTCAGGCTGTGGGGGTGCTGCGTGGCAGGTCCTATAGGTCCAATTCTCCCTGAAGCGGCTGCTCTCCAGAAGCTGAACACAGCTAAAGGCAGGCTAAGGGAGGTGGCTGCAGATGTATAATGGTGCGGAGACCCAAAAGGGACGGTGAAAGCAGTTGAACGGTTGACAACTTCACCTTCCCCTACCGCCTGGTGCAGTAAGCGCTTGGCGCCCCCAAGGGCCCACCTTACTCTATGGCTGGAAGGCATTTGCTCCCTTCTCTGGCTTCTTTGCATTTTTCTGACCTCTTGGGGCAGCGGTGACTCACATGGATGTTAAAGTCAGTGGCTGTTCTCACAGCTGGAATATTGGTTGAGAGGGAGTAGGACTTCTTGATGGGGAGAGGAGAGGTTGGGAAACAATTTGATCTATTTCGGTCCGTAGATGTTTGAGAAACTTATGCTAGGAATTCTGGTTTGCAGAGTCCAAAAAAAAAAAAAAAAAAAAAAAAAGCTAGCGAAGTATTTAAAGTGAAAGCTACCCGAGTCACGTATCATCTGAGGGCTGCTCATGCAGAAGGTCTGATCTACTCTTCGACATCAGAGGGGAAGTACAGGTTCCTCCCAATTCCAGAGCCTCTGTCCTACGTCACCTATACCGAGCAATCAGAGCCTGAGTGAGCCACCTGGGGTCAGCGGTGGGGCCGGGTGAAGCCTCGGTGTCTGATGGATTTGGTCTTGAAAGGCAGTGGGGCCAGCATGGGCTCCTGGGAACAATGTCACCTGAGGGGTTGGCAAGTCTGAGGCGCGGGAGGCAGAGCAGAGCCTCCAGAGATCGTGCACCTGTGCTTCCTGTGCTGAATGCCACCAGAAGGGGTCGTGAGCTCTGAGGTGTCTGGATTTGGCCCTTTGGCAGCATTTGGGGTGGTGGTGGCTGGTGGCGGAGGCGTGAGGAATTGGAGGGCCAGGCCAGTTAGCAGGATGGGAAGCTCCAGGAGGCGGGAATGAATGGGCTGTGGGAAGCCCGTCTGAGCCCGAGCCAGGCCCTGCAGCCTCTGCCCTTGGATGTCACCTACCCTTCCAGTGTGCTGTGGACAGAACTGCTGCGGGCACTGCCCACCCGCGGTCCCCATTCCCCCAACTGTGACTCCAGGGCTCCTCCGCCTGTACCTCTGCCTCTGCTCTCGTCCCACGGCCCTTTCTCAACGCTGCAGCTCAGAGCTCTTTGCAAAGTAGCTCGGGGTCACAGTGAGGGTAAGGTCCCGTTGCCCTCACCTGGAGCAGCAGCCACGCCGGACCCCACTCTGCTCCCGCTCCTGAGGCGGGAGCCACCGAACGCTGTGGGCTGTCTGACCACGTGCCGCTGCTCCCCCAGACCCCGACCGTTGGAACCATTCCCTTCCTTGACCTCACTGTTCGTTATGACTTCCGGACTCTGCATCTACTAAGTCCCAGGGAAACGGAGGGTCCTGTCTGTTCTCTCTGGGGAACACAGCGCCCACCCGGCACAGCGCAGGGTATACACAGCAGGTGGCTGTTTTACAGCTCATGGGTGAACGGGTGGAGTGTCTTGTTTTCGCATTTTAGGGTGTTGGAGAATGTTTTCAGGTGAAAGAAGGGCACAAGAGAAATGTGGATGAGGAAAGCCATGGGAAAGTGAAGGGTCACGGGGACACCCATCCTTGTGGGCAGGGTGGACACCGTCAGGGGGAGCTATGAGGGAGGTGTGCCGGGGAAACGGCGCCACTGAGACCTGACCCCACACCATCATCTCCGTGTGTTCGTATCGCTTTCCTTGACTGAATGAGTCTGGGAAAAAAAGTCACTCACTCATCTGTTCACGTCCAACTTGTAGAAATACGATCTTACTTCCATCGAATTTGACAAAAGTAACAATCCTGCCCAGGGACAGGAGGACATTAACACTCACGCCTGGCCAAGCACCCCAGAGGCACTCATGTGGGGCCGGAAGGTGCACGGTTCGGTTCCCAGCTGCACACACAACCCTCGGAGCTTCCGGGAGTCACAGGAAATTTGACTCACATCCTGGGGTTGCCAGCTTTTTGTATTAAGGCCACCCCTGGCGTGCTGAGTAGAAGGCAAAATTCTCCCAGCATAGGGGCCTCTGCGTGGCTCAGTTAAGTGACCCACTCTTGATTTTGGCTCAGGTCGTGATCTCGTGGTTCGTGGGTTCGAGCCCCACGTGGGGCTCTGTGCTGACAGCGTGGAGCCTGTTTGGGATTCTACTAAGTAAAAACTTAAAAAAAAATTCTCCCAGCTTAGATACAGTTCAGGGCCCATGCTGGCTGAGGCCAACTCTGGGCCTGGTTCCCGGAGCTCTCGGAGGCCTGCCCTCTCCCGTCATGGCCACTTAGGGGTTTATGGCTGCCTTGGTCTGTTGCTGCTGTAAACAAACCCACCGTCCCCCTGGGAAGGACAATGAATGGTGCCCTCAGTGGTCTCTGCCAACCCCAGCTGTTTGGGAGACCTGCGTGGAGGCTGAGCCCCGGGACCACAAGACTCGGGAGCAAAAACAGCTTTATTCAGATCTGTGGTCAGTTACAAACTTGGTTTGTTTTTTGGTCACAGGCCCCAGAATGCCATTATTCTGAGTTCACATCAAAACACAAAGCTCAACATTTAGTTTGGAAACTTAAAAAAACCCCAAAACACCCAAAACAAAGGTTTGGTTTCAAATCGTCGTTGAGATGTTCTCTCTGGTGCGTCCCCTGTAAGATGAATGCATGTGCTTGAGACCCTGTGGGGATGACTTTCGACAGAGAACATGAAATTGTTGTGTAGTATGAACATTCACATGTCATCAAAAAGTTAGTGTCTTTGCACTCGATTTTACCGAAGGTACAAACAATGCCTTTGACCATCTTTGGTTGCAGCACCAGACGATGCCCAACTCCCATGGCCCAGCCACATCCCCTCTGCCCATGGGACAGGCGAGCCTGTCCCGGATGAGGCAGTGACGCTGGGCTGCCACCAAGCAACGTGCTTAATGGCTTGGGGGCCAGGAGGGAGCCGGAGGTGAAGCACTGTCCCACTGAGCATCTGTGCTCCTGGAGGATCTTTTCTTCTAGAAAGTGGAGCTGTAGGGCCCAGCCCCAGAATTGCTGGCAATGCGTGAAGAATGACCCTCACTTTGCCAAATGCGATGGCAAAATCTAGGTTTAGAGTTAGGAATCAGAGAACCATCCTCTAACTTTCTCAGGAACCTCTAGGGTTTTGGAATCTTCTCTGGAACCAGACACTGAGGGACCGTCCCGCTGTCGGCAGGGAGAGGAAAGGCACACCACCTTGCCAACCTTAAGGATGGCGAGGCCCCTCCTGGGCAGCACTGCCTCCCAGGCCTCACACAGCTAGACCCTGGGGCGTCAGGTTGGAGAAAGGCCTGGAGGCCCATTTCACTGCAGGGCCTGTGGCTGAGGGAAGCAGGGAGGACCGAGTGGCTGGGTCCGGCCCCGTCCTGTGACACTAACAGGCCCTTTGATGTCACTCCCTTCCTTCCTTGCCAAGTCTGGACCACACCCTTCCGGTTTCATCTCCTCTTACGCGTCGCATGGCTCCGTGGCTGCAGGAAAGTGGCCCCCTAGCTCGGAGGTGGCCTCTCAGGCTCGAGGGAGAGGCTGTGTGGCCCTCTTGCTGGCGGCCCTGCATCGGCACCCGGCCTGAGGTCAGAGATGGTGCAGCTTGCTGCGCTCGGTGAGCAGCGTCATGGCCACAGCGTAGAGGAGGTAGCCCAGCACGAGGAGCAGGGCGCAAGGGAGGGGCCCGATACAGAACAGGGAGGCCACGAAGAAGGCCAGAAGCAGCGAGAGCAGCGTCCGGTAGCTGCCCAGGAAGCGCAGGCTGAGCCGAGGGCCCCGGGGACGGCGGGCCGCACACCCTCGTGCCACCGGGCTCAGCAGGTGCCTGTCCGCCAGCCCAGGCTCCGTGAGGTGGTATCGACAAAAGCTGCCGAGGAAGTCGGCACGGGAACACAGGGCTGCCATCGGGCCTGCAAACTGGGCAGAGACAGAGGCACAGGGAGTGGGCGCGGGCAGGGCCGCACGCTGCCCCGGCCTCTCCCCGAGGGTGGCAGGACCAGAGGCGGGGGCGGCCCTCCCGCGTGCACTCACCCTGCGGTTGATGGCGGAGGACAGCCGGAAGAGCACGCGGACCAGGCTGGCGATCTCATAGCTCCGGATGGGCTGCAGCTCTGAGTCACCCTGGTACTCGATGTCAAACCTTCGCAGCCCATTGATGATCTAGAAGCAGCAAAGGAGGCGAGCCCCGGGTGAAACCTGGGCCGCGCGAGCAGCCCTGCCAACACACCTCTGCGACGCCTCCCAAGTGCGGTCTCCGCTGCCGGGCCTGCCGGGGCAACAGGGCTCGGAGGCTCGGCCAGCGGGAGCCACGGCCACGCCGCCAGGAGAGCGGAGCCCTCCGGGGTGTGGCCCTTACCTGGTACCGGCCCAGGGGCGTGAGGATGAGCCCGTCCTCCCCCACGACGCAGTCTGGGAGCTGCTTCTTCCCATTCTCATCTTGAGTTGTCCCCAAGGCAAGCGTGAGCTGGGTGAGCTGAGCCTCGCTGAGCTGTGAGGGAGGAAGCCCCGTGAGGAGGCAGTGCCGCTTCCTGCTACCTGCCTTCACTCTCGGGGTGAAGGGAGGAGACTGGCCCCCCTGGGCCTCTAACGGCGCCAGCAAGGGGACCCAGACGTGACATTGTGGGCACGGGCTGTATCTCCCACGGGCTGGGCAGGGGATGAGGGCCGCGGGACCGAACGCCAGGAAGGGGACAGCTCCCCCGGCTCGTACTCGGAACATCTGGCACAGGTACTCCAGGGCCTTCTCCAGGTACTCGTCTGTCTTGCGGACACTGTCCTGCCCCATCTCGTCCAGGTCGTTGGCTGCGTAGGAGCCGTTCGTGTCTGTGGAGCAGAAGCCCAGCCACGACAGAAAGGGGCGGCCGGCCGTGCTCTCCCCGCACTGGTCAGAGATGGACTTGGCAGTCTGCTTGGCCTGCGTGATGAGCTGAGCCAGGCGCAAGACCTGCGGGGCATGGGGGCAGGTCAGCCAGCTCGGGTGGTGCCACCGGACGCCACCCAGCCACCAACAGGCTGGCAGGCAGACCTGGGGGCCCCCAGCAGGCCAGGAGGAGGCCAGGGTCTTTCAAGACTAAGACGTGCATATTCTACATTTGTGTGTGTGTGTGTGTGTGTGTGTGTTTATTTCCTGTGGAGAGACACAGAGGCAGACTGTGAGCAGGGAAGGGGCAGAGAGAGAGAGGGAGACACAGAATCCAAAGCAGGCTCCGGGCTCCAGTTGTCAGCACAGAGCCCGATGTGGGGCTCGAACTCAGGAGCCCTGAGATCATGACCTGAATGAACCAAAGTCAGACACTTAACTCACTGAGCCACCAGGTGCCCCCAAGACGCCCATATTCTTCAACGTTTTTTTTTTTTTTTTTTTTTTTTTTTTTATTTATTTTTGGGACAGAGAGAGACAGAGCATGAACGGGGGAGGGGCAGAGAGAGAGGGAGACACAGAATCCGAAACAGGCTCCAGGCTCCGAGCCATCAGCCCAGAGCCCGACGCGGGGCTCGAACTCACGGACCGCGAGATCGTGACCTGGCTGAAGTCGGACGCTTAACCGACTGCGCCACCCAGGCGCCCCTAAGACGCCCATATTCTAAATGTGAAAACTTTCTAGCAAGTGCTGCCTTTATCATCAGAAAAAACGTAGACCGCACTGAAAAAAGAAAAAAAGCCAAGGTACAGCAGCGTCCACCAACACCCAACCTTCCTCCTTCCGTACAACACGTGTGCTCTCCCTGGCCCTGCTGTTGCCACGGCTTCGGGACGGCCGTGCGGCCTGGGGGAGCCCCAACTCACCAGCGTCCGGACCTCGGGCCCAAACATTGGGGTGTACTTGCAGTCCTGGCCCTCCAGGCTGTAAACGTGGCTCTTCACCTTGAAGGAGGCGTCTGTGACGGCTGGGGGCCACGAGGACAGGAAGCTGCCGGTGAAAGTGGGAGCTGTGAAGAGTCGGTGCTGGCGGTGTGGGATGACGAGTTCTGGCTCCAGGAACAGCTGTTCCCCTGGAAAGCAGAACCCGACTCTGGCTTCAGCTTCCATGGCACCAAACAGCCAGCAGCCGCTGGCTGGCTTCCTGGGTGCCGCTGAGGCTTCCGAGGGATAGGGACCGAGTGGCACAGGGGCCCAACTCCTAATGTTCCTGGAGCCCCCACCAGTCTCAACAGGAAGGCCGACATGCACAAAAGAAAACCAGAGAAGCTAACACCCGATAAAGCCATCTAAGACACGACACGGGCCAAGACTGCTTTCTGATGCCACCAAGAGTCACCAGGGAGACACAGCTCTGAGCTCTGCTTCCCCCGCCCAGCACCCCCACAGCTCCTGCCTGGCACGCGTGCCACAGGGAAGGCAGGATGCCGCTAGGCTCCGACGTCCACCCCGCCACCGTGTACCAGGAGTCCCCGTGGCACCTCTGCCAGCCCACCCCGAGCCCATGAGGCACATGCAGGGTCCGTGGGTCCCTCTCTAAGTGCTGCTTCCCTCTGGCTAAGGGCTTACCTTTCTGGATCATTTCAGCCAGGTTGGGCTGGGCAAAGACTTTGGCCACTCGGAATACCATGAGCGCGTTCTTGGGGCTGACCAGGTCGGTGCGGAGCGCGCGGCTCAGGAAGCCCACAAAAAGCTTGGTGTACATCAGCAGATTCTCCTGCACAAAGGGTGCCCTGGGGACCAGGCAGTGCATCAGGGCCCAGAACTCCCACTGGAGGCAGGACTACACCAGTCTATGCCCCCGCCTCACTAGCGCTCTCTTCCTTGGGTTCCAGGTTCTCCCCTGCCACGACCTCATCGTGGCCGAGGGACCAGGGGTGGGGGCGAGGGAGGAGGCACAAGGGAGGCAGGGAAGACCTAGGCCTCCTATAGACGGCACAATCCTCTGTAGGATGCGGCCCTTCCCGAGAGGGCCAAAGCCTCCGCAGCAGAGGCTGGCCTGGGCACCAGAAGGAGCACAAGGAAGGCAGTCGTGGAGAGGAGGCGCTGGCGGAGGCTGGGGGGTTGGCCGTGAGGGGGGGAGGGGAGGCGGTGGTGGCTGCTATGCAGAACGCTAGTAAAGACGGGTCGAGGGGTGCTTGGGGGCGAGTGCAAACATACATCTGAGGGGAGACAGTCAACGGCAAGGGGACAGCACAGAGGAGTCACCAGCTGTTTCTGTGGGAGATCAAGCCCAGGGCCCAGACAACAAAGCACAGTCAAGGAGGGAGGGGCCTGTGCCCCACCTGGAAGCAGGTCCCCCTAGGGAGGACAACGGGCCGGGGCTCACCATCTCTCCGACACACACCGGGCCTGGCAGTCGCTGCTCTGAGCCTGCTTCTCAGGTGCATACCTCCAGGGCTGTAGGTAGCTCAGCCACATCTCCAGGACCTGGTGGGACACGTGTGCCCTGAGGGCCTGGAGGCTGGCATTCTGCTGGGCTGTGGGGCTGGGGCTTTGGTCCAGATCCTTGGGTGGCCTGGAGCTCGGCTCCCGGCAGGCAGCTCAGGTGAGGAGGGGGTGATCCTAACCGTGGGGCTTCGGTTCTCCTGGAGGCGTTACCACGTTCTCTTCCCACCCGCCACTCCGAGAGGGAGCAGGAGGGAACTCCGCATCCCCTATGATGTTTCTTTTTTCATCTTTAATTAAAATGATTTTTTTAATCTGCAGATAGCTGACACACAACGTTACATGAATTTTAACCCTTGTGCCAGCCCTTCGGAAGCGAGTGTGGAACGTGTGGAACACAGGAGTGCTTTCCCCAGCTGAGGGAGCCTGTGCGGCTCAGTGGGGCTGGGAACCCACCCAGCGTGGACCCACTGGGTTCCAGGTCAGGGCAGACAGCTTTTCTGTACCTGGGGGTTGGCTCTGAAAACTCAAATGAGCAGAACAATGTGACCCACCAATGTGACCCTCTGCGGCAATAGCTGATTCCTTCCTGCATCCGCCCCACGGGACCTCCCTCATCAAGCACAGAGGGCAAAGACAAAGAAAGCAAGATGGGGCTGACACTCACGGCTCTGAAGGACGCATCCAGGGGCCAGTGGCCAAAGCAGTGCTGCAGGAAAAGGTAGAGTTTCTGCTGGACAAACCTCGGGACGGCGGCCCTGCAGGGGAGGGGAGGTGAGGAGAGGGTCCCCTCATAGGTGAGCCAAGTGGCTCCCGGTTCCAAGGGCCAGCTCTGCCGGGGTGAACACTGGGCACCCCTGAAGGTAAGGCCTCCTATTTTGGGCCCCATTTTTCACAAAGAAACCAAAGTTCAGAGAGATTAGGGAATGTCCCAAGGACACACAGCACACAAGCGGTTGACCTAGTATGGCTCCTGTGACCACCTCTGCTTGGGTCACCACACACAAGTCACCTGCTCTGCTGGACCCAGTTGGCCTAGGAGTCAGGCCACCATCCTGGCCCTTTTGACAGAAGGACTGGCGGAGCAGAGAAGAAGAGGAGGGGGAGGGTGCAGCATAGAGCTCAGTCTCCCATGATAAATGAGCCACTTTGCAGTGAAGGCACTCCCAGCCCATCGGCTTTCCTGGGCATTCTGAGTGCGGTCAATGTAGATCTTCCACTCTGCCCACACTGGGGAGGGGACAAGACAGGGCAACAAGATGGGGCCTCTTTCTGGCCAGCCTGGCTCTTTCTACTGAAGACGGCAGGCCTGGAAGGAAAGGCCGTGGCAGCCAGGCAGCCCCCACCCGCCTGTGGAGCCAGAGGAGGGGTCGGGAAACAGACCCCGGAGGGGTCAAGGTGATTTCCCACCTGCCCCACCCTGCAGACGCCTCACAGGCCGACCCCATGCCCTAAGGATAGGTTACTGTGGGCAACGAGTATGTGCAGTAGGAGGCAGTGGCAGCCAGGGACACGGGAGCCCTGTGCATGCCCTGTACCCACCGTTTGAACTCCTCCAGGGGACTGGTGGCGTGAGAGTGGGTGGAGGGAGAGACCTGCTCAGGCTTCAGGCTGTTGGAAAAGGCGTGCAGATGCTTTAGCAGCAGGCGCACCACCAACACGTGCTCCTCCGTGGGTGTGAACGACTCCTGAGGTTGAGGGGGAGCTGTGTCAGGACCCAGACTGGTCCCAGGGTGGGGCCCCCAGGCCTGGCCATGTATGTCCCGCCCAGGACCACTTCTCCCCGACAGGATGTGTGGGCCACCCACAGGGCCCTCCCTGGGCCTGGCACGCAGCAGATAGGCCTCGCATGCCAGCTCTGAGACCTGCTAAGAGCACGCAAGACAGGGCGGGACGGCTTTGCTAAAGCAGACCTGAATGCTTCCCTGTGTGCTTCCAACCCCTTCTTTTACCCTCTGTGGTTGACTCGGGTCATTGCTGCCCGGCCAAGTCCTCAGGGGTCCCCCCCAACTCCTGGCCAGCCAGAGGAGGAGCAGGGGGCGAGGCAGGCCAGTATCCCACCCTGGATCCGGACTCAGGGTCTCCTGCCTGCCTCCCAGGTATATAAAGACAGCTCGCTGGGGCCCATGGCTTCCCTTTTCAGGGAGAAACACTCCCAAATTCCTTCTCCTGCTGTAACCCTCACCCTTCCATCCACTTCCTGTCCTGGACACAGCCAGCTGGAGGCTTGGCGCAGGGTGGCCCTTCCTCCATTGCTAACAGCCCTGCCGTCAGCACAAGACAAGAGCGCTTTCTATCTTGTCAGGTGAAATTCTCATTCACAAGATTCAGGTAGGATCTTTAAGACCCAGCCCCGAGAGGAAAGCCTGTCTGCTGGCTCTTCTGTGACGGAATACAGGATGGAGTCTCCAGAGTGGCAGAGGATGGCACCGGCAGGATACGCTGCCTCCGGCTCCCAGCTCTGGGGTGCCCAGACGCGCTCCTCTCCCCACACTCACCCCCCAGGCCTCTGGGACCTCCACAACCTCGATAGAGCTTTTGGCAGCCTAGTCCAAATCCTGAGCAATGTTGAGGCTGGCACAAGCCGTGCCTCCTGGCACAGCCCGGGCACCCAGTCACAGCCCCACCACTGCCCGCGGCACTGCCTTCTCCGCTCTCCTTGCCATGGATCTGTCTCCACAGGCCTAGGCAACACACCACACGACTCGATATGACTGCGGGGGAAGCTACGGGGCTTCAGGAGGAGATTTTCTTCTGCTTATCTGTAAGCTTAAGCGATGAACTTGCATCATTTGAACAACAAAAAAAACGTAAGATATTTTCACAGTAACGGAGGATCAGAGGGCACTGTTGCCAGGCTGTAACTCCCCCCAGGAGCCTCCCCCTTTCTCATTCCTGGCCCCTCGCCGACCCACCCACCATCTCCCTAGCGGAGGACAGAGCGTTTGCACTGAACCGGGAAGCTCCTTGGGCTATCTTCCCTCTGGACAGAAGCCAAACCTTTCTTCTCACCGCCCCCCCCCCCCCCCCCCCCTTCGAGAGCCAAATCCCCACAGGAATCCAGCCACCGCTGCTGTAAGTGGGCCTCCTCCACCCGCATGGCCGTTAGGGACACTTTCCCAAAGCCAGTGGCATTTCTCACTGGGCCCAGCCCTTCTCAGCTCAGCAACCCTTCCCATGGTGGGTGGGGGGAGGGCTCTTACCCCTCCTGCTGTGCACATTTCTCCAGGGACGCTGCTCTTGGCCAAGTGAGCCCTTCCCCAACACATGCTGGAGTGGTACCATTTCTGTGCTAAACCCGCCCCTGCTGGCCCTTCTGGATCATTCTCTTCCCTCTTCCCTGTGGCTGCTGCTTCTGAGTGGGAACCCTGTGTGCACTCACCACCCCATCCCAGCAAACGTGATTTCTTACCGTGTGCTCAAATATCAGGTTAAATGTGGTGTGCTCCCACTGAGGGGGAACTGGACAGAACCCTGGCCTCGGGCATGGGATCTAGATGCATGCTTTCTGCCCAAACTTCCTGACATTCATCTCATGAATCCATGAACTACCAGACTCCATCTGCCCTCTAACAGCCTGTAGTCCTGCACTCCATCTACCGACCTCAAGACTTCAAATCCGTCCACACTGATCATCTCTGCCTAAAGCAGACCAGTCTCCATGAGGCCCTCTCTGGCTCTCGCCTACCTCTGTGGGAGCACAAAAGTCCACAAGAGGCCAGGCCCCAGCATGCTCAAGGACCAACAGCCTCTCCAGGCTAGGGGACGAAGCCCTCGTCCTCCCTGCCCCTTGGCCTCACACAGGCTTGGGATTGACAGACCATGCCACCATGAGCCTTGGGCTTCCCTGGGCTCAGTCAGTTCCTAGGTACCAGGCCCGCAAAGCCAGGTGAGTCAGGCCACTGCGAAGGCCACACTGTTTCCGCTCCCTCAACCCAGGGCCAAGCACAGAAGCCACCAACTCCCAAGAGCCTACCACATTCCAACTGGCTTGGGGCTTGGCCAGGCAGATCTGGTGGCCCCACACCCCAAACCCGGGCTAGTCTACCAAGCTGAGGGCTGAGCCAGGCTAAAGACGGATGCCTGCCACCATCCCCAACACACACTGGCCTCACTCTGCTTGGAATTGGCCTGAATCACCCCAGTGGGTCCCCGGCCGGACCCTCGCTTTACCACTGCACTGCCATGCGCTCCATGGCTCACACCACAGGGCAGGGGTGAAACAAAACAATATGAGAGCGGCCAGTACTTGGTAGGCGTGGAGGGCCTGGAGGCTGGGTTGGGCAGGGCTGTGGAGGGCGCTGGAGACACTGAGTCGGTAGTGCAGAACCTCCAGCTGAGAGACAACAAAACAGAGAAGCCAAGAACAGGCAGGGAGGGCAGAGGACAGGGCAGGGGACAGGAGGGGAGAGACCGGGGAGGGGACAGCAGGGAGAGAAAGACAAAAGTGAGCCCAGAAGTAAGGAGAGAAAACAAAAAACAAAAACAAAAACAAAAGCACGTCAGTGACAATCCAAACAATCACAGCCCAGCAGCCTCAGACCAATGGGACACCACCCTCTCAGCCGCCCAGACGGAGCCCTTCCTGGTGGGCAGACTAGAGCCAGGCCCAAGGGGTGCTCTTCCACCTGCCAGGCAGAGGGACAGACAGACCCTCAAGGTCACTTGGGCAGCCTCCTTCATGTCTCTGGGGCCTGAAGTTCTCTCCAGCTCCCTGAGGTCAGCCTGACTCACTTTCCTTCCAGAGGGTCCTGCCCTCCCCCAACCCTGAATGCTCCGTGTGCAGTGTGTGCACACTGGAGCCCACCAGGATCCCAGGAGTCTTGCTGGGACACACTGATGGCCACCGAGGCCCTGAAGGCCCTGAGGCTCAGAAGAGAAATTTTTGAGGAGCTAGTTCCAGATGGAGACCTCTTTGCTCAAGAAAGAAAAATTTGTAACTTATTGGACTTCTCTGTGTTGTCCCAAGAAGAAATTTACCAAACTGATATATGATGAGATCAGTTCCTAGGTGTCAAAGATCCAATCAGCGACCCCTCCTGAATGGGGCTGATTCCCAGGGTGGCACAGAGGCAAGCAAGGTTTAGCTCACCAGGCCTGACACCTTCCACATCCCACATTCCCGAAATCGTTAAAGGTAACGTGAACACTCATGGGTTCGAATCCTGGGAGACCCACCTCTCGTACCTCACCAGGACTCCCCGACTCCAGACACACAGAGCCCTCCGTCAGTCCCGACGGGCCCCAGGAATCTGGTCATGGCCACACACACCCAGAGGCAGCTGGAACCCTGAGGCTGGGACAGCCTGGGCCATGGGGGATGACAGCAGAGCTGGCTTAAGCTGTCCACCCCCACCCCACCTCTGCCCTGCCCCGCTGCAGCGACAAGGCCTGCTAAAGCAGTCCCCTTTAGCCAAGCACAACCCAGAGCCGGCCCTGGCACACATCCTGCCCTGGGAGGGCCATGCCTCCCACCGCGTACCATGCTTCACACGGGAGAGGTCAGAACGCATGTGCCAGACCTTGAGGAGACAGGCACAGCCACAGACGCGCAGAGCAGGGGCAGGAAGCAGCACAGCAAGGAGGTGTCTGCCCTTCATGGCCTTCCTCTGGGCCAGACCCGGGCTCAGCGACAGCTCTCAGTGAGGAATCAGGGAGCACACGGTTCCCCTGTTGGGGGTCTGCCCAGCCTGCAGGAACACAGTGCAGGCCCCACAGTGTCCTGCAGGAATATGCGGTCTTTACCGACCATCTGACTCTCCTGAAGCCCTCCCTGCCCAGTAAGCTGAGGCAGAGCAGAGGCCCGGGCTGTAAGGAGCGAGCATACACTCTGGACCCAGGCTAGGCATGGAAGCACCATGGGACCTCTCAGAGCTGCGTTTCCTGCATCTTTCACATCAGGAAAACTGACCCCAAGGCTAGGATTTCCAAACGGCACAGCACAGGCCTGGGCAAATGGTAAGGAGCCTCAGGTGAAGCAGACCTCCATGGCTGTCCTTCTCCCCTTCCCACACACCAGGTTTTCTTAGGTTTTGCTTTCAGCCTCAATGGGAGGCAAAGACAAATAGGAAGCAAAACAAAACAAAACAAAACACCTCAATGGGTACCTGGTGGGGGCTTCCCAGTCGCCCCCTGACTACCAGTCATTCTGAGCAGCTCTCCCCCGCCCTGTGATCTGGCCAAGAGGAAGCAAACGTGAGGAAGAAGGGGAAGGCTCCCCTGCTCCGGCAGGGACGGCCCACCCTCCTCCCTCGTATAGGGCTCGGGATCCTCACAGGAGACAACCTAGAGGACCTCTGTGACTGGCAGATCTGCTAAAAATGACAGTGAATGTGCTCCCACTGGCTCAGAAGACAGAACGAGCAGATGGGAAGGCAATGCAGCAAAGCAGCCCCTGCCTCTGCAAAAGCCACATGCACAGGGGCTGAGTGAGCCCCCAGGGCCCTAGGGGGAAGCCTGGCCCCTGACCCCCGTGCACCAGCCAGGAACATGCAGCCAGTCCACTGTGGAAGCAGCAATGGCAGTGCAAGCACTTAGTAACGCGAGAGGCCCAAGACAGAGTTCTGGCTTTCCCTCTGTTCCCTGTGATGTCAAGGAGAGATTTGGGTCACTCTGCACTTTAAGAGAGCAGTGGTTGGGGGCTGCTCCCCAAATGGGTACTCAGAAGGGCAGCAGGGAAGCAGAACTGGTTGCCAACACTTTGCAGAACCACCACCACTTGCTGGAATCACAGAGGGAAGGTCACAGGCCACTCTCGTGAATTTTAGCCTATAGAGTGTTAATTCGTAAGGAATCTCTCAAGAATTCTGTCTGGCGTTGACAAAAGCAAAGTCTGAGGAGCAAACACAGAAGTGCACAGAAGCCACAGATCACACAGTTGGTTACAGGCCCCAGTTCGCACGTTTCAGGCTGTTTCATGGAGCGTGAACCTAGGTGCCCACCCTGCCTAATAAGAGGCGAACAGAGCTGTTGTACTCTGACGAGTCCAGTAGGCTGCCGGCCCTGGGAACGTCCCAGGGACACAGCTGCCTCCACGCCTCCGCAAATGAGCATGCTGCCCTGTGAGGGAAGAGAAGGGAAGAAGAGGAGGAGACAGGCCAGGCTGCATGCAGGGAGGCATCAGCTCCCACCCACTGCAGAAAGGGCTGCCTGCCAATGCTCTGGAGGAGGTGGAAGGCAGTATGGGCACCAAGGTGAGCGAAGTCGGCCGGGTGCCACCTCAGCAGGAAAGCAGGACACGCTGTGACAGCAGAGGGAACAGGCCCGGATGTGACTCCCAGAGGCATCCGCAGCTCTCCTGGCCCCAGAGCACGAGCACCACAACCTCAGCCATTCCGGCTGCCAGGGAGGGGGCTCTGGAAGTAGCATGGGGAGGACCCCAGAGAGGACAGGCCTCCAGCCCGCAGGGTGCAAGCCCACCACAGAATGAAACCCACCTGCCGTCCGGCATCAGAGTAAGGGGTGATGGTGAGTTTCTGCTTCCCACCATCCAGCCCTTGACAACGAGCTGAGATCAAGGACAAGAAGCAGCAGGTGGACCAGGCACACCAGGGCCAGAGCAGAGGGGATGAAAAAGTGTGGAACCTACCTTGGCGTGAGGGGACTGCATTTTTTGGTACATCTCCAAGGAATAATGATGAAGCCACATTTCAACAAAAACCTGCAAGAGAGCACTGGATGGTCAAATGGTTTCCATCTAAGGTATCACAGCCATTCCAAGGGCAGTTCTTTTCAACCAACGGTGTTGGGAAAACTGGATATCTACACGCAAAAGAATAAAGCTGGACCTTTACTTCACACCACGAATAATAAATAACTCAGAACGGATGAAAGGCATACATGTAAGAGCTAAGACTTAAAACTCTTAGCAAAAACTGTGGGCAGAAAGCTTCAGGACACT
Source organism: Panthera onca (assembly GCF_046562875.1). NCBI lineage: Eukaryota > Metazoa > Chordata > Mammalia > Carnivora > Felidae > Panthera > Panthera onca. The sequence continues at coordinate 28,416,024 of NC_138350.1, read as the reverse complement.
GGACTGGGCTATGATTTCTAGCTCTAAAAGCACAGGCAACAAAAGAAACCAGACAAATTGGACTTCATGAAAATTCAAAAATATTTTGCACGTCAGAAGACATTATCCACAGAAAAAGGTCACCCACAGGATGGGGGAAAGTATTTCCAAATCGTGTATGTGATAAACAATGGATACCCGGAATATAAAGACAACTCCTAAAACTCAACCACAAAAAAATAAAGCCACTCAATTAAAAAATGGGCAAAGGACTTGAATAGACACTTTGCCAAAGACGTACCAATGGCCGATAAGGACACGAATAGATACTCAAATCATCAACCATGAGGGAGGTGCAAATCAAAACCACAGGGAGACACCACCTCACATCCATGAGGATGGCTATACTAAAAGACAGAAAATGATGGGCCTTGGTAAGGTCGTGCACCGCTGACAGGAATATAAAATGGTACAGCCACTGTGGAAAATGGTATGGCGGCTCCTTAAAGTATTAAATAGAACTATCATATGACCCAGCAATTCCCCTTCAGGATATATACCCCAAAGAACCGAAATCAGAGTCTCCAAGAGATATTTGTACATCCATGTAGAAACAGCTATTCACCATAGCTAAAATGTGCTAACAACCCAAGTGGCCATCCATAGATGAACAGAAACACAAAAAGGGGAATATCCACATGACAGAACATTATTGAACTTTGGGGCACCTGTGTGGCTCAGTTGGTTAAGCATTGGACTCTTGATTTCGGCTCAGGTCATGATCTCACGAATCATGAGATCAAGCCCTGTGTCAGGCTCTGCGCTGAGAACGGGGCCTGCTTAAGATTCTCTCTTGCGCCCCCTCTGCCCCTTTCCCCTGCTCGTGTGCATGCGCTCTCTCCCTAAAATAAAACAAACAAACAAAACCAAACAACAACAACAAAAACGCTACTGGGGCAGGGGTTTAATATCCAAATGATGGTGATCACAGGAAACATCTCCAGCAACGTGGGAACAGGTTGAAAATGTCGAAGGCGGGGAAAGCTTTTACACGGATCCAATGGAAACTGAGCAGCGCTCATATTACCATGAGAAAGACAAAAGTCTTTGGAAAGGGGACGCTGGGATGAAAAATACTGCCAATGACATACAGGTTAGACACATGGGCACGTTTCTTCTAGTCTGACTTCCCACACGCCACAGCAGGAGAACACCAACAATTCAGAACCACTTTCAGGCTGAGGACAGTCTTTAGGCCTCTGCCCCTGGGGGTGGAAGGTGGCCAGGCAGTTTATTTTGAAACAGAAGATGAGAAGAGCCTCCTCGCGCTCACCTGAAGCAGAGTTTCTGACCTCCAGATCTCATGGGAGGCAGGGTCTGCATTCACAGATGTCTGATGAGAGATGTGTCGCTTTAGGAGGCTGGTGTGGTGGAGGCCATAAGAAGCGAAGGGCATGGTTGGTGTTCTGAGGGAGACACAGGAAAAGGCCTTCGTTAGGGGATCCTGCTGGCACAACCGGGGGCAATCTCAACATCAACATCACTGGCAACAGTAACCATTACCACTTGTTGAATCATAGAACGACCCCCAAATCCATACAAATCCATATCGATACACACAATCAACAGACAGGAAGAAAAGTCTTTCCTACCACAGAATGCCCACTGATAACTATAGGATGAAACCAGACAGCTATCATCTGGCAACCAACCAATTAATAACTGATTTGGCTGACGATCGTCAAGGGACACGAACACCACTGATAATTACAGAGTCTCAGTAGATCTTCCCAACAAATCCCTTTTGCTAATTAATTTAGGCACAAAGGACCCATTTAATTTTATGGTAGGAAAACCTGGCCAACACGCCCTTGGCCCAGCGATCAAGACAATGTTGCAAGCACACAGACTCCACGGGCTGCTGGGTCTAATCACTAGGAAATACCAGAGAACTTAAGATAAGGGCATTCTGCACACCTCCAGGCTGCACGCTTCAAAGGTGTTGAGGTCAGGAAACAGGGAAAGACTGAGAGAGTGTTCCAGACTGGAGGGGGACCAGAGCCAACCACACACAGAGAGTGACCCTCCCCCAGATCCCAGCCAGGTAGCAAACATTAGTGGGGTAGACAGTGCAGCCCGAATGGGGTTTGAGAATTAGATGGCAGCCGGGTAGCAATATCAATTCCCTGACTTGGATAGAAGTGCAGGAGGCTGTGTAGGAGAATGCACTGGCTCTTAGGAAATACACTCCAAGACATTAAGAGGGAACAGGCATTGTATTTATAACTTACTCAAATGGCTCAGAAAAAACACATACAGATAAAGAATGAAATGATTCAGAAACGTAGGTGAAGGACTTAAAAGTTTTTTGTTATTGTGGCAAGTTTTCTGTAAGTCTGAAATTCTATGTTAAAACAAGCCAACAAAATCGGGCCCAGAGAACAGCTGGGCAGCTGAAACCTGCCTCTGAGAGGGTGTGAACCTGGCCAGCCCTGGTCCTTCTTGGCCGCAGCATTACTGATGCCGGGGCAGCCTCTCCCCACCTCCGTGCCCCCACCTCCTCTTTTCAATCCCCCCTCCTTGGGCACATCTGTGCACACATGTGAGTTCTGGGTCACAGCACGGCACATGTCAGCAGATGTGGGGTGGGCCTGAACCTGCCTCCCAGGGAAGAAGGTACACCAGCAAGACTGAGGAGGGTGAGGAGCACAGCTGGCAGCTCCCAGGTCAGGAGCGTCTCCTGGGGAGAGGCGGCCAATGAGCCACTGGCTAAATGCACCCCGCCAAGGCCTCAGTTCACCCTCGAGTTGAGGCTGGCTCTACACTCCCGTCCTGCACGGTCTAGCCACAGCCCAGCCTTGGACTGGCACGAAAGGCTTTTTGCCCCAGGGCCTCTGGCTCAGGCCAAGACCTGGTCCTGCAGCCTACACACATTCTTCCTGTTCTTATTCCTCCACACGTCAGCCCTGCTGTGGCCTGCCCACAGCCCCTTTCTCTCCAGCACCACCTGCCTAGTGCCATCAATCGGCCCTGGCAACACACCGCTTCGGTGTGGGGCTTGGATGCACATGTGGGGAGGGCTGCTGTGGGCAGAACACAGCCCACTCCCAGACCAAAGCCAGCCCTCGTCCTTGTGGCCACAGGACCTAATCACTGAAAACCCACACAGATGTCCTCCTTTACCCTCCTCTCCAGTCTGGGCTAGGGTAGCTGGGGTTGAGATCTCAGGCATAAGAAAAGTTGGGACACCATGAACAAAGAGTGGCACTACTGTCCCTATGAGCAATGCCTGCTGACCAGACCACCCCCTCATGGAAGAACCAGGCCTTAAAGGCTAGCCACAGGGCTGGGCCACCCCAGGCCAAGGGCCAGGGCAACCAGAGAGCCTTACCTGGGAGCGGGTGAGGGGTTGGGCCCCCCAGGACTGGAGGAGAGTGCGGGGAGCACACTGCCTTCTGTGGGCAGGAACCATGACAGGTATCTGTCCACGAGGATGAAATAGGCACAGTCTGAAGTTCGTATGTGGAGAGTCCCAGGGAGTGGCTGGAAAAGCAAATCTGCATTGGTGTGTAGCTCTGGGTGCCACCCTGGCTGCTAACCCCAGCAACCGCAGGGCTCAAATCACTGCACATGAGCCCTGGGACATGGGCCATATCCCAAGGGCCCGAACGCAAGCACCGTGGGCAGTGCCAGGAGCAAAGTTCCCACCACAGGGGGCTAGACCCCACAGTCCTTTTCGGCACATGGGAAGATGATGTACAGCAAACTTCCTGGGCACCTCTGCCCTGCGCCCATGCCCAGTAAGCACTTCCTGTGGGAAGCCTTCCCGACTACCACTCGAGGCACCCAGGTCACCCCACATGACCTGTCAAATCCGCCCACCAGCCTGTCATCCTCACTAAGTGAGAATGGCCTGAAGGGCGAAGGCTGGAGGAGGATGCAAAGGAGGAGCTGGAGAGGGAAGAGAAAGAAAGTCCTAGGCCACAGCCCCCACCCTTCATGGGGGCTTTGGTAAAGAGCTGCTTAGGGGCATCCCTTTCGTACCTTTTGAGTGATGAGGCTCAAAGCAAAGAAGAACATGTAGTACTCGAACGGATCTGATGGCAGTGTCAGGGGGCAAACAGGCAGGGGTTGTTGGACCACCCTCAGCATTACGTCTTGGCCACCCATGGCCTCCCCACCCCTGGGGGACTGACAAAGGATACTGAGGGCCAGGTTCAGGCCGAGGCCCCCCGTCGGGGGGAACTGGACCTTGTTGTGGTACAGGGGGCTGTCGGGGAGCACGCGCTCCTGGATGGATGCCTTCACGGGGCCCTGCGGAGAGAGCGTGTTGGGCTTGTGGACAGGCTCTGGCAGGGCGCCCCATGCAGTGCAGCCTTTGGGAGGGGTGCGGTGGAGGCCACAGGCACTCAGACCCTGCCTGGGGGAGTGGTGCCGTCCTCTGGGTAGCACCAGAGCAAGAGGGCCTCCACTCAGAATTGTTCACGCCATCCTCAGGAACACCCGCAAACAGCAAGGGCAGCAGCTGTTTGAGTTTCTGAGCCTTGTCAAGCACTTGACGTTCCCCGTCTTCTTTGCTCCTCAAACCCCCTGAACAAGTCATCCCTTAATTCTGCCCCCTGGACCGGAGACTCAGAAAAACAGCAACTGGTCACAAGGCCCTGCCTGCCACTCAGCCAGGTACAAACCAGGAGTGTGGCGCCTTCCCCATGGGCAGAGTTTGGAATGATCTTTAAAAAAAGTAACCACTGAAGTTCTATGTGCCACGCCCCCTGGGCCCTGAGCAGACACCATGGTGCCGTGCCCACTGACGCAGCCCCTCAAGCCCTGCCCGCCTCCCCCACGGCCGCAGCCGCTGTGCAGGGTGCTCTGCCCGAGCACGGCTCTCACCCCACGGCTTACTTACAGGCAGGTAGGAAACCGGAAAGTCAAACTTATAGTCTTCGGCCTGGAGCTTATAAACCAACTTCATCATTGGGCCACTGGAGATGAAATTAAAACAACAAAAACAGGGCAATGAACTGCAAACCATCTTGCTTTGACGGTTTCTGAGTTTTGAGAAATTCAGTGCTTCAAGAATGGGACCACCATGAGAAAACACCCGGCCCCTCTCAGGTGACAAACCTACCTACCCGGGGTCTAGAAACTCCATTGCAATGCTGTACTCCACAGGGCTCACTCGCCCCTGTAAGCAGCGGAGGTTCCAGCCAACGAGGACACCGTCCAGGCTGCCGAAAATGCTCTCTACCAGCCACGGGAAGATGGCGTGCAGCTCCTGAAATGGGTGTGCAGGGGAGGCTGCGGGCAGGCTTGCTGAGGACCGGTGCCCACTGCCGGGCTCCATGCCACGTGAGCCTCCCACCCAGACCAGCCCCGTGCCACAAACTGCCACCTTGTTCATGGAGCGTGAACACATGAACTGGAAATTTCTGGAGTGACTGACCACCCCTGATGACATTCCTGTGATCATCGGTGAGAATCCCTGTCCAGGTCAGCTGCCTGGGCTTACGCTACTATTTGATAATTCTGGGTGTGATTTAAATGTATCTTTTCAGTATTTTCATCAGGGTTTCTCAACCTTTTTGAGCTGGATGCTTCCTTGTTGGGGCGGGGTTTGTCCTGTGCATTTGGGGATACTTATTAGCACACTTGGTCCCTACCCACTTGATGCCAGTAGCACCCTCCCCTGTGTGACAATCAAAAATGTCTCCAGACGGTGCTAAGAATCCCATGCAGGACAGAAGCACCTGTGGCTGAGAACCCCTGGCCTACATGCTGACATGTTTAAATGTGTCCATACACGCGACACTTACGATACTGGGTCAAGCCTCTGTCCAGGGCAATGCTCAGAGGTAGGAATCAGGGGCTTATATAAGAACATTTTTCAGGGGTGCCTGGTGGCTCAGTCGGTTAGGCATCTGGTTCTTGATTTCCACTCAGGTCATGATCTCACAGTTCACAGGATCAAGCCCTGCACAGGGCTCTGCCTGGACAGCACAGAGTCTGCTTGGGATATTCTTTCTGTCTCTCTATCTCTCTCTCTCTCTCAAAATAAATAAATAAACTTAAAAAAAAAAAAGTTTTTCAACGAGTAGGAGACATGCCCCAAGGAGATGCTAGCAGAGCTGTACCTTTGCTGGAAAATCCTCAATGACTTTAGCCAAGTCTTGGCACCGCTGTGCAAAAGGCTTATTTACAGAGTCAGCTTTCAGGCTAGCCTAGAAGATAGAACAAACCAAAAAGATCATGAGCATATTCACTTGGTGGCTTTTGCAGTTATCCTGGCTCGAATCAAAACAGAAATCCAAATGATAGGTAGGAGTCAGACATACCACCGGCCTGGTTCCCCGGCACCTCGTGCCTGTGTCAGTGGCCTAAAGGACACGACTAGGAGACGCCTTGGCTCTCTACATCGCCAACTCTCAGGCTTCTTCCCTGCACCCTCTGCCCCACTTATAGCAGAGAACTGCACATTTGCATGACCGAAGTGACTTCCACACAATCCATAAGCAGGGGGTCAGCTCCAGGGTCAGTCCCACAACCAGAAGAGGATGCTTATGCATAGGACACCCCTCAGAGACCACAGGGTACTCACTGAGTGTATACACGTGAACTGGAAATTTCCCATGTGATGACCCTCTGTGATGACCCCACTGTGATCATCAGTGAGGATGCCCAGCAAAATGAGAGTGACAGAAGGCCTCTTAACCAAGCTACCCTTTATTCAGTAGGTAACAAACCAACTAAACTCACTACCTTAAGAAACAAGGCAGGCAGGTGAGAAATGATAGCTTTAACCAAATGTTGACACTAATCATGAAGGTGATGGACAGGCTAGGAAACTCAGGACAAGAATGAAGGAAATCTACCCAAGGTCATGGGGTATGGATTCAGATCAGGAGAAAATATCAGAATGTGAACCAAGAGGGCTTTGCCCAAGGATACCTAAGGCCTTAGCCACCTCTAAATGAGGGTGGTGTCTCAGTCAGAGGTGGAAACCTGGGCTGTTGCAGCCACGCAGGGTGGGTAGGTTAGCAGCATGCCTGGTCTCTACCCAATCGATGCCAGAGGCACTGCATCTGTTGGCTCTAGAGGGTGCACCATGGAAGGATGTCCTTCTGAATAAATGTTTACGAGAAGTATCTTCTGGGACCTGAAATTAGGAATCCTCACCACTGATATCTGCCTCACACCTAACTTCTTGGTGTCATGTTTAATACTTAGAGTACAGTCCTGGTTGCCCCCAGCACAGCAGGGTCCCTGTCCCTCCATTATCCAGGGATGACAGTACGATTATTAGAATATCCCAGAAGTGTGTAAAGGTTTATAAGACATGAAAATTCTGATGTATATCCTTTCCCGTGCTCCTCCCCAGACCTCAGGAAGCAGTAAAAATGGCATGTGAATCAGCTTATCTTGTAGGTAAGAAGCTCCTCTTGTAGATAAGAAAAACAGGGCTCAGAGGTTGAGTAAACCCAAGGTCCTACACCATTAGGGGGCAGAGCCAAGTCTAAGGGTTCTAATCCCAAGTCCAACGTTCTTTTCCTCACATGCCCCTCAGAAAACCACCAGTGCAAAGTTCAAGTCAGTGGATAGGACTCTCAAGTCCCTCAGCTGTAGAACCATCATCTCACTGACCCTCACGTGGGCAACTGACACTTACCAGGAGGAAGCTGGGCTGCTGCAGGTGAGGGAACGCCATAGCAGCCTCCTGGGGAACGTTGAAAACGGCCACCTGAGGAAACCACTGTGAAAAAACCAAGGCGAAATCTCAACATCTGCCACACGACACTATACTACAGCACAGCCTGTGCTGCCAAGTTTCACGTTTTACAAAAACGCTGTTCTGATGCAGTACGTGGTGGCCAGCTTCAGAGCCAGGTTCGCAGTGGCGAATCTGTAAAGCTTGTACAGCACTTGCTGTGTGGCACGCCTGGTTCTAAGGACCCTCCACGCGTTTCCTCATTTAATACTCAGTGGTAGGCAGAATTTTAAAGATAGCCCTCCAAGAATCAACCAAATGCTCATGCAGGTCCTGTGAAGGAATTCTGCAGATACAATTGAAGTCTCAAGTGGGCGGACCCTAAGCAGTTCCCATTGCCAGCCAATAAGGAAATGGGGACCTTAGTTCTGCAGCCCGAAGGAAGTGGATTCTGCCAGCAACTTGAAGAAGCTTGGAAAGATTTTTCCTGAGAGCCTCTAGGTAACAGCAAAGCCAACCAACACCTTGATTTCAGTCTTGTGATATCCTAAGCACAGAATCCAGCCAAGCCCTCCTGGACTTGACTATAGAACTGTGAGATAATAAACGGACGCAGTCTTAAGCTGCTAAGTTTGTTAAGCAAGAACAGACTATACTTCCTCACAACAATCTGCTGGGCCAATACAGATAAAGAACTAGCAGCAGAGAGGAGGTAACTCACTTGCCCTCACTCAGCAGAGCCAAGACTCTAATATACTCATCTCCTAACACATCTCCCACAGAGACAGGTGGGTGAATCTCCCGAATGTCACCTGTGCTCTATGAGAATGAATGGAGGGGATGAGCAAGCTGGAGGAAGCTTTCAAACAAGCCATCAGAAAATCAGGAGCAACTCTTTAGATTCCCTTCTCTCTGACCACCCAGGTCAGAAACTGAAAATATCCAGACTTGAACAGGAAGGGAGCCTGCCGAGTCCCACTGATGATGGCTTTCCTGGCACAGCTGTGCCCACAGCAAGAGTAAAGGTGCTGAGGTGGCAAATGAAAGTGTATGTGGATGGAGAAAGACTAGATGCAAGGAGGCTGTGAGGCAGTGGAGTTGAAGGGAGATGTGCATCTCTGCTTCTTGGCAATATAAGCATCTTCCAGGTTTTCTTCAATTCTTGATATTAGCTATCAAATTCAGGTGTCTTTTTTAAATGGTTATTTATTTATTTAGAGAGAGCACATGAGCAGAGGAGGGGCAGAGAGAGAGAGAGAGAGAGAGAGAGAATCCCAAGCAAGCTCTGCACTTGAACCCATGAACAGCAAGACCGTGACCAGAGCCAAAACCACGAGTGATCAATCAATCAAGCCCAACCGAGCCATCCAGGCACCCGCTATCAAATTCAGTTTCAAGGAAAATGTAAACACTTTGCTCCTGAACCAAGTGGCCAGGAGAACACTGATTAAGATGACCAAAGCAGAAGGATCAAAGCAGCATAAAATCTTGGCCTGTTTGCAAAGGGCAGAGCTTTAGACATGATGGGGTGGAAGCACCTCCTTCTTAGACGAAGCCTGCATAGGCAGCAGCTTAAGAACTGAGGCCCAGAGGCACCAAAACAAGGAGTATTTCCAAGAGAGGGCAGTGTCTCGTCTGCCCTGTTCTCTAACGCTGCCACAGCCTGGCTGATCCATCACACCCTTGTCCGCTGTGTACCAAGTGTTCCCTTCATCCGCCACTTTACACCCACTTTCTTCAATGGCTGCTTCGGATCCTGTTGGAGTTTCTTCTCAGAGAGGCATCGCCAGTCATTCCAAGCGAATCACACTACTGCCAAGGCCTCCCTTTGGTTGCGCTCTGAGAAGCAGAGTATGTTCCCAGAGTATGCTCACAAGTATCCTGTTAAGTGAGCATGGGAGCTCCATATTACAGAAGACGAAACTGAGGCTCACAAAGGTCGGTCCACACAGGGAGGAAGTCAGGCGAGAATCCACACCCGGCTCTTCCTCCCACACAGCCTGTGGAGCCCAAGGCTCAACTTTCACTTGAACCTCTCCTTCCGCCAACCCGTCAACGAACGTTAACCAAGCACCCACCAGGACCGGGTGTGCGAGGCGCGCGAGAAGGTGGCACGAGTGCGCAGCCCAGGAAGACGGCATGAGCGCACAGCCGAGCCCTTGGCTTCCCAGCCTGCCCGCCCGGCCGGGGGCAGAGCTACCGGCGCCGGGCCTAAGGCCTGCGGCTCGCGTAGAAACGGAAATGACTTAGGCGGAGGTCCGGAAGGGGGGGGGGGAGGCGGAACGCGGGGGCCGTCCCGCACGCGGCCCCAACCACTCACCTGTGGGACCCATAAAGTCGCCCGCCTAAGGGACGGAGACCGCCATTCGGCTACCCGGCGCCGAAATGTCGTCATCAAGCTGCGCTTGGCGTCACGCCTCCCCTGGCCTGGCGGGAAACGCACCGCTACCTCTGCGAGCAGTTACCTCAAAGGGCGCGTGCGCAGAGTGAAGGCCGGCGGGGTTTATGGGTTACACCTCCGGATGCGCGTGTGCAGCGGGGGCAGCTGTGTCCCTTAGCCCAGAGTTCCGTGTGCCCTGGAAGGAGCGCGCGTGCGCCTGCTAAAGAGAAGCCGTTTATTAAGGTCCTGGAAGCGCGCCCTCTAATGGGGAACTGGAGCGGAAAAATCATACACTGTGCATTGACTGACCTTCTTACGATAGACGTTTATTGAGCGCCTTCAATATGCCAGGCACTGCCCTGGGTGCTGCTGCCCAAGCGAGAACGACCAATGCGGCCCGACTCTGATGGCCCAGAAACGGGTTTCTGAGGTCCGCCACGGCATCCCCTACGCCTAACACGTCTCCCTGTTGTGGGATCATTGAGTGCGACCCTCAAAAAAGAATTCTTGAGGTGATCCGTGCAACTTAGTAAGTTCATTTAGGTAGCACGATACAGGACTTGTGGGCCGAAAGAGCTGCATTTTTGCTGTATGAAGCTAGTGGTTATATGCTTAGTGTTCAGGGGGGAGAGGACGTGCAGGGAGTATAGATCATAAATGTCTTCTTGCAATTTCTACTCCTAAAACTACTGTCACAAGATTTCTCTGGTGCTTATCATTCAGTTCGGTATTAACTATCGATGAGACATACAGGCAGTCATGAGACCCTTTAAGAATGTAGCAACCAGTACTTATTTGATCCTTATCAAAACTATGCAGGCTATCAGCTTTCTGGGCTAAAGATGAACATTTTTCTGCTTTTATCCCTCATCATCCCGCAGGTAAATTTCTGCGGATCGAACGGCGGAGAGGAGACAAACCGGTTTGCGCCCTCTGCTGTAGGGCTGCGGGGCAGGCCAGGCGGTAGCGCTGCAGGGAGAGAAGCGACCGGCGGAGCCAGTAGAAGGCGCTGTGGGAGCTGCCGGAGGGGCCCGGCGGAGGCGGGGTCAGAGGAGGGAGCGCGGCGGGGCGGGGCGGGGCGGGGCGGGGCGCTCGTCTTCCCGCTAGCCGGGTACATGGCGGCCCCGGGCGCGGGCCCCGGGCCGGGAGCACCCCCGGGGCTGGAGGCGGCCCTGCAGAAGCTCGCGCTGCGGCGGAAGAAGGTGCTGAGCGCCGAGGAGATGGAACTTTACGAGTTGGCGCAGGCGGCGGGTGGCGCCATAGACCCCGACGTGTTCAAGTGAGCGCGCGCGGGTGGGGAGTGCGCGCTCATCCTACCCCCCAGACACCCCGCTCCCCCGCCCGGGCCTCTGATCTGGAGGAGCCCCCCACCCCCACCCCGCCCTTTTCGGACCCCTTTGAGCGCCCAGAGTAGAGTTGGGGTCTTGAGGGAAGTGGCCTTCCTGAGCCTGGGCGAGGAAGGCTCACTGGCCACCGCGTGTGTTCTCTCCAGGATCCTGGTGGACCTGCTGAAGCTGAACGTGGCGCCCCTCGCTGTCTTCCAGATGCTCAAGTCCATGTGTGCTGGGCAGAGGCTGGCGAGCGAGCCCCAGGACCCTGTGGCCGTGTCTCTGCCCACATCGAGCGTCCCGGAGACCCGAGGTCAGAGCTGGGCCCGGTGCTCCCTGCCCCTGTGACTCAGGAGGCGGGTGGCAGAGGAGGCACGTGGGCGGTGCCAGACACAAGGTGGGCTTGGTCCTGAGTGGCCTGGCCTTACTGTGCGTCTTGTCCCAGGACCCACAGGGACTGCCCAAGGGCTCGCCTTTTGGTTTCCAGTCCCCAGTTTCGTTTCTTTGCTACCCTTTGCTACATATGCAAGTCCAGATCAGGTGGTCGCAAAGTGGGTGTCCAGGGTGGCCAGCAGGCTAAGCCTCATGTGGGATTCTGCCTCCTTCCTTGGGTAGAAATGCTTTCATTCCACAAACACGGGAACAAGGTGGCTTTGGTTCCTGTTCTCACGGTGTGTACAGCCTCCAGGAAAGTGTTCAGGGAGCGGGGCAGGCAGAGGTCTTACTGCCACCCCTTAGCCTATACCCCATCTGGGCCCAGGTGCTGCCCAGGAGTCTAGCCAGCTGAGCGTTCTTCCTCGGATTGCAGGACGGGTCATCATGGCAGCCCCTGGCTGCCCTAGACACGCAGGGTGCAGAGGCCTGAGTGGGCACCGCACTGGGCTCAAGTTTGAGGGGCCTCCTCACTCTCGAGAGGCATGACTGGGGGATAAGCAGGTGCCCATGACAAAGGTGTCACAGTGGAGCTCCAGCTGCATCCTCCTGGTGTGTCGCATCTGCTCCCAGTTTCAGAAACAACCTGAATGCTTGGCCAGAAGCATTCGGGCACTCACAGACATCCTGAGAAGGGGCCGATGTTCAGGTGGGGGGCAGGCTGGGTCCCTGTGGGAGGGAGTGCCAGGGCCCTGGGTACCCACGCCCCCTTTCCTGAGAGGCCCTGGGCACTGGAGCGCAGGCTTCCTTACTGATCCACGCTCTGTCTGCTCTCTTTGTGTCTCTCTCTGACCTCCAGAGGCCTCCTTTCTCTCTGCCAAGAGCTGTAGTCCCCCTGCAAGGCCCTCCTTTTCCTCGGCCCCGCGGCCTGCGGCCTCTCCGGTTCTGCTCCACGGCCCAGCTGCCACGCACTCGCCTCTCTCTCCAGGGCCCCCCGGTTCCCTCCGGTTCTCTTGCTGCCTGTTCTCTCCTTTTGCAGGTTGCGTTTACTGGTTTATCTCTGGGGGTTGGTGCTCTTTCTTGTTTCTGTGGAAACTGCTGTGGCCCCTATTCGAGAGTCAGAGCAACTTGGAGATGAACTGCCAGGGCAGGACCCTATGGGCCATCCCTGTTACACAGCTTAGGGATTGGGGACACAATATCAGATCTTGGTTTATTAGAGACCACTTGCAGTACTGCTGGAATGGGACCAACGCCCCCTGCCCCCAGAGGCCAATTCTGCCAGGTGTGACTTGTGCTCTGTAGAGGTGCCCTCACCCCGAGAGGAGGGCAACAGGCCGAGGGGCAGGAGAGCCTTTACTTTGCTGTAGAGAGGGAAGCCTTAGGTGTGAGAAACACCTTGGTTGCTTAGATGCTGTCACCTGACAGGTAGCCTAGAGGGTAAGATGTGATTGTCCTTTCCTGCCTGTTTCCTGAGCTGAGGGTACCTTCCAGGCATTGCCTGGTGTGGTGAGGCTGGAGGCCCAGAGCCAGGGGCGTGTGAGGGCCTGAGATCCCACAGATGCCCTGGCTGTGCTCTCCGTATCCTTTCCCACATCACCTACCTCGCTGTTCTAGGTGCCACCTGAAACTCGGCATGGGGAAGGGCCAAGGGGCAGGTCAGGGTAGAGCCAGTAGACTACAAGGCTGAGTTGAGGAATCAGTGGGGAGAGGGAGGGAGAAACTGGGAATGGAGCCCTCCTCTTTCAAGGGGGTGTTGCTGCTTGCTCACCCAGTGACTGGGTGCCAGGCTGGCTCTCAGCGCTGAGGGCTCAGGGGGGCTGTGAGATGGACAGGTCCCCCTTCCAGTTTGGGAGATGGCTAGATACACCAATGGTGACAGAGACAGGAGGAAGCCAGTGTAGCCAGCCTTGCTGGAGCAGCAAGGGTTACGCAGGCTCAGAGTCCTGTTGCCCTGCAGCCCTTTGAGGTAGGAGTAGTGGGGAGCGCTCCAGCCTGAGATGCGGGCCCAGGTCACTGGTGGGAGCAGGCCTGAGCTTGGAGGGGAGAGGTGGGAAAGGGAGGGCGGAGAGCCCAGAGGTGGAGTGGGTTTGCTTTGGTGCTCAGAGCACTGACATAGAGGGGCTCGGAGAGAGGTGGGGAAGAAGCCCCAAGCATAGGGACAGGAGTGGCGTGGAGTGCTGGGCCCCACAGGGTTTTCTCAAGTGCTTATGCCTTGGGTCTGCTGGGTTGGGCAGCCAGTGGCCAGGATATGAGGACATAGAGGTCCTGGGGAGATGCCCAGTGAGGGTAGAGGGCAGCCTGGAGAGGGGGTTGGTGGGGAGGCAGTGGAGGGGAGTGGGGCACATGAGGGGCCATGCCAGGAGTGTGCTGTGGCCAAGAGGCAGAGGCCATCAGAGATCAAGAGCTCTGAGGCCACATGTTGCAGAATCTGTCTGTCCACACAGACCTTGGGCAGAATCTGAGGTAGAAAAAAATGAGGAGAGTTGTCAGAGTGATCAGTTGGGGGACTGTGGTGGCCTAGGATCATGATGGGGGTTTGGGGCTGTTAGGGCTCGCTGGCCTTAGGTTTCCCACAGAATTGGGGTGGCAGCTGCTGCAGACCAGGGGCTGGAGGCCCGCCCAGGAGTTTGATCTGGTAAGCTGCAGCATGCACAGCATCCAGGTGGCCTGTGGGGACTGTCACTGACAAGCTCATCCATTCCTGGCTCTACTAGGCAGAACACGGGGAAACAGAAGACCCTAAGAGCACAAAGAGGGTAAATGCTTGTCATGATGAGGGTGTGGTCACCAAGGAAAAATAAAATTCGGTCGAGTGTTCTCTGCTGAGGTTTAGGGAAACTGTATGCTTTAAAAAGATGTTCCTCTGGAATGTGTAAGATGAAGTTTGGTATGCAGAAGCTGTGAGCCCTACACAGAGCTGCGCTGTCCAATACAGGAGCCATGGGCCCCCCAGGGCTTGCGGCTGAGACTCACTGCAAGTTTAAGTATACACCAGACACCCAGATGCCAGAGAACTGGAACAAAAAGAATACCTCACAAGTAATTCTCATATCGATTACATGCTGAAATGGTAATATTGCACATTTTAGGTTAATTAAAATACATGATTTACATTAGTTTCCTGTTTCTTTTTACTTTTTTTTTTTTAACATTCATTTATTTTTGAGAGAGAGAGAGACAGAGCTCAACTGGGGGAGGGGCAGAGAGAGAGGGGGACACAGAATCCAAAGCAGGCTCCAGGCTCTGAGCTGTCAGCACAGAGCCCAACACAGGGCTCCACCCCCCAAACCATGAGATCGTGACCCGAGCCGAAGTCGGACACCTAACTGACTGAGCCCACCCGGCCCCTCCCCCACTTTTTACTTTTTAATGTTGCTACTGGAAAATGAGTTACATGTGGTTCACATCATATTTCTGTTGGGACAGCGCTGCTCCAGAACAATTGTACTTTGCCTGAAACACTGAGTCAGGGCTGTATGTACCGCATGTGTGCAGGAGAGGGTCACATCTCCTAAGAAGCACAGGCCCAGTTAAGGGTCAAAAGTGCATGTATGCATGTCCATGGTGCACATCAGTCTTTGTCATTATGTCTGTATGTGTTCTGGAAGCACTGATTAAGCCACTCCTGTGTGCTCAGCCAGAGAGGGCGGCAGGACTGGCTGGTGGGTGTAGACCTTCTGGTGGGCTCTCGAGTAGCAGTGATAGGTGGTCCTGGCTGCACGCTCACCCTGGCCACCAGACCTTGCCAGCCAGCCTTGAGGATATCAGGGCACTTGCTATGCTGCCTCACCCCCTTGTTCTTTTCCTTCCTCACACACACATCCAGTGTCCGCTTACGGCCCCTCACTAATATTTGACCGCAGGGGCCCCACCGGCCCATTTGAGCACGAGGGAGTGCTCCCACCATGCAGGAGAAAGGCCACTCCCGGGGAACATGGGCAAGATGGGAGCAGCTTCTCACATTCTGGGCTTTTTGTCAACCCTTGATCCCCCCGCACCTCTGCCAACAGAGCTTGCAGGGGATGGGGAGTTGGGATCACATGGGCCACACCAGAGTTAAATGGTTCAGTGGGTCCCGCTGGGGCGGGCCAGCTCCCCAGCTGCAGGGGGTGTGTTTAGGGTTGCCTTTGGGGTTTTGCTTCATCTGGGGTTGGGGGCGGTTCGGGCAGGTATTAGGGGTAGGAGGAGCACCAACTTTTTAACACCGAGAGCCAGGCTGTTTTTAACCTTCAGTGCTCATTGTCTTTGACACCCGTGAGGGCTCCTCAGGCATCGGGCCTGGGGGCATGTCACTGCCACCCACCCTAGCCTATAATCACCCTTGGCTCAGTCCTGCCCTCCAATCCATCGGACCCTAACTACCCCATTGCAGGGAGCTGGGGCAGGTAAGACCGGTTGCAGAAAGTCCCCTGCTGTGTCCAGGACAGAGCAGGTCTGTCCACTGACAGGTCCTCACACCATTCTCCTCAGACCAGAATGCCTCCCCAGCTCTGCAGGAGGCCTAAGTGGGTCTCTCCACTAACTGAGAGCATGTGATTCCTGAAGGTTCCAAGAATTGCAGAGCTCGATAAACGGTTAGATGGTTTTCTTAATGGCTCAAATTTACATTGGTGTCTTATTTCCAGGGTTTGTCAGCCTCATCAAGGTTAAAAATGAACATTATTTGCTATTTTCTCCTTTCCTCTCATCCTGGAGTTTCCAGAAGGGCCCTGGTCATTATACTGAGGGGGAGAGGAAATTCAGATATATGGCAGGGTGAAGAAAAGCTGCATTCAGACCCGGGCCCACGTCTGAGACCCACACTGCCATTTTGGGGGTGGCCTATGCTTGAGCTATATTTTCAGGTCCTTCAGGGGCCCTGGGCCTAGTCTGTAGGATGCCTAAGCATGCAGGGGTAGGCCAGGTGCTACAGATGAGTTATGCCAGTCTGGCCAGGCCTGGAGAGGGACATGGCCTCATAGCTGACCAGCAGGTTGGGAGCTGTAGAGTGGCGGGGCTCGTGCACTCACAGGAGACAGGATCCTTGCCCACTGACCAGTCAGCGGGAACCAGAATATCAGAATGTGTAACCGGAAAAAGGAAATGTGTGGTGACGGTTCTCTACTTTTGTTTTTTCCATGAACCACTGGCAGGCTGAGTTGGCCCAGCTTCACCCCACCACATGCCCTTGGCCCTCTGTAACGTGTTATTACATCTCCATTGAATCAAACCTGTGCAAGCCCAGGGAGGCAGGGCAGGGGAAAATCTGAGCTGTGGAATTCCAAGCAGTGGCACCATGGTAACCCTTTCCACCCCACTAGGCAGCAAAGACCCCCTGTTGTTCCCTGGGGAGGAGCTGTTCAGAAATGCTCTTAGGAAGGGCTGTCCTATCTCTGTAGGAGTCCTGGGGAGAAAGTAGTGTCAGAGAGGATGGAAAGGGAGTCTGATGTCTTGAAGAAGCCAGGATCTGCAGTGTCACAAATGTAGGTGCCTCCCCTTGTTCCAGGTGACAAATGGTGAACCAGGAGTGACTCAACATGCCCCCAAGAAATTCATGGTGTCTTTTCTCCAAAAACCCACATGTCCCCATTGCAGGCTGTTTATTTGACTAAGAACTGACATTAAGGTTGAGGGTCAAACATGGGACGCATCCCCTGGTCAGAGTCTGCAGGATGGACCCTGCCAGGCTGGAGCAGAGAGGAGCCCTGGCTGGGGAAGGCCCAGTGGGGAGGGACTGTGACCCAGGGGATGAGCCTGCTCCCTGGGCGCATTTTGTGCCTCCTGGTGTCCTCTCAGTCTTGTGAATGCTGTCAACATCCTGAATTCCTTTAGAATAAAGTTTGGCCCAAGTGTGATTACAGATCTTCCGGTCTTCACAGAAAGAGGGGAAGGTAAGTAAATTACAAGTCAAGGGATATCTGCACCAGTGGTCTCCATCTGAATGTGACTACCTGTGGTCAGGGCAAGCTTCCTCTGAGCAGTCAAGCCTCAGCATGAAGCCAGTCACAGGATCCTGGAGCTGAACTTGAGAGCAAGAGGCTTGACCAGCGAAAGTTTGCAAAATACTTTGAGGTAGTCAGGGAAACGCCTGAGGGAAAGATTCCAAGGTCCAAATGCAAAAGCCTGACTTCCATTCTTGATGGATGTGCTTCCAGCAGTTCAGCTGTGGGTGATCTGGAGCAGGGAGCGCCAGGGGAGGCTTCAAAGTGGTGGCCCTGGTGGCGAGCCCTCCTGTGCTGCTGGTGGTCGGGCGATTCCTTACACTCTCCAGGGCAGGAGTCAACCGGCTGAGCTCACCTTTCCCTAAATGGGCCTTGCGGACTTTCCCCATTGTTCCTCGTGCTACTTCTGTCCTAGGACCTATGCTCCAGGGCCTCTTGCACTCTGTCGAGGACTTCTCTTGGATGTGCCCTCTCCAGGTGGTCCTCAGCCTCAGGGCTCAGAGCTGAGAGGATCCCTGGCTGAAAGGTCGGACAGAGATGTACCAGACGTAATGTGCAAGGAACACAAATGTAGTAGGTGTGCCGACTGTGGAGTTTGCCCTGGTTCCTAACAATTGTGTTCTGCGTCCGCTCAGGGAGAAACAAAGGCAGCACGGCTCTGGGTGGAGGCCCAGCACTGGCAGAACGTGGCGGCCGGGAAGGATCCAGCCAAAGAATGCCCCGACAACCCAGTGCTACCAGGCTGCCGAAGGGGGGCGGGCCGGGGAAGAGCCCCACTCGGAGCAGCACCTGAGACGGGCAGACTTCTCACGCCACCCAGCTGTGGGCTCCACCAGCCTCCTAGCAGAGGCTACGTGTGGTTTCCTCCGGTTGGTAATAAAGCTTTGTGAAAAACCGAGGGTCCATCCAAGCTGTTTTCTATCACCTTTTGAATACATTAAGGCTCAAAGATTGAGAATCAGTTTTGCATTGTGGGCCTAGATGTACTGCAGCTGAACGTAACAACCAACTGACCTAAGCCAGTGGTTTCACCCTACTATACCTTATTTTCAGGTCATACAGAAAAATGTCTGTATGGTTGGCCCATGAACAAATGGGGGTCAGGGGCACCAACCCCTGCATAGTTGAAAATCCCAGCGTAACTTTTGACTCCCCAGAACTTAACTACCAACAGCCTACTGTTAGTAGGAAGCCTTACTGTTAATATACAGTCAACTAACACATCTTTTACGTATGTATTATAGACTGTATACATACACTATATATATCATATACTATTATATACTGTATTATACTCTAGGAAACTGGAGAAAAGAAAATCGTAAGAGAAATACATTCACAGTACCATGCTGTAAAAAATCCACATAGAAGTGACCTGCACAGTTCAAACTCTTGTTACTAAAACTTTTTTTTTTTAATTATTTTTTTTAACGTTTATTTATTTTTGAGACAGAGAGAGACAGAGCATGAATGGGGGAGGGTCAGAGAGAGAGGGAGACACAGAATCTGAAATAGGCTCCAGGCTCTGAGTGGTCAGCACAGAGCCTGACGCGGGGCTCGAACTCACGGACCGTGAGATCATGACCTGAGCTGAAGTCCGACGCTCAACTGACTGAGCCACCCAGGCGCCCCTACTAAAACTTTTATAAATGCACGTCAACATGTTTCGCTAAAGAGAAAGGTGCAGTGCTTTTGCCGAGACCATTCCCAGGGTAGAGCTGCAAGGGTCTGAGGGTGGAGTGGAAATGCTGTCTTACAGGTTACGTGCACAGTAAAGTCAAAGATGAACCGTAATCTAGAGCTCACCCTGTGACTGTGAATGCCATGGAGAATCCAATAAAACTCCAACACCCCCCCCCCCGCCCCTGCCGAATGTCCTCACCCTACACATTTGACCCACAGCATTAAGGACTTTGTGGACAGCCCCCTTCCATGGACCTCAGGTGTTCAAACTCCAGTTCCAAACTTACACATTAGTCACCATGTGCCATCAACAGAGAAACCTGAAAAATTGCAAATTCAATTGAAAGCCTAACTCAGTTTCGCTAGAATCTAGGAAATCTTTGTGCTTTGGAACCTCAATTTGGAAATAACTGTTTTCCCCAGGTCATGCAGATCATGTCAAGTATGCACTGGCTCCCTACAGATGTAGGTAGTGCTGTACACAACTCACAGTGCAGCCCAGGACAGCTTTCCACACGGCCTGACAGGCCTTGGGGTCCCACCCATCTGTGCAGTCGCATGAGTGCATCCCAAAGGGGCATCACAACAGACCGAAGTTTCATACAGAAACTTTAATTGGAAACAACTGAAAACCACCTGTGCTGCAGGGTGGCAAGAGAGAGAGGGAGAGAGGAATGCCTGCCAGCCATGTCCCCATTCAGTATTCTTCCCCTTCTTCAGCCTCTGCTTCCACGGAATCCACACCCACCTCTTCATAATCTTTCTCCAGAGCTGCCAGGTCCTCCCGGGCCTCGGAGAACTCCCCTTCCTCCATGCCTTCCCCCACGTACCAGTGCACAAAGGCTCGCTTTGCATACATGAGGTCAAACTTATGGTCTAGGCGGGCCCAGGCCTCGGCAATGGCGGTAGTGTTGCTCAGCATGCACACGGCCCGCTGCACCCTGGCCAGGTCCCCTCCGGGAACGACAGTCGGGGGTTGGTAGTTGATGCCCACCTGCCAGAGAAGGGGAAGAAAACAGTCTGTGAAACTTGTGTCAAACCCAGAAGTGGTAGCTGCTTTCATGGAAACAAAAGACATGCAGGTGCCTTCTTTGTGCCCGGCAAGGTGTCAGGTGAGCAGGGTGCTGGTTTCCAGACCAGCAAAACTGGGGAAAGGAGCCCTGGCTCCCGGCTCAGTCCCAAGTTGCCTGAAGGGCTGTGTCCCAGCAACTGAGACCTGTGACAGGTGCTCAGGCAACAGGGCTGTTTCTTCTAAAAGGGGACACTGCTTTGTATTCCTCATGTTATTTTCCCCATAGGCTTCTACAAGATGGGGATTCATTTCTGGAGCTGAAACCTTTTCCACTCGATTCACAGTACTATGGTTGTTATCACCAGGGGAGATCGTACCCCCGGTCTCCTACCAAATGAGCCAGCCTGTGCATAACAGGGCGACAGGCACACCCTCAGGTCCTAGGACTGTTGCTACTACTGCAACAGGAGGTGGCCTATGTGTGTGCTAAGTAGGAGAAAGGGGGTGATATTCGAGGGCTGGGTCCAAAAGGGGAGGCATTCTAAGTTTCCAAACCAGGAGACAACACGACCAGAGGTTTGGGCAGGGATACACAGGGTCAGTTAGAGCTGGGGTCGGCAAACTTTGTCTATAAAGAGCAAGACAGGGACGCCTGGGTGGCTCAGTTGGTTAAGGTGTGCAACTTCAGCTCAGGTCGTGATCTCACGGCCTGAGTTCGAGCCCCGCGTCGGGCTCTGTGCTGACAGCTCGGAACCTGGAGCCTGTTTCAGATTCTGTGCCTCCCTCTCGCTCTGACCCTCCCCCCGTTCATGCTCTGTCTCTCTCTGTCTCAACAATAAAAATAAACGTTAACAAAAAAAAGAGCAAGACAGCACATATTCTAGGCTGGGTGGGCCACATGGTCTCTGTCACAATTGCTTAATTCTCTCTTTGGAGCACAAAAGCAGCCACAACGAGACACCAATGAACAGGTGTGGGTGTGTCCACATAAAACTCTACATGGCTGGTCTGCCAACTGTGCCGATCCCTGAACCCAGAATAGGAAGGGCTAGTGAAGGACCCGCTGCAGCAAGCCCACCAGAAGCAGTAAGGTCTGAGCCAGCTAGGCGGCATGGAAAGCAAGGCAGAGGGAAGCACATTTTCCCAGATGGAAAGCATCGACAGTTTAGCGTCCAAGTACTGGACAAAGCTGAAGAGCTACAGCAAGTTTCCTATTCTGTATCAGATGGAAGACTGGCACAAACTGTGTTGGAGGCAGCCTCTGTCCAAACTTGCCAATCTTACTAACAGAGAAAGGAGTATGTTGCCATTTCTTCCGAAAACATCCATGACCATTTTTCGTTAAATCAAATGCTGCATGGGACATTTAGGTTTGGTTTAATTTCCTTATGCCTGAAGAATGACGTGGGATTTAGGAACACTGATGTTTATAGTGATACCCCGATTTCAAATATCCACATAAATTGTCAAAATGCCCTTGAAAATTGCTACATTTCTAAGTCCAAACTATTTTTCCCACACTAATTCTTTCACCCAGAAGCGGCAACAAAAATCCTTCCCCAAACTTTCTGTTCTGTTAAAAAAGAAAATTCTCACACAGATACACAATGTGATAACTCAGGAAGGGAGTTCAAATGGCACCACTGAATAAATTATCACTCTGGCTCACTAATTTGTGACCAAGGGGCTGGCTGCCATGGAACAGGGCATCCCCTACAAAGGGCATGCTGTGCTTGGTCGGCTGCCTGCTGACCGGGAACACCAGTCAACATCACCCAGTCCTACCTTAAATCCAGTTGGGCACCAATCCACAAACTGGATGGTGCGCTTGGTCTTGATGGTGGCGATGGCTGCGTTGACATCTTTCGGGACCACGTCCCCCCTGTACAACATGCAGCAGGCCATATACTTGCCGTGCCGAGGGTCACACTTGACCATCTGGTTAGCCGGCTCAAAACAGGCATTGGTGATCTCGGCCACAGACAGCTGCTCGTGGTACGCCTTCTCCGCTGAGATGACCGGGGCGTAGGTGGCCAGGGGGAAGTGGATGCGGGGGTAGGGGACCAGGTTGGTCTGGAATTCCGTCAAGTCCACGTTCAGGGCCCCATCGAATCGCAGGGAGGCCGTGATGGAGGACACGATCTGCCCGATCAGGCGATTAAGGTTGGTGTACGTGGGCCGCTCGATATCCAGGTTGCGCCGGCATATGTCGTAGATGGCTTCGTTGTCCACCATGAAGGCACAGTCAGAATGCTCCAGGGTCGTGTGGGTGGTCAGGATGGAGTTGTAGGGCTCCACCACGGCCGTGGACACCTGGGGGGCCGGGTAGATGGCAAACTCCAGCTTGGACTTCTTGCCGTAGTCCACCGACAGCCGCTCCATGAGCAGGGACGCAAACCCAGAGCCGGTGCCGCCCCCGAAACTGTGGAAGATGAGGAAGCCCTGCAGCCCCGTGCACAGATCCGCCTGAGAGAAACCAGAGACCGCGAGTCAGTGCCCGCGGAAGCCACACCGCCGACCTCCAACAAGCCACGCTCACTTCTTTGCCCCTGCGGGATGATCACACATTCAAATCGTCCACAGCGCACGTGCAGGACGCTCAGGAGCAAAGCAAGGCAGACGTTAGAGATGTACGGACGCACTGAAGCCACACGTGAAGGGAAACGTGGACTCAAGATTCTGGCCTGGGGTTTTGCCAGAGCGACCTCCTGGTCGCAATCCCTGCATACCCTCCCGTCCGGGGCAACGTCCACAGGAAGCCTTCTCGGCACCCCCTTACCAGTTTTCGGATCCGGTCCAGGACCAGGTCGACGATCTCCCTGCCGATGGTATAATGGCCTCTGGCGTAATTGTTGGCTGCGTCCTCCTTCCCGGTGATCAGCTGCTCTGGGTGGAAGAGCTGCCTGTAGGTCCCTGTGCGCACCTCATCTACAAAGAGGACACGTGGGCCGCAGGGCTTCAAGCCCGTTGTTAACTCACCAGGAGGGGTGGGTTTGGGGACCGTCGGGATCTACCAAGCACGTGCCGTTCCTCGCGGTCGGCAGCATCAGGGTCTCGTAGAAAACGTCTCTGCGTAACACGCAGACCACAGCAGCAATCTATGGCTCAGCAGGTAAAGTCAAGTGGAGGTACAAAGTCCAATCTGACTGGTCCTCAAAGGAGGGAAACCACTCACACCCGCACACAGGTGACTCTGCACGTGCATACATATGTCCTCCTACCCACAGCTACCTCAAAGAGTGTAACTAAAAAATCGCTTACATGCTAGACAGTCACCAGGTCAGCATGACTTTGGCCGGCCAGTCCCATCAGGGCACCCTCTGTGGCCTGCCTCTCACAGGCTTTAGGGTGACATCCTGTCTTCCCCTGGGTGGCCACTGAAAGGTGCTCTCTCCTTGCAGCTCTCCCTGGCAACCACTTCAGCCTTCTAATCTGGAGGAAGCCAACGAATGTTCTCTACTTACCTTTCTGTCAGATGCAGGTCAAGATTCTCACGCAGCAGCATCTTGGTGTGCGCAGCGTTAAGGAGGGACCAGTGCCTGGGCACCCCGCAGGTGGAGTCTACACAACCACCTGCCTGGGGCTGAGGCGGCCACGAGTGAATCTATTACCAGCCTATGTTTTTCCTGTACGTTAGGTTCTCCTAACTTAGGAGCCTCAGTTTCTCACCCGATGTAGCCACAGGCGTGTACTTGTACACCCCGTCCTTTCTGCAGAAAGGATTCAAAGGAGCACAGGGGGCATGGAGGGGGCTTCAGGGAGGCTCTCCCACTCTCCCGGGAAAGCCGCCCAAGTGCCCGAGCACCTACCGACCACGGTGGGCTCCAGGTCCACAAACACCGCTCTGGGCACATGCTTGCCAGCCCCAGTCTCGCTGAAGAACGTGTTGAACGAGTCATCCCCACCACCGATGGTTTTGTCACTTGGCATCTGACCATCGGGCTGAATTCCATGTTCAAGGCAGTACAGTTCCCAGCAGGCATTGCCGATCTGGACACCTGCCTGCCCCACGTGGATAGAGATGCACTCGCGCTGGGAACCAGAACACAAACGTTGAGATCCCCTTGTCTTCAAGGGAACCAACACTATATGGCATGGAAACCATATTAACACACACATCTATATGTACTTCACGTCGTCTATGGCTTTCCCAGACCTTTCCCAGAAGGCTTATGTGACCCTTTTCAAGTCCCTATGAAAACTGAGGTGCTCTAAACCACCCGAGCTACTAAGTGCCGGACTTAGCCCCTACACAAAAGCGTTTGCTACCATACACGTAATGTCAATGGTAAACGCCACACCGTACAGTCACATACAGCCACAGTCACCATACAGCCACAGTTATTCTCTAAAGAATATAGCTACTAGTTTCTGATGGTGTCCTGTCCAAAGAGAATGTAACAACTAATAGATCAGGGAAGGAAGAGTGGACTTGGACACAGGTCACCATGGCCCAGGTGCCAGTGGTCACCATATGTGTGTCATCCATCTACCCATCTACAGCTACCCTCTATTTTCTCCACCCAGGGCTGTGCTCAGGGAGGCTGACCCATCTGGACTGCATGAAAGGGGCTTCCTTGCACCTGGCTTCTGGTTGCATTAGCCAAGGCAGGCATCAGCAAGAGACTGCGAGGTTAGAGGACAGTGTGGTCAGGGTGCTCACTTCCTGGCTCCCACCCTGCCGGACTGCCATGGGCTCCCTGAGTGTGTTTATCAAGGCCACAAACTTTCAGCAGTCAGTGTTCTTTATAAAGCCACCTTCTCAACTTCTAGTAACCACTCCCTTCACCTCAAGGCTAGGAGTTAATGGCAACCAGGCATCACAAATGGTAGGACACTACACTGTCCTTTGGTGGTTTCCTTAGACTCAAAGTACCTATTTTTTGACTGTATCATATCTTTCCCGCCATAAACATAACTGTACAGTCATTAATCATTTGTTCTATTTTAGACACCGTATCCTCACAAATACATAGAGGAGATCAAATAAAATTCAAGGTGTCCCACCTACCCTAAATCCTAATATACAATACCAAGAACTTGAAGTCCTGTTTTTAAGTTTGGCAGGTAATTTTTTTTTCTTATTTTTAAGGTTTGTTTATTATGGAGAGACAGCACAAGCAGGGGAGGGACAGAGAGAGGAGGAGACAGAATCCGAAGGAGGCTCCAGGCTCTGAGCTGTCAGCACAGAGTCCGACACGGGGCTCGAACCACAGACCGTGAGATCATGACCCGAGCTGAAGTCGGACGCTTAACCGCCTGAGCCAGGTGCCCCTGAAGTCCCGTTTTTGGTTTTGTTTTTTTTTTTTTAACTTTTTTTTATTTTTTATTTTTTTTTTATTTTTGGGACAGAGAGAGACAGAGCATGAACGGGGGAGGGGCAGAGAGAGAGGGAGACACAGATTCGGAAACAGGCTCCAGGCTCCGAGCCATCAGCCCAGAGCCTGACGCGGGGCTCGAACTCACGGACCGCGAGATCGTGACCTGGCTGAAGTCGGACGCTTAACCGACTGCGCCACCCAGGCGCCCCTGAAGTCCCGTTTTTTATTACACAAACACCAACTCTCCAATTAGGGGCATAGAGATTCACGTAACACCACAATACCCTAAGAATCCCTCCCAGAAGGAACTATTATTCACTTGCAGAAAGAACTTCTCCAATGACAAGGAATGCACTCCTTCAGAGAAGAAATTCATCAACACTCTGGGAAGTCTTTTGGAATCCACACAATCACACCATTTACAGATCAGTATTATTCATTTTGCCTTACTTATATCCAGGCAGCCTATGCTTCACAGGATGCCTGATTTAGTTTTCTACGGACTCAGCCCTAGTATGATCACAGTAAGCTCTATACCCTGAGAAAATCCCTCAGTTTTTTCTTTTACAAAATGGGGGCTGGTGTGCTACATGATCTGCAAGGCCACTTCCATCTGATTATCCAATGAAACTAATGAAAAGCAGTCAGAAAAATCATTCCTAGCTTTCAATAGAAAGCCATTCAAAATTCATCACCAACCTCACCTGGATCATTAAAATTTTACCTTACTTTACTCAGCCTTATCTTCATCCTCTTTCTTTTCAAGCTCCGGTCCAACTGCTCTCTTCATATTCTTGGCAGATTGCTTTGTTCCCTACATACCCAGAAGCTTCAGCTTCCAGACAGCAAATGCGCAGACCTTTCTGCTCTCTTCCTCCTGTCAATTGTTTCTACTGATCCCCTACCCGCTAACAGTCCTCAAAGTAATCACCGGCCTTCTCAGGCCACTAGAGATCCACAGACCTCTTCAGGGTAATTGGAAATTAAAGCGATTTCACAGTAGGACTACTGAGATAACCAGCCCTTTTCACCGTGTTCACATTTCACCGTGTTCACTGATGGTGCATAATCAAACAGTGGGTAAAACTGGGGTGCTTGGGTGCCTCAGTCAATTAAGCATCCAACTTCAGCTCAGGTCATGATCTTACCATTTATGAGTTTAAGCCCCGCACTGGGCTCCGCACTGACAGTGCAGAGCCTGCCTGGGATTCTCTCATGCTCTCTCAAAACAATAAACTTAAAAAAAAAGGGGGGGGGGGGTAAAACTGTTAATGCCCTAGTACAAATCAAGGTAGTGGCACCAAACTATACCAGTGTTCGTTAGATTCTTCACCCTTATGCACTCACGGTAAAAAGACCAAAAAAAAAAAAAAAAAAAAAAAAAGTCAATTTCATTTCAGAATATTCATGATGAAGCAAAAAATGATTATTTTATAAAACATCCACCCTCAAGTACTGTGACAAAACGGAAAGTATCCATAAAGCTCTTGTGCACCTGCTGAAATACAGCTGTTTTAAGAAATAGCACTTGTGTGCTTTCAGTTGCCAACTGAACTAGCTTTTTTCACAGAATGTTATTTTCCTTGCAAGAGCCGACAAACTATGGCTATTGCAACTTGGATATCTGGTGTTTATGTCAGCATGTTGTCTTAAAGTAAATAAATATTTTTAAAATTTCTAACATGGCAAACGACTACGGAGATAACCCACATAAACAAAGGCTTTTTGGAGTCCTACTTTGTTACACTGTAGAGATGTCCATGGAGTGCCTGGGTGGCTAAGATGGTTAAGCGTGACTCTTGCTTCCCCATCAGGTCATGATCTCATGGTTTGTGAGTTTGAGCTCACTGGGCTGGCAGTGCAGAGCCTGCTTGGGATTCTCTCTCTCCCTCTCCCTCGCCCCTCCGCCACTTGCACTCTTTCTCTCTCTCTCTCAAATAAACTCTATAAAAAAAGAAATACTGTAGGGGCACCTGGGTGGCTCAGTCAGTTAAGTGTTGGACTTCAGCTCAGGTCATGATCTCATATCACATGAGTTCGAACGCCACGTTGGGCTCTGTGCTGACAGCTTAGAACCTGGAGCCTGCTTCGGATTCTGTGTCTCCCTCTCTCTCTGCCCCTCCCCCACTTGTGCTGTGTGTATGTCTCTCTCTCTCAAAAATAAACATACGTTAACATACATACATACATATATACATACATACATACTGTAGGGATGTCCTGGGACCCCAACGTTTGAGAACCACCTTCCAGGCCTCAGGAACCCAACATAACGGCTGTCCTCAGAGACTGAGTCAAGGCCACCCAACAAGTCAAGGTCACCCAGCTTCCAACCTGGCTCATAAAGTTACAATTTTCGAGGAGACATCTGCACCTGCCGACCCCCCTTCATCCGGGACATTACCACGACGCAGGTTGCCGCTGCCCTCAGGGTTCGCACACCCAGAGAACAAGCGAGAGGACTATCATCTGTTCGTCCGGGCAGCCCTGGGCCTCCCGTGCCCCCCCAGCCCCCTCTTCCCCCGATCTCCCCCCCGCCCCCCCCCCCCGCCACACACACACACACACACACACACACACACACACACACACACACAGCCCCGGCCCTAGGATTTGTCGCAGTCTTGCCCCACCCAGGGGCCTCATGTGGCGGGCTTCATCCTCCCTCCTGCCTGGGCCTCTATGACCCGAGAGTGGCCAGGGGGGGACCTCACCATGGTGAGTTCAGCTGCTGCCCAACGCCGTTACCAGACCTCAACCGCTGCCACAGACGCCACGCGCCCAACTGCCGCTGCTGCGCTGTGCACACGGCCCGGGATTGGCCCGCCGCTGCCCAGGTGCCCATTGGTCCTCAGTGCCTCGGGGCGGACCTAGGCCTGGAATCCCGCTTCTGATTGGACGTTACTTGACTTGCGGAGTATGGTGCTTTCTGATTGGATATGGCTTTGGCGGGAAGGCTGTGGCCTAGCCAAAGCAGAGCATTCTGATGCATCCTGGGATGTTAGGTGGGAGTGGTCACGGATTTCTCTGCGTGGGACATAGCACATTTTCGTGCACGTAAGGCCTCAATGTGCGCGTGGCTTCACGCCAAGCTTGTGCCGCCTTCTTGCTTGGAGGCCCAGGCCCACTCACCTGTCTGCTCGTGATTCCGGTCTTTGCAAACGAGACACCCTCTCAAGGCCTGCCCACCATCTACCTGTAACTAATGCAAAGGAGAGCTGCTCTCCCGTGCTTCGCAAGCCAATAAAAGACTTGCACCAAGTTTTTGCCTTGAAGATAGGCTATTGGTTGGTGTGGCACCACCCAGGAGAACGTAAAACCGGTGTTCAACGTCCCGAACTCCCTGATGGCTTATAAACGAGGGGTTTTACGGGGAAATTTGGGGGCGGGGGGGGCGGGGGGGGGGGTCTCCTGAGAAGGTGGACGCTGTTGATTGGAGGCTTATGAAGTCATGTTCACAGATGTTACTTTGTTACTTCAAGTGGCTTCATCTGGTCCGCGGAGGTGTGTTCTATGTCAAGAGACTTGAGATAGACTAACAACTAACAAGATGGATGCCAGCTTCATACCCAAAATCTGCACCCAGCTTTCTTGTCCACCCTTTTTCCGGTGCAGAAAGGCCTTTGCCATCCAGCGCCCGGGAACCAGGCAGGATTTGATTACTTCTTTAATCTGGGGATTTCTGAGTTTCTGGGGACAAGGGAGTTGGAGGGTATACCCCAGGCTCCCCCCGCCAAGGCTGGGTTGGAGTGCAGTGTCCATTTTGGGGAACTTTGGTACAATCACCTGATTCTTCCATTCTGTAAAGACTGACTTAACTTTCTTTGGGATCCACTGTGTGTTTATTTCTGAGAAAAGCAGGGTAAAAGGAATTCTGGCATAACCCCAAACTTATCACCAGAATGCAACATCCTTTCTGGTGATTCCCTAGAGCATGTTGGAGCAGACCCTTAACTTATTACAGATGAGCGGGGACCTCTGCCCCTGCAGTGGAACACAACAGGGAGAGGAGCTGGAAGTTTTCTGTAGGCCTTGGGAACATTTGGATAGTATGATTCGGTCGGCCCTTAGAAAGACAGCTTTGGCAGCAGGGAGGAGGGAGATGGAAGGAGGTCAACGGAGAGCCAGGGAAACCAGGAGAAACCCTCCCTGCTTCTTCCCTCCAAGAGAGTGAATCCTTCTATCTTAGGTCACCTGCCATAACAGAACACCATGGACCGGGTAGCATAAGTAACAGAAGTTTATTTTCTGGCGGTTCTAAAGGCTAGAAGAGTAATGCAAGGTCAAGTTCTGGAAGGGTTGGTTTCTAGCGAGGGCTCTCTTCCTGATTGCAAAAGGCTCCCTTCTTGCTGTGTCTGCCTATAGGGGTGGGAGGAGGGGGCAAGCTCTCGGTGTCTCTTCTTATAAGGACACTAATCCTATCAGATCAGGGTCCCACCTTTATGACCTCATTTAACCTTAATTGCCTCCTATTTCCAAATATAGTCACATTGGGGGTTAGGGCTTCAACGTAGGAATTTGGCAGGGGGACCCAATTCAGTCTATAGCACCCTCCTCCACCCTCACGGCTCCAATCATTCCACATACGTAACTGAATTGCAGCCTGTATCACATTTTAAAGTACTATTTATTTTTTCTGGTTTTAAAAGTGACACATATTCAGAGTAGAAAGTGTAGGAAATGAAGAATAACATAAGGAAAATAAAAATCATCCCCAAACCCACAACTTATAGCTAAACACTATTAATATGTCAAGGTGTTCTTAGTTTCTTTTTCCCCTGTGTATATACTTATACATGGGTTTTACAAAATTGGATCCAACAATATGATTTTTTGTTTTAGTAACAACTTTCTTGAGATATAATCCACATACCATACAATTCACTCATTGTTTTAAAAATATGTTTTTTGTTTGTAAGTAATCTCTACACCCAATGTGGGGCTCAAACCCACAACCCTGAAATCAAATCACATGCTCTACCAACTGAGCCAGCCAGGTACCCCACAACTCACCCACTTAAAGTGGTGTACAATCCAGTGGTTTGCAGTATATTCACAGAGTTGTGCAACCATCACCACAATCCATTTGAAAAGTTAGAGAAGGTGACTTATTTAAGTTTATTTATTTATTTATTTATTTATTTAGAGAGAGCATGAGTGGTGGAGGGGTGGAGAGAGAGAGAGAGAGAGAGAGAGAATCACAAGCAGGCTTCACACTGTAAGCGGGGAGCCTGAAGCAGGGCTCAAACCCACAAACCGTGAGATCAGGACCTGAGCCAAAATCAAGAGTTGGATGCATAACCGAGTGAGCCACCCAGGCGCCCCATCACAATCCATTTTAGAACATTTTTATCATCTCCAAAAACACCCATGCTCTTTCGCTACCAACCTCCAGTCCCTCCCATCTCCCTAGCCCTAGGCAACTTCTTTTAAATTTTATTTTAGAGCGAGAGAGAGAGAGTGAGAGAGAGAGAGAGAGAGAGCGAGAGAGCAGGAGCAGAGCAAGTGAGTGAGAGAATCCCAAGAAGCCTCCATGCTCAGCATGGAGACACAGGACACAGGACTCAATCCCCTGGGATCACAATCAGCTGAAATCAAGAGTCAGATGTTCGACCCACTGAGCCACACAGGCGCCCCAGCCCTAGGCAACTTCTAATCTACTTTCTGTCTTGGTAGATTTACCTATTCTGGACATTTCCTATAAACGGAATCATACAATATGTGGTCTTTTGTGAATGGCTTCTTTCACAGCATCATGTTTTCAAGGTTCATTCATGTTGTAGCATGACACATTCCTCCTGTTACATGATACATGCCTGTGGTAGCATGATCCTTCACTCCTGTTTCTTGTAAACAGCTTTATTGAGATACAGTTCACATACTCTACAATTCATCTGTTTAAAATGTCCAATTACTTTTGGTATATTCACAGAGTTGTGCAGCCATTACCACAAGCAAGTTTAGAATGCTATCATCACCTCAAATTTCATTTCTTTTTACGGCCAAATAATATTCCATTGTATGGGCATACCATTTTTATTTTATTTTTTAATGTTTATTTTATTCATTTTGAGAGAAAGAAAGAGCAAGGGAGAGAGGGAGAGAGAGACTCCGAGGCAGGCTCTGCTCCACCAACGCACAGCACAGAGCCTGATGCAGGGCTCCATCCCAAGGTTCGTGAGCTCATGACCTAAGCCGAAATCAAAAGCCGGTTGCTCACCTGACTGAGCCACCCAGGTGCCCCTATACCATATTTTATTTACCCATTCATCAGTTGGTGGACATTTGTACTTCGTGGATATTATGAATAAAGCTGCTGTGAACACATGTTTTCATTTCTCTATGACACGAATTGCTGGGTCTGTGATAAACTACAGGTTCAACTTTTTAAGGAACTGCCAGACAAACCATGTGATTTTTTTTTCAATCCTGATTTTCTCACTTAACATTAACCATGTGCTTTTTCATAAACTGTTAACGTGTTCAATGTTTTTTGAACGCTTGGCTTTTAATGATTGCAGAGTTCCAATTCTTAGTTAATCAGTCCCCTGTTATTGGGCATCTAGATTATTTCCAATTTTCATATTATAAACAGCCTTTCAGTGAGCATTTTTGGGCATCAATATTTTTTTGTGAAACATTTAAAAATACTTATTTACTTTTGTGTGTGTGTGAGAGAGAGAGAGAGGGAGAGCACGAGTGAGGGAGGAGCAGAGAGGGAGGGAGACACAATCTGAAGCAGGCTCCAGGCTCTGAGCTTTTAGCACAGAGCCCGATGCGGGGCTCAAACGCATGAACCTACTGAGCCACTCAGGCACCCCTGGGCATCAATATTTTTATGCATCTCTGGTTATTTCTGAAGAGCAGATTAGTCAGACCATTGAATCAAAGGACATAGGCAGTTTTAAGGCTCTTGGTACATAAAACCTTCCAAAAACGTTGTGTCAGTTTGCGCTCTGGCAAGTTGAGTTTGGGAATGCCAGTCACACACCACCTTATATTTTCATGGTCTCTTGAAGTCACCAAGGCAGGAACTTTGGAGATCTTTGACCCCATACCCAGCTCAACATGTAGCACACAGCACAAGTTCATGTTACGGAAATTAGTGTGAGCAAAGGAAGGCCCACACTCTGCATTAACAGAGGCCATGGGATGGAGAGGAGGGTACGATTGTCTGAGTCATCATGAAGACAGGCTCCACAGGACTTACCACCCAGCTGACATGGGACTCACTGCAGACTCAAGTGGTAATAAAGCATCATGAGGCCAAGAACCCTCCATATTGAAGTTGAAGTGGCCAATGTGAGAGGAAGCCACATACCGCAGTCACTTAGGGACAGACGCCAGTAGGGACGGGGTGTAGACTGGAGGCAAGTCTTTTGTACTCCACTCTGTGGGCAGCAGTCTTTATATGGAGTGCTGGAAGAATTACCTTCACTGAGATAGCGAGGTCATCAAACTCTCTGTCCACTTGGATATCCTGAGGAGAAACCCATTACAAGGCAGTACATTACCACCTTCTGAGAACTTTGCTGGTTTTTGCTGGTACACACAAGGTTTTGGAGAAAATCCTTAGGGCAGCTTCTCTCCTATGGATGACAATGTCATCAGTCCCCAAACTATTAAAATAGGGAAGGGAAGGGGCTCCGGGGGGCTCCTTGGAGTCTGTGATTTCTTGACCTGCGGGTCGGTTGCATAGGTCTGTGCTGTTTGTGGAAATTCACACCCCAATCCATGTGCACTTTTCAGCATAAACGTTATTCCTCAAAAACAAATGTAAAGGCACGGGGAGTGAGGGGAAGGATACTAGCACCAATAGTGTCTTTCTCTACATAGGCCTTTTCTGTGGGGTCTGCTATCTCATCCCATCTTCACAATGACTCTGGGTGGGAGATTTTAGCCCCATTTCACAGAAAGACCAGGCTGAGCCCTGGGAATGGTTTTACATGAACTGTAAGGATTTAGAAGTATTTCCCTTACAGTTATTTATTTTTGAGAGACAGAGAGACAGAGCGCAAGCAGTGGATGGGCAGAGAGAGAAGGAGACATGGAATCCGAAGCAGGCTCCAGGCTCTGAGCTGTCAGCCCAGAGCCCGACGCGGGGCTCGAACTCACAAACTGTGAGATCATGACCTGAGCCGAAGTTGGACGCTCAACCAGCTGAGCATTTCGGGTGCCCCGAAGTATTTCCCTTAAAACTGAGAAGATCTAGGCTAGGGAGATTAGACTAATAACAGTTAAGGAATAGGAAAATGGAACATTGCATCTAGACAGGTGTTGCTCTCCAATTCAGAAGATCCCATGTTGATGGACTCAGGATTTGGTCCCAGGCCTGATTCCAAAGTCTGTGGTGTTTCTGTTATGCTAAAAGCTTCTGTTAATAACCATACATTATATTGAATAAGCATGTATTTTTGCAGAACAGTTTCATATAGAATTCCTTTTTTTTTTTTTTTTTTTTTTTTTTTTTTTTTAATGATGGAATCCAGTGCTGACAGGAATTCTCGCAGAGCAAGAGGAACATGGTCAAGGCATGCTACTCTCTGGCTTTGGAGCTGTAGAAACTCGGCAGGCAGAAGGAATCAATAAGCAGTAAGAAGAAGGAAGCATCAGTTGTCCCAAGCCTGAAGGATTGGAACTGTAAAAACGTTTCTGGAAAGACTTTGACACAAATCTGGTTTTAAATAAATGAGGGTTAGAATAAGCAGTGATTTGTGACTAGACTTCAGCTTAATAACTGGTGTTTGGGGATTCTCTCCTTAATGTTTAACTGCTTATATAATTTTCTCTATATATTTTTAAGTTTATTTATTTTGAGAGAGAGAGTGCGAGCGAGCAGGGGAGGGAAAGACAGAGGGAGAGAGAGAGAATCCCAAGCAGGCTCCCTCCTTTCAGTGCAGAGACCAACATGGGGCTTGATCTCATGAACCATGAGATCATGACCTGAACCAAAAGCAAGAGTCAGACACTTAACCAACTGAGCCGCCCAGGTGCCCTGAATTTTCTATATTTAAAAGGCACAATTGAGACGCCTCGGTGGCTCAGTTGGTTGAGCATTTGACTCTTGATTTCAGCTCAGGTCAGGATCTCAGGGTCGTGGGATTGAGCCCTGCATCAGGCTCCATGCTTAGCATGGAGCCTGCCTAAGATTCTCTCTCTGTCTCTGTCTCTCTGTCTCTCTCTCTCTCTCATTCTCTCTCTCTCTCTCTCTCTCTCTCTCTCTCTCTCATTCTCTCTCTCTCCCTTTGCCCCTCTCCCCTAAAAATAAAAAACAAAAAACAAAACCCACAACTGAATGAAAAGGAGTCTTAATCTCCCTCAAAGCCACATGAGTGAATCTTCCAGCACCAATATCCACCTGCAGGCAGAACAGGCCAGGGGGTGAGGTGGGTAAGTACTGAACCTTCAAATCCAAACATCAGTGAACAGCGAGCTAAGTGTCCTCTGAGGCAATTCTCTCTCAGCCAATGAAGAACCCAGGCATGAGCCAGAGATGAGACCGCAACGGTATCCCCCAGTCAGGAGTGGAAATAAAGCCACAGTGGCATTGTGACCCTCCATTGAGGCCTGGGGTGGAACTCAGACTTAGCCACACTAAGTATCTGAGCAGGACATGCTGTTTCTCTAATCCCTACTTTCTTCCTCTAAATGAGAACTCGTGGGGCTGTTGGAAGGATCACAGATGAGATTTATGAAAAGCTCTTACAGAGAAATCCAGCAGTTCCAGGGAGGACCCTGGATTATCCCGGACAGACTTTAGAACTCCAAAGCAGCCTTCACCTCGCATGGGATTCCTGGACATCTGAGAAACACACACACAATTGAGAAAAACTGAGCCCAGGGAAGCTGGAGGTGGAGCAAGTCCAAAGGGAGGGAAGGATTCTTCATCTCTGATGACAAGTGCCTCAGGACAGCCCCACTGTCTCAGCTCAGAATTTGTCTCCACTGACAAAACACCCTGGGTGAGGCGGTGAGGCTGGGGAAGAGGGGAAGGGAGTACGCACTGGCTGAGCGCCCACCATGTGCCCAAATCTGTGCCAGGTGCCAAAGATACGGACACACAAGGCACAGCTCTGCCTTTAAGGAATTCACCCATCACGGGGAGGAGAGGAAAAGGAAACATCATGAAAATGCAGTGTGATAAGTGCAATGAGAGTGTACATCAACTCTTCTGGGGAGGTGAAGTTTACGCACCCGCACTGAGCTTTACGGGTGAGGCGGGCAGAGCTGGGTATTTCAGCAAGAGCAGGAGGAGCAAAACAAAGGGGAGAAATTGCATCATGTGCAGAAAATTCAGAGCAGCTTGGGGTGAGCGAATGAACTTCAGCGGTGGAAGGCAGAGGGGCTGTGGCAGAGCCCAGAGCCCAATGTGCGGTGAATGACATACTACTAACCTTGGATTTATCCAGAGGGGAGCCGTTGACAGGTTTAAAGCAAGGAGGGGACGGGAGCATGTTTCTGCTTTAGAAAGATCAACTGACAGGGGCGCCTGGGTGGCGCAGTCGGTTGAGCGTCCGACTTCAGCCAGGTCACGATCTCGCGGTCCGTGAGTTCGAGCCCCGCGTCAGGCTCTGGGCTGATGGCTCGGAGCCTGGAGCCTGTTTCCGATTCTGTGTCTCCCTCTCTCTGCCCCTCCCCCGTTCATGCTCTGTCTCTCTCTGTCCCAAAAATAAATAAAAAACGTTGAAAAAAAAAATTAAAAAAAAAAAAAAAAAAAGAAAGATCAACTGGCAGGTGAGAAGGAAGGACCAGAGATGGGAAATTCACAGGTCAACGGAACTTGAGGGGAAGTGAGAAGGAAGAGCAGGCAGCCCCAGCACCCTGCAGGAAGTAAGATGAAGGTTGGAAGGCAAGGAAAAGAGAGGGAGGAGTGAGTACTGGGCGCCTACTTCTGACTCAGTGAGGAGCCCCCCTCCCCCACCACCAAGAGGCAGCCCTTAGAGAGAGAGGATGCCTTCGGGTTGTGCTTTATGCCCATGGGACATCCAGGGGATGGTCCGGCAGGTGGCTGTAAATGGGGATCCAGAGCTTAAGAGAGGTCTGGGCTGCAGGGGGGAGCGTGGATGGGAGTGCTTCGGGGGGCTCTTCTTCTTCTTCTTTTTTAATGTTTATGAGAGAGAGAGAGAGAGAGAGAGAGAGAGAGAGCGCGCACGCATGGGCAGGGGAGGCACAGAGAGAGGAGACAGAAGATCTAAAGTGTGCTCTGCA
The DNA here is from genome assembly GCF_046562875.1 of Panthera onca. Lineage (NCBI taxonomy): Eukaryota > Metazoa > Chordata > Mammalia > Carnivora > Felidae > Panthera > Panthera onca. The sequence goes on along the minus strand of NC_138350.1, from coordinate 28,379,115 downwards.
CTGACAGTAGAGACTGATGCGGGGCTTGAACTCATGAACCATGAGATCATGACCTGAGCCAAAGTCTGATGCTTAACCGACTGAGCCACCCAGATGCCCACAGGGGGCTCTTCTGCCAGTTGATGGAGCTGAGAGCCAGGCAGGGCTGGATGCCACCCAGGACCTGTCCTCTGAGCACAGTGGCCCTCTTGGGCTTCACGTTCCATTGCACCCTCCCTTTTCCTACCCAACTGGCAATGCTGAAGAAAGGGAAACCCCATCTGTCACACAAGGCCTCAAGTAGGTCTGAGCATAGCCAACGGTACACCTGGGCTGACCCAGTGAGCTGAGAAGGAGCAAGGACAGTCGGGAGGTGGAGGTGACACTGCTGGGGGTTGGGGGGAGAAGGATGGACGAGGGAGGAGTCGGAAGAAGTGCCGGGGTCAGGTCAGAGATGGGTGAGGGAATGGCAAGGGAAAGAAGTGGTCATAGGAGGAAGCCAGGAGGTCCCCTCCCTCATCTGGGCTCTAGAAATTTCGTACCCTGCTGCCACTGGAGTGGGGAGATGAGGCAGGGGAGGGATGGATCTGTGTGGACACATACAGGCAGGTCTATGCTGGGGCCTGCCCCATCAGGCTAGCACTCACAACAAGAATCCTCAGTGTCTGGTTGACCCGGAGGCCCAGGCCCAGGCTCAGGGCTCCCACTGCAGAGATGCGGTTGTTGCTGCAACAGAAAGACATATGCATTTTGCTACCTTCCGAGCAGCTGTGTAGAGCCAGATGGTCCCAGGGTCCAAGCTGGTGTTGCTGGTGCATCCACCTGCTTGGGCTTCATGTTCCAGCCTCCACTGATGCCCCAGGGACCCTGGGAAGGTCAGTATGTAAAAGCTGGATAACAGCCCTGGTTCCCAGTGTTGAGGGAGATCACTCAGCAAGCACACCTGGAGCATCCCTCCCCTACTTTCCCCTCCTTTACCGCCCCCCCCCCCACGACCCTGGGATCATGACCTGAGCCAAAGTTGAGTTGGACACGCAAACAACTGAGCCACCCAGGCACCCCTCCTCCCCTTCTCAAGTGAAGATGTTTTACATATATGTTTTCACTAGCAGCCCCCACCTATCCGTCAGGAATTATGAGCTCCAAGGTACAAACAAGTGCTGAACTTGAGGGGCACCCGGCTGGCTCAGTCGATAGAGCCCGTGACTCTTGATCTTGAGGTCATGAGTTTGAACTCTTGTAGGGTGTAGAGATTACTTAAATAATTTTTTTTCAAACTTAAAAAAAAAAAAAAACCCAGTGCTAAACTTGAGTGAGAAGGAGGGAGCTGGGTGCTCTTGGATTGTGTCTCAAGCCCCATCGTGGGTAAACTGTGGTAGGCTTGGGTGTTGCTAAGGTGGTAAACAGCAACAGGATCATGGAGTCCCTGGTCCCTCAGGTGGCTATGGATCTGGAGACTGTGACACAGGGCCACCCTGTGTGCCTCACCTCATGTTGAGCTCTTCCAACACATTGTTGGTCTTAAGTGCCTCACCCACTGCAGATGCTCCAGGATCTCCAAAGCCATTGTATGAGATGTCCAGGACTCTCAGGAAGATGTTTGCCTAGAATGCAAAAGAGTGAAGCCAGGAGACCACCTGTGAAGTGGGGAAAGCCAGGGGTCACAGCCTCAGAGCCCGGGAGGCCCAGGGTGCAAAAAAGCACGGGCTGAGAGCAGAAGGTCAGAGGTTCCTGGTAAGAGTCTTGTGGCTTGGATGACGGTGACCGGGAGAACCAAATGACTGGAAGCACAGCACCAAGGGTGGTTGTGGGTGTGGATGATCCTCAGAGACTGAGAGGCCCACCGCTCAGCAGCAGACCCCAGGGACACAGTGGTCTGGTTCCATGACTGCTGGGGGCGGGGGGGGGGGGAGGCTCAAGGGTAGGTCCTCTGAGGCACAGAGCAGAATGACAGAGGGACTCTGGTGAAGGGCTTTTGGGGGGCTGTGATGGGGAGAAGAGCAGGAGCTTGTGGGTGCACTGGGAGGACAGAGCCTGACCCACCACCCTGTGGGCCAGGATCCCCAGGTCAGCCCCTGAGGAGGGGGGCAAGGCAGCTGCTGCTGTTCCCTGAGGAGGGCCCCACAAAGCTAGCCAGCACCAGGGGCATCCTGACAGGGGCTAGGAGCCATGCATTCCCGAGGCTTATGAACCACAACATCGAAGGAAGCAGGTGGGATGTTTAAGAGTATGTGCTGGGACGCAGGGTGCAGGGCTGTCATCTCAGGGAAGCATCTGCATGTGCCCATAGCAGGCATGTGTCACCAGACTGCACGATGTCCCCCACCAGCCATATGTCTGTAATAAATGGAGAAGGTGTGCAACATTGAACTGCAGACCCTTGAGTAAGTGACATGAGAGTGAGCACGGTATTTTGGAGTCACGAAATGGGGCTGGGACAATTAAAATCACCAAACAAAATATTCTTTAAGCTCTGCTTGAAGGATCCAAGGGTCATTTCTGAAGAGCTGCAAAGATAGGAAGCTGGCACCTGGGAGACTGTCCCCACAGGCCAGGCCAGAGGGCAGATGGGTGACAGAGGTGTTCATACCTCCAGTGCCCTGGCAAAGGCTACAGCTCCTGGTCCTCGAAGGTGATTCCAGTTTATATTAAGCTCGGTGAGTCCAGTATTTTCTGCCAGGGCTGGTCCAAGCATCTCCCCTTCGGAAACACCAAGACAGGCCTTATTCACTCTGTTCTTTCCCTCAAAAAATAATACTGATGACCGCTGTGTGCCAGGGTCTCCGCTTGGCACAACAGTCACCAAGTTGAACCCTATATGGGCCTGCTCTGTCCTAAAAGAATTCACATTTAATGGGGGAGAAGCAGTTGACCCTTGAATAGCACAGGGGTTAGGGGTGCCAACCCCTGTGCAGCCAAAAATCTGCATATAACTTTGACCGCCCCCCCAAACCTCAACTACTAACAGCCCACTGCTATTGGATTTTAGAAAGAAGACTTTATCGAGAATGTAAAGTGTTGATTAACACATATTTTGTATGTTATACCTATTATATGCTGTATTCTTACAATAAAGTAACCTGAAGAAAATATTATTATTATTTTTAAAAATTTGTTTAATGTTCATTTATTTTTGAGAGAGAGAGACAGAGCGTGAGCAGTGGAAGGACAGAGAGAGAGAGAGGGAGACACAGAATCAGAAGCAGGCTCCAGGCTCTGAGCTGGCAACACAGAGCCCAACGCGGGGCTTAAACTCACAAACTGAGAGATCATGACCTGAGCTGAAGTCAGACGCTTAACCGACTGAGCCACCCAGGCACCCCAATATTATTATTATTATTTTTAAATGTTTATTTATTTTTGAGAGACACAGAGAGAGAGCGGGGGAGGGGCAGAAAGAGAGGGAGACACAGATACTGAAGCAGGCTCCAGGCTCTGAACGGTCAGCACCGAGCCCCACATGGGGCTTGAGCTCGCAAACGGTGAGATCATGTGCCAAAGTCAGATGCTCAACCGACTGAGCCACCCAGGCGCCCCACCTGAAGAAAATATTAAGAAAATTATGTGGGGCACCTGGGTGGCTCAGTAGGTCGAACATCCAACTCTTGCTTTTGGCTCAGGTCATGATCTCATGGTTTGTGAGATCAAGCCCAGTGTCAGGCTCTGTGCTGACAGTATGGAGCCTGCTTGGGATTCTCTCTCTCCCCACTCTCTGCTCCTCCCCCGCTTATGCACGTGCTTGCTCGCTCTCTCTCTCTCTCAAAATAAATAAATAAAACTTAAAAAAAGAAGGAAAATCATAAGAGGAAATACACTTATAATACTAGACTGTATTTATTTAAAAAATTGTGTATAAGTGGACCCATGCAGTCAAACCCATGTTGTTCAAATGTAAATACAACTTAATGGGATGTGAGTTATTATAGACTACAAATGGGGATGTGTGGGAACAGCGTGGGGACTTACTCCCTTTTGAGGAGGGTCAGGAAAGTGAGGAAAAAGGAGATAATCTTGAAGACTGAGGGACTCACCAGGTGTGTGTGCATGCACAGTGGAGAACAGACATGGGAAAGAGCAAATGTGTAGAGGCATGTGGGAGCACAGAGCACCTGAGGAAATTCCCACAGGCCTGGTGGGTGGGGGGAAGCCAGTGAAATGAGGTAGCAATGATGGACCCTGGAAAGATACTGAGAGGCCATCAATGCTGGACCAAGACTTTTGGGCACAAACTGATTAGTAGGCAGGGAGGGCTTTAAGAAATGACAAGGCTGGGCTCCTTAGTGGCAGGTGTAGGGTATGGACTGGGGTAGGCAGGGGCAGGGTTACAACCCAGGAAACCAGTTGGAAGGCTTGTGCCATAGTCTGTAGGCAAAAGGTGATGAGGCTGGTGCAGCTGTGTGCAAAGGAGACGCTTGTGGTGGAGAAAGGAAAGAGGGAGCAGTGCAGGGTAAGAAACCCCAAGAGATTTTTAGCTTATAAAATGCAGAGAAGCCCCAGCCACCCATCATGCTCTCCACTCTGTCAGCATTCAGCCAGTCTGACCTGCTCCCATGCCTCTGGGCTGTCCCCCTGTGTAGAACTGTTGACCCCCTTCTTCACCTGGATAACAGCTCCTCGTCCTTCTAACCTGGGTTCATGACATCAGGAAGCCTTGCTTACCCAGCTGGGCTAGGCTGCCTCAGGCCCCAGGTCCACTATGCTTCTACCCTTCCAGGCTCTGATCTAATGACCTCTCTTTGCCTGGCCAGTCTTTCCCATCAGCCTAGGAGTCCCTCAAGGATCTGAATTTGACTCCTCTCCATGGTCTCAGCCCCTCCTCTTGCAGGTTTAGTGAGGCTAGTTTGAAGAAATGCACGGAAGAAAAACAGATGCACTAATTAAGCAGAACTAGCCTGCTTGGGGGGTGCCTGGCTGGCTCAGTCAGTAGAGCATGCAACTCTTGATCTAGGAGTTGTGAGTTCAAGCCCCACCTTAGGTGTAGAAGTTACTTAAACATGGGATATTTTTTAAGTTTATCTATTTATTTTGAGAGAGGGAGAGAGTGAGCAGGGGAGGGGCAGAAAGAGAGGGAAAGAGAGAATTTGAAGCAGGCTCCACACTCTCAGCTCAGAGCCCAACTCAGGGGTCAATCCCACAAACCGTGAGATCGTGACCTATGCCAAAATCAAGAGTCAGAAGCACAACCTACTGAACCAACCATGAGCCCCAAAAGTAAAATCTCGAAAAAAGAAAGAAAGAGAGAGGAGAGACAGAAAAGAAAAGAAAAGAAAAGAAAAGAAAAGAAAAGAAAGACAGAGACAGGAAGAAAGACAGGAAGAAAGAAAAAAGAAAGGCAGAAAGAAAGGCAGAAAGAAAGGCAGAAAGAAAGAGGGACACCTGGGTGGCTCAGTCCAGTAAGCATCCAACTTCGGCTCAGGTCATGATCTCACAGTTGGTGGGTTCAAGCCCCGCATCAGGTTCTGTGCTGACCGTGCAGAGCCTGGAGCCTGCTTCTGTGTCTCCCTCTCTCTCTCTGCCCCTCCCCTGCTTGCGCTCTGTCTGTCTCTCAAAAATAAATAAAAATGTTAAAAATTTTTAAAAGAAAGGAAGAAAGAAAGAAAGAAAGAAAGAAAGAAAGAAAGAAAAAGAAAGAAAGCCAGCCAGCCTACTCCAGTAGGACCCACTGGAGCAAGATGCTTTGGCACCTTGGAGAGCTCCCTGCAAGGCTGCTAGGACTCCCAGTGATGCCTTCCTGAGCTAGGACTCTGGATTCCACACTCGCACTGGGTCTGACACGGCGGGTTCTCAGATACAGACACTTCTAGGGCTGAGAAGAGAGTGGTGGTCCGCACTTTGTAGGGAAACCCTTCTTTCTGAACAACTAGAGGGTGAGGAGATTCTCCAACATGCATGATTGGCCTCTTGAAATTCCAATACTTGGTCTTCATGACCTCTGTAGCCAACTATGAGGCAGGGGCTACCTTCGCCATGGGTCAGATCGGGAGATTGAGACCTAAGCTCTTCACCCCTCAAGGGAGTTGAGATCCCCACAGATCCCCATTTAGGGAAACAAAATGGTCCTGCTGAGTTTGTCCTTTTCCAAGATGAAGACCTCCGTACTCCATATTTGTGCAGGCTTCACAGAGCTTTAGCTTCCGGCCCCTACTATCCTGGCTGTCTCTCTGGTGCTTACCTTTTCACTGTGAAGATCTGGGAGACATCTATACTTAGTTTTTTGGAAGTCTGAAATAAACTTCTCTCCCTGTTTTCAAGTTTTTGAAACTTGAAAAAAAAAACTTTCAAGTTTTTGAGAGAGAGAGAGAGAGAGAGAGAGTAGGGGAGGGGCAGAGAGAGAGGGAGACAGAAGATCTGAAGTGGGCTCTGTGCTGACAGCAGAGAGCCCAATGCAAGGCTTGAACTCACAAACCACGAGATCATGACCTGAGGTGAAGTCAGACACTTAACTGACTGATCCACCCAGGCAGCCCTGAACTTCTTTTTTTTTTTTTTTTTTTTTTTTTTAATTTTTTTTCAACGTTTTTTATTTATTTTTGGGACAGAGAGAGACAGAGCATGAACGGGGGAGGGGCAGAGAGAGAGGGAGACACAGAATCGGAAACAAGCTCCAGGATCCGAGCCATCAGCCCAGAGCCTGACGCGGGGCTCGAACTCACGGACCGCAAGATCGTGACCTGGCTGAAGTCGGACGCTCAACCGACTGCGCCACCCAGGCGCCCCCTGAACTTCTCTTTTAATTTCACAGACTTATCATGATAATTCTCTTAGAAGGGAGGCACCTGGGTGGCTTCGTCAGTTAAAGCGACTGACTTCAGCTCAGGTCATGATCTAACAGTTTGTGGATTCGAGCCCCATATTGGGCTCTGTGCTGACAGCTCAGAGCCTGGAGCCTGCTTCAGATCCTGTGTCTCCTCTCTGCCTCTCTCTCTGTCTCTCTGTCTCTCTCCCCACACACACCCCCTTGTGTTCTCTCTCTCTCTCTCTCAAAACAAGATAATTTTCTTAGAAGGTAAATGGCTCTCTGGCAGTTAAATTCTAAGGCTGATTCTCAAAGGCCAAGGCTGGTACCATTCCTACCCTAAGCAGCTTGAGACAGAAAAGTGATTCCAAAACTTTCTTGATCAGATAAATCTCCTGGGGTACCCATTAAAATGTGGATGCATGGGCATCCCCCCACCAAGATTCTGGTTCAGCAGGCTCAGGGCCCAGGAATTTGTATTCCTAACCCAGGGTCCTGAGTGATTCCTGTAACTGGCTGGAGTGCTTGAGGACAGACAGGTAGAAGTGCATGCTCCTGGCAAAGCTGATAGCCTGTGCAAAGGCCCCGGGACATGAGAGAAAGTGGTGAGATCAAGAAATCCCATCAAAGTGGATGTACCGTGAAGACGGTACTTGAAATAAAATCTTCATGCCTTTTGCCAAGATTTGTAGGCCTGAAGCTCTCCACTGCCTCTTCAACTCACAGCTTGGCCCCTCTCTCCTGGCTCACTAGCCCAGTCACACCGGTGTCTATCAGTCTGGGAAATAAGCCTGCATGTTTACTGTTCCTCTGCTTTAAATGCTCTCTCTCTCTGGCCTTGCTATTGCTGATTCCTTCCCACCCTGCGCATTTCAGCTTAAATGTCATCTCACAGAGCCCTCCCCAACCACCTGTCTATAGCATTCTTCTCTAAAATCATTCCTTTTGTTTATTTTGTGGCACCAATAATTGTAGAGAATTATCTAGTTAACGTGTGTTCCTTGAGGCCAGGGACTTTGTTTTGTTCACAACTGGGTCCCTAGTGGCTAAATTAGCACCCAGCACATGCAGCAGCAGCAGGCCATGACTTCCGTGGAATGGATTAAGGGTTCTGTGTGGAAGGACAGGGAGAGGGGTAGGCTAAAGTGGAACATGGGAAATGGGAGCCAGAGTATGAATGTTCAGAATGGTCCTGCCAACCTTCACCCACCCCTGCCCCAGGAAGATGGGCTCAAGTGCCCCCATGGTGACCCTGGTCAGATGTTACCTGCTTGGTCATTCAGCTGGTTATAGCTCAAGTCCAGGGATTTCAGGCCTGTGTGGGCCAGCAGGAGTTCAGCAAGGTACGGGGCTGCCTGCTCGTCTAGGCCATTTCCTGCCAGCTGTATCTTCTGCATGGTTGGGTTCACCATGAGGGCAGCACAGACAGCCTGGGCTCCCACTGCTCCCAGCTGGTTCTCCGACAGGTCCACATCTAGGGGTCAGCACCACTTCTCAATCAGTGGGATCCAAAGCCCGGCACCACCCTCTTCCGCCTTCCTCTATCCCCCAAACCTCCAGACCTGAGGCGGCAGAAGGGGCTTTGCAGCTGGACCATCCTGGGTCGCATGGTGACTCTGCCACTCACCAGCTGCATCTCCCCAGGCCCCCAGGCAGCTTCTCTGATGCCCACACCCACCCCACGCGTCCACAAGCTTCTTTGTCAAGGGGTTAAAACCGCCTACTTCATGGTGCTGTGCAGGATGCCTGCGATGGAGATCCAGTCACCCTGTTGATGATTCATGCCTGGCAGTGATATAATACACCCACAGAAGTCTTCACTGATGCATTTCTGGGAACTGGCAATGACGGCCCAGGTGGCCATGCTTGGAGCATGTCACATATGCAGTTTCATTTAATACTCAGTACAACTCCAAGGGCTAAGTAGTATTGTTGGGGCCATTTCACAGATTGAAAAGTAAGGCTCAGCAAGGGTGAATGGCTTGCCCAGGGTCATCCCTGGTAGAAGGTGGCTCATCGGTGGTAGAGGTGGCGTTTGCATCCAGCCCCACTTCATTCCCACCCAGCCCTCCACCCTCTCACACTGTCCACCCCTTGGCTCTCTGTTGGAGGACCCTTTCACCCTGCATTTAGGCAATGGGAGGCCACCATATGGAGGGGGAGGTGCTGGCCAGCCAAGGAGGGGAGTGGGGAGTAGGCAATCAGGAGAGGAGTAGCATCCAGCATTGGGGGCACCACAGAGATTCGAACTCCACCCCCATCAGCCCCACCCTGTGTTAAGACCCCTGCACCAGCAACACCAACAGGCCCCAAGTGAGAAGGCCCAGCTATGGGGGGGAGCCCACACTCCTCAGGAAAGGGAGGACTCAAATGTGCCCACCAGCCCCAAACTCAGCACTTACCACAAATGCTGCTGCTTTTGCTTAGGGCACCTGCCAGGGCCTCTGCACCGGCCCCACAGAGCCCATTGTCTCGAAGGTCCAGCCGCTTGACATAGGGATTGGAGTTCAGTGCGAAAGCCAGAGCCCGGGCACCCTTGGACAAAGAGGGGCCTGAGGGGCCTGGTCTTTCCTAGGGGTGAAGGCCTCAGACACAGCTAGCCACTACCCTGGCTTGTTTCCGGGGCTCAGCCCACCTGGTGCCCTCCAACTGGAAGGCTCTCTCTTTCCCACATGCCCAGGGGACACCTGCTTCTCTTTTAGGCTTCACCCAGATCTCACTTCCTGGAGCCTTCCCTGACTGCCCCCCCCCAGCAGGTTAGAGGTCCCCTGCAGGCCCCTCAACCCTTACACTGAATTCTGTCATAGCCTTGATCCTACCTGTCACCCAGATACAGGGGATGGGACGTGCCTGGCACATAGCAAAGTTGGGGAGTGTGCAGTATGGGTTCAAGAAGGGGCCACTCCATGGCTGCTGCCTCTGAGGTCCTTTTACTCCAAGCCTGGCCCCGGGGTTTCCCCAAGGTTACCTGGGGCCCCAGGCCACGGTGCCGCAGGTTCAGCTCTGGGGCGCTCCCTTGGCGCAGAAAGCAGGAGGCGGGCACAACTCTATGGGCCTGGCAAGACCTCAGGTAGAGGGTGTCCTTGACCAGTTCTCCAGGCCCATGGATGCCTGATAGGAGACAGGGAGATGATGAATGTAGATCCCTCTCTACACACAGTAGCCTCCTCCCCCCGCCCTCTGTCACCATCCGGTCTGTGTTTCCCTCTAGAAGCATTTCTTCCTCTGCTAGTAGAGACTGAGGCTCAGAGAAAGCAAATCCTTTCCCTAAAGTCACGCAGAAAGTAATAGCTAATCTGAGTAGAGCCAGGATCAGGACCCTGCCTGTCTGATGCCAAAGTGCATGCTATGTGTTTTCCACTGGGTTGCAGAACACGTATGTTTTGTGAACATTTTATGGGGGAAGAAACTGAAACAATTCTGTTTTATACATTCATTAGCTTAGTTGTTCCTGGGGGTTGGGAAAACCCAGCCCTGATCCCATTTCTGGGTAGGACACCCCCTCTTACACTGTTTGGTGGAGTTTTTACATTTTAACATCACTTTGGGGGTGTTTTCTTTCTTTCTTTCTTTCTTTCTTTCTTTCTTTCTTTCTTTCAAAGTTCATTTATTTATTTTTAAGAGAGAGAGAGAGAGAGAGCAGCAGAGAGGCAAAGAGAGAGGGAAAGAGAGAATCCCAAGCAGGCTCTACCCTGTCAGCTCAGAGCGTGACTTGGGGCTCAATCCCACAAACTGTGAGGTCATGAGCTGAGCCGAAATCAAGAGTCCGAAGCTTAATAACCAACGGAGCCAGTCAGGCACCCCTCTTTTTTTTTTTTTTTTTTTTTAAGATTTTCTTTTTAAGTAATTTCTACACCCAAGATGGGACTCGAACTCACAACCCTAAGATCAAGAGTCCCCCACTCCACCTACTGAGCCAGCCAGGTGCCCCTGGAGGTGTTTTCTTTTTTTTTTTTCTTCCTTCTTTCCTTTCCTTTCCTTTCTTTCTTAAGCTTATTTCTTTCTTTTGAGATCTTTCTTTCTTTCTTTCTTTCTGAAGTTTATTTATTTATTTTGAGAGAGACAGAGACAGTGTGAGTGGGGGAGGAGTAGAGAGAGAGGGAGAGAGTGAGAGAGAATCCCAAGCAGGCTCCACACTGTCAGCACAGCGCGTGATGCGGGCCTCAAGCTCAAACTCATGAAACCATGAGATCGGGACCTGAGCGGAAATCAAGAGTGGGACACTTAACTGACTTCGCCACCCAAGCGCCCCTGGAGGCGTTTTCTAAAGATGGAACTCCTGATGCCGCCAGGAGCATTGTGGGGAGGGCACAGGACTGGAGAGACCACAGGCTGTCCTGAAGGTGTCGCACGGAGGGGTGCGCTCCCTGCTGGACAGGGGTCCCCTGCCTACTTGGCCCCAGCCTGCCCTCTGCAACCCTGCGGGATAAGCTCCCAGTTGAGGAGAAAGGCCTGCCCCCATCCCTGCCCGGGAGCACCTTCCGTCTCCTGGTCGGAGTCTGAATCAACTTCCGAACGCTCCTCGGCCTCCGGGGCTCCTGCAACATGCCCAGCGGCCGCTGTCGCCGTCGCCGCCGCCGCCTCCTCCTCCTCCTCCTCCTCCTCCTCCTCCTCCTCCTCCTCCTCCTCCTCCTCCTCCTCCTCCTCCTCCTCCTCCTCGCCTTCATTCTCCCCAGGCCTCTTGTAGGGACCCCTCATAGTTACGCCCATTTCTCAGTGGCAGCAATGAGGCGGAGACTGCACCGCACAGCAACTCGAGCCCTTCCCCGGGGATGTGGGCGGACCCTCCGGCTGCGCCGACCAATTGGATATGCCGTGCAGCGAACAGGCGTCCGCTGCAGCCAATAGGAACGCTCCCCTCCCGGCAGCCGTCGTCTGGGCAACCCAGGTGTTGTGAGTTGCTATAGAAACCGTCGCTGGCCTGGGTAGACCTTTAGCCTGCTGACAAGCTGAGCGGATGAGAGAGTGCTCCACGGTTTCAGCATCGGTCCCCCTTCCCCGCCTTCCACGGACTGGGGAACGTGGCTGACTCCAGAGTCTGTGCCTTAGTCCCTGCGCTCTGCGGGCGCACGGCACGAGAAAGCCTGGGGAGCCTTGCAAAGCCCCATCACCCTCCTCTCTGGAGCCAGAGTCACGCTCTCACCGTATGGCTGCCAGTTCTCTCTCATGCTCTAGCGTCTCATATGCTATTTCCTCCACCAGGAACATTCCTCTCCAAGTTTCCTTGTTGAACTTCAGAATCTGCAAGCGTCACTTCAGAGATCACTTTTTCCTGAAGTTTTTCTTCCTTTCTTTTTTTCTTTTATTAATTGTTTTGACGTTTACTTATTTTGGAGAGACAGAGAGAGACAGCGTGAGCAGGGGAGGGGCAGAGAAAGAGGGAGACACAGAATCTGAAGCAGGTTCCAGGCTCTGAGCTGTCAGCACAGAGCCCGACGCGGGGCTTGAACTCACAAACCACAAGATCATGACCTGAGCCCAAGCCGGACGCTTAACCGACTAAGCCACCCAGGCGCCCCTTTCCTGAAGTTTTTCTTGACCCCTCCTCTGGGCTCCTGCAGTCCTCATGCTGCCCTCTCACAGTACCTATGACACTTGTCATTTCCTCCTCCTTCCCTCCCCCAAGGAAGTGAGGCCAGAGGGCAGGTTGCAGGGGCTGCTCCTCTCTGCCTGGCCCTGGGCCCCTGCAGAGGGAGAGGGTGGCAGGCCCTGGGCAGCTGGTGGTTGGGATTAAACCCAGGGCTGAGGGGTGGAGGCTGGAACCTGTCCCCAGTGGAAGTGTCCCTTTAATAGCTGCTGGCTCGCCGGCTTGGACGCCTGCTTTACCTCCTATTCAGCTGTGGCTCCAGCTGCTGTGCTGACTCATGTGCCCCAGCAGACAGCGGGAGCTGGAAGCATGGGCTCCCCGGGGGCCCTGGCGGGCTCGGGGCTTCTGGATTACAAAACGGAGAAGTATGTGATAACCAGGAACTGGCGGGTGGGCGCCCTGCAGAGGTTGCTGCAGCTCGGGGTCATGGCCTACGTGGTGGGGTAAGAGAATGGCTCCTGGGCCACACTGGCTGGAGGGATAATGTCTCTTAGTCCTGGGCTGAGGGTTGAGGGTTTGACTCTTCAGGGGCTGAGCTGGTGGTAGCAGAGGGGAGCAGGTGGGAACAGGGGAGGAAGTAGGCAGAAGGGAGGATCTTTGTCTGTCTGGAGGTCAGTGGATACGAGAGCAAGCTGTGTGCTTGTGTACTCCTTCCTGTGTGTCCACCTGCCTCCTCTCCTGTGCCTTGTTTCCAGGCCCATATTGAGCTCTGCACACAGAGCAAGATGGGCCCCCACCCATACCCAGGAGGCCCCTGGTGGGGTAGGAAGTAGCTCCTGATGTCTGGGAGAGCTGCAGCACTAAGGTCCCCGATAGAGACCACCAATTTTAGCTGGGTCGGGGGAGACTTTAAGGAGGAGTTGGGCCTAGCCAGGACAGGAGGAGGATGTTGGCTGGTGAAGGAGGAGAGGTGATGGGCATCTCCAAGCCCATGGGTGCCATGAAAGGCACTGGCTCTCTGATCATGGTTGGAGCTTCTGATCTGTGCAGGGTGTTTGGGGTGGAAAATGAGGCTGGAGGGGAGCTAGGGGAGCTAGCTAGGTGTTTGGGGTGGAAAATGAGGCTGAATCCTGGGTTGGGAGCCTGCAGGGTGTATGAGGAGAGAGGCTGAGAGGGTGGGTCCCACTTGCTTACCATGGGCCAGGGACGTGCCACACTGCCCATCAATTCTTCCTAAGGTGGGCTCTCCTCGCCAAAAAAGGCTACCAGGAGCGAGACCTGGACCCCCAGATTTCCGTCATCACCAAACTCAAAGGGGTTTCTGTGACCCAGATCGAGGAGCTGGGTAACCGACTGTGGGATGTGGCAGACTTCGTGAAGCCACCACAGGTAGGTGCCGTGGTTCTGCCGCTAGGCAGTGACACCTCTGATACCACCCTTGCAGAGAATGTGTGTGAGAGAGGCATGTGATGCCAGAGCAGGGTGCTGGCACCGTCATAGGGCCGGGCTTGGGAAGAGCCTTACAGAGGAGTGGTGCCTGGATAGGGCTTTCTGGGATGTGTAAGGCGTGTCTAGGAGGACAAGGGGACAGACCAGGAAGCCAGGCCAGAGGGACAGCCTTTACAGAGGCTGTGCTTAGAAGAGTGGAAAGTTTAGGAACTCAAGGCTTGAGCTTGAGGGTGGGGCAGGAGAAGCTTGGGGAACCAGGGCCTTGAGCTTCCTGAATGCTCCCCTCCCTGACCTGGGACACTCCTCCTCTGGCCCTCCCACGAGGCATTTCTGGCTCCTCCCTTTACCCAGATTGCCCACAGCCTCAGTTTCTACCTTTATCCTGCCAATGCCAAAACTGTAACCCCAGTGACCACCTGCCTCTAGCACAGCTGCCTCCTGGGTACACACCCACCACGTCCATAGAAAAATCATCTCCCTCTCCCAGTGTGGCCTCTCTTCATCCAATGAGGGCCAAAGCTGGACCTGTCCCTCCCTCTGACCATCCCATCTCCTAGTAGTTTTCACTGCTGCCTGTGTCATACCTGTATGAGGCCGTGACCTTCTAGTGGGTAGTGGGTCCCCGGATGCACTCTACCCAGCAGCCAGCCTGCGCTATCCTATATGTTATCAATCAGAGCTTGACAACCCTTGTTTCCACCCTGGGGAGACTTCCTTTCCATAGTGGTGGCCACCGAGTCCCTCCAGATCATGACCGCTGTCACACCTGCTGCCTTCTCTCTTTCCTGGGTGTGCATTGCCCCAAACTTTCAGAACTCACACACACGGCACTTGGATGCCAGCCACCCTGCCTGTCCTTAGCCACCGTTTGCCCAGGCAGAGTTCACCGCCTGCTCCACTGGCCCCTGACCATGTGTGCAACGAGGGGCCTGCCTCCCCACTAGCCTGGGCAGGCTCCTGGTCCAACTCAGCTCTGGATCTTCAGTGCCTGGAAGCAGGAGGCAATTGGAAAATTCTGGTTGAAGGAATGAATACAAACATGGAAGATACACTTGTCTCAAGGAGGCAGCTGTGGGCTTAGAAAAGGCCAGAAACCCAGCTGGCCTCTCTTCTCTATTTCAACTTGCCTCACTGGAGGCGCTCTCCTGGGGCAGAGTTGATGACTTGATGGGGCCAGGACCCCTTTCCCCACAAGCCAAGCTGCCAGCTTCTGGCCTCTCTCTTTTGGAGAGGGAAGCAGAGACTGACTCTGACACTTGCTTTCTAGGGAGAGAATGTGTTCTTCTTGGTGACCAATTTTCTTGTGACGCCAGAACAAGTTCAGGACAGATGTCCAGAGGTAAGGTTGCTCAGGAGCTTCCCAGCAGGTCCCTAGTTCCTCTGCCAGACCTGGGTCACCAGCCATGTCCTCCTCTCGCCTTCCCAGGTAACTGAGGGCTTAGTATATATATGCTACTGTATCCCAGGCACTGAGCGAAAACCTTTTAGTGAATCATTCCATTTAGTCTTCACAAATACCTTGCCTGGTAGGAATCACTAATGATCCAGGAGCACCTGGATGGCTCAGTCCGTTAAGCGTCCTACTTCGGCTCAGGTTATGATCTCACAGTTTGTGAGTTCGAGCCCCACGTCAGGCTCTGTGCTGACAGCTCAGAGCCTGGAGCCTGCTTCAGATCCTGTGTCTCCCTCTCTGCCTCTCCCCCGTTCACACTCTGCGTGTGTATGTCTCTGTCTCTGTCTCTGTCTCTCTCTCTCAAAAATAAATAAGCATTTACAAAAAATTTTAAAAAAGGAATTACTATGATCCCATTTAAGATGAGAATCTCAGTAAGGTAGAGTCACATGTTCAAGGCCGCCCAGTCTCTGGTTCTCCAAGCAGTCTTCTGGAGTCTTCCACTGTAGCCCCCTGTGAGATATCCAGGCCCCTTCCCTTCCTGGTCCCACCTCTGGGCACCTTCCAGTTTGTCAGAACTGGGTATAAGACTCAGGTGAGCTCTAATAGAGCCCTTCCTCTCTTGTATGCACAGACTCTATTAATGTGTCCCAAGTCAGCTTCCATTTTTGTGGGCAAACACGAAAACACCAGCTTATGCCGACCTCCGGGTCACTTATGATCTCTGGGCATTAAAAAAATTTTTTTTAACGTTTTATTTATTTTTGAGAGAGAGAGAAAGACAGAGTGCGAGTGGGGGAGGGGCAGAGAGAGAAGGAGACACAGAATCTGAAGCAGGCTCCAGGCTCTGAGCTGTCAGCACAGAGCCCGATGCGGGGCTTGAACTCACGGACCGCGAGTTCATGACCTGAGCTCCACTCAGACACTTAACCGACTGAGCCACTCAGGTGTCCCGGGCATTTTTTACAACTGTGGTCACACCAGAGTCGCTCACCCTATTCTTGTCTATTTCTCATCCAGAATTGCAGGTTTTCCACCTAAAATCTCCCCATTGTCCCTTGCCTAAGGGTGACCCATGGATCCAGCATCTGTCACAGTGCACAGTGCTCTTCTCTCCAGTTACGGGTTTTTTTTCCCTCAAATTTGTGTGTGTGTGTGTGTGTGTGTGTGTGATAAAATACATGTAACATAAAATTTACCATCTTACCCATTAAAAAATTTTTTTTGTTTACTTTTGAGAGAGAGAGAGAGAGAGAGAGAGAGAGAGCAAGCAGGGGAGGGGCAGAGAGAGAGAGAAAGAGAGAGAGAGAATCCCAAACAGGCTCCATGCTGTCAGCTCAGAGCCCAACGTAGGGCTTGAATTCAAACCTCGAGACCATGACCTGAGCTGAAACCAAGAGTCGGACACTTAACTGACTGAGCCACCCAGGTGCCCCGCATCTTAGCCATTTTTAAGTGTATGGTTCTCCAATTGTGGATTTTGTTTGAGCAGTTGGGACTCAGGACATAGCCTTGGAAGCCTACTTCCATGGTAACAGCTTTTTAAAATCACCTCTAACACGGGACACCTGGGTGGCTCAGTCGGTTAAGCATCGACGACTCTTGGTTTCGGCCCACGTCATGATCTCACAGTTTGTGAGTTTGAGTCCTGCATTGGGCTCCATGCTGACAGTGAGGAGCCTGCTTGTGATTCTCTCTCTCCCTCTCTCTCTGCCCCTCCGCTGATTGCTCGCTCTCTCAAAGTAAATAAACTTAAACAAAAAATTTTTAAATCACATCTAACATTTAATTGCTTGCAGGGCTGGAGAGTAACTGTGTGGTCACCTGTCCCCTGTGTCCTGATTGTTGGTGCCACCACAGTTGCTGGAGGCATCACATGTCCTAGGTTGGCTCTGTCCACAAAGGATGTGAAGCATGTGCACAAAGGACGTGCTTACACACGGCAAACATACACGATGTCCTTCATTTTCTAAATGCTCAGAAGACATCTAATTAATGTTCAGGTTGTAGTCTGTCCTGAAAATTTCCTGAAGCCATCATTCTGTGTTTTCTGGATCCGTGTGATTTGCCTCATGTCCCAGCTTCTAGGTCTTCCTATGAAACTACTGGAGCTGGGAAGTAATCAGATCTGACAACATGGCTTCTGGAGACTCACCAGAGATCCCGCCAGCTCTTCTCGGCGGTCCTGGTCATCCGGTCCTTCCCGACATATTGGCTGTGCTCCTTGGAGACTCACAGCCTTTAGCAAACAACTGCTGAGCCTCTTGGGGGCCAGGCCTGATGCTGGGCTTGCAAGACTCCACCCCCTTTTATCTCAAGGAGCTCCTGCACAGGCAGCCCAGCCAAGGTGGCAGGTCCCGTGATGGGGGCAGAGGCTGCAGCTGCAGACCCAGGGAGGCATGTCTGCCAGCTCAGGGCCTCAGGAAGGGTTTCCCACAGAACTCAAGGCTCAAGTGGGATCTTGAGACTGTCCAGGCAGAGGGAGCTGTATGAGCAAAGGCCCCAAGCTATGTGAGATGAGGCACCTCCAGGGTCACCTGCTGCTGAGTGGGGTTGGAGCCTAGATTTGGATTCGGGTGGCAAGGGGGTAGCCCAAGACCTCAGGGGCCCTGTGAACTCTGTGAAAGAGCTAAACTTGATCACAGAAGCATGGCAGAACTAGGGATGGTCTCTGCTGAATGAATGAGGCAGATGATGCAGAGAGCGGCCCCGTGGTGGTTATCACGAGGTTCGATTGGAGGAGACGGTGGCCCAGCCAGGGTGGAGGGGAGGGGCGGACTCGGGACACAGGAGGCCCCACTCTGTCCTCTGCCCACGTATCACGGTCCCAACCCCACACAGTCCCACTGTCTCATTTGGCTTGGAGTCCCCAAGTCCTTCTTGCCACCCTGGCACACCGCTCCTCCTCCTGCTCCTGAGCCAGGTAACCTGGACAATGGTGCTCACTGTCAGCCTGGGGCAGAACTGTGTCTGAGAGTGTGCCTTCCTCTTTGGGGGGGTGTAGGACCCCCAGAAAGTTTGCTAGTCCCCCCTTCTGACTGATCGCCAGAACGCTGTGACTGTGTCCTGTTTTACCGAAGAATAAGTAGGGGAGGGACTAGCCTATGGTCCCTCAGCAAGTGTGTGTGGTCCTGCCACTTCCCTACCCAGCCCCCTCCAACTAGGTCCCTGCCCTTTGTTCACCGTGCCCCACCCCTCCACTCTGGCATGAACTAGCCCTTCCCAGAGTCCCTTCACCTTCCCTGTTCTGTTGTCTGAGGTGGACCAGAGGATCTGGGCCTCCGGCCAGGAGAGAGCTATCAGGAAGGAAGGAGGCTTGCTCTGCCTTGGAATACAGCACCTGCATCCCTATCTGGCGGGGGGTGGGGGGTGGGGGTGCTTGCCACCTTCCTCCTCCAACCACCTCCTTTTATTTTTACCCTCCAGCTTTGCCATGTGCCCCCAAACTCAGGGACCTCTATGCAGCTAAGGCAGGGAGGGCTGTGTCCCTGCAGACTGCAAGACTGGGTCACAGAGGGGAAACAGTCCCCGAGCCCTTGGCAACTTTGCTTTCCCCACCTCAGCACCCTTCCATCCCGCTGGCTAACTGCTGGGCTGATGAGGACTGTCCGGAAGGGGAGACGGGGACACACAGCCACGGTCGGTAACTGTGGGCCCTGTCTTCCATGGGCTCCCCTGGGTGGGGGCTCCAGG
The DNA here is from genome assembly GCF_046562875.1 of Panthera onca. Classification (NCBI taxonomy): domain Eukaryota; kingdom Metazoa; phylum Chordata; class Mammalia; order Carnivora; family Felidae; genus Panthera; species Panthera onca. The sequence goes on along the minus strand of NC_138350.1, from coordinate 28,360,338 downwards.
GCCCGGGCTGGGACCCTGGGTGGTTCTTGAGGGCAGGCCTGGTGGTGCCTCTGCATCTCTCCTTCCTGTCAGTGGCCCCCTGCCCTGTCTCATCCCCTGGCCCTGTGGAGATTTGAGGGCCTGGTGTTTGTTTTGTATTCTCAAGGCATAAAAACGGGCCAATGTGTGGAATTCAACGGGACGCACAGGACCTGTGAGATCCAGGGCTGGTGCCCTGTGGAGAGCGGCACTGTGCCCATGTAAGTCTCTCCACCCACCCCCACCCACCTCCAGGACAAGGCCCCAGAACCCAGGAGTCTGCCCTTCACTTCTTTACCAGCAGGAAGCCCCTACTGGTCCAGGCAGAGAACTTCACCTTGTTCATCAAGAACACCGTCACCTTCAGCAAGTTCAACTTCTCCAAGTAAGTGTGGGTGTGTCCTGCTGGCCCCAGACCCTCCTTGTGTCCTGTCTTACCTGACCGTCTGTCCCATCCCCCACCCCCACCCCCAGGTCCAATGCCTTAGACACCTGGGACGCCACTTATTTCAAGCGCTGTCGCTACGACTCACGCTACAGCCCTTACTGCCCTGTGTTCCGCATTGGGGATCTCGTGGCTGCAGCTGGAGGGGTCTTTGAGGACCTGGCATTGCTGGTGGGTCCATGGGGGGAAGAGTTCCAGGAAGGCTCAGGGAGAGGGTCCCAGGGCCTGCGTGCTGGTGAAGCAGCGAGCAATGTGCTGTGTGCAGGGAGGTGCTGTGGGCGTCCGAGTCCACTGGGATTGTGACCTGGATGCTGGGGGCTCCGACTGTCGGCCCCACTACTCCTTCCAGCTGCAGGAGAGGAGCTACAACTTCAGGTGCGGGCCCTACTGCCCTCCTGCTGTTCCTTAGCCAGGTCCCCCCACTGTCCTGTGGCAACCAGGACTGGCCACACCCTGGCCCAGCTCTCTGGAGATTCCATTGTGTGTGTGAGGAGGGCCCCAGGGGCAGGAGGGGTGTTCTAAGCTCTGGTCCCCCAGCACAGGCTCTGTCCAGCCTCCCTCCTGATCCCATCCCCCTTCTGTTCCCTGGGACTCCTCACACACACCCCCCCCCCGCCAGCCCCTCTCCCACCCCACCCTGCTTCTAGCACCTCCCTCCTTGGCTGGGGGGGGGTTCTTTTTTACTTTTCCCTTAGGTCTTATCTCAAAAATTTCAAAAACCTACATAAAAATGCAAAGCCATATACCCTCTATCTGGGTTCACTAGGGTTTTTTTGGTTTTGGTTTTATTTTTTATCATTTTGCCACATTTGCTTTCTCTCTCCCTCTCTAGAACGAGCTGGATATAGTTAGATAGATTTCAAAGGGAAGCATTTTAAAGTAAGTGGCAGACATCTGACACTCTTCCTCTCAACACTGTCCCGAGAATGAGGACCTTACCCACGTGACCACGGTACCACAGTCACACTCAATAAATTTAACATTGGCGGAGTAAATAGAATATTTAAATTTCTCCAACCATGCCAATAATAGTCCTCTATCTTTTTATTTTCCGATCCAGGATGCTTTCAGGGATCTTGTGTTGCATTTATTGTCATGTCTTTGAGTCTCCTAAACAGATCTCCCTGAACCTGCCGGGAATCCTTGTCACTTCCTGTCACCTGGTCATTGTCACACATACACGCACACAGCCCCCAGGCCTAGAGACCATGTCCCTTGACATTGCTCACTGGGCTTTTCCTGGCCTGGCTTCCTTGACCTCCCCGGCCCTTTGCAATGATGAGGGGCTGGCTCCCTACCCACATTCTGCTTCCTGCACCTCTGTGCTCTTACCTGTCCTACTTTCTCTGTCTAGAACACTCCTTCCTGACCCCTGGAAGACCAGCCTCAAAGTATCCCTTGTAGAAAGCCTTTCCCACCCAGTTTCTAGGGGTAGCGAGTTCCCCCTCGCCCTTTGGACTCACACAGCCCAGATCTTGCCTCCCTACCTGCCCCCTCCCCCAGTAATAGTGTCTATGTAGGGATCCTGCTGTCCCCTCTGTCCCCTCAGCAGGCAGGGAGCTTCTACGGGGCAGGTCCCAGGTTGCCTTTTCCCTGGGTCCTCAGCAATGGCACAGGGAGAGACAGCTGGGGATGGGGGTTTTTAGAATCAATGGATGGGTAAGAAGGAGGCCTGGGAGGACCAGCCCAGCCCAGGAGTGGCAGCAGAGCAAGCCACCAGACTTTCCTACCCTCAGGACAGCCACTCACTGGTGGAAAGCCTCAGGTGTGGAGGCTCGGAGTCTGCTCAAGCTCTATGGGATCCGCTTCGACATCCTTGTCACTGGGCAGGTAGGAGGTGTTGGGTGAAGGCAATGGGTGGTAGGAGTAGGAGGGGGAGACGGTCATAGCTCTAGAGGCTCAGCCCAGGTCGGTCTCAGGCAGGGAAGTTCGGCCTCATCCCCACGACCATCACTCTGGGCACCGGAGCAGCTTGGCTGGGTGTGGTGAGTCTGACTAACGTGGGCTCCCTTTGGTTGCAACTGCGTGCCCAGGCCTGCCCAAGTGCATACCTGAGCCCCACCCCCCGCCCCCACTCCTCTCCCGTGCATAATGTTGTCTTGTGGCGAGGGCCGGGGAGGTGGTTGAAGGGCAAGCTGAGGGCCAGGGCACCGGTCTGCCCTGCCTTTCCCAGATCACCTTCTTCTGTGATCTGCTGCTGTTGTATGTGGACGAAGAAGCCCATTTCTACTGGAGGACCAAGTATGAGGAGGTGAGCCACGGACCCGTCCAGATCCTTGGGTTCTGTTACACTTTGGAGGATGTTGGTCAGAGCCCTGATATGATGTTCTCATTTGCAGGCAAAGGCTCCGAAGGTGACCACCAACCCCGAGCAGACAGAACCAGCTTCTGCACCCCCGTGCATGGCTGCCCAGGAGTCTTAGAGGGGACCCAGTCTGGGAGCCAGACACCGACACCAGAGTGACCATGCCGAGGCTCCGGTCTCCCACTCACTGGCCTGTTCCTGAGGCCTGTAGCTGTTCCCTGCTGGTTGTGGGGTGGGGGTGGGGGCCCACCTTGGGGACCTCCTGGACAAAGCCCCAGCAGGAGTAGGTATGGGGGAGGGGAGAATTCCACCCTTCCACTCCCAGACAGACTGTCTCTCCCCTGACTCCAGCTCTAGCAGGATGCTGCCTGGGGGAGCCAGAGAAGCCAGTTTCGTATAGAGACCTGCAGCAGAACAGGAGCCACAGAGAAGGGGAGCCCCTGGGATACCCACATGACAGGGCAATGGTCCAGTGGGGCTCCTGCTGTGTCTAGGTCTAAAGAACTCTCTCCCAGCCTCCATCACCAGTGTTTTCAGAGGTGGCCTACTCACCAGCTGTCAGCACTGACCCTCCCACTGGCAATGGCGGACTCCAGCCCTCCTCCCCCTACCTACACCCCATCTTAGGTAGAACCCCTCCCTCTCAGCTGTGCCCCGCTGGGGTCTGTGCAACTGGAGTCTAAAGCAAGGTAGAGAGAAGCCTGACAAGAGGGGTCAGCTGCTCCCATGTTGGGTTGCCTGAGGTGGGTTCTTACCCAACTCTGGGCCTCATCCATGGAATGAGGGGTGTGTAGGAAGATAATCCAACCCCCTGGCACCCCAGGCAAGGGCACAGGCACCCTTTGGTCTCACACCTGCCCAGCTTATGAGCATCAGCTCCTTCTTGGTAGTAGCCCTTGGGGTGTGGAGGGTTGGGATGGGGAGGAGAAGGTGAAGAGGTTGAGTTAGTGGTCACTGGATCCTTTGGGATCTTCTATATGCCTCCTCATTAACCCCCCAGCCCTGGAACCTGCTCACTGGAGCCATGGGGTTAGGGAAGCTGTCCATCTGCTACCCAAGGTTATATCTAAGAACCTGTCAGGGCATCTGCACGTCCCAAAGGACACAAAGACCCCCAGCGGGCTGGCCTGGTATCTTTCAGGGTCTGAGTCCTGCCTGCTGGAGAAATCCCCCACCCCCCACAGCCCCATATCAGTAGGGGAGGAACAAGGGCTGTAGGAGCCAAACTCCTTCCTGCTCCCAGGGCAGAGGCAAGGATTTGGGAGTACCCACCCCAGGGAGGCAAGGGGCTTCTTTCTCATGGGTCCCTGGTGACCAGGGGTGTGCTGGCAGTTTGGCGGTGGAGCAACAAAGGCCAGCTGGGGAAGACCAGGGCTGGCGCTCAGGCTGAACTAGCATCTGGGAGGCACCTGGAGCCCCAGCAAAGCCTCAGGGTCTCTGCTGCTTCTCAGTCCCCAGAGCAACGTCCATGGGGAGGCAGGTTCAGAAGAGCCAGGGTGAGAGAACGTGGCTCTGAGGTGTGTTTATTGGAGTTGGGGTCACATGTACCTGGTTGTCCTCAGGGCCCAACGAAAGCTGCCATAGCTGCAGAAAGTCAAGGAGTAAAGCCTGCCAAAACCAGCAGCTTCCTGTGTAGTCCTTATATGCAGGAATGGGTAGTTGAAAGCAGTGGGAGGGGGCAGGGAGGGCCTGACGACCCCCCCAAGGACTGGAGCCTCACAGCCACCGGATGGACTCAAAGGTACTTGGAACAGGCCCAGGTATTTTGCATCCGTATACAGGGAGCGTATATCATACACGTGTGTAGCCTTTCTCTCAAAGCCCTTGAGGAAAGAGGTGGGGGGAGAGGATGAGTGCCAGCTGTGACAGCTGGAGAGCTGTGGCCAGGCTTGAGCTGGAAACAGCTGTTGCCTCAGTCTGCATGTGGGTGTGAACTACCAGGGTAGCCATGTGGGCCACGTGGGCACATGCTTAAGAGGCTCGTGTGCCAATGCAGTGTACCTCTACATCTCTGGGGACTACATTTCCTGGAAGCCCTGGGAACCCAAGAGGGGCCTGGAACTCCACCGCCCTCTCTAGGTGGCCTTTTTGGGACCCAGGCTCTGCTCTCTGGATCTGCCCCCCAACCAGGGGACATGTGGGGAGCCTGTGCAGGAGAGCCTGTGCAGGGGAGCCTGACTCTGCCCTTTTCATGGATCCCTCCTCTCATGGTGTGTGCGGGGGTATATGCAGCTTCCCTCTGAGCTCGGCAAAGGGCACCACCCTGCGGGCAGGACCCCAGGACTCAGGCTCAGTGGTGTCCCTGACCACAGCTGGTGCCCGCCTCTTGCCAAATCTTGGCATCTTTGCTATGGATTGGGGACAATCACCTGGTTCCTGGGGGCAGGAGAGGACTCAGTGACACAAAGAATGCAATGGTGGACACAGCAGCAGGCCATGTGGCTGGCCAAGAGGTTATTATTATGGCTATCTGGGGTTGCGGGCTTCCTCCCCACCCACCCTAACCCACCCCACCTGCCCAAGTAACTGGAGTTGTTCATGAACAGTAAGGCTCTGGGCAAAATGTTCCCCACACCAGCACTGGCCACGGCCCACTCCCCAAAACCCAAAGCTAGGCACTTGGGCTAAGGCTTTAAGGTCTGGGGGACCCCTCAGCATGGGCAGGCCTGCAAACCTGAGCTGGCTCAGACAGAAGAGACTCCCAGCTCCTCAGGGCTCCTGAGGAGGTGGGGTGAGGGCAGAGCAAGCATGGGCAGGCCTCCAGCTCGATTCACGGACTGGTGGGCTACTCCGTGGGGCTGGGCTCCTGGGAGGGCAGCTGGCTGGGGGGCTGCACAGTCTGTACCGTCTCCTCCAGGTTGGTGCTGGGGAACACCACGTAGCGTGTGGTGGTCAGCTCTGGCAACTCCCGCTGATTCTCTTTGCTGTGCCAGATGCCATAGCCAAAATACACGGCGAGCCCTGCAGGAGTTGTGGGAGACTGAAGGGCAGGTCCCGGCCCTGCTTGCCCTCCTTGCCTTCTTCCTGCAGCCCGCCCAGGGCCCCAAGCCTGGCCCCCACTCACCGATCAGCAGCCAGATGGAGAAGCGCAGCCAAGTCAGGTAGCTTAGCTTCAGCATGAGGCAGATGTTGAGGAGGATACTCAGGGCTGGAGTCAGGGGCACCATGGGGATCTGAGGGGGAAGAGCAGGGCTGGGCCGGGCTGCAGAGAAGGTCTGCTGGCTCAGGGCCTGATTCCTCAAGAGTCCACAGAGCCGTTCTCCACCTCTGGAGATTCTGGAAACAAGCGCCCACTTGCCATGCAGAAAGGAGGGAGATGGGCATACTGGCCTCCCCAACCCTGTGAGCCCTGATTCATCCTGCTACAGTAGAGGAGGAAGGGGCAAAGAGAGCTAGCTTGGCTGATGGCCAGTGGGGATTGGCTGGGGAAGGTACCTGGAAGGTGTCTTGCTGGCGCCGTTGCTGGTGGGCCCCCAGGATGAGGAGGCTGAACAGAAACATGACAGAGCTGAGCAGGAGCAGCAGGATGTAGCCCCCGTATGGGAGGTGCAGGCCTGAGTCCCCGAAGACCAGTACACAAGCCAGGGTGATGGCCGAGGCCACCAGGATGCCGAGGGCCCAAGCCACAGCAGCTCCAGGGCTGTACCTACCTAGAAAGCCCAGGTAGGGCCTTAGGGCTGGCCGCAGCTGCCCAGGCTCGGGGGCTAAGGCCTGCTCGGTGCCCACCAGCTGTATGTGGTCCGAGAAAGAATGGTACTCTTTGACGCTGGGGTCAGGGCTGGCTGGGCCTGAGGAACTGGACGGAGGGGCCCTCTGGAAGCGTAGCACAATAATGCTGGTGGCCACGAAGGTGTAGGCCAGCAGTGTGCCAATGGACAGGAACTGGACCAGTGCCTCCAGATCCAGCAGCAGTGCCAGGCAAGTCATGAGGCCCCCGAACACAAGGATGCCGGCCATGGGCACCTGTGTCCGGGGGTGCACTCGGGCAAACACCTGGAAGAAGAGCCCATCGACGGCCATGGCATAGACGATGCGTGGCAGGGAGAAGAGACTGCTGAGCAGGACAGTGTTCATGGCTGTGGCAGAGGGTGGGGGACTGGTCAGCATGGTGACAGGCCTACCAGGGGCCTCTGCTGCAAGCCAGGGCATGCCCAACCCCTTGGGAGCACGGGCATGCGTTTGTCTGGGATCTCAAGGTGAGCCTGAGGGCTTACTCCTCACCCCCCACCCCCACCAGAAATGGGACACCTTAGTTTAGGTGACAGGTCCATCAGAGAATCTGATGAGGGCTAAGTCCTTCTCCCAGGAAAGGACCTGGAAGCACATGCTCAGAACCAACATCTAACATACAATTAGGAGGGGACAGTGGGTAGATCCCTCTCAACAAGCCTAGGTGGAGAGTCTAATAATTAGCACCTTCCTGGGCCCAATATGCAACCAGTAACAGACCCAGATGGAGATGTGATCCCTGGGAAGCTTAGGGCAGGGCCCCACTGCCCCGGTCACTTCCACCGTGCCTGAATGGCCCCTTACCGCAGATGGAGCCAGCTGCCACAATGAAGCCAGCCCAGCTATATCCCCGCCGGTAGAAGGCATCAGCGAGTGCGGAGTCAGGGTCCAGGCTGTGCCAAGGCACCATGAGGGTGAGCACGGTGGAGACAAGAATGTAGGCGCCAGCTGCCAGGCCAAGTGAGATGGTAATGGCTACAGGCACAGCTTGCTTTGGGTTTCTGGCCTCCTCACTGGAGGCAGCAATGACATCAAAGCCCACAAAGGCATAGAAGCAGGTGGCGGTGCCAGCCATGATGCCAGAGAAGCCAAAAGGTGCAAAGCCACCCTCCTCAGCACTCCAGTTGTGCGGGCGGGCCAGGATAAATCCCAGGATGATGATAAAGAGGATGATGACGAGGCTGACAACAGAGAAGGTGTGGTTGAGCCAGGAGGAAACTCGGGCTCCGCAGGAGATGAAGACAGAGGCCAAAATTATAATGCCAGCAGCCAGGAAGTCTGGGTAGTGGGCCAGCAAGGGCACCTGCCAGGTTCCAACATAGGCCTCGGTGAAGTTGTGGATGCGGTGGTTGAACATGGCATCCAGGTAGCCACTCCAGGCACGGGCCACGGCTGCACCACCAATGAGGTACTCGAGGAGCACATTCCAGCCGATGAGGAAGGCCCACAGCTCACCCATGGACACATAGGTGAACAGGTAGGCAGAGCCCGTACGTGGCAGCCGTGCCCCAAACTCTGCATAGCACAGAGCTGACAACAAGGAAGCCACGGCAGCCACAGCGAAGGACAAGAGCACCGCAGGGCCAGCCATCTGCTTTGCCACAGTGCCTGTGAGCACATAGAGGCCTGAGCCTACCATGCCACCCACGCCCAGCAGGGTCAGGTCCAGCGTGGACAGGCAGCGCCGCAGTGATGTCTCCATGGTGGACTCCTCCAGTGGCTTCAGTCGGTTCAGCTTCTGGCAGAAGCGCACCAGGCTGGCAGTGCTGGGCAGCCCCCTGACCATGATGGGCAGATAAGAGGAGCACCAAGCCAGCTGCCGGCACCTACCAGGGCAAGAGGGGAATGACAGGCTGCCCAGTTAGGTTCGGGCCAAGCTTCAGTCTGCTCTGTCCATCCATCACCACCCCCCCCCCCCCACACACACACACACACACACCCGGACCGAACACCTGCATAGCTAGCTTGCCTGAGGGTTGGGATGAGTCAGATGTGGGCAGGAGGTCACAGGGAAGCCTCTGGGCAGGTGAAGGAACCTCTTGCAGCTGGACCTGGGTGTGCTTGGGGGGCCAGGGGTGGGGGTGGGTCTGAAGGTGGAAAGGGTGCAGCTCCAGGAAGTGTGGTTGGGAAACTCTCCTTGGTCTGGCATCCAAGAGCAAGGTGGAAGTCCCAGACTTCCCGGGAGCTGGGCAGGTCTCCAGGCCTCCAGGCCCCGGAACAGGAGCGGCCCTGCTGCCCTGGGCAGGGACCAGGCGGCCATCTGGCCTCAGACATTGGCACTCACCACTACCTCCACCCCCCGCTCCCTCCCTGGCCCCGTGAGACTTGGGGACAGACGCACAGGCCCGGAGGTGGGGCTCTGCCCCAGAAGCCAAAGCTTCTTTCTCTGCCCCCCCCCCACCCCGCCCCGATAGGCTACCGCCTCCGCTGCTGCCCCTAGAGCCAGTTCCACCCGGATATCCAAGTCTTTGCCTCCTTTCAGGCCCCAGTACGCCCCTGTAGGACTCGCAGAGACTTACCTGCTGTCACCGCTGCCGCCGCTCTGCGTGCTGTGCTTGCCTAGCCAGCTGGCGTCGCCCGTGCACAGAGCCCGCCCCCACTCCCCCTGCGCCAGATCCCCAGATCCATCACGGCGCCCCACCCACCTCGCTGTTACACAAGTATCCAGATAGCCCACCGTACCCATACCTCACACGATCCAGACCAGAACTCACCAGATCTAGGGACGCCCTATTACTGTGTCTGGTTCACAGATGAGGAAGCCCAAGCCACCAGAAGTGACTAATCCAGATCACTGGGGTGGCCTCAGGAGGCAGGCAAGAGTAGGGACCAAGTCTGGAGGGATCTGGAATGCACCCCCTTGCTGTGGCTGCAGTAACCCTCCTTGATTCTTCATCCCAGCACATGTACTCTGCTCAGCCGGTTACTGTCCAAGATCCCCTCCCCCAATATTGGGGCATTTTAGGGGCTGCAAGGACTCAAGCAAGCCTCTGGTGAGATGAGGGTATGGGTCTGGCTGAGTGGCCCTGGCCAATCCCTGACCTCTCCTGTACAATGGGATGGCAGCAAGCCGCCCTCATACATTGCTGAGGGAGAGGGAGTGCACGGCTTTTGGGGAGTGTTCTGTGAGTTGAGGGAACTGCTGGCTGTTCCGAGCCTTGTTCTGAAAGGAGGCAAGTGGATTTGTGGGGAAAATCTATAGCTTTCCAGCTTGGGGCAACCCTAAGGTTCCTCAGATGCCAGTGACAGCCCATCCCAGCCTAGGAGCACCAATCAGGCTTGGAGGACCCTGGGGGACCCAAACAGCAGCTTCTCACTCATGGGTATCAGTGAGAGGTCATATGCTGGGCACCCACTCCATGCCATTCCCCACAGCATGGGCAACCCCCATGTCCCATCATGTAGCCATCACAAACTCACCTCAGACTTACTTATTCCTGGGGCTGAGGCGTCTTTGTCCCTCTGCACTTACGCTTTTTGAAAGTGAAAAAGTTGGCCTGACATGGTCTTAACTTGTCAACAAAATGATGACAATCCATCCAAGCAAAGCAAGACCAAAATGGATTTTCAGGGCACCTGCAGCCTCTGTGTTTCAATGAGCTGGTGACAGGATGGTGGACTCCCAGACAAGATGGTGCCACTCAGAACACTCTGCCTTGGCCAATCCCCTTGATCCTTTCTGATACTTGGCTGATGTTATCTTGAAGAACTTCTCAGACGAGATCCCACTTCCTGTAGGGACAACATCTCCCTTACTTCACTCCCCTTTGGCCAGAACATAATTGAGCAGATGTTTCTTGTTCTTAAATGTCTCCACAAAAATCTAGAAAAATGCACTTCAACCTGAGAGACTGGGCCAGTTTTGTAATAGAAACTACCCCAAGGCCTATCAACAACTACCTGAGAGCTGGTACGCGGTGTTTCAGAAAACTGTTTATCCACCCAGAGAAGGCTCTCACCACATATATGAGTATGTGTTTCAAGGCAAGCATGGTTGATACAGTGAATTGTAAACTTCCAGGGATATGACTCAGCCAAGTTCTGGGGCCCCACTGAACAAGGCAGTTACACAGAGCAACCTATGAAGGTGGAGTGACGCTAGAGCACCAAAAAGGAAAAAGAAGGAAGAGGAGGAGAAGGGAGGAAGGGGGAAGAGGGGAGAAGGAATACTTCCCAACTTATTCTACAAGCCAAAGGCATCACAAGAAAGCAAAACTACAGACCACTACCCCTTATGTACATAGATGCAGACTTTCTCAACAAAATACTACCAAATCGAATCCAGCAACATATAAGAAGGGTCAAGTAGTGGCGCCTGGGTGGCTCAATCGGTTAAGCATCTGACTTGGCCTTGGGTCATGATCTCACAGTTCACGTGTTTGAGCCCTGCATCAGGCTCCGCTGGTGGTGTGGAGGCTGCTTGAGATTCTCTCTCTCTCCCTCCCCCCACCCCTCACTCTTCTCTCCCCACTTGCATTCTTTCTCTCAAAATAAATAAATAAACTTAAAAAAAAGGGTCAAGTGGAATTTATCCCGGGAATGCAAGTTTGATTTAACACAGGAAAATCAAGCAATGTAACATGCCATACTAACAGAATAAAGGACCAAACCACATGGTCATCTTAATACATACAGAAGAAAGCACTCAACAAACCAGGAACATCCCTAGCCTGGTAGAGACTATCTATGAAAAACCCTTGACTAGTATACTCAAGTAGTGAAAAACTGAAAGCTTCCCCTTATTATCAAGAACAACATAAGGATGTCCACTCTCACTACTGGTACTCAACAATTTACTGGAGGTAGCAGCTATAGCAATTAGGCAAGGAAAAGAAATAAAAGGAATGCAAATTGGAAAGGAAGAAGTAAAAGTATATCTAGTCACAGATGACATGATCTTATGTACAGAAAATCCCAAGGAATCCACCCAACAAAATAACTAATAAGTCCAGCAAAGGTACAGGGTACAAGAGCAATATACATAAATCAGAGGATCTAGTGTATAATGTGGTGACTATATTTGATAAGACTGTATTACACAATTGAAATTTTCTAAGAGAGTGGACCTTAAATATTCTCACACCAAAAAAGTAAATATATGATATGATGGATGTGTTAATGAACTATATGGGAAGAATCCTTTCACAGTGCTTAAGTAATTAAATCATTGTGACATGCACTTTAAGTATCTTACAGGATATCTCAATAAAGCTGGAAAAAATACTATATCTCACTAAAGCTGGAAAAAAAATCTCCAAATCAATTGTATCCCTTCCTATACACTAGCAATGAATTATCCAGAATGAAATTAAGAAAATAATTCTACTTATATAATCTCAAAAAGAATAAATATATTCATAAAGATATTTAGAATATGTCAATTATATATCAGTAAAGCTGGGAAAAAGGATGCTTAGAATAATTTAAAAAAAATTTTAAATGTCTATTTATTTTTGAGAGAGAGAGAGAGACAGCACAAGTGAGGGAGGGGCAGAGAGAGAGGGAGACACAGAATCTGAATGAAGCAGGCTCCAGGCTCTGAGCTGTCAGCACAGAGCCTGACATGGGCTCAAACCCACGAACTGTGAGATCATGACCTAAGCTGAAGTCGAATACTTAACTGACTGAGCCACCCAGGCACCCCAATTCCTTCATGTCTTTTAATGGCTTGACAGTTCATTTCTTTTCAGTGCTGAGTAATACTACATTGTCTGGATCTATTATAGTTTATTTATCCATGCATGTACTGAAGGACATCTTGATTGCTTCCCAGTTTTGGCAATCACACACAATCCATGTGCAAGTTTTGGTATGGACATAATCTGTCAACTTATTTGGATAAATATGGGCATATCTTGGAGATATTTCAGGTTTGATTCCAATGAATAAAACAAATAGCACAATAAAGCAAGTCAAATGAAATTTTTGGTTTCCTAGTGCATATAAAAGTTATGTTTACGCTGTACCGTAGTCAAGTGTGCAACAGCATTATGAAAACCAATGTACATACCTTAATGAAAAAATAATTTGTTGTTAAAAATTGCTAAACATCTTATGTACTTTTAGTGAGTCAATCTTTTCGCTGGAAGAGAGGGTCTTGCCTTGAGGTTGATGGCTGCTGACTGACCAGGGTGGTGGTTGCTGAAGGTTGGGGTGGCTGTGGAAATTTCTTAAAATAAGAAGACATGAAGTTTGCCTCATTGATGGACTCTTCCTTCCACAATTTATCTGTAGTGTGCAATGCTGTTTGATAGCATTTTATACCCACTAGAACTTCTTTCAAAATCGGAGTCAATCCACACAAATCCTGCCACCGTTTTATCAACCACGTCTGTTTTCTAAATCTTTTGTTGTCATTTCAACATCTTCACCAGGAATAGATTCCATCTCAAAAAACCACTTTCCTTTGCTCATCCATAAGAAGCAACTGCTCATCCATTCAAGTCTTATCATGAAATTGCAGCAATTCATTCCCATCTTTAGGCTCCACTTGTGTTTCTAGTTCTATCACATCTGCAACTACTTCCTCCGCTGAGGTCTTATACCCCTCAAAGTTATGTATGAAGGTTGGAATCTACTTTTTCCAAATTCCTGTTAATGTTGATATTTTGACCTCTTCCCATGAATAAGAAATGTTCTTTAAAATTTAAATTAAAAAAATTTCTTCAATGTTTATTTTTTTTTTTAATTTTTTTTAACGTTTATTTATTTTTGAGACAGAGAGAGACAGAGCATGAACAGGGGAGGGGCAGAGAGAGAGGGAGACACAGAATCGGAAACAGGCTCCAGGTTCTGAGCTGTCAGCACAGAGCCTGACGCGGGGCTCGAACTCCCGGACTGTGAGATCATGACCTGAGCTGAAGTCGGAAGCTTAACCGACCAAGCCACCCAGGTGCCCCTCAATGTTTATTTTTGAGAGAGAGAGCACGCAAGCAGAGAGAGAGGGAGACACAGAATCTGAAGCAGGCTCAAGGCTCTGAGCTGTCACCCTAGAGCTCAATTCAGGATTCAAACTCACAAGCTGTGAAATCATGACCTGAGCCGAAGTTGGATGCTTAACTGATTGAGCCACCCAGGTGCCCCTGAATCAGAGATGTTCTTGATGGTATCCAGGATGGTGAATCCTTTTCACAACATTTTCCATTGACTCTGCCTAGGTCCATCAAGGGAATCACTATCTATGACAGCTATAGTCTTGTGAAATGTATTTCTTAAATAATAAGACTTGAAAGTTGAAATTACTCCTTGATTAATGGGCTGCAGAATGGGTGTTGTGCTAGCAGGCATGAAAACAACATTAATGTCATTATACATCTCCATCAGAGCTGTTGGGTGACTGCTCACTGTCAATGAGCAGTAATATTTTGAAAGGAATCTTTTTTTTCTGAACAGTAGTTCTCAATAGTGGGCTTAAAACATTCAGTAAACCATGTTGTAAACAGCTGTGCTATCATCCAGCCTTTGATGTTCTATAGAGCACAGGTAGAATAGATTTAGCATAATTCTTTTTTTTTTTTTTTTTTTTTTTTGACTTAGCATGATTCTTAAGGGCCATAGCATTTCTGGAATGGCAATGAGCATTGGCTTCCACTTAAAGTCACCAGTTGCATTAGCCCCTAATAAAAGAATCAGCCTGTCCTTTGAAGCTTTGAAGCCAGGTATTGACTTCTCCTCTCTAACTATGAAAGTACTAGATGTCATCTTCTCCCAATAAAAGGCTATTCCCATCTACATTGAAAATCTGTTGTTTACTTTAGCCACCGTCATGAATTATCTTAGCTACTTTTCTAGATAACTTGCTATAGCTTCTACATCAGCACTTGCTACTTCACACTGCACTTTTTGTTGTGGATCTGGCTTCTTTCCTTAAACCTCATGAAGCAACCTCTGCTGACTTCAAACTTCTCTTCTGCAGCTTTCTCACCTCTCTTGGCCTTCATGGAATTGGAGAGAGTTAGGGGATTGCTCTGGATTAGGCTTCGGCTTAAAGGGAATGTTGTGGCTGGTTTGATCTTCTATCCACCACTAAAACTTTCTCCAGATCATCAATAAGGTTGTTTTACTTTCTTACAGTTTCTCTATCATTCATGTGTTCATTGGAGTAGCACTCTCAATTTCCTTCAAGAACTTTTCTTTTGCATTCTCAGCTTGGCAAACTGGTGCAAGAGACCTAGATTTTGGCCCATCTTGGCTTTGGACATGCCTTCCTTACTAAGCTTACCCATTTCTACCTTTTGATTTCAAATGAGAGAGGGGCGCCTGTGTGGCTCAGTCGGTTAAGCGTCTGACTTCGGCTCAGGTCATGATCTCATGGTTCGTGAGTTCGAGCCCCACATCAGGCTCTGTGCTGACAGTTCAGAGCCTGGAGCCTGCTTCAGATTCTGTGTCTCCCTCTCTTTCTGGCCCTTCCCCTCTCGAGCTCTGTCTCTCTCTCTCTCAAAAATAAATAAATATTTAAAAAATTAAAAAAAATTTGAGAGATACGTGACTCTTCCTTTCACTTGAACACATAGAGGCCATTGTAGGGTTATTAATTGGCCACTTTCAATATTGTTGTTTCTCAGGGAATAGGGAGGCCTGAGGAGGGGGAAACAGATGCGGGAACAGGTGCCTGATGGAGCAATCAGAGCACACACACAACATTTATTAAGTTTGCCATCTTATGTGGGAATGGTTTGTGGCACTGCATAACAATTACAATAATAACATCAAAGATCACTGATCACAGATCACTATAGCAGATGTAATAATAATAAAATTTGAAATATTATGAGAATTGCCAAAAAATGTGACAGAGACACAAAGTGAGTAAATATTGTTGGAAAAATGGCACTGATAGACCTCCTCAATGAAGTCTGGCAATGCTCAATTGAATTTATAAGATTTATTTAAAAAACCTCGATAAAGTGAAACAATAAAACAAGGTATGCCTATACCAAGAAGTGTGATTGCTGAATCATCTGGTAATAATATGTTTAGTGTTTTAAGAAACTGCCAAGCTGTCTTCCAAAATGGCTGGACCATTTTACATTCCCACCAGCAATGAGAGGGAGCTGCTATTGCTCAGTATTCTCAGCAACATTTGGTAATGTCAACATTTTGGATTTTCGAGTTTGGCTCGAACTACACACCATTCTAATAGGTGTGTAGTAGTATCTTATTGTTGTT
Organism: Panthera onca; assembly: GCF_046562875.1. NCBI lineage: Eukaryota > Metazoa > Chordata > Mammalia > Carnivora > Felidae > Panthera > Panthera onca. The sequence goes on along the minus strand of NC_138350.1, from coordinate 28,344,673 downwards.
TTAACTTTCAATTCTCTAATGACATATGATGTTGAGTATCTTTTCATATGCTTATCTGTATATCTTCTTTGGTAGGTGTTTGTTCAGATCTTTTGCCCATTTTTAATTGGGATGTGGTTTTCTTGTTGTTGAGTTTTAAGAGTTCTTTGTGTATTTTGGATAACAGTCCGTTATCAGATTTATCTTTTATAAATATTTTCTCCTAGATTATGGCTTGTCTTCTCATTTTTTTGATGGCCAATTGATTTAAAAAAATTTTTTTAAACATTTATTCATTTTTGAGAGACAGAGACAGAGCGTTAGCAGGGGAGGAGCAGAGAGAGAAGGAGACACAGAATCTGAAGCAGGCTCCAGGGTCTGAGCTGTCAGCACAGAGCCCGAAACGGGGCTCAAACACAAATCATGAAATCATGACCTGAGCTGAAGTCAGATGCTTAACTGACTGAGCCACCCAGGCACCCCTAAATTAACATTTGTTAACTAGATCCCTGGAGGCACTGGATGGTGAACCTAGGTTTAATAAAAGGCCATAAAAATTTTGAAATAGAGAAGTTTATTACTCACAGGTCCTAGAGGGGGTACATAGCATACCTTGAAGGACCACACCAGGAGGTTAAGGCGGGGTGCAGACTGAGAGCTCAGCAGAACCTGTTGCACATGCCTTTATTAAGGTCTGCAGGTGGAGTGCTTTGGGGTTCCCAGGCTAAGACTGGATTGGTCTATTCAAACTCAAAAGAGCGGGCTTTGGTAAACATTGCAGAGGTGTTATCTAAAGAATGCACAAGGGGAACGCCCGCCCAGGGGGTGGCAGTGAGAATGCTTATCCCAAGGGCCATTGGGAGAATCATATCAGGAACTTACATATACTTGTGAATAAGTGGGCTCTTATCTAGGGCGTACACTCTTGGGAGGGGCCAGTATCAGTTTAAGATCCCTGTAGGCTACTAAGCCACACAAAATAATTGCTGAGGCAGCAACATTACGGACTAGTTTAGATAAACTCTCCACAAACTCTTAGAAGAAAATATAGGAGTAAATCTTCATGGCCATGGGTTAGGCAATAGTTTTTAAATTAAAAAAATTTTTAAGGTTTATTTGAGAGAGAGACAGGAGAGACAGAGAGACAGAGCACGAGCAGGAAAGGGGCAGAAACAGAGGCAGACACAGAATCCGAAGCTGGTTCCAGGCTCCAAGCTGACAGCAGAGAGCCCAATGGGAGGCTTGAACCCATGAACCGCAAGATCATGACCTGAGCCAAAGTTGGACACCTAACCAACTGAGCCACCCAGGCACCCCAGTTTAAAAACTTTTTTAGGGGCGCCTGGGTGGCGCAGTCGGTTAAGCGTCCGACTTCAGCCAGGTCACGATCTCGCGGTCTGTGGGTTCGAGCCCCGCGTCGGGCTCTGGGCTGATGGCTCGGAGCCTGGAGCCTGTTTCCGATTCTGTGTCTCCCTCTCTCTCTGCCCCTCCCCCGTTCATGCTCTGTCTCTCTCTGTCCCAAAAATAAATAAAAAACGTTGAAAAAAAATAAAAAAATAAAAACTTTTTTAATTTATTTATTTTATTAAAAAATGTTTAATGTTTATTTATTTTTGAGAGAGACGGAGCATGAGCAGGGCAGAGAGAGAGGAAGACACAGAATCCAAAGCAGGCTCCAGACTGCACGCTGTCAGCACAGAGCCCCATGCAAGGCTCGAACTCACAAACTGTGAGATCATGACCCGAGCTGAAGTTGGCCAATCAACCGACTGAGCCACCCAGGTGTCCCTTTAATGTTTATTTTTGAGAGAGACACAGAGAGAGAGAGAGTGCACCTGCACAAGCACTCCAGAAGGTGAGAGGCAGAGAGAGAGAGGGAGACAGAGAATTCAAAGCAAGCTCTATGCTGTCAGCACAAAGCCAAATGCAGGGCTCAAACCCACAAACTGTGAGATCATGACCTGAGCCCAGGTCTGACACTTAACTGAGGCACCCAGGTGCCCCCAAATTTAAAGCTTTTGTGCTTCATAGGACACCATCAAGAAAGTTAAAAGGTAATAATCTACAGAATGGGAGAAAATATTTACAAATCATGTATCTGGTAATGGAGTTGTATCCAGAATATGTAAAGAACTCTTGGGGCACCTGGGTGACACGGTCGGTTAAATGTCGGACTCTTGATCTTGTCTCATGTCATGATCTCACAGTTGGTGAGCTCCAGCCCAGCATCAGTTTCTGCGCTAACAGTGTGGAGCCTGCTTGGGATTCTGTCTCTTCTTCTCTCTGCCCCTCCCCCGCTTGTGTGTGTATGTGCGCACGCGCGTGCACACACACACACTCTCAAAGAAATAAATAAACTTTAAAAAATTAAAAAAAAACAAACTCTTAAGGGGTGCCTGGGTGGCTCAGTCGGTTAAGCATCTGACTCTTGATTTCAGCTCAGGTCATGATCTCACGGTTTGTGAATTTGAGCCCCATGTCGGGCCCCGTGCTGATGGTGTAGAGCCTACCTGGAATTCTCTCTGTCCCTCTCTCTCTGCCCACTCTCTCTCTCTTTCTGTCTCTCAAAATAAATAAATAAACCTTAAAAAAAAGAACTCTCACAACTCAACAATAAAAAGATAAATAGCCTAACTTAAGAATGGGTAAAGGATTGGTAATGGGACAGATGGTAGCTACACTTGTGGCAAAGTGAACATAGTATAATATGTAAACTTGTCAAATTGCTGAGTTGTACACTTGAAACTAATGTAACATTGTGTGTCAACTATACTCAAAAAATAAATATATAGATATAAATGGGTAAAGGATCTAAGAAGGAATTTCCCCAAAGAAAATATACAAATGTCCAGTAATCACATGGAAAGATTCTTGTCATCATTCGTCATTATGAAAAGCAAATCAAATCCACAGTGTGATGCTACACTTTGCACCCCCTTAGGATGGCTCTAGTCAAAAAGCCAGGTCATAACAAGTGTTGAAGATATGGAGTGGTTGGAACCCTCATACACTGCTGGTGGGAATGTGAGATGGTGCAGTGGCTTGGGAAAACTGCTGGGTACCTCTTCAAAATGTTGAACACGAAGTTACTATATGATACAACCATTATGCTCCTAGGTATATACCTGAGAAATGAAAACATGTATAGACACAAAACTGGCTCCTGAATTTTCATAGCACCATTACTCCTAATAGCCAAGAACTAGAAGCATTCAAAATGTCCATCAACTGATGACGGACAAATAAAATGTGAAATATCCATACAGTAAAATACTATTTGCCCATAAGAATGAATAAAGAGGTGATAAAACATGGACAAATCTTGAAAACATAATGCTAAGTGAAAGAAGCCATTCACAAAAGACCACATACTGTACAATTTCATTTATATGAAATGTCCAGAATAGACAAATCCATAGAGGCAGAGACAGATTAATGGTTTCCAGGGGATGAAGGGAAAGGGGAATGATTGCAAATGGCTACATGCTCTCGTTTTTTTTTGGGGGGGGGGTGACAAAAATTTTCTGAAATTAGTTACTGGTGATGATTGCACAATCTGTGGATATACTAAAAACCACTGAGCTGTATACACACTATCAGTGTGGAGCCTGCTTGGGATTCTCTCTCTCTCTCAAAATAAATAAATAAACTTAAAAAAATTTTTAAGATAAATCACCAAACTGTTTCCAATAAAGAACTCCAGGAGCATAAAGGGCTGAGTGCTCAGAGAAAAATGAAGACCAGTAAACAGAGGAACAGAGAAAGAAAGGGAGAAACCACTGTTTTCCCCCAAACCGGTCCATCTGTGCTGCCTGACGCAAGTCAAGGTATTACTCTTTTTCTTTTTTACTTTATTTATTTGGGGGGGGGAGGGGCAGAGAAAGAGGGAGAGACAGCAACCCAAGCAGGCTCTGTGCTGTCAGCACAAAGTCCAACACGGGGCTCAAACCCACGAACCACAAGATCATGACCTGAGCCGAAGTCAGACGCTTAATTGACTGAGCCACCTAGGTGCCTCCCTCAGCCTTTCTTTTTGCCCTCAGCCCTGGCAATGACAGTCACATCTGTCCCCACCTGCTCCAGCCCTTACTAGGGGTGCATCCTCTCCCCATTTCCTATCACCCTCTCTGCCCCAAATTGACCCTGGTTCCTGGTACCCACTCTTCCCTGAGAAGAGTCTCCAGTCTATTTTTCCAAACACCATTTCCCGGAAGCCCCAGTTAGCTGCCCTACTGTGATGACGAAAACAACGCTATTCTCAGTGGCTGCTTAGGCAGGATAACCCTGTTCACAACCCAGAGTCTGGACAACTGGGTAAGGACTTGAGTTTAGGATACCTGTTGTAAGTTCCAGCTTTAGCTCCTCCTCTTCCTGCACCTTTTAAAATATCCACAAGGGGCGCCTGGGTGACTCAGTCAATTGAGTGACGAACTGGGTTTCAGCTCAGGTCATGATCCTGGGGTCATGGGATTGGGCCTCAAGTCGGTCGCTGCACCAAGTGTGAAGCCTCTTTAGTATTCTCTCTCTCTCTCTCTCTCTCTCTCTCTCTCTCTCTCTCTCCCCCTCTTCTCCTCTCCTCCACTCGTGCACTCGTGCACTCTCTCTCTCAAATAAAAAAATTTAGGGGCACCTGGGTGGTTCAGTCAGACTTCAGCTCAGGTCATAATCTCACGGTTTTTGAGTTCGAGCCCCACACCCGGCTTTCTGTTGTCAGCACAGAGCCTGCTTCAGATCTTCTGTCTCCCTCTCTCTCTGCCCCTCCCCTATATGTGCTCTCTCTCTGTCTCTCTCAAAATAAATGAACTTAAAAAATAAAATAAAATAAAATAAAATAAAATAAAATAAAATAAAATAAAATAAAATAATTTTAAGGGCGCCTGGGTGGCTCAGTGGGTTAAGCATCTGACTTGATTTTGGTTCAGGTCATGATCTTGCAGGATCAAGCCCCATGTTGGGTTCTGCACTGGCGGCATGAAGCCTGCTTGGGATATTGTCTCTCCCTCTCTCTCTGCTCTTCCCCCGCTCACACTCTTCTCTCTCTCTCAAAATACATAAACGTTTAAAAAATTTTTTTTAAAAATATATCCACTTAGAGGGGCACCTGGCTGGCTCAGTCCATAGAGCACTTGACTCTTGATCTCAAGGTTGTGAGTTCGAGCCCCACGTTGGGTGTAGAGATTACTTAAAAACAAAATATTTAAATAAATAAATAAATAAATAAATAAATAAATAAATAAATAAATAAAATATCCACTTAGAGTTAAGTCCAGGAAAAGTTAGTGACCTCCACTCTAAAGAACAGCTACCCTGCTCTCTATCTCCTGCTGTTTTGTGACCTTGGACAGAGGACTTGCCTTTCCCCACCCCACACCCCCGCCCTGCCACCACTCAATGCACCCTCACTTCTGGGATCTGTAAGTAACAATAAATCTTATGACTTTTCCTTTGTGTGGGTATACTGAAACTGCACCTTTGATCAAAACAACTCTTTGTGTCTCACTTCTCCAAAGGGGAATGGGAGCTCAGATATTGAGGGAGCTACCTGTTGACCCCACGTGGGTGGCTTTTGCCCTTATTTATCAGGTCATATCTACATATTATATATAAGGCATCATGCCCAATGTGGGGCTTGAATTCATGACCCCGAAATCAAGTCACATGTTCCACTGACTACGTCTGCCAGGTGTCCCTCCATAATCAATGCAATACACCACGTTGGGCTTCTCAACTCTCTAATTCTTCTCACCTCCAGACCACACTGTCTCTGAAATCTGCCAGAGCAAAGGAGAAGTGGAGAGCTGAAGAGTTGTTCCCACTGAATGCATGGTGGGAGGTGTTGCTCAAACCTAGACCATTTGAACTGCTACTGTGAACATTACATCGTACCTCCATTGACCTAGAAGTGGTAGGCAGGGCAAAAAAGAAATCTGCATTTTGCATCTGTGTTTTCGAAATTTTTTACATTATATCTATACATTATTATAATGTAATTAAGTTTATAGGTTATATATACTTTGCATTTATTTATATTCTTGATATTTAACTCTTTTTTAATCCTGCCTTCTATATGAGAATTCCAGTTCACTCAGGTTGTGCTTAGAAGAGCCAAGACAAGGGGTTCTTTTCCTCCATAGGGTAAACTCTGGCTCTCCCATGGACCAGCAGCAGTAATGTGGTAGTGAACTGAGGGCATCAGCCTCCCTTCCAGGAACCTTTCAAATTCTGTGTATCGTTTCACCAAGCTGTGTGGGTGCATGGGTGAGCAATTCTTTGGCTTTCTGCAATGTGGGGTCTCCTTGCCCCCATCCTCCTCCTGATGCCTTATGCACCCCCTAAATAGCCAATCCAATCTGTAGCTGTGGCTGGCTTCCTACCCACCAGTTAAAGCCAGACTCCTTAGTCTGGCCACAGTCACGCTGGCCACACCCAGAACCTCCAGTGTCACCCTCTTTGCTACAGCACAGGCTCCTGGCTGAATCTTACAACTCTCAGATCTCCCTGTCTCCACGCCTGCTTTGCCCACCCCCTAGTCCTCTTTGCTGCTTGGAAAACTCGCGATACTTTCTTTGAGACCGTGATAAACCTAAGTCTCCTGGAAGGCAAAAACAATCCTTCCCTCTGTTCAAGAGTTTTTCAGCCGCTTCCTTCAGGGAACCTGTCCGGTGGTCCACATCACGTCCACTTCTTGCAGAAATCCTGTTATATCTGCCCCGACAAACCCAGGACTTAAAAATTCTTACCAGCCCAGGATACTAACATCAGCACCAGCAAAAGTCTGCTAAAGAAATAGTCCATACATGTATTTGCTCAAACTTAAGTCTGCCAAACCCTTTTTATCATCATCAGCCCTTGTCACCTCCAATATCCGTGTACAGGTAAAAAGGAAGATGTAGTACAACTACATTTTACAGATGAACATATGGGGCTCGGGTGGTGTAAGCTATGTAGTGTGGCCTCCACTCCTAATCGGGGGCGCCCTGAGACTGCCCCTTCACAGTCGCTCAGCGGGGGTCAGCCCTGCAGCATCCTATCAATGCTGCAAAAGACGCTCAGCCACTGCATCCCCACCATCAGGTCGCCACTTTCCGTCCAAAGGGATGAAAGTCGCCACTTCCCGCCCAAAGTGGCAACCAATCAAAAGCTATTTTGCAGGTCAAGAAATGGCAACTGAGGTCCGATCCTGGGACCCGCCCCCTGAAGCAGTCGGAGCCAATGGTAATCGCGTGGGCAGAGAGCCAATGAGGACGCGGCACGCGGCTTGGCAGGCAGCAGTTGAGCGCGTCTTTACTCTGAGAGGAGGTGATACCGCAGTGCGACCAGAAGGCGACCACCATGGTACGGCGGGCAGCCTGGGGCGGGGGGCCAGGGGGAAGCTTGAGGGACAGACCTAGGTGGCAGTGGGGTGCAGGGGTGCCCCGACTTAGCAGCGCCAGGATGCTGGTACTACCCGGGATCAAGTCCAGAGCTTGTGGGTCTGGGGTTAGCGCCTGCCACCGTTACCCTTCGCTCATACTTCCCTAAGCAACACCAAGTGTTGTGCTCGAATTCTCTCCTAATTGCCCCTGTTACTTTGTGGGCTGACCAGGGCACTTATATAGATAGGCATTATTTACAACGTATTGAAATAAGAATGATAGAAAACGGTATATGCTGAAAAATCTTGCTTCCTCCATTAGATAGGGTTTGGTATGTATGTATTTGAATATATATATATATATATATATATATATATATATATATATATATATGTACTTTTTTTATATGTATACATACATACATACATTTTATATACATACATACATACATTTTTTTGGTTGGTTTATACTTAGAATTTTCTTAGAGCCAAAGGAATCGAACAGGAATAGATATGTATATATCACCCCTTCTTGCACCAAAAATAGCACACAGTATACACTCTTGCACCACGTTTTTTCATTGTATGAAAAATCCAGTGCCCTCCGAGTCAGCATACAAAGATTTGCTTTGTACTTTACTGCCACATAGTACTCTCATGTGTGGTTGTAGATTTTTCAGCCTGTTCAGCGTCTCTGAATACTTGGATTTTTTTCCCCAGTCTTCTATACATGAAACTGCAATGAGTAATCTGTGCCTGTGCTGTTTTGACTGGTGTAGGTGTATTTGGGATGCCAGAAGTGGATGACTGTGGTTTTGTAGATCTTGTCAGATCCCCTTTTATCAGCAATATGTGAGAATTTCTGTCTTCCCACAGCAGACTAAGCTTCTGCCTTTAATTTGTGCATTTTTATATCCTCAGCTCATAGATCTACTAGGTAGTTGTTGAGTTAACCCATTAATAGTTTACACATCAGTGGAACCCAACCAACACCTCTGTCATTGCGTACTTCCAAAACAAGTGGTGCCTAAGAGGAGTCTTATGTGGAGAGCAGCCAGAATAATCCTGTACATATTATATATACACACATATAACTGTATATATATAAACTATATAATTCATTGTATAATAATTCATACTGACCTCTGCATTCTTCCTCTGTAAAGCCTCTGGTTTTGAGGCCTCTCCTATTGGTCATTGTACAGCATGAAATAAAACTGCTCAAAAAAATTATTTGTAGAGGTGAATTTTTCTAAGTGTAAAGGAAAGCTATCTTCTATTGCCAGACAGATAAAAGGAAGCTTCAGGATTAGAAGATATTTGTGCATTTCATCATTTTTAAGAGCTATTATTAGCAGAGGCTTTGTCTTAAAGAAGAAAAACACCATGATTAATACTTTCAGAAGAGCTATTCTGTCATTGTTGCTTGATACGATAGGGTCTTCTGAAGTTGAAATGCCTAAAATTTGATTTTTAAAGTTTATAGTACTTAGTTGAGTCAACTAAGTTAGGAAACTTCTGGGGAGGGGGAGGTGGTGACAAGTTAGTGTAAATATAACCCAAAAGAACTTACATTGAGAAAATGTTGGCCATTTTAGGTACTTTCTCTTTGTTAGAAGAGTTTATGTCTGAAAATGATTTTAATAGGAATCCTGGGGGGGGGGGGGGGCGCCTGGATAGCTCAGTTGGTTAAGTGTCGACTTCTAGTTTTGGCTTAGGTCATGATCCCCTGATTAGTGAGTTCAAGCCCCAACTCTGTCTCAGAGCTGGCAGCACAGAGCCTGTGTGGGATTCTCTCTCCCTCCCTCCCTGCCCCTCCCCCGCTTGTGGTCTCTCAAAATAAACATGTAAATATGTTCATATTTAATATAATTTAATGTAATTTATAAATTTATACTTTTATAATTTTTATATTATATTTTATATAATTACATATAATTATATATTATATACATTTATAAACATTTAAATATGTTTATAAATGTTTATATTTAATATAAATAATGTTTATATAATATATAAATAAATATAAATATATATTATTTAATAATAAATAAACATTTAAAATTATAATAATAATAAAACAGAATAGGAATCCTAGCAGCAGACATTTTGTTTAAAATCCCTGAGCCTCAACGCAAAGTTGAGTACCTTCTGGAGAATTTGTCCCTGCCTCTAAAGGTAATTTTTTTCTGGCTCAGTATTGCAGTTTGGAATCAGAATTAGAATATCAGCCATGATCTAGCCCCTTGTCTTTCACTTATTAAAAACAAGACCAGAAGCAGAAATTTTAGGCTTCAGACTGTTAGTTCTAAAAGTTAGTTGATTACAGTGCTGAGTTAGGAAGTTAGAAACAACTTGAAGTAGTTTGAGATTTCTGAACTGTAATGTGATCATAATTAGATGATGGAGAAATAATACCCATGCTTGAAATGATCTGGGCTTGCTGTCAGGAGTTCTGGGGGTGGAGGCGGCTGAGGGTCTTGGCCTTGCTGTTCCAGGGGTGTGGCGATTGTGGCAGGAGCAGGGCTTCTCAGGGATTTGGGGTCCACTCTCCCCTCCCACTACCGATCAAACTCTTACTTGAATTATTTGGAATTTATTTAGACTTGTCTTATGGTTGGTGGAGAATATGGTCTGTCTGGCAAATGTTCCCTGTGCATATGAGGAGAATGTATTCTGCTGTGTTGGGTGGAGTGTCCTCTAATGTAATTTAGCTCCATGTAGTTGATAGTGTTTGCCGATCTTCCCTACCCTGACTGATTTCCATCTAGTTCAGTCAGTTATGAGAGAATGTTGAAATCTTCTATTGCAGATTGTCTATTTCACCTTTCCCCTCTGTTTGTCTTTGTATATTTTGAAGCTCTGTATGGAGAAGCTGTGACTCTAATGATACATAACCATTATGGATTGTTATGTCTTCCTGTTGAATTGGTCGCTATATCATTATGAGACGACCATCTTTCCTTAGAAAAATTCTTTGCTTTGAAAGCAACAGTATTGGTCCTGGCTTGTGCTATCGCACCCTGCTCACTATCGTGCTGCATGCCCTTTTCCACCTGGGCTTCCTTGCAGGCCAGGTGCTCTCAACCAGGTATTGCTCAGGCAGCCCCCCCCCCCCCCCTTCACCAAGGAGAATGCCAAGAACTTCGAGACTCTGAGGTCTCACTAATACACCCAGCAGTGGGTTAGAGCCCACTTTGGTGCTCCTGGAGAAGTGGGGGATGAGTGGCTAAGTAGGAGACTCCAGGCTTGTCACCTCATCCCTGTGTGCCTGAGAGCCATCCTGCCCTGCCATGTGCCTGTGCACTCCTCCCAGCCCTGCTGCTCAGCCTCATCCAGGGCGTGTTTCCTCTAAACCTGCTTGAAGAAATGCCTGATGGGTGCCCATCCAATCCATCCCAGCTCCCTTCTGGCAGACCAAGGCCAGCCTGTATTGCTAATAAGCCAGTGTCATCAGAAAATAAAGTGAAATGAAAACTTCACTGTTCATGCAGCCATTCTAGCTTGCCTGTGGTTTAGCCTTAGCCTGGCATATTGTTTTCCATCCTTTACTCTCTGACCTATCTCTGGGCTTCTCGTACTTAGCTTATAGTTAGGTCTTATTTTTTTCTCTGACAATATGCCTGTTAATTAGGTATTTTCATTTAATTTGCAACGATGTTTAATGTGATGATTAGTATGGTTGGGTTTTAATCTGCCAGGTTATTGTTTGTTTTCTGTTTATCTCCTGTTTGTTCCCCCTTCCCTCTTTTTTTCCTACCTCTTTGGATTTTTATAATTCCATTTTATCTTTTTTTTTATTAGCTTTGTGGCTATACCACTTCATTTTATCTTTTTGTGGTTGCTTTGGGAATTATAGAGCACATTTCCAGTCTATTTCAGTCTGCTTTCAAGTGATACTATACCATGTCCCAGCAGTATACTTCCATTTGTGCCACTGTTGGTTTTATCTTATTTTATGTTTTTAAGTTTATTTATTTATTTTGAGAGAGAGAGAGAGCACGAGAGTACATGGGAGGGGAATAGAGAGAGGGAAAGAGAATCATAAGCAGGCCCCACACTGTGAACGCAGAGCCCGATGTGGGGCTTGAACTCAAACTGTGAGATCATAACCTGAGCCAAAACCAAGAGTTGGACACTCAACCAAATGAGCCACCCAGGTGCCCTGGTGGTATTTTAATTTTATGTGAGCTATGAGCCCCATAATAAATCATTGTTTTTGCTTTAACATTCAATTGTATATATTTTTTATTTTCATTTAAAAATTTTGTTTGTTTTTGAGAGAGTGCATGTGCATGCACTCAAGCTGGGGAGGGTCAGGGAGAAAGGTGGACAGAGGGTCCAAAGTGTGCTATGTACTGACAGCAGAGAGCTTGATGTGGGGCTCAAACTCACAAACTGAGATCATGACCTGAGCCGAAATCAGATGCTTGACTGACTGAGCCACCAGGCGCCCCTAACATTCAATTATATTTTTAAAATATAATAAAAAGTCTTCTATGTTTGCCCACATATTCAGCAGTTTTGGTGTTCTTCATTCCTTTGTGTAGTTCCAATGTTCCATCTAGTGTTTTCCTTCTGTCTGGTGTAATTCCCTTAATATTTCTTGTAGTAGTGATCTGCTGATTATTAATTCCCTCAGTTTTTGATGTGTGAAAAAGTCTTTACTTTGCCTCTTTAAAAAAGTTTTTTTTTTAATGTTTTACTTATTTTTGAGAGACAGAGAGTGACAGAGCAGGGGGGATGCAGAGACAGGGACACAACAGAATCTGAGGCAGGCTCCAGGCTCTGAGCTGTCAGCACAGAGCCCTACACGGGGCTTGAACTCACGAACTGTGAGATCATGTCCAGAGCCAAAATCGGATGCTCAACCAACTGAGCTACCCAGATGCCCCTATTCCGGTACTTTTCTGTCATCCTCCAATCTCTTCCAGCTGTTAATTCCATCCAGTGTATTTTTTCACTTCAGGCATTCTTTCTTTTTTTTTTTTTTATCATTAACAGTTCAATTTAGGTGATTTTTATATCATTCCTCATTTTTTCTTCTACCTTCCTAAGCATCTGGATACATAATAGCTATTTTAATGTCCTTGTCTACTAGTTCTGTCATCTGTCATTTATGGGTCTGTGGGTCTGTTTGTATCGATTATTTTTTCTTTTCATATGGTCACATACTGTGTGTATGTGCATGCACATGTGCGCCCACACGCATGTATGTTTATACCTGTAAATTTAGATTGATATTGTGAATTTTAAATTGTTGGGCACTAGGGTTTTTCTGTTTTTGTTTGTTCTTTTTGGTATTCCCTTAAATATTTTTTAGGCTTTTTCTCTGGGGTGCTATTAAATATATAGAAACAATTTGCTCCTTTTGAGGCTTGTTTTTAAGCTTTAGGTGAGTTCCAAACAGCGTTTAGTATAGGCCTCTTTTAATGTTTATTTTTGAGAGAGAGAGTGCATGCAAGAGCAGGGGAGGGTCAGAGAGAGGGAAACAGAGGATCTGAAGCAGGCTCTGCACTGACAGCACAGAGCCCAAAGTGAGGATCGAACTCATGAACCATGAGCTCATGACCTGAACCAAAGTTGGACCCTTAACCACCTGAGCCACCCAGGCACCCCAACGTAGGCCTCTTTGAACCCCACCACTGAGGACCCCCTTCAGGGCTATGTGAGTTAGGAGACCTTACCATCATGACAAATGTGAGCTGAGGAGTCCCTCACACTTGAGTAGTGAGTGGTGCCCCACTGTAGACTCAAGTGGGACTCTCTGTTGGCATCCACAGAGCTCTTTCTGTGCAGCTCTCTCCTGTCCATTGTCAGCACCATGGTTTCTAGCTGCCTTGGCCTCCCTGAACACTGAATTCTTTCTCCACTCAGGGAGGTCCCTGGCTGGGCTTTGGGTTTCCTCCCTGCCATCCCAGTGCAGCCTAGAAGCACCCCAGGAGTCTTCTGGGGAAATGCTAAGGCTGCTTACATTGTAAGGACTACACAGGAAGCTGCTGGTTTTGGCAGGCTTTACTCCTTGACTTTCTGCAGCTATGGCAGCTTTCGTTGGGCCCTGAGGACAACCAGGTACATGTGACCCCAACTCCAATAAACACACCTCAGAGCCACGTTCTCTCACCCTGGCTCTTCTGAACCTGCCTCCCCATGGACGTTGCTCTGGGGACTGAGAAGCAGCAGAGACCCTGAGGCTTTGCTGGGGCTCCAGGTGCCTCCCAGATGCTAGTTCAGCCTGAGCGCCAGCCCTGGTCTTCCCCAGCTGGCCTTTGTTGCTCCACCGCCAAACTGCCAGCACACCCCTGGTCACCAGGGACCCATGAGAAAGAAGCCCCTTGCCTCCCTGGGGTGGGTACTCCCAAATCCTTGCCTCTGCCCTGGGAGCAGGAAGGAGTTTGGCTCCTACAGCCCTTGTTCCTCCCCTACTGATATGGGGCTGTGGGGGGTGGGGGATTTCTCCAGCAGGCAGGACTCAGACCCTGAAAGATACCAGGCCAGCCCGCTGGGGGTCTTTGTGTCCTTTGGGACGTGCAGATGCCCTGACAGGTTCTTAGATATAACCTTGGGTAGCAGATGGACAGCTTCCCTAACCCCATGGCTCCAGTGAGCAGGTTCCAGGGCTGGGGGGTTAATGAGGAGGCATATAGAAGATCCCAAAGGATCCAGTGACCACTAACTCAACCTCTTCACCTTCTCCTCCCCATCCCAACCCTCCACACCCCAAGGGCTACTACCAAGAAGGAGCTGATGCTCATAAGCTGGGCAGGTGTGAGACCAAAGGGTGCCTGTGCCCTTGCCTGGGGTGCCAGGGGGTTGGATTATCTTCCTACACACCCCTCATTCCATGGATGAGGCCCAGAGTTGGGTAAGAACCCACCTCAGGCAACCCAACATGGGAGCAGCTGACCCCTCTTGTCAGGCTTCTCTCTACCTTGCTTTAGACTCCAGTTGCACAGACCCCAGCGGGGCACAGCTGAGAGGGAGGGGTTCTACCTAAGATGGGGTGTAGGTAGGGGGAGGAGGGCTGGAGTCCGCCATTGCCAGTGGGAGGGTCAGTGCTGACAGCTGGTGAGTAGGCCACCTCTGAAAACACTGGTGATGGAGGCTGGGAGAGAGTTCTTTAGACCTAGACACAGCAGGAGCCCCACTGGACCATTGCCCTGTCATGTGGGTATCCCAGGGGCTCCCCTTCTCTGTGGCTCCTGTTCTGCTGCAGGTCTCTATACGAAACTGGCTTCTCTGGCTCCCCCAGGCAGCATCCTGCTAGAGCTGGAGTCAGGGGAGAGACAGTCTGTCTGGGAGTGGAAGGGTGGAATTCTCCCCTCCCCCATACCTACTCCTGCTGGGGCTTTGTCCAGGAGGTCCCCAAGGTGGGCCCCCACCCCCACCCCACAACCAGCAGGGAACAGCTACAGGCCTCAGGAACAGGCCAGTGAGTGGGAGACCGGAGCCTCGGCATGGTCACTCTGGTGTCGGTGTCTGGCTCCCAGACTGGGTCCCCTCTAAGACTCCTGGGCAGCCATGCACGGGGGTGCAGAAGCTGGTTCTGTCTGCTCGGGGTTGGTGGTCACCTTCGGAGCCTTTGCCTGCAAATGAGAACATCATATCAGGGCTCTGACCAACATCCTCCAAAGTGTAACAGAACCCAAGGATCTGGACGGGTCCGTGGCTCACCTCCTCATACTTGGTCCTCCAGTAGAAATGGGCTTCTTCGTCCACATACAACAGCAGCAGATCACAGAAGAAGGTGATCTGGGAAAGGCAGGGCAGACCGGTGCCCTGGCCCTCAGCTTGCCCTTCAACCACCTCCCCGGCCCTCGCCACAAGACAACATTATGCACGGGAGAGGAGTGGGGGCGGGGGGTGGGGCTCAGGTATGCACTTGGGCAGGCCTGGGCACGCAGTTGCAACCAAAGGGAGCCCACGTTAGTCAGACTCACCACACCCAGCCAAGCTGCTCCGGTGCCCAGAGTGATGGTCGTGGGGATGAGGCCGAACTTCCCTGCCTGAGACCGACCTGGGCTGAGCCTCTAGAGCTATGACCGTCTCCCCCTCCTACTCCTACCACCCATTGCCTTCACCCAACACCTCCTACCTGCCCAGTGACAAGGATGTCGAAGCGGATCCCATAGAGCTTGAGCAGACTCCGAGCCTCCACACCTGAGGCTTTCCACCAGTGAGTGGCTGTCCTGAGGGTAGGAAAGTCTGGTGGCTTGCTCTGCTGCCACTCCTGGGCTGGGCTGGTCCTCCCAGGCCTCCTTCTTACCCATCCATTGATTCTAAAAACCCCCATCCCCAGCTGTCTCTCCCTGTGCCATTGCTGAGGACCCAGGGAAAAGGCAACCTGGGACCTGCCCCGTAGAAGCTCCCTGCCTGCTGAGGGGACAGAGGGGACAGCAGGATCCCTACATAGACACTATTACTGGGGGAGGGGGCAGGTAGGGAGGCAAGATCTGGGCTGTGTGAGTCCAAAGGGCGAGGGGGAACTCGCTACCCCTAGAAACTGGGTGGGAAAGGCTTTCTACAAGGGATACTTTGAGGCTGGTCTTCCAGGGGTCAGGAAGGAGTGTTCTAGACAGAGAAAGTAGGACAGGTAAGAGCACAGAGGTGCAGGAAGCAGAATGTGGGTAGGGAGCCAGCCCCTCATCATTGCAAAGGGCCGGGGAGGTCAAGGAAGCCAGGCCAGGAAAAGCCCAGTGAGCAATGTCAAGGGACATGGTCTCTAGGCCTGGGGGCTGTGTGCGTGTATGTGTGACAATGACCAGGTGACAGGAAGTGACAAGGATTCCCGGCAGGTTCAGGGAGATCTGTTTAGGAGACTCAAAGACATGACAATAAATGCAACACAAGATCCCTGAAAGCATCCTGGATCGGAAAATAAAAAGATAGAGGACTATTATTGGCATGGTTGGAGAAATTTAAATATTCTATTTACTCCGCCAATGTTAAATTTATTGAGTGTGACTGTGGTACCGTGGTCACGTGGGTAAGGTCCTCATTCTCGGGACAGTGTTGAGAGGAAGAGTGTCAGATGTCTGCCACTTACTTTAAAATGCTTCCCTTTGAAATCTATCTAACTATATCCAGCTCGTTCTAGAGAGGGAGAGAGAAAGCAAATGTGGCAAAATGATAAAAAATAAAACCAAAACCAAAAAAACCCTAGTGAACCCAGATAGAGGGTATATGGCTTTGCATTTTTATGTAGGTTTTTGAAATTTTTGAGATAAGACCTAAGGGAAAAGTAAAAAAGAACCCCCCCCCAGCCAAGGAGGGAGGTGCTAGAAGCAGGGTGGGGTGGGAGAGGGGCTGGCGGGGGGGGGGTGTGTGTGAGGAGTCCCAGGGAACAGAAGGGGGATGGGATCAGGAGGGAGGCTGGACAGAGCCTGTGCTGGGGGACCAGAGCTTAGAACACCCCTCCTGCCCCTGGGGCCCTCCTCACACACACAATGGAATCTCCAGAGAGCTGGGCCAGGGTGTGGCCAGTCCTGGTTGCCACAGGACAGTGGGGGGACCTGGCTAAGGAACAGCAGGAGGGCAGTAGGGCCCGCACCTGAAGTTGTAGCTCCTCTCCTGCAGCTGGAAGGAGTAGTGGGGCCGACAGTCGGAGCCCCCAGCATCCAGGTCACAATCCCAGTGGACTCGGACGCCCACAGCACCTCCCTGCACACAGCACATTGCTCGCTGCTTCACCAGCACGCAGGCCCTGGGACCCTCTCCCTGAGCCTTCCTGGAACTCTTCCCCCCATGGACCCACCAGCAATGCCAGGTCCTCAAAGACCCCTCCAGCTGCAGCCACGAGATCCCCAATGCGGAACACAGGGCAGTAAGGGCTGTAGCGTGAGTCGTAGCGACAGCGCTTGAAATAAGTGGCGTCCCAGGTGTCTAAGGCATTGGACCTGGGGGTGGGGGTGGGGGATGGGACAGACGGTCAGGTAAGACAGGACACAAGGAGGGTCTGGGGCCAGCAGGACACACCCACACTTACTTGGAGAAGTTGAACTTGCTGAAGGTGACGGTGTTCTTGATGAACAAGGTGAAGTTCTCTGCCTGGACCAGTAGGGGCTTCCTGCTGGTAAAGAAGTGAAGGGCAGACTCCTGGGTTCTGGGGCCTTGTCCTGGAGGTGGGTGGGGGTGGGTGGAGAGACTTACATGGGCACAGTGCCGCTCTCCACAGGGCACCAGCCCTGGATCTCACAGGTCCTGTGCGTCCCGTTGAATTCCACACATTGGCCCGTTTTTATGCCTTGAGAATACAAAACAAACACCAGGCCCTCAAATCTCCACAGGGCCAGGGGATGAGACAGGGCAGGGGGCCACTGACAGGAAGGAGAGATGCAGAGGCACCACCAGGCCTGCCCTCAAGAACCACCCAGGGTCCCAGCCCGGGCCCTGGAGCCCCCACCCAGGGGAGCCCATGGAAGACAGGGCCCACAGTTACCGACCGTGGCTGTGTGTCCCCGTCTCCCCTTCCGGACAGTCCTCATCAGCCCAGCAGTTAGCCAGCGGGATGGAAGGGTGCTGAGGTGGGGAAAGCAAAGTTGCCAAGGGCTCGGGGACTGTTTCCCCTCTGTGACCCAGTCTTGCAGTCTGCAGGGACACAGCCCTCCCTGCCTTAGCTGCATAGAGGTCCCTGAGTTTGGGGGCACATGGCAAAGCTGGAGGGTAAAAATAAAAGGAGGTGGTTGGAGGAGGAAGGTGGCAAGCACCCCCACCCCCCACCCCCCGCCAGATAGGGATGCAGGTGCTGTATTCCAAGGCAGAGCAAGCCTCCTTCCTTCCTGATAGCTCTCTCCTGGCCGGAGGCCCAGATCCTCTGGTCCACCTCAGACAACAGAACAGGGAAGGTGAAGGGACTCTGGGAAGGGCTAGTTCATGCCAGAGTGGAGGGGTGGGGCACGGTGAACAAAGGGCAGGGACCTAGTTGGAGGGGGCTGGGTAGGGAAGTGGCAGGACCACACACACTTGCTGAGGGACCATAGGCTAGTCCCTCCCCTACTTATTCTTCGGTAAAACAGGACACAGTCACAGCGTTCTGGCGATCAGTCAGAAGGGGGGACTAGCAAACTTTCTGGGGGTCCTACACCCCCCCAAAGAGGAAGGCACACTCTCAGACACAGTTCTGCCCCAGGCTGACAGTGAGCACCATTGTCCAGGTTACCTGGCTCAGGAGCAGGAGGAGGAGCGGTGTGCCAGGGTGGCAAGAAGGACTTGGGGACTCCAAGCCAAATGAGACAGTGGGACTGTGTGGGGTTGGGACCGTGATACGTGGGCAGAGGACAGAGTGGGGCCTCCTGTGTCCCGAGTCCGCCCCTCCCCTCCACCCTGGCTGGGCCACCGTCTCCTCCAATCGAACCTCGTGATAACCACCACGGGGCCGCTCTCTGCATCATCTGCCTCATTCATTCAGCAGAGACCATCCCTAGTTCTGCCATGCTTCTGTGATCAAGTTTAGCTCTTTCACAGAGTTCACAGGGCCCCTGAGGTCTTGGGCTACCCCCTTGCCACCCGAATCCAAATCTAGGCTCCAACCCCACTCAGCAGCAGGTGACCCTGGAGGTGCCTCATCTCACATAGCTTGGGGCCTTTGCTCATACAGCTCCCTCTGCCTGGACAGTCTCAAGATCCCACTTGAGCCTTGAGTTCTGTGGGAAACCCTTCCTGAGGCCCTGAGCTGGCAGACATGCCTCCCTGGGTCTGCAGCTGCAGCCTCTGCCCCCATCACGGGACCTGCCACCTTGGCTGGGCTGCCTGTGCAGGAGCTCCTTGAGATAAAAGGGGGTGGAGTCTTGCAAGCCCAGCATCAGGCCTGGCCCCCAAGAGGCTCAGCAGTTGTTTGCTAAAGGCTGTGAGTCTCCAAGGAGCACAGCCAATATGTCGGGAAGGACCGGATGACCAGGACCGCCGAGAAGAGCTGGCGGGATCTCTGGTGAGTCTCCAGAAGCCATGTTGTCAGATCTGATTACTTCCCAGCTCCAGTAGTTTCATAGGAAGACCTAGAAGCTGGGACATGAGGCAAATCACACGGATCCAGAAAACACAGAATGATGGCTTCAGGAAATTTTCAGGACAGACTACAACCTGAACATTAATTAGATGTCTTCTGAGCATTTAGAAAATGAAGGACATCGTGTATGTTTGCCGTGTGTAAGCACGTCCTTTGTGCACATGCTTCACATCCTTTGTGGACAGAGCCAACCTAGGACATGTGATGCCTCCAGCAACTGTGGTGGCACCAACAATCAGGACACAGGGGACAGGTGACCACACAGTTACTCTCCAGCCCTGCAAGCAATTAAATGTTAGATGTGATTTAAAAATTTTTTGTTTAAGTTTATTTACTTTGAGAGAGCGAGCAATCAGCGGAGGGGCAGAGAGAGAGGGAGAGAGAGAATCACAAGCAGGCTCCTCACTGTCAGCATGGAGCCCAATGCAGGACTCAAACTCACAAACTGTGAGATCATGACGTGGGCCGAAACCAAGAGTCGTCGATGCTTAACCGACTGAGCCACCCAGGTGTCCCGTGTTAGAGGTGATTTTAAAAAGCTGTTACCATGGAAGTAGGCTTCCAAGGCTATGTCCTGAGTCCCAACTGCTCAAACAAAATCCACAATTGGAGAACCATACACTTAAAAATGGCTAAGATGCGGGGCACCTGGGTGGCTCAGTCAGTTAAGTGTCCGACTCTTGGTTTCAGCTCAGGTCATGGTCTCGAGGTTTGAATTCAAGCCCTACGTTGGGCTCTGAGCTGACAGCATGGAGCCTGTTTGGGATTCTCTCTCTCTCTTTCTCTCTCTCTCTGCCCCTCCCCTGCTTGCTCTCTCTCTCTCTCTCTCTCTCTCTCTCTCAAAAGTAAACAAAAAAAATTTTTTAATGGGTAAGATGGTAAATTTTATGTTACATGTATTTTATCACACACACACACACACACACACACACAAATTTGAGGGAAAAAAAACCCGTAACTGGAGAGAAGAGCACTGTGCACTGTGACAGATGCTGGATCCATGGGTCACCCTTAGGCAAGGGACAATGGGGAGATTTTAGGTGGAAAACCTGCAATTCTGGATGAGAAATAGACAAGAATAGGGTGAGCGACTCTGGTGTGACCACAGTTGTAAAAAATGCCCGGGACACCTGAGTGGCTCAGTCGGTTAAGTGTCTGAGTGGAGCTCAGGTCATGAACTCGCGGTCCGTGAGTTCAAGCCCCGCATCGGGCTCTGTGCTGACAGCTCAGAGCCTGGAGCCTGCTTCAGATTCTGTGTCTCCTTCTCTCTCTGCCCCTCCCCCACTCGCACTCTGTCTTTCTCTCTCTCTCAAAAATAAATAAAACGTTAAAAAAAATTTTTTTAATGCCCAGAGATCATAAGTGACCCGGAGGTCGGCATAAGCTGGTGTTTTCGTGTTTGCCCACAAAAATGGAAGCTGACTTGGGACACATTAATAGAGTCTGTGCATACAAGAGAGGAAGGGCTCTATTAGAGCTCACCTGAGTCTTATACCCAGTTCTGACAAACTGGAAGGTGCCCAGAGGTGGGACCAGGAAGGGAAGGGGCCTGGATATCTCACAGGGGGCTACAGTGGAAGACTCCAGAAGACTGCTTGGAGAACCAGAGACTGGGCGGCCTTGAACATGTGACTCTACCTTACTGAGATTCTCATCTTAAATGGGATCATAGTAATTCCTTTTTTAAAATTTTTTGTAAATGCTTATTTATTTTTGAGAGAGAGAGACAGAGACAGAGACAGAGACATACACACGCAGAGTGTGAACGGGGGAGAGGCAGAGAGGGAGACACAGGATCTGAAGCAGGCTCCAGGCTCTGAGCTGTCAGCACAGAGCCTGACGTGGGGCTCGAACTCACAAACTGTGAGATCATAACCTGAGCCGAAGTAGGACGCTTAACGGACTGAGCCATCCAGGTGCTCCTGGATCATTAGTGATTCCTACCAGGCAAGGTATTTGTGAAGACTAAATGGAATGATTCACTAAAAGGTTTTCGCTCAGTGCCTGGGATACAGTAGCATATATATACTAAGCCCTCAGTTACCTGGGAAGGCGAGAGGAGGACATGGCTGGTGACCCAGGTCTGGCAGAGGAACTAGGGACCTGCTGGGAAGCTCCTGAGCAACCTTACCTCTGGACATCTGTCCTGAACTTGTTCTGGCGTCACAAGAAAATTGGTCACCAAGAAGAACACATTCTCTCCCTAGAAAGCAAGTGTCAGAGTCAGTCTCTGCTTCCCTCTCCAAAAGAGAGAGGCCAGAAGCTGGCAGCTTGGCTTGTGGGGAAAGGGGTCCTGGCCCCATCAAGTCATCAACTCTGCCCCAGGAGAGCGCCTCCAGTGAGGCAAGTTGAAATAGAGAAGAGAGGCCAGCTGGGTTTCTGGCCTTTTCTAAGCCCACAGCTGCCTCCTTGAGACAAGTGTATCTTCCATGTTTGTATTCATTCCTTCAACCAGAATTTTCCAATTGCCTCCTGCTTCCAGGCACTGAAGATCCAGAGCTGAGTTGGACCAGGAGCCTGCCCAGGCTAGTGGGGAGGCAGGCCCCTCGTTGCACACATGGTCAGGGGCCAGTGGAGCAGGCGGTGAACTCTGCCTGGGCAAACGGTGGCTAAGGACAGGCAGGGTGGCTGGCATCCAAGTGCCGTGTGTGTGAGTTCTGAAAGTTTGGGGCAATGCACACCCAGGAAAGAGAGAAGGCAGCAGGTGTGACAGCGGTCATGATCTGGAGGGACTCGGTGGCCACCACTATGGAAAGGAAGTCTCCCCAGGGTGGAAACAAGGGTTGTCAAGCTCTGATTGATAACATATAGGATAGCGCAGGCTGGCTGCTGGGTAGAGTGCATCCGGGGACCCACTACCCACTAGAAGGTCACGGCCTCATACAGGTATGACACAGGCAGCAGTGAAAACTACTAGGAGATGGGATGGTCAGAGGGAGGGACAGGTCCAGCTTTGGCCCTCATTGGATGAAGAGAGGCCACACTGGGAGAGGGAGATGATTTTTCTATGGACGTGGTGGGTGTGTACCCAGGAGGCAGCTGTGCTAGAGGCAGGTGGTCACTGGGGTTACAGTTTTGGCATTGGCAGGATAAAGGTAGAAACTGAGGCTGTGGGCAATCTGGGTAAAGGGAGGAGCCAGAAATGCCTCGTGGGAGGGCCAGAGGAGGAGTGTCCCAGGTCAGGGAGGGGAGCATTCAGGAAGCTCAAGGCCCTGGTTCCCCAAGCTTCTCCTGCCCCACCCTCAAGCTCAAGCCTTGAGTTCCTAAACTTTCCACTCTTCTAAGCACAGCCTCTGTAAAGGCTGTCCCTCTGGCCTGGCTTCCTGGTCTGTCCCCTTGTCCTCCTAGACACGCCTTACACATCCCAGAAAGCCCTATCCAGGCACCACTCCTCTGTAAGGCTCTTCCCAAGCCCGGCCCTATGACGGTGCCAGCACCCTGCTCTGGCATCACATGCCTCTCTCACACACATTCTCTGCAAGGGTGGTATCAGAGGTGTCACTGCCTAGCGGCAGAACCACGGCACCTACCTGTGGTGGCTTCACGAAGTCTGCCACATCCCACAGTCGGTTACCCAGCTCCTCGATCTGGGTCACAGAAACCCCTTTGAGTTTGGTGATGACGGAAATCTGGGGGTCCAGGTCTCGCTCCTGGTAGCCTTTTTTGGCGAGGAGAGCCCACCTTAGGAAGAATTGATGGGCAGTGTGGCACGTCCCTGGCCCATGGTAAGCAAGTGGGACCCACCCTCTCAGCCTCTCTCCTCATACACCCTGCAGGCTCCCAACCCAGGATTCAGCCTCATTTTCCACCCCAAACACCTAGCTAGCTCCCCTAGCTCCCCTCCAGCCTCATTTTCCACCCCAAACACCCTGCACAGATCAGAAGCTCCAACCATGATCAGAGAGCCAGTGCCTTTCATGGCACCCATGGGCTTGGAGATGCCCATCACCTCTCCTCCTTCACCAGCCAACATCCTCCTCCTGTCCTGGCTAGGCCCAACTCCTCCTTAAAGTCTCCCCCGACCCAGCTAAAATTGGTGGTCTCTATCGGGGACCTTAGTGCTGCAGCTCTCCCAGACATCAGGAGCTACTTCCTACCCCACCAGGGGCCTCCTGGGTATGGGTGGGGGCCCATCTTGCTCTGTGTGCAGAGCTCAATATGGGCCTGGCAACAAGGCACAGGAGAGGAGGCAGGTGGACACACAGGAAGGAGTACACAAGCACACAGCTTGCTCTCGTATCCACTGACCTCCAGACAGACAAAGATCCTCCCTTCTGCCTACTTCCTCCCCTGTTCCCACCTGCTCCCCTCTGCTACCACCAGCTCAGCCCCTGAAGAGTCAAACCCTCAACCCTCAGCCCAGGACTAAGAGACATTATCCCTCCAGCCAGTGTGGCCCAGGAGCCATTCTCTTACCCCACCACGTAGGCCATGACCCCGAGCTGCAGCAACCTCTGCAGGGCGCCCACCCGCCAGTTCCTGGTTATCACATACTTCTCCGTTTTGTAATCCAGAAGCCCCGAGCCCGCCAGGGCCCCCGGGGAGCCCATGCTTCCAGCTCCCGCTGTCTGCTGGGGCACATGAGTCAGCACAGCAGCTGGAGCCACAGCTGAATAGGAGGTAAAGCAGGCGTCCAAGCCGGCGAGCCAGCAGCTATTAAAGGGACACTTCCACTGGGGACAGGTTCCAGCCTCCACCCCTCAGCCCTGGGTTTAATCCCAACCACCAGCTGCCCAGGGCCTGCCACCCTCTCCCTCTGCAGGGGCCCAGGGCCAGGCAGAGAGGAGCAGCCCCTGCAACCTGCCCTCTGGCCTCACTTCCTTGGGGGAGGGAAGGAGGAGGAAAAGACAAGTGTCATAGGTACTGTGAGAGGGCAGCATGAGGACTGCAGGAGCCCAGAGGAGGGGTCAAGAAAAACTTCAGGAAAGGGGCGCCTGGGTGGCTTAGTCGGTTAAGCGTCCGGCTTGGGCTCAGGTCATGATCTTGTGGTTTGTGAGTTCAAGCCCCGCGTCGGGCTCTGTGCTGACAGCTCAGAGCCTGGAACCTGCTTCAGATTCTGTGTCTCCCTCTTTCTCTGCCCCTCCCCTGCTCACGCTGTCTCTCTCTGTCTCTCCAAAATAAGTAAACGTCAAAACAATTAATAAAAGAAAAAAAGAAAGGAAGAAAAACTTCAGGAAAAAGTGATCTCTGAAGTGACGCTTGCAGATTCTGAAGTTCAACAAGGAAACTTGGAGAGGAATGTTCCTGGTGGAGGAAATAGCATATGAGACGCTAGAGCATGAGAGAGAACTGGCAGCCATACGGTGAGAGCGTGACTCTGGCTCCAGAGAGGAGGGTGATGGGGCTTTGCAAGGCTCCCCAGGCTTTCTCGTGCCGTGCGCCCGCAGAGCGCAGGGACTAAGGCACAGACTCTGGAGTCAGCCACGTTCCCCAGTCCGTGGAAGGCGGGGAAGGGGGACCGATGCTGAAACCGTGGAGCACTCTCTCATCCGCTCAGCTTGTCAGCAGGCTAAAGGTCTACCCAGGCCAGCGACGGTTTCTATAGCAACTCACAACACCTGGGTTGCCCAGACGACGGCTGCCGGGAGGGGAGCGTTCCTATTGGCTGCAGCGGACGCCTGTTCGCTGCACGGCATATCCAATTGGTCGGCGCAGCCGGAGGGTCCGCCCACATCCCCGGGGAAGGGCTCGAGTTGCTGTGCGGTGCAGTCTCCGCCTCATTGCTGCCACTGAGAAATGGGCGTAACTATGAGGGGTCCCTACAAGAGGCCTGGGGAGAATGAAGGCGAGGAGGAGGAGGAGGAGGAGGAGGAGGAGGAGGAGGAGGAGGAGGAGGAGGAGGAGGAGGCGGCGGCGGCGACGGCGACAGCGGCCGCTGGGCATGTTGCAGGAGCCCCGGAGGCCGAGGAGCGTTCGGAAGTTGATTCAGACTCCGACCAGGAGACGGAAGGTGCTCCCGGGCAGGGATGGGGGCAGGCCTTTCTCCTCAACTGGGAGCTTATCCCGCAGGGTTGCAGAGGGCAGGCTGGGGCCAAGTAGGCAGGGGACCCCTGTCCAGCAGGGAGCGCACCCCTCCGTGCGACACCTTCAGGACAGCCTGTGGTCTCTCCAGTCCTGTGCCCTCCCCACAATGCTCCTGGCGGCATCAGGAGTTCCATCTTTAGAAAACGCCTCCAGGGGCGCTTGGGTGGCGAAGTCAGTTAAGTGTCCCACTCTTGATTTCCGCTCAGGTCCCGATCTCATGGTTTCATGAGTTTGAGCTTGAGGCCCGCATCACGCGCTGTGCTGACAGTGTGGAGCCTGCTTGGGATTCTCTCTCACTCTCTCCCTCTCTCTCTACTCCTCCCCCACTCACACTGTCTCTGTCTCTCTCAAAATAAATAAATAAACTTCAGAAAGAAAGAAAGAAAGAAAGATCTCAAAAGAAAGAAATAAGCTTAAGAAAGAAAGGAAAGGAAAGGAAAGAAGGAAGAAAAAAAAAAAAGAAAACACCTCCAGGGGCACCTGGCTGGCTCAGTAGGTGGAGTGGGGGACTCTTGATCTTAGGGTTGTGAGTTCGAGTCCCATCTTGGGTGTAGAAATTACTTAAAAAGAAAATCTTAAAAAAAAAAAAAAAAAAAAAAGAGGGGTGCCTGACTGGCTCCGTTGGTTATTAAGCTTCGGACTCTTGATTTCGGCTCAGCTCATGACCTCACAGTTTGTGGGATTGAGCCCCAAGTCACGCTCTGAGCTGACAGGGTAGAGCCTGCTTGGGATTCTCTCTTTCCCTCTCTCTTTGCCTCTCTGCTGCTCTCTCTCTCTCTCTCTCTTAAAAATAAATAAATGAACTTTGAAAGAAAGAAAGAAAGAAAGAAAGAAAGAAAGAAAGAAAGAAAGAAAGAAAGAAAACACCCCCAAAGTGATGTTAAAATGTAAAAACTCCACCAAACAGTGTAAGAGGGGGTGTCCTACCCAGAAATGGGATCAGGGCTGGGTTTTCCCAACCCCCAGGAACAACTAAGCTAATGAATGTATAAAACAGAATTGTTTCAGTTTCTTCCCCCATAAAATGTTCACAAAACATACGTGTTCTGCAACCCAGTGGAAAACACATAGCATGCACTTTGGCATCAGACAGGCAGGGTCCTGATCCTGGCTCTACTCAGATTAGCTATTACTTTCTGCGTGACTTTAGGGAAAGGATTTGCTTTCTCTGAGCCTCAGTCTCTACTAGCAGAGGAAGAAATGCTTCTAGAGGGAAACACAGACCGGATGGTGACAGAGGGCGGGGGGAGGAGGCTACTGTGTGTAGAGAGGGATCTACATTCATCATCTCCCTGTCTCCTATCAGGCATCCATGGGCCTGGAGAACTGGTCAAGGACACCCTCTACCTGAGGTCTTGCCAGGCCCATAGAGTTGTGCCCGCCTCCTGCTTTCTGCGCCAAGGGAGCGCCCCAGAGCTGAACCTGCGGCACCGTGGCCTGGGGCCCCAGGTAACCTTGGGGAAACCCCGGGGCCAGGCTTGGAGTAAAAGGACCTCAGAGGCAGCAGCCATGGAGTGGCCCCTTCTTGAACCCATACTGCACACTCCCCAACTTTGCTATGTGCCAGGCACGTCCCATCCCCTGTATCTGGGTGACAGGTAGGATCAAGGCTATGACAGAATTCAGTGTAAGGGTTGAGGGGCCTGCAGGGGACCTCTAACCTGCTGGGGGGGGGCAGTCAGGGAAGGCTCCAGGAAGTGAGATCTGGGTGAAGCCTAAAAGAGAAGCAGGTGTCCCCTGGGCATGTGGGAAAGAGAGAGCCTTCCAGTTGGAGGGCACCAGGTGGGCTGAGCCCCGGAAACAAGCCAGGGTAGTGGCTAGCTGTGTCTGAGGCCTTCACCCCTAGGAAAGACCAGGCCCCTCAGGCCCCTCTTTGTCCAAGGGTGCCCGGGCTCTGGCTTTCGCACTGAACTCCAATCCCTATGTCAAGCGGCTGGACCTTCGAGACAATGGGCTCTGTGGGGCCGGTGCAGAGGCCCTGGCAGGTGCCCTAAGCAAAAGCAGCAGCATTTGTGGTAAGTGCTGAGTTTGGGGCTGGTGGGCACATTTGAGTCCTCCCTTTCCTGAGGAGTGTGGGCTCCCCCCCATAGCTGGGCCTTCTCACTTGGGGCCTGTTGGTGTTGCTGGTGCAGGGGTCTTAACACAGGGTGGGGCTGATGGGGGTGGAGTTCGAATCTCTGTGGTGCCCCCAATGCTGGATGCTACTCCTCTCCTGATTGCCTACTCCCCACTCCCCTCCTTGGCTGGCCAGCACCTCCCCCTCCATATGGTGGCCTCCCATTGCCTAAATGCAGGGTGAAAGGGTCCTCCAACAGAGAGCCAAGGGGTGGACAGTGTGAGAGGGTGGAGGGCTGGGTGGGAATGAAGTGGGGCTGGATGCAAACGCCACCTCTACCACCGATGAGCCACCTTCTACCAGGGATGACCCTGGGCAAGCCATTCACCCTTGCTGAGCCTTACTTTTCAATCTGTGAAATGGCCCCAACAATACTACTTAGCCCTTGGAGTTGTACTGAGTATTAAATGAAACTGCATATGTGACATGCTCCAAGCATGGCCACCTGGGCCGTCATTGCCAGTTCCCAGAAATGCATCAGTGAAGACTTCTGTGGGTGTATTATATCACTGCCAGGCATGAATCATCAACAGGGTGACTGGATCTCCATCGCAGGCATCCTGCACAGCACCATGAAGTAGGCGGTTTTAACCCCTTGACAAAGAAGCTTGTGGACGCGTGGGGTGGGTGTGGGCATCAGAGAAGCTGCCTGGGGGCCTGGGGAGATGCAGCTGGTGAGTGGCAGAGTCACCATGCGACCCAGGATGGTCCAGCTGCAAAGCCCCTTCTGCCGCCTCAGGTCTGGAGGTTTGGGGGATAGAGGAAGGCGGAAGAGGGTGGTGCCGGGCTTTGGATCCCACTGATTGAGAAGTGGTGCTGACCCCTAGATGTGGACCTGTCGGAGAACCAGCTGGGAGCAGTGGGAGCCCAGGCTGTCTGTGCTGCCCTCATGGTGAACCCAACCATGCAGAAGATACAGCTGGCAGGAAATGGCCTAGACGAGCAGGCAGCCCCGTACCTTGCTGAACTCCTGCTGGCCCACACAGGCCTGAAATCCCTGGACTTGAGCTATAACCAGCTGAATGACCAAGCAGGTAACATCTGACCAGGGTCACCATGGGGGCACTTGAGCCCATCTTCCTGGGGCAGGGGTGGGTGAAGGTTGGCAGGACCATTCTGAACATTCATACTCTGGCTCCCATTTCCCATGTTCCACTTTAGCCTACCCCTCTCCCTGTCCTTCCACACAGAACCCTTAATCCATTCCACGGAAGTCATGGCCTGCTGCTGCTGCATGTGCTGGGTGCTAATTTAGCCACTAGGGACCCAGTTGTGAACAAAACAAAGTCCCTGGCCTCAAGGAACACACGTTAACTAGATAATTCTCTACAATTATTGGTGCCACAAAATAAACAAAAGGAATGATTTTAGAGAAGAATGCTATAGACAGGTGGTTGGGGAGGGCTCTGTGAGATGACATTTAAGCTGAAATGCGCAGGGTGGGAAGGAATCAGCAATAGCAAGGCCAGAGAGAGAGAGCATTTAAAGCAGAGGAACAGTAAACATGCAGGCTTATTTCCCAGACTGATAGACACCGGTGTGACTGGGCTAGTGAGCCAGGAGAGAGGGGCCAAGCTGTGAGTTGAAGAGGCAGTGGAGAGCTTCAGGCCTACAAATCTTGGCAAAAGGCATGAAGATTTTATTTCAAGTACCGTCTTCACGGTACATCCACTTTGATGGGATTTCTTGATCTCACCACTTTCTCTCATGTCCCGGGGCCTTTGCACAGGCTATCAGCTTTGCCAGGAGCATGCACTTCTACCTGTCTGTCCTCAAGCACTCCAGCCAGTTACAGGAATCACTCAGGACCCTGGGTTAGGAATACAAATTCCTGGGCCCTGAGCCTGCTGAACCAGAATCTTGGTGGGGGGATGCCCATGCATCCACATTTTAATGGGTACCCCAGGAGATTTATCTGATCAAGAAAGTTTTGGAATCACTTTTCTGTCTCAAGCTGCTTAGGGTAGGAATGGTACCAGCCTTGGCCTTTGAGAATCAGCCTTAGAATTTAACTGCCAGAGAGCCATTTACCTTCTAAGAAAATTATCTTGTTTTGAGAGAGAGAGAGAGAGAACACAAGGGGGTGTGTGTGGGGAGAGAGACAGAGAGACAGAGAGAGAGGCAGAGAGGAGACACAGGATCTGAAGCAGGCTCCAGGCTCTGAGCTGTCAGCACAGAGCCCAATATGGGGCTCGAATCCACAAACTGTTAGATCATGACCTGAGCTGAAGTCAGTCGCTTTAACTGACGAAGCCACCCAGGTGCCTCCCTTCTAAGAGAATTATCATGATAAGTCTGTGAAATTAAAAGAGAAGTTCAGGGGGCGCCTGGGTGGCGCAGTCGGTTGAGCGTCCGACTTCAGCCAGGTCACGATCTTGCGGTCCGTGAGTTCGAGCCCCGCGTCAGGCTCTGGGCTGATGGCTCGGATCCTGGAGCTTGTTTCCGATTCTGTGTCTCCCTCTCTCTCTGCCCCTCCCCCGTTCATGCTCTGTCTCTCTCTGTCCCAAAAATAAATAAAAAACGTTGAAAAAAAATTAAAAAAAAAAAAAAAAAAAAAAAAAAGAAGTTCAGGGCTGCCTGGGTGGATCAGTCAGTTAAGTGTCTGACTTCACCTCAGGTCATGATCTCGTGGTTTGTGAGTTCAAGCCTTGCATTGGGCTCTCTGCTGTCAGCACAGAGCCCACTTCAGATCTTCTGTCTCCCTCTCTCTCTGCCCCTCCCCTACTCTCTCTCTCTCTCTCTCTCTCTCAAAAACTTGAAAGTTTTTTTTTTCAAGTTTCAAAAACTTGAAAACAGGGAGAGAAGTTTATTTCAGACTTCCAAAAAACTAAGTATAGATGTCTCCCAGATCTTCACAGTGAAAAGGTAAGCACCAGAGAGACAGCCAGGATAGTAGGGGCCGGAAGCTAAAGCTCTGTGAAGCCTGCACAAATATGGAGTACGGAGGTCTTCATCTTGGAAAAGGACAAACTCAGCAGGACCATTTTGTTTCCCTAAATGGGGATCTGTGGGGATCTCAACTCCCTTGAGGGGTGAAGAGCTTAGGTCTCAATCTCCCGATCTGACCCATGGCGAAGGTAGCCCCTGCCTCATAGTTGGCTACAGAGGTCATGAAGACCAAGTATTGGAATTTCAAGAGGCCAATCATGCATGTTGGAGAATCTCCTCACCCTCTAGTTGTTCAGAAAGAAGGGTTTCCCTACAAAGTGCGGACCACCACTCTCTTCTCAGCCCTAGAAGTGTCTGTATCTGAGAACCCGCCGTGTCAGACCCAGTGCGAGTGTGGAATCCAGAGTCCTAGCTCAGGAAGGCATCACTGGGAGTCCTAGCAGCCTTGCAGGGAGCTCTCCAAGGTGCCAAAGCATCTTGCT
Organism: Panthera onca; assembly: GCF_046562875.1. NCBI lineage: Eukaryota > Metazoa > Chordata > Mammalia > Carnivora > Felidae > Panthera > Panthera onca. The sequence goes on along the minus strand of NC_138350.1, from coordinate 28,313,822 downwards.
CCAGTGGGTCCTACTGGAGTAGGCTGGCTGGCTTTCTTTCTTTTTCTTTCTTTCTTTCTTTCTTTCTTTCTTTCTTTCTTCCTTTCTTTTAAAAATTTTTAACATTTTTATTTATTTTTGAGAGACAGACAGAGCGCAAGCAGGGGAGGGGCAGAGAGAGAGAGGGAGACACAGAAGCAGGCTCCAGGCTCTGCACGGTCAGCACAGAACCTGATGCGGGGCTTGAACCCACCAACTGTGAGATCATGACCTGAGCCGAAGTTGGATGCTTACTGGACTGAGCCACCCAGGTGTCCCTCTTTCTTTCTGCCTTTCTTTCTGCCTTTCTTTCTGCCTTTCTTTTTTCTTTCTTCCTGTCTTTCTTCCTGTCTCTGTCTTTCTTTTCTTTTCTTTTCTTTTCTTTTCTTTTCTTTTCTGTCTCTCCTCTCTCTTTCTTTCTTTTTTCGAGATTTTACTTTTGGGGCTCATGGTTGGTTCAGTAGGTTGTGCTTCTGACTCTTGATTTTGGCATAGGTCACGATCTCACGGTTTGTGGGATTGACCCCTGAGTTGGGCTCTGAGCTGAGAGTGTGGAGCCTGCTTCAAATTCTCTCTTTCCCTCTCTTTCTGCCCCTCCCCTGCTCACTCTCTCCCTCTCTCAAAATAAATAGATAAACTTAAAAAATATCCCATGTTTAAGTAACTTCTACACCTAAGGTGGGGCTTGAACTCACAACTCCTAGATCAAGAGTTGCATGCTCTACTGACTGAGCCAGCCAGGCACCCCCCAAGCAGGCTAGTTCTGCTTAATTAGTGCATCTGTTTTTCTTCCGTGCATTTCTTCAAACTAGCCTCACTAAACCTGCAAGAGGAGGGGCTGAGACCATGGAGAGGAGTCAAATTCAGATCCTTGAGGGACTCCTAGGCTGATGGGAAAGACTGGCCAGGCAAAGAGAGGTCATTAGATCAGAGCCTGGAAGGGTAGAAGCATAGTGGACCTGGGGCCTGAGGCAGCCTAGCCCAGCTGGGTAAGCAAGGCTTCCTGATGTCATGAACCCAGGTTAGAAGGACGAGGAGCTGTTATCCAGGTGAAGAAGGGGGTCAACAGTTCTACACAGGGGGACAGCCCAGAGGCATGGGAGCAGGTCAGACTGGCTGAATGCTGACAGAGTGGAGAGCATGATGGGTGGCTGGGGCTTCTCTGCATTTTATAAGCTAAAAATCTCTTGGGGTTTCTTACCCTGCACTGCTCCCTCTTTCCTTTCTCCACCACAAGCGTCTCCTTTGCACACAGCTGCACCAGCCTCATCACCTTTTGCCTACAGACTATGGCACAAGCCTTCCAACTGGTTTCCTGGGTTGTAACCCTGCCCCTGCCTACCCCAGTCCATACCCTACACCTGCCACTAAGGAGCCCAGCCTTGTCATTTCTTAAAGCCCTCCCTGCCTACTAATCAGTTTGTGCCCAAAAGTCTTGGTCCAGCATTGATGGCCTCTCAGTATCTTTCCAGGGTCCATCATTGCTACCTCATTTCACTGGCTTCCCCCCACCCACCAGGCCTGTGGGAATTTCCTCAGGTGCTCTGTGCTCCCACATGCCTCTACACATTTGCTCTTTCCCATGTCTGTTCTCCACTGTGCATGCACACACACCTGGTGAGTCCCTCAGTCTTCAAGATTATCTCCTTTTTCCTCACTTTCCTGACCCTCCTCAAAAGGGAGTAAGTCCCCACGCTGTTCCCACACATCCCCATTTGTAGTCTATAATAACTCACATCCCATTAAGTTGTATTTACATTTGAACAACATGGGTTTGACTGCATGGGTCCACTTATACACAATTTTTTAAATAAATACAGTCTAGTATTATAAGTGTATTTCCTCTTATGATTTTCCTTCTTTTTTTAAGTTTTATTTATTTATTTTGAGAGAGAGAGAGAGCGAGCAAGCACGTGCATAAGCGGGGGAGGAGCAGAGAGTGGGGAGAGAGAGAATCCCAAGCAGGCTCCATACTGTCAGCACAGAGCCTGACACTGGGCTTGATCTCACAAACCATGAGATCATGACCTGAGCCAAAAGCAAGAGTTGGATGTTCGACCTACTGAGCCACCCAGGTGCCCCACATAATTTTCTTAATATTTTCTTCAGGTGGGGCGCCTGGGTGGCTCAGTCGGTTGAGCATCTGACTTTGGCACATGATCTCACCGTTTGCGAGCTCAAGCCCCATGTGGGGCTCGGTGCTGACCGTTCAGAGCCTGGAGCCTGCTTCAGTATCTGTGTCTCCCTCTCTTTCTGCCCCTCCCCCGCTCTCTCTCTGTGTCTCTCAAAAATAAATAAACATTTAAAAATAATAATAATAATATTGGGGTGCCTGGGTGGCTCAGTCGGTTAAGCGTCTGACTTCAGCTCAGGTCATGATCTCTCAGTTTGTGAGTTTAAGCCCCGCGTTGGGCTCTGTGTTGCCAGCTCAGAGCCTGGAGCCTGCTTCTGATTCTGTGTCTCCCTCTCTCTCTCTCTGTCCTTCCACTGCTCACGCTCTGTCTCTCTCTCTCAAAAATAAATGAACATTAAACAAATTTTTAAAAATAATAATAATATTTTCTTCAGGTTACTTTATTGTAAGAATACAGCATATAATAGGTATAACATACAAAATATGTGTTAATCAACACTTTACATTCTCGATAAAGTCTTCTTTCTAAAATCCAATAGCAGTGGGCTGTTAGTAGTTGAGGTTTGGGGGGGCGGTCAAAGTTATATGCAGATTTTTGGCTGCACAGGGGTTGGCACCCCTAACCCCTGTGCTATTCAAGGGTCAACTGCTTCTCCCCCATTAAATGTGAATTCTTTTAGGACAGAGCAGGCCCATATAGGGTTCAACTTGGTGACTGTTGTGCCAAGCGGAGACCCTGGCACACAGCGGTCATCAGTATTATTTTTTGAGGGAAAGAACAGAGTGAATAAGGCCTGTCTTGGTGTTTCCGAAGGGGAGATGCTTGGACCAGCCCTGGCAGAAAATACTGGACTCACCGAGCTTAATATAAACTGGAATCACCTTCGAGGACCAGGAGCTGTAGCCTTTGCCAGGGCACTGGAGGTATGAACACCTCTGTCACCCATCTGCCCTCTGGCCTGGCCTGTGGGGACAGTCTCCCAGGTGCCAGCTTCCTATCTTTGCAGCTCTTCAGAAATGACCCTTGGATCCTTCAAGCAGAGCTTAAAGAATATTTTGTTTGGTGATTTTAATTGTCCCAGCCCCATTTCGTGACTCCAAAATACCGTGCTCACTCTCATGTCACTTACTCAAGGGTCTGCAGTTCAATGTTGCACACCTTCTCCATTTATTACAGACATATGGCTGGTGGGGGACATCGTGCAGTCTGGTGACACATGCCTGCTATGGGCACATGCAGATGCTTCCCTGAGATGACAGCCCTGCACCCTGCGTCCCAGCACATACTCTTAAACATCCCACCTGCTTCCTTCGATGTTGTGGTTCATAAGCCTCGGGAATGCATGGCTCCTAGCCCCTGTCAGGATGCCCCTGGTGCTGGCTAGCTTTGTGGGGCCCTCCTCAGGGAACAGCAGCAGCTGCCTTGCCCCCCTCCTCAGGGGCTGACCTGGGGATCCTGGCCCACAGGGTGGTGGGTCAGGCTCTGTCCTCCCAGTGCACCCACAAGCTCCTGCTCTTCTCCCCATCACAGCCCCCCAAAAGCCCTTCACCAGAGTCCCTCTGTCATTCTGCTCTGTGCCTCAGAGGACCTACCCTTGAGCCTCCCCCCCCCCCCGCCCCCAGCAGTCATGGAACCAGACCACTGTGTCCCTGGGGTCTGCTGCTGAGCGGTGGGCCTCTCAGTCTCTGAGGATCATCCACACCCACAACCACCCTTGGTGCTGTGCTTCCAGTCATTTGGTTCTCCCGGTCACCGTCATCCAAGCCACAAGACTCTTACCAGGAACCTCTGACCTTCTGCTCTCAGCCCGTGCTTTTTTGCACCCTGGGCCTCCCGGGCTCTGAGGCTGTGACCCCTGGCTTTCCCCACTTCACAGGTGGTCTCCTGGCTTCACTCTTTTGCATTCTAGGCAAACATCTTCCTGAGAGTCCTGGACATCTCATACAATGGCTTTGGAGATCCTGGAGCATCTGCAGTGGGTGAGGCACTTAAGACCAACAATGTGTTGGAAGAGCTCAACATGAGGTGAGGCACACAGGGTGGCCCTGTGTCACAGTCTCCAGATCCATAGCCACCTGAGGGACCAGGGACTCCATGATCCTGTTGCTGTTTACCACCTTAGCAACACCCAAGCCTACCACAGTTTACCCACGATGGGGCTTGAGACACAATCCAAGAGCACCCAGCTCCCTCCTTCTCACTCAAGTTTAGCACTGGGTTTTTTTTTTTTTTTAAGTTTGAAAAAAAATTATTTAAGTAATCTCTACACCCTACAAGAGTTCAAACTCATGACCTCAAGATCAAGAGTCACGGGCTCTATCGACTGAGCCAGCCGGGTGCCCCTCAAGTTCAGCACTTGTTTGTACCTTGGAGCTCATAATTCCTGACGGATAGGTGGGGGCTGCTAGTGAAAACATATATGTAAAACATCTTCACTTGAGAAGGGGAGGAGGGGTGCCTGGGTGGCTCAGTTGTTTGCGTGTCCAACTCAACTTTGGCTCAGGTCATGATCCCAGGGTCGTGGGGGGGGGGGCGGTAAAGGAGGGGAAAGTAGGGGAGGGATGCTCCAGGTGTGCTTGCTGAGTGATCTCCCTCAACACTGGGAACCAGGGCTGTTATCCAGCTTTTACATACTGACCTTCCCAGGGTCCCTGGGGCATCAGTGGAGGCTGGAACATGAAGCCCAAGCAGGTGGATGCACCAGCAACACCAGCTTGGACCCTGGGACCATCTGGCTCTACACAGCTGCTCGGAAGGTAGCAAAATGCATATGTCTTTCTGTTGCAGCAACAACCGCATCTCTGCAGTGGGAGCCCTGAGCCTGGGCCTGGGCCTCCGGGTCAACCAGACACTGAGGATTCTTGTTGTGAGTGCTAGCCTGATGGGGCAGGCCCCAGCATAGACCTGCCTGTATGTGTCCACACAGATCCATCCCTCCCCTGCCTCATCTCCCCACTCCAGTGGCAGCAGGGTACGAAATTTCTAGAGCCCAGATGAGGGAGGGGACCTCCTGGCTTCCTCCTATGACCACTTCTTTCCCTTGCCATTCCCTCACCCATCTCTGACCTGACCCCGGCACTTCTTCCGACTCCTCCCTCGTCCATCCTTCTCCCCCCAACCCCCAGCAGTGTCACCTCCACCTCCCGACTGTCCTTGCTCCTTCTCAGCTCACTGGGTCAGCCCAGGTGTACCGTTGGCTATGCTCAGACCTACTTGAGGCCTTGTGTGACAGATGGGGTTTCCCTTTCTTCAGCATTGCCAGTTGGGTAGGAAAAGGGAGGGTGCAATGGAACGTGAAGCCCAAGAGGGCCACTGTGCTCAGAGGACAGGTCCTGGGTGGCATCCAGCCCTGCCTGGCTCTCAGCTCCATCAACTGGCAGAAGAGCCCCCTGTGGGCATCTGGGTGGCTCAGTCGGTTAAGCATCAGACTTTGGCTCAGGTCATGATCTCATGGTTCATGAGTTCAAGCCCCGCATCAGTCTCTACTGTCAGTGCAGAGCACACTTTAGATCTTCTGTCTCCTCTCTCTGTGCCTCCCCTGCCCATGCGTGCGCTCTCTCTCTCTCTCTCTCTCTCTCTCTCTCTCATAAACATTAAAAAAGAAGAAGAAGAAGAGCCCCCCGAAGCACTCCCATCCACGCTCCCCCCTGCAGCCCAGACCTCTCTTAAGCTCTGGATCCCCATTTACAGCCACCTGCCGGACCATCCCCTGGATGTCCCATGGGCATAAAGCACAACCCGAAGGCATCCTCTCTCTCTAAGGGCTGCCTCTTGGTGGTGGGGGAGGGGGGCTCCTCACTGAGTCAGAAGTAGGCGCCCAGTACTCACTCCTCCCTCTCTTTTCCTTGCCTTCCAACCTTCATCTTACTTCCTGCAGGGTGCTGGGGCTGCCTGCTCTTCCTTCTCACTTCCCCTCAAGTTCCGTTGACCTGTGAATTTCCCATCTCTGGTCCTTCCTTCTCACCTGCCAGTTGATCTTTCTTTTTTTTTTTTTTTTTTTAATTTTTTTTTTCAACGTTTTTTATTTATTTTTGGGACAGAGAGAGACAGAGCATGAACGGGGGAGGGGCAGAGAGAGGGAGACACAGAATCGGAAACAGGCTCCAGGCTCCGAGCCATCAGCCCAGAGCCTGACGCGGGGCTCGAACTCACGGACCGCGAGATCGTGACCTGGCTGAAGTCGGACGCTCAACCGACTGCGCCACCCAGGCGCCCCTGTCAGTTGATCTTTCTAAAGCAGAAACATGCTCCCGTCCCCTCCTTGCTTTAAACCTGTCAACGGCTCCCCTCTGGATAAATCCAAGGTTAGTAGTATGTCATTCACCGCACATTGGGCTCTGGGCTCTGCCACAGCCCCTCTGCCTTCCACCGCTGAAGTTCATTCGCTCACCCCAAGCTGCTCTGAATTTTCTGCACATGATGCAATTTCTCCCCTTTGTTTTGCTCCTCCTGCTCTTGCTGAAATACCCAGCTCTGCCCGCCTCACCCGTAAAGCTCAGTGCGGGTGCGTAAACTTCACCTCCCCAGAAGAGTTGATGTACACTCTCATTGCACTTATCACACTGCATTTTCATGATGTTTCCTTTTCCTCTCCTCCCCGTGATGGGTGAATTCCTTAAAGGCAGAGCTGTGCCTTGTGTGTCCGTATCTTTGGCACCTGGCACAGATTTGGGCACATGGTGGGCGCTCAGCCAGTGCGTACTCCCTTCCCCTCTTCCCCAGCCTCACCGCCTCACCCAGGGTGTTTTGTCAGTGGAGACAAATTCTGAGCTGAGACAGTGGGGCTGTCCTGAGGCACTTGTCATCAGAGATGAAGAATCCTTCCCTCCCTTTGGACTTGCTCCACCTCCAGCTTCCCTGGGCTCAGTTTTTCTCAATTGTGTGTGTGTTTCTCAGATGTCCAGGAATCCCATGCGAGGTGAAGGCTGCTTTGGAGTTCTAAAGTCTGTCCGGGATAATCCAGGGTCCTCCCTGGAACTGCTGGATTTCTCTGTAAGAGCTTTTCATAAATCTCATCTGTGATCCTTCCAACAGCCCCACGAGTTCTCATTTAGAGGAAGAAAGTAGGGATTAGAGAAACAGCATGTCCTGCTCAGATACTTAGTGTGGCTAAGTCTGAGTTCCACCCCAGGCCTCAATGGAGGGTCACAATGCCACTGTGGCTTTATTTCCACTCCTGACTGGGGGATACCGTTGCGGTCTCATCTCTGGCTCATGCCTGGGTTCTTCATTGGCTGAGAGAGAATTGCCTCAGAGGACACTTAGCTCGCTGTTCACTGATGTTTGGATTTGAAGGTTCAGTACTTACCCACCTCACCCCCTGGCCTGTTCTGCCTGCAGGTGGATATTGGTGCTGGAAGATTCACTCATGTGGCTTTGAGGGAGATTAAGACTCCTTTTCATTCAGTTGTGGGTTTTGTTTTTTGTTTTTTATTTTTAGGGGAGAGGGGCAAAGGGAGAGAGAGAGAATGAGAGAGAGAGAGAGAGAGAGAGAGAGAGAGAGAGAATGAGAGAGAGAGAGAGACAGAGAGACAGAGACAGAGAGAGAATCTTAGGCAGGCTCCATGCTAAGCATGGAGCCTGATGCAGGGCTCAATCCCACGACCCTGAGATCCTGACCTGAGCTGAAATCAAGAGTCAAATGCTCAACCAACTGAGCCACCGAGGCGTCTCAATTGTGCCTTTTAAATATAGAAAATTCAGGGCACCTGGGCGGCTCAGTTGGTTAAGTGTCTGACTCTTGCTTTTGGTTCAGGTCATGATCTCATGGTTCATGAGATCAAGCCCCATGTTGGTCTCTGCACTGAAAGGAGGGAGCCTGCTTGGGATTCTCTCTCTCTCCCTCTGTCTTTCCCTCCCCTGCTCGCTCGCACTCTCTCTCTCAAAATAAATAAACTTAAAAATATATAGAGAAAATTATATAAGCAGTTAAACATTAAGGAGAGAATCCCCAAACACCAGTTATTAAGCTGAAGTCTAGTCACAAATCACTGCTTATTCTAACCCTCATTTATTTAAAACCAGATTTGTGTCAAAGTCTTTCCAGAAACGTTTTTACAGTTCCAATCCTTCAGGCTTGGGACAACTGATGCTTCCTTCTTCTTACTGCTTATTGATTCCTTCTGCCTGCCGAGTTTCTACAGCTCCAAAGCCAGAGAGTAGCATGCCTTGACCATGTTCCTCTTGCTCTGCGAGAATTCCTGTCAGCACTGGATTCCATCATTAAAAAAAAAAAAAAAAAAAAAAAAAAAAAAAAAGGAATTCTATATGAAACTGTTCTGCAAAAATACATGCTTATTCAATATAATGTATGGTTATTAACAGAAGCTTTTAGCATAACAGAAACACCACAGACTTTGGAATCAGGCCTGGGACCAAATCCTGAGTCCATCAACATGGGATCTTCTGAATTGGAGAGCAACACCTGTCTAGATGCAATGTTCCATTTTCCTATTCCTTAACTGTTATTAGTCTAATCTCCCTAGCCTAGATCTTCTCAGTTTTAAGGGAAATACTTCGGGGCACCCGAAATGCTCAGCTGGTTGAGCGTCCAACTTCGGCTCAGGTCATGATCTCACAGTTTGTGAGTTCGAGCCCCGCGTCGGGCTCTGGGCTGACAGCTCAGAGCCTGGAGCCTGCTTCGGATTCCATGTCTCCTTCTCTCTCTGCCCATCCACTGCTTGCGCTCTGTCTCTCTGTCTCTCAAAAATAAATAACTGTAAGGGAAATACTTCTAAATCCTTACAGTTCATGTAAAACCATTCCCAGGGCTCAGCCTGGTCTTTCTGTGAAATGGGGCTAAAATCTCCCACCCAGAGTCATTGTGAAGATGGGATGAGATAGCAGACCCCACAGAAAAGGCCTATGTAGAGAAAGACACTATTGGTGCTAGTATCCTTCCCCTCACTCCCCGTGCCTTTACATTTGTTTTTGAGGAATAACGTTTATGCTGAAAAGTGCACATGGATTGGGGTGTGAATTTCCACAAACAGCACAGACCTATGCAACCGACCCGCAGGTCAAGAAATCACAGACTCCAAGGAGCCCCCCGGAGCCCCTTCCCTTCCCTATTTTAATAGTTTGGGGACTGATGACATTGTCATCCATAGGAGAGAAGCTGCCCTAAGGATTTTCTCCAAAACCTTGTGTGTACCAGCAAAAACCAGCAAAGTTCTCAGAAGGTGGTAATGTACTGCCTTGTAATGGGTTTCTCCTCAGGATATCCAAGTGGACAGAGAGTTTGATGACCTCGCTATCTCAGTGAAGGTAATTCTTCCAGCACTCCATATAAAGACTGCTGCCCACAGAGTGGAGTACAAAAGACTTGCCTCCAGTCTACACCCCGTCCCTACTGGCGTCTGTCCCTAAGTGACTGCGGTATGTGGCTTCCTCTCACATTGGCCACTTCAACTTCAATATGGAGGGTTCTTGGCCTCATGATGCTTTATTACCACTTGAGTCTGCAGTGAGTCCCATGTCAGCTGGGTGGTAAGTCCTGTGGAGCCTGTCTTCATGATGACTCAGACAATCGTACCCTCCTCTCCATCCCATGGCCTCTGTTAATGCAGAGTGTGGGCCTTCCTTTGCTCACACTAATTTCCGTAACATGAACTTGTGCTGTGTGCTACATGTTGAGCTGGGTATGGGGTCAAAGATCTCCAAAGTTCCTGCCTTGGTGACTTCAAGAGACCATGAAAATATAAGGTGGTGTGTGACTGGCATTCCCAAACTCAACTTGCCAGAGCGCAAACTGACACAACGTTTTTGGAAGGTTTTATGTACCAAGAGCCTTAAAACTGCCTATGTCCTTTGATTCAATGGTCTGACTAATCTGCTCTTCAGAAATAACCAGAGATGCATAAAAATATTGATGCCCAGGGGTGCCTGAGTGGCTCAGTAGGTTCATGCGTTTGAGCCCCGCATCGGGCTCTGTGCTAAAAGCTCAGAGCCTGGAGCCTGCTTCAGATTGTGTCTCCCTCCCTCTCTGCTCCTCCCTCACTCGTGCTCTCCCTCTCTCTCTCTCTCACACACACACAAAAGTAAATAAGTATTTTTAAATGTTTCACAAAAAAATATTGATGCCCAAAAATGCTCACTGAAAGGCTGTTTATAATATGAAAATTGGAAATAATCTAGATGCCCAATAACAGGGGACTGATTAACTAAGAATTGGAACTCTGCAATCATTAAAAGCCAAGCGTTCAAAAAACATTGAACACGTTAACAGTTTATGAAAAAGCACATGGTTAATGTTAAGTGAGAAAATCAGGATTGAAAAAAAAATCACATGGTTTGTCTGGCAGTTCCTTAAAAAGTTGAACCTGTAGTTTATCACAGACCCAGCAATTCGTGTCATAGAGAAATGAAAACATGTGTTCACAGCAGCTTTATTCATAATATCCACGAAGTACAAATGTCCACCAACTGATGAATGGGTAAATAAAATATGGTATAGGGGCACCTGGGTGGCTCAGTCAGGTGAGCAACCGGCTTTTGATTTCGGCTTAGGTCATGAGCTCACGAACCTTGGGATGGAGCCCTGCATCAGGCTCTGTGCTGTGCGTTGGTGGAGCAGAGCCTGCCTCGGAGTCTCTCTCTCCCTCTCTCCCTTGCTCTTTCTTTCTCTCAAAATGAATAAAATAAACATTAAAAAATAAAATAAAAATGGTATGCCCATACAATGGAATATTATTTGGCCGTAAAAAGAAATGAAATTTGAGGTGATGATAGCATTCTAAACTTGCTTGTGGTAATGGCTGCACAACTCTGTGAATATACCAAAAGTAATTGGACATTTTAAACAGATGAATTGTAGAGTATGTGAACTGTATCTCAATAAAGCTGTTTACAAGAAACAGGAGTGAAGGATCATGCTACCACAGGCATGTATCATGTAACAGGAGGAATGTGTCATGCTACAACATGAATGAACCTTGAAAACATGATGCTGTGAAAGAAGCCATTCACAAAAGACCACATATTGTATGATTCCGTTTATAGGAAATGTCCAGAATAGGTAAATCTACCAAGACAGAAAGTAGATTAGAAGTTGCCTAGGGCTGGGGCGCCTGTGTGGCTCAGTGGGTCGAACATCTGACTCTTGATTTCAGCTGATTGTGATCCCAGGGGATTGAGTCCTGTGTCCTGTGTCTCCATGCTGAGCATGGAGGCTTCTTGGGATTCTCTCACTCACTTGCTCTGCTCCTGCTCTCTCGCTCTCTCTCTCTCTCTCTCTCACTCTCTCTCTCTCGCTCTAAAATAAAATTTAAAAGAAGTTGCCTAGGGCTAGGGAGATGGGAGGGACTGGAGGTTGGTAGCGAAAGAGCATGGGTGTTTTTGGAGATGATAAAAATGTTCTAAAATGGATTGTGATGGGGCGCCTGGGTGGCTCACTCGGTTATGCATCCAACTCTTGATTTTGGCTCAGGTCCTGATCTCACGGTTTGTGGGTTTGAGCCCTGCTTCAGGCTCCCCGCTTACAGTGTGAAGCCTGCTTGTGATTCTCTCTCTCTCTCTCTCTCTCTCTCCACCCCTCCACCACTCATGCTCTCTCTAAATAAATAAATAAATAAATAAATAAACTTAAATAAGTCACCTTCTCTAACTTTTCAAATGGATTGTGGTGATGGTTGCACAACTCTGTGAATATACTGCAAACCACTGGATTGTACACCACTTTAAGTGGGTGAGTTGTGGGGTACCTGGCTGGCTCAGTTGGTAGAGCATGTGATTTGATTTCAGGGTTGTGGGTTTGAGCCCCACATTGGGTGTAGAGATTACTTACAAACAAAAAACATATTTTTAAAACAATGAGTGAATTGTATGGTATGTGGATTATATCTCAAGAAAGTTGTTACTAAAACAAAAAATCATATTGTTGGATCCAATTTTGTAAAACCCATGTATAAGTATATACACAGGGGAAAAAGAAACTAAGAACACCTTGACATATTAATAGTGTTTAGCTATAAGTTGTGGGTTTGGGGATGATTTTTATTTTCCTTATGTTATTCTTCATTTCCTACACTTTCTACTCTGAATATGTGTCACTTTTAAAACCAGAAAAAATAAATAGTACTTTAAAATGTGATACAGGCTGCAATTCAGTTACGTATGTGGAATGATTGGAGCCGTGAGGGTGGAGGAGGGTGCTATAGACTGAATTGGGTCCCCCTGCCAAATTCCTACGTTGAAGCCCTAACCCCCAATGTGACTATATTTGGAAATAGGAGGCAATTAAGGTTAAATGAGGTCATAAAGGTGGGACCCTGATCTGATAGGATTAGTGTCCTTATAAGAAGAGACACCGAGAGCTTGCCCCCTCCTCCCACCCCTATAGGCAGACACAGCAAGAAGGGAGCCTTTTGCAATCAGGAAGAGAGCCCTCGCTAGAAACCAACCCTTCCAGAACTTGACCTTGCATTACTCTTCTAGCCTTTAGAACCGCCAGAAAATAAACTTCTGTTACTTATGCTACCCGGTCCATGGTGTTCTGTTATGGCAGGTGACCTAAGATAGAAGGATTCACTCTCTTGGAGGGAAGAAGCAGGGAGGGTTTCTCCTGGTTTCCCTGGCTCTCCGTTGACCTCCTTCCATCTCCCTCCTCCCTGCTGCCAAAGCTGTCTTTCTAAGGGCCGACCGAATCATACTATCCAAATGTTCCCAAGGCCTACAGAAAACTTCCAGCTCCTCTCCCTGTTGTGTTCCACTGCAGGGGCAGAGGTCCCCGCTCATCTGTAATAAGTTAAGGGTCTGCTCCAACATGCTCTAGGGAATCACCAGAAAGGATGTTGCATTCTGGTGATAAGTTTGGGGTTATGCCAGAATTCCTTTTACCCTGCTTTTCTCAGAAATAAACACACAGTGGATCCCAAAGAAAGTTAAGTCAGTCTTTACAGAATGGAAGAATCAGGTGATTGTACCAAAGTTCCCCAAAATGGACACTGCACTCCAACCCAGCCTTGGCGGGGGGAGCCTGGGGTATACCCTCCAACTCCCTTGTCCCCAGAAACTCAGAAATCCCCAGATTAAAGAAGTAATCAAATCCTGCCTGGTTCCCGGGCGCTGGATGGCAAAGGCCTTTCTGCACCGGAAAAAGGGTGGACAAGAAAGCTGGGTGCAGATTTTGGGTATGAAGCTGGCATCCATCTTGTTAGTTGTTAGTCTATCTCAAGTCTCTTGACATAGAACACACCTCCGCGGACCAGATGAAGCCACTTGAAGTAACAAAGTAACATCTGTGAACATGACTTCATAAGCCTCCAATCAACAGCGTCCACCTTCTCAGGAGACCCCCCCCCCCGCCCCCCCCGCCCCCAAATTTCCCCGTAAAACCCCTCGTTTATAAGCCATCAGGGAGTTCGGGACGTTGAACACCGGTTTTACGTTCTCCTGGGTGGTGCCACACCAACCAATAGCCTATCTTCAAGGCAAAAACTTGGTGCAAGTCTTTTATTGGCTTGCGAAGCACGGGAGAGCAGCTCTCCTTTGCATTAGTTACAGGTAGATGGTGGGCAGGCCTTGAGAGGGTGTCTCGTTTGCAAAGACCGGAATCACGAGCAGACAGGTGAGTGGGCCTGGGCCTCCAAGCAAGAAGGCGGCACAAGCTTGGCGTGAAGCCACGCGCACATTGAGGCCTTACGTGCACGAAAATGTGCTATGTCCCACGCAGAGAAATCCGTGACCACTCCCACCTAACATCCCAGGATGCATCAGAATGCTCTGCTTTGGCTAGGCCACAGCCTTCCCGCCAAAGCCATATCCAATCAGAAAGCACCATACTCCGCAAGTCAAGTAACGTCCAATCAGAAGCGGGATTCCAGGCCTAGGTCCGCCCCGAGGCACTGAGGACCAATGGGCACCTGGGCAGCGGCGGGCCAATCCCGGGCCGTGTGCACAGCGCAGCAGCGGCAGTTGGGCGCGTGGCGTCTGTGGCAGCGGTTGAGGTCTGGTAACGGCGTTGGGCAGCAGCTGAACTCACCATGGTGAGGTCCCCCCCTGGCCACTCTCGGGTCATAGAGGCCCAGGCAGGAGGGAGGATGAAGCCCGCCACATGAGGCCCCTGGGTGGGGCAAGACTGCGACAAATCCTAGGGCCGGGGCTGTGTGTGTGTGTGTGTGTGTGTGTGTGTGTGTGTGTGTGGTGTGGCGGGGGGGGGGGGCGGGGGGGAGATCGGGGGAAGAGGGGGCTGGGGGGGCACGGGAGGCCCAGGGCTGCCCGGACGAACAGATGATAGTCCTCTCGCTTGTTCTCTGGGTGTGCGAACCCTGAGGGCAGCGGCAACCTGCGTCGTGGTAATGTCCCGGATGAAGGGGGGTCGGCAGGTGCAGATGTCTCCTCGAAAATTGTAACTTTATGAGCCAGGTTGGAAGCTGGGTGACCTTGACTTGTTGGGTGGCCTTGACTCAGTCTCTGAGGACAGCCGTTATGTTGGGTTCCTGAGGCCTGGAAGGTGGTTCTCAAACGTTGGGGTCCCAGGACATCCCTACAGTATGTATGTATGTATATATGTATGTATGTATGTTAACGTATGTTTATTTTTGAGAGAGAGAGACATACACACAGCACAAGTGGGGGAGGGGCAGAGAGAGAGGGAGACACAGAATCCGAAGCAGGCTCCAGGTTCTAAGCTGTCAGCACAGAGCCCAACGTGGCGTTCGAACTCATGTGATATGAGATCATGACCTGAGCTGAAGTCCAACACTTAACTGACTGAGCCACCCAGGTGCCCCTACAGTATTTCTTTTTTTATAGAGTTTATTTGAGAGAGAGAGAGAAAGAGTGCAAGTGGCGGAGGGGCGAGGGAGAGGGAGAGAGAGAATCCCAAGCAGGCTCTGCACTGCCAGCCCAGTGAGCTCAAACTCACAAACCATGAGATCATGACCTGATGGGGAAGCAAGAGTCACGCTTAACCATCTTAGCCACCCAGGCACTCCATGGACATCTCTACAGTGTAACAAAGTAGGACTCCAAAAAGCCTTTGTTTATGTGGGTTATCTCCGTAGTCGTTTGCCATGTTAGAAATTTTAAAAATATTTATTTACTTTAAGACAACATGCTGACATAAACACCAGATATCCAAGTTGCAATAGCCATAGTTTGTCGGCTCTTGCAAGGAAAATAACATTCTGTGAAAAAAGCTAGTTCAGTTGGCAACTGAAAGCACACAAGTGCTATTTCTTAAAACAGCTGTATTTCAGCAGGTGCACAAGAGCTTTATGGATACTTTCCGTTTTGTCACAGTACTTGAGGGTGGATGTTTTATAAAATAATCATTTTTTGCTTCATCATGAATATTCTGAAATGAAATTGACTTTTTTTTTTTTTTTTTTTTTTTTTGGTCTTTTTACCGTGAGTGCATAAGGGTGAAGAATCTAACGAACACTGGTATAGTTTGGTGCCACTACCTTGATTTGTACTAGGGCATTAACAGTTTTACCCCCCCCCCCCTTTTTTTTTAAGTTTATTGTTTTGAGAGAGCATGAGAGAATCCCAGGCAGGCTCTGCACTGTCAGTGCGGAGCCCAGTGCGGGGCTTAAACTCATAAATGGTAAGATCATGACCTGAGCTGAAGTTGGATGCTTAATTGACTGAGGCACCCAAGCACCCCAGTTTTACCCACTGTTTGATTATGCACCATCAGTGAACACGGTGAAATGTGAACACGGTGAAAAGGGCTGGTTATCTCAGTAGTCCTACTGTGAAATCGCTTTAATTTCCAATTACCCTGAAGAGGTCTGTGGATCTCTAGTGGCCTGAGAAGGCCGGTGATTACTTTGAGGACTGTTAGCGGGTAGGGGATCAGTAGAAACAATTGACAGGAGGAAGAGAGCAGAAAGGTCTGCGCATTTGCTGTCTGGAAGCTGAAGCTTCTGGGTATGTAGGGAACAAAGCAATCTGCCAAGAATATGAAGAGAGCAGTTGGACCGGAGCTTGAAAAGAAAGAGGATGAAGATAAGGCTGAGTAAAGTAAGGTAAAATTTTAATGATCCAGGTGAGGTTGGTGATGAATTTTGAATGGCTTTCTATTGAAAGCTAGGAATGATTTTTCTGACTGCTTTTCATTAGTTTCATTGGATAATCAGATGGAAGTGGCCTTGCAGATCATGTAGCACACCAGCCCCCATTTTGTAAAAGAAAAAACTGAGGGATTTTCTCAGGGTATAGAGCTTACTGTGATCATACTAGGGCTGAGTCCGTAGAAAACTAAATCAGGCATCCTGTGAAGCATAGGCTGCCTGGATATAAGTAAGGCAAAATGAATAATACTGATCTGTAAATGGTGTGATTGTGTGGATTCCAAAAGACTTCCCAGAGTGTTGATGAATTTCTTCTCTGAAGGAGTGCATTCCTTGTCATTGGAGAAGTTCTTTCTGCAAGTGAATAATAGTTCCTTCTGGGAGGGATTCTTAGGGTATTGTGGTGTTACGTGAATCTCTATGCCCCTAATTGGAGAGTTGGTGTTTGTGTAATAAAAAACGGGACTTCAGGGGCGCCTGGGTGGCGCAGTCGGTTAAGCGTCCGACTTCAGCCAGGTCACGATCTCGCGGTCCGTGAGTTCGAGCCCCGCGTCAGGCTCTGGGCTGATGGCTCGGAGCCTGGAGCCTGTTTCCGAATCTGTGTCTCCCTCTCTCTCTGCCCCTCCCCCGTTCATGCTCTGTCTCTCTCTGTCCCAAAAATAAAAAAAAAATAAAAAATAAAAAAAAGTTAAAAAAAAAAAAACAAAACCAAAAACGGGACTTCAGGGGCACCTGGCTCAGGCGGTTAAGCGTCCGACTTCAGCTCGGGTCATGATCTCACGGTCTGTGGTTCGAGCCCCGTGTCGGACTCTGTGCTGACAGCTCAGAGCCTGGAGCCTCCTTCGGATTCTGTCTCCTCCTCTCTCTGTCCCTCCCCTGCTTGTGCTGTCTCTCCATAATAAACAAACCTTAAAAATAAGAAAAAAAAATTACCTGCCAAACTTAAAAACAGGACTTCAAGTTCTTGGTATTGTATATTAGGATTTAGGGTAGGTGGGACACCTTGAATTTTATTTGATCTCCTCTATGTATTTGTGAGGATACGGTGTCTAAAATAGAACAAATGATTAATGACTGTACAGTTATGTTTATGGCGGGAAAGATATGATACAGTCAAAAAATAGGTACTTTGAGTCTAAGGAAACCACCAAAGGACAGTGTAGTGTCCTACCATTTGTGATGCCTGGTTGCCATTAACTCCTAGCCTTGAGGTGAAGGGAGTGGTTACTAGAAGTTGAGAAGGTGGCTTTATAAAGAACACTGACTGCTGAAAGTTTGTGGCCTTGATAAACACACTCAGGGAGCCCATGGCAGTCCGGCAGGGTGGGAGCCAGGAAGTGAGCACCCTGACCACACTGTCCTCTAACCTCGCAGTCTCTTGCTGATGCCTGCCTTGGCTAATGCAACCAGAAGCCAGGTGCAAGGAAGCCCCTTTCATGCAGTCCAGATGGGTCAGCCTCCCTGAGCACAGCCCTGGGTGGAGAAAATAGAGGGTAGCTGTAGATGGGTAGATGGATGACACACATATGGTGACCACTGGCACCTGGGCCATGGTGACCTGTGTCCAAGTCCACTCTTCCTTCCCTGATCTATTAGTTGTTACATTCTCTTTGGACAGGACACCATCAGAAACTAGTAGCTATATTCTTTAGAGAATAACTGTGGCTGTATGGTGACTGTGGCTGTATGTGACTGTACGGTGTGGCGTTTACCATTGACATTACGTGTATGGTAGCAAACGCTTTTGTGTAGGGGCTAAGTCCGGCACTTAGTAGCTCGGGTGGTTTAGAGCACCTCAGTTTTCATAGGGACTTGAAAAGGGTCACATAAGCCTTCTGGGAAAGGTCTGGGAAAGCCATAGACGACGTGAAGTACATATAGATGTGTGTGTTAATATGGTTTCCATGCCATATAGTGTTGGTTCCCTTGAAGACAAGGGGATCTCAACGTTTGTGTTCTGGTTCCCAGCGCGAGTGCATCTCTATCCACGTGGGGCAGGCAGGTGTCCAGATCGGCAATGCCTGCTGGGAACTGTACTGCCTTGAACATGGAATTCAGCCCGATGGTCAGATGCCAAGTGACAAAACCATCGGTGGTGGGGATGACTCGTTCAACACGTTCTTCAGCGAGACTGGGGCTGGCAAGCATGTGCCCAGAGCGGTGTTTGTGGACCTGGAGCCCACCGTGGTCGGTAGGTGCTCGGGCACTTGGGCGGCTTTCCCGGGAGAGTGGGAGAGCCTCCCTGAAGCCCCCTCCATGCCCCCTGTGCTCCTTTGAATCCTTTCTGCAGAAAGGACGGGGTGTACAAGTACACGCCTGTGGCTACATCGGGTGAGAAACTGAGGCTCCTAAGTTAGGAGAACCTAACGTACAGGAAAAACATAGGCTGGTAATAGATTCACTCGTGGCCGCCTCAGCCCCAGGCAGGTGGTTGTGTAGACTCCACCTGCGGGGTGCCCAGGCACTGGTCCCTCCTTAACGCTGCGCACACCAAGATGCTGCTGCGTGAGAATCTTGACCTGCATCTGACAGAAAGGTAAGTAGAGAACATTCGTTGGCTTCCTCCAGATTAGAAGGCTGAAGTGGTTGCCAGGGAGAGCTGCAAGGAGAGAGCACCTTTCAGTGGCCACCCAGGGGAAGACAGGATGTCACCCTAAAGCCTGTGAGAGGCAGGCCACAGAGGGTGCCCTGATGGGACTGGCCGGCCAAAGTCATGCTGACCTGGTGACTGTCTAGCATGTAAGCGATTTTTTAGTTACACTCTTTGAGGTAGCTGTGGGTAGGAGGACATATGTATGCACGTGCAGAGTCACCTGTGTGCGGGTGTGAGTGGTTTCCCTCCTTTGAGGACCAGTCAGATTGGACTTTGTACCTCCACTTGACTTTACCTGCTGAGCCATAGATTGCTGCTGTGGTCTGCGTGTTACGCAGAGACGTTTTCTACGAGACCCTGATGCTGCCGACCGCGAGGAACGGCACGTGCTTGGTAGATCCCGACGGTCCCCAAACCCACCCCTCCTGGTGAGTTAACAACGGGCTTGAAGCCCTGCGGCCCACGTGTCCTCTTTGTAGATGAGGTGCGCACAGGGACCTACAGGCAGCTCTTCCACCCAGAGCAGCTGATCACCGGGAAGGAGGACGCAGCCAACAATTACGCCAGAGGCCATTATACCATCGGCAGGGAGATCGTCGACCTGGTCCTGGACCGGATCCGAAAACTGGTAAGGGGGTGCCGAGAAGGCTTCCTGTGGACGTTGCCCCGGACGGGAGGGTATGCAGGGATTGCGACCAGGAGGTCGCTCTGGCAAAACCCCAGGCCAGAATCTTGAGTCCACGTTTCCCTTCACGTGTGGCTTCAGTGCGTCCGTACATCTCTA
Organism: Panthera onca; assembly: GCF_046562875.1. Lineage (NCBI taxonomy): Eukaryota > Metazoa > Chordata > Mammalia > Carnivora > Felidae > Panthera > Panthera onca. Next base: position 28,294,274 of record NC_138350.1, on the reverse strand, counting down.
ACGTCTGCCTTGCTTTGCTCCTGAGCGTCCTGCACGTGCGCTGTGGACGATTTGAATGTGTGATCATCCCGCAGGGGCAAAGAAGTGAGCGTGGCTTGTTGGAGGTCGGCGGTGTGGCTTCCGCGGGCACTGACTCGCGGTCTCTGGTTTCTCTCAGGCGGATCTGTGCACGGGGCTGCAGGGCTTCCTCATCTTCCACAGTTTCGGGGGCGGCACCGGCTCTGGGTTTGCGTCCCTGCTCATGGAGCGGCTGTCGGTGGACTACGGCAAGAAGTCCAAGCTGGAGTTTGCCATCTACCCGGCCCCCCAGGTGTCCACGGCCGTGGTGGAGCCCTACAACTCCATCCTGACCACCCACACGACCCTGGAGCATTCTGACTGTGCCTTCATGGTGGACAACGAAGCCATCTACGACATATGCCGGCGCAACCTGGATATCGAGCGGCCCACGTACACCAACCTTAATCGCCTGATCGGGCAGATCGTGTCCTCCATCACGGCCTCCCTGCGATTCGATGGGGCCCTGAACGTGGACTTGACGGAATTCCAGACCAACCTGGTCCCCTACCCCCGCATCCACTTCCCCCTGGCCACCTACGCCCCGGTCATCTCAGCGGAGAAGGCGTACCACGAGCAGCTGTCTGTGGCCGAGATCACCAATGCCTGTTTTGAGCCGGCTAACCAGATGGTCAAGTGTGACCCTCGGCACGGCAAGTATATGGCCTGCTGCATGTTGTACAGGGGGGACGTGGTCCCGAAAGATGTCAACGCAGCCATCGCCACCATCAAGACCAAGCGCACCATCCAGTTTGTGGATTGGTGCCCAACTGGATTTAAGGTAGGACTGGGTGATGTTGACTGGTGTTCCCGGTCAGCAGGCAGCCGACCAAGCACAGCATGCCCTTTGTAGGGGATGCCCTGTTCCATGGCAGCCAGCCCCTTGGTCACAAATTAGTGAGCCAGAGTGATAATTTATTCAGTGGTGCCATTTGAACTCCCTTCCTGAGTTATCACATTGTGTATCTGTGTGAGAATTTTCTTTTTTAACAGAACAGAAAGTTTGGGGAAGGATTTTTGTTGCCGCTTCTGGGTGAAAGAATTAGTGTGGGAAAAATAGTTTGGACTTAGAAATGTAGCAATTTTCAAGGGCATTTTGACAATTTATGTGGATATTTGAAATCGGGGTATCACTATAAACATCAGTGTTCCTAAATCCCACGTCATTCTTCAGGCATAAGGAAATTAAACCAAACCTAAATGTCCCATGCAGCATTTGATTTAACGAAAAATGGTCATGGATGTTTTCGGAAGAAATGGCAACATACTCCTTTCTCTGTTAGTAAGATTGGCAAGTTTGGACAGAGGCTGCCTCCAACACAGTTTGTGCCAGTCTTCCATCTGATACAGAATAGGAAACTTGCTGTAGCTCTTCAGCTTTGTCCAGTACTTGGACGCTAAACTGTCGATGCTTTCCATCTGGGAAAATGTGCTTCCCTCTGCCTTGCTTTCCATGCCGCCTAGCTGGCTCAGACCTTACTGCTTCTGGTGGGCTTGCTGCAGCGGGTCCTTCACTAGCCCTTCCTATTCTGGGTTCAGGGGATCGGCACAGTTGGCAGACCAGCCATGTAGAGTTTTATGTGGACACACCCACACCTGTTCATTGGTGTCTCGTTGTGGCTGCTTTTGTGCTCCAAAGAGAGAATTAAGCAATTGTGACAGAGACCATGTGGCCCACCCAGCCTAGAATATGTGCTGTCTTGCTCTTTTTTTTGTTAACGTTTATTTTTATTGTTGAGACAGAGAGAGACAGAGCATGAACGGGGGGAGGGTCAGAGCGAGAGGGAGGCACAGAATCTGAAACAGGCTCCAGGTTCCGAGCTGTCAGCACAGAGCCCGACGCGGGGCTCGAACTCAGGCCGTGAGATCACGACCTGAGCTGAAGTTGCACACCTTAACCAACTGAGCCACCCAGGCGTCCCTGTCTTGCTCTTTATAGACAAAGTTTGCCGACCCCAGCTCTAACTGACCCTGTGTATCCCTGCCCAAACCTCTGGTCGTGTTGTCTCCTGGTTTGGAAACTTAGAATGCCTCCCCTTTTGGACCCAGCCCTCGAATATCACCCCCTTTCTCCTACTTAGCACACACATAGGCCACCTCCTGTTGCAGTAGTAGCAACAGTCCTAGGACCTGAGGGTGTGCCTGTCGCCCTGTTATGCACAGGCTGGCTCATTTGGTAGGAGACCGGGGGTACGATCTCCCCTGGTGATAACAACCATAGTACTCTGAATCGAGTGGAAAAGGTTTCAGCTCCAGAAATGAATCCCCATCTTGTAGAAGCCTATGGGGAAAATAACATGAGGAATACAAAGCAGTGTCCCCTTTTAGAAGAAACAGCCCTGTTGCCTGAGCACCTGTCACAGGTCTCAGTTGCTGGGACACAGCCCTTCAGGCAACTTGGGACTGAGCCGGGAGCCAGGGCTCCTTTCCCCAGTTTTGCTGGTCTGGAAACCAGCACCCTGCTCACCTGACACCTTGCCGGGCACAAAGAAGGCACCTGCATGTCTTTTGTTTCCATGAAAGCAGCTACCACTTCTGGGTTTGACACAAGTTTCACAGACTGTTTTCTTCCCCTTCTCTGGCAGGTGGGCATCAACTACCAACCCCCGACTGTCGTTCCCGGAGGGGACCTGGCCAGGGTGCAGCGGGCCGTGTGCATGCTGAGCAACACTACCGCCATTGCCGAGGCCTGGGCCCGCCTAGACCATAAGTTTGACCTCATGTATGCAAAGCGAGCCTTTGTGCACTGGTACGTGGGGGAAGGCATGGAGGAAGGGGAGTTCTCCGAGGCCCGGGAGGACCTGGCAGCTCTGGAGAAAGATTATGAAGAGGTGGGTGTGGATTCCGTGGAAGCAGAGGCTGAAGAAGGGGAAGAATACTGAATGGGGACATGGCTGGCAGGCATTCCTCTCTCCCTCTCTCTCTTGCCACCCTGCAGCACAGGTGGTTTTCAGTTGTTTCCAATTAAAGTTTCTGTATGAAACTTCGGTCTGTTGTGATGCCCCTTTGGGATGCACTCATGCGACTGCACAGATGGGTGGGACCCCAAGGCCTGTCAGGCCGTGTGGAAAGCTGTCCTGGGCTGCACTGTGAGTTGTGTACAGCACTACCTACATCTGTAGGGAGCCAGTGCATACTTGACATGATCTGCATGACCTGGGGAAAACAGTTATTTCCAAATTGAGGTTCCAAAGCACAAAGATTTCCTAGATTCTAGCGAAACTGAGTTAGGCTTTCAATTGAATTTGCAATTTTTCAGGTTTCTCTGTTGATGGCACATGGTGACTAATGTGTAAGTTTGGAACTGGAGTTTGAACACCTGAGGTCCATGGAAGGGGGCTGTCCACAAAGTCCTTAATGCTGTGGGTCAAATGTGTAGGGTGAGGACATTCGGCAGGGGCGGGGGGGGGGGTGTTGGAGTTTTATTGGATTCTCCATGGCATTCACAGTCACAGGGTGAGCTCTAGATTACGGTTCATCTTTGACTTTACTGTGCACGTAACCTGTAAGACAGCATTTCCACTCCACCCTCAGACCCTTGCAGCTCTACCCTGGGAATGGTCTCGGCAAAAGCACTGCACCTTTCTCTTTAGCGAAACATGTTGACGTGCATTTATAAAAGTTTTGGTAGGGGCGCCTGGGTGGCTCAGTCAGTTGAGCGTCGGACTTCAGCTCAGGTCATGATCTCACGGTCCGTGAGTTCGAGCCCCGCGTCAGGCTCTGTGCTGACCACTCAGAGCCTGGAGCCTATTTCAGATTCTGTGTCTCCCTCTCTCTCTGACCCTCCCCCATTCATGCTCTGTCTCTCTCTGTCTCAAAAATAAATAAACGTTAAAAAAAATAATTAAAAAAAAAAAGTTTTAGTAACAAGAGTTTGAACTGTGCAGGTCACTTCTATGTGGATTTTTTACAGCATGGTACTGTGAATGTATTTCTCTTACGATTTTCTTTTCTCCAGTTTCCTAGAGTATAATACAGTATATAATAGTATATGATATATATAGTGTATGTATACAGTCTATAATACATACGTAAAAGATGTGTTAGTTGACTGTATATTAACAGTAAGGCTTCCTACTAACAGTAGGCTGTTGGTAGTTAAGTTCTGGGGAGTCAAAAGTTACGCTGGGATTTTCAACTATGCAGGGGTTGGTGCCCCTGACCCCCATTTGTTCATGGGCCAACCATACAGACATTTTTCTGTATGACCTGAAAATAAGGTATAGTAGGGTGAAACCACTGGCTTAGGTCAGTTGGTTGTTACGTTCAGCTGCAGTACATCTAGGCCCACAATGCAAAACTGATTCTCAATCTTTGAGCCTTAATGTATTCAAAAGGTGATAGAAAACAGCTTGGATGGACCCTCGGTTTTTCACAAAGCTTTATTACCAACCGGAGGAAACCACACGTAGCCTCTGCTAGGAGGCTGGTGGAGCCCACAGCTGGGTGGCGTGAGAAGTCTGCCCGTCTCAGGTGCTGCTCCGAGTGGGGCTCTTCCCCGGCCCGCCCCCCTTCGGCAGCCTGGTAGCACTGGGTTGTCGGGGCATTCTTTGGCTGGATCCTTCCCGGCCGCCACGTTCTGCCAGTGCTGGGCCTCCACCCAGAGCCGTGCTGCCTTTGTTTCTCCCTGAGCGGACGCAGAACACAATTGTTAGGAACCAGGGCAAACTCCACAGTCGGCACACCTACTACATTTGTGTTCCTTGCACATTACGTCTGGTACATCTCTGTCCGACCTTTCAGCCAGGGATCCTCTCAGCTCTGAGCCCTGAGGCTGAGGACCACCTGGAGAGGGCACATCCAAGAGAAGTCCTCGACAGAGTGCAAGAGGCCCTGGAGCATAGGTCCTAGGACAGAAGTAGCACGAGGAACAATGGGGAAAGTCCGCAAGGCCCATTTAGGGAAAGGTGAGCTCAGCCGGTTGACTCCTGCCCTGGAGAGTGTAAGGAATCGCCCGACCACCAGCAGCACAGGAGGGCTCGCCACCAGGGCCACCACTTTGAAGCCTCCCCTGGCGCTCCCTGCTCCAGATCACCCACAGCTGAACTGCTGGAAGCACATCCATCAAGAATGGAAGTCAGGCTTTTGCATTTGGACCTTGGAATCTTTCCCTCAGGCGTTTCCCTGACTACCTCAAAGTATTTTGCAAACTTTCGCTGGTCAAGCCTCTTGCTCTCAAGTTCAGCTCCAGGATCCTGTGACTGGCTTCATGCTGAGGCTTGACTGCTCAGAGGAAGCTTGCCCTGACCACAGGTAGTCACATTCAGATGGAGACCACTGGTGCAGATATCCCTTGACTTGTAATTTACTTACCTTCCCCTCTTTCTGTGAAGACCGGAAGATCTGTAATCACACTTGGGCCAAACTTTATTCTAAAGGAATTCAGGATGTTGACAGCATTCACAAGACTGAGAGGACACCAGGAGGCACAAAATGCGCCCAGGGAGCAGGCTCATCCCCTGGGTCACAGTCCCTCCCCACTGGGCCTTCCCCAGCCAGGGCTCCTCTCTGCTCCAGCCTGGCAGGGTCCATCCTGCAGACTCTGACCAGGGGATGCGTCCCATGTTTGACCCTCAACCTTAATGTCAGTTCTTAGTCAAATAAACAGCCTGCAATGGGGACATGTGGGTTTTTGGAGAAAAGACACCATGAATTTCTTGGGGGCATGTTGAGTCACTCCTGGTTCACCATTTGTCACCTGGAACAAGGGGAGGCACCTACATTTGTGACACTGCAGATCCTGGCTTCTTCAAGACATCAGACTCCCTTTCCATCCTCTCTGACACTACTTTCTCCCCAGGACTCCTACAGAGATAGGACAGCCCTTCCTAAGAGCATTTCTGAACAGCTCCTCCCCAGGGAACAACAGGGGGTCTTTGCTGCCTAGTGGGGTGGAAAGGGTTACCATGGTGCCACTGCTTGGAATTCCACAGCTCAGATTTTCCCCTGCCCTGCCTCCCTGGGCTTGCACAGGTTTGATTCAATGGAGATGTAATAACACGTTACAGAGGGCCAAGGGCATGTGGTGGGGTGAAGCTGGGCCAACTCAGCCTGCCAGTGGTTCATGGAAAAAACAAAAGTAGAGAACCATCACCACACATTTCCTTTTTCCGGTTACACATTCTGATATTCTGGTTCCCGCTGACTGGTCAGTGGGCAAGGATCCTGTCTCCTGTGAGTGCACGAGCCCCGCCACTCTACAGCTCCCAACCTGCTGGTCAGCTATGAGGCCATGTCCCTCTCCAGGCCTGGCCAGACTGGCATAACTCATCTGTAGCACCTGGCCTACTCCTGCATGCTTAGGCATCCTACAGACTAGGCCCAGGGCCCCTGAAGGACCTGAAAATATAGCTCAAGCATAGGCCACCCCCAAAATGGCAGTGTGGGTCTCAGACGTGGGCCCGGGTCTGAATGCAGCTTTTCTTCACCCTGCCATATATCTGAATTTCCTCTCCCCCTCAGTATAATGACCAGGGCCCTTCTGGAAACTCCAGGATGAGAGGAAAGGAGAAAATAGCAAATAATGTTCATTTTTAACCTTGATGAGGCTGACAAACCCTGGAAATAAGACACCAATGTAAATTTGAGCCATTAAGAAAACCATCTAACCGTTTATCGAGCTCTGCAATTCTTGGAACCTTCAGGAATCACATGCTCTCAGTTAGTGGAGAGACCCACTTAGGCCTCCTGCAGAGCTGGGGAGGCATTCTGGTCTGAGGAGAATGGTGTGAGGACCTGTCAGTGGACAGACCTGCTCTGTCCTGGACACAGCAGGGGACTTTCTGCAACCGGTCTTACCTGCCCCAGCTCCCTGCAATGGGGTAGTTAGGGTCCGATGGATTGGAGGGCAGGACTGAGCCAAGGGTGATTATAGGCTAGGGTGGGTGGCAGTGACATGCCCCCAGGCCCGATGCCTGAGGAGCCCTCACGGGTGTCAAAGACAATGAGCACTGAAGGTTAAAAACAGCCTGGCTCTCGGTGTTAAAAAGTTGGTGCTCCTCCTACCCCTAATACCTGCCCGAACCGCCCCCAACCCCAGATGAAGCAAAACCCCAAAGGCAACCCTAAACACACCCCCTGCAGCTGGGGAGCTGGCCCGCCCCAGCGGGACCCACTGAACCATTTAACTCTGGTGTGGCCCATGTGATCCCAACTCCCCATCCCCTGCAAGCTCTGTTGGCAGAGGTGCGGGGGGATCAAGGGTTGACAAAAAGCCCAGAATGTGAGAAGCTGCTCCCATCTTGCCCATGTTCCCCGGGAGTGGCCTTTCTCCTGCATGGTGGGAGCACTCCCTCGTGCTCAAATGGGCCGGTGGGGCCCCTGCGGTCAAATATTAGTGAGGGGCCGTAAGCGGACACTGGATGTGTGTGTGAGGAAGGAAAAGAACAAGGGGGTGAGGCAGCATAGCAAGTGCCCTGATATCCTCAAGGCTGGCTGGCAAGGTCTGGTGGCCAGGGTGAGCGTGCAGCCAGGACCACCTATCACTGCTACTCGAGAGCCCACCAGAAGGTCTACACCCACCAGCCAGTCCTGCCGCCCTCTCTGGCTGAGCACACAGGAGTGGCTTAATCAGTGCTTCCAGAACACATACAGACATAATGACAAAGACTGATGTGCACCATGGACATGCATACATGCACTTTTGACCCTTAACTGGGCCTGTGCTTCTTAGGAGATGTGACCCTCTCCTGCACACATGCGGTACATACAGCCCTGACTCAGTGTTTCAGGCAAAGTACAATTGTTCTGGAGCAGCGCTGTCCCAACAGAAATATGATGTGAACCACATGTAACTCATTTTCCAGTAGCAACATTAAAAAGTAAAAAGTGGGGGAGGGGCCGGGTGGGCTCAGTCAGTTAGGTGTCCGACTTCGGCTCGGGTCACGATCTCATGGTTTGGGGGGTGGAGCCCTGTGTTGGGCTCTGTGCTGACAGCTCAGAGCCTGGAGCCTGCTTTGGATTCTGTGTCCCCCTCTCTCTCTGCCCCTCCCCCAGTTGAGCTCTGTCTCTCTCTCTCTCAAAAATAAATAAATGTTAAAAAAAAAAAAAGTAAAAAGAAACAGGAAACTAATGTAAATCATGTATTTTAATTAACCTAAAATGTGCAATATTACCATTTCAGCATGTAATCGATATGAGAATTACTTGTGAGGTATTCTTTTTGTTCCAGTTCTCTGGCATCTGGGTGTCTGGTGTATACTTAAACTTGCAGTGAGTCTCAGCCGCAAGCCCTGGGGGGCCCATGGCTCCTGTATTGGACAGCGCAGCTCTGTGTAGGGCTCACAGCTTCTGCATACCAAACTTCATCTTACACATTCCAGAGGAACATCTTTTTAAAGCATACAGTTTCCCTAAACCTCAGCAGAGAACACTCGACCGAATTTTATTTTTCCTTGGTGACCACACCCTCATCATGACAAGCATTTACCCTCTTTGTGCTCTTAGGGTCTTCTGTTTCCCCGTGTTCTGCCTAGTAGAGCCAGGAATGGATGAGCTTGTCAGTGACAGTCCCCACAGGCCACCTGGATGCTGTGCATGCTGCAGCTTACCAGATCAAACTCCTGGGCGGGCCTCCAGCCCCTGGTCTGCAGCAGCTGCCACCCCAATTCTGTGGGAAACCTAAGGCCAGCGAGCCCTAACAGCCCCAAACCCCCATCATGATCCTAGGCCACCACAGTCCCCCAACTGATCACTCTGACAACTCTCCTCATTTTTTTCTACCTCAGATTCTGCCCAAGGTCTGTGTGGACAGACAGATTCTGCAACATGTGGCCTCAGAGCTCTTGATCTCTGATGGCCTCTGCCTCTTGGCCACAGCACACTCCTGGCATGGCCCCTCATGTGCCCCACTCCCCTCCACTGCCTCCCCACCAACCCCCTCTCCAGGCTGCCCTCTACCCTCACTGGGCATCTCCCCAGGACCTCTATGTCCTCATATCCTGGCCACTGGCTGCCCAACCCAGCAGACCCAAGGCATAAGCACTTGAGAAAACCCTGTGGGGCCCAGCACTCCACGCCACTCCTGTCCCTATGCTTGGGGCTTCTTCCCCACCTCTCTCCGAGCCCCTCTATGTCAGTGCTCTGAGCACCAAAGCAAACCCACTCCACCTCTGGGCTCTCCGCCCTCCCTTTCCCACCTCTCCCCTCCAAGCTCAGGCCTGCTCCCACCAGTGACCTGGGCCCGCATCTCAGGCTGGAGCGCTCCCCACTACTCCTACCTCAAAGGGCTGCAGGGCAACAGGACTCTGAGCCTGCGTAACCCTTGCTGCTCCAGCAAGGCTGGCTACACTGGCTTCCTCCTGTCTCTGTCACCATTGGTGTATCTAGCCATCTCCCAAACTGGAAGGGGGACCTGTCCATCTCACAGCCCCCCTGAGCCCTCAGCGCTGAGAGCCAGCCTGGCACCCAGTCACTGGGTGAGCAAGCAGCAACACCCCCTTGAAAGAGGAGGGCTCCATTCCCAGTTTCTCCCTCCCTCTCCCCACTGATTCCTCAACTCAGCCTTGTAGTCTACTGGCTCTACCCTGACCTGCCCCTTGGCCCTTCCCCATGCCGAGTTTCAGGTGGCACCTAGAACAGCGAGGTAGGTGATGTGGGAAAGGATACGGAGAGCACAGCCAGGGCATCTGTGGGATCTCAGGCCCTCACACGCCCCTGGCTCTGGGCCTCCAGCCTCACCACACCAGGCAATGCCTGGAAGGTACCCTCAGCTCAGGAAACAGGCAGGAAAGGACAATCACATCTTACCCTCTAGGCTACCTGTCAGGTGACAGCATCTAAGCAACCAAGGTGTTTCTCACACCTAAGGCTTCCCTCTCTACAGCAAAGTAAAGGCTCTCCTGCCCCTCGGCCTGTTGCCCTCCTCTCGGGGTGAGGGCACCTCTACAGAGCACAAGTCACACCTGGCAGAATTGGCCTCTGGGGGCAGGGGGCGTTGGTCCCATTCCAGCAGTACTGCAAGTGGTCTCTAATAAACCAAGATCTGATATTGTGTCCCCAATCCCTAAGCTGTGTAACAGGGATGGCCCATAGGGTCCTGCCCTGGCAGTTCATCTCCAAGTTGCTCTGACTCTCGAATAGGGGCCACAGCAGTTTCCACAGAAACAAGAAAGAGCACCAACCCCCAGAGATAAACCAGTAAACGCAACCTGCAAAAGGAGAGAACAGGCAGCAAGAGAACCGGAGGGAACCGGGGGGCCCTGGAGAGAGAGGCGAGTGCGTGGCAGCTGGGCCGTGGAGCAGAACCGGAGAGGCCGCAGGCCGCGGGGCCGAGGAAAAGGAGGGCCTTGCAGGGGGACTACAGCTCTTGGCAGAGAGAAAGGAGGCCTCTGGAGGTCAGAGAGAGACACAAAGAGAGCAGACAGAGCGTGGATCAGTAAGGAAGCCTGCGCTCCAGTGCCCAGGGCCTCTCAGGAAAGGGGGCGTGGGTACCCAGGGCCCTGGCACTCCCTCCCACAGGGACCCAGCCTGCCCCCCACCTGAACATCGGCCCCTTCTCAGGATGTCTGTGAGTGCCCGAATGCTTCTGGCCAAGCATTCAGGTTGTTTCTGAAACTGGGAGCAGATGCGACACACCAGGAGGATGCAGCTGGAGCTCCACTGTGACACCTTTGTCATGGGCACCTGCTTATCCCCCAGTCATGCCTCTCGAGAGTGAGGAGGCCCCTCAAACTTGAGCCCAGTGCGGTGCCCACTCAGGCCTCTGCACCCTGCGTGTCTAGGGCAGCCAGGGGCTGCCATGATGACCCGTCCTGCAATCCGAGGAAGAACGCTCAGCTGGCTAGACTCCTGGGCAGCACCTGGGCCCAGATGGGGTATAGGCTAAGGGGTGGCAGTAAGACCTCTGCCTGCCCCGCTCCCTGAACACTTTCCTGGAGGCTGTACACACCGTGAGAACAGGAACCAAAGCCACCTTGTTCCCGTGTTTGTGGAATGAAAGCATTTCTACCCAAGGAAGGAGGCAGAATCCCACATGAGGCTTAGCCTGCTGGCCACCCTGGACACCCACTTTGCGACCACCTGATCTGGACTTGCATATGTAGCAAAGGGTAGCAAAGAAACGAAACTGGGGACTGGAAACCAAAAGGCGAGCCCTTGGGCAGTCCCTGTGGGTCCTGGGACAAGACGCACAGTAAGGCCAGGCCACTCAGGACCAAGCCCACCTTGTGTCTGGCACCGCCCACGTGCCTCCTCTGCCACCCGCCTCCTGAGTCACAGGGGCAGGGAGCACCGGGCCCAGCTCTGACCTCGGGTCTCCGGGACGCTCGATGTGGGCAGAGACACGGCCACAGGGTCCTGGGGCTCGCTCGCCAGCCTCTGCCCAGCACACATGGACTTGAGCATCTGGAAGACAGCGAGGGGCGCCACGTTCAGCTTCAGCAGGTCCACCAGGATCCTGGAGAGAACACACGCGGTGGCCAGTGAGCCTTCCTCGCCCAGGCTCAGGAAGGCCACTTCCCTCAAGACCCCAACTCTACTCTGGGCGCTCAAAGGGGTCCGAAAAGGGCGGGGTGGGGGTGGGGGGCTCCTCCAGATCAGAGGCCCGGGCGGGGGAGCGGGGTGTCTGGGGGGTAGGATGAGCGCGCACTCCCCACCCGCGCGCGCTCACTTGAACACGTCGGGGTCTATGGCGCCACCCGCCGCCTGCGCCAACTCGTAAAGTTCCATCTCCTCGGCGCTCAGCACCTTCTTCCGCCGCAGCGCGAGCTTCTGCAGGGCCGCCTCCAGCCCCGGGGGTGCTCCCGGCCCGGGGCCCGCGCCCGGGGCCGCCATGTACCCGGCTAGCGGGAAGACGAGCGCCCCGCCCCGCCCCGCCCCGCCGCGCTCCCTCCTCTGACCCCGCCTCCGCCGGGCCCCTCCGGCAGCTCCCACAGCGCCTTCTACTGGCTCCGCCGGTCGCTTCTCTCCCTGCAGCGCTACCGCCTGGCCTGCCCCGCAGCCCTACAGCAGAGGGCGCAAACCGGTTTGTCTCCTCTCCGCCGTTCGATCCGCAGAAATTTACCTGCGGGATGATGAGGGATAAAAGCAGAAAAATGTTCATCTTTAGCCCAGAAAGCTGATAGCCTGCATAGTTTTGATAAGGATCAAATAAGTACTGGTTGCTACATTCTTAAAGGGTCTCATGACTGCCTGTATGTCTCATCGATAGTTAATACCGAACTGAATGATAAGCACCAGAGAAATCTTGTGACAGTAGTTTTAGGAGTAGAAATTGCAAGAAGACATTTATGATCTATACTCCCTGCACGTCCTCTCCCCCCTGAACACTAAGCATATAACCACTAGCTTCATACAGCAAAAATGCAGCTCTTTCGGCCCACAAGTCCTGTATCGTGCTACCTAAATGAACTTACTAAGTTGCACGGATCACCTCAAGAATTCTTTTTTGAGGGTCGCACTCAATGATCCCACAACAGGGAGACGTGTTAGGCGTAGGGGATGCCGTGGCGGACCTCAGAAACCCGTTTCTGGGCCATCAGAGTCGGGCCGCATTGGTCGTTCTCGCTTGGGCAGCAGCACCCAGGGCAGTGCCTGGCATATTGAAGGCGCTCAATAAACGTCTATCGTAAGAAGGTCAGTCAATGCACAGTGTATGATTTTTCCGCTCCAGTTCCCCATTAGAGGGCGCGCTTCCAGGACCTTAATAAACGGCTTCTCTTTAGCAGGCGCACGCGCGCTCCTTCCAGGGCACACGGAACTCTGGGCTAAGGGACACAGCTGCCCCCGCTGCACACGCGCATCCGGAGGTGTAACCCATAAACCCCGCCGGCCTTCACTCTGCGCACGCGCCCTTTGAGGTAACTGCTCGCAGAGGTAGCGGTGCGTTTCCCGCCAGGCCAGGGGAGGCGTGACGCCAAGCGCAGCTTGATGACGACATTTCGGCGCCGGGTAGCCGAATGGCGGTCTCCGTCCCTTAGGCGGGCGACTTTATGGGTCCCACAGGTGAGTGGTTGGGGCCGCGTGCGGGACGGCCCCCGCGTTCCGCCTCCCCCCCCCCCTTCCGGACCTCCGCCTAAGTCATTTCCGTTTCTACGCGAGCCGCAGGCCTTAGGCCCGGCGCCGGTAGCTCTGCCCCCGGCCGGGCGGGCAGGCTGGGAAGCCAAGGGCTCGGCTGTGCGCTCATGCCGTCTTCCTGGGCTGCGCACTCGTGCCACCTTCTCGCGCGCCTCGCACACCCGGTCCTGGTGGGTGCTTGGTTAACGTTCGTTGACGGGTTGGCGGAAGGAGAGGTTCAAGTGAAAGTTGAGCCTTGGGCTCCACAGGCTGTGTGGGAGGAAGAGCCGGGTGTGGATTCTCGCCTGACTTCCTCCCTGTGTGGACCGACCTTTGTGAGCCTCAGTTTCGTCTTCTGTAATATGGAGCTCCCATGCTCACTTAACAGGATACTTGTGAGCATACTCTGGGAACATACTCTGCTTCTCAGAGCGCAACCAAAGGGAGGCCTTGGCAGTAGTGTGATTCGCTTGGAATGACTGGCGATGCCTCTCTGAGAAGAAACTCCAACAGGATCCGAAGCAGCCATTGAAGAAAGTGGGTGTAAAGTGGCGGATGAAGGGAACACTTGGTACACAGCGGACAAGGGTGTGATGGATCAGCCAGGCTGTGGCAGCGTTAGAGAACAGGGCAGACGAGACACTGCCCTCTCTTGGAAATACTCCTTGTTTTGGTGCCTCTGGGCCTCAGTTCTTAAGCTGCTGCCTATGCAGGCTTCGTCTAAGAAGGAGGTGCTTCCACCCCATCATGTCTAAAGCTCTGCCCTTTGCAAACAGGCCAAGATTTTATGCTGCTTTGATCCTTCTGCTTTGGTCATCTTAATCAGTGTTCTCCTGGCCACTTGGTTCAGGAGCAAAGTGTTTACATTTTCCTTGAAACTGAATTTGATAGCGGGTGCCTGGATGGCTCGGTTGGGCTTGATTGATTGATCACTCGTGGTTTTGGCTCTGGTCACGGTCTTGCTGTTCATGGGTTCAAGTGCAGAGCTTGCTTGGGATTCTCTCTCTCTCTCTCTCTCTCTCTCTGCCCCTCCTCTGCTCATGTGCTCTCTCTAAATAAATAAATAACCATTTAAAAAAGACACCTGAATTTGATAGCTAATATCAAGAATTGAAGAAAACCTGGAAGATGCTTATATTGCCAAGAAGCAGAGATGCACATCTCCCTTCAACTCCACTGCCTCACAGCCTCCTTGCATCTAGTCTTTCTCCATCCACATACACTTTCATTTGCCACCTCAGCACCTTTACTCTTGCTGTGGGCACAGCTGTGCCAGGAAAGCCATCATCAGTGGGACTCGGCAGGCTCCCTTCCTGTTCAAGTCTGGATATTTTCAGTTTCTGACCTGGGTGGTCAGAGAGAAGGGAATCTAAAGAGTTGCTCCTGATTTTCTGATGGCTTGTTTGAAAGCTTCCTCCAGCTTGCTCATCCCCTCCATTCATTCTCATAGAGCACAGGTGACATTCGGGAGATTCACCCACCTGTCTCTGTGGGAGATGTGTTAGGAGATGAGTATATTAGAGTCTTGGCTCTGCTGAGTGAGGGCAAGTGAGTTACCTCCTCTCTGCTGCTAGTTCTTTATCTGTATTGGCCCAGCAGATTGTTGTGAGGAAGTATAGTCTGTTCTTGCTTAACAAACTTAGCAGCTTAAGACTGCGTCCGTTTATTATCTCACAGTTCTATAGTCAAGTCCAGGAGGGCTTGGCTGGATTCTGTGCTTAGGATATCACAAGACTGAAATCAAGGTGTTGGTTGGCTTTGCTGTTACCTAGAGGCTCTCAGGAAAAATCTTTCCAAGCTTCTTCAAGTTGCTGGCAGAATCCACTTCCTTCGGGCTGCAGAACTAAGGTCCCCATTTCCTTATTGGCTGGCAATGGGAACTGCTTAGGGTCCGCCCACTTGAGACTTCAATTGTATCTGCAGAATTCCTTCACAGGACCTGCATGAGCATTTGGTTGATTCTTGGAGGGCTATCTTTAAAATTCTGCCTACCACTGAGTATTAAATGAGGAAACGCGTGGAGGGTCCTTAGAACCAGGCGTGCCACACAGCAAGTGCTGTACAAGCTTTACAGATTCGCCACTGCGAACCTGGCTCTGAAGCTGGCCACCACGTACTGCATCAGAACAGCGTTTTTGTAAAACGTGAAACTTGGCAGCACAGGCTGTGCTGTAGTATAGTGTCGTGTGGCAGATGTTGAGATTTCGCCTTGGTTTTTTCACAGTGGTTTCCTCAGGTGGCCGTTTTCAACGTTCCCCAGGAGGCTGCTATGGCGTTCCCTCACCTGCAGCAGCCCAGCTTCCTCCTGGTAAGTGTCAGTTGCCCACGTGAGGGTCAGTGAGATGATGGTTCTACAGCTGAGGGACTTGAGAGTCCTATCCACTGACTTGAACTTTGCACTGGTGGTTTTCTGAGGGGCATGTGAGGAAAAGAACGTTGGACTTGGGATTAGAACCCTTAGACTTGGCTCTGCCCCCTAATGGTGTAGGACCTTGGGTTTACTCAACCTCTGAGCCCTGTTTTTCTTATCTACAAGAGGAGCTTCTTACCTACAAGATAAGCTGATTCACATGCCATTTTTACTGCTTCCTGAGGTCTGGGGAGGAGCACGGGAAAGGATATACATCAGAATTTTCATGTCTTATAAACCTTTACACACTTCTGGGATATTCTAATAATCGTACTGTCATCCCTGGATAATGGAGGGACAGGGACCCTGCTGTGCTGGGGGCAACCAGGACTGTACTCTAAGTATTAAACATGACACCAAGAAGTTAGGTGTGAGGCAGATATCAGTGGTGAGGATTCCTAATTTCAGGTCCCAGAAGATACTTCTCGTAAACATTTATTCAGAAGGACATCCTTCCATGGTGCACCCTCTAGAGCCAACAGATGCAGTGCCTCTGGCATCGATTGGGTAGAGACCAGGCATGCTGCTAACCTACCCACCCTGCGTGGCTGCAACAGCCCAGGTTTCCACCTCTGACTGAGACACCACCCTCATTTAGAGGTGGCTAAGGCCTTAGGTATCCTTGGGCAAAGCCCTCTTGGTTCACATTCTGATATTTTCTCCTGATCTGAATCCATACCCCATGACCTTGGGTAGATTTCCTTCATTCTTGTCCTGAGTTTCCTAGCCTGTCCATCACCTTCATGATTAGTGTCAACATTTGGTTAAAGCTATCATTTCTCACCTGCCTGCCTTGTTTCTTAAGGTAGTGAGTTTAGTTGGTTTGTTACCTACTGAATAAAGGGTAGCTTGGTTAAGAGGCCTTCTGTCACTCTCATTTTGCTGGGCATCCTCACTGATGATCACAGTGGGGTCATCACAGAGGGTCATCACATGGGAAATTTCCAGTTCACGTGTATACACTCAGTGAGTACCCTGTGGTCTCTGAGGGGTGTCCTATGCATAAGCATCCTCTTCTGGTTGTGGGACTGACCCTGGAGCTGACCCCCTGCTTATGGATTGTGTGGAAGTCACTTCGGTCATGCAAATGTGCAGTTCTCTGCTATAAGTGGGGCAGAGGGTGCAGGGAAGAAGCCTGAGAGTTGGCGATGTAGAGAGCCAAGGCGTCTCCTAGTCGTGTCCTTTAGGCCACTGACACAGGCACGAGGTGCCGGGGAACCAGGCCGGTGGTATGTCTGACTCCTACCTATCATTTGGATTTCTGTTTTGATTCGAGCCAGGATAACTGCAAAAGCCACCAAGTGAATATGCTCATGATCTTTTTGGTTTGTTCTATCTTCTAGGCTAGCCTGAAAGCTGACTCTGTAAATAAGCCTTTTGCACAGCGGTGCCAAGACTTGGCTAAAGTCATTGAGGATTTTCCAGCAAAGGTACAGCTCTGCTAGCATCTCCTTGGGGCATGTCTCCTACTCGTTGAAAAACTTTTTTTTTTTTAAGTTTATTTATTTATTTTGAGAGAGAGAGAGAGATAGAGAGACAGAAAGAATATCCCAAGCAGACTCTGTGCTGTCCAGGCAGAGCCCTGTGCAGGGCTTGATCCTGTGAACTGTGAGATCATGACCTGAGTGGAAATCAAGAACCAGATGCCTAACCGACTGAGCCACCAGGCACCCCTGAAAAATGTTCTTATATAAGCCCCTGATTCCTACCTCTGAGCATTGCCCTGGACAGAGGCTTGACCCAGTATCGTAAGTGTCGCGTGTATGGACACATTTAAACATGTCAGCATGTAGGCCAGGGGTTCTCAGCCACAGGTGCTTCTGTCCTGCATGGGATTCTTAGCACCGTCTGGAGACATTTTTGATTGTCACACAGGGGAGGGTGCTACTGGCATCAAGTGGGTAGGGACCAAGTGTGCTAATAAGTATCCCCAAATGCACAGGACAAACCCCGCCCCAACAAGGAAGCATCCAGCTCAAAAAGGTTGAGAAACCCTGATGAAAATACTGAAAAGATACATTTAAATCACACCCAGAATTATCAAATAGTAGCGTAAGCCCAGGCAGCTGACCTGGACAGGGATTCTCACCGATGATCACAGGAATGTCATCAGGGGTGGTCAGTCACTCCAGAAATTTCCAGTTCATGTGTTCACGCTCCATGAACAAGGTGGCAGTTTGTGGCACGGGGCTGGTCTGGGTGGGAGGCTCACGTGGCATGGAGCCCGGCAGTGGGCACCGGTCCTCAGCAAGCCTGCCCGCAGCCTCCCCTGCACACCCATTTCAGGAGCTGCACGCCATCTTCCCGTGGCTGGTAGAGAGCATTTTCGGCAGCCTGGACGGTGTCCTCGTTGGCTGGAACCTCCGCTGCTTACAGGGGCGAGTGAGCCCTGTGGAGTACAGCATTGCAATGGAGTTTCTAGACCCCGGGTAGGTAGGTTTGTCACCTGAGAGGGGCCGGGTGTTTTCTCATGGTGGTCCCATTCTTGAAGCACTGAATTTCTCAAAACTCAGAAACCGTCAAAGCAAGATGGTTTGCAGTTCATTGCCCTGTTTTTGTTGTTTTAATTTCATCTCCAGTGGCCCAATGATGAAGTTGGTTTATAAGCTCCAGGCCGAAGACTATAAGTTTGACTTTCCGGTTTCCTACCTGCCTGTAAGTAAGCCGTGGGGTGAGAGCCGTGCTCGGGCAGAGCACCCTGCACAGCGGCTGCGGCCGTGGGGGAGGCGGGCAGGGCTTGAGGGGCTGCGTCAGTGGGCACGGCACCATGGTGTCTGCTCAGGGCCCAGGGGGCGTGGCACATAGAACTTCAGTGGTTACTTTTTTTAAAGATCATTCCAAACTCTGCCCATGGGGAAGGCGCCACACTCCTGGTTTGTACCTGGCTGAGTGGCAGGCAGGGCCTTGTGACCAGTTGCTGTTTTTCTGAGTCTCCGGTCCAGGGGGCAGAATTAAGGGATGACTTGTTCAGGGGGTTTGAGGAGCAAAGAAGACGGGGAACGTCAAGTGCTTGACAAGGCTCAGAAACTCAAACAGCTGCTGCCCTTGCTGTTTGCGGGTGTTCCTGAGGATGGCGTGAACAATTCTGAGTGGAGGCCCTCTTGCTCTGGTGCTACCCAGAGGACGGCACCACTCCCCCAGGCAGGGTCTGAGTGCCTGTGGCCTCCACCGCACCCCTCCCAAAGGCTGCACTGCATGGGGCGCCCTGCCAGAGCCTGTCCACAAGCCCAACACGCTCTCTCCGCAGGGCCCCGTGAAGGCATCCATCCAGGAGCGCGTGCTCCCCGACAGCCCCCTGTACCACAACAAGGTCCAGTTCCCCCCGACGGGGGGCCTCGGCCTGAACCTGGCCCTCAGTATCCTTTGTCAGTCCCCCAGGGGTGGGGAGGCCATGGGTGGCCAAGACGTAATGCTGAGGGTGGTCCAACAACCCCTGCCTGTTTGCCCCCTGACACTGCCATCAGATCCGTTCGAGTACTACATGTTCTTCTTTGCTTTGAGCCTCATCACTCAAAAGGTACGAAAGGGATGCCCCTAAGCAGCTCTTTACCAAAGCCCCCATGAAGGGTGGGGGCTGTGGCCTAGGACTTTCTTTCTCTTCCCTCTCCAGCTCCTCCTTTGCATCCTCCTCCAGCCTTCGCCCTTCAGGCCATTCTCACTTAGTGAGGATGACAGGCTGGTGGGCGGATTTGACAGGTCATGTGGGGTGACCTGGGTGCCTCGAGTGGTAGTCGGGAAGGCTTCCCACAGGAAGTGCTTACTGGGCATGGGCGCAGGGCAGAGGTGCCCAGGAAGTTTGCTGTACATCATCTTCCCATGTGCCGAAAAGGACTGTGGGGTCTAGCCCCCTGTGGTGGGAACTTTGCTCCTGGCACTGCCCACGGTGCTTGCGTTCGGGCCCTTGGGATATGGCCCATGTCCCAGGGCTCATGTGCAGTGATTTGAGCCCTGCGGTTGCTGGGGTTAGCAGCCAGGGTGGCACCCAGAGCTACACACCAATGCAGATTTGCTTTTCCAGCCACTCCCTGGGACTCTCCACATACGAACTTCAGACTGTGCCTATTTCATCCTCGTGGACAGATACCTGTCATGGTTCCTGCCCACAGAAGGCAGTGTGCTCCCCGCACTCTCCTCCAGTCCTGGGGGGCCCAACCCCTCACCCGCTCCCAGGTAAGGCTCTCTGGTTGCCCTGGCCCTTGGCCTGGGGTGGCCCAGCCCTGTGGCTAGCCTTTAAGGCCTGGTTCTTCCATGAGGGGGTGGTCTGGTCAGCAGGCATTGCTCATAGGGACAGTAGTGCCACTCTTTGTTCATGGTGTCCCAACTTTTCTTATGCCTGAGATCTCAACCCCAGCTACCCTAGCCCAGACTGGAGAGGAGGGTAAAGGAGGACATCTGTGTGGGTTTTCAGTGATTAGGTCCTGTGGCCACAAGGACGAGGGCTGGCTTTGGTCTGGGAGTGGGCTGTGTTCTGCCCACAGCAGCCCTCCCCACATGTGCATCCAAGCCCCACACCGAAGCGGTGTGTTGCCAGGGCCGATTGATGGCACTAGGCAGGTGGTGCTGGAGAGAAAGGGGCTGTGGGCAGGCCACAGCAGGGCTGACGTGTGGAGGAATAAGAACAGGAAGAATGTGTGTAGGCTGCAGGACCAGGTCTTGGCCTGAGCCAGAGGCCCTGGGGCAAAAAGCCTTTCGTGCCAGTCCAAGGCTGGGCTGTGGCTAGACCGTGCAGGACGGGAGTGTAGAGCCAGCCTCAACTCGAGGGTGAACTGAGGCCTTGGCGGGGTGCATTTAGCCAGTGGCTCATTGGCCGCCTCTCCCCAGGAGACGCTCCTGACCTGGGAGCTGCCAGCTGTGCTCCTCACCCTCCTCAGTCTTGCTGGTGTACCTTCTTCCCTGGGAGGCAGGTTCAGGCCCACCCCACATCTGCTGACATGTGCCGTGCTGTGACCCAGAACTCACATGTGTGCACAGATGTGCCCAAGGAGGGGGGATTGAAAAGAGGAGGTGGGGGCACGGAGGTGGGGAGAGGCTGCCCCGGCATCAGTAATGCTGCGGCCAAGAAGGACCAGGGCTGGCCAGGTTCACACCCTCTCAGAGGCAGGTTTCAGCTGCCCAGCTGTTCTCTGGGCCCGATTTTGTTGGCTTGTTTTAACATAGAATTTCAGACTTACAGAAAACTTGCCACAATAACAAAAAACTTTTAAGTCCTTCACCTACGTTTCTGAATCATTTCATTCTTTATCTGTATGTGTTTTTTCTGAGCCATTTGAGTAAGTTATAAATACAATGCCTGTTCCCTCTTAATGTCTTGGAGTGTATTTCCTAAGAGCCAGTGCATTCTCCTACACAGCCTCCTGCACTTCTATCCAAGTCAGGGAATTGATATTGCTACCCGGCTGCCATCTAATTCTCAAACCCCATTCGGGCTGCACTGTCTACCCCACTAATGTTTGCTACCTGGCTGGGATCTGGGGGAGGGTCACTCTCTGTGTGTGGTTGGCTCTGGTCCCCCTCCAGTCTGGAACACTCTCTCAGTCTTTCCCTGTTTCCTGACCTCAACACCTTTGAAGCGTGCAGCCTGGAGGTGTGCAGAATGCCCTTATCTTAAGTTCTCTGGTATTTCCTAGTGATTAGACCCAGCAGCCCGTGGAGTCTGTGTGCTTGCAACATTGTCTTGATCGCTGGGCCAAGGGCGTGTTGGCCAGGTTTTCCTACCATAAAATTAAATGGGTCCTTTGTGCCTAAATTAATTAGCAAAAGGGATTTGTTGGGAAGATCTACTGAGACTCTGTAATTATCAGTGGTGTTCGTGTCCCTTGACGATCGTCAGCCAAATCAGTTATTAATTGGTTGGTTGCCAGATGATAGCTGTCTGGTTTCATCCTATAGTTATCAGTGGGCATTCTGTGGTAGGAAAGACTTTTCTTCCTGTCTGTTGATTGTGTGTATCGATATGGATTTGTATGGATTTGGGGGTCGTTCTATGATTCAACAAGTGGTAATGGTTACTGTTGCCAGTGATGTTGATGTTGAGATTGCCCCCGGTTGTGCCAGCAGGATCCCCTAACGAAGGCCTTTTCCTGTGTCTCCCTCAGAACACCAACCATGCCCTTCGCTTCTTATGGCCTCCACCACACCAGCCTCCTAAAGCGACACATCTCTCATCAGACATCTGTGAATGCAGACCCTGCCTCCCATGAGATCTGGAGGTCAGAAACTCTGCTTCAGGTGAGCGCGAGGAGGCTCTTCTCATCTTCTGTTTCAAAATAAACTGCCTGGCCACCTTCCACCCCCAGGGGCAGAGGCCTAAAGACTGTCCTCAGCCTGAAAGTGGTTCTGAATTGTTGGTGTTCTCCTGCTGTGGCGTGTGGGAAGTCAGACTAGAAGAAACGTGCCCATGTGTCTAACCTGTATGTCATTGGCAGTATTTTTCATCCCAGCGTCCCCTTTCCAAAGACTTTTGTCTTTCTCATGGTAATATGAGCGCTGCTCAGTTTCCATTGGATCCGTGTAAAAGCTTTCCCCGCCTTCGACATTTTCAACCTGTTCCCACGTTGCTGGAGATGTTTCCTGTGATCACCATCATTTGGATATTAAACCCCTGCCCCAGTAGCGTTTTTGTTGTTGTTGTTTGGTTTTGTTTGTTTGTTTTATTTTAGGGAGAGAGCGCATGCACACGAGCAGGGGAAAGGGGCAGAGGGGGCGCAAGAGAGAATCTTAAGCAGGCCCCGTTCTCAGCGCAGAGCCTGACACAGGGCTTGATCTCATGATTCGTGAGATCATGACCTGAGCCGAAATCAAGAGTCCAATGCTTAACCAACTGAGCCACACAGGTGCCCCAAAGTTCAATAATGTTCTGTCATGTGGATATTCCCCTTTTTGTGTTTCTGTTCATCTATGGATGGCCACTTGGGTTGTTAGCACATTTTAGCTATGGTGAATAGCTGTTTCTACATGGATGTACAAATATCTCTTGGAGACTCTGATTTCGGTTCTTTGGGGTATATATCCTGAAGGGGAATTGCTGGGTCATATGATAGTTCTATTTAATACTTTAAGGAGCCGCCATACCATTTTCCACAGTGGCTGTACCATTTTATATTCCTGTCAGCGGTGCACGACCTTACCAAGGCCCATCATTTTCTGTCTTTTAGTATAGCCATCCTCATGGATGTGAGGTGGTGTCTCCCTGTGGTTTTGATTTGCACCTCCCTCATGGTTGATGATTTGAGTATCTATTCGTGTCCTTATCGGCCATTGGTACGTCTTTGGCAAAGTGTCTATTCAAGTCCTTTGCCCATTTTTTAATTGAGTGGCTTTATTTTTTTGTGGTTGAGTTTTAGGAGTTGTCTTTATATTCCGGGTATCCATTGTTTATCACATACACGATTTGGAAATACTTTCCCCCATCCTGTGGGTGACCTTTTTCTGTGGATAATGTCTTCTGACGTGCAAAATATTTTTGAATTTTCATGAAGTCCAATTTGTCTGGTTTCTTTTGTTGCCTGTGCTTTTAGAGCTAGAAATCATAGCCCAGTCCAGTGTCCTGAAGCTTTCTGCCCACAGTTTTTGCTAAGAGTTTTAAGTCTTAGCTCTTACATGTATGCCTTTCATCCGTTCTGAGTTATTTATTATTCGTGGTGTGAAGTAAAGGTCCAGCTTTATTCTTTTGCGTGTAGATATCCAGTTTTCCCAACACCGTTGGTTGAAAAGAACTGCCCTTGGAATGGCTGTGATACCTTAGATGGAAACCATTTGACCATCCAGTGCTCTCTTGCAGGTTTTTGTTGAAATGTGGCTTCATCATTATTCCTTGGAGATGTACCAAAAAATGCAGTCCCCTCACGCCAAGGTAGGTTCCACACTTTTTCATCCCCTCTGCTCTGGCCCTGGTGTGCCTGGTCCACCTGCTGCTTCTTGTCCTTGATCTCAGCTCGTTGTCAAGGGCTGGATGGTGGGAAGCAGAAACTCACCATCACCCCTTACTCTGATGCCGGACGGCAGGTGGGTTTCATTCTGTGGTGGGCTTGCACCCTGCGGGCTGGAGGCCTGTCCTCTCTGGGGTCCTCCCCATGCTACTTCCAGAGCCCCCTCCCTGGCAGCCGGAATGGCTGAGGTTGTGGTGCTCGTGCTCTGGGGCCAGGAGAGCTGCGGATGCCTCTGGGAGTCACATCCGGGCCTGTTCCCTCTGCTGTCACAGCGTGTCCTGCTTTCCTGCTGAGGTGGCACCCGGCCGACTTCGCTCACCTTGGTGCCCATACTGCCTTCCACCTCCTCCAGAGCATTGGCAGGCAGCCCTTTCTGCAGTGGGTGGGAGCTGATGCCTCCCTGCATGCAGCCTGGCCTGTCTCCTCCTCTTCTTCCCTTCTCTTCCCTCACAGGGCAGCATGCTCATTTGCGGAGGCGTGGAGGCAGCTGTGTCCCTGGGACGTTCCCAGGGCCGGCAGCCTACTGGACTCGTCAGAGTACAACAGCTCTGTTCGCCTCTTATTAGGCAGGGTGGGCACCTAGGTTCACGCTCCATGAAACAGCCTGAAACGTGCGAACTGGGGCCTGTAACCAACTGTGTGATCTGTGGCTTCTGTGCACTTCTGTGTTTGCTCCTCAGACTTTGCTTTTGTCAACGCCAGACAGAATTCTTGAGAGATTCCTTACGAATTAACACTCTATAGGCTAAAATTCACGAGAGTGGCCTGTGACCTTCCCTCTGTGATTCCAGCAAGTGGTGGTGGTTCTGCAAAGTGTTGGCAACCAGTTCTGCTTCCCTGCTGCCCTTCTGAGTACCCATTTGGGGAGCAGCCCCCAACCACTGCTCTCTTAAAGTGCAGAGTGACCCAAATCTCTCCTTGACATCACAGGGAACAGAGGGAAAGCCAGAACTCTGTCTTGGGCCTCTCGCGTTACTAAGTGCTTGCACTGCCATTGCTGCTTCCACAGTGGACTGGCTGCATGTTCCTGGCTGGTGCACGGGGGTCAGGGGCCAGGCTTCCCCCTAGGGCCCTGGGGGCTCACTCAGCCCCTGTGCATGTGGCTTTTGCAGAGGCAGGGGCTGCTTTGCTGCATTGCCTTCCCATCTGCTCGTTCTGTCTTCTGAGCCAGTGGGAGCACATTCACTGTCATTTTTAGCAGATCTGCCAGTCACAGAGGTCCTCTAGGTTGTCTCCTGTGAGGATCCCGAGCCCTATACGAGGGAGGAGGGTGGGCCGTCCCTGCCGGAGCAGGGGAGCCTTCCCCTTCTTCCTCACGTTTGCTTCCTCTTGGCCAGATCACAGGGCGGGGGAGAGCTGCTCAGAATGACTGGTAGTCAGGGGGCGACTGGGAAGCCCCCACCAGGTACCCATTGAGGTGTTTTGTTTTGTTTTGTTTTGCTTCCTATTTGTCTTTGCCTCCCATTGAGGCTGAAAGCAAAACCTAAGAAAACCTGGTGTGTGGGAAGGGGAGAAGGACAGCCATGGAGGTCTGCTTCACCTGAGGCTCCTTACCATTTGCCCAGGCCTGTGCTGTGCCGTTTGGAAATCCTAGCCTTGGGGTCAGTTTTCCTGATGTGAAAGATGCAGGAAACGCAGCTCTGAGAGGTCCCATGGTGCTTCCATGCCTAGCCTGGGTCCAGAGTGTATGCTCGCTCCTTACAGCCCGGGCCTCTGCTCTGCCTCAGCTTACTGGGCAGGGAGGGCTTCAGGAGAGTCAGATGGTCGGTAAAGACCGCATATTCCTGCAGGACACTGTGGGGCCTGCACTGTGTTCCTGCAGGCTGGGCAGACCCCCAACAGGGGAACCGTGTGCTCCCTGATTCCTCACTGAGAGCTGTCGCTGAGCCCGGGTCTGGCCCAGAGGAAGGCCATGAAGGGCAGACACCTCCTTGCTGTGCTGCTTCCTGCCCCTGCTCTGCGCGTCTGTGGCTGTGCCTGTCTCCTCAAGGTCTGGCACATGCGTTCTGACCTCTCCCGTGTGAAGCATGGTACGCGGTGGGAGGCATGGCCCTCCCAGGGCAGGATGTGTGCCAGGGCCGGCTCTGGGTTGTGCTTGGCTAAAGGGGACTGCTTTAGCAGGCCTTGTCGCTGCAGCGGGGCAGGGCAGAGGTGGGGTGGGGGTGGACAGCTTAAGCCAGCTCTGCTGTCATCCCCCATGGCCCAGGCTGTCCCAGCCTCAGGGTTCCAGCTGCCTCTGGGTGTGTGTGGCCATGACCAGATTCCTGGGGCCCGTCGGGACTGACGGAGGGCTCTGTGTGTCTGGAGTCGGGGAGTCCTGGTGAGGTACGAGAGGTGGGTCTCCCAGGATTCGAACCCATGAGTGTTCACGTTACCTTTAACGATTTCGGGAATGTGGGATGTGGAAGGTGTCAGGCCTGGTGAGCTAAACCTTGCTTGCCTCTGTGCCACCCTGGGAATCAGCCCCATTCAGGAGGGGTCGCTGATTGGATCTTTGACACCTAGGAACTGATCTCATCATATATCAGTTTGGTAAATTTCTTCTTGGGACAACACAGAGAAGTCCAATAAGTTACAAATTTTTCTTTCTTGAGCAAAGAGGTCTCCATCTGGAACTAGCTCCTCAAAAATTTCTCTTCTGAGCCTCAGGGCCTTCAGGGCCTCGGTGGCCATCAGTGTGTCCCAGCAAGACTCCTGGGATCCTGGTGGGCTCCAGTGTGCACACACTGCACACGGAGCATTCAGGGTTGGGGGAGGGCAGGACCCTCTGGAAGGAAAGTGAGTCAGGCTGACCTCAGGGAGCTGGAGAGAACTTCAGGCCCCAGAGACATGAAGGAGGCTGCCCAAGTGACCTTGAGGGTCTGTCTGTCCCTCTGCCTGGCAGGTGGAAGAGCACCCCTTGGGCCTGGCTCTAGTCTGCCCACCAGGAAGGGCTCCGTCTGGGCGGCTGAGAGGGTGGTGTCCCATTGGTCTGAGGCTGCTGGGCTGTGATTGTTTGGATTGTCACTGACGTGCTTTTGTTTTTGTTTTTGTTTTTTGTTTTCTCTCCTTACTTCTGGGCTCACTTTTGTCTTTCTCTCCCTGCTGTCCCCTCCCCGGTCTCTCCCCTCCTGTCCCCTGCCCTGTCCTCTGCCCTCCCTGCCTGTTCTTGGCTTCTCTGTTTTGTTGTCTCTCAGCTGGAGGTTCTGCACTACCGACTCAGTGTCTCCAGCGCCCTCCACAGCCCTGCCCAACCCAGCCTCCAGGCCCTCCACGCCTACCAAGTACTGGCCGCTCTCATATTGTTTTGTTTCACCCCTGCCCTGTGGTGTGAGCCATGGAGCGCATGGCAGTGCAGTGGTAAAGCGAGGGTCCGGCCGGGGACCCACTGGGGTGATTCAGGCCAATTCCAAGCAGAGTGAGGCCAGTGTGTGTTGGGGATGGTGGCAGGCATCCGTCTTTAGCCTGGCTCAGCCCTCAGCTTGGTAGACTAGCCCGGGTTTGGGGTGTGGGGCCACCAGATCTGCCTGGCCAAGCCCCAAGCCAGTTGGAATGTGGTAGGCTCTTGGGAGTTGGTGGCTTCTGTGCTTGGCCCTGGGTTGAGGGAGCGGAAACAGTGTGGCCTTCGCAGTGGCCTGACTCACCTGGCTTTGCGGGCCTGGTACCTAGGAACTGACTGAGCCCAGGGAAGCCCAAGGCTCATGGTGGCATGGTCTGTCAATCCCAAGCCTGTGTGAGGCCAAGGGGCAGGGAGGACGAGGGCTTCGTCCCCTAGCCTGGAGAGGCTGTTGGTCCTTGAGCATGCTGGGGCCTGGCCTCTTGTGGACTTTTGTGCTCCCACAGAGGTAGGCGAGAGCCAGAGAGGGCCTCACGGAGACTGGTCTGCTTTAGGCAGAGATGATCAGTGTGGACGGATTTGAAGTCTTGAGGTCGGTAGATGGAGTGCAGGACTACAGGCTGTTAGAGGGCAGATGGAGTCTGGTAGTTCATGGATTCATGAGATGAATGTCAGGAAGTTTGGGCAGAAAGCATGCATCTAGATCCCATGCCCGAGGCCAGGGTTCTGTCCAGTTCCCCCTCAGTGGGAGCACACCACATTTAACCTGATATTTGAGCACACGGTAAGAAATCACGTTTGCTGGGATGGGGTGGTGAGTGCACACAGGGTTCCCACTCAGAAGCAGCAGCCACAGGGAAGAGGGAAGAGAATGATCCAGAAGGGCCAGCAGGGGCGGGTTTAGCACAGAAATGGTACCACTCCAGCATGTGTTGGGGAAGGGCTCACTTGGCCAAGAGCAGCGTCCCTGGAGAAATGTGCACAGCAGGAGGGGTAAGAGCCCTCCCCCCACCCACCATGGGAAGGGTTGCTGAGCTGAGAAGGGCTGGGCCCAGTGAGAAATGCCACTGGCTTTGGGAAAGTGTCCCTAACGGCCATGCGGGTGGAGGAGGCCCACTTACAGCAGCGGTGGCTGGATTCCTGTGGGGATTTGGCTCTCGAAGGGGGGGGGGGGGGGGGGGGGGCGGTGAGAAGAAAGGTTTGGCTTCTGTCCAGAGGGAAGATAGCCCAAGGAGCTTCCCGGTTCAGTGCAAACGCTCTGTCCTCCGCTAGGGAGATGGTGGGTGGGTCGGCGAGGGGCCAGGAATGAGAAAGGGGGAGGCTCCTGGGGGGAGTTACAGCCTGGCAACAGTGCCCTCTGATCCTCCGTTACTGTGAAAATATCTTACGTTTTTTTTGTTGTTCAAATGATGCAAGTTCATCGCTTAAGCTTACAGATAAGCAGAAGAAAATCTCCTCCTGAAGCCCCGTAGCTTCCCCCGCAGTCATATCGAGTCGTGTGGTGTGTTGCCTAGGCCTGTGGAGACAGATCCATGGCAAGGAGAGCG
This sequence comes from Panthera onca, assembly GCF_046562875.1. Classification (NCBI taxonomy): domain Eukaryota; kingdom Metazoa; phylum Chordata; class Mammalia; order Carnivora; family Felidae; genus Panthera; species Panthera onca. Next base: position 28,266,023 of record NC_138350.1, on the reverse strand, counting down.
GAGAAGGCAGTGCCGCGGGCAGTGGTGGGGCTGTGACTGGGTGCCCGGGCTGTGCCAGGAGGCACGGCTTGTGCCAGCCTCAACATTGCTCAGGATTTGGACTAGGCTGCCAAAAGCTCTATCGAGGTTGTGGAGGTCCCAGAGGCCTGGGGGGTGAGTGTGGGGAGAGGAGCGCGTCTGGGCACCCCAGAGCTGGGAGCCGGAGGCAGCGTATCCTGCCGGTGCCATCCTCTGCCACTCTGGAGACTCCATCCTGTATTCCGTCACAGAAGAGCCAGCAGACAGGCTTTCCTCTCGGGGCTGGGTCTTAAAGATCCTACCTGAATCTTGTGAATGAGAATTTCACCTGACAAGATAGAAAGCGCTCTTGTCTTGTGCTGACGGCAGGGCTGTTAGCAATGGAGGAAGGGCCACCCTGCGCCAAGCCCCCAGCTGGCTGTGTCCAGGACAGGAAGTGGATGGAAGGGTGAGGGTTACAGCAGGAGAAGGAATTTGGGAGTGTTTCTCCCTGAAAAGGGAAGCCATGGGCCCCAGCGAGCTGTCTTTATATACCTGGGAGGCAGGCAGGAGACCCTGAGTCCGGATCCAGGGTGGGATACTGGCCTGCCTCGCCCCCTGCTCCTCCTCTGGCTGGCCAGGAGTTGGGGGGGACCCCTGAGGACTTGGCCGGGCAGCAATGACCCGAGTCAACCACAGAGGGTAAAAGAAGGGGTTGGAAGCACACAGGGAAGCATTCAGGTCTGCTTTAGCAAAGCCGTCCCGCCCTGTCTTGCGTGCTCTTAGCAGGTCTCAGAGCTGGCATGCGAGGCCTATCTGCTGCGTGCCAGGCCCAGGGAGGGCCCTGTGGGTGGCCCACACATCCTGTCGGGGAGAAGTGGTCCTGGGCGGGACATACATGGCCAGGCCTGGGGGCCCCACCCTGGGACCAGTCTGGGTCCTGACACAGCTCCCCCTCAACCTCAGGAGTCGTTCACACCCACGGAGGAGCACGTGTTGGTGGTGCGCCTGCTGCTAAAGCATCTGCACGCCTTTTCCAACAGCCTGAAGCCTGAGCAGGTCTCTCCCTCCACCCACTCTCACGCCACCAGTCCCCTGGAGGAGTTCAAACGGTGGGTACAGGGCATGCACAGGGCTCCCGTGTCCCTGGCTGCCACTGCCTCCTACTGCACATACTCGTTGCCCACAGTAACCTATCCTTAGGGCATGGGGTCGGCCTGTGAGGCGTCTGCAGGGTGGGGCAGGTGGGAAATCACCTTGACCCCTCCGGGGTCTGTTTCCCGACCCCTCCTCTGGCTCCACAGGCGGGTGGGGGCTGCCTGGCTGCCACGGCCTTTCCTTCCAGGCCTGCCGTCTTCAGTAGAAAGAGCCAGGCTGGCCAGAAAGAGGCCCCATCTTGTTGCCCTGTCTTGTCCCCTCCCCAGTGTGGGCAGAGTGGAAGATCTACATTGACCGCACTCAGAATGCCCAGGAAAGCCGATGGGCTGGGAGTGCCTTCACTGCAAAGTGGCTCATTTATCATGGGAGACTGAGCTCTATGCTGCACCCTCCCCCTCCTCTTCTTCTCTGCTCCGCCAGTCCTTCTGTCAAAAGGGCCAGGATGGTGGCCTGACTCCTAGGCCAACTGGGTCCAGCAGAGCAGGTGACTTGTGTGTGGTGACCCAAGCAGAGGTGGTCACAGGAGCCATACTAGGTCAACCGCTTGTGTGCTGTGTGTCCTTGGGACATTCCCTAATCTCTCTGAACTTTGGTTTCTTTGTGAAAAATGGGGCCCAAAATAGGAGGCCTTACCTTCAGGGGTGCCCAGTGTTCACCCCGGCAGAGCTGGCCCTTGGAACCGGGAGCCACTTGGCTCACCTATGAGGGGACCCTCTCCTCACCTCCCCTCCCCTGCAGGGCCGCCGTCCCGAGGTTTGTCCAGCAGAAACTCTACCTTTTCCTGCAGCACTGCTTTGGCCACTGGCCCCTGGATGCGTCCTTCAGAGCCGTGAGTGTCAGCCCCATCTTGCTTTCTTTGTCTTTGCCCTCTGTGCTTGATGAGGGAGGTCCCGTGGGGCGGATGCAGGAAGGAATCAGCTATTGCCGCAGAGGGTCACATTGGTGGGTCACATTGTTCTGCTCATTTGAGTTTTCAGAGCCAACCCCCAGGTACAGAAAAGCTGTCTGCCCTGACCTGGAACCCAGTGGGTCCACGCTGGGTGGGTTCCCAGCCCCACTGAGCCGCACAGGCTCCCTCAGCTGGGGAAAGCACTCCTGTGTTCCACACGTTCCACACTCGCTTCCGAAGGGCTGGCACAAGGGTTAAAATTCATGTAACGTTGTGTGTCAGCTATCTGCAGATTAAAAAAATCATTTTAATTAAAGATGAAAAAAGAAACATCATAGGGGATGCGGAGTTCCCTCCTGCTCCCTCTCGGAGTGGCGGGTGGGAAGAGAACGTGGTAACGCCTCCAGGAGAACCGAAGCCCCACGGTTAGGATCACCCCCTCCTCACCTGAGCTGCCTGCCGGGAGCCGAGCTCCAGGCCACCCAAGGATCTGGACCAAAGCCCCAGCCCCACAGCCCAGCAGAATGCCAGCCTCCAGGCCCTCAGGGCACACGTGTCCCACCAGGTCCTGGAGATGTGGCTGAGCTACCTACAGCCCTGGAGGTATGCACCTGAGAAGCAGGCTCAGAGCAGCGACTGCCAGGCCCGGTGTGTGTCGGAGAGATGGTGAGCCCCGGCCCGTTGTCCTCCCTAGGGGGACCTGCTTCCAGGTGGGGCACAGGCCCCTCCCTCCTTGACTGTGCTTTGTTGTCTGGGCCCTGGGCTTGATCTCCCACAGAAACAGCTGGTGACTCCTCTGTGCTGTCCCCTTGCCGTTGACTGTCTCCCCTCAGATGTATGTTTGCACTCGCCCCCAAGCACCCCTCGACCCGTCTTTACTAGCGTTCTGCATAGCAGCCACCACCGCCTCCCCTCCCCCCCTCACGGCCAACCCCCCAGCCTCCGCCAGCGCCTCCTCTCCACGACTGCCTTCCTTGTGCTCCTTCTGGTGCCCAGGCCAGCCTCTGCTGCGGAGGCTTTGGCCCTCTCGGGAAGGGCCGCATCCTACAGAGGATTGTGCCGTCTATAGGAGGCCTAGGTCTTCCCTGCCTCCCTTGTGCCTCCTCCCTCGCCCCCACCCCTGGTCCCTCGGCCACGATGAGGTCGTGGCAGGGGAGAACCTGGAACCCAAGGAAGAGAGCGCTAGTGAGGCGGGGGCATAGACTGGTGTAGTCCTGCCTCCAGTGGGAGTTCTGGGCCCTGATGCACTGCCTGGTCCCCAGGGCACCCTTTGTGCAGGAGAATCTGCTGATGTACACCAAGCTTTTTGTGGGCTTCCTGAGCCGCGCGCTCCGCACCGACCTGGTCAGCCCCAAGAACGCGCTCATGGTATTCCGAGTGGCCAAAGTCTTTGCCCAGCCCAACCTGGCTGAAATGATCCAGAAAGGTAAGCCCTTAGCCAGAGGGAAGCAGCACTTAGAGAGGGACCCACGGACCCTGCATGTGCCTCATGGGCTCGGGGTGGGCTGGCAGAGGTGCCACGGGGACTCCTGGTACACGGTGGCGGGGTGGACGTCGGAGCCTAGCGGCATCCTGCCTTCCCTGTGGCACGCGTGCCAGGCAGGAGCTGTGGGGGTGCTGGGCGGGGGAAGCAGAGCTCAGAGCTGTGTCTCCCTGGTGACTCTTGGTGGCATCAGAAAGCAGTCTTGGCCCGTGTCGTGTCTTAGATGGCTTTATCGGGTGTTAGCTTCTCTGGTTTTCTTTTGTGCATGTCGGCCTTCCTGTTGAGACTGGTGGGGGCTCCAGGAACATTAGGAGTTGGGCCCCTGTGCCACTCGGTCCCTATCCCTCGGAAGCCTCAGCGGCACCCAGGAAGCCAGCCAGCGGCTGCTGGCTGTTTGGTGCCATGGAAGCTGAAGCCAGAGTCGGGTTCTGCTTTCCAGGGGAACAGCTGTTCCTGGAGCCAGAACTCGTCATCCCACACCGCCAGCACCGACTCTTCACAGCTCCCACTTTCACCGGCAGCTTCCTGTCCTCGTGGCCCCCAGCCGTCACAGACGCCTCCTTCAAGGTGAAGAGCCACGTTTACAGCCTGGAGGGCCAGGACTGCAAGTACACCCCAATGTTTGGGCCCGAGGTCCGGACGCTGGTGAGTTGGGGCTCCCCCAGGCCGCACGGCCGTCCCGAAGCCGTGGCAACAGCAGGGCCAGGGAGAGCACACGTGTTGTACGGAAGGAGGAAGGTTGGGTGTTGGTGGACGCTGCTGTATCTTGGCTTTTTTTCTTTTTTCAGTGCGGTCTACGTTTTTTCTGATGATAAAGGCAGCACTTGCTAGAAAGTTTTCACATTTAGAATATGGGCGTCTTAGGGGCGCCTGGGTGGCGCAGTCGGTTAAGCGTCCGACTTCAGCCAGGTCACGATCTCGCGGTCCGTGAGTTCGAGCCCCGCGTCGGGCTCTGGGCTGATGGCTCGGAGCCTGGAGCCTGTTTCGGATTCTGTGTCTCCCTCTCTCTCTGCCCCTCCCCCGTTCATGCTCTGTCTCTCTCTGTCCCAAAAATAAATAAAAAAAAAAAAAAAAAAAAAAAAAAAAACGTTGAAGAATATGGGCGTCTTGGGGGCACCTGGTGGCTCAGTGAGTTAAGTGTCTGACTTTGGTTCATTCAGGTCATGATCTCAGGGCTCCTGAGTTCGAGCCCCACATCGGGCTCTGTGCTGACAACTGGAGCCCGGAGCCTGCTTTGGATTCTGTGTCTCCCTCTCTCTCTCTGCCCCTTCCCTGCTCACAGTCTGCCTCTGTGTCTCTCCACAGGAAATAAACACACACACACACACACACACACACAAATGTAGAATATGCACGTCTTAGTCTTGAAAGACCCTGGCCTCCTCCTGGCCTGCTGGGGGCCCCCAGGTCTGCCTGCCAGCCTGTTGGTGGCTGGGTGGCGTCCGGTGGCACCACCCGAGCTGGCTGACCTGCCCCCATGCCCCGCAGGTCTTGCGCCTGGCTCAGCTCATCACGCAGGCCAAGCAGACTGCCAAGTCCATCTCTGACCAGTGCGGGGAGAGCACGGCCGGCCGCCCCTTTCTGTCGTGGCTGGGCTTCTGCTCCACAGACACGAACGGCTCCTACGCAGCCAACGACCTGGACGAGATGGGGCAGGACAGTGTCCGCAAGACAGACGAGTACCTGGAGAAGGCCCTGGAGTACCTGTGCCAGATGTTCCGAGTACGAGCCGGGGGAGCTGTCCCCTTCCTGGCGTTCGGTCCCGCGGCCCTCATCCCCTGCCCAGCCCGTGGGAGATACAGCCCGTGCCCACAATGTCACGTCTGGGTCCCCTTGCTGGCGCCGTTAGAGGCCCAGGGGGGCCAGTCTCCTCCCTTCACCCCGAGAGTGAAGGCAGGTAGCAGGAAGCGGCACTGCCTCCTCACGGGGCTTCCTCCCTCACAGCTCAGCGAGGCTCAGCTCACCCAGCTCACGCTTGCCTTGGGGACAACTCAAGATGAGAATGGGAAGAAGCAGCTCCCAGACTGCGTCGTGGGGGAGGACGGGCTCATCCTCACGCCCCTGGGCCGGTACCAGGTAAGGGCCACACCCCGGAGGGCTCCGCTCTCCTGGCGGCGTGGCCGTGGCTCCCGCTGGCCGAGCCTCCGAGCCCTGTTGCCCCGGCAGGCCCGGCAGCGGAGACCGCACTTGGGAGGCGTCGCAGAGGTGTGTTGGCAGGGCTGCTCGCGCGGCCCAGGTTTCACCCGGGGCTCGCCTCCTTTGCTGCTTCTAGATCATCAATGGGCTGCGAAGGTTTGACATCGAGTACCAGGGTGACTCAGAGCTGCAGCCCATCCGGAGCTATGAGATCGCCAGCCTGGTCCGCGTGCTCTTCCGGCTGTCCTCCGCCATCAACCGCAGGGTGAGTGCACGCGGGAGGGCCGCCCCCGCCTCTGGTCCTGCCACCCTCGGGGAGAGGCCGGGGCAGCGTGCGGCCCTGCCCGCGCCCACTCCCTGTGCCTCTGTCTCTGCCCAGTTTGCAGGCCCGATGGCAGCCCTGTGTTCCCGTGCCGACTTCCTCGGCAGCTTTTGTCGATACCACCTCACGGAGCCTGGGCTGGCGGACAGGCACCTGCTGAGCCCGGTGGCACGAGGGTGTGCGGCCCGCCGTCCCCGGGGCCCTCGGCTCAGCCTGCGCTTCCTGGGCAGCTACCGGACGCTGCTCTCGCTGCTTCTGGCCTTCTTCGTGGCCTCCCTGTTCTGTATCGGGCCCCTCCCTTGCGCCCTGCTCCTCGTGCTGGGCTACCTCCTCTACGCTGTGGCCATGACGCTGCTCACCGAGCGCAGCAAGCTGCACCATCTCTGACCTCAGGCCGGGTGCCGATGCAGGGCCGCCAGCAAGAGGGCCACACAGCCTCTCCCTCGAGCCTGAGAGGCCACCTCCGAGCTAGGGGGCCACTTTCCTGCAGCCACGGAGCCATGCGACGCGTAAGAGGAGATGAAACCGGAAGGGTGTGGTCCAGACTTGGCAAGGAAGGAAGGGAGTGACATCAAAGGGCCTGTTAGTGTCACAGGACGGGGCCGGACCCAGCCACTCGGTCCTCCCTGCTTCCCTCAGCCACAGGCCCTGCAGTGAAATGGGCCTCCAGGCCTTTCTCCAACCTGACGCCCCAGGGTCTAGCTGTGTGAGGCCTGGGAGGCAGTGCTGCCCAGGAGGGGCCTCGCCATCCTTAAGGTTGGCAAGGTGGTGTGCCTTTCCTCTCCCTGCCGACAGCGGGACGGTCCCTCAGTGTCTGGTTCCAGAGAAGATTCCAAAACCCTAGAGGTTCCTGAGAAAGTTAGAGGATGGTTCTCTGATTCCTAACTCTAAACCTAGATTTTGCCATCGCATTTGGCAAAGTGAGGGTCATTCTTCACGCATTGCCAGCAATTCTGGGGCTGGGCCCTACAGCTCCACTTTCTAGAAGAAAAGATCCTCCAGGAGCACAGATGCTCAGTGGGACAGTGCTTCACCTCCGGCTCCCTCCTGGCCCCCAAGCCATTAAGCACGTTGCTTGGTGGCAGCCCAGCGTCACTGCCTCATCCGGGACAGGCTCGCCTGTCCCATGGGCAGAGGGGATGTGGCTGGGCCATGGGAGTTGGGCATCGTCTGGTGCTGCAACCAAAGATGGTCAAAGGCATTGTTTGTACCTTCGGTAAAATCGAGTGCAAAGACACTAACTTTTTGATGACATGTGAATGTTCATACTACACAACAATTTCATGTTCTCTGTCGAAAGTCATCCCCACAGGGTCTCAAGCACATGCATTCATCTTACAGGGGACGCACCAGAGAGAACATCTCAACGACGATTTGAAACCAAACCTTTGTTTTGGGTGTTTTGGGGTTTTTTTAAGTTTCCAAACTAAATGTTGAGCTTTGTGTTTTGATGTGAACTCAGAATAATGGCATTCTGGGGCCTGTGACCAAAAAACAAACCAAGTTTGTAACTGACCACAGATCTGAATAAAGCTGTTTTTGCTCCCGAGTCTTGTGGTCCCGGGGCTCAGCCTCCACGCAGGTCTCCCAAACAGCTGGGGTTGGCAGAGACCACTGAGGGCACCATTCATTGTCCTTCCCAGGGGGACGGTGGGTTTGTTTACAGCAGCAACAGACCAAGGCAGCCATAAACCCCTAAGTGGCCATGACGGGAGAGGGCAGGCCTCCGAGAGCTCCGGGAACCAGGCCCAGAGTTGGCCTCAGCCAGCATGGGCCCTGAACTGTATCTAAGCTGGGAGAATTTTTTTTTAAGTTTTTACTTAGTAGAATCCCAAACAGGCTCCACGCTGTCAGCACAGAGCCCCACGTGGGGCTCGAACCCACGAACCACGAGATCACGACCTGAGCCAAAATCAAGAGTGGGTCACTTAACTGAGCCACGCAGAGGCCCCTATGCTGGGAGAATTTTGCCTTCTACTCAGCACGCCAGGGGTGGCCTTAATACAAAAAGCTGGCAACCCCAGGATGTGAGTCAAATTTCCTGTGACTCCCGGAAGCTCCGAGGGTTGTGTGTGCAGCTGGGAACCGAACCGTGCACCTTCCGGCCCCACATGAGTGCCTCTGGGGTGCTTGGCCAGGCGTGAGTGTTAATGTCCTCCTGTCCCTGGGCAGGATTGTTACTTTTGTCAAATTCGATGGAAGTAAGATCGTATTTCTACAAGTTGGACGTGAACAGATGAGTGAGTGACTTTTTTTCCCAGACTCATTCAGTCAAGGAAAGCGATACGAACACACGGAGATGATGGTGTGGGGTCAGGTCTCAGTGGCGCCGTTTCCCCGGCACACCTCCCTCATAGCTCCCCCTGACGGTGTCCACCCTGCCCACAAGGATGGGTGTCCCCGTGACCCTTCACTTTCCCATGGCTTTCCTCATCCACATTTCTCTTGTGCCCTTCTTTCACCTGAAAACATTCTCCAACACCCTAAAATGCGAAAACAAGACACTCCACCCGTTCACCCATGAGCTGTAAAACAGCCACCTGCTGTGTATACCCTGCGCTGTGCCGGGTGGGCGCTGTGTTCCCCAGAGAGAACAGACAGGACCCTCCGTTTCCCTGGGACTTAGTAGATGCAGAGTCCGGAAGTCATAACGAACAGTGAGGTCAAGGAAGGGAATGGTTCCAACGGTCGGGGCCTGGGGGAGCAGCGGCACGTGGTCAGACAGCCCACAGCGTTCGGTGGCTCCCGCCTCAGGAGCGGGAGCAGAGTGGGGTCCGGCGTGGCTGCTGCTCCAGGTGAGGGCAACGGGACCTTACCCTCACTGTGACCCCGAGCTACTTTGCAAAGAGCTCTGAGCTGCAGCGTTGAGAAAGGGCCGTGGGACGAGAGCAGAGGCAGAGGTACAGGCGGAGGAGCCCTGGAGTCACAGTTGGGGGAATGGGGACCGCGGGTGGGCAGTGCCCGCAGCAGTTCTGTCCACAGCACACTGGAAGGGTAGGTGACATCCAAGGGCAGAGGCTGCAGGGCCTGGCTCGGGCTCAGACGGGCTTCCCGCAGCCCATTCATTCCCGCCTCCTGGAGCTTCCCATCCTGCTAACTGGCCTGGCCCTCCAATTCCTCACGCCTCCGCCACCAGCCACCACCACCCCAAATGCTGCCAAAGGGCCAAATCCAGACACCTCAGAGCTCACGACCCCTTCTGGTGGCATTCAGCACAGGAAGCACAGGTGCACGATCTCTGGAGGCTCTGCTCTGCCTCCCGCGCCTCAGACTTGCCAACCCCTCAGGTGACATTGTTCCCAGGAGCCCATGCTGGCCCCACTGCCTTTCAAGACCAAATCCATCAGACACCGAGGCTTCACCCGGCCCCACCGCTGACCCCAGGTGGCTCACTCAGGCTCTGATTGCTCGGTATAGGTGACGTAGGACAGAGGCTCTGGAATTGGGAGGAACCTGTACTTCCCCTCTGATGTCGAAGAGTAGATCAGACCTTCTGCATGAGCAGCCCTCAGATGATACGTGACTCGGGTAGCTTTCACTTTAAATACTTCGCTAGCTTTTTTTTTTTTTTTTTTTTTTTTTGGACTCTGCAAACCAGAATTCCTAGCATAAGTTTCTCAAACATCTACGGACCGAAATAGATCAAATTGTTTCCCAACCTCTCCTCTCCCCATCAAGAAGTCCTACTCCCTCTCAACCAATATTCCAGCTGTGAGAACAGCCACTGACTTTAACATCCATGTGAGTCACCGCTGCCCCAAGAGGTCAGAAAAATGCAAAGAAGCCAGAGAAGGGAGCAAATGCCTTCCAGCCATAGAGTAAGGTGGGCCCTTGGGGGCGCCAAGCGCTTACTGCACCAGGCGGTAGGGGAAGGTGAAGTTGTCAACCGTTCAACTGCTTTCACCGTCCCTTTTGGGTCTCCGCACCATTATACATCTGCAGCCACCTCCCTTAGCCTGCCTTTAGCTGTGTTCAGCTTCTGGAGAGCAGCCGCTTCAGGGAGAATTGGACCTATAGGACCTGCCACGCAGCACCCCCACAGCCTGAGTGCAGCAGACATGGCATTTCCCGGCATGCACTCAATTTATTTCTTGTGATGCTCAGGTGAAAAGCTCCCCAAACCATCTGGAGAACGGTGGACTTCCCACAATGAACGTCTGCATCTTCTGCTGTACAGAACACCATCCGGGAGGCTCTGAGTTTGTGCATCTGACGTCTTATTTAAGGGTCTGTGTTCTAGGCAATGCAGTAAAGTGGGTGAAGCGAGCCTTCTGCCTGGGATGGCTTCAGACGGCCCGGAACTTGCTTCCTCCACCCTCCCTCTCTGGGTGGAAGGAGCGCTGTTTTCCCCACGCACAGCTTGGTGCCCACTGAGGAAGTGTACATTCTGCTCCTCGGGCCACGTCTCTGAAGGTCGGCTTAGCCTCCTTCCTTCCTCAGCAGCCGACTGCCACCCATCCTGGAAGACCGCCAGTCATCACTTCCTCTAAGAGACCTTGCCTCCTCCACTTCCCCTCCTCCTGGACTGGATTTAGTGCCCTCCTGTGCACTCATTGCCACCATTCAGCAAATAAAAGTAAAGAGGGATGTCTTATTTGCTTGGTGCTGGGCACTTCAAGGTGCTGAACAGAGGCTCCTGGCTGGCTCAGTCGGTAGAGCACATGACTTTTTTTTTTTTTTGTGTGTGTTTGTTTATTTTTGAGAGAGAGACAGAGTGTAAGCGGGGGAGGGGCAGAGAGAGAGGGAGACACAGAATCCAAAGCAGGCTCCAGGCTCTGAGCTGTCAGCACGGAGCCCGATGTGGGGCTTGAACTCACGGACCACGAGATCATGACCTGAGCCGAAGTCAGGTCCTTAACCGACTGAGCCACCCAGGCGCCCTGAGCATGTGATTCTTAATCTCAGGGTCCTGAGTTCAAGTCCCACATTGGACATGGAGCCTACTTAAAATAAAACAAAGTACTGAATAAATAAATACTTCTGCATGAATCTCCAGCTTGTGTGTTTGCTCCTTGAGGACAACTATCATATTTTACTCACCTTTCTAGCTCTGGCATCGTGCAAGCACACAGCAGCTGCCCAATAAATACGATTGTTTGACAAATACTGTACCTATTATATACACATCCAGCCCCTAACACCTCAGGAATCACAATATGAATGCCTTGGATAAGTTAATTTGTACATGAGTAGAAAGGATCGAGGTCAGGGAAGGGGCTTTTCAGCCTAAGGTTGAACAAAAATCACTGGGGGAAAAACACGATCACTGCACTGGAAGGGTCCTGTCCAAAAACTTAGAGCCAGAGAGAGGATCAAAGACCCAGATAGAGGAGCTGAAAGTATAAAAGAGGAGAGCGGCGCCTGGGTGGCTCAGTCAGTTAAACATCGATCGGACTGTGGCTCAGGTCATGATCACTTAGGTCGTCAGTTTGAGCCCCGCTTTGGGTGAGCCCTGCTTCTCTCTTTCTCTGTTCCTCGTGGGATTCTCTCTCTCCCTCTCTCTTTGTCCCTCACTCGCTTGTACCCTCTCTCAAAAAAAAAAAAAAAAAACAAAAACAAAACCTGTTAGGAGAAAACAGAGGAATAATCTTTATAACTTTGCATTAGTTAATAGTGTTTTAGGTATGACACCCAAAGTACAAATGCCAAAAGAAAAAATAGGGAGAGTGGATTTACTCATATCGTGGTGTATATGAGTGCTTCGTTCCGTTTTATGGCCAAATAATATTCCATTGTGTGGATATACTACATTTTATTTATCCATTCACCACTTGGTGGACACTTGGGTTATTTCTCCTTTGGGGCTATTTATTGTGAATAATGCTGCCATGAACATTTATGTATCCATTTTGTATGGAACTATGTTTTTTATTTATTGTTGAGAGAGAGAGAGCGGGGGGGGGGGGGGGGGAGGGCAGGCAGAGAGAAGGGGACAGAGGATCCGAAGCGGGCTCCATGCTGACAGCAGAGAGCCCGATGTGGGGCTTGAACCCACGAACCACATGACCTGAGTCAAAGTAAAACGCGTAATTGACGGGGCCACCTAGGTGCCCCATTTATTTCTTTTTTTAATGTTTGTTTATTTTGTGTGTGTGAGAGAGAGAGAGTCAGGGGGAGGGGCAGAGAGAGAAGGAGAGAGAGAATCCCAAGCAGGCTCTGCACTGTCAGCACAGAGCCCAACGTGGGACTCGAACCCACGGACTGTGAGATCATGACCTGAGCCAAAATCAAGAGCTGGACCCTTAACTGAGCTTCCCAGGCTCCCCTGGAACCTATATTTTCAATTCTCTTGGGTTATGTACCTAGGAGCAGAATTGCTGAGCCTTCTCTTTACTTTTTGAGGAATTGCCAAACACTGTTGCAACATTTTACATTCTCACCAGCAACCTGTGAGGGTTCCAGCTCTGCCTCATATCATGAACTCTTAGTAGTGTTTGTCTTTTTGGCGACAGCCATCCTGGTGACTGTGAAACGGTATCTTATTGTGGTTTTGGTTTGCGTTTCCCTGATTACTAACAGGTGCTGAGTATCTTTTCTTGTGCTTATTGGTCATTTGTGTATCTTCTTTGGAGAAATGTCTGTTGAACTCCTTCACCCATTTTTATTTTTATTTTTTTTTTTGTTTTTTTTATTATTTTTTGAATATGAAATTTATTGTCAGATTGGTTTCCATACAACACCCAGTGCTCATCCCAACAGGTGCCCTCCTCAATGCCCATCACCCCCTTTCCCCTCCCTCCCAGCCCCCATCAACCCTCAGTTTCTTCTCAGTATTTAAGAGTCTATTATGGTCTGCCTCCTTCTCTCTCTGTAACTTCTGCTTCCCCCTGCCACTCCCCCCTGGTCTTCTGTTAAGTTTCTCAGGATCTGCATAAGAGTGAAAACATATGGTATCTGTCTTTCTCTGTATGGCTTATTTCACTTAGCATCACACTCTCCAGTTCCATCCACGTTGCTACAAATGGCCATATTTCATTCTTTCTCATTGCCAAGCAGTATTCCATCGTGTATATAAACCACAACTTCTTTATCCATTCATCCATTTTTATTTTTTAAAAATGTTTATTTTTGAGAGAGAGAGAGCATGAGAGGAGGAGGGGCAGAGAGAGGGGGACAGAGAATTCCAAGAAGTCTCTGTGTTGATAGCAGACAGCCTGATGCAGGGCTTGAACTCACAAGCTGCGAGATCATGACCTGAGCCAAAGTCGGATGCCTAACCGACTGAGCCACCAAGGTGCCCTGGCCTTCACCCATTTTTAATTTGGATTATTAACTTTTTTATCATTGAATTGTAAGAACTCTTTGCATATTCTAGATGTAAGCACTTTATCAAATATGTGACTTGGAAATATTTTCTCCCATTCTGTAGATTGTCTTTTCATTTGGAAAGTATCGTTTTTCAGTACAAAATATTTTTTAATTTTGAAAACATAGGCCCACACAAAAACAGATACACAAATGTTCGTGGCAGCATTATTTACAATAGCCCCAAAGTAGAAATAACCCAAATGTCCACCACGTGATGAAGGGATAAACCAAATGCTGTATGTCCATGCAATGGAATACTATTTGGCCATAAAAAGGAACGAAGTATTTACAATATGAGTAAATTACAATTACTCATATTTACAATATGAGTAAATCTTTTTAAAAGCTATTTATTTACTGGGTTGCTTGTTTATTTAGGAAACTCTATGCCCAGAATGGGGCTTGAACTCACAAACTCGAGATCAAGAGTCACATGTTCTACCGACTGAGCCAGCCAGGTGCCCAAGAGTAAATCTTGAGAACATTATATTAAGTGAAAGAAGCCATTTGCAAAAGATCACATATTGTGAATTCTATTGCTACGAAATGTCCAGAACAGGCAGACCTATGGAGACAGAAAGTAGATTATTGGTTGCTTAGGACTGGGGCCAAGAGAGGCAGTGAGGAGTGACCATTAATGGGTACAGGGTTTCTTTTAAAAGAACAAAAAAGTTCTAAAATTACATTGTAGGGGTACCTGGGTGGCTCAGCTGAAAGAGTGTTTGACTCTTGATCTTGGGGTCATGGATTTGAGCCCCATATTAGGTGTGGAGATTACTTAAAAACTAAAAAAGTTGTGTAAAAAATTGTTACAATCAGGGGCACCTGGGTGACTCGGTTGGCTGAGCATCCGACTCTTAATTTCAGCTCAGGTCATGATCTCGTGGTTCATGGGATCAAGCCCTGCATTGCAGTGTCAGCACGGAGCCTGCTTGGGATTCTCTCCCTCCCTCCCTCTCTCTCTCTCTCAATAAGTAAATAAACTTAAAAAAAAAAAAAAAGAATCAGGGACTTCCGTGAGTGTGGGAAGAGCCAAAAGAACAGAGGTAATGGAAGCTATCTGCAAGAGCAAAGAAGCTCATGCTAAAGACCTCAGCCTGAAGCACCAAGGTGGGTGGGTCTCAAGATTCTCCAAGAAGCTTCCACAGACCATCTCAGAATTCAGTGATGAAAGGGGTAGTGCTCCAGGAAGCCAGTGTGGATCTCTTGTTTACCCACATACTTGACTGTGACTGATTCACCTCCATCTTCCAAACCTCCTACAACTTTCTCTCTCTGGCTGGCTCTATCCCAAAACCCTAAGGGAAAGGGGATTCTGGAAAATAGAGTTCTCAGCCTTAAAAATGAATGGTGCTGGCGCCGGGTTAACCACAACCAGCGCAGCACAATCTACCCCTTGGTCAGCTCAGCTTTGCATCCAAACACCTCCTTTTCAACATTTAACTTCCAAGTAAAGGTATTCGGAGCACCATGCTTTCACATTGTATGATTCAGCTATCCTTCCGACAGCCGAACCGAAAGAAGAAACCCAAAGTTCCCCCTTGTCCATCTCTGAATAAATGTGCCTTTGTTTCCTGATTCGGATTCTGCTATCCTGTAGCCTAATACTGAGTTACAGAAATAGCCATGATTTATACATTAATACTTCCTGGTAGCATGAGAATGAGAGAGGAGAAAAAGATAAGTATGAGGTACAAAAGTCCATATCAAAGTAAGACACAGGACATCTTTGGCCACAACTGTGCTCGCGGCTGTGATTGGTCACATGACAAGATGAGTGTTCTTCCACCACCCTTCCTCTTTGTCCCCAGCAAGCACCTCAGCCAGTCATATTGGGGGGGGGGGGGGGCGGGTAATCTGGTGGGGTGACCTAGATCTTTATCCTTGAAAAAAATTTTTTTAATGTTTATTTATTTTGGGGAGAGAGAGCGTGGGAGAAAGCGCACATGCGCTCAGCGGGGGAGGGGCAGCGAAAGGAGGACAGAGGATCCAAAGTGACTCTGCACTGACAGCAGAGAGCCCGAGAGCCTGAGAGCCCGATGTGGGGCTTGAACTCACGAGCCACAAGAACATGACCTGAACCGAAGTTAGATGCTCAACCCACTGAGCCACCCAGGTGCCCCTTTATTCTGGAAGTTTTTGTGCTTTAAATGGTTCTGCCTGTTTTATTATTTATTTGTTTTTATAAATTCAGTGTTTTCTGAAATATACTTTTTTTAAATATATAATTTATTGTCAAATTGGTTTCCATACAACACCCAGTGCTCATCCCAACAGGTGCCCTCCTCAATGCCCATCACCCACTTTCCCCTCTCCTCCACCCCCATCAACCCTCAGTTTGTTGTTGTTGTTTTTAAATTTTTTTTTACATTGTATTTATTTTTGATAGAGAGACAATGCACAAGTGGGGGACGGGCAGAGAGAGACGGAGACACAGAATCCGAAGCAGGCTTCAGGCTCCGAGCTGTCAGCACAGAGCCCGACGTGGGGCTCGAACTCACGAACCACGAGATCATGACCTGAGCCCAAGTCTGACACTTAACTGACTGAGCCACCCAGACGCCGCTGTTCGCAGTTTTGTTTTTTTTTTTAATTAACGTTTATTTATCTTTGAGACAGAGAGAGACAGAGCATGAACAGGGGAGGGGCAGAGAGAGAGGGAGACACAGAATCTGAAACGGGCTCCAGGCTCTGAGCTGTCAGCACAGAGCCCGACGCGGGGCTCGAACTCACGGACTGTGAGATCATGACCTGAGCCGAAGTCAGCCGCTTAACCGACTGAGCCACCCAGGCGCCCCTGTTCGCAGTTTTTAAGTCTCTTATGGTTTGCCTCCTTCCCTCTCTGCAACCTTTTTTTCCCCCTTCCCCTCCCCACTGTCTTCTGTTAAGTTTCTCAGGATCCACATATGAGTGAAAACATACGGTATCTGTGTTTCTCTGTATGACTTATTTCAGTTAGCATAACACTCTCCAGTTACATCCATGTTGCTACAAATGGCCAGATTTCATTCTTTCTCATTGCCAAGTAGTATTCCATTGTATATATAAACCACATCTTCTTTATCCATTTGTCAGTTGATGGACATTTGGGCTCTTTCCGTAATTTGGGTATTGTTGAAAGTGCGGCTATAAACATTGGGGTACGAGTGCCCCTATGCATCAGCACTCCCGTATCCCTTGGGTAAATTCCTAGCAGGCTTATTTATTTTGCGCGCGCGCGAGAGTGTGCAGGCTCCCAGCGCAGAGCCCAATGAGGGACTAGAACCCCTGAACCGAAAGATCATGACCTGAGCCAAAACCAAGGATCGGACGCTTAACCGACTGAGCCACCCAGTCGCCCCTTAGTCCTGCCTGTTTTAGGTTGCTATAGTTTTCCGTCATTTTTACCACAGAATGTGGGAGCCCTAGGTAAGATTACCAAGAGAATCTCCTGGGTTGCAGGTGTTCCTCCTTGCCCCCATTCTGGAGTAGCAAACCGATTTACGCTTGATAATCAAGCCCAGCCACCCAACCAGTACAGCAACCCCCTTTTTGCCTGACAAAGTCACCAGGTGGCAGTCTCAGCTTCCTGTTCAGTGGAACCAGCGTGTCCCTTGCCACCTGTGGCAACCAAGCAAGACCTCTAAGCCAGCAGAACCCAAAGCTGTGGGGGTGGGAAGTTGAAACTTTACTGGTAGGTCATTAGAACAGTAACAGTGAAACAAGCTCCTCCCACTTCTACCCCTTGATTCCTGAAGTCTTTGGATATCTTTGCCTCGGGGAAAGAAACTTCACTACACATTAGTGGCTGCTTCAAAGCACATCCCGCATCTCCCGGGACATTACGCTAGCTCCACCAAGTGATTTCACCCAGCTGAAACCAGAAGCAAATCTTCAAAAGTCCATCCCGCCGTCCTTCAGGGTGATGGGAAATACAGTAGGACCGGTGAGTTCCAGACAGAGGCACTGACAACATCATGGTTTCGCGAGCCCACGGCCACACTTCGCTTGCTGTAAAATGAGGTAAAACCAAAACTAAAGATGTAAGATTACAAATATAAATAAGAGAGGAGCTAAGAATAATAATGGGACTGTATTAGAATGTGGGACTGGTGATAGAAGTGAGTTAAACCCTCACTCATTAGAACAGGAAAGGAAGCCGGTGGGTGTGGCTCATTTTGGTAAATCAAGAAATAGTAAAGGTGCCTGGGTGGCTCAGTCGGTTAAGTGGCTGACTCTTGATTTCAGCTCAGGTCATGATCTCACAGTTCCTGAGATCGAGCCCCACATTGGGCTCTGTGCTGACAGCATAGAGCCTGCTTAGGATTCTCTCTGTCTCTCTCTCTCTCTCTCAAAATAAATAAACTTCAAAAAATCGTAGCAAAAGCACATCACCGAAAGCTATGGAGGTAACTACTAGAAAAAAGAGCCCCAATATGTAGTATTCATGTCTGGGGCGTTGTGAATAGTGGCAGCGAAGACTGAAATCTTTCTGTAACAGTAGATTTTAAAAGATCTTCATTATCTCTTAATTTTATTAAAGGAATATATACACTTAAAAGGAAAAATGATAAAATGAATATCCATCTGACTTGCCTGTCTCTTCAGGAAAGTATTCTTTTCCTATTCTTTTGACATTTTTTCATGTTTATTTTGAGAGAGAGAGCACGCAGGCACCAGTGGGGGAGGGGCAGAGAGAAGGAGAGACAGAATCCCAAGTAGGCTCCACTCCATCAGCACGGAGCCCCATGTGGGGCTCAAACTCACTAACTGCAAGATCATGACCTGGACTGAGATCAAGAGTCATCAGACACTTAACCGACTGAGCCACCCAGCCACTATGGGAAAGTATTCTAGAAAACATCATCCATTCTACTCAATGTTTCGTATCCAAGCCACCAAAATGCTCAATCCCTCCATATGGGTCCCAAAGAAATTTGTTTCTGAAGAATGTACATATTTCCTTTGCCAGAGAATGAAAACTCTATTCCACAGTGACTTTTCCTTTTGCCTTGTCAAAAAACTGTAATGTTAAACAGTCAACTGTGATGTTGCTTCAGTAAGAAGTGATTTTTCTCAGGTTCCTGACACCATTTTTTTTTTTTTTTTTACATTTATTCATTTTTGAGAGCATGAGCAGGGGAGGGGCAGAGAGAGAGGGAGACACAGAATCTGAAGCAGGCTCCAGGCTCTGAGCTGTCAGCACAGAGCCCGACGTGGGGCTCGAACTCACGAACTGCAAGATCGTGACCTGAGCTGAAGTCGGATGCTCAACTGACTGAGCCACCCAGGCGCCCCTGTTACTGTTTTCTATTTATTGCTCTTTGTTTCTCTTTTTGTCTTCCACTCTTTTCCCACCTTGTCTGGCTTTAACTCAGACTTTTTTTTTTTTAAGTTTGTTTATTTTTCAGTAATCTCTACGTGGGGCTTGAGCTCCCAATCCCAACAAGATTAGGAGTTGCATGCTCTTCTGACTGAGCCAGCCAGGCACCCCTTTAACTGAACCTTTTATATTATCCCATTTCTCTCTTCTCTTAGCATATCAATTATACTTTTGATTTAAAATTATTTTAAGTGTTTGCCCTTGAGTATACACTTACAGTGAATCCAAGTTCTCTTTAGAATAACACCATAGCACCTCACCTTAGAATATTTCTGATTTCTCCCTCCCATCTCTGATAGCATTGCTGTCATTCACTTATTGATAAACTATAATTACCAAATGCATTGTTGCTATGATGATTATTATTTTTTGCTATGGTTATTTTAAACAAACTGTTATCTGTAAGATTAATTAAGAATATGATGGGGCGCCTGGGTGGCTTAGTCGGTTAAACATCCAACTCTGGATTTTGGCTCAGGTCATGATCTCACGGTTTGTGAGTTTGAGCCCCACATGGGGCTCTGCGCTGACAGTGCAGAACCTGCTTGGGATTCTCTCTCTCCCCCTCTCTCTGCCCCTCCTGCACTTTTCTCTCCCTCTCTCTCAAAATAGATAAATAAACTTAAAAACAAGAATATGAAAAAGAAGGGGTGCCTGGCTGATTCAGTCGGTGGAGCGTGTGACTCTTTATCTTGGGGTTGTGAGTTCGAGCCCCACAATTTTTTTAAGTTTTAAGAATATGAAACAGCAATTTTTTTTTACCGTTATTTATTCCTTCTCTAATGCTCTTTTCTTAATGTAGATCTTGGTGTCTGACCTATGTCATTTTTCTTCTTTCTGAAGAATTTCTTTTAACATTTCTCACAAAGCAGGGCTACTGGCAACGAGGTTCCTCAATTTTTGTTTGTCTGAGAAGGTCTTTATTATTTCTTCTTTACTTTTGAAGGAAAATGTAGCTAGATACAGTACTCTAAGTTTGTGGCTTTTTTCTTTCAACATGAATATCTCTCTTCACTCTCTTGCTTGTGTGGTTTCTGAGGAGAAATCCGATGTGATTCTATCTTTACTTCTTACTATGAAAGCTCTTTTTCTTTTTTCCTCCTCTGGTTTCTTTCCAGATTTTCCCTTTGTCTTTAATTTTCTCCAATGAGAATGTGATATGCCCAGGAGGAGATTTTTTGTGCGTGTTTCTCCTGCCTGGTGTTCCCTGAGCTTCCTGGATCTGTGATTTGTTGTCTTTCGTTAATTTTTGAAATTATCAGTCGTTATTGCTGTAAATATTTTTTGTTCCTTTCTCTCTTCTCCTTCCGGTCTTCTCACTCTACATATGTTACACCTTTTGAAACAGTCACGGGATTTGTGGATATTCTGTTCTGTCATTTTCATTCATCCTTCTCTTCATATTTCAGTTTTGGAAGTTTCTCTTGACATAACTTCAAGCTCATTGATTCTTGCCTTGGCCTTGCCCAGTCGGCTGATAAGCCCATCAAAGGCATTCTTCACTTGTGTTACAGCGTTCTTGATTTCACACATTTCCTTTACCTTCTTAGAGTTTACATCTCTTTGCTTACATTATCCATCAATTCTTTCATATTGTCCACTTTTTCCATTAGAGCCATTAGCATAGTCATCATAGTTGTTTAAAATTCCCAACCTGATGGGGCGCCTGGGTGGCTCAGTCAGTTGAAGTCTGACTGTTGATTACAGCTCAGGTCATGGGATCAAGCCCCGTGTCAGGCTCCTCGCTAAGCATGGAGCCTGCTTAAGATCCTCTCTTTCTCCTTCTGCCCCTCTCCCCTGCTTGCACTCTCTTTCTCTCTTTAAAATAAAAAATAAAATAAAATAAAATGTGAAAAAATAAAAATTTCAATTCAATAATTCCAACATCTCTCCAGATCCAAGTCTAGCTCTGATGCTTGTTCTGTCCCTTCAGACTATGTGGGTTTTTTTTTTTTTTTTTTTGTCTTTTAGTATATCTTGTAATTTTTTTTAGGTATATTAATTTTGAGAGAGAGCGAGCCAGCTGGGGAGGGGCAGAGAGAGAGAGAGAGAGAGAGAGGGAGATAGAGGATCCAAAGGAGGCTCTGCGCTGACAGCAGAGAGCCCAGTGTGGGGCTTGAACTCATGGACTGTGAGATCATGGCTTGAGCCGAAGTTGGGCACTTGACTGGCTGAGCCACCCAGGCACCTCATAGTATGCCTTGTAATTTTTTGTTGAAATTTCGATATGATGTGTTGTGTAGAAGAAACTGAGGTAAACAGGCCTATAGCATGAGATTTTATTTATCTTGCCAGGGTTTAGTCCACGTTTATTGCTTGTTGCAGCCATAGGTGTCAGAGGCAAAATATTCCTCCGGTGCCCTCAATTTGTCTTCCTTGTTATCTTTGGGTTTTCCTAGAAACTTATTATTATTATTATTATTATTATTTTTAAAGTAGACTTCATGCCCAGCATGGGACCCAATGTAGGGCTTGAACTCGTGAACCTGAGATCAAGACCTAAGCTGAGATCAAGAGTCAGATGCTTAACCAACTTAGCCACACAGATGCCCCTAGACACTTCTTAAATTAGGTCTGAGATGGGCAATTCTTTCGCTTGTATCCCATTTTTACACAGGCCCCCACTGATGTGGTGGAAAGATGTGGAGAGAGGGGAAGGCTAGAAGCGGCTAGAGTTAGGTATTTCTTTTCCTCCAGGTCTGTCAGGCTCTATTAAAATCCCAGCCGGTTTGGCATTTGGGGCTGTCTTAGTTTGTTTTGAGGGAAATCCCTGAAACAGAAAGCTCTGGGCAATACTTCAAAATGGCTGCCTCACCCTCTTCCTGTTGGGACCACAAGGGGATTTTTCCATCTTTCTTCCTCATGAGAATCTGGTAGGGCTCCTGGAGGTTAAACTCACAAAGGTGCGGGGCCCCTTAAGATTGGACCTCTGCCCCCTGAACTCTTTAACCCTTGTCTACACTGGCCACACCAGCAATTCATCAATTACAGTTTAGCTTTTCCTCCCCGGTAGTGGTTCAGACAGAGATTGATGCTCCAGTGGGTTGTGATTCTCTGTCTCTCCAACGTGGGGGCAGCCGTTTGTCCTGTGATCTCCGTTCTCTGATGGATCTAAGAAGAGTTCATTGATTTTTCAGCTTGTCAGCGACTTTCTCTTTTGTGCGGATGGCAGTGATGATTGCCAAGGCTGGACCAGGAAACCAGAAATCCAGGTACATTTGTAGTTGTAGGATTTCCTTTTTTTTTCCTTTCATTTTTAACGCTTTATCAATCATTTAAAATGTTTTCTATGATTCCACTCACTATAGCCATCTTTTTCTGTAGGTTTTAATCATATTCATTATAAAATACTTTCCTGTAACTTTTCTTATCTAGTATTATTTGCAGATCTATTTCCATTGACTGAATCTGGATTTTTTTTCTCGTGACTCAGTCACATTTGTCTGTTTCTTGGCATGTCCGGTATTTTTTCTTGTATATCAGACATCATGGATGACAGGACACAGAGACTCTGGGTTCTATTACAATTCTCTGAAGAGTGTTGAGTTTTGTTCTCCAGGGGGTTGAATTATTGGAACATCACCAAAACCTTGCGGAGGCTGGGCTTTTAAGTTTTATGAGGGTGGGTATTTTCTGATTTTGCCCTTAGTTCTAAGGCAAATCTCTTATTTCTAGAACATAGTCTTTATTACCAAGGTGTGATCCTTTTGGGGTTTAAAAGAAAAACTGAGGCGTTTACCAAGCTCCTCTGTCAGACTCCAAATTCTGTCTCCCCTGGAGCTAGCAGCAAATGAATCTCTTCTCAGCTTTTGGCCTTCCAGCTCTTTCTCTTTCCCTGGAATCCCTGGAATTCTGTGGGCAGTTCAGGCCAGCCACATATTTGAAGTTTATTGCTTTCAACTCCTCACCTGCAGAGGCTCCAAACTTCACTGTGTTGCCCCCTCAGTTTCCAGCTGCAGTGTCCTTCCCAAACTCCATCCCCTGCCTTCTGCGGCCAATAGGACTGTGGCTTCCTGTTTGAGGTCTGGCTGACCAGAAGAGAGAGCTCAGGGAAAAAGCAGCTCTTCTTTTTAAAAATAGTTGTATTTATTTATTTTGAGAGAAAGAGAGCATGCAAGCGGAGGAGGAGCAGAGAGAGAGGAGAGAGGGAGAGAGAGACAGACAGACAGGGAGAGAGAGGGACCCAATCAGGCTCCTTGCTCTCGAGAGCGCAGAGCTTGACACGGGTCTCCATCTCGCAGTTGTGACTTGAGCCAGACTCAAGAGTTGGGTACTTAACCAACTGAACCACCCAGGCGCCCCAAGCAGCTCTTCTTTCAAGAGCTGCCTTCGTCCACTTTGCTTTTTGTTCTTCTCGTTGTTTCCAGGTGGCTGTTTCATATATTCTGTCCACATTTCATAAAGCAGAAAGTCCTCTACCTTTGGATTTTTGAATATGTAATCCATATCATCTATTCCAGAAGCGAACTATTAAAATAAACAAGCATAGAAAATTGGACAGTAAGACCTACTGTAAAGGCGGACGATTATCTGACCTTAATTCAGAGGATGCCTTTCAAAGTCAGGGTGTACGAGCTCAGGCAAACTTGACGCAGGCCCCACCCCCACCAGCAGCGTGGTCTCTCGGGCATCACGGACGACGCCCCGCCGCACGCCCCGCCCCCCTCGCCCGCTCGCGCCCGTTTCCATGGCGACGCGGCACCAGGCCGGGGCAGTCGAGCCACCAAGTGGGAGTGCAGCGACCGCAGAGGCGGCGGCAGAGGCGGCGGCAGCGGCGACATGAGCGCGGGGGTGGCGGCGGCCGGGCAGCGGCCCCCCAGCTCGGGGCTCCCGGGCTCCCGGGGCACGTCGCGCCTGCGCCCGCCCGCCATCCTCCAGCCCGCGCAGCACAGCACGCAGGTTGGGCTCATCGAGGCGCAGAAGCGGGTCGTGGACCTGGAGAAGAGCCTGCAGTTCCTGCAGCAGCAGCACTCGGAGACACTGGTCAAGCTCCACGAGGAGATCGAGCACCTCAAGCGGGAGAACAAGGGTGAGTCCGGGCGCCGCGGCCGCGAGTGAGGCGTCTTCCGCGGCTGGGGCCCGAGGGAGAGGCAGACCTGCCGCTCCCGGGTGCCTCCAGTACCGAAACACTCGTGGACTCTAGAACACGAGGTTTAGAAACCCTTAAACAGGGTATAAGGAGGACACAGGGCAGCAAGCCCCACCCCGGGTCCTGCTACGTGGGTCTCGGACTCCCTGCCTCCTCCGCACCCCCGGGCCCCAAACCTGGGTCTTCGTGGGCGGGGTCGACGGGGCCGCCCCACCATCTGGTGATCTGGTGGGGTGGTCTGGCTGTGTAGCGTTTCCCACAGTAAGCCGGGTCGCAGTCTCCTCTCTAGGCAAGTCGGGCCCGCCTGTTCTAAAAACTTTTATGGAAGTAAAAAGTGCGAGTGTACAGCTCAGTGATTTTCACAAACTAAACACAGATCGAGAGCCGACTTGCCATTCCCATCCAGCCCCTCCTTGGACACCTCCCCCTGCCCCCGCGTCTCCTCAGGGCAGGTCCTTCCTAACTTTGCCCCGCTGGTGGCTCCTCACCGCCATGGGCCAGGCCTGAAGCAGAACTTAAGGCCTATCACGGTGGGACACTGCTGTCCTCTCTTCTCCCTTATGCTCTAGTTGGAACTCCTCCCCCCACATTCTTAGCCCTGTCTCAGTTTCTCCCCACCTTTCTCCTGTTGCCTTTACCTGAAGTGCTATTAGATCAAGGGCTCACCATGATGTCAGGACTCCCTCCTCCTGACATAAGGAGTCTTGAGTCTCACCCCTGTCCCTCCCTGATGCCCAGGCTGGATGTGGCCAGCCCACGTTCTGGGTGTCACTTGATCATTGCTCTGACCACATTTGCTCATCCATGACTAGGGGCTCCTGGAGGACTGGGTCATCCTGACTCACTCACCTCTGTTCTTCTGGAGCTTGGGGCTCCACCTAGCAGAGGGTGCCCTATAGATGTCATGGGCAGAGGAATGGACTCCTGGCGAGGCTCTCACCCAAGGGCTCTGGCTCAGGGAACAGCTAGAGGCATTGCTGGCCCTAAGACACCCAGGGTAAAGGCTTGGCCCATGGGGCAGTGTCCTGGCTGCTAAGGCCATGTGTGAGGTCTCTCAGGGGTTCAGCGGGGAGTGCACAGGGCAAGCCAAAACCTCTTCTCCCCAAATGGCTGCAGTTTCAAAAATGACCAGTGCACATGCTTGCTTTCAGATCTCCATTACAAGCTAATAATGAATCAAAAGCCAAAGAAAGGTAAGACTGAGGCCCTTGGGTGCCTGATGGGAAATTACTTCTGTCAGGAGTAGCCCCTCCAGAGTGCTTGTGTCTACCCAGCTAGCTGCACTGGCCCATGTACTATCCCAGTGGGGAGGAATCCTGGGGGACCTGGACAGACACCACTGCCCCCCACCCCCCGCCATGGTGTGGGTGACTGTGCACCCAAGCACAGCAGGTGGGGCTCTCGGGGATCCCAAGGCCTGAAGTCTGCAGTAAGGAAGCAGGAAGAGCAGCTTGGGGTGGGGCTGCCGAGACCCCACCCCTGCCACCACCACCCCACCCCCGGGCCCCCAGCCTTGCGGCTCTGCTGGATTCTTTTACTTGGGTTGCTGCTATGGCAGCCCCCAGCCCTGTGCCTCTGGCACAGACGGCTGTGGGCACAGTCCTTCTGGGGATCCTCCCTGCCATGTCTGCTGTGACCAAGTGTAGAGACAGAGAGACCTGCAGTCACTCGTCTAAGGCCCTTCCTCATCGTGACAGCCCCTTTCTCTTTGCCTGTCCTCCAGCCCAGCCCAGGGAGACTCAGGCTGTGTTGGGCCTGTTCCCCCCACATACCTTTGGGGCCAAGTCTGACATCAAGAGGTGGTCTGAGAGGTGTTAGCCTGGTATGCCCCAGTCTGGGGGTGTCCCGGGGCTCCCTTCCTAGGGGACATGGAATATGGGAACAGTGGTGGTGGGCCCTCCTCGAGCGGAGCAGAGCAGTTCCAGTGAGCTATCCTGGGCAAGTGGCAGGGCCTGTTAATGGTCCCAGTCCTGCAGGGTCGGGGGTCCCCAGTGGGCTATCAGAAGAGGCCATCCTCCCATTCAGGGCCTGCTTCTTCGGGCCCAAGCCCGCTGCTTTCTGGATGGCCCTTCCAGAAATCACCTTCCCCTTGGCCTTGGTTCTGCCTCACCAGAGTGGGGGGGAGGGCTCTGCACAAACACAAACACACAGGCCTGCAGGGCCAGGAGGAAGGTACGGGTGGCCTGGCCCCTCCCAACAGCGGGGCACAGAAGTGTCCGGGAAAGCTGGGACCAAGGTGGTGCTGCCACCATCTCAGACTAACCCGGTGCACTTCCCACAGGCAGCACTTCCAATTCCAGCTTTCAGTCCATCAAGTCCGTCTCAAACTCGACCTTGTCAGGTGGCATGCCAGCACCCTCTGTGAACTCAGGGTCAGGGGAGGGGCACGTGCCCCACTGGGGCCCTGGGCCCCGATGGCCAGTGTGGGGTGCTGACCAGATTGCACCTTTGCCAAGCTCTGTGGACTTAAGGGTTAAGGAGTAGCTGAAGGGAGCCAGAGAGGGTGGCCGCCAGCTGACACCAGCAGGAAGGAGCCGAGGCGGGGTGTGACAGGACCACGGATTGGCCAGAGGGAGACTACGAAAGCGAAAGCGGGGTTGGCTACAAAGGAAGTGAACGTCAGATCAACGTGGGGCACAAGGTCCTGTGGCAGGCACACCCTGCCTGCATACAAAGAGAGGAGCCCCTGAGCCTTCCTAAGTGGTCTTCCAAGGGCAGCCTGGCAGAAGCCCTGCTTGTCAAACACGACAAACACCTGAAAGCAGGTGGATACAGGTGGGACAGCCCTGCCTAGCGTTCTGGGCTTGTGGTGTCCTCTGCAGAGTGAGGGGAGCTAATAGCCCCTTCTCTGCACTCGGCCTCCCTGAGAGGCCAGGCATCCTCCCCGGGTGTGGCCCTTGCCCCTTCCATGCAGGGCCTAGGCAGGCCGTGGGCCTTGTCCGTGGAAAGGAAGTCTGTGCAGGCCGGGTCCCAGAACTCTCATACAGTTTCATTTTGCCCCAAATGGGGTGCTGTTTCAGAGTCAGGGAACAGCTGCGGGGCCACCCTGACCCCTGGACTTCCCCGAGGCATGGGAGACTGACCCAGTACAAGTAGGGGGAGGCCAGCTTCTACAGCAGCAGTAGTTTTAGAGCGTTCAGCAGGCACCACCCACAGACCCCCTTTTTGGGTCACCTGGCAGCCCCCACAATGGGGACTCTGTTACCATCTCTCCTTTACAAGGAGGAAACCGAGGCAGAGGGCAGGCGCTCCTTGGGCACTCACAGCCAATCCTGGAGGACGTGGGCCCTGGCTCTTGATGCCCACCCACAGTGACTGCCCTGTCTGGGTCTGATCTACAGCCAACTCTCAAGGAAAGGCCAGGCCCCGGCCCAGCTTCTCCAAGAAGCAAGACTCAAAAACTGACATTCCTCCGAAGACGGACCTGGAAGAGAAGACCCCAGCTGCTGCCCTGTTTCACAACAGCAAGCGGGACAACGCTCCAGGGGTGCAGGGGCAGGCCAAGTAAGGGCTCACCTGTACCCTGTGGGCCCAGCGTTGCATTTCGTAGGTTCACATTCTGGAAGCAGCCAGCTGCCTTGCCCTTCCAAATGGGTCAGTCTCCAGAGTGAAAGCAGACTCACTCCAGGCAGGCCCATCTGGCGGGCAATGCCCTGTGCTGACCTGAGCCCACACGAGGGTGCCAACAGCAGCCCAGAAACTAATTTCTCACAGAAATGGAACCAAGTAACTTGGCCTTTATATTAGTTTGCTTTTCACCAAGACAACAAGCAAAAGAACAACAGTAAGTTGGGTTCCTGGGCTCACCCTGGGAAATGTGCTTGGCCTCCGCAAGGCACAGAGCCAGCAGGCCAGAGCAAGACCGGGTTGACACCTGTTTCTGGGACTTCCTGGAAAGCAGCAGTGAACCTGGACTTTGCATCCGAAGAGACCCTGTTGTCCCCTGGGTAGTTCAGCCAGCAGGACGGGGTCCTGCTTCTCTGCACGGTCCTTACTGAGAGTCCCTCTCAACCAGCCCCACGGGTGTGGGGTCAGGACTGAGGGCAGTCACACAGCTTGAACCACATCTGACCCTCAGTGCACCTTGAGGGGAGAGGAAGGGATACGCCCAGGTCAGAGCTGGCACCAGAGTGGCCCCCCACCCCCGCCACCTGGCGTCTGGAGCACCCTGGTCAGCAGAAGGGAACCAGACCCCGAGGAGGCTGTGTAGACACACCCTTCTTCCCCACACCAGCCGCACACTGGTGTGGATGCCGCCCTCAAGAGAGGTGGCGGGTGGTTAGACCAATCCTGGCAGGCTAGCTCTGGGCTGCTGTAGTGCCTGTTCCAGAGATGAAGAAGTGGAGACGTCCAGTTCAGCAGCCCCCTGGGTGGCAGGCAGCCAGCACAAGGGCAAGCAGCCCCCCGTGATGAATCTGCCCCTGCACCTGCGCAAGCCCACCACGCTTCAGCAGTGCGAAGTGGTCATCCGCCAGCTGTGGAACGCCAACCTCCTGCAGGCCCAAGAGGTGAGGCTCAGGCAGCGGGGACCCCAGTGCCTCCGCAGACCCCGCCCACTGCCCCTCTTCTCCCTGCCTTCCAGCTGCAGCACCTCAAGGCCCTCCTGGAAGGGAACCGGAGGAGGCCCAAGGCTGCATCTGAGGAGGCCGGCCCCAGCTCTCCCAAGTGAGTGATTCGGCGTGGCCCCCACCGCATCCCGGTGAGGTCTGCTCTTTTGGGGCTCACTACCGACTCCTCTTTCACCAGGGACCAGGAGGCCCTTCACCAGGGAGCCATGCAGCTCCCCAAGGTCCCCACCAAGGGCATCCCCAAGAAATGGTGAGTCCCACCGGCAGGGGGAGGGTGGGGTGGCCTGAGCCCAGTACATAAGGGGCAGGGACAGCTCAGTGCCTTGCCTGGGGCCCTGCTGCCAGCCAAGTCTCCGCTCCTGCTCCCGGGGGCACCTGTAGTGACCTCCCTCTGCCCTACCAGCCTGATTCTGAGCCCTATGCCCGTGGCAGAGCGCCCCATCCTGCCCGCGCTGAAGCAGACCTTGAAGAGTAACTTTGCTGAGCGGCAGAAAAGGCTGCAGGTGGTGCAGCGCCGGCGGCTGCACCGCTCTGTCCTTTGAGGCGGGCGGCACGTGTCGGCGTCTGCATGCCAGGTCAGGGCCAGGCCAGTGCCCTACAGCTGGAGACGCTAACCCTCTCTAGATAGCACTTCAAAAGAATTCGAACACGTTTAGGCCGCGCGAAATTCCAGATAAGCAAAGTTCATGGCAGATAAAGTACTTGGTTGCCCTCAGAACCGAGACACTATTTTCTTGCTCAGTATTTTGCTATTCTGCATTTACACAAAAACACATTAAATAAGTATTACCCTACCTGTTGAAGACTGGAAATAAAGCTCGTTTCTCCACTTGTGAACCTCATCCCTCACCGCTCTCTGACATGGCTGCCCTGCCCTGTGCCCCCAGCTCTGCTCCCTGCGGTGGGAGGGGCCCACTGGGGCAGTCACCAGGACTTGTCCAGGGCCTGGTGGGTGCCCTGCGCCACGGGCAGGCACAGCATGCACCCTTCTTTGAGTGCAGGGGGTTTCCTGGCCCTTGGCTGGGCTGGGACTGCCTTCCAGGCACAAGGGCAAGTCCCGTCCCCCCTGCCACAGCGCCGTCCAGCCTCCACACTGACAATCCCAGCTAACGAGCCATCCTACCGAGCCTGCCTTCTGCTGTGGAGGGCCACGGCCATGGGAGAATGGTCCTCTCCAGGGCGCTGGGGCCCCACCCTGAGATTCCCACCCAAGAGCCTCACCACCCCCTTACTCACCAGAACCGAAGCTTCCTAGGTCTCATGGGTGTGGTCAGTTTAGTGTCGACCCTCCCCTGGCAGGACAGGGCTACTGGCCCCACTGGCCATTTCCTCAGTGCTGATCTCTGCCTCTTCTTTGGGCAGCAGGAGCTTTGCCAGAAACCTCGGGGTAAACCAGGATGAGGCACTGATACTGTCAAAAAAGGGTGAACTAAGGTCTGGGCATCCACGGCCGTCTCCAAGGTGAGGAATCTGGCTCAGCCCTGAAAGCATACCTCACTGGATAGTGGTCCCAGACTTGTGGGAGGGGACACAGTGACAAACTCACAACAAACACAGGAATAATAAATTTATTATAAGAACCACAGATGACACGGTAGTGCACATACAAAAGGGGAAACCTCTCATTGCCAGAGGGCTGATGCCCTGTCAGGGAGCTTTCACTCTCTGGAGCAGCTCTGATGACGCCAGGTCCTGAGGATGCTGCCCTGACCCAAGAACAGGCCCAAGTGCCCAGTGAGTGGGCACGGTGCCAGGTACAGGATCCACTCAGGTGTCCCTGCTCCCTAGGCACCCCCACAGTGCTGAGCAGACCCCCATGGCTTAAAGGGAGAATGCCATGAGGTATGAGTCCCAGGTGATGGCAGGGGATTCACAACTGCCTGCTGGCCGACTTTCCTTCCGAGACGCAGCCAGCGGCCCTTGGATCCAGGAGCTTCCCAGTGGCGTGCCCCCCACGGCAATGGTGGAAGGGTCTGAACCCAAAACCGTGACCAGAGAATTCTGTGTGTGTTTTCAGGGTTTCCTATGCTCTCCATGTTCCCCTACAGAAACAAAAAGTTTTCTGGCACACACACAAGGGGCTCTAACGAGACCTGGAGTTCTCCCCCAGGCTGCTGAGGAAGGACATGGGCCCTGGAGAAGCCAAGGGGACAGCAGCCCAAGGAGGAGCACACAGGGCTGAGGCATGTCCGACTCCCGGGGGGGAGTGGGGGTGGGGGAGTCCCAACCCCACCACGAAGCAGCCAGCTCCACAGCCACCTGCCCCAGTCACGTACAAGTATGGGAAAATGTTTGGCAGGTCCCCAAGGCAGAAGATAAAAGCAGGAAAGCTAATCTAAGCCCAGGTTCTCTAAGGGAGCCAACACCTAGAAATGTCCAACGTGAGGTGCGTGTCCGCTGTGGCCCCGACAAGGCTGCCGGCTATCCCCGTGGTCCCCAGTGGGTGGGTGGCTAGGCGGCGGAGAGGCAGGCCTGGTGGATGCTCTGCGCCCAGGTGTTGAGCAGGGCTGTGACCGAGTGCTTGTCTGGGAGCTGCAGCAGCCTCGAGGTCATGCACCGGTGCACTGACTGCAGGAAGGGGTTGGCGTCTGCAACAGAGCAATGGGCCATGAGTGCCGCTGTGACCTCCGCCGGGACAGCCAGTGCTGGGCCTGACCCTGGGCTGCACAAGCAACTCTTTATGAAAGGCCACCCCACAGACACAGGGCTGGCGTCTAGGGCATCGAAGCCAGTCAACATGACCAGGATGCCATCTCCCGCACACAGTGGGGTGGCCAACACGGTCCCCTCCCAGGCCCATGCGTCAGTGGAGAACTGGAATGTGAACAGGTCTGGAGCCCAGGGCTTTCTCTCAGGGACAGCCTTGGGATCCCAGCCCTATGCACCAGCTCTGCACTGCAGGGGGACTGGCCACCATCAACAGGGGTCTCTCCGGGCCTCTGGTTTGAAGCCATGTCACCCAGGTGGGTCTCCGTAAGCCCAAGCTCCTTCTGTACTCCCGTAACAGCCTTGCAGAGGCCCACAAAGGCGGTTGGACCTGCTCGCCTCTCTCTCACTATAGGTGACCGCCCTGCAGACACAGGATGGACCCCTTTCTTCCCAAGTGACTTCTGGGCAACCCACTCCTGCCCACAAAGGGGCAGCAGAGAAAGGGGAGGAGGGGCCTCAGCTGCGGGGCACAGAGCAAATCTCGGTTGCCCTGAGCTGATGCCCCCTACCAGGGTCCCTAGACGGCAGCCGTGAGGCCTCCCCAAGGCTGTCCTCTTGGCTCACCGTACTGCCACTGCCTGTCAATCCACAGTGGGCTCTGGGCGGGGTAGTCGGCAGGCACACTGAGCTCCAGCGGCGGCACGCTCGGGAGATCCTTGTCATCTGCAACACATGTGTCTATGCCTGTGACCTGGCCCAGGCTGCCCTGCCTCATAGCCCTGCTCTAAACAGGGCTCTTCATATCCCAAAAGGTTCTGGTGAGGCTTGCTGCAGTCTGGAGGTCACTCTGATTCCCACTTCCACATCTCCCTAAGGCCTCAGGCAAGCACAGCCGTAACTGGTTGGGAGGGAGGGGCTTCCCCGGCAGGCCGGTGAGAGGTAAGACTCTGTGGGCTCAGGGCTCTGCCCTCAGAGCACCTCCTGGGCCAGGTATGTGTGAGGATCCAGGAGGACACAGGGATGGTGGGCTTCAGGGTGTGGTGTGAGCATGCCTGTTTGTGGGAGGCCAAGTGCCTGTCCACATGGATCATGCGGGCCTGTGCTGGGCCTGCTCCAGGGCCTTGGGCTGTAGTTCGGGACTCACTCTCCCATAGCACCAGCCCTGCCCTCCCCTGTACGCACCCAACTTGCATATCAGGTGGACGGTGCCGTTGTTACTGCAGTGAGATGGGTCCAAGTTCACCAAGAACTTAGGGTCTAATCTGGCCACCTCCCCCTGGAGCACGTTAGGAATGCTCTGCCGTTCATCGTCTTCAAACCTACGCTTCCGAGTGCATACCACCGGGGCCCTGGAAGAGACCACCATGGTCACCACACCACACTAGGCTGTGGCCCGTGGCCCACGGCCCGCCACCCACCGCGAGGCTGAACCCTGGACCGTACGTACGTAATGGGTGGGCCGTGGATGGCCGTCATGGCTGGCACGAATGTACGGTACAGGGAATGGTTGAAGACAGGTGAGCGGATATTGGCCAGGACGGCATCCAGGAGTGGCTGGCACAGGTACTGCTGCTTGGTTGGCGGCACCGGGGGTGGTGGGGGCGTGGGCTGTGACAGGATGGGGAGTGGGGACGTTAGCAGCCCACTCTTGGGGAGGCTTTCCAGACCCTGAAGTCCTTATCCTTCACAGTCAGACTGCTATGGCTTCCCCACAACCTCTGCCCCCTGGAGACAAATACGGCTGATCCTGGATACATTCTCCTGCCTTCTGCAGCCTTGACTTTCCCCAGAGTTCCCTTCCCCCAGGGCTTGGACTGGGGCTGGGCAGGGCTGGGTGGAGGCCTGATGGTGGAGATGGGCATACAAGAAAGCCCATGCACCTGGGGGCTGCAGAAAGCACCCCAGGACCACAGCCACAGGGTGACTTCTCCCATGTTCCCACATATACTCTCCTTCCACACAGCAGACCTGACCTGGCAAAAGACTCCTGGGCAAGGTCCCCAGGCTGAGCAGCATGGCCCCTCTGCCCACTCCTGACTGTGAAGGCTTCTCTCAGCTTGTGGTTCTGAATTCTCCCCACAGATGCCTGTGGCCCTTTGGACACCACCAGGCCATGGTGCCCCACTCACCACTGCCATGTCATTCTTGAGCTTCTCCAGGGCAATCTCACACTTCTGGAGTGTTTTCAGGGGGCACCTATGGGGAGAGGGGATGTGACTGATTCTGGGTGCTCAAGGATGAGGTGTCAGCGGCTCTTGAGCACTCATCCCAACCGCTCCCTGCCTAGCTTGTCCTGGTGTGCATGGAACCAGCCTTGGCCACCAGAATCCTCCACAGGAGCCCCAGTCATTGAACTATTCCTAGACCCAGAGTATAAGGCAAGATAGTCCCACGTCCAGGAGCTGTCCGGTCCTGCTCATCAGAAGAGGGCATAAAGGTGATGGGTCAGGGGGAGAGACAGAGGCCAGGTCCCTGCCGCAGGCCCTAGAGTCCCAAAGAGGGATCGAGCCTAGAGGCTTGAGTGCTGCCCAGCTCCAATACATCTAGTTCTGCAGTTTCTAGCATTTTGCACAGTAAATAGAACAGAGAAGATCTTCTAGAAGGGAGCATAGCCAAACTGATGCAGAAATAGGGACAGAACCCAAAGGCCAGTCCATGTGCACAGTTCTGCAGAGCTGGCCCGTCTCTGGCGTTCAGAGCAGCACAGCTGGCAGGTAGGGGCAGGGCACGTGTGCCATGTTGTGAACCAGGGCTCCAATGCCTTACAAGTGCTTCTCAAGGCGATGTCTTGTTTCATTTTCACAGCCAACCCGGGTGAGCCATAGTCACTCCTTTTGCAACGGAGTAAATGAGATGCAGTCATTTGCCCAACGCCACTGGGAAGTCAGGGGCAGGGCAGGGGCTGGATACTGGCACAGGCAAGGGACCAAGGGCTTGGAGTCACCTGTGGAGGCCCGAGGCCCCTTCTTTAAACTCCGTCTCACCACCAAATGCCCGTCCAAGGCTGGGCTAACCAAGCTGCCAGACATGGGCACACCACTGTCCTACCCCCAGGACCAGGGGCAAAACTCACCGCTTAGAGGGATCTGTCAGAATGTCCAGAAGGCTCTTCATCTTACTCAGATCCTTTTTTCTGTCTGGGACAGAGAGAGGCTACTAAGACACGTGCCAGGGGTACTTGCATCCCACCCGCCCCCTCCACTGCACCCCTGCCCTGGCCCAGCCGCACCTTCATTTTTATCG
Source organism: Panthera onca (assembly GCF_046562875.1). Classification (NCBI taxonomy): domain Eukaryota; kingdom Metazoa; phylum Chordata; class Mammalia; order Carnivora; family Felidae; genus Panthera; species Panthera onca. Next base: position 28,231,819 of record NC_138350.1, on the reverse strand, counting down.
ATCTTGTTGATCATACGGCGTAGGGGCTCGATGTACTTGGAGAGCTGCTTCAGCTTGTCCAGGTACTGCTGCTCCTCAGCCTGGCTGGAGCCAGCTGGGCTCATGACCGAGCTGGGATTCACTGCAGAACACAATGTGGTGAATGCGGCTTCAGCCCACAAGCCCGGGCTCTCTGCAAACCCTCAAGGTGGGGGATCTAGGGCTCACCCACCCCATTACAAGCTGAGGCCTCCAGAGGGTAAGGGGGTGAATCTCAGCACCTCAACCCACAGGGCTGTGTATGGGTTACATGATGGGCTCTGGTCCCTGGATCACACACCCACCCCAGGCCTGACTTACCAGGGGTGTTTAAAGGTCCCGGGGAGGGAACACTGAAGTTCTGCGGGGTGCGTGCCGTCACTGGACTCTGGGAGGGCTGCGGTGAGGGGCTGGGCAGGAAGCTACTGGGGGAAGGGGCAGGGCCGGAGCTGCAGCAAAGCAAAAGCAGATGCATCTGTGAGCTGGGGCACGAGGTGGGGCCCGCCCTGGGAGCCAGGCAGGGAGGGCCACCCCGGCCAGGCCTACCTGACGTTGGAGTTGGGCTGCGAGCTGGGCTGGCCAGGCTGCGGGGACGGCTGGGGGGGAGGGGGCATCGACTGCGGGGTCTGCACCTGCTGGCCCGGCGATGGTGAGGACAGCATGGTGAGGCTGTTCTGGCTGACCTGGAAGTGGAGGGGGCTCAGCCTGCTCTTGCCTGCCACACACTCTCACTCCTGCTGCACCCTTGCTCCCTCCCCCCACCCCAGGCCCACAGATTCCATCTGCACAAACAAGCCCCCTCTCCCTCTCAGCTTCACCCGCACACCTTCCTTCAGATGCCCTACCCTGTGAATACAAACATAGGTACAGCTCCCCACCCCAAGGATGGACACAAGTCCATGATCACTGAAGTGCTGGCCGAAAGGCCATGCTGGGTAGCCCTTGCTCCTTGGCAGGGAGACCATAAAGTCTACAGGCTTCTAAGCTGGGACAGGACATTCCTATGTCTCTACCTCACAGGTGTGGGAGCCAGAGAAGCTTATGGCCTTGGATGGTGCTGCCTGGCCTCCCCAGCCTGTGATTCTCTCATCTGTGTGCCTGTGAGGAATGTGCTCTGTGACAAATGGGACTGTCTTCCTACATGCTTCCATGAACCCCCTCAGCCATCAGGCCACAGTGGGAGGCTGTGTCTCAGGTTTAATGGGAGCAAAGTGGCCCCTGTGTCAGCCCTTGCCAGCACAGGTGGCCTGAGGATCCTCGGTCTGACGTTTGAGTGAGTCCCACAGAGAGCTGCCTCGCCCAGGACCAATCCAAAGGCCCTGCCAGTTTCAGAGCTTCCAAGGATTGGAGGTGGTGGCTTCTTCCACACCCTAGTCAAGCCCCTGAGCATCCCTTCAGAGCCTGCTTCCTGTAGCCCAGCCCACAACCCCCAACCCTAACTCTTGGACCATCCAGTTCTGCAGATGAAATCTGGCACTTCTCCCAGGGCACTCCAGACACTGGTGACATCTGGGGCCACAGCTCCACGCCTCCCTCCCACACACTCCTCTGCCACAGTGCTAGGGGGACTGGGTGAGGATCACTCTGGGGGTTGCTAGTCTCTTGGTCCTTGAATCAGGGAATAAGAAAAAGCATTTAGAAGAACCCAGATCCCACCAGGAAGACAGGATGCCCGCCCTCCTTGCCTGCCCATTCTCCTGGCTGGGCAAGGGGCCCTGACCTTTCTTCCAGTATACCAGACAAAGCTCCTAGAGTCAAACATCGTTCTCCTCCCACAGGGTGTATAGGCCAGAGAAGCTACATGGGACGCTGGTATGGTAGGGGACCCGGAAGCTACATTATCACACTCCTAACGCAGATGGGTCAGAGCGGCACCAAACCCAAGCCACTGGCCCACCAGCACATCTGCAAACAGAATGAGCTATCCCACCACTTGTGACTAGGCCCCAGGCCTGGGAGCAGAGGGACAGGAACACACAAGCTCAGGCCTCCAGCTGCTGGGCCCAGTTGCTCTGCCAAGTGAAGCAAAATGGTCCCAGGTGATTCACACTGATGTCAGCAACATCAGAAACGGGGCCTAGGGCAGCTTAGTGTGCTGAGCTGAACCAAATGCAGCAGATTTCTCCTAGGCAGGACTCGCCTTCACAGTGCTGGGATACATTGAATCCCATGGCAAGCAGCATGGCCCCTGCCCAGCGGTGGAAAACAGGCTCTAGAATCCACTCGGGTGCCAACAAACTCCCAGGACTAGGAAGGTGAACAGGTCATTTTGGAAGAGCCCAGGTAGAGAAATGGATGGTGCCAAGAGGAAGAAGGCCCTGGGCCTGGCCTGCTAGGTATGGGAACTCTCCTTGTAGTGGTTTCTTGCAAAGCCCCTGCTGTTACCTCCTCTTTTCCTCATCTGGACCTACTGCCACACACTGCCCTGCACTCCCTGAAACTGCCTCTTGCCATATGCCCTCTTCCAGCCTGTAGCTCAAACTCCCCTGGCCTCTCCTGCCCCCACCTGCCCCAGGGAGGAGCCTTAGCCTTAGCTTCTGCTCCAGCACATGTCCCTTCTAGAAGGTATATGGCTCTTGTCTTTAGTCTAAAGCTGGTGCTTCTCTGAAGGGAAATGAGGCATCTGCAGGGTGTCACGGCTGGCGCAAAACCACCGCAACGAGAAGGCCACTGCCTAGTTCACTTCCCACCTAAATGTATGAAACTATATTTAAAAAAATTTTTTTTAATGTTTACTTATTTTTGAGAAAAAGAGAGAGAGACAGAGCATGAGCAGGGAAGGGGCAGAGAGAGAGGGAGCCACAGAATCCTTAGCAGGCTCCAGGCTCTGAGCTGTCAGCACAGAGCTGGAGACGGGGCTCAAACCCATGAGACGTGAGATCATGACCTGAGCTGAAGTAGGACGCCCAACCGACTGAGCCACCCAGATGCCCCTGAAACTGTATTTTAAAAGGCACCTGGGCAGCTCAGTCAGTTAAATGTCTGACTTTGGCTCAGGTCATGATCTCATGGTTCGTGAGGTTGAGCCCTTCAATGGTGTCTCTGCCTTTTCAGATCCTCTCTCCCTCTCTCTCTGCCCCTCCCCTGCTTGTGCTCATGCTCGCTCTTGCTCTCTCTCAAAAATAAATAAAACATTAAAAGAAAAATAGGGATGCCTGGGTAGCTCAGTCAGTTAAGCATCTGATTTGGCTCAGGACATGATCTCATGGTTTGTGGGTTTGAGCCCCACATTAGGCTCTATGCTGACATCTCAGAGCTTAGAGCGTGCTTCAGATTCTGTCTCTCTCTCTCTCTCTCTCTCTCTCTCTCTCTCTGCCCCTCCCCTGCTTGTGTTCTTTTTCTCAAAAATAAATAAACATTGCTGCAGCAACTTCTTACTCAACACGTCTCCGGAGGCGAGGGAAACAAAAGCAAAAATGAACTATTGGGACCTCATCAAAATAAAAAGTTTCTGCACAGCAAATGAAACAATCAGCAAAACTAAAAGGCAACTGACAGAATGGGAGAAGATATTTGCAAATGACATATCATTTAAAGGGTTAGTATCCAAAATCTATAAAGAACTTATAAAACTCAACACCCAAAAAACAAATAATCCAGTGAAGAAATGGGCAAAAGACATGAATAGACACTTCTCCAAAGAAGACATTCAGATGGCCAACCGACACATGAAAAAATGCTCCACATCACTCATCATCAGGGAAATACAAATCAAAACCACAACGAGACACCACCTCACACCTGTCAGAATGGCTAATATTAACAACGCAGGCAACAACAGATGTTGGTGAGGATGCAGAGAAAGAGGGTCTCTTTTTGTTTACAGCAGCACTATCAACAATAGCGAAAGTATGGAAAGAGCCCAAATGTCCATCAATGGATGAATGGATAAAGATGTGGGGTGTGTGTGTGTACACACACACACATACACACACACACACACACACACACACACACACACACATATACACGCACACAATGGAGTATTACCCGGCAATCAAAAAGAATGAAATCTTGCCATTTGCAACTACGTGGATGGAACTAGAGGGTATTATGCTAAGCGAAATTAGAGAAAGACAAATATCATATAACTTCACTCATAGAGGACTTTAAGATACAAAACAGATGAACTTAAGGGAAGGGAAGCAAAAATAATATAACAACAGGGAGGGGGACAAATTTAAGAGACTCTTAAATGTGGAGAACAGAGGGTTACTGGAGTGGTTGTGTGAGGGGGGATGGGCTAAATGGGTAAGGGGCATTAAGGAATCTACTCCTGAAATCACTGTTGCACTATATGCTAACTAACTTGGATGTAAATTAAAAAAATAAATTAAATTAAAAAAAACATTTTTCAAAAGTTGTTTGAAAAAATAAAAGGTACCCTCAGCACTCATACCATGGGGAAACAGGTCACACTTTCCCCACACCGTTTGCTTCTGGGTTCCATGGAGCCACTGACTGCACACAGCTCCCCTGGGCATTACAGTCCACAAGACACAGGGAAAAGAGGCCTGCCCGGGCCCGGGGCACAAGCTCAGTGCTTCCGTTTCCTCTCCTGAGCCTGCCTCTGTGTCCAGCTTCAGGCTCCCCACATCCACACTCCAGGCCGCCATAGGAAACCCCTAGGCTCCCTATATCCAATCCAGATCTCTTTGCATCTGACAACTCCACTGGAAAAATACCTAATTCAGTTGGCAGCATATTCCCTTTCCCAGGCCTTTAGGCCTTCCAGGTTATCCCAAGGCTCCCAGGCCTCCTAAATCCCGCGGACACACCCAGGATGAGGGGCTATGCAAAGGCCTCCGTCAAGAAAGAAATGGCCTAGCAGGGCGCCTGGGTGGCTCAGTCAGGTATCTGACTTCAGTCAGGTATGATCTCACAGTCCGTGAGTTTGAGCCCCATGTTGGGCTCTGTACTGACAGCTCAGAGCCTGGAGCCTACTTCGGATTCTGTGTCTCCTTCTCTCTGCCCCTCCCCCTACTTGCGCTCTGTCTCTCTCTCAAAAATGAATAAATGTTAAAAAAAAAAATTTAAGGGGCGCCTGGGTGGCTCAGTCGTTGGGCGTCCGACTTCGGCTCAGGTCACGATCTCGCGGTCCGTGAGTTCGAGCCCCGCGTCAGGCTCTGGGCTGATGGCTCAGAGCCTGGAGCCTGTTTCCGATTCTGTGTCTCCCTCTCTCTCTGCTCCTCCCCTGTTCATGCTCTGTCTCTCTCTGTCTCAAAAATAAATAAACGTTAAAAAAAAAAAAATTAAAAAAAAAAAAATTTAAGAAAGAGAGAGAGGAAGGGAGGGAGGGAGGGAGGAAGGGAGGGAGGGAGGAAGGAAAGAAATGGCCTAGCAAGGTGGCTAATGAGATAGAACCCCCCCAGGTCTTCAGGTTTACATCTGGTCTAGCCAGCTTCTGGGGCAGAGGGGAGCAAGATGGCTGTGTCCCATTAATGATGTATCAAGTCCTCCAGAAGGGAAAACTGCTGACCCAGCTCTGCATTTTCCCTCCCTAGGCACGTTCTGCAAGCGGCACAGGTAGGTCTGTCACAGCAGCTAGCACACGCCATTGGACACTAGTGCTGCACCTGCTCGGGGAGGGAGCTCTGAGTGCCTGCCTGCTGTCACATGCATGTCACACATGGTAAGTGAGAGTTCAGAGGGAAGTGACTTGCTCAAGGTCACATGACTAGTGGAGGAGTCCAGGCACCTCAGCATCATCTACTTTCCTAAGGAGCAAGGAAAAGTATCTGGGAAGGGACCCTGCACAATGTCCCAAAGGGAGTAGAAAGGGAAGGCAAAGTTCAAGCAGAGGGGACACAGCCAGAGCACAGGTGGGCGGCAGGGCCAGGCTGCTGGGCTACAGGGCAGAAAGACTGGTTTGGGGAGCTATGTGCTATGAGATAACCTGTGGAGAGGCTGGTGGCACCATATACTCTAACCCTCCTGGGACCACCCATGCCCACCGGACATCCCTGGAACTGCCCCATACTCCTGGCCCCTGTACATGACACATCCCCAGGAGTCACTCTACAGGGTAAAGAGGAATATGGACTCCACTATGGCGCCATCTGCTTACATTGCCAGGGATCCCAAGTACCCTCTGGACTCCTGTGCTAGGCATGTCATCCAGCATGTGTCCAGCACAGAATCCAGCTTTGTCATTGTTGTCAGGATCATGAAGTGCTCCCCCACAATATGAAGATGCAGTCAAGGGACACAGTGCAGGGTCGGGGGGCAAAGAAGAGGCTGAGATGAGAGAGCCCTGTCTCCTGAAGGGCTGACAGAAGAACAGACTTTCTATTCTGCTTGTTTTCCTGAACCCAATTTGTTGCCGCAAGGAAAGAATAAACCAGATAGGCACTGTGCACATTGTGTCAAGGTCTGAAGGTGCTGGTGGCTGCTGAGGGCTCAGTTGGGGCGCCTGCTGGATGGCAGGGTTGGCTTCTGGCTACACTGTAATGATGCATTTCTGGAATAAACTAGCTTTTCTCAGGAGGGACTAGATTGGGAGGGCACAGACACAAAAACAGCTGCATACCAATTCTGGAGCCAGGTCTGTGGCAGGCCAAATGCCCACAATGTGTCTGCCACTGTTGCAGGGGTGGAAGAAGGAGGCTGGGGGAGTGGGTTTGAGCCTGCAAGCCAGGACCTTGCTGAGAGGTCAGGGTGGGAAGAGGGAAGGATGCGGAGCCTGGGCCGAGGATTTAATTTGAGCGTCTTGGGTCTGTTTTGCAGGTGGCAGTGGCTCCTCCAGCTTCAAGCACTGTTAGAGGGCCAGACAGAAGTGGACACCTACCACTGCTGAAGGGGTGACTACAAGGACTTCTCCTAAATGTGTGAACTGAGACCCACTGCAGTGAGAACGAACAAGTCCATACACAGAAGTAATTCAAGGCCTGGCATACACCACATACTCAAAACGTTAGGGATTTTATTGGTCTTACAAAAGTCAGCCCTGCATGTTGATGCCAAGGTCATTTCCCCACACCCAATAACCCAACCTGTCAACCCAATGGAGACTGAGAGGCTGCGGGAAAGGAAAACAAGCAGCTCTAGGTCAAAGAGCTGAGAATCAAAGGAACCAGGATGGGAGACACTCAATAGTGGCATGTGGGCAGGTACTAGGGCTTGGGGGCTGCAGGTGCCTGATGCTCCAAGGGATGGAGCCCCGAGCCAAGAGTCATGTGGAGGACCCTATGCAGCATTGGGTCGCGAGGAGCTGTGCCCGGGCTCTGCCCTGCCCAGCCCTCCATGCCACCTAGGTTACAGGCCTACTTTCCTGCCCCACAACTTCTGTTCCTCTAGCAAGCTCTGTCATAAGGCCTTTTTACCAGCAGATTCTAGCTACTTCTGCCTCCTGTTATGCAACAACTACCAAATGGGAGGCCGATGCCAAAGAACTCACACTCGTCAATGAGCAATTGCTACTGGCACACCTGGGGTGACTCATAGGGGTCAGGAGGCAGGAAGAGTGACGATAGACCATGCTGCCAAATGGCAAGGCCATGATCTCAGGAAAGCTCGTGCCATTGTTTCTGTGGCATGTGGCAGTATGGTACAGGGCCTAGGGCCAGACAGACGATGGCAGTGCCCTGCACAGACTACCTCCCTCACTTGCAGCAATGGCAGTGTCTGCACATGCGCCATCAGGGAAGGGCAGGATTGTCTGCTAGGATTAGAGATGCATCTATCTGCCTTATGATAGAAACGGAATCTTACAGTTTTGGCAAGTCTGAAGTTTTCACAGCAAACCCACTAAAATGGAAAGCCCGTAAGATGAGGGAACCTCCTTACCATTTTATTCTCAGAATCTCAGAACAGGGCCTGGCCCACAGAATGCACATCGCGACCATTTGTTAAACAAACAAATACACCATGGAAGAATTCCAGATGTCATACAGTAATGGAGAGCCAGGAATTCATATCTCTGAAAACGTGTGATGTACACAGAAGTCTTTATATACCTAGAAAGGAATGTGTGTAGTAAATTCTACACTCCACACAGGAAATTCTAGAACAGCACAGTCCTACAGAACTTTCCACAAGCTTGACTTGATCTACAATCTGTGCTGTCCAGTATAATAGCCACCGGCTTCCCCATGGTGCCACCAGGCACTTGATATGTAATTGAATTTCAACTTAAGGAACTGGAGTTTTACTTTAATGTAATTTTTATTAGTTTAAATGTAAATACATACATATGGCTGGTAACTATCCGCACAGCTCAAGAAAGCAAAACTATCTGCTTAGCTTCAGTTTTATGTTACCACAAAAAGAGGCACTACCATAACTATCTAAAACACTAAATTTCTTCATTTCTTTTTTGTTAAGTAAACTCTATCCCCAATGTGGGGCTCGAATTCACGATCCTGAGATCAAGAGTCACATGCTCCACTGACTGAGCCAGCAGGGCACCCCTAAAACCTTAAACTTTAACGTAAGAAAATTAGCTCCCATCTTCTCCACCAAATGAAAATACCAGAGCTACCCAAAGTATTGAAATGCAAATAAACACAGGTGTTTACTCCTATGCCCTCAAGAAACAGAAGCTGGGCTTGGCTCATGTGAGCTTGGTTAGGCACTTCCAGGACCACAGCAAAGGAAGTCACTGACGATTACAATGTGCCTCACAAAGGTACTCACAGGGCCCTGAGCTTTCCGGGGGCCCTGGGCACTGCCCCATAAGTACCTGTGCTGAGAAGGCTGTCCACCCAAAGCGGTAGAACTTGAATGGACGGCAGCTGAGGTGGTGGTGGTGAACGGGAACTGGGCTCTTACTTCCCTCACACCTTGGGCCAAGGCTGCAGTGATCATCTTGAGGTCAGAGGGATAACAGACAAGGTGATTGCAACAAACACAGTGCATGGGTGGGTGGAAAGGGGCGTGCAGCCTGAGACAGGAGTGCCCACTGGGCTGTGGGGGTCGAGAGCAGCCTGGCCTACGTATTCAAGCTCACAGCATGGAGGCCTGTGTTGGCATCGCGAATCCAGGGAGCCACCCAGGCACCCCAAAGAGTTTATTATTATTTTGTTTTTGTTTTTAATGTTTATTTATTTTTGAGAGACACAGAGACAGAGTGGGGGAGAGGCAGATAGAGAGGGAGACACACAATTTGAAGCAGGCTTCAGGCTCTGGGCTTTCAGAATACAGCCTGACATGGGGGTCGAACCCACGAACTGTGAGATCATGACCTGAGCCGAAGTCAGACGCTTAACCGACCAAGACACCCAGGCGCCCCTCACCTTTCATTTACACAAGTAATGTCAGAAAAAACCGAACCTGATGTATAAGGCTCAGGGCTTACTAATTTTCCTGAAACACCAACTACCACACTTCGCCCCAAGTTAAGAGTCTCAGCCATCCATCAGGGCCACAGCACTGGCGAGCGCCACAGGACATCTCTTTTCTGCTCTGAGAGGGCGGACTTGAGAGACAGGAATGGAGGACTGTGTGCTCAGGCTCCCAAAGCCAGCACTTCTTTCACAGAACCACACATCAGGACACACATTATCAGTAACAGCAAAAAACTGCAAATAATCTCAAGGTCCAAAAACAAGATGGCAATTAAGGACAGCAGGATATGTTTATAATAAGCATTCATGTATGTACGTACACATATACATCACACAGCATAAAATAGCATTAACTGAGGATTTTTTTTTTTTTTTTTTTTGAGAGAGAGAGATAGCAAGTGGGGAAGATCTGATCTGTGATGCATGGGAGGGAGGTGGATACCACTCCTGATAAATTTGAAGGCACGTGCCTCATAAAAGCAAACCCACCCATAAACACTCAAGCAATGACCCTTTCCTCCTCCCCAGCTATCAATCAGTGTCACAATCTTCCCAGTGTCCCCAGTGAAAAAGAAGAGTCCTGGGCCTACTTTAGTTGTGCCTTAGCAGCCCTCTGCACTCCAATGAGGGGGAAAGAAAGTATCAAGGTTACTCTATGGGTGACTGAGCCCACAGTCAAGCTCCCACGCTGGCTGGGCTGGGTCCTCCCCAAGCAGAAGCAGAGAGGAGAGTAACCACCAGAAGAACAGCCCTATCCACGGGCTCAGTGCAGGGTATTGAGTGCAGAGAACACATCTGCTTTAGGTCTTAGCTCTGTGCAAACACCTCAGGTCCCTCTACTCGCACACTTCTCAGGCAGCTTCCCATGGACTGGAGCAACGTGGCTGAGACCAGACAGGACCCAGTTTGAGCCTCCCTCACAGTGAGATGTCATCAGACACTGACAGAACACGCAGCATCCCAGAAGTGCTCAACATGTGGTGCTGTGCACCTGACAGTGAGCTTGGCTGACTCGCTGGTAATGAGCAGGATAGGAGCACAGCAGGGGCAGTGGCGTGGCACCCCAGCTCAGGGCAGCACCTGGGCAGGTGGCACTTCACCTAACAGGTCTGTTCTATCTAAAGCCAATACTCTCTTCTGAGCCAGTGTTCCCACTGCCAGGTGGAGACAGAACCAAAGCCCCAGACTAGATGCCTCTTCTCCCTGGCACCAGCAGGATGGGGGATCTGTGGAAAATCATGAGGCCCAATCTCTAACCCCAAACACCATTAAGAATCTGGCCTCTACCAGGAAAGGCTGGGCAAGGCCTACTCCATCCCATCAACATCCAAAACACAGAGGGTGGGCATGAAGGGCCTCAGCTACACTTCTCAGCGCAGGGGGCAAGCACTGGGAAAGTGCTGGGCAAGGGGCTGCAGCACAAACCCACGCAGTCCACTAGAGCCAGGCACCACCATACTTGTGCTCTTCCGTGTCCAGAATGCTAGTGCACACCTGCCACCAGCCCTGCACTCCAAGCTGAGGAGAGGTTGAGGCCACAATGCTACCCTCTCCAACGTGTGTTCTCAGAGGAGGAGGGAAGGGGGAAGATGAGGGTGTCTGAAGAGAGGTGGGGGGAATCCGGTAACACCAAGCCAGGCTGGCCACCTTGAAGACCCTGTGGGCTGGCTCCTAGACTGCCCATGATCCAAACAACCAGGACCCTCACTGTAGAGTGCCTGAAATCCAGCTCCATGCACAGGTGGACATGCACCTGCCAGTGCCTACAGAAGCCCCTGGCCCCAAAGGCCCTCACCTGGGTTCCAAAAGCCCTCACCTGCACTCCGGAACCCACTATCTGGGAAGCCTGAGCTGTCGGCACCGCTGTCTGCTGCTGCACCTGGGGCTGCACCTGCTGCACCTGTTGCACCTGCGGCTGCTGCACCACCATTGGAGCGCGGACCTGAGGGAGGAAGGGAGAATGCGATTTGGAGCCATCCGGGCACGTGGTGGAGCACCTACTACGTTGGTGGGAGCTTTGAATCTTGCAGCTTATCATGAGAAGGGATGGGATTGTCACGACTTCACTGGCTGTGGTATCACTTCACTGGCTTTACCTTATCCCATAGCTGATTAGAAATGTCCCACACCAGTCTGGCTCTGAGCCAAGCCCCACCTCCTCTGACTATGATGAGAAGCATGGCCCTCCAACTGGAATGTCACCATACAGCCACCACTACCATTTACTGCTGCAAGCAAAGCGATGTCTCCCAAGGCCAAGTGCACAGCCCAGCCTGCTTGACTTCTGGGCCAAGCATGCTGATGGTCTACAAGAGCCCCACCTATGAAACCAGGGGCTAGTCCCCAGGTGACAAGTGTGACCATACTTTGTTCCTCAAGATCCTCCCCAGCTTCCAGCTTGGCCCTGTGGGTCTCCTATCTGCCCGCCACTCAGTTCAACATGGCCCATCCCTTTCCACTCAATAAGTGAAAAACAGAAAAGGCCATGAAAACGAGTAAGCAAAAAAAAAACTATTAAAATGGCCCCTTGACACAGCTCCGCCTGACTTGATGATAATACTGTGTCCTCCATGTCAATGTCACCAACTAGATATGCTTTGTACAGAGATGCACAATAAGACTGACAATTACATGATTTCCTATTAATCCCCTTCCTCAAAAATCTGGTAATGACAGGGATCTTCGCTCAAAACGTAATTCTAAGCAGTTAGCAAACCCACAGTGAATGCTCAATGAGGCCGCACACCCTCTCGCACAGTGAGAATATGTGTGCTGCTGTCCACCTGATCACCCAGTCTTAGAATGCCATGGCCACTGCTGAAGTCAGCCATGCTACTTGGAAGAAAACTGTTGCCCAGCAGAGGCAGTGCCTCTGTGCAGGGTACAGCAGCTCTTGGAATGCACTCCCCCCTTGTCAAGCTGGATGCGGGAGCCAGCATGGGGCCTTCCCCACCTATGTCCAAAGAAGCCCCAGAAACAGCTGCCGGCCACACGCCCACCAAAGGCCACGGGTACTCACAAGTTTCAGCTGTGGCTGGGCATACAGCATCTGTCCAGGGAGGGCCGGAGCCTGTGACACCAAAGGCTGGGTCTGTGACTGCGCCTGGAGCTGCGATGGCTGGTTCTGAGCAACTGGTGGCTGCTGGGGTTGTGGCGGCTGGTGGTGCTGTGGGTGGTGCATCGGCTGCAGCTGCTGGGGCAGGGCCTGGGAAGGGGGAGGCTGGGGCTGCTGCATCGGTGGCTGCTGTAGTGGCGGCTGGGCCTGCAAAGCTTGCTGCTGCTGCTGCTGTTGCTGCTGCTGCAGCTGCAGCTGTGCCATCCGCTGTAGCTGCTGCTGCTGCTGTATCTATGGGCAGAATAAGCAGTACTTGGTCGGTTATCCATCTGCCTCTGGGCCCTGTGTCAGCCTTGCCCCCAGGAAGCCTGTCCGGGCTGCTCTCACAGGACACCGAGGACACACCCAAGTATGTGCCTGTGCCCTGGTCACCAGACACCAGCTGCACCTGAGCCTAAGAGAACGAAGGTTCAAGGGAAGTATCCAGAGGGTTTAGGAAGGGTAACAGAGGTGTGGCCCCATCGAAGCTGGGATAAATGCTCGGGTGGCTGCAAATCCCTGAGGCCTCTCCAGTGATGCTTGTCTGGTCACTAGAGTGGGAAACTACAAGCCTTGGGAAGATGGCCAGTGTATGCTTTTCAGGATGAGGAGAAAAAGTGAGGCTGAGGGAAAAGTTGGCTCTGGGGAAGGGGGCCTCCAAGACCCAGGAGGGTGGCCACTGGGAAATGGAGGCAGCAAGCCAAGGCCTGGGGAGGGTGGGAAAGTGGAGAGATCCGCTCAGGCCTTCCCTCCCTCAATCAAGAGCAGACCTGACGTTAGATGCTTAATACGTCTAGATGCTGCCTGCCAACAACGGGAGGAAGAAAACAGTTTCTTTATAAGCAGGGCTTCTAATGTGACACTGCCACCCCCCCACAGAGAAATGAGGCTCGATTAGAGCTGCGTCCAGGCACCAAAACACTCAAGAGACAAAACAGGAGGCATGCAAGTACTCAAAAGAAACACGCTCACAGGACGGCTCAGGCATTCCTGCATTGTGGAGTGTTCTTCTCACTTCTTGCTTCAGTTAACTCTTACATGAATCGCTTGCACCCGGAAGCCTCCACAGATCTAGCCCTCCACCCCCGGCACGCAGTAGGCCCGCGGCCAGACGCCAAGCCCAATAGAGAGGACCTCCTTGTGCGATCCCAGCACCCTCCTAAGAAGTTGGGGCCTATCCCTCCTCCCTGCACCAGGCCCTGCGGGGAGCCCCCAGACGGAGGAGGAAGCCCGGGCACCAGGCATCAGAAGGATGTGCAGCTGCCTCTGGACCCCCGCACCCAGCACTGTGGTTGGCGCACATCCAGGGCTCAAGGACCACGGGAAGAGGCTGAGCACCGGCACCTAGTACCTGCTGCTGGTTTTGATGATGCAGTTTAATCAGGTGTTGCTGCTGCTGCTGCTGGAGCTGCTGCTGCTGCTGCTGTACCACCGCCTGGAACTGCTGCTGCATGGCATTCTGCTGGGCCTGGAACTGCTGCTGTTGCTGTTGCTGCTGCTGCTGCTGCTGCTGTTGCTGTTGCTGCTGCAGCGCCACCTGCTGCTGCTGGAACTGCTGCTGCTGCTGCTGCAGCGCCACCTGCTGGAGCTGCAGCTGGGCTGGAGGCAGAGTGGTGAATCAGGCGGGGCACGCGGGGGAGGCCAGGGCGGGGGAGGCCAGAGCAGAGGCCGCTGTTATCGCAGCTCTGCGGACAGGGAGGGCGGGGAGACAGCCCACTGCGCCCACAGCGGGCCCACAGCCGCTGGAGCTGAACACTCCATTTGGGAAAGACAGACAGATGTGACGGGCAGCATTTGTGTTGATTACGGACCTTCTTAGGAATTTCTGTACAATAATAGAGGAAAGAAAAGGGCCAACAAGCCCAGCCTCTGGCAACCACTGAGCTACTTTCTGTCTCTACGGAGGTGCCTATTCTGGACATTTCTTATCAATGGAATCTCACAGTATGTGATCTTTTGTGACTGGATTCTTTTGTTGAGGGTAATATTTACAAGGTTCACCCATGTTGCATGAGTGTTTCATTTCTTTTTATTGCCATATAGTATTCCATGGTATGGATTTCCTACATGTTGCTTATCCACCAGCTGATAGGCATTGCTTCTAAGCCTTTTGGTGGTTATGAGTCATGCTGATATGAACAAACATCTACAAGATTTTCTGTGGTGCAGTTTCTTTTAGGGAGATGAAAATGTTCTAAAATGGACTGTGGTGATGGTTGCACAACTCTGTGAATATACTTAAAGATCACTGAATATTGCACTTTAGATGGGTAAACCATAAATATGTGAATTATATATCAATGAAGTTTTCTTTTTTTTTTAATGTTTATTTTTGGAGAGACAGTGCAGTGCAGGCGGGGTAGTGGCAGAAAGGAGGAGACAGAGGATCTGACGCAGGCTCTGCACTAAAAGCAGAGAGCCTGATGCAGGGCTTGAACTACAAAAGGTGAGTTCATGATCCAAGCCGAAGTTGGATGCTTAACCGACTGAGCCACCCAGGCACCCCAATGAAGTTGTTATTTAAAAAATAAATAAATAGAAATAATCCAGAGAGACCCTTTGTATGCTTTGCCCAGTTTCCCTGATGGTACCATTTTGGAAAATTATAACATAACACAATCAGGATGCATTTTCATTTGTGTGGGTGAGTACATTAAATTCTACACAATTTCCTCACCAGGATAGATTCAGTCACCATCGAAGTCAAGATACTGAACAGTTCCAACACCACAGGGATCCCTTGTGATGCCACCCACTTCAGCACCCCTGGCAACCACTAAGGTGTCCTCTATTTCTAATGTTCTGTCATTTCAAAAATGTTATGTAAGTGGGGGCTATACAGGATAACTGGCTTTTTCATTCAACATAATTCTCCGAAGATCATCCTGGATGTAACGAGTATCATTACTGCTTTCCTTTTTACTGCCAAGTCGTATTCCATGGTATACCTATCTCTGTTCAACCATTCATACCATAAAGGACATTTGGGAGTGACTGCTACCATGTACATTTGTGTACAGGTTTTTGCGGGAAGGTAAGTTTTCATGTCTCTGGGATAGATGCCCAAGAGTGTGACCGCAGAGTTGTATGTTTAATTTTTATTATTAATCTTTTTAAGTTTATTTACCTATTTTGAGAGAAAGAGTGGGGGAAAGGCAGAGAGTGAGGGAGAGAGAATCCCAAGCAGGCTCCACCCTGCCAGTACGGAGCCCGACGCAGGGCTCGATCTCCCGAATTGTGAGATCATGACCTGAGCTGAAACCAAGAGTCAGACGCTCAACTGACTGAGCCACCTAAGGCACCCCTGTACATTTAACTTTTAAAGAAGCTATATCATTTTACATCCCCACTAGCAATGTATGAGTGATCCAGTTTCTTCTCATCCTTGCCAGCATTTCAGAGTGTTATTTTAGCCATTTTACTGGTATACAATGTTTTAAATCTTTTTGTTATAACTTTTTTTTTTTTTTTAAAGATGTATTTAAGTAGTCTCAGTCCAACGGTGGGACTCAAACTCGTGACCCTGAGATCAAGAGTTGCATGCTACACTGACTGAGCTAGCCGGGTGCCCCCACAGATGTCCAATTCTTTTTGGTTTGATGTATATCCAGCAATACTGTGGGAGTGTAGAGTGAGGCTTGCTTTATGGTTTATTCTTAGAGCTGTACCACTGCCTTTCATTTACATTCAATCTCACATTTCCTATCTTTCAGCAGGAAAGTTTTGTCCATTCACATTTATTGTGATCACTTGTATTTCTCAACTTATTTGTGTCTGTCTTCCCTTTTTTAAGCTTCTTTCCCTCTATTTTTGTTTTCCAGATTTACTGAAGTATAACTGACAAAGTTTTTTTCCTTTTCTGAAATATATACATTTTCAAAGATTTTTTTTTTAACGTTTATTTATTTTTGAGACAGAGAGAGACAGAGCATGAACGGGGGCGGGTCAGAGAGAGGGAGACACAGAATCTGAAACAGGCTCCAGGCTCTGAGCTGTCAGCACAGAGCCTGACGCGGGGTTCGAACTCACGGACCACGAGATCATGACCTGAGCCGAAGTCGGCCACTTAACCGACTGAGCCACCCAGGCGCCCCTCAAAGATTTTAAAGTACTCTCTGCACCCAACGCTGGGCTTGAACCCACAACCCCAAGATTAAGAGTCACATGCTCCACCAACTGAGCCAGCCAGGCAGCCCCTGAATTATATTTTTGTTGGATGGTTGGAGCTGAATTTTACATGTTGTTTGGATTTTTACTTTTTTCTTACTCAATTTTTTCCTACTGGTTTGGAATGTACAAACTATGTATACTGCTTCAGCAATTCCTTTTTTTTTCTTTTTTTAAAAAAGTTTATTTATTTTGAGACAGAGAGTGTGGGGAAGAGGCATAGAGAGAGGGAGAGAGAGAATCCCAAGCAGGCTCCATGCTGTCAGCACAGAGTCTGATGCGGGGCTTGATCTCACGAACTATGAGATCATGACCTGAGCTGAAATCAAGAGCTGGATGCTAAACCAACAGAGCCACCACGGTGCCCCTCTTTTTCCTTTTTTTCAAGCAATTATTTTTTCAATTTCATCAGGCATACTTAACTTACCATACTTAACTCCAAACTTAAAATTTATCCATATTTTTAACTTCATTACCAAATACAAGAACCTTAGAACCCTGCTTGGGATTTTCTCTTTCTCCCTCTCTCTCCCTCCCTCCCCACCTCCCCTGCATGCACACAAGCTCTTTCTCTCTCTCTAAAAAAACAAAATTCTCTCTCTCTCTGCCCCTCTCCCCTACTCGTGAGCGCTCTCTCGCGCGCGTGCGCTCTCTTTCCCTCTTTCTCAAAAGTAAAATAAAAGTAGGTTTCAGGTACTGATAGACCTGGTATTTATCCTCAATACACCTCCTGACTTCCATTTAGTATGGTCCTTGTTTATCTTTTTACACCCACACAGCACACTTCTATTAAGAAGCAGAACAGGGGTGCCTGGGTGGCTTAGTCAGTTAAACATTTGACTCTGGATCTCAGCTCAGATCTTGATCTTAGGGTTGTGAGTTCAAACCCTGTGTTGGGCTCCACGTTGGACGTGAAGCCTACTTTAAAAAAGGGGGGCAAGGGGAGGCAGGCCAGAATAATGACTAGAGGTACAGCCTCTGAGCCGGACTGCCTGGACTCAAATACCAACTCTGTCACTGCTCTGTGCCTCAGTTTCCTTAGCTGTGGAAAAGAGACAATAATAGTACCTACACTGAACGAAGAATTAAAAATCTGTTCTAGGTAAAACCCTCAAAACAGTGCTTGGAATGCAGCAAGTCTGTATGGAGTTAGCTGGAAGCATTATTATTTTAGAGAGGTGATTTTTGTTTACACCAAGGATTCTCAACCTTGTTCCTCCCGACATTTTGGGATAGACAATTCTATGTTGTGGGGGGCTGTCCTCCGCACGAGAGGTTTAACAGCATCTGTAGCCTCTATGCTACATGGTAGGAGTGCGCCCGCAGTTGTGACATCCAAAATGTCTCCAAACATTGCCAAATAGCCTCCAGGGTACAAAACGGATGAGAATCACTGGTTTAGATTCACACACGCTTGCTACCTTATATGAAAAAAAAGTCTGTTCTCCCATTTTACACCTCGCATCACAAGAAAGATGGTATGAGAGTTAAGAGGAAATGGTGAACAAATAAAAACCTTTCAGTGAAGGTCTCTTAAGCTTTGTTTATCTAAAATGTCTGCTTCCCCCCCAGTCATTGGGAGTTTTGCTGGCATACAACTGTGGTCAGCAGCTCTATCCCCAGGGCTCTAACAACTTCCTACTTTCTTCGTGACACCATCACCAAGTGCTCTGAGTCTATGTCTTGCTCCATTCTAGAAACTGGCTATTTCTAACATACTCTTCTGGCCTATGGTGTTTGTGGCTTTCCCCAAGCAGGTTAAGGCATGGATGCCTTATTTAACCTGCATAGGACTGCAGGACTTTTCCAGCTACCATCTCTCCTCATATACTGGTTGGCTTCTGTTCTCTCTCCATCTGGTCCTTTTATTAGTTGTTAGACTCTGATTTTATCCTCTGCATTTCTTACCCTCCTATTTTCTTAGTACTTTTTAAATGTTTATTTATTTTTAAGATAGAAAGAGAGAGGAGACAGAGGATCTGAAGTGGCTGAAGTCAGGCACTCAACCGACTGAGGAACCCAGGTGCCCCACACCGTCCTATTTTCTTTCTTTCTTTTATTTAAATAAATGCTTATCCATTTTTGAGAGAGAGAGAGAGAGAGAGAGAGAGAGAGAGAGAGAGAGAGAGAGGGAAAGTACATGTGAGTGGGGGCAAGGGCAGAGGTGGGGCACAGAGGACCCAAAGCAACCTCTGCATTGACAGCAGTGAGCCTGATGTGGGGCTCGAACTTATGAACTGTGAGATCATGGGTTGAGCTTAAGTTAGACACTCAACCAACTGAGCCACCCAGACGCATTACCCTCCTATTTTCTATTTCCTCTTCTCTGGGCTATATTCTAGGTAATTTCTTCAAATGTTGTCTCTAGTTCACAAATTCTTTCTTCAGTTGTATCTAATCTGCTGCTCAGGAGCACCTGGGTGGCTCAGTCTGTTAAGCATCTGACTCTTGATTTCAGCTCAGGTCATGATCTCATGGTTCAGTTCGTGGGATCAAGCCCCACACAGCACAGAGCCTGCTTGGGATTCTCTCTTTGTGTCCCTCCCCTGCACATGTGTGCACTCCCTCTCTCCCTCTCTCTCTCAAAATAAATACATACATACACACACACACACACACACACACACACACACACACACAAACTTTAAAAAAAATCTGCTATTCATTCATCTCTACCTTCTCGTTTCAATAATTTCATTTTTTAATTTTTAAAATGTTTTTATTTTTGAGAGAGAAAGGGAGATACAGAGAGTGAGTGGGGGAGGGGCAGAGAGAGAGGGAAACACAGAATCCGAAGCAGGTTCCAGGCTCTGTGCTGTCAGCACAGAGCCCAATGCAGGGCTTGAACTCACGAACCACGAGATCATGACCTGGGCCTAAGTCAGGCGCCTAACCAACTGAGCCACCCAGGCGCCCCTCAATAATTTTACTTTTGTTTCTACAAGTTCTACTTGGTTCCTTTTCAAAAATTTTTCTAATGTTTATTTATTTTTGAGAGAGAGAGTGTGTGTGTGAGCCAGGGAAGAGGCAGAGAGAGGGAGACACAGAATCCAAAGCAGGCTCCAGGCTCTGAGCTGCCAGCACAGAGCCCAACCCGGGGCTCAAACTCACAAGCCACAAAATCATGACCTGAGCCGAAGTCAGACACTTAACCGACTGAGCCACCCAGGCGCCCCTACTTGGTTCCTTTTCAAAGCTGCCTCATCACTCCACCAGGTATCCCAGTGCTTGTTCAGTTGGAATTCCATCCTTTATTTCTTTAATCAGGCCAAGCCCATAGTTAACAATTATTATGTGTGTGGTCCCTGAGCATCTCCACATCTGTTTATTGTTTCTGTTCCTCCTCATAGTATCTCTTCTTCCTTTCAGGACTTCTGGTCTTTATTTGTGGTGCTCAATGCTTGATCTGCAATTGCCACAGGGCTAAACTGGGAGCATTCTCCAATCTGCCCTTGCTCCTGGGGGAACTAGGGATGCCAAGGGGTCCGGCACAAATCCCACTACTCAGAGGGATGCGAGGCTTGCTTTCCCCAATCTTGCAGTGGGCCAAGACATGGCCGGGCAAAGAACTTCCCCTACCTTCTGCTGGCCCAACAATCCAAAATGCATCTAGGATCTAGTTGTCTAGAAGGACGAGGGTTCCTCAGCATCCAGTCTGTCAAACAGACAGAAATAGGACTCATTTTTAAAGCTGGTTTTACAGGTATATGATATAAAATTCACTGAGGAACAAAAATGTACAGAGTGAAAAGTCTGTCTCCCTTCTAATGCTGTACTCAAGCCCCCAGCCTCACCTACAGTCAGCAGTTTGTTTCCATGACTAATTCAGGTCACGTGGAGACTATCACAGCGTATTCTGGACTATCCTTTGAGAATCCTCGCAAAATCTCTGACCCAGGCCCTGTCCTGAAGCTGCTTTAACTACACAGTGCCATTTGGAGAAACTGTGAGAAAGGAATTAACAAATGTCCATTGGGCCACAACACCTATTTTGCGTAGACCAGGCAGACAAGAGGTCAAAGGCAGAGAGAGAGGGATGCTGACAGGCAGCAGCAGGACATGAAAGTAGAGAACTCACATCACATCAACCCACATGAAAGACCAGGTCCCTCTGAAGCTGAAAACAGGATGTGGGCCAAGGTCAGACTGGGGAGGGTGTGGGCAGGATACCCAAACTTTGCCAGTGAACTGACAAAGTCTTAGGAGTGAAACTGCAAGGCAAATAATGGTAGCATTCTAAACTCCTACACATTAAAAATGATTTTTTATTATAAAATGTAAGCTGTGATAAAAAGAAATCAACCACTCTGTAACATATAAAAAGGAGTCAGAACCAGTACTTCTCCTGAGCATCCTTCCATAAGCCGCCCCATGTACGTACCAGGTATGCTGACAAGACAAGAGGGGACACGGAAGCTGGAGAAGAAGAATCAAGCAAAGAGCTAAGAGTCAGATGGCAAGGTGTCAATAAGGGGAACAGAACAATGATCCAAGAAAGAAGGGGATGTCTGGGGATGGAAGGTTCCAGTCCAAGAGTGGGCAGAATGAGCCTCCACATGGCATCTGTGAAGAGCAAAGTGATGCTCGTACAGGAAACTTGAACAAAGAATGGGGGTGCTCGGGTCAGGCAGCCTGGGCTCGACCCCAGCTCTAGTGGGCAAAGCAGAAGCAGGGACACTGCCCTCTTTGAGGGTTACTATGAGTGATGCATGAGAAAAATACATCGACACATCACAACCTGTACATGAATCAGGGTCACAGAAGCTTTATTTGCAACAGCCAAACCTGGAAACAACCTGAACACCCTTCAAGGGTGAATGGATAAGCAACCCGTGGTACACCCAGTCCATGGAATACAATTCAGTAATGAACAGGAACGACTTACTGAGGCAACTTGGGAGAATCTCAAAGGCATTACGCTGAGGGGAAAAAAGTCAGTCTCAAAATGTCAAACATTGTGCGATTCCATCGATGTAACACTTGCGAAGTGACATAACTATAGAGATAGGGAACAGATCAGCGGTTGCCAGGGCTTGAAGCTGGAGGAAGGGTGTGATTATTAAGAGATAACACAATAGCTTGCTACTGGTGATGGAACAGCCTTGCATGCTGACCCTGGTAGTGATATCACACATGATAAAGTCTCATAGAACTACACGCACATAAGCTCGCGGGCAAGAATGCATGTAAAAACTGGAGATGTCAGAAAAAAGGCCACCTGAGTTAGCAGCATTGTCCCAAGATTCATTTCTTGGTTTTGACAATGTACTAAGATGTCAGCATTGGGGAAGCTGGGTGAAGGGCACACAGGCACTCTCTGTGTCATTCTGCAACTTCCTATGATTCTTAGACTATTTCAAAAATAAAAAAGGAAAAAATTAACAAAGCACTTTGCAGTACTGAAGTACACTCTGCATACTGAATTACTGGTTATGAAAATCAAACGTCCAACAAGACAGGCCCTGGAAAGAGGAGGGAGACCCGCACTACGCACCCATTCCCAGCTGGAGTAGCTGCATGGAGGGGACAAGGGGCTGTGTTCTGTAGAGAAGCGCCAGGAGGGCAAGGTACATCCTTCAGGGAAGGAGGGCAAGGGCAATACTGGAAGGGATGGCTCTTGAGATGGAGGTCTTCTGGGGGTTGTGGGGTGCCGAAAGCACCACTTTGTGGCTGAGAACAGCCTGAGACATAACTGTGTCTATTTCAGCTACAAAACACAATCCCCCCGGGTGGAGTCCCAGACTACCCCGACCTCTTCTGAGTCCTCCACTCCTGCCCAGGGGTAGGAGGAGGGCCTCAGTGTCACTTAACCCTTTTGATAGTCTGAAAAAGTTTTGGAACTTTTTCTCTCCATACACAACAAAGATAAAAAGACAGAGCTACTTGGGGAGTTTCTCCACGCTTTCCTCAATACCATCCTAAGCAAAGGGATAAAAATGTACATCGCCTGCAAAGAAGGTGGCAGATTCTCTGAGAAGCACAGTACTCACTCTGTGGAGCTGCTGTAGACACAACAGCCATGCCGTGGGGGGCCATCCCCGAGGTGCCAGGGGGCGGCTGCCCTGAGAGGGGCATCGGCTGCCCCATGGTGCCAAGGCCACCCATCCCGCCCAGGGATTGTCCTGGGCCCCGAGAAGGCATGCCGATTCCAGCTGCTCCCGCAGCAGGCCCACCAGTCAGGCTCTGTAGTGCATTCATAGGGTCTGTGGGAACACAAGGGCACAGCGTCTCAGCCAAGTGCCTGCTGAAACGCAAGTCTCCGAAGGTTATGAGGCCTCACAGAGCACACACTTCCTCCCACCTCCAGGCACAACTCCCTCGAAGCCCCAAGCAGTGAAAGGCCAGAGTCCTGGGAGCCTCTAGGCCTCCAACCGCGGAGGGGCCAAAATATCAGTATCTCTGTCACTGCTCTTGAACAGGGAGCACATCTCAAACCCTAGCCTGGCTTGTGCCAGGGTCCTATTGTTGAGGGATAAACAAGCCCTTTAAGGTATATAGCAGTCCCCACCCCTCCTGGCTGTATACCCCTACTGCTGGGTGAGACACAGCTGGGAACTCCAAAGACAGCAAAGGACAGCAGGCCCTTCTTCACAGTAAGAAAGAGCCTGGGGGCCAGAGAACTGAGGGGGGGCACAGACAGATGTTCTCCCAGGGAGATTACAAGTCTCCTTGCACACCAGAAGTCCACCTCTACTAAGTCTGTGCAGAAACCCCACTAAGGAGTTCTCAGGACACCACACTAAAACAAGCTAAGGTGTGAGGGAGGCGTGCAGGAAGAATCCACAGAGTGCCACCAGGCACAGTGATGCTTGCCAGTAGGCAGGGGACTCAGCTCAGTGAGCAATGCTATGACCTGGAACAAGGAGCCCAGGGCTCTTGTCAGAACAGTATAGACTCACAGCAAACAACTACCTACAGACAGGTATGCCCCAGCCAGGTCAGCCTGCGCAGAACTGAATGCCAAAGAACCCTATGCTCTGATGCCAAGAACTGAGACATTCTCCTGGCCACATGCTCTTCATCCCATCTAGCCCTGGGTGGCTGAGAATCACTGCACATGCCAGGAGGGGTAGCCCAGCAGGGAAACAGGGCCCACACAGACAGGTGCAGCCAGCTTGGCTGAGGCAAGCATGGGCACCCAGCATTTACAGCTGTACTGCCTGCAGTAAGACAAATAGCATGCCAGGCTGGCTCCCTTTGTGACAGATCAGAGCTCCGTCGGCCATCATGGATTCGCTAAACCCCTTCACTGGCAGCTCAGTCGGCAAGACCAGGGCTGACGCAATACAGTTCCCATGAAACTTTGTAAAGGAAGTGAATTCATAGCTATTCTCTAAAAAATATACTACCGATTATTATACTAGATATACCATAATAGTCTTCTTCCAGAGAGCTCAACATTTTAGGTAATGTGTCCATTATTGTGTGAGTTTTTAAACATCTTTTTGCTGGACAAAAACAGTATTTGAGTGACATGGGATGGGAAGGTCTCATCTGACTGCAGTCTGCTAGGAAGAGGAAGCATGGAGGAGGGGCGGGCGTGGCTCAAAGTTCTCACGGCCAGCCAGAGTTCTTTCTGTGAATTTTCTCCTCTCATAACAGCTTAACCCAGACCCACGCAGCATCCACAACTGCATTCTTGCTCCCCCAAACCCAAGGTTGGGATAAAACTTTAATTGAAACAGGAAAAACTCTTACCACTGACGGAAGCTTGAGATTTTTTGTTATCTGTATTTAAGAAAACAAAAACAAAAAACAAAGTAAACAAAATTTTACATAACCACATATTTCCACAGTAAGCCAGCTTTGTAGGCATTTGCCCAGAGGTCATTTGCTGAAACTAAACAGAAGATAAGATACCTCAGAGCACACGTGTGTTTGTGTGTGCATGTCTGTATCCACTCCAGGCAGAGCTGACACTCAAGGGGGTCTGAGGGAAGAAGGTATAGAACTGCCCATGGTCAACCTGGGGCCTCAGAGAACTGTCCTCCACCCTCCCCCCCGCCCCCAGTAGAAGCTTGCCCTGGGCCTACTCTGGTCCTCCATCCTTCCCGGGATCAGGGTCTCAGCTGGGCCCCTGAGCAACAAACACAAGAACTGTAGGGATCCACAATGGGCCCAGAATGGTATCCAGACCTCCACAACACCTCCTTTTTCAGCCTGCCCTGATGAGGAGACAGCATCTCCACTTTCTACTATGAGGAAACTGCGTCTGGCCAAGGCTGGCTAAAAGCCCCACCTAGCTGGCCCTAGCACCAGGGGGAAAGCACTGCAACAGGGCTACCCTCTCTGGGTGAGGCAGGAGCGGGCGAGTGGGCCAGGGACACGCCTGGCCCCAGGGCTGTGTGCTGCTATGCCAGGCTGCCTCCCAAACAGGCCAGGCCAGCCCAGTCCCGACAAGCAGAGCCGCTTGCCAGGACAGACCAAGGCATCTCATCCAGACTGCTCATTCCCCAGGCTTCTGGTTCCAACAGCTTGTTCTAAACAACAGAGGGCCTTCCCAAACACAGCAAAGAAAGTGGAATCAAGTGAAGTTCATCTGGCCGGCCATTCTGGGAAAAAGTGTGGAAAGAAGCAAAATCTACGGGCCACACAGGGGCTCTGGGGTTCACAACATCTCCTTTTTTCTGAGATTACTAACACCATAGCCACCTCTACAAGCACGAAGAGAAGCCACTAGACGTGCCAACTGTGTGCTGCAAAGACAAGCTGTGTCAAGAGGAGCCCATCTCCTGTGGTCACACAACTGCAGGCAGGTAGGAGGCACTGCTGGCTGAAACCTCAGAGCGCTGAACCAGCCTGGTTTCCTTTAGAGACTTTAGATATGGTGACCATCCAGGAACAGTCACTGTCCTCCATGCTTATGCATAACACACAAAAGACCACCAAGACCCCTGAGCCCAGTCTGCGAGGACACACACTTTTAAAGAGCCATGGCTGCTGCCAGGCTGGGCTGACAGGACCCTAGCAGGACCCTGGGAAGCAGAGCGGGTGGAAGGCAGCAGGCACCAGGCGACCCTCACCAGGGCAGGGAGCCAGAGGCAAGACTTATGAAGTTCCTGCCTGACAGGAACACACATTTGGGTCAGACCCCCATGGGCCAATAAAGCCAACTCCTAGGGAAGGAAGTTTCTTTTCCAGGGTAAACCTGGCTTCTTTAAGAACTGCCTAGAGACAAAAGCCACAGTCTTTTGAAAAAGAAGATTAAATGGACAAGCAAAAATAGCAGTCCAGACCACTTGGAGGCTAACATTTCCATTATGCCAAAATCAGCATTTTTGAGGTTGAAGCTCTGAAGAGGATGGGAGACGGAATCAAATGCAAAGCAATGTCGAACTTCCCAGAAAGCAGGAGCTTTTTACACAGGCATTCTGCCTCAGGCACTGTGGCCAAGAAAGCCCCCACCACCCCAGGAAAGGGCCAGCCTCTCCTGGCAATCAAAACCACCCAGAAATGTAAAATTTTACTTACGAATGTCTCGAAAATGGATAATAAGCCTGGCCACGAGAGAAAGGTATTCGTCCTAAAAGCAAAAACAGGAAGCAGTTTAATCCCAGGTGAAGAAGTGAAGTCATGTGACGCCCCTTCCCACCCCCTACACTGCTGTGTCACTGAGTTGAGGGTTCTTCCTGAAAGGCTGCCGGCTCTCGCCTGGCGCGGCCTCCTCTGGAATCCATCTCTCAGAGAAGAGCTGTCAATGCTCAGCTATGGCGGGCCAACAAAAAGCACAAAGAAAAAGCCAAGAGGGATACCGAGAGGCGTCAAACCGCTGCTCCTTCCACTCTGCTGCAAAGGCTCAACGGAGAGGACGGCCAGCCAGCTCAGGCGCCCCTCCTCTCACAGGGGGGACGGCAAGTCCAGAGGGGATGAGGGGCCAGCTTGAGGTCACAAGGCACATCAGCAGTCGACATAGGCAGGCCGCTTTTGTCTTTGCACTATTTGTATCCAAGTACTTTCGCTTTTAATACCCGGCCTGTTGCTCTTTCACTGCTGACGTGCTTGCATGCAAATCTGGCTGTGCGCCCCTGGCTGCACTTTTCAGAGAAGCTGTGTTAATCTGAATTTACTGCACAGGCAAGGGAGAAGGCACAGTGCCACTCAAGGGTGGCAGGTGAAGGCCACTGCCGAGGGCCCGCTTTTTGCCAGCTGCCGGGTTTCTGGAACTGCACAGCAGAGCCTGCCTTCTACTGATTGACCTCTTTGCGACTAAGGACACTCGCTCCCAGGTGTTTTGGGGAAATCACTACTGTGAGTTTGTCCTGTGGTCAACAAAGGAATGTCTGAGTTAAATTCTTATTTCAGCGAAGCTGTCCCATCCTTCCCCTCCTTGAAATACCCGTTCCTCTGGCAAGGCAGCCCCAATAAGGCAAAGCCTTCATTCTCCATCCTGCTTGCACGACCCTCCTAAGTCACTGTGACACAGAGAGGCCACTAGACAGCAGGCTGATGGGATGACATCCACACAACCCAGAACCCAGCTGCGCGCAGCACCTGTGGAGGTACTACCCTGGGAACACATGCCAGTGAACTCAGGCACAAGAGTAAACCCACTGTCTTAAGAACACCTTTGGGGAAAAGTGGTCTCAGGTGAATGAAAAAATATAAGCACACTTTCTAAATCTTCATTACTCCTCACTCACCCCCAAACTTCACCCCACCACTCTTTTTTGGCCAGGGGAATCAGCAGAGGCAAACACGAGGGGAAAAGGCCTGGGGGAAAGGCAAAGTTGGGATAAGAACGTGCAAAGGGGGGCAGGTACAAAGAGAGGGACAGTGAGCCTCTCCTGGAGCAAAGGGACATTTAGCGGGTGTTGTCAACACTCCCAATTTCCAACTCCTCCCACCAATTTCCAGTAGGAAAGACAATATGCCGAGGGTAAAGGGAGCCCCCCTAGAGCCGGGAACTCCTGCCTATGGATCACCTGGTCCTTGAAGGACAGCAGTGTGGTGAGCAGGGAGCAAGGAGGTGGCGGGCCTGAAGGAAGCTCAGGAAGTAAGGCGGCCAAGTACAAGGGGACAAAAATTGGGAGGTTGCCAGGTCAATGTCTGACATCTTGTTAGGGCCTTGGGCCATCTGTTAAATTGGGGATACCTTAAAAGAACTTGCTGAGTTTTATCTATTTCCATAAAAGATAAAACAAAGGGTGACCGGGTGGCTCAATCGGCTGAATGTCCAACTTTGGCTCTGGTCACGGTCTCGCAGTTTGTGAGTTCGAGCCCTGCATTGGGCTCGTTGCCGTCAGTGCTGAAGCTGCCCACACAGAGCCCACTTCAGATCCTGTCTCCCCTCTCTCCCCGCCCCTCCCCCACCTGTATGCACTCTCACTCTTTCTCTCAAAAATAAGTATTAAAAAAGAAAAGATAAAATGAGGAAGCAGGTTGAAAAAGCAACTAGATACTTTACTCAGACACAAGATACAATAAAAATGGGGCTCAGGAGCATGTCCCCAAAGCCTTGAATACAGAACCAGGACTGGGTACTCAAAGCCCTACTGCAGTCCCTGGCCCAGAGCTGCATGGCCAGAGTGGTCTGTTCCTGGCTAAGGCCACCCCACTCACTGCCAAGTGAGTAGAGTGGAGGCTCTGGGGACCAGACTAGACCAGCCTGAGAAGGCCTGGGGCACAGATCTGGCCACCTCACAGTAGACATGGGCACAGAAAGCAGTCACGCGGCTGCCAAGAGGTTTTCTTGCAGGTTAAATACATCTCCAAATTTCTCGCAAAGCCAGGCCACCCAGGAACCACTAGGAGTGGAGCGCTGCACATCTGCTGCCAGTGTTCCTCCTTCAGTAGACCCTGGGGTCTGAGACTGCACCGCTCACGTCCCCCAGGGTGGGCTATTTTACTCCCATGGCTCCTAAGTCATAGGTGCTGACTGACCTTCCCGGCGTGAGAATTCTCAAATTCTACTACTCCCTTCTGCTCCAAAGCACCCCACCTCTCCAGGACTATTACAGAGAAAGGGCTGAAGAGTGTGTGATGTCCCTTACATTCGCTCAGTCTTTATGATCTGTCCCGCTCAACATCAAAAATCTAAGTGTCAGGGCTGCACGTGAGGCTGGGTATTACCAGACCAAGGCAGTAACAGCTAATACCCTGGCATTTACGTGGTGCCAGGCACAGCTCTAAACCTTTACATATATCAATGCTTTTAATTCTTCCAACCACCTACTGAGGCAGGTGCGTGGTGTCCAGTTTGCCAATGAGAAGATAGAAATGTGGGGAGAGGGGCGCCTGGGTGGCACAGTCGGTTAAGCGTCCGACTTCAGCCAGGTCACGATCTCGCAGTCTGTGAGTTCGAGCCCCGCGTCAGGCTCTGGGCTGATGGCTCGGAGCCTGGAGCCTGTTTCCGATTCTGTGTCTCCCTCTCTCTCTGCCCCTCCCCCGTTCATGCTCTGTCTCTCTCTGTCCCAAAAATAAATTAAAAACGTTGAAAAAAAATTTAAAAAAAAAAAAAAAAAAAAAAGAAATGTGGGGAGAAAAGCTTTATACAGTTCAAACCCCAGCTTGACCCATGCAAGTCTAGCATGAAGGCCCAAACGACAAGGGTAAAAGATGTCTCCCCAACAGGGATGTGGAGGGAGCAGCAGGAGCAGGGACACACACAGGCTCCATATAAAATTCCAGACACCACACCCTACACGCTATACACTACCTTTTGTATAAGACATGGGGAATCTGAATACATATGTATGCTTGTATCTGCAAAAAGAAATGTTGGAAGGATAAACTAAAATCGAAGATTAACAGTTACTCCCAGAGGTATCAGGGATTGGGCTGGAAATGAGACTTCACACCTTGTTATATGGTTTTCACATTGGAAGCATGTACATTAAAAAAAAAAATCAAATTGAAGATAATACTAAACCAAAAGAAAAAGTACAATTCCTAAAAATTCAAAATAAACTGAAACATATGAGTTAACTATCAAGATGGTGTCAAAATCATACAGTGAAAAGAACCTTTTGAGAGATCATTTTAAAAAAGAAAAAGCAAACAAAACAAAAAACTGCATGTCCTTAGTGTAAGGGATACATTTTAAGGGCAAACAGAGCTGCAAAGAAATCTTAAACTTCATTCCACATTTTGTTATTATGTTACCAATATTAGTGGTAATATTAGTCTGTTTATTCCAAAGGTATTTTATTTTATCTTGAAGTTTTAAAACTTTTTTAGTAATCTCTACACCCCAAACATGGGGGTCAAACTCACAACCCCGAGATCAAGAGTTGCATGCTCCTCCGACTGAACCAGCCAGGCGCCCCCAAAAGTATTTTAGAGTAAAGCAAGTAATTATGCTAATATTAGAAGCCAAGATGTTCACATTAAGAGAAAAGATACATGTTTAAAATGAAAGTAAAACCCTGTAAGGTTAAACTGGAATGGGAAATATCAGTGTGAAATTACGGGGTTTTTGAGGTTGTCGCTGTTACCACAAAAACATATTACTTCTTAGCTCTCTTCACAAATAGGTGCAGAAGCCATCAGCACCAGTGCCCACACGGCATGCTCTAAATACCATTTCAGCCTCAAAAAGGAACCAGGGCTCCATAGAGGAACGGCCCATTCCGGGACCAAGACGCAAGTAAGCTGCAAAAGATGAAAGAAGTCATGATAAGGGGCCCTAAGAGGGACAGGAGGGAGCTTGGGGGCTGCCCCTCCATGAGGAAGGGAACACAGAAGCATCAAAATGAACCACTGCAATGGACTGAAATACACGAAATGCACAGCCCCAAGCTCCTAATAGTCACAGGAAGAAAATCTACCCTCATTCCCATTCCCAAGCCCTATTGATCACATCCCCCCTGGCAGGGTGGGGGGGGGGGGGGAACCAAGGGTAGCAAGTCCTTGGGTTACAAAGGGACAATGGACTAGAAAGCATCCCTGGGGGGTTCAGAATTGGCTGTGTTTCAAGCAACCAAGGATCCCTGGTTGATGAAAGAAAACCCTTCTTCGCAGCAAAATTCCTTGTAATAAATGTGTAAGGAAAGCCAGAATTAAGGACAATTACCACTTTGCAATACCCAGTTAAATGGTGGAACATGAGGTGATAAGTGGATAGGGAACTTTTAGGAGAAGAGTCAGGCTGTCACTCTCTGAACTCCTGACCAGCTGTTGTCTCGTGGGGAAATACAAATACATGGCACCATCTCAGACATATTCTTGCTAATGAAATCACTGCACCCTGGGCTCTTTCCATCTAATACTCCGTTTATAAGAAATAAGGGGTAAAAAAGAGTGAGTCAGGCAAACACGCATGCCAATGACTCTGCCACTTAGGATTCACAAGGAAGTGAGGAACCTGGCAGAGAAAGCTCTGTATCATCTTGGAGAAGACACGTTATCATCAAAAATAGTATGTTGGTAGATGAATGTGAAAGATGTTTCTGGGGAGGACTCAGAGGAAATGAGAAACAGAGAATCCTTGTTAGCTAGTGACAGGAAGTTTAGCTGTATCCTACTTGTGGGGAAGGCAGAACTTGTAAGCAACAAATTTGGATATTCGGCTGAGAAGACTTCCAAGCAAAATGTTGAAGTTCTGGCCTGCTTTCTTCTTGCTGCTCAGAGTAAAATGCGAGAAGAGAAAGAAACTGAGGGAAGAACTATCAAGCAAAATGGAACCTGGACTTGGTGGTTTGGGAAACTCCCAGGCTACCCAAATTGCTAAAATGAGGAGATTCACTGTTAGGAAGGTGTGCTCTGGAGAAAAGGCCAAGGGTGTGGCTTGACACAAATTTTGCTAGTGCCAAGGAGACTGGGCACAGGATTCACGAATCCCCTCAATTATCTCACAGAAGCCAAGGCCAGGGAAGAAATCATACAGGAAAGACCGGTGGAGAAATCCCTGGTCTAATGGGGTGAATCTTGTCACACATACAGGAGACCCACGAAGGCACTTGAGTGTTACACCAGCAAAAACAGTGCCAGGTTGGCCTGAAAAGGAGAGAGACTAGAAGAAATCAAAGAAGGGTGTCAGACTCCCAAAATTCTACAGGCAGAAAATAGCCTGATAAAATCACTCAGCTGCAAACATGTGCTATTCCTTAAGAAAAGGAAAGATGACCACAAGGGCAGAGTTTTAGGCCAAGAGGCCAAAGCCAACAGCCCAGAGACTGGAGTCTCCAAAGTCTGGTAATTAGTTACAGCAGCTACAGGAAACTAATACACTCTTTCTATAGGCTCACCTATGTTATAGCATGTTTCAGTTATTCCATTTTTTTATATGGCCAAATAATATTTCACTGTATGGAGATACCACTTTTTCTCTATCCATCCATCAACTGATAAACATTTGGATTATTTCTACTTTGGGCTATTATGAATAATGCTATGAATACTTATGTACAAGCTTTTGTCGACATTTGGTAACTGTTTAATTTTTTGAGGAATCATCACAGTTTTCCACAGTGACTGCACCACTTCACATTCCATCCAGCAACGCAGGAGGTCCCAATGTCTCCAGTCATCATGAGTGTGAAGTGGTATCTCACTGCGGTTTTGGTTTCCATTTCCCTCTGACTAATGATGCTGAGGAGCTTTTCATGTACTTCTTGGCCATTTGTGTATCTTCTCCGGAGAAATGTCTACTCAAGTCCTTTACCTTTTTTTTTCTTTGAATTAGGTTTTTTTTGTTAGAGTTGACGGAATTCTTTATATACTCTGGATACCAGTCCCTTATCAGATAAATGATTTGCAAATATTTTCCCCCATTCCATGTGTTGTCTTTTCACTCCCTTGATAGTGTCCTTTGATGCACAATAGTTTTAAATTTTTTTCTAATAGTTTTCATTTTGATGAGTCAAACTAACAGATTTTCTTTTGTTGCATGTGCTTTTGGTGTCACATGTCAGGAACTGTGGTCTAATCCAAGGTCACAAAGATTTATGCCTGAGTTTTCTTCTGTTTTATAGTTTTAGCTCTTATATTTAAGTCTTTCACACACACATTCTAATTTTTGTGTATGGTGTGAAGATGGGACCCAACCTCAATATTTCATATACAGTCATCTAGTTGTCCCAGCACCATTTGTTGAAAAGACTGTTTTTCCCCACTGAAATCTTTCAGTGCCCATGTCCCAAAAAAAAAAAAAAAAAAAAAAAAAAAATCTATTAACAGTAAACACAAAGACTTACTTACAGATTCTCAATTCTACCTCATTGATTTGTAAGTTTATCCTTATGCTAGTATGACATGGTCTTGATTACTATAGCTTTGTAGTACATTTTAAAATCTGGAAGTATTGGGCTGCCTGGGTAGCTCAGTTAGTTGAGTGTCTGACTCTTGGTTTTGGCTCTGGTCATTATCTCCCATTCCATGGGGTTGAGCCCCATGTCGGGCTCTGCACTGACAACAAACATGGAGTCCACTTGGGATTCTCTCTCCCTCTCTTCCCCCCCTCCCCTCCCTCGCTCGCATGTGCACACCCCCCCCAAAATAAATAAATAAACTTTAAAAAGTAAATTAAATTAAATTCAGAAGTATGAGTCTTCTGTGTTCTTTTCCAAAATTGTTTTGGGTATTCTGAATCCCTTGAGTTTCCACAGGATCAGTCTGTCCACTTCTACAATGTCTGTTTGAAAGTTTTCCTCAGATACCAAGAAGTGTATCAAATCCCAGAGCAGGTGCTCCAGAGCCAGTGTTCTTGGCAACAGGAAGCCTTTGATAAGTACTGCATTGTGAGTCATATATTTTAACATTTTATTTTTATACATTCTGAAATATTTTAGATGTACAAAAAGTGAAAAATTAAACAAATGCCAGTGGTCTCCTTACCTAGCTTAAATTTAAAAATAAGACACAGGGGATACCTGGGTGGTTCAGTTGATTAAGTGTCTAACTCCTGGTTTCATCCAGCTCAGGTCATGATCTTGCAGTTCCTGAAACTGAGCCCTGCTTGAGATTCTCTCTCTCTCATTTTGCCCCTCCCCTGCTCTATCTCTCAAAATACATACATACATACATACATACATACATACATACATAAATAAGGGTGCCTGGGTGGCTTTGTTGGTTGAGCATCCGACTTTGGCTCAAGTCATGATCTCATGGTTCATGGTTTGTGAGTTTGAGCCCCATGTTGGGCTCTCTATTGTCAGCATGGAGCCTGTTCCGGAGCCTCTGTACCAACCCCCTCTATGCCCCTCCCCTGCTCACATGTGTGCTCACTCGCTCTATTTCTCTCTCCCTCTCAAAAATAAACACTTTTAGGGTCATGAGCTCAAGCCCCACATTGGGTGTGGAGACTACTTTAAAAAATAAATACAGACAGACCAAAAAATAAAAATAAGACAGAAAAAAAGCAAGTAAGCAAATGAGCTAGCTCTCCATGCTACCACTGACTCACCCTACATCTCAGTTTCTTCACAGGTGAACTGGAGAAAAATGTCACACGGACTAGACCAAGAGAATACTTCTCTCAGTGCCTCAATACATGCTATTGCAAACATATCTGGTGAAAATCAAACAATCAAAATTGACAGTTAAGCTTCTGAACAAATATGTTTACTAAGGATGGTGCAGGAATCCTGACTATCATGCATTTAGACAGAATGGAGTAAAGGAGCACTGCCTACAGGACCTTCCTCATGAACCAGCTACACCCAGCTAGGCTTTCCTAGCAGATCTCAGTAGCTGTTAAGAAAATGTTTATCTTGGGGCACCTGGCTGGTTTAGTTGGTAGAGCATGCGACTCTTGATCCCAGGGTCATGAGTTCAGGCTCCACATTGGGTGTAGAGCCTGGGGGGGAAGGGAGGGGAAAAGGAGGGGAGGGAAGAGGGAAAGGAGGAAGCAAAAGGGGAAGGGAAGAAGGGTAGGAGGAAAAGGGGGAAAGAAGGAAGAAAATGCTAGTCTTTTCATGTGTTCACATTTTTCAATGTACACAATTGTGCTTTTCTGAGCTCTAAGATGCAGCACTTCTAATGCCTGAATTCTTGGGCAGTCCAACAGGTGCCCATGGATAGCAGAAGGTATATTCAGATTCAGTCAAAGCCAGACTCTGGGCTTGTGAGGTCCCTCAAAAAGGCTAAAGGCAGGAAAGCATCTCCTTTTATCAGATGTACATAGGCATCCTCCTCTTCTCTTGCTGGGAGTGTGACTGGGCCTGACTCTATTTCCCAGGCTGTGCTCGTCCCTATTTATTCCAGCTGGTTGGCTGTTCAGCTCAGGCCCTCCTCTTTGATTACTCCTAAGGTAGCTTCCCACTTCTGATGCTCACAGCCTCCCTGGTCCCCGCATTTCACTTTGGCCTCCCGGTGGGGGTTTAGTTCTGTACTAGTCCTTTCTACACTGTAAACCAGAAACACGGACTACTTTTGCATAATACTATATTAAATGCAAGTGAGTAAATGAGTGTTTAACTTTTACACTAATTTAAAAACAACCAAATAACAAGCAAGTGTTCAGAACTGCACCCAGCCGTAGTAAGCATCTCTACATGCTGCTGCTGTAGGTGTCGACACAGAGGTCCCCAGACCCCTGACTGTGCTCTCATCCAGTGGATGCCAATCTTCCCCAAACCTTCAGAGGCTGGTTCAAGTGTTTGGAGATGAAACTATCACAATAACCCACCATCCCCGGGTACAATTATTTTTGCTTCCATCAGCCTCCTTTAGGCAGAGAGTAGTCCCATCTGTAGGAATTAAAGGTGTTAAGGAATTAAAGTGGCTGTTTGGTATCTTTTGCCTTGACGGATGGGAGGCAGTAAGAGAAGTGGCTAAGAGTGTGGTGACACCAGACCATCTGGCTCCATTCCTGGCTCTACCTCACCTAGATCTGTGACCTCCTAGATAAGTTAACTAGCATCTGTATGCCAGAGACTCCTTCTCTGAAACTGGGGACAGTGGTACTATATTTGCATCATAGAGCTGATGTGGGATCACATGAGCTCACACGTGAACCTTGCAAGGGGACACCACTTTACAGGGAACAAATGGAGTCTGGCCATTAAACCTGGATCCAGCCAATGATAGAATGGGCAGGGCTTTAACTTGGGGTGCTAACATCCACACTAGAAGCACGAGCCCATGCCAGGCAATTTGGTGAATTCTTTTTATTTTTTTTAAGTATTTATTTATGTAAGTCATCTCTACACCCAACGTGGGGCTCAAACGCACAACCCGGAGATCAAGAGTCACGTGCTCCTCTGACTGAGCCAGCCAAGGGTCCCTGGTAACTTCTTCTAAATGAGAGCACTCAAGATTTTCCTTGCCTTGAGAGATACACTAGGCAACCTGAGGTGCCCATTAGTGCCCCAGTTCCCTTCAGGGTGGACACCTCTGGACCGGCCAGCTTGTCAGGATTCCCAGGGAAGGTCAGTCCCTTCTCTGTGGCCTCTTCCACCTCCCAGCCCTTCCTAGAATCCAGAAACAGAGAAATTACTCTCCTTCATCCTTCTCTCTGCTCTGGGTCTCCACTTTTTCAATTCTTTCACAGTTGTTCTAATGGAATCTCAGGTCAGAGGTGCAGGTAACAAGAGTGCCCCGGCTGCCATCTGACCAGTCCTCACAGAAGGGCCTCACTGCACTGACTGGCGCCAGCTCTATGAGGAGCCTAAGCAGTAGAAAAAAGCTGGCCACTCGACAACAGTGCCTAAGGAGCAGGTCTGTCTCTGTAAAAAAGACAGGAAATTTCCAACACCTGTTAAAAAAACAAAAACAACAACAACAAAAAACCTCTTCCAAATAGCTGGGGCCTCCTCTTGGAGTTAGGGATTTAGGACAAGCTTGGTCAAAGGAAATGGACTGCTGTTGTTAAGATCCAGAGTGTGGGCTGCAGTGAGGCAGAGGCTAAGAAGGTGAGGGGGCTTTTGTGCTGCCAGGTACCCCCTTTGGGATGGAAAGCTTATTCCTCAGATGATCAGAGAATATCTGTGACAGCCAATCTCCAAGAGGGCCACCAACAATCCCTGGCTTCCCTGTACAAACAGGCCACTGCTCACTTCAAAAGACAGAGGCAATTCCCACTGCCCTGGATTGGCACTGGCCTCAGGATCTCCTGTATCTGAGTGAGGTTCTAGGACTTGTGAGGACTGGCAGCTTCTACTTCCTCCTCCTCAGAAGCTAGCTGCCACGTAGTAAGGAAGTCCAGGCCATACTGCTGGAGACACCATGTGGAGGCCATGTCAGGAAAACCAATGTGCAGATAATGTGAATAAAGCCTTTATGGACCTTCCAGGTCAGCACAGCTGCCTGCTGAATACAGCTGTATGAGAGGTCACACAGGAGACCAGCAGAATGGTCAGCCAGGCAATTCCAATTGCCCTGACTGCTGACCCGCAGAATCAGGAGAAATAACTCACTGCTTAGATCATTAAGCTTTTGGGTAGTTCCTTATCAAACAATAGATAACAAACAATACTGAACCAACAAGTTCTGCATTTCAAAAGCTGAAATAGTTCAACAAACCCTAATCAATATCTTTTAATGCAAAGAAAATACAAACAAGACCAGTAATAACACCCCATCCCCCCAAATATTTGCAAATTCTACATCTAATAAGAAACTTAGATCCAAAATACATAAAAACTCTAACAATCAATTAAAAAAAAACACCAGAAGTCAATTTTAAAATGGGCAAAGGATGGGGCACCTGGGTGGCTCAAACAGTTGAGCATCCGACTTTGACTCAGGTCATGATCTCACGGTTTGTGAATTCGAGCCCCATGTTGGGCTCTGTGCTGACAGCTCAGAGCCTGGAGCCTGCTTCGGATTCTGTGTCTCCTCCTCTCTCTGCCCCTCCTGTGCTCATGCTCGCTCTCTCTCTCTCTCTCTCTCTCTCAATAATACATAAATGTTAAAAAAATTTTTTTTAAATTGGGGCGCCTGGGTGGCTCAGTCGGTTAAGCATCCGACTTCGGCTCAGGTCATGATCTCACAGTTCATGAGTTCGAGCCCCGCATCAGGCTCTGCACTGACAGCTCAGAGCCTGGAGCCTGCTTCAGATTCTGTGTCTCCCTCTCTCTCTGCCCCTCCCCCACTCTCTCTCTCTCTCTCTGCCTCTCAAAAATAAAGAAACGTAATAAAAAAAATTTTTTTTAATTAAAAAAATAAAATTAAATAAAATCAGCAAAGGATCTGTATAAACAATTCTCCTAAGAGTATATACAAACGGCCAACAAGCACATGAAAAGATGCTCAATATCATTAGTCACCAGGAAATGCAAATCAAAACCACAATTTTTGTGAGATACTGCTTCACACTCATTATGACAGCTATAATAATAATAAAAAAAAGACAAACAATAACAAGTGTTGATAAGGAGTGGAGGTATTGGAATCTCATACCCTGTTGATGGGAACGCAAAATGACACAACTGCTTTCAAAAAGTCTGGCGGGGCACCTTGCTGGCTCAGTAGGTGGAGCATGAAATTCCTGATCTCAGGGTTGTGGGTTTGAGCCCCACATTGGGTACAGAGATTACTTAAAAATAAATTTAAAAAAATTTTTAATATTTATTTTTCAGAGACAGAGACAGAGAATGTGTAGGGAAGGGGCAGAGAGAGAGGGAGACCAGAATCCAAAGCAGGCTCCAGGCTTTGAACTGTCAGCACAGAGCCTGACATGGGGCCCAAACCCACGAACCATGAGATCATGACCTGAGCCGAAGTCAGACACCTAACAAACTGACTGAGACAACCAGGTGCCCCCAAAATAAAATCTTTATTTAAAAAAACAAAAAACAAAAAACAAAAAACAAAACCCACAGCCTGGCAGTATTACCATATGATTCAGCAATTCTACTCCTCAGTATCTACCCAAGAGAAATGAAAATGGTATGTCAACAGGAAAGCTTCTACACAAATGTGTGTGTTTTTTTCTAAAGATTTTATTTATTTTTTATTTATTTAAAAACATTTTTCTAAATGTTTAGTTATTGAGAGAGAGAGAGAGAGAGAGAGAGAGAGAGATCGCACACGTGCATGCACGGGCAAACAGGCAGAGAGAGAGGGAGACACAGAATCTGAAGCAGGCTCCAGGCTCTGAGCTGTCAGCACAGAGCCTGATGTGAGGCTCGAACTCACGAAAGGTGCCAAAGTCAGATGCTTAACCAACTGAGCCACCCAGGTGTCCCAAGAAAATGTTTATTATGTATATCCAGAGTGCAGACCCCTCCACATCTCAGTGCTCAGCTCTTCCTTACACTTACATGTGGTCACAAACACATCATACAGGTGGTTTCTCTTCTGGAAATTGCTTTCTCCAGCCGATAATCTTGATCTTTCCATTTCGAAAAACATTCACCTCATCTAAACACACAGACCATGTCCAAATTTCCCGAACTGACATCTCTATGTCTTAAAACTTGGTTTATCCAAACCAGTATCCCACTGAGGGCCAC
Organism: Panthera onca; assembly: GCF_046562875.1. Classification (NCBI taxonomy): domain Eukaryota; kingdom Metazoa; phylum Chordata; class Mammalia; order Carnivora; family Felidae; genus Panthera; species Panthera onca. The sequence continues at coordinate 28,192,919 of NC_138350.1, read as the reverse complement.
AAACAGCATCTACTTTTTTTTTTTTAATTTTTTTAACGTTTATTCATTTTTGAGAGACAGAGAGAGGCAGAGCATGAGCGGGGAAGGGGCAGAGAGAGGGAGACACAGAATCTGAAATAGGCCCCAGGCTCTGAGCTGTCAGCACAGAGCCTGACGTGGGGCTCGAACTCACAAATTGCGAGATCCTGACCTGAGCCAAAGTTGGACGCTCAACCGACTGAGCCACCCAGGCCCCCCTAACAGCATCTGCTTTTAATTCTTGACATGAAACGATGTTCTAGAACTCCCAATACCACACTCAGGAACAAAGTGCTCAACGCAGACCCAGTGCAGCTGAGGGTCTGCACAATCAGGATTTGAGAGGGAGGCAGGGCAGGTGCAGTGGTGCAACAAAAGCCCTGGCTGGGCATCAGCCCCTTCTCGCATAAGCTGGGTAACGCTAGACAAGCCGCTGGCTTCCTTGTTCCTGTTCTGCTTCATTTCTACAAAAACAGCTCTGCCCTGGGGAGAACACTCTATTGAAAGGAGGTAGTCACATGAAGCCCATGGCACCTGGCCCAGGACGAGAGCTCATACATTGGAAATCCTCCCCAACTATTCCACCTGTGACATTCCTCGGCCTGGATCCTAGCTCAAGGCCTCAACTTCCACAAGCATCACCTTTAGCACTAAACAAAAGATGACAAGAACTCTTCTGGGCCCACGTGTCAGGGCCCTGTGGAGCTTCGCTGAGCACCATGGGGAGCACTCTTACTCAGAGGAACAGCTGGACCCCATTGAACACCCTACAAGAGCTGGGCTCTGCCCACCATGAATGGATGGTACTGGCAATGGGGTTGTAGTCACAGGCCAGGCCTACATCCTGCATGTCTCCCCCCACCCCCCCGCCCGTATACCATGGACACGTGGGAAGACTGACAGCATACTGACGGTAAAGGTGACAGTGCCCACGGTCAATCAGTGAGCAACCACCCCGCCCCCACTCCATAGGCAGATAGCTTCCAGATTCTGCCCTGCACCCTCCCCTTCCTAAGCCTCGCTGCCAGGGAGGGTGACTGCACCCACCAAGGCCTTACCCGGGTCTTGGCCTTCAGGAACACATGGCTCTCCATATCCTTGCTGGATTTACTGTGGGCCACACCAGCTTTTCTCATGGCATCCTCACTGTAACACAGAAGAAGAAGAAGAAGAGATATTGACATGTGCCTATAAGTCTGCTCCTGCAGGGTTCCAGGCCAGCAGGCCCTGCACAGCAACTGCCCCTGGACGGAAGAGGCACTGTCCCATGGCATACCAGCCTAGCTAAGGTCCAGGAGAGGCATCAAGGGAGGGACTCTCAGCACAGCGATAAAAGGCAAGCAAGCTGAGCAAGGGAGTAAGAGGGCAGAGCCATGAGAAGGAAAAAACAGTAAAGGCAGACACCACAAAGCAAAGCAGCTACCTCCAGCACAAAGAACCAGAGGATCTAGGCCCTAGGAGTCACTCACAACCCACACAAAATCAAGTGTATTCAGATGGCTGAGTAGCCAGCACCCTCGATTTCCTACCCTCTGAGTGGCCTGGGTCCCCACTCAACTTTGGCATTAAGAACCGTGGGGCCCTGGCTCCAGTCTCCTCCTCTGTAAAACAAAGGAGGCACACAAAGTCAACTCTTAGTTCCTCCCAAAGTACGTGGGACGTGCAGGTTCTCCGGGTTGGACAAAGGAAATAAACCCCACAAATGTGGCAAACACTTAAAAACACATTTGCCAAAACATGCCCAATCAGAGACAGAATGCTATCATAGGTTTTCACCGGCTAATGCTCTGCTAGGATAGAGCCACGTACACCAGCTAAGCTTGAGCTCCCTGTGAATGGCAGCACACACCCTGCCGAACACACACAAAGCTAAGAAAACATTTGTGTGTGTCTGTTAGAAAGGAAGGGGCATGTTAGGCTTGGGTCCCAGGGACTGGCCCATCTGCTCAGAGCCTGCCCTCTTTCCCAGCGTTGGGCATGCTGATAAACACATGAACGAGCACGTCAGGGCTCTGCAGACTCACCCCAGGAGAATTAAAAAAAAGCCTGATCCAGAGGCACCTGAGTGGCTCAGTTGGTTAAGCGTCCAACTTCAGCCCAGGTCATAATCTCATGGTTCATGAGTTTGAGCCCCGCATCAGGCTCTGTGCAGATAGCTCAGAGCCTGGAGCCTGCTTCAGATTCTGTGTCTCCCTCTCTCTTCCCCTCCCCCACTCCCCCTCGTGCACGTTCCCTCTCTCTCTCAAAAATAAATGAAACATTAAAAAAATAATAAAAATAAACATAAACACGCCCGGTCCAGTGGTGCTAGAAAGCCTACTGACTGCTCCACACAAACAAGCAAACCCCAGGGTACTGGAAGAGTATGCAAATGGAGCTGCAGGATCATGTTTGTGATCCTTAAATTCAGAAAGGAGGCTAGATTCTAAGACTTGGACAAATCTGTATTAATGTGTAAAAGAAGCATAAAATGACACTGACCCATTACACTGCTGGGTAACTCATTAAACACATGGGTTCAGAGTCCCTACCCCCATCTGCTTCCCCAACCTCCACCGAGGCAAAGAAGCAACAACATGTTCCTGTTAACAAGGCAGCCAGGATGGAGCAGACACACGCACGAGGGGCAATGTGATCAGGGCCACAAGAATGGAGTAAAAGGAACAATGCAGAAGGACAACACGAGATCAAACTCATGGGGAAGTGAGTGTGGCAGGCTCAGAGGACTGAGCCAGCATGAGGCAGGCATCCATATGTGGAGATCAAGAGTTGTCACCCAGTTAGGCTCTAAGTCACTGAGCATTTCCAACAAGAGAACTGACTGAGCAAACCCGCTTTCAGAAGGACAACTCACCTGTGCCCCCAAGCCCCCAAGGCCATACCTGTTCCCTTCCCCACCTTCCAATAGCAGTGTGAGGCAAACCTTGCCATGGAGACTTGCCAGGGCTGAGGGCCACAGAGCCGCAGGAGGTGAGGGGAGAGGAGTAGACACAGCAAGAGGGTACTTGCTGGTCAGTGGAACATGCTGGAGGCTGGCTGAGAAGAAGTGGAGAGGCCATGGATAGAAGGTGGAGCCAGAAACCAAGGTGTGAAGCACAGAAAGGCAGAGGAAGGGCTGAGGGCTCTGAGAGGGGGACTCGATTACGCAGATGGGCTCTGTGCCCAAGACAAGCAATCTCCAAGGGCTTAGGCAGGCTCCTGGCTGGCTGAAAGCAATTCTCCCAAGCTGCTGGCTGGCCACTTTTAATGGAGTCAGCAGACTCACAGGCCCCACACAAACTCCGTGCACTCTGACCGCAGCAAAGACACCTGGCACCATCCACAGAGACAAGACACAGACAACAGCTTAATAGCTTTGAAGCGGGGGGGACCTTGCCAGGTCCAAAGGCACCAGATCCCAGATGTGCGGAGGGAGGAGCCCTGCCCCATCCTGGTCAGGGCGACACCACTGAGGACACGGACAGTGTGGTCATTGGCTGTAACTCAAAGAACCTGACGAGCATCATCAAGACAGGAGGCCAGTAACAGGCCTCTCTTGACAAGCTAGAACACACACCTTAACAAGAGCAAACAGAACTAGAATAAACGTCCACCAAAGGGGCTGAGCAGCTATGGAGCCAAGGACGAAGGCCACTCTTCAGCCGGGAGCCAGGGCTCTGCGAGGCAGCAATGGGCCCATGTCACGTACGTGTCGTTTCCACTGCTGCACACAACACCTGTCCAAACAGGCCCTGCATGTTTGTTGGCTAAAGAGTGAAGAGGGCCCTGAGCACTATTTTCAGTTCTGCAAACCATATTTTTTAAAATGTTTTTGCTCCTGTTTCTAGTCTGCAGATCATGCTCCACAGAATAGAAGATGAGGCAAAAAAGAAACCAGGCAGTTCTGCTCTCTGTTACCACCCCACGCTTTCCCCAAGGAGGCCCTGTCCTTTCCTTTTCAGCCAGCTCAGCATCTTGCCGTCCATTATCTGGTTCTAACTGCACAGGGAACAGTTTCTCACATCAGTGCTTAAGGGTGGTGTCCCTTCCTCCTTCTGTACCAAAGACCAACGTGTTCACTGCATGAGGCTGCCGTGGGTCCCAGCCCCACATTCAGGGCAGCCCCCAGGCAGATGCAGGACCAGCTGCTCTCCACAGCCCCCTGTGCTCTGTCCCCACGATGCCTACAGAAGCAGCTGAACCTGGATGGCCACTCCTCAGCCTCTGTCTCCAGAAGACATACCCCTTCCAGCAACTGTCACTCAATAAAGTCAAACTAGCACACAAGAAAATAGATCTAAAGACAGAGTGGTGGTTACAGCCTCAGAGAAAACAACTTAGAAGAACAAACAAGTCTTAGTGAGCTCCACCCACACACGATCAAGCCTGAGGTCAGTGCGGGGAAGCCAAGGGCCTGCCCAGCTGGGGGAGGTCAGGGAGCAAAACTAGGATCAGCTCACAAGGGTGGACCCGAATCGGTGGTCCTGCCCCAGTTCTGATACCAAGGCAGCCGTTCCTAACCCTGAGGCTGACAGGAAGGTGGCAGCACCATAACAGAGGGGCCTGTCTGGTGGCCACTGCCTGGGCATGCCCAGGCCTCTGAGATGGATGGAGGACTGACACTGGCTCAGGAGCAAGCAGTCCCCCCTTTCAAGCTGGGCTCCACAGCTCCCCTGGTATAGCTTCCTCCTGTTTGCCATGGCTACACCAGTCGGCCTGGTCAGGGTTCAACTGGTATCTGGTTTAGACCAGAGTTTCCTGGGGGAGGACCTGATCCACCCCACAGGCCCTGTGAACTCCCCTACCAGGAGGTCAGAGGAGGCCCTTCCTGTCCAGACCCTGCCTGAGCAGAGGGCAGTGACACACCAAAAAACAAAAAAACAAAACAAAAAAAACCCTGTAACCTCAGCTCTATGTCCACCAATTGCCCACACTGGAAACCTGGGAACCCCCTCTTCACTTCCTAATTCTGACTTCTGTTCCTTAAAATCCAAGTCCTCACCCCATCTCTCACTGTACCTTTGGTGGTCCTTCTTCATAGGCTTCTGTCTCCCGGTCCCACTCCTACCACCTCTGCCAGCTTCCCAAGCCACATGACTGCCAGTGGGAGTGGGAAGTGACCCAGGCTCTGTCCCCACCTGCCTCAAGGGCCTCGCTCCTTACCAGCAAGGCAGACAGCTGTGGAGCCCACTCCCTCAGCCCCCCAGAGCCCTGCTGCCAAGTATACTGCCAACCATCCCCCCAGCCCTGCCTGTTGGGCCCTCCAACCATGCTCCTACCGAGGCACCCCCACTCATTGCCTCAGAGAAACCTCATGGTCACCCTGGCCACACCCGAGGCAGCTCCTGTGGGAACTGTCAGCTCCCTGTCGGTCAGCCCTGCTTGTCCTATGAACACCTTGAGAGCAGAGATTGGTATGCAGCAGGCAGTAATCAGTACCACATAACTGCCTATTTTTAACACAAGGAGTGGTAATGCCATGCATTTTGACAGGTCACAATATACAGAATTGAGAATCAGTGTGGCAGATACAGGAGAAATCAATCCTCGAATAAGCACACCCAGGCAGCAGAAGCCAGGGTGACAGGAAAGGTATGTGCCAAGATGGGTGGAAGTGCTGGGCACTGGACCTGCAGGAAGCAGACAGAGGAAGAAGGGCCTGGGCTCCAGAATCACCCAGAAATCACACATACTGGGGGCTCAAATTCCAACCTGGCCACTGGCCAGCTCCGGGTCTTGGCAGAGGCACTCCATCTCCCCCACACACATACACACACATGCTCCTCATAAAGAAGCTCTCTGAAAGGGCTGTGGTTAGAATGAAGGCAGGTGCACAGAAGAGTCAGGGTGTGAGGACAGGCCCAGCCTTGGCACAGCCTGCACAGCTCCTGTCCAGCATCCGGCCTACATTTTTTTCTGTCCCCAAATTGGGAAACTCAATTTGTCAACTGGAGTTGGTTCATATTCTTTGTAACACAAATCAGTGCAGGATAAGGCAAAAAAACTACAAACTGTGTCCTGGGAAGGTATGCATGGATGTAAGCTCCAAGTGTTTTAATGCTCCAGCCTGCCCCTTGCGACTCCACCCCCCAGCCGGTGACCCTGGATACAGCATCTGGATACAGACGCGGTGTGTCCTTACCTCATGGGGCTGGTCTGAGGATTACAGTAATGATGTCAGGCACTTGGCACACAGGAAGCACTAGGGTGTGTTACAGAAATCAGAAAGCAGTCTGCCTAACTGCGCAGTAAGACTGCATCCCAAAATACCTCCAACGTTCAATGATGCTGGTGTCGCTCCCTTCCTAGCAGATGACAGCAGTCTCCCTCAGGCAGAGCTGCTCTCCTACTGAAGCCGAGCCACCTGGAAGTGTGCCCCAGCAGCTGCACACTTCTCAGGAAGGGGCTTTGAGTGGGTGTGCTGATGAGAAACATTAAGCGGCCTTCCCTGCTCTCCGGCTGCCTGACCCTCCCATCATGCTCCATTCCAAAGGGCCCTGGTTCACACCCAAGGGTCTTTCCACCTCTCCTGACAGCACCCTCTTCAATGCCACACGCTTCTCCAGACTCAACCACCTCTGCCATTGCTGAACGTGTGCTCACATTCACAGAAGAGCGAGACCGTCTGGTCTCCTGCTGCTGTCTAAAGCAGGAAGGTTCTTTCCTCTCTCAGTCACTCACCCTCCTAGCTTCAGGTGGACAGGATGCCCATCTATCTGTGTGAGGCTTCTGTTCTGCCCCGAGGAAACCTCTCCTCATTTGAGAACCACACAACCATCAAGCAACTGACCTCTCACAAGGCAGGAATTTTGCCAGCCCCGCCTCTCCCCACCCTACAAGAGAAGCCTCCAGATGAAGTGGCACCTGCATGTGCAAAGAGTCTGTTCAACTACCTAGGACCTTGCAGTTTACATGGGTGACCCTTCACCCTGTTTGTGTAAAAGCCCCAATCTTACGAAGCTCAAGATAACAGGAGAATACTTACATAACACTGGGATGAGGAAGGCTTTCCTAAGCACACCATCAAAAGCAGACACCATATAGGGAAAAAGATCTTGCCAAGTTAAAAAAGAATCCTACCACAATTTTACCAACCATCTACCAAAGAGATAAGGAAAAGGTGCCCCTGATACTCCAGACCCTGGGCACTTCAAGTCCGCCGCTGATACCAGAGAAGCAAGGCTCTGGCATCCCTGCTTCCCTATCAGGTGCTCAGGACAGCACCCACCCCACCCTCACCCCATGCCTATGCAATTGTCGTGTATGTGTGGGGGTAAGCTCCCAGCACTTGTGGCACAGCCCAGGAATGCTCTGTTTGGTAAAGCAGAGCTCAGGCCAGCACAAGAGAGAGCTGTCCCACCCTCTCTAAATGCCGGCTGGGTCTAAGCATTGCCCATGGTTGAGGCCTATCCCAAACCTTCTGCCCTGCCTCAGAGGAGGAATCCTATGAGCCCACCCCTAGAAGGGCCAGGAAGTGAAGACAGACCAGAAGGAAAGCAAATCACTACACTGGTCCTGAGCAGGAAACACAGTTTTGACTTAAATTAAGCTAGCTTAAGCCACAGTGCAAATAAACATGTTCCCTGCAATAATTTCATTTAAAAATAAAATTAAATATGAACCTCCAGGCTGGCATAAGGAACTGAACCTGCACGTCTAATTTTGTTCCGTCTTAAAACCCCACTAAAACTACCGATAAAGGAGGATTTTGTTTTTCTTTAACACAAACTCACAAAGCCAGGAAGGACAGGAGTAATGGCTCCAACAACAGGATTTTAGAATCTAGAAAGCCGATGGTCCAGTGGTGATAGACACGGCAAGCTAAGAAAGCAGAGTCCTAAGTAAGTGACAGTGAGGAGGGCTGAGGGCCAACCCAGTGACAGCTCCAGATCTTGGCAAAGCTCAGGACAGGGTGTGCCAGGCACTCAGGAACCAAGGGTAAATGGAAAGATTCCTGTGTGAAAGCCTTCCCCGCATCCCCTCCTCCACTTCACACTGCTGGGTAACCATTCCCACACCAGCAGATACCAGAGATTTATTCTCTGGAGAAGAGTCACTGGACTGGGAGGGGTCAACCCACCCAGGTGAGAGGGCAAGGGGAGGATAATGAAAAAAGTGAACTATGTGGCCACTGAGTGTCTAGATCCACACTAACTGTTGAAGCCCACCTGTCTCCCTTCTGCCCACCCGTGGCTTCCTCCAGTGTAGCACCCAGGCCTTCACTCTACAGCCCAGTGTTTAGAAGACCATGTTTTGGAGGAAAGACACAGAGCCTGAAGCTACATGAACCTCTGGGGAAGCTCCCAGTGGACAAGCCCCTCGTGCTAAAAGCATCCGCCTGCCTTCCTGGTACCCCTGTCCTCTTGAGGTGAGCCACCAACCAAGGGCTTCCCAAGACACCCTTACGTGGCAGATGAAGACCCCATGAGAAAAAATGCCAAGAAACTATCTTTACTATCCAAAGATAAGACATTGCATCCATTTAACAAGAACAGGAGTCTATAAAACAGGAAGTCAGGTTACAAAAAGCAAAGCAAAGAGTTCTTAGGATTAAAAGCATGTTAGCAATGAAAAGTCAGAGATAAAACTGAAATCTCCCACAGAACGCAGCAAAAGGACAAAGAGATGGATATAGAAGATAAAAGATAAATTACAAGATGACCAAAGGGCCAACATTCAGACACAGGGGGGCAGAGGGAACACAGGGAGAAGAAGGAACGTGACACAACATGATTTGGAGGAACTTTCCCTGAAGCACCAGACATGAGTTGTGGCAGTGAGACAAGTCGCCTCGAAGCTCACTGGGAGAAGTGCTGGGCCCGCACAAGCAGCACGAGAAACAAGAAAACAGCGGGATGCACTTCTCAATCCTTGACTTAGTATTTCCAAACCAGAAGCCCATGTGCACCCAAATGGACATGGCCTCCAGAAATTGAGTTCTTTCTCTAGAAGCTAGTGGGATGAGGGAGTGAATCAAAAAGAACACACCACAGGATACAGGAAACAAGAAACCCAACAATGGAGCTGTGCAGCTCAAGAGACTAGCACTGCCTCTGGCCTGTGCCCATGAGAGCTCCAGAGGGAAGTCCAGGGAAAAAGCCAGAGCTGACAGACAGCCTGGCAGCACTGAGCATGGGGATGACCGTACTGAGCGGTGACTGGAAGATACAGGAAAAGTCAGCCACAGGTACACAGAAAACTGGGCACATTTTTAAGAAGGCAATTTAATTCTGGAGAAAAAAAATAATGGTCATCTGTAGGATATCATTTGTATAGGCATAAAACGTAAGTATTCCTTACGGATTTACCCAGAAGGTAAAATACTGGCAGAATGAGGGAGAAGCACAGATAATGGCTGTGTAAAGGGAGCTACAGAGAAAGTCAATAGATAATTTATGAAACTCATAAACGTGATGACCTGAGATAGAGGCACATGCACGTTACACGGAATCACGGGCACATACCAGAAGGAAGAGCAGAGAGTCACAGGGGAGTACTCAGTGAGTGGGGACACACCACGGTTTCTTGTCTTTTACCACTCCTTGACTTCTAAAACTGAGTGTGCATATATTATTTGATAAAATAAGAATTGAAAGTTCAATGACAAAATCCACATAAAGAGTGTGCCACAGACTCTGCCACAAAGAAATACTTAGTGAACACCAGCTGTTAATAAGGGTCTCCTCGGGCCACCTGCTTGGCTCAGTGGGTAGAGCATGTGACTCTTGAGTTCAAGCTCCATGTGGGACATAGAGATTACTTAAAAAAAAAAGGGGGGGGTCTCCACCTTTCTTTTTTTTATCATCATTTATTTATTTTGAGAGAGAGCATGAGCGTTCAGGAGGGGCAGAGAGACAGAATCCCTAGCAAACTGTATGCTGACATTGTAGCAACACAGGGCTCGAACACACAAACTGTGAGATCATGACCTGAGCTGAAAATCAAGAGTTGGACACTTAACCAACGGAGCCGCCCAGGCGTCCCTCCTTCACCTTTCTTTCTTTTTTTTTTTTTTTTTTTTTTTCAACGTTTTTTATTTATTTTTGGGACAGAGAGAGACAGAGCATGAACGGGGGAGGGGCAGAGAGAGAGGGAGACACAGAATCTGAAACAGGCTCCAGGCTCCGAGCCATCAGCCCAGAGCCTGACGCGGGGCTCGAACTCACAGACCGCGAGATCGTGACCTGGCTGAAGTCGGACGCTTAACCGACTGCGCCACCCAGGCGCCCCTTGTCCTCCTTCACCTTTCTAATCCTTCCAGACTCAGACAACACGGAGACATGATGCTCACACTTCATTGCCAATTTTGACCCCAGGAGCATCCCAAAAAGCCTACCACACATTCCACAGCCCCTCAGTCAGAGAAGTCCTGAGCAAAGCAGTCCCCTGCATCCTCCCATCCAGCTGAAAAAGCCCCTTCCTGTCCACCCCAACCCCCAAAGCGCAGGACTGTTCGGTTGGGTCTTCAACCTTCACCAAGTCCTTAGGAAGCTCCAGAGCAGCCTCCCGTGCCTCTCTTGGTCTCCTCTCCTCTCAGTTCCGTGGCAGCAGTTTACTGCCCCAGGTGGTTTCGTCTAGGAGGCAGGCAATGACTAGACACCAATTGTTCAATCACCAATAGTAACCAATGCAAACACCTGGCCTCAACAGGGAGTGGGCCTTCTTGACCTCACAGGTAGCCATTAGCAGAATACAACTGCTTCCTTTTCTTTGTTGCCATCCTTCTGCATTCCGGTTCTCTGACTTTTTGAAGAAATATAAAGTGTTTTCTAACTAGATAAAAATCTGTGTTTCAGAATTTAGCCAGCCACCTACATGTAAGGAAAGAATATTTTAGTCTTGCAGAAAGAAATTTCTTAATCATACAAACACAAGAGACTGAAAGCACTTTCTTCTCACATTCCTCTTGGTTTGTTTGATCAAGCTCTCCAAATTCTGCCCTCAAGATTTCTCAATCCCCAACGAACTGGATCAACAGAAGAACTACTCCTAGAGAGAATATCATTGCCCTGAAAAGAGCATGTTATTTGAGCTAGTTCAGAAGACCTACAACCTTTGTCATTTACTCCAATCTGCTGGTTTGGCCTCAACAGGTCCAGGAGAGTCCTCGAGATCCCTGTTCAGGCACTGGCCTCTGGGCTCCAGGCCTGCAACCACGTGCTGAGGATTCTCTCTGCCAAGCCAATAATTTATTAAAATGCTTATCTCACATGATTTTGTGGTATTTGGAGAGTAAAGCCCTATCGTCTACAGATCTGCACTCAAGGACTAGCAGTTGACATCATATGGTGTCTGGAATGTGATTGAAAATAGTCCAGAAGTGGGTGGAGAGTGATGGGTGAAACTGGCCATATGTTGCTAACTCTCCAAGTACCTGAGAGAACATTCTTCTATCTCTACTTCTGCAAATATTTGGAAAAGGCCATAATGGAACTTTTAACAAGATAGTAAATAAAAAGCTCATGTCAAGCATGCAGGATGACTGCGCAGAGGAGCTTGGAGAAGGCTTACTCCCAAGACTGCCTCACTGTGAGGCCATCTTGGCTGTCACACAGGGAGTGACCATGCACTCTGAGTCACCCTGGCTGCACAGTGCCCCTCAGCCTAGGGAAGCATGGCCCTCTAGAAGGCAGCAACCAATAAATGTCTTAAGAAATCTCCCACACCAGAGGTCAGTCCAGTTCCTCACAACCCAACCACGGGAAGAGTCCCATTGGCCAGAAGCTTTGCTGTTGTCCATGCCTCATATAAAATGGGGCCATAGCACACAGGTCCCAGCCAGAGTCACCCCCAGGAGATGAACACAATCTGAGCTGTGAAAAAGCCAAAACTCAAACCAAACTCAAGAGTTCAAGTATAAATTTTAAAAAAATTAAAGTTAAAAAAAAAAAAGTTCAAGTATAAAAATATACAGGTATAAATAAACAAACAGAGGTGTGTGTGTGTGTGTATATATATATATATATACACACACACACACACACACATATATACTCACATATTTAAAATACATACATATCTTGGCACAAAAACAGACCCTCAGATCAATGGAACAGAATAGAGAACCAGACAGAAATGGAACCACAAATGTATGGCCAACTAATCTTTGACAAAGCATGAAAGAATATCCGATGGAATAAAGACAGTCTTTTCAGCAAGTGGTGCCAAGAAAACTGGATAGCGACATGCAGAAAAATGAACCTGGGCCACTTTCTCACACCATACACAAAAATAAACTCAAAATGGATGAAAGACCTAAGATAGAAAGCCATAAACATCCTCAAGGAGAAAGCAGGCAAAAACCTCTTTGACCTCGGCTGCAGCAACTTCTTATTCAACATATATCCAGAGGCAAGGGAAACAAAAGCAAAAAGGAACTATTCGGACCTCGTCAAAATAAAAAGCTTCTGCACAGCAAAAGAACAATCAGCAAAACTAAAAGGCAACCGACGGAATGGGAGAAGATATTTGCAAATGACGTATCAGGTAGAGTTAGTATCCAAAATCTATAAAGAACTTACCAAATTCCACACCCAAAAAACAAATAATCCAGTGAAGAAATGGGAAAAAGACATGCATAGACACTTCTCCAAAGAAGACATCCAGATGGCCAACCGACACATGAAAAAAGGCTCAACATCACTCATCATCAGGGAAATACAAATCAAAACCACAATGAGATACAACCTCACACCTGTCAGAATGGCTCACATTAACAACTCAGGCAACAACAGATGTTGGCGAGGATGCAGAGAAAGAGGATCTCTTTTGCATTGGTGGTGGGAATGCAAGCTGGTGCAACCACTCTGGAAAACAGTATGGAGGTTTCTCAAAAAACTAAAAATAGAACTACCCTACGACCCAGCAATTGCACTACTAGGTATTTATCCAAAGGATACAAGTATGCTGTTTTTTTTTCTTTTTTCTTTTTTTTTTTTTTTTTAATTTTTTTTTTAATGTTTATTTATTTTTGAGACAGAGAGAGACAGAGCGTGAACGGGGGAGGGTCAGAGAGAGGGAGACACAGAATCGGAAACAGGCTCCAGGCTCTGAGCTGTCAGCACAGAGCCCGACGCGGGGCTCGAACTCACGGACCGCGAGATCATGACCTGAGCCGAAGTCGGCCGCTTAACCGACTGAGCCACCCAGGTGCCCCAAGTATGCTGTTTCAAAGAGACACACGCTCCCCAGTGTTTATAGTAGCACTATCAACAATAGCCCAAGTATGGAAAGAGCCCAAATGTCCATCGATGGATGAATGGATAAAGAAGATGTGGTATCTATATACAATGGAGTATTACTCGGCAATCAAAAAGAATGAAATCTTGCCATTTGCAACTACGTGGATGGAACTGGAGGGTATTATGTTAAGTGAAATGAGTCAGAGAAAGACAAATATATGACTTCACTCATAGGAGGGCTTTAAAATACAAAAAAGATGAACATAAAGGGAAACATAAATAATATAAAAACAGGGAGGGGGACAAAACATAAGAGACCCTTAAATATGGAGAACAAACAGGGTTACTGGAGGTGTTGTGGGAGGGGGAATGGGCTAAATGGGTAAGGGGCATTAAGGGACCTACTCCTGAAATCATTGTTGCACTATATGCTAACTTGGATGTAAATTTAAAAAAATTAAAAAATAAATACATTTTAAAAATAAATAAAATACATACATATCAAAGCATACACCCACAGAAGCAGGACTGAAGAGAAAAAATTAAACTGTCAGCAATAGCCATCTCTGGGTAGAGAGAGTATGGAAAACATCTTCCTGTTTTGAAATCCTCTACAATGTTATCTGAAAGGGAATTAAGTACTGCACCCATCAGTCCTGAACACAATGACCAAAACAGGAGACAGAGGCAGGCCCAAGCTGCTGGGACTGGCTTCCCGTGCCCACACCGCCCCACCCCAGTCTCTCCGCACATCTCCTCTGCCCACCACACCCACCGCCAGAGCCTTCTGCCTGGCCTCCTCTGCCACTCCCACCCACTTCACAACTGCAGCTAACTGCTCTTCCAAGTTTGTTCCTTGCATCACCCACTGGCCGCTAGACTCTCTCCTTGGAAGGGTTGACACCCCACACACTCCACACACCATCACCTTAAATTTTTTCATTTATTTAATGTTTATTTATTTTTGAGAGAGAGACAGACAGAGCACGAGCAGGGAAGAGGCAGAGAGAGAGGGAGACACAGAATCCCAAGCAGGCTCCAGGCTCTAAGCTGTCAGCACAGAGCCTGACACAGGGCTCGAACCCATGAACAGAGAGATTATGACCTGAGCCGAAGTTGGACACTTAACTGACTGAGCCACCCAGGTGTCCCTATACACCATCACCTTGTACCCCACCTGTCAGAAGCAGCACAGAATCAGGGCCCATCTCCCTCAGGGGTGCATATCTGTGTCTTTCTCCTCCCCTTCCTCCTGCATGTACACACAGTTGCCAAATTTCAAAGCTTCCTTACATATAGGGTCTCTCCCTCCTAAATCATCCTCTCCATTCCCACTGTCGTGGCACCTAGTGGGTCTCAAATTTGAGTATGCATTCAAAATCAACAAGGATGCTTATTATAAAGGCAGGTTCCTTGACAATGTCAGATGTTGGTAAGGATGTCTGACAAGGGGAACACCCCACGTGGCTGGTGGGAAAAGTAAATGGATACATACCACCTGGGAAAACTGTCTGGCAGACTGCACCCCAACGTCCATCGAGTGTAGAACAGAACAGAAAAGTGATCTGGGGTAGAGTTGCACAATGGATGACACATGGCATAAGTAAGAATGGCTACCTAAAAGGTTGATCATCCATCACAGACATGCTAATTGAAAGAAGCTGCTGAGTGAAAGAAGCCAGACATGGTGTGACTCCAATGACAGGGAAGTTTAGGAACAAACGTCTCCCTGGCCTGGGAAGCCAGAAGAGTGGGGGCACATTGGCTGAAGCACAGGGGGGAGCCTGCTGGGTGCTGGGCCTGTTCCAGATGCAGACCTGGGCTGAGGGGGTGTTTTCATGTGTGAACATTCATCTGGTAGCGTCATGCTGAAGATGTGTCCTTGTGTCATTCACTGAAGTAGGTTTGTTATACTTCAATATAGAGAGGCACCATGTGAGACAACCAGAGCTCCTAAGCCCTGACCCCATCCCCAGGTTGGACTGGATTGGCCTTGAGCCTGAGTTCCTAGTACACAGCACCTGGTGAGGATTTGCTCTGCATTTTCACAGGCCTGAATCCCTCCATCATGAATCAGAGCAGACCCATGGCTTTTGGAGGGCACAGAGTGTTCCATTAGGGCTTCTCAGAGCAAATCTGGCATTCTTTGTAACAGGTGCTCCATGCCACACACAGTGGCCAGATCACTCAATAAAACATCACCTCTGATGAGGATTGAGAGGGAGTCAGAAAGGGGAGAGGGGGCAGAAAAGAAGGATGAGCCTCTGGAGGTGTGGAGAGGGGGGAGTTCTGGTCCAGGCCCCTTAGCCTGGATGTGCCCACCTGCCTGTCCCTCTCCTGGACTGGATGCGAGTGGGTCAGCTCAAAGGCAGCTGGGTCACTCCTATTCCCTACCCACCCCTATCCGCACCCCCCCCCCCCCCCGCCTCCAGCAGATTCCCAGGTGGGGAACTTAGAGAAGACTGTGGGGCCAAGGGCAAAGAGAAAACAGGGTCCAGAAGGAGGAGGGAGCAAGACAGAACTTGGCTGTTATTCACCAAGCATGAGCTCCAAGATGTGTATAAATGAGAAAATGGGTAAACCTGAGGGAAGGGTGTACCCAAGCACTCTATACTATCCTTACAATTCTGCATGTTTGAAACACTCTCAAAATAAAAAGCTCAAAGTAAGGAGAACAGGGACTTCAAGAGGTCAAATGTCTTCTCCAAAGGCTCACTGCTCTAAGTAACAGCTATGCCACCTCAAGATACTTAACTCATTCAATCAGTGATCTTTATTAACCCTCACCATGTTAGCAAGTGATTTGTTATTAAAATGGAAGGGAGCATCTCCATCACAGTATAGGTTTCAAGATTATTATGCCTGGGCTTCTAATGTATCTTCTTTGTTCTCCAGGATTGGATACTCATTTGTTTATCTGTTAAACAGAACCACCTACTAACCGCCTGGACTCTCCATCTTTAATTTTTTTTTTTTTTTAACGTTTATTATTGAGAGACAGAGAGAGACAGAGCATGAGCATAGGAGGGGCAGAGAAAGGGGGAGACACAGAATCTGAAGCAGGCTCCAGGCTCTGAGCTGTCAGCACAGAGCCCGACGCAGGGCCTGAACCCACAAACCACGAGATCATGACCTGAGCCGAAGTCAGATGCTTAACCAACTGAGCCACCCAGGCGCCCCTGAACTCTCCATCTTTAAATAAATGTCTTGATTTTTAAAAAAAGGCTCAGAATGCGAAGTGGTTCAATGTTTAGGTAGCACTGATGGAGAGAAAGCCCTGGAAGGCCATCAGAAGAGAAGCCAGCACTGCTTTCCACCATCCTACCTCTGATTATTATGCACCTCTTATCTAAGCCAAGGCATCATGCCAGGAGCTCAATGAGATGCAGAGGTATAAGACCAGATCCTACACTCTAGGAATTCATAATACTGTTGGCAAGGCAAAAAAAATAATGATGAGTGTAAAAATAGCAAAAAAGAGTTAATCTGTTTAGTACATGCCAGGGTGCACCCAGTGCGGGCCCTACAAACTCAAGAGGAAGTAAGAATTGCCATGGTCTGAGCCATCAGGGCTCATGAGAAGGGGATGATGCCAAAGCCAAACCTCCAATAGGGAAGAGAAAGAACAGAGAAGTATGAAACCAGAGGGCCTGGCATGGAGGAGGGAGCATCTGGCTGGGCCTCTCATACCAGCATGGTGGGAAAGCCATCTGGAAGGACAGTTTCAGATTGAAAGGAGAATGCTTCTTAAAAGGGGTGGAAAGAAGCGTCTTAGGAAGGCTGTGGTGGCACTCAGGGCCCAGATGAGGGAGGACATCCACACTGAAGGCAGAACACATGTGACTTTCCACCTTATGGTAGCTATCTGTGACCATGGCTCCATCTTCCTCATGTGCACACAGGGCACTTCATCTGGACCACATGTTCTGCTTGCTAACCTGTTCTCAGTATCATTGGGTTATGAACATCTCTCGTGTCATTTTTTTAAAAAGATTTTTAAGTAATCTCTGCACCCCAAAGTGGGACTCAAACTTACAACCCCAAGATCAAGAGTCACATGTTCTACCGACTGAGCCAGCCAGGTGCCCCTCCCATGTCTTTTTTTTTTTTTTTTAATAAAGTTTATTCATTGGGGGGGAGAGGGAGGGAGTGACAGGAAGAGGGAGAGAAATAGAAAGAGAAAATGAATGAGCAGGAAAGGGACAGAGAGAGAGCGGACAGAGGATCCAAAGTGGCCTCTGCACTTACAGCAGAGAGCTCGAGGCAGAGCTCAAATTCAAACTGTGAGATCATGACCTAAGCTGAAGTCGGATACTCAACCAACTGAACCACCCAGGCGCCCCGTCTCATATCATTTTTTTTAAGCAATTTTAATGTTTATTTATTTTTGAGAGAGAGCGCAAGCGCACAAGTGGAGGAAAGGTGAAGAGAGGGGGACAGAGGATCCGAAGTGGGCTCTGTGCTGACAGCAGAGGCTCGAACCCATAAACCATGAGATCATGACCTGAGCCAAAGTTGACGCTTAACTGAGCCACCCAGACACCCTCTCCCATGTCATTTTTTAAAAATTGTTTTAATGTTTATTTTTGAGAGAGAGAGAGAGAGAGAGAGAGAGAGAGAAACAGAGCATGAGTGGTGAAGGAGCAGAGAGCAGGAGACAGAATCTGAAGCAGGCTCCAGGCTCTGAGCTGTCAGCACAGAGCCCTACACGGGCCTCAAACCCACATGCAGTGAGATCGTGACCTGAGCCCAAGTCGGAGCTTAACTGCCTGAGCCACTCAGGTGCCCTTCCCATATCATTTTTAACAGCAGCACTGAACCTGCCATCTCCAGCTCCCACAACAAATCTAATCCAGCTCCACTGCTGGCTAATCTCCCCTGTCCCACTCCTGACTTGATGTGGGCATGAGCATCCTCACTGCCAACAGATTTTGAATACTCTCCTCCCTATAGCCTTGGAGGAAATGCCTAAGGAAGTAGACATTTTAAGCTTACGGGAATAAACGGTATTGCCAAATGGCCTTCCAGAAAAATGGCCTCATTTATGTGCCTCCAGCAGCAGCTTGTGAGGAATGTCGGTTTGTCTGTGTCTTCCTGTTCATGGTTCACTTTCTCCAACTTGGGGCGCCTGGCTGGCTCAATGGGCAGAGCATGTGACTCTTGACCTCAGGGTTTGGTTTTGTTTTTTAATTTATTTTTGAGAGAGAGAGAGAGCATACAAGCCGGGGAGGGGGTAGAGGGGGAGACAGAGAATCTTAAGCAGGCTCCATGCTCAGCGCAGAGCCCAATGTGGGGCTCCATCCCATCACCCTGGGATCATGACCTGAGCCAAATTCAAGAGTCAACGTTCAACCGACTGAGCCTGAAGCTGAATGTGGGTACATGGGCATGGGGTCTTTATACTACTTGGTTTCTGGATTTAAACATTCCATTTTGAATTCTTAAAAATTCATTAGAATTCCTTTAAAAATGTGCCCTCTAGTATGGAACCAACATTATTGCCCTGAGGAATGCTTTAAAGGGTACTCCCCTGCCCTGCATGACAGTGGCATGATGATCATGTGACCACCGGGAATGCCAAACATGGAGCCTGGGCTAACCACCCACCTTGTCACAAATGGTAGTAAGAGTCGGAAGACTTCTGGTCAGGAATGGATGTTAAGGGCTGCAGGTGTGGCAGGTGGGTGGGATCTCTTACAAAAGGGAGCTGGTGAGCCTGGGAGGCTGGCTACAGCCTGTGTGGAGGCCAAAGATCATCAGAGGCTTGCTGGCTGGCCCTTCCGCCACTGTTTGGGTCGCACTGACTCACAGGGAGTTGCTAAAACGGATGCCCACTGGCACTGGCTTGGGTTAATTTGCAGAGCTGCCATCTCCCCTCTACCCCTAAAAAAGGCATGACCTCTCTTTCAGATTATAAGGCAGTTTGCCTCTCCTGTCCTGCCATGGTTCAGCAAACATTCATTTGTAATATGTAGAGCATAACTATAAGCAGCAGTGACTTCTCCTCTACACCTCAGTTTCTTCCCCTTAAAAACAGGAGTAACAAGTGCATCGAATGACTCTGCAGGCATGAAGTCAATGGGCTAACATAGGTCACCTCCTGCAACAGGGGTTCATGTCAGCTGCTGTGTTGCTGCTGTTAAGGAAGCCCTGGACCCCTGAGCAGATGAGGGCTCACATCCCTTCAGGTTACTGTCACTCCTGGTCTAGAGGCAGTAGGGCCAAGGGTCAAGACTCTTGAAGTCAATGGCTCCACGATCACTTCCTGATTGCTGTCAGGGGCAGCAAGTCTTAAGGTGGTCAGACAGATGGGCCCCTGGCCTCAGGGAATGAACATTTTAGTGGTGGCTTATACATAGAAGCCTGCAAGCCAGCCCAGTTGTTGAGATACCGACCAGGCTATCAAGAAAGCAGAGGGGCTCAGGAGCTTCCCCACTGGAAAACAAGGGCCAGAATCGCACCAGGAGGGTACCAGGCTGTTGGGATGCCTGAACGCAATAAGCCACAGAAAAAGCTCACCCAAGACTCGCTCACTTCTGCTTGGAGGATAAAACATAACCCACAGGCAGAATCTAGACATGCAAGTTTCAGGGCACTCCCCATCCTTCTTCCTAAGGCCTCTCCAGGACCTTGGAAGTTGCTGTTCAGTTGTTTGTTCTTTGTTCCTTATGTTTTGTTTTGCTTTGTTTTATTACGTTTCTGGCTAAATAGCACTCAACTTTCTCCTTATGGTACAGGCAGAAAGCTCTCCATCTCCTAGGTCGCAACTTGGAGCTCAAATCTCTTTCAGAGGCTGACTTGTCTGCCCTGAGTCTGCTTCATGCTCCCTAATCTCCTGGCACTTGAGTAGAGAGCCCTGATACACGCTGCCCTTCCCCCACCACCCGTATCTCCTCCCCTCTGCAATCTGTTCAACCCAACAGACATTTATTTATT
The DNA here is from genome assembly GCF_046562875.1 of Panthera onca. Taxonomy (NCBI): domain Eukaryota; kingdom Metazoa; phylum Chordata; class Mammalia; order Carnivora; family Felidae; genus Panthera; species Panthera onca. Next base: position 28,172,805 of record NC_138350.1, on the reverse strand, counting down.
TCATGTCTATATGTGCAACATGCTGTACTAAGAAGTGGGAGGCATAAAAAGTCTCAAGAATAAGATGGAAGAAAAATTTAGAAGAACCGGAAGAAGTGATTGACGAGGTCCTTTCATTCATTCACTGCTTACCTACTCCATTCCAGGCACAGTGCCGGCAACTACAAATACATGCTTGTTCTCTGGGATCCTACAGACCAGACCCATGGTCAACACTAATCCAATAATTCCCCCAGGAAGGCCCAAGGTCCACAAAGGCCAGCTTGAGAACTCTAAGGGGGGCTTCTCCTGGAGTGCTGCGGGGACAGTAGATGTTCAATGAAGAAATGATCTGAACTCACCAACAACATCACAACTACCCTCCCCACGAGCTCCTTTAAGTGTCATCAACTCCCATAACCAGCCTTGGGGGTTTCACCTTCACCTTCCAGGGCTCCTACTCCTGCAAGAGCCTAAGGAGGAGGCATCTGCTAGGGCTCAGGTGGAGGTCTTTTTATTTTCCCTCCACCTTCCCTGTTAAGACAGACTGGACTCCAGCCATTTCATAGATAAAGATGATGATCCAGAAAGGTTAAGTATCCTGTGCATGGTCATTTGGGCTAACAAGTAGAGAAAATGGGGTTTCCAGAGCTTCACAATGCACACTGGCACAGGTAAAGAAGACCACTGTAGAGAGAGCGGCGCACGCAGCCTCTAGGAAAACACTTACTCTTGCACATCTCAACAAGTGTTTTATTTGCCAGGTGCCATGTTTCATAGGACTGGGGTCCCACTAGAAACTACAAGGGGCTGAGATCCAACACATCGAAGGAGGTGACCCACTTTGGCCAGGTAGGCAGGGAAGGATCTGGAGTATTTGTTATTTAAGCAGACATTTAAAGGAAAGGAAGAGAAACTGGTCATAAGGGGGGGGGGGGGGGGGGAGTCTACCCATTGTCAAATACCCTAAATACTTGGTAATAACTTGTTTAAAAAGAGAAAAAAAAAAAAACCTTAGAATGTTCAAGAAGCTGAAAAACCACAGAGAATGGAGCAAGCTGGGGGGTTTGAGAAGAGGTGGCTAGGCCAGGCCACCTGGAGTCTTATTAATGCTAAGAGAAGTCACAGAAGGTTTTCAGCAGGGCAGCAGAGAGCAAGGGGAGGTGCAGTCCAGAATGGGCCCAAATGAGGTAGAGGCGGTGGAGGGCTAAGAAGAGGCTATACTACAGAGTCTCTGCAAGGGCTCTCCTAACCAGCCCCAACTCAAAACTGCTTTTTCTCATGATGGACAAGAGACTAGATTATTGGGCCTGTGATCTGAAGCACTGTTCTCTTGGTAGATACTCAAGAGCAAGATGGAGAAAGTGAACGAGCTATCAGATGCTTCTCCTTCTGCTGAAACTCCCCAGCTCTTCACTATGCTTTCTTTACTCCCTCACTCATCTATAAACTACTCGGGTTCAAAACATTTCCCAAGATATCCACCTTCAACCAACAGCATGAACACCAGAGGAAGTCAGAATTAAACCCATGAACACAACAAATCAAGGTACCAAGAATCATGATTTTCAAAGTGAACCATAGAGATAAAACAGACAAATCTGTGAACTCAGAACACCACATCATGCTAGGCAGACAACCTCTGAAACTGCTCATCCCAGCAGTGGTAGCAGAAGGGCTCCCAAAGATGTCCAGGGGAATCCATGAACACGCTACGTTATATTTACAGAGATAATTAAAGTTATGCACTTTAAAATAGGAACATCACCCTGGATTATCTGAGCGGCTCCAATCTAATCTGAGTCTTTACTAGAGAATTTTCTTGGCTGAAGTCAGAAAGATGCAGTAGAAGAACCCACACCTAATGGAGGGGGCCAAAATACAAAGTGTGAGACTGAATACAGGCCGCTTCCAGGAACAAAGACTGACCACTGGCTAACAAATAGTAAGGCACAAGAACACCTCAGTCCTACAACTGCATAGACTGAATCTGACCAACAACCTGAATGAGCCTGAAAAGCAAATTCTACTGCAGAGCCTCTGGGGGAAAAAAATGCACACCTAACCAACGTCTTGATTTCAGCTCTGTAAGACCCTAAGCAGAAGACTCAGCTGAGTCCACCTAGATCTCGGATCTACAGAAACTGCCAGGTAATAAATTTGTGTTGTTTTAAGCCACTGTATTTGTGGTATTTTGTTACGGCAACTAGGGAAAAACTAACACACAAGCAGCTATCTGGTGGAAAGGAAAGGAAAGGAAAGGGGAGGGGAGGGGAGGAGAGGAGAGGGAAGGGGAGGGGAGGGGAGGGGAGGGGAGGGGGAGGGGGAGGGGGAGGGGGAGGGAAGGGAAGGGAAGGGAAGGGAGGAAAGGAAAAGAAAAGAAAGAATCCAACTTCCCTAGAAGCAGAAGGAAGTTGAATTATGAAGTATACAGTCAGTCAGTCCTTGACACCCAGAGACTCTTCAATCGCCCTCCTTAACCTCTGACTCTCCCCCCACCCTCCCCAATTTCCTTTGATGACAACTCATCCTTCTGGTTCTTTGGTCTCCCCAAAGAGAAATCACTGCCCTGGGGGCTTTTCTTGCAGGAGCTCTGAAGTGGACCATCCATCAAGATTTCAGCTATAGACAACTCCAGGGCATCCAAAAAACCCCAAAAGCCGAAAAACAAAAAAACCCCAATATTATCGGATTCTGCAATATCTGCAGAATTGTCCCCAGACTACTCCATGGCAGTGCCCAGAGCCACTAACTCTACAGTCCCTATGCCTTCCACTGTACTAAGAGGCTTCCCAACATTCCATCCCACTTCCTTCCTTCCACACTGCTGCATTCCACCCCCTCCAGTTAGTCATCAAGAACTGTCTATGCTTGCTCTCCCCTATCTCTGGAATGGTCTTCCTCTTTCAGTTTCCACCACTGTCTACTGCAGACCTTTATAATCTCCTGCCGACTAGGTCATTCCACAACCATTTTATGGAGCAACGTGACAGGCAGTGATCTAGCAGTAAGAATATAGGGATGAAAAATGAAAGGTCCCCAAACCCCAAGAGTTCAAAACTCATAATGGCCTAATTGGCCTCTCTCTCTCTCTCTCTCCTCTGTTCTTGATCCATCTCCAGGGACTCAGGGAATCTTCCCAACTTTGGCATTTCACTACCTCAAAGCAGGCCACATGCCAAATACAGGCTCAACTCCTTAGCACAGCACTCCCACCACTAACATGTCAGCACCTGCTCACCCTCATTCCATTACCATCTCCTGAACCTCCTTACTCCTCAAACTCCAGAAACCAGCCTACAGCAATGTCCTCCATGCAGTGAGCATTCACACTTCTCCACTATTCAGCCTGGAACGATGGCCTTTCACACTCCTACTTGTTTTTTTAGGGCTCAGTTTATTCGTTACCTACTCCACAGACTGCTCTTGGTCTGCTCACGCAAACTGACAATTCCTCCCAGAAGAAAGACGGCACTGTAACTACTCCTTTGTGGTAGCGCGTTCCCTGAGGGCAGAAGCTGTCTCAGGTAAATTTGTGGCTATCACCGCACCAGTAAGCTCAGCAAAAGACTGCTAAACGAAACAAGTAGTCGGTGGTGAAGCCTAGGGCGCACTGGCAGCATGGAGGGGTTCAGCAGCTGAAACTGGGGACAAAGCACTAACCCCAGCTCTTCATTCCGTCCTCCCAACCAAAGGTCGCTTCCTGACAACCTCTTCCTGCCACCCCTCGAGAAATCCACACTGGGGCGGGACTGGGGGGGCGGCGGAGGCAGGTTACCCCTAGATTCTCCATCCCCTACCGCCCTCAGCCCCAAGCACCTAGCCTCCGAACGTCATCCTCCAGCCACCCTCTTCCAATTTCTTTCTCTCATTCTGATGCGCTTTTCTTAAAGAGGAATCACAAAACACCCAGATCTGCTAAAGCCGCCACGGGCTGCCCCTTTCCTTTTTCGAATTCAGTGTTGATTCAAAGCAGGGGAAAGTCTGCAACCAAAGCACACAAATGACGAATGAGAAAGCTCAGGACGATGACTCATAACCCAGGACTCGCTGGTTTGCAGAGTTCGGCCCCAGGAAAGCTAACGAACAGTCCGTATCAGCGAAGAACGGAAGGGACAGCCGAAGGCTCGGCCGCGCCCTGGCGGGGCTCACGCGAGTCCCTGGCGCCTTCGGCCTCCCGGCACCCCCAAGCCCCCGCGGGTCCGGCCGCCCTAAGTCTCCCACGGGTCGGGCTCGGCCTCGCCCTCCGCGCGCAGGGGGGCTTGAGGGGGGAAAGGTCCGGGGATCTCGGCCTCTAGACCGGCCCCTACTCACATTTGACTGACCAACTTCTGCCGGAAGGCGGCGCTCCGCCAGTCGGTCTCCTGCCCCGAAACGTCCATGCCGGTCCCTCCGCTCCCACCGCCCGCGTCCCGCTCTGCCGCCGCTGCCGCTGCCGCCGCCTCTACCGCAGCGCCAGGCCTAAACCCGGAAGCCGTTGGAGGCGCCTCTGCCGCGCCGGAAGCCGAACGGGGATTGTGGGAAATGGAGTCGCGCGCGAGGGCCTATGGGAAATGGAGTTTCAAGGCCCAGCCGGGCAACTTCTCGGCGCCCGCCCGATCCCGCGTACCCCAAATCGCTGGCCTCTCTCCCAGCGCGGCTGTCGCGCGGGACGTTGAGCCCACATGCTCTGGGCTGACGAGAGCCGGTGTGCGGGAAACATGGCTGCATAGTAGTCCTGATACTGCCCTTAGCAGGCCCACGCTGGCCACCTGCATTTCTTGCGACCCTACTGCGTGCTAGTCTCACCAAATCAATGAGATCCGCACCTTTGGGCAGAGCTGCTAGCAGTCTACAGATGAAATGGAAAGACTGTTTATCTGTCAAATATTTATCAGCACCTACTGTGAGCCGAGTACTGTGCCAACATGATCCAGGTTCTGCTTTCCTGCCACTACCTTGCAGCGCCACATGCAAAGCGTGACCAGATAGACTTTTGTTACTGCTTCTGTTAGACTTGCAGAATTTCATATCCCACTGTATTTTGTAAGGGGTGGGGATGTAAGGAGCCTAAACTAAATCACATTTATTAAGTTTTAGACATGGGAAATCTTGCTTGGCCCAAGAGCCATGTCCTGTTCATGGAGAACACAGTCCAGATCCTCGCTGGTGGCCAGATATCACACAGACTTGTTGGGTGGAGGCAAGTGAGCTGGAGGTAGGATGCAAGGGAGTGAGAGGGCCTGAGGACGCTTTTAGAAGGATAAAAGTTCTGCTGGGTAGGATATATGTGGCCCTTGTCAGTGCCAAAGGGAAGGGAGGATAAGTGGCAAAAATTCTGAGCCAAAATGGTCCACAAGTGCCAAGTGGACAATCACCAACATGAGCCTCAGAGAGTATGAGCTGGCACCTACTGTTGCCTGTTGAGTGCCAGGCCCAGGCTAGGCTGGGTACACCCCCTGTCTGGGTGTCCCAGGCAGGAGCTTAGGGTGGGGTGGAAATTGAGAGAGGAAATCGTGACAGTTTTCCCAGAAAGGCCCCTCTTGCCTACAGGGTTTCAGGTCTTGAGTCTATAAGAAAGCTTTTCACATCTTCAAACTTTTTTTGCTCATTCTCCTGAAAATAAGTTTTAAAACTCTGTATTTAGGATGATCAACTTGTTCTGGTTTCTCTAGGACTCTGTGGACTTTAGTTCTGAGATTCCTGCATCTCTGCAACTCCCTGAATCTAGGCCAACTGGCATAGTTGATGACCCTATCTATATCCCTCTTGCACATTTGTTTTCCTCTTGCACATTTTTAAAAAACATATAATTTGGAGCACCTGGGTGGCTCAGTTGGTTAAGCATCCGACTTTGGCACAGGTCATGATCTCACAGTTTGTGGGTTTAGGCCCTGCATGAGGCTCCGTGCTGCCAGCTCAGAGCCTGTAGCCTGCTTAGGATTCTGTCTCCCTCTCACTCTCTGCCCCTCCCCCACTAGTGTGCACGCATGTGCTCTCTCTCTCTCTCAAAAATAAATAAGCACTTTTTAAAAATTGAGACATAATTCACATACCATATAATTCACCATTTTAAAGTGTATAATTCAGTGTTTTTTAGTATTATTCACACATTCATGAGGTTGGACAACCATCGCCACTCTCTTACACATTTTAATTTTTTTAAGTAGGCTTCACACTCAGCATAGGGCTTAAACTTATGACCCTGAAATCAAGAGTCACATGCTCTACTGTTTGAGCCAGCCAGGTATCCCACTCTTGCATATTTTTAAGTTGACATTTAAATACTTTTCTGTGCACCACTGGAAAGGTATGACTGCAGTGTATCCTATATTGTATATGGGCTCCAAATGCATTTTTTTCTTTTTAAGTATGTTTCATGCCCAGTGCAGAACCCAACATAGGGCTTGAACTCATGACCCCAAGATCAAAACCTAAGCTTAGAACGAGAGTTGGACTTGGGGCACCTGGGTGGCTCAATCAGTTAAGCATCCGACTTCAGCTCAGGTCATGATCTCACAGTTCACAAGTTCAAGCCCCGCATGCTGACAGTTCACAGCCTGCAGCCTGCTTTGAATTCTGTGTGTGTGTGTCTCTCTCTGCCCCTCCCCTGCTCATACTCTGTCTGTCTCTCTCTCAAAAATAAACATTAAAAATTAAAAAAAAAAAGAGGTGGACACTTAACTAACTGAACCACCCAAGCACCTCTGCATTTTATTTATTTATTTTGAGAGAGAGAGCAGGAGAGGGGCAGAGAGAGAGAGAGAGGGAGTAAGAGAATCCCAAGTAGGCTCCACACTGTCAGTGCAGAGCCCAATGTAGGGCTCGATCCCACAAACTGTGAGATTATGACCTGAGCCAAAATCAAGAGTGGGACGCTCAACCGACTGAGCCACCCAGGTGCCTCAACCACCCCTGCATTTGTTCTTCATGTCCTTGGGCCTGCACATTCCATTCATCAGTTTATGGAAAACATTGGCCTCATAACCTCATTGGTAAAGCCAGTCCTGACTGTCAAATTCTTGGGCAAATGAGACTGAGACTCCCTAGGGTTCTGAAAGTAGAGAGTGAACTTCCTATCATGTTTAACCAAAATCAGCATTGACATTTCTCCCCCTTCTGCACTCTGTTTTGGGAAGGCTGATAGACACAGATTCACAGACAGAGACTGGGAGCTTGTCAAGAGTTTGTCATTGGGATAAAATTAAGTGCTACCCCCTTTGCTGTTTGCTCCAGAGCTCTATTTCTACTTGTTCCTTTGTGGCCCAGAGGTGGTAACTCCTAGGGCAGTGGTCTTTGGTTAGAATCTGGATGCGTGGCCAGGGAAGGAGAGGAGGTAGAGACAACCATAGACTACCTAGCCTCAGGGAGACAGGAAGTCCATGGGAAGGTGGATCCTGAAATGGACCTGTACTCTCTCAGCACCTGCAGACCCCCCTGGGGACCTCAGTGTGAAAGTGGGTAGTTTAGACCCTGAAAAGGAAATGATGGAGGAAGCTGAAGCCATTCTCAGCCTTGACCAATATCCCACACCACTTGAAGGTAAAGTCTCTGCCCTCCTGGTTCCTGCAGGCTACCTTGCCATTGCTGGATTCTGTCACTGGCCACACATTTTATGAATATGATCCTGGGCCCTGCAGGAACTGGGAGCTGGAAGCTTCTGGGGCAGATGAAACTTCCCTGTAGGGAGCCTTGCACATGATCTTTGAGCATTTGTCTCTGTCTCCCTTCAGCCTCATGTGAGGACCCCTCTGATTCCCCACCTTGTTTTGGTGCTCAATCCATGGAAGGTACTCAGCTGCCCCTCTTTCCACCCTAGCACCCTCTACTGTGTTAACCTGGAGCCTCCAATCACCTCTTTGTATGTGGATGGGGGTGGGGGGAGGTGGCGGTGATTATTGTTTCTACAAACAATACATGAAAACTTTAGAAAGGACCAAACATAAATCCCATCTATCAAAGGCAGCCATTATTTATATTTTGATAAATTTTCCTTTTCTCTCTTTCTCTCTCCCTCTATTAGTTTAAAAAATACAACAAATCATGGTGTAGATGCCTTTTGATCCTGTGCTGTAAACCTAACATTGTAGAATAAGCATCTCCCAAGGATTAACAAATATTTAGCAATTGGAATTTTAATTATTAATTTATTTATTTATTGTTTTTTTCTTTAAAAAAACTTTTTTTAAGTTTATTTACTTTTGGGAGAGAGAGAGATACAAAGACGGAGACAGAGTGCAAGTGGGGGAGGGGCAGAGAAAGAGGGAGATACAGAATCTGAAGCAGGCTCCAGGTTCTGTTCTGCCAGCACAAAGCCCGACGTAGGGCTCAAACCCATGAACCATGAGATCATGACCTGAGCCAAAGCTGGACTCAACCAACTGACCCACCCAGGGTCAACCAACTGACCCACCCAGGCGTCCCTAATTATAATTTAGATTATAAAACTACATCATGGGAAAACCTATAAACAATCAACTGTAACCGGTATAAAATACAATTTTAGTAATAGTATCATATACCGACTATGAAATCTGTCATCTTAGTCATTCCCCTGTTCTTGGACCTTTAGATTGTGGATGTTTAATTTCCTATTACAGATAATGTGTGACAAACATTTTTGTGCACAGATCTCTGTTAGTGTTTCAGAAAATTTCCGCAGCCCAGACCTGAGTCCTGGGTCCTGGGGACATACATTTGTAAGCTCTAAATTCATGCATTAAACATATTAAAGAATATTTTTTTTAAATAGGTAAAATCATAACTTTCAAGCAGATATTAACTTATTGAAGAGAAAGCTGTTAGGGGCACCTGGCTGGCTCAGTTGGTAGAGCATGCAAGTCTTTTTTGTTTGTTTGTTTTTTAATGTTTATTTATTTTTGAGAGAGAGGGAGAGAGGGAGACAGAGGATCTGAAGCAGACTCTTGGATGAATGCAGAGAGCCCGATGCAGGGCTCAAACCCACAAACCATGAGGTCATGACCTGAGCCGGAGTCGGACTCTCAAAGGACTGAGACACCTAAGCTGCCAAGCATACAACTTTTAAAGAAAATTTTTTTTTAACGTTTATTTTTGAGACAGAGAGAGACAGAGCATGAATGGGGGAGGGTCAGAGAGAGGGAGACACAGAATCTGAAAAAGGCTCCAGGCTCTGAGCTGTCAGCACAGAGCCTGATGCGGGACTTGAACTCATGGACCACGAGATCATGACCTGAGCTGAAGTCGGCCGCTTAACCGACTGAGCCACCCAGGCGCCCCCCAAGCATACAACTTTTGATCAGGGTCCTGAGTTCAAGCCCCATGTTGGGTGTGGTGGCTACATGAAAGAAAGAAAGAAAGAAAGAAAGAAAGAAAGAAAGAAAGAAAGAAAGAAAGGAAGGAAGAAGGAAGGGAAGAAAGAAAGAAAGAAAGAAAGAGGAAGCTGGTAATATATTACCAGCTTTTTAGTATTTGAGAATATTGCACTGAATATGTAAATGAGATAAAACTGGCCTCTTCTGCAGTGGGCGAGAGAAACCATTTGAATCTCCACCTGATATGATTTGCATGTCTACGGACAAGAATTATTTTGCTTTGCTATTATCTACATTGGACAGAGTTGTAAATCAGCTAGGGTAAGGAAAGACTAGAATCCGATAAATGAGAAGGGTGTATTCTACACAATGCACAGTACCCCTTGAAGCATGAATTTTCCTTAAGTGCCTATCACATAATTTTTACAATTTTCTACTTTTTTCCAAGAAGAAAGCACTTTGCATGCCCACCAGCGGTTGTCACATTGTAGACTACAAAATTCAGTCTGGGTGAAACTACGGATCAAAGGACCTGGTTTCTTCAACAAGAAGAAAAATACAACATGAAAGGGAACTCAAAGATTAAAGGAGACTTTCGAGGTACCCCAACTATATGAACTATGAGTATGAGATCCTCGTTTGGATCTTGATTCAAATAAACTTCAAAAAGCAACAAAGAAGAACGTGTATAGGATAATAGGGAAATGTGATCCCTTGACTACTTGGTGATATTAAGAAATTATTGTTAATTGTGTGTGTGTGAGAGAATGGAATTGTGTGGGTGGAAGAGGTCAAAGGCAGGATGTTTACACAGCGGACCCTTGAGCTACTCAGAGGTTAGTGTTGCCAACTCCTACGAAGCTGAAAATCTGGAAATCATTTCTAAGTCCTCCAAACTTAACTACTAATAGCCTACTATTGGCTGGGACTCTTACTGATAACATGGCCAGTTAACACCTATTTTATATACTTATTATATACTGTATTCTTACAACAAAGTAGACTAGAGAAAAGAAACTATTATTAAGAAAATTGTAAGAGGGGGCACCTGGCTGCCTCAGTTAGTAGAGCATGTGTCGTGAGTTCAAGCCCCACGATGGACATGGAGTCTACTTAAATAAATAATATATTTATTTATTTATTTAAAAGAAAATCATAGAGGAAAGTACATTTACAGTACTCTACTGTAAAAAGTCCATGTGTAAGTGGACCTGTGCAGTTCCAATCCAAGTTGTTTCAAGGTCAACTGAATTTATAAGGCTTGGTGGGGGCAGGTCTTTTAGTGTTGGAGCCAGAGTAGAATTGGGCAGAACTCCTGATATATAATAGTTTGGGGGTGATGGGCACAGCTAGAGGAGGGTTTGGAAACAGCCCTGAGGAGTAAAAAGTCTTGAAGGCACCCTGTCTTGAGCTATCTGCTACACATTGAGCTATCTGCTGTACTGACATGGGACTATTCCTTCTGATGGTGGCTAGGGCTAGTTGAATAGCCTATTGTTCAGATAAATAGATTCTCAGGAAGTTCCTGAAAGAAACAATACAGTTATTTGCAACCTCATCCTTCTGGATAAAGTCCTGTTCACCCAGTGTGGCATAATAAGAAGTCATCTTGATGGAGACAAGGAGCTAAAGTTTAGGATGGCTTTAATCCTCAAAGCTCTTGTTGTTTTCTGCACAAATGTTAGGATATGAATCTTTTCACAATTTGTCCTTGTCACTTACTGAAAGTTATTGCTACATCACCACCTCTAGATCGCCTGCTATAGGTCATTGCACAGTGCCAATGCACCATAGTTTATTGATGGACATTCACTTTGATTCTGCTTTTTCACAATTGAAAACATCCTCTGCCATGCTGTCTTACATCGTTCTGGGGATATTTCTCCAATACAGACACCCAGAAGTGGAATCATTGGTTGCAGAGAGCCGCTTTACATTTTATTTAAATGGTAATAGCTGCTGCCAATTGTTTTAGGGTATTAGTTATCTAATGCTACTGCATAAAAAATTACTCCACAGCCAAGCAGCTTATGACAGCAGTGATAAACATTTACTATCTTTCACAGGTTTTTTAAAAATTTTTTAACATTTATTTATTTTTGAGAGACAGAGAGAGACAGAGCATGGGCAGGGGAGGGGCAGAGAAAGAGGGAGACACAGAATCCGAAGCAGGCTCCAGGCTCTGAGCTGTCAGCACAGAGCCCCATGTGGGGCTCGAACTCACAAACCACGAGTTCATGACCTGAGCTGAAGTTGGACACTCAGCTAATTGAGCCACCCAGGCGCCCTTCAGTTTTTTTTTTTTTTTTCAACTTTTTTTTTTTTTTTTTTTTTTTTATTTATTTTTGGGACAGAGAGAGACAGAGCATGAACCGGGGAGGGGGAGAGAGAGAGGGAGACACAGAATCGGAAACAGGCTCCAGGCTCCGAGCCATCAGCCCAGAGCCTGACGCGGGGCTCGAACTCACGGACCGCGAGATCGTGACCTGGCTGAAGTCGGACGCTTAACCGACTGCGCCACCCAGGCGCCCCTAGGGGTCAGGAATTCTGGGGAAGGTTAGCCAGGTCCTGGCTCAGTCTCCCTTGAAGTTCCAGGTAGATGCGGGACTTCAGAAGACTATAGTCTGGCAGAGAGACTGGAGGATCGACCTCCAATACAGTTCACTCATGTTCAGCAAGCTAGTAGCTGGCTTTGACAGAGGTGTTCATTCTGTGGAGGCCTCTTCTTAGGGGTGCTTGAGTGTCTTCAGGACATGGTGGCTCACTTGCTGCAGACTCAACAAGACAGAAGCTGCAAAAGCTCAACAAGACAGAAGCTGCAAGACCTGGTCTTGAAAACCACAGGCTTTTTCTTCTGCCTCATTCCATTTCTTGGAAGGCAGTCACTAAGTACCGCCCATATTCAAGGAGAGGAAGTTTGGGCTTTACTTTTTGAAGGGAGGAGAGTCAAAGAATTTGCAGATATATTTTAAAACCACCGTGTGCTCCAAACTTGTCATTCTGATTTACATTCTTATCAGCAATGTTTGTATTCTTTTTTTTTTTTTTTTTTCAACGTTTTTTTATTTTTATTTTTGGGACAGAGAGAGACAGAGCATGAACGGGGGAGGGGCAGAGAGAGAGAGGGAGACACAGAATCGGAAATAGGCTCCAGGCTCCGAGCCATCAGCCCAGAGCCTGACGCGGGGCTCGAACTCACGGACCGCGAGATCGTGACCTGGCTGAAGTCGGACGCTTAACCGACTGCGCCACCCAGGCGCCCCAGCAATGTTTGTATTCTTACCCACACCAACCAACACTGGATCTCATCCTATTTTATATTTGCCTTGCTGATGTTGACAAAGAGACTCTCCTTGACCGAACTTTAGTCAGGCTTCTCTGAGCCCTCTTCTCAACCAGGCCTCAGCCTTGGCCTCCTTGGCCTACCTAGCTCAGCCTTAGCAAAGAATTCTACTAAGTCAGTTTAGGGAGCACCCCCACCTTTGATATCTAGTCAAGTTCTTCATCCCCCAGCTCTGATAACCCTGGTGGGCCAGTTTAGCAAGAATCTCCCTATCCTAATGCCTGATTTTAGTACTCTTACATCTACTGATCCTCTCAGTCTGCTCTTTGGCTATAAATCCCCAGCTCTCTTTGCTGTATTCAGGGTGGAGCCTGATCTCTTTCCCTATTGACATACCCCTATTACAATAGCCTTCCTGAATAGTCTTCCTTACTGTTTTAACAACTGTCAGATTAATTTTTTCATTAACAATGTATGAAAACGTGGTGTATTGTTTGCACTTCCTGATTATTAATGAAATTGAACTTGACTTCCTTTGTTTATAGCCACCGGGACTTCTTTTTCTGTGAGTTTCTAGTAAATATCTTTTACTATTTTTCTGGCTGGTTGACTTTCTCATTCTCAATTTTTAGAAGTTCCTTATTTATTCTGGATAATAATCTTTTGTCTGTTATATATGTTGCAAAAAAAATTCACTGATATATTTATTGTATCATTTGTGTTTTTGTTTTTTCTTTCACTGATGTTGATGATTCTCTCAGGCATTAAATGATTTGTTTATCCTCTTTTGAGTATTCTCCATTCATGTCCATTTCCACTTAACTGGAAATTCCTAATATCTTTTTGTTTTTAACTTTTAAGTTTTATTTATTTATTTTGACAGAGAGAGAGAGAGAGTGCGGAAGGGGCAGAGAGAGGGAGAGAGAAAGAATCCCAAGCAGGCTCCATACTGTCAGTGGAGTACCCGATGTGGGGCTCTAACTCAAGAACCACAAGATCATGACCTGAGCCAAAAGTAAGAGTTGGACACTTAAGCAACTGAGCCATCCAGGAGTCCCTGATCTGAGTACATTTTGAGATGATGGTCGCTCTAGCTCTGAGAAGACTTGGGAATGTCCTCTCTTCTCAGTCCTGGCCAGCATCCCACTTTGCTCCTAGCCTGCTCCCCTTCACTCATTCTCATTCTCTCTACCCTCCAGCTCCTCCCTCCATCCTGAAGGTGCTGTCTTCAGTCTCTTCTCAAGCTGTGGTCCCATCTGTCCTCATGTCAGAGGCCAGACCCATCCCTGCCATCTTCCGGTCTTCCCCCGCCCCCAGTCCTCTCCTCCTTTCACACCTCAGTCACTGAAGGCTGGCTTCTGCCACGCCAAGGGAAGGGATCCTGTAAACACACCAAAGGCCTCCCCGTAGCAGATCCAGGGGCTTTGCCTCCTGTCCCCTCTGGGGCCACCCTCACACCTGGACCTTTGAGATTACTCTTCCCCTGTCTCCTCTATGGGTTCCTGCTTTCTGGGTGTCCCCTGGAACATCAATGTACCTCATGCTCTGTCTTCAACTCACTCTCCTTTCATCACACATATACTAGTTCGGTGTATCACCTCTGGCTAAAGCGCATGATATGTCCATGACTTTACCTCTAGGCTGAAAGGTCCTTAGCTGGACATGTGTAGTTTCCTTACCCTGCCTGGGGCCAAAGTGAGCCTAGTCTTCCCCCAAACCTGCTCTTGCTCCAATGTCCTTGTGATGTGGGTAGCCTCATTGTTCTGCACCATCTCTTGGGCTCACTCTTCCTCCCACATCATTCATGTGCAGTGGAGAACTTGTGTCCTTCCAGGGTTTCCAGCCAGCGCCAACCTGTCTGCACTCCCTGCCCATCTGAGGCTATAGCTTCACTGCTGCCCTTACACTTGGCCTCCTCCCATCCTCTAGTCCAGAGTCTGCAACCCACCTTGGCATCTGCCATCCCTGGCTGAAGGCTGCCCTCCCAGTCACATCCACCTGCACCTCCAGAGGTAGTGTCTGCTTTCGTCTTACCTTCAGGTAAGAAACTCCTGGTGGCCTCTGGACCATTCATTCCTCTGAATCTCATCTTCGTGCCTCTGCTGACACTCCTCATTCTGGAATGCTTTTCCCACTCCCCCCAAATTCTAATTTGTTGTGTAGCTAGGGGGTCACCTCCTCCAGAAAGCCTTCCCAGAAGTCCACTCCTATTGGGAACCTCCGGTCCTGGAGTCTGGTCCTACTCTCCTGACCCTTGTCTAGACTCTTGGGCAGCTGTGTGGGCTCAGCCAGGACAGTGCCTCTCTTCCTCTTCTACATTCCTCTACACCTTTCTTTTTAACCAGGAGCCATCCCTAGCCACATCCTTCCACCACAGCTCCACCACTCTCCATAACACCTCTCATCAACAGCGGTGTGGAACACCCCCAACTTTATCTATCAGGAGGCTCTGCTGGCTGGAACCTCTGGACAGGGCAATTACAAACGAGCTTCGGAGGACAAGATCCTCTTGTAGGTGAGGTGTGGAAAAATGAACGCCAAGAGCCTCCTGGCAGACTGCTGGGGTCTTTGGAATGGGAATTGGACTTACTCCAGAATCTTAGTAAACAGGAAAATACCTGTTCACTCTGACCGTGTTCATCTTTTCTCTCCAAGATCCAGCAGAGGGCAGGCGATCAACAGGGGCACTGTGGCCTAAAGGGACCAGGAGGGAAGGAAGCAATGAGTGAGAGATGGACTGAATGAGAATGAGTGAGAGAGATAATGAGGAGAAAAGGAATAAAGGAGGGAAGGGATCGAAGGAATGAATGAGTGAGGGATGAATAAATGAGAGCGAAAGAGAGATGAAACGAGAGAAGAAAGGAGGAAATAGATTTACGGGCGCGATCCTCCCCAAAAGGCATTGCTCTATTTATTCACTTATTCATTTGTTCAGCCCCACTAGGTGTGAAGAGTTAAGCCAGATGCAGAGACGCACGTTCACCCGGGCGGCTGTAGCCCTTCTCCACTGAGCCAAGACCGGAGCCGCAACCGCACAAGAGCTGCTTGGGGCGGCGCCCCTCCTCCTGCCCCGGCCGGGCGCCCTTCCCCCAGCCCCCTAGTGAGGCGCCCCCTGGTCTCCGTGCGCACCCTGTCGGCGCCTGCGCAGCGCGGCCATGTGACTCGCTGAGGCCCCGCCCTGCGGCCGCCCGCCCGCCCCGCCCCCGCCTCCCGCGAGTGCGGCCTCGGCTTGCGGCGGCACCAGGTGAGCTGCGAAGCGCGGGTAGGGCGGGCCAAGCGGCAGAGAGCGCGGGTGGTAGGCGGCGGGCGCCCCTGGGCCTGGGTGAGCAGCTCGGGAGGCGCGGGAACACAGGGGCAGGCGCGGGCCGGAGGCGCGGGAGTGGCGGCCTGAGGCTAGCCCTCGGCCTGACGTGGCGGGGGCGCGGCGGGCTGGACCCCCGGGCGCGGCCCGGGGTGGGGAGCTGGCGCTCGCAGAAGTACTCGGCCTCCGCTTGTAGGCGGGGACCCGCCGGCCTTCTAGCTCTCGGGAAGGCCTGTCACCTGCGGCGGGCCTTCCTAGCCACGACCCTCCGCGCTGCGCGCGGGCGGGTTCTGCAACAGGCGGGCGGGGCGGGGCTGGGCTGCTGCCACCTGGTGTGACCTTGGACCTCGGCCTGCCTGCCTCAGTTTCCTCAGCGGCACACCCAGGCCCAGGGTCGGGGGTCCGCGGGTTGCAGCTGAGGGAGTCCAACCTCGCTGGCTGGCGAGGTTTCCCAAGAAAAGCCGGAGATCGCGCTGTCATTGCAAAATCTCAGGCCCCGAAGCGTCGGCTGCGGGTTCTAATTATTTCCAAGCCTGGGTGGGCTGGAGTCGCGGAGTTGCCATCGCCTGATGCCCAGGGTCCCTTTCGCGCTAGGCGTCCGTGGGGCCGGGCCTGGGCCGTAGGTTTGGCGCGCCAAGATGCCCCAACTCAGCTTTCTGGAAGACTTATGCCAGAGAGCACCTCAGTTGGCACCTCTGTGATAGCTCCACACTCTGGAAATTATTACCCACTCCCTCGTCTCCTCTTCCCGACTGTCGTTTTCCCTGTATTGCAGACCTTGCTTCATGCAGCTAAGGATTGGGGTTCATTGAGTGCAGACGCTGTTTTGGGGCTCTACAGAGACCTGAGGGGTGCCTGCACAATGAATGGTGTTGAGTTGGGGCACCTGGGTGGCTCAGTCGGTTGAGTATCCGACTTGGGCTTAGGTCATGATCTCACAGTTCTGTGAGTTCGAGCCCAACGTCGGGCTCTGTGCTGACAGCTTGGAGCCTGGACCCTGTTTCCTTCCAATTGTGTCTCCTACTCTCCCTGCCCCTTTCCTGCTCGTGTGTGCGGGCGCATGCTGGTGGGCCGGCGCTCTCGCGCTCTCCCTCTCTCTCTCTCTCAAAAATAAATAAGCATTAAAAAAAATTTTTTTTTGAATGGTATTGAGTTGAAAATTCTTTGAAAATGCTTTTGACTCTCATCCATGAGTTCATAAAAAAGCATTTTACATCTTTCAATTTGGGACATAAAGCTTCCTTCCTACTCACCTCAAAAACTTTGAACAACACAAAATGGAGGGGCCTTGCTTGTGATGAGTAGAATCAGAAATGCTCTGGAGCCAGAGGGAACTTAATCTAGGGAAGAGCTTCATGATAGAATAACTTCTGTAAAATGAATCGAAAAAGAAGGTGACACCAAGTGAGCGCCCAAGAACATTTCAAATAAAGAATGACATGGGAAAGGAATCCCAAAAGAAGTGTTGCATTTGACCTAATTTTTTATTTTTTGAAGCTTTGTCAATTACTGAAGTATAATTATATTATGGAATGCTGTTTTTCTTTGTCTTTTTTTAATGTTTATTTTTGAGAGAGTGAGAGCGCCTGTGGGCTTACACAAGTGGGGGAGGGGCAGAGAGGGGAAGAGAGGACAGCAGAGAGCCTGACTGGAGGCTCAAACACACAAACTGCTAGATCATCTGAGCCCAAGTTGGGTGCTTAACCTACAGAGCCACTCCAGGCACCCCTGAAATGATGTTTTCATCTAAGTCAACAAAGAGTGAAAAGAAATGCTGTTGGTGGGCAAGACAGTGGTTGGAATCAGGTTCTCATACTTTGCTGGTGGGAGAATAAGTTAGTATAACCTCTATAGAGGGCAGTTTGACCATATGCCTTACAATGACAAATATACATTAAAATTAATATGATCCAACAGTTCTGTATCTAGAACATTTTCCTCAGATCACTGCTGCATGTGTGGCACATACATCTAAAGGATTTTCAGTATGTAACTGCAAAAGCAAACAATTGGAGGAAACCCAGATGTCTCTCTGAAAAGAACTGGTTAAATATGCTTTATCCATACAATAGACTGTGGGAGGGATATTAAGTTTTCATATGCAAAAGTTAATAAAGGGTGAAATGGTGTAGATTTACAGATTTGCCTTCGAATCTAGATGCCCCCTGAAGGGAAGGTAGAATAGTAGTTTTCTTCCGGGAGAGGATCTGGTTGGGGCATAATTTGGAGGGAGACTTAAGTTTCACAATATGCCTTTCTGTGCCTTTTGAATTTGAATCATGTGAACATATTAAAAATAAGTTTGGGAATGTAATTTTTATTTTTATTATTATTATTTTTTTACCATTTGTTTATTTTGAGAGACAGAGACAGACCGTGAGCAGGGGAGGGGCAGAGAGAGGGAGACACAGAATCCAAAGCAGGCTCCAGGCTCTGAGCTGTCAGCACAGAGCCTGATGCGGGGCTCGAACTCACAAACCGTGAGATCATGACCTGAGCCGAAGTTGGACGCCCAACCGACTGAGCCACCCAGGCGCCCCAGAGAATGTAATTTTTAAATATTTCATACTGACAGAAAAGTTACTCACCGCCTCTCCCTATCAGATCCTGATGTTTTGTCTTACTCGTTTTTTGTTTGTTTTAAAGAAAGAAAACATTCCCTTTTTCCGTGCTGGAGATAATCATGATCCTGAATTCCTTTAACGTGTCTATACTATCTTATACCATAACACCTATCTATAAGTAAAATTGAACGGCATTTTGTTGGGTGTTTTCAAACTTCCTGTACTATATTCTGTGGTGTGCTTGTTCCTCTGTGCGGCTTTGAGATTTCTCCATGGTCATGACTATAGCATGAGTTCTAGTTTGCTCATTTTAACTGATATCTAGTGTTCTGTCAGCTCACTGTGTGCAGCATCCGTTCCTCTGAGGATTGACATTTTGGTCGTGGCCAGTGCTTGCTAGCATATGAACAAGGCTGTGAATGTGTTGTGCTCCAAGCTTTGCTCCTTCAGAGCAGGAAGTCGGTTCATTTTTCTTCACACTGCACTCAGCACCTAGCTTAGTTCCTTAATTGTGCTTGGTGAATGTGCTTGGCTTACCCAAGGAGGCAGTCTTCTCATTGTACTGTATTCTGGACTTGTAGTAAGTGTAGCTACCATTGATCCCTTCCCAAAGGGGCAGAAGTGCTGATGTGCTCACAGAGTGTGGGGACTCACTGGGGACTGATGTCTGTTGGAGTAGTCAGTCGCCATTGCCACCACTAGAGACGGAGGCCCTCTTGACTCCCTAATGGTCATGGTAGTGAGGAGGAAGCTGAGGCTTGGAGATGAGCTAAGTGCCCAGAGTCCTGTGATTAGCAGGACTGTGATTAGACAGCCATGGGGTTCTGCGATGTGGGTGAGGTAAAGCCTTAGCTGGTGAGTAGCTAGAACAGCTGCATTGATGGAGCATACCTGTCATGTTCTTGATACAGTGACAGAGGGAGAAGTGATTGAGCTAGACCTTGACCAATATGGGGTTATAAAGAAACAGGCCTAGGTGGGAGTCTGAAGGTGTTCAGAGGATGACTCATGTCCCTTTTGGTCCTAGGGCTAGTGATGGTATAGGGGAAGGAACATTTTGAGCCAGATAGCGGGGAGATCTAAGCAGAAGGCAGTAGGGAGCTAGTGCTTGAGAAGCCAGGTGGTATACTCATTGGGTATTTGGGGACTCCCTGCAGCCTCAGCAGGGGAACTCAGGAGGATGGGACAGGAGGAAGCAAACCAGTTGGAGTGTCACTACTGTGGTCTCTGACCCAGAGTGGTGGCCATGGAGGACTAAGTGGATGGGCGTCTGAGATGGGAGAGAATGAATCAGAACTAGAGGGTCTGATAGGACACAAGGTATAAAAAGGAAAAGAGATCAGAGAACATTGAAACCATGAGGTTTCTGACATGGAAATGGTGGCTGTGTGAATAAGAAAACTAGACCAATGGAGAGGGCTGCTGGCTGGATTAGGCATTGAGCTGGAGGTGCATTTGCTAAAAGGCAAAAGATTTATATGATCTGAAGAGAAACTGGAGTATTGCATCTGGGAATATAGGGGAGATTCTTGGGAAAGAGGGGGAGGGCTGGGACAGAGTGTGTTGGCTGAAGGGAAGAGATCAGAAAAGAGGGCATTGCCATGCAGCACCATATCAGGTCAGAAGTGGTTAGTGGGGGATATCCCTTGGCCTCGGCTGTCTGTGTATGAGCCAGTCTGGGGTGGGAAGGAAGAAGTGGATGGGTGAAGGTCCCAAATCCAGGAGGTACATTGAGGGGGCCAGCACAGAGGGGAATTGAATATGTTGGATGGGAAACAACAATGAGTCCAAAGCAATCAGGTGGAGTGGGGAAGAGGGGGAGGGGAAGGGGGAGGCAGTAGCAAGGGGTGCTCTTGAGCTCTAGTAGTGAGGAGGGAGGCCTCTTCCTTTTGGCAAGTTTTATAGTAGAATCTATTTTTCTTTTTTATTCTCTCTGTCTCTCTCTTTTTAATTTTAAGTAGACTCCATGCCCAATGTGGAGCTTGAACTGAAAACCCTGAGATTAAAAGTTGCATGCTCTGCCCACTGAGTCAGCCAGGCACCCCTATAATTTTTTCTCCTAAAGATACAGTCCAAGGGAATTGGAAAAGAAACTAATTTGGGGGAGGGGATAGTGGAATGGTGGTAGGTGGGGGAGGCAGATGTTCACAGGCAGTGAGGCAGGTGCCCCTTGGGCTATTGCCTGCTGGCTGGGTGTGACAGTATTGTGGCCTGGAGAGTGCGTAGCTCAGTCCCACAGTGCAGTGCAGGACTGGGTAATCCCCTAACTCAGAGTGAGTGACCCAAGTGTGTTTGAGGTAGGTTTGTTTTACTGACTGGGTTTCTGAGGCTCCAACTCATATTGTGTGCATGTTTTGAACATGCTGACTCAATTATTACAAAGTAACCTTGAATTAAAAACATGATGCAGATATCTTGAATGCAGCAGGTCTAGTTGAAGTTACTGTGCTTGACTCAGAATCTTGGTAAAAGAAGACAAGTCCTGGACCCTTCTCTGGGTCTCCTGGTCACCACTCAGGTCTCTTGTCATTTTTATGCATCCATTCTACATGATGAAACCCAATTTTGTTCTTTCTCTTTCTCTCTCTTTTTTAAGTAAACTCTGTACCCAATGTGGGGCTTGAACTCACAACCCCGAGATTAAAGAGTTGCATGCTCTACTGACTGAGCCAGCCAGGCACCCCAGTTTTGTTCTTTTATTTATCTATTCATTTGTTTAATTTTATTTTAAATGTTTCTTTATTTTTGAGAGAGAGAGAGGGTGCACACCTGCGGGAGGGGCAGAGAGACCAGGAGATGGAGGATCTTAAACGGGCTCTGCAGCAGAGAGCCTGAAGCAAGGCCCAAACTCACGAACCTTGAGATCATGATCTGAACTGAAGTCAGATGCTTAGCTGGCTGTGATACTCAGGCTCTTTTTTTTTAATGTTTATTATTTTTGAAAGAGAGAGAGCATACCCACAGGAGGGGCAGACAGAGAGGGAGACAGAGGATCCAGGCAGGCTCCTCACTGTGAGTACAGAGCCTGATGTGGAGCTCAAACTTATGAACTTTGAAATCAAGACCTGAGCTAAAGTTGAACGCTTAACCAACTGAGCCACCAGGCACCCAAGGTTTGTTCTTTCTTAATGGCAGAGAGGAAGAGCTCTTGAGAACCTGTTCTGTGCTGATGCTTTATATTCATTGTTTACCAGTTTTAGACTTTCCCAACAGGAAGGGTGATTTTATTTCCCTTTTTTCATTTGAGGATCCTGAACTCAGGTTGGTCATGCAGTGAATCTGTGGTAGGGCCAGGGCCCCAACCAAGGTCAGTCTGTTTCCACAACCTTTTGTTTCCCAGAGATGCTAAAGGAGATAAAATTTAATGAAGAATCTTAGAGATGAAGGGACACGCAGGTCATCAGGAAGGAGGCTCCAGGTTCAGATGAGCAGTGGGAGGGAAGAGGAAATTCAGGGGTTTAAGACCACAGGGGCAGGGCACCTGTGTGGCTCATTCAGTTAAATGGCCGACTTGGGCTCAGGTCACAATCTCAACTGTCGGTGAGTTCTAGCCCAGCTTGAGTCGGGCTCTGTGCTGACAGCTCAGAGCCTGGAGCCTGCTTCGGATTCTGTGTCTCCCTCTGTATCTTCCCCTCCCCCACTCTCACTCTCTATCTCTCAAAACTGAATAAATGTTTAAAAAGAAAAAAAAAACCCACAGAGGAAGCACAGGTGTGCTGGTGGGAGGAACAAAAGTGCCAGGAGCAGCAGGTGCCACTTGGGAGAAGAGCTGGCCAGTCTGCGTATTGTGTGGTGTTACCTCCCTGGCTTATTCTGTGTCCCCTCTGTCTTGCCAGCTGACAGCCGCAGTGGTGAGGTCTGGTGTGGTGGTCAGGATGGCAGAGGAGCAGGAGTTCACTCAGCTGTGCAAGTTGCCTGTGCAGCCCTCACACCCTCATTGTGTCAACAACACTTACCGGAGTGCACAGCACTCCCAGGCTCTGCTCCGGGGGCTGCTGGCTCTCCGGGACAGTGGCATCCTCTTTGATGTGGTCCTGGTGGTGGAGGGGAGACACATTGAGGCCCATCGAATCCTGCTGGCTGCGTCCTGCGATTACTTCAGGTGAGTTACGTCACGTGTTCTGTTCTTACGAGCAAGGTAACAGGTAGTCCTGGCTCCACTAGGTATTGTGTTGGCACCCACAGTGATCTGGTGGGAGGGACCAGCCAGAAGCTGCCAAGTCCCTTGCTTCTCCCTGAGCTTCTCCCACTGCTTGTTGTGATGACTCCCCAACAGTGAGTGGGACTGAGGGGTTTTTGAATCTGTTCTTCTTCCAGCTGTCTTGTTTTTGGGGCACCTTCTCTTTTTTCCTATTTCTCTTTTATTTATTTTTAAGTAATCTCTATACCCAACAAGGGGCTCGAACTCACAACCCCAAGGTCAAGAGTCGCATGCTTTTCTGACTGAACCAGCCAAGCGCCCCCCTTTCTTCCTGTTTTTTTAAAAAGTCAATGCTAGACTTTGTTGTGTTTTATAAAATGAATTTTCTATATCTTGGTATAAAACACATTTTTGTTCTATTTTACTCTGGTTTCCCCAATATTTCATTTTGAAAAATTTCAGATCTGTGGAAAAGTTGAAAGAATATTATGAACATCTTAATACCAGTTGTTGACATTTTGTCATATTTCCTTTCTCTTCACACACACAGACACACACACATACATGCCTCCCCCTTTTGTTTGAGAGAGTACACTCGTGTGCATGCCAGTAGGGAGGGGTGGGTGAGGGGGGAGAGAGGGAGAGAGGGAGAAGGAGAGAGGGAGAGGGAGAGAATCTTAAGCAGGCTCCACACACAGTGCAGAGCCTGACAACAGGGCCCCATCTAATGACCCTGGGATCATGACCTAAGCCGGAATCAAGAGTCAGGTGCTTAACTGACTGAGCCACCCAGGCGCCCCCATACACGCCTTTTTTAAGACATTGTGGCACTTTATACCTTAGTCTTTTAGTGCCCCCCTCCCCCAGTGGTGTTCTTGTAAGGCTGGTTAGAAGCCCACCCGAGCGGGTGCCAAGACCAAGGCTGAGTGGTCAGTCCTGTATATGTAGTGTCCACATAGCCATGTGGTGTGAGGAATTGTGCCTTTTGTGCCCCTTCCCTGGCCGTCGACCTTCTGGCCCACACCTTCTCATCTTGAGGGCCTAAGTCTCTGACCTTCTTCCTTCCTCCCTGGATTCTTTGTCCCTTGGGGTTTCTCATGGCTTCCTGCATGACCCCATCCCAGCCATTGGCACATTGGGAAGAATTGGTGCCACTGCCCTCATTGGATGCTTGTGAGAGGAGGCTCAGGAGTGAGCCCCAGCCATGGCTGCCTGATTCCCATTCCAGTTCTGATTCTGATTGTTTCGTCTTCAAGTATTGGTTATAGTTCTTGGGTTTTTTTGTTTGTTTGTTTTTTAAGTAATCTCTATTCCAATGTGAGGCTTGAACTCATGACCCTGAGATCAAGAGTCACATGCTCCTCTGACTGATCTAGCTGGGCGCCCCAGATTGAGTGAAATATTTTTTCATGGTATAAGTGTCGGCCTCCTGTTTTCCCGAAAGAGTTTATACAGAACATGACCAGTGGTGGCCTAGGGCAGACATGGGCAGGCTCTCTTGCCCCTGTTTTTGCTGTTACTCAGCAGTGCTGCCCTTCTCTGCCTTTCCTGCCCTGCAGTGATATCTTCCAGGCCCAGCTGAGGTGCATCTTCCTCTGGGGAGCTTGCTCTTCTTGTCTTGCACCTTTTCCCAGCCCCTGCCTCTCAGGGCTAGCTCCTCCCTGCAGGCGGCTGCTGACCTCTTGGGGTTAAAGAGCTGGATGGCAGTTTTCTTAAGAGGCGCCCCCTACAGGAAGCCTCCTTTGGTATGCACTCTGCAGGGTTTAGGGATTGACTAAACCGTGATCTTGGGTCTTGGTTTTTTGGTTTGTGGTAAGAACTGTCCACTGTACTAATCTTTTGGCTCCTGTAACCCTCTCCTGCTTTGCCCTATCTACTCCTGGGCTGTGTCAGGTGGCTCAAGTGTTCTGTACTGTATGTGGCCTCTCTGGGTCATGTATCCCTCCCTGTTTTCATACTGTGAATTGTAAGACAGTCAACTCAATGTCTGTGATTTTGAAAATTTGAATAAAACTGATGATTTTCTACAAAGTGTGTATTGATAGAACTTCATGCCTGAAACAGAAAGTTCTGTTTTCCACGAAAGCATGAAGCCCAGACACATCCTGGGGAGTTATCCCTTTTATGAACAAACTGTAATGCCATTTAAGCTTTTTCATAGCAGATAAAGAGAAAGGAAGTTTCCAAATTATTATTTTTTTTTTTTTAATTTTTTTAACGTTTATTTATTTTTGAGAGAAAGAGAGTGCGAGCAGGGAGGGGCAGAGAGTGAGGGAGACACAGAACCCAAAGCAGACTCCAGGTTCTGAGCTGTCAGCACAGAGCCCGACACGGGGCTCGAACTCACAAACTGCGAGATCATGACCTGAGCTGAAGTTGGATGCTCAACCGTCTGAGCCACCCAGGCGTCCCAGAAGTTTCCAAATTTTTAAAAAAGAGAGTTATATAACACAGGTATCAAAATTGGAGAGATTAGCCAACACACAAGAAAACTTCAGCTTGTTTGTGAATGACAGCATGACGTGTTCAGTGAGACCTCAGTACAGAGCTCCAGAGCACCACTGTCCCTAATGTTACTTGCAAAGCAGCAGACCCTAGCCCAGGGAGGCTTTGTTTCCATGTCAGAGAATCTTTTTTATAATGCAAGTCGTCCTTAATCGCTCAAAGGGGACCTTATCTGTAGCCCTCCACAGACATCAGCATCCATTCCCACAGCTAAAATACTTTTTGAATATGTGGGAAAAAAGTTGAAAGCACCACTTTACCCCTGCCCTTCCTTCCATATCATCTCCCCACCTCCCCCTCACCCCCCATGGTAACTATTTTCAAAAGTTCCTATTCATCCGTACACTGTTTATTTTTGCAAATACTGGTCCTGAAATTGACAAATTGTTTTGTTTTTTTGTTGTTGTACCACATTGCCAAAATGTCATAAATGTGTTCAGGGGGTCTCTTTAGAGCTATTTTTGTTAGTTGGTAGCTGTCTAGTGGTTGATTTTGTGGGGGATAGGGAAAGGTGGGTTCTCCCACATTGCCATTTTTTCTATGAGGTTTTTTGTTTTTGTTTTTTTTTTAATTTTGGTATAAATTTACTGAACCACAAAACCTGCCCTAAACTCATAGGAGGCTTATTTTATTTTATTTTATTTTATTTTTTAATATGAAATTTGTTGTCAAATTGGTTTCCATACAACACCCAGTGCTCATCCCAACAGTGCTCTCCTCAGTGCCCATCACCCCCTTTCCCTTCCCTCCCACCCCCCATCAACTCTCAGTTTATTCTCAGTTTTTTTTTTTTAATATATGAAATTTATTGTCAAATTGGTTTCCATACAACACCCAGTGCTCATCCCAACAGATGCTCTCCTCAGTGCCCATCACCCCCTTTCCCTTCGCTCCCACCCCCCATCAACCCTCAGTTTATTCTCAGTCTGTTTTTTTTTTTAATATATGAAATTTATTGTCAAATTGGTTTCCATACAACACCCAGTGCTCATCCCAACAGGTGCTCTCCTCAGTGCCCATCACCTCCTTTCCCTTCCCTCCCACCCCCCATCAACCCTCAGTTTATTCTCAGTTTTTAAGAGTCTCTTATGGTTTGGCTCCCTCCCTAATTTTATTTTATTTTTATCCCACTCAATATACTTGGAAATATTAAGGAGTTTGGATATGAGATACTGACCTAGGCCCTTCAGGGGTGTGACATCATACATGGCATGGGTGCAGTGTTTTTCCAGTTGAAGCCTTTTGAATTCTTTTTTTTTATTTTATTTTTTTATTTAAAAAAAAAATTTTTTTTTTTTAACGTTTATTTATTTTTGAGACAGAGAGAGACACAGCATGAACAGGGGAGGGGCAGAGAGAGAGGGAGACACAGAATCAGAAGCAAGCTCCAGGCTCTGAGCCATCAGCCCAGAGCCCGACGTGGGGCTCGAACTCGTGGACCGTGAGATCGTGACCTGAGCTGAAGTCGGACGCTCAACCGACTGAGCCACCCAGGCGCCCCGAAGCCTTTTGAATTCTGAAACACACTTGGGCCTCTAGGATTTGGACCAGGGATTGGGGGCCTGAACAAGCTCATGTTGGGAATGTTCCTCACTGGACATCAGAGGGAGCTTACTGGACATCTGGTTATGGTATCCTAGCAGTAGAGGCAGCCCTCATTATGATTCTGCAGTGTTCTGTGGTGGTCATGCCCTGCATTTATTTTGTTGGTCCCCTGCTGTGATTTTAAGCATATACGATAAGATTTACCATCTTAACCATTTTTTTATGTTTATTTTTGAGAGAGAGAGAGAGAGAGTATGCACATGTATGTGCAAGCAGGGGAGGGGCAGAGAGAGGGAGACTGTCTGAAGCAGGTTCTGAGCTGACGGCAGAGAGCCCAACGCGGGGCTTGAACCCATGAACTGAGAGATCATGACCTGAGCTGAAGTCAGACGCTTAACCAACTGAGCCACCCAGAGTTTTTAAGAGTACAGCTGAATAGTGTTAAGTGTATTCACACTGTTGTGGAAGGGGTCTCTAGAACTGTATCATCTCGCAAAACTGAAATTCTGCACCCATTAAACAACAACTTTCCATACCCTCCTCCCAGCCCTACCATTTCACTTTCTGTTTCTAGGAACTTTTTTTTTTTTTTTTTTTTTTAATTTTTTTTTCAACGTTTTTTATTTATTTTTGGGACAGAGAGAGACAGAGCATGAACGGGGGAGGGGCAGAGAGAGAGGGAGACACAGAATCGGAAACAGGCTCCAGGCTCCGAGCCATCAGCCCAGAGCCTGACGCGGGGCTCGAACTCACGGACCGCGAGATCGTGACCTGGCTGAAGTCGGACACTTAACCGGCTGCGCCACCCAGGCGCCCCTAGGAACTTTTTTTTTTTTTTTTTTAACATTTATTTTGAGAGCTCATGTGTGCATGTGCATACACATGCAAGCGGGGAGAGGGGCAGAGAGCAAGGGAGAGAGAGAAACCCAAGCAGGCTCCGCACTGAGCGTGGAGCCCCATGAACCTTGAGATCATGACCTGAGCCAAAATCAAGAGTTGATGCTTAACTTACTGAACCACCCAGGCACCCCTCTAGAACTTTTTATAAGTGGAATCCTATGTATTTGTCCTTTTGTGACTGGTTTCTTTCACTTAGCATAATCTCAAGTTTCATTCACGTTGTAGCATGTGTCAGAATTTCCTTCCTCTTTAAGGCTGAACAATGTCTCATTGTATGGATATACCATTTTGTTAATCCATTCATTTCTCAATGGATACTTGGGTTGTTTTGCCTCTTGGCTATTGTGAATGATGCTGTTATGAATGTGGATGTACAAATACCTTCTTAACACCTTCCTTTCAGTTCTTTTGGGTATGTACCCAAAAGTGGAATTGCTGGGTCATATGTTAATTCTATGTTTAATTTTTTGAGGAATTGTCATGCTGTTTTCCACAGCAGCTGCCATCAGTTTAACATTCCCTCCAACAATGCAGAAGAGTTCCATTTTCTCTGTATTCTCACCAACACTTGTTACTTTGTTTTTGTTTTTGTTTTTGGGTTTTTTTTTTTTTTTTTTTTTTGGTAGTGGGCCATCCTAATAGGTATGAGGTATGGACATCATTTCAAAAGTTTTTCCCCTTTTAAAGTTTTTATTTTGACATAATTTCAGTGTTACAGAAAAGGGGTAAGACTATGATAAAGAATTAAGCACCCATTTTTGGTTAAAAACAACAAAACCAGAAGGAGTGCCTGCATATTTTATTTTTCTTTTGGCCTTTTTTTCCCTCCCTAACTCTTGTTTTTTTTTTTTTGTTTTTTTTTTAACGTTTATTTATTTTTGAGACAGAGAGAGACAGAGCATGAACAGGTGAGGAACAGAGAGAGAGGGAGACACAGAATCTGAAACAGGCTCCAGGCTCTGAGCTGTCAGCACAGAGCCCGATGCGGGGCTCGAACTCACGGACCGTGAGATCATGACCTGAGCTGAAGTCGGACGCTTAACCGACCAAGCCACCCAGGCGCCCCCCTAACTCTTGTTTTGAAAGATATCAATCCTATAGAAAAGCTGCAAGATCAGTGGAGTGAACACACCTGTGACCTTTGCTTAGATTCATTGGTTAACATTTTGCATATTCACTTCAGAGTAAGTTGCAGATATGACAGTTTTACTGGAAATACTTTATTGCACTTCTAAGAATAAGGGCCTTCTCTGGTATATCTTTAGTACCATTATAAATCTAAGAACATTTACAGTCATTCCATAATTTTATCTGATGTTCATATTTAGATTTCCCTAGTTTTCCTCAAAATGTTTTCTGTCTCCTCCCACCCCTCCCCATTCAGGATCTAGTCAAGGTCCATGCAATGCTTGGATACCCCAAAGAGTGAGTCAGGGTACCACAGAGTGGGAAAGCACCCCCTGAGAGTGTATGCATGGAGTAAAATATCTAGGAATTAGACATAACGTGCGAGTGTCAAGTCTGTGAGCAGGTGACCTATAAGACCTGCAAAGAGACCCAGAGGCTGGCTTGTGAGATAGAGTCCATTGTGTCCATCACAAAGATGCTAGCTCTCTCTGTATGAGTCTAGATGTGTAATGCATTCCCTATAAAAACATCAAGAGACTTGAGGCACCTGGTGGCTCAGTTGGTTGGGCATCTGACTTCAGCTCAGGTTATGATCTCAGTTTGTGAGTTCATGCCCTGCCTCAGGTTCTCTGCTATCAGCACAGAGCCTGTTTCAGATCCTCTGTCCCTCTCTCTATCTGCCCCTCCCTCCCCCCCAAAGTCAATAAACATTAAAAATTTTTTATTTTATTTTTTTAATGTTTACTTTTGAGAAAGAGCACGAGTAGGGGAGGGGCAGAGAGGGAGACACAGAATCTGAAGCAGGCTCCGGTCTCTGAGCTATCAGCACAGAGCCCAACGCTGGACTCCAACTCACAAACCATAAGATCTTGACCTGAGCTGAAGACAGACATTCAGCCGACTGAGCCAACCAGGCGCCCCAACATAAAAAAAAATTTTTTTTTAAATCAAGAGACTTTATGGGGGCGGGAATTGCACATACTGATTCCAAAATCCAAATTTTCAAAAGCAAGCAAGGCCAGGAAATTGTTGAGAAGGTAATGAAAGGAGACTGGCCCT
The DNA here is from genome assembly GCF_046562875.1 of Panthera onca. NCBI lineage: Eukaryota > Metazoa > Chordata > Mammalia > Carnivora > Felidae > Panthera > Panthera onca. The sequence continues at coordinate 28,143,128 of NC_138350.1, read as the reverse complement.
ACCCTACGTTAGTTAATGCATGTAACAGAGCTGCAGTAATCCAGGCTCCTGGTGCCTGAAGAAATGTTGGAATGTTACTGGGAAAGATGAGAGGTTTGAACACAGACACAAGCCTACCACAAACTTTGTATGTGGTAGAGATGGCATCCCAAGTGGGGGAAGGTGATGATGGGTTAGTCCTCTTGAAAAACATAAAGTTGGACTGTTTTTAAAATTTTTGTTATGTTTATTTATTTTTGAGAGGGAGACACAGAGTGTGAGCCGGGGAGGGGCAGAGAGAGAGGGAGACACAGAAGCAGGCTCCAGGCTCCGAGCTGTTAGCACAGAGCCTGATGTGGGGCTCAAAGTCAGGAGCTCCGAGATCATGACCTGAGCAGAAGTTGGACGCTTAACCGATTGAGCCACCCAGGTGCCCCTGGGTTTTTTTTGTTTTTTGTTTTTAAATGTTTGTTTGTTTGTTTGTTTCAGAAAGAGAGGGAGCACAAATGGGAGAGGGGCAGTGAGGGAGACACAGAATCGGAAGCAGGCTCCAGGCTCCCAGCTGTCAGCTCAGAGCACAACGCGGGGCCCAAACCCACAAACTGTGAGATCATAACCTGAGCCAAAGTCAGATGTTTGACTGAGCTACCCAGGTGCCCCCTGGATAAATGTTTTTGATGTTTTTCCCTCATAGGGAAGAGCTGTTTTAAGTTTGGCATAAAACTCACAGGCAAAAAAAGAAAATGAGAAATTTGCATTCAAAACAGACAGACTTCTCCATGACAAAAGGCATCATAAAATCAAAAGATCTGAGGTAGAAGAAAAAATTTCAACTCATCCAAAAAAGGGCAGATTTTTCAAATTAACAAGACAGAGTCTAATAGAAAATGGACAAAGAATCTGGACTGTTCAGAAAGAATATAGAAATGACACTTTAAGGAGCACCTGGCTGTCTCAGTCAGAAGAGCACATGACTCTTGATCTCGAGGTCATGAGTTCAAGCCCTATATTAGGTGTAGAGCTTATTAAAGAAGAAGAAGGAGAAGGAGAAGGAGAAGGAGAAGAGAAGGAGAAGGAGAAGGAGAAATAATAATAATAATAATAATAATAATAATAATGGCACTTAAACACTTGACAAGATTATCTGTCTGGTTCATTATAAGATTTCTCCCTTAGAAGATTGTTAGTATGTAGGCAGTATTATCAAAGTATAAATATATATAAACCCTGTGTCCCAGCAATTGCTTTCATAAGAATCCTGGCAAGCACTTAAGCAAAATGTAAGACCATCTGTCTGGTGAAATAATGGGAGATTAGAAGTAACCCAGGTATATCCCAGCAGCAGGGGGTTAAATCAACCATGATAGCCTTTACAGGAAGAGGGGCAGCCCTATGTATACCAGTAAGGAGCCATTTCCAAGATGCATTGCTAAGTCAAAACGTGATGTAGAATATAAGGTGCATACATGGAGTGTCTCTGGGTATAGTGCTGCCCTGGAAAGAGGAACTGATGGCCTGGAGCAGAGGAGGAAGGGCTAGAGGGAGACTTTCACCCTGTTGTATATTTTAAGTCATGTACTGCACATATAATTTACCTAGTTGAAAAATAAACAAAAGGTAAAAAATAGCTACTCTGTCCTCTGTATGTTGCTGACTGTCATATTTCAGCCCTGCTGCCTCCCCTTTCTCCCCCAACCTTCTTCCCTCTGAACAACTAATTAAGTGGCTCCCCACTGGGATGCCTCAGAGGCATCTCACTGATGGTAACTGTGCTCTCTGGCCCCATTCCTCCCAAGTCCCCATCAGCCCAGCTAACCCAGCCAAGGGCCCTGATTCTTCCAGTGCTCTCCTAGATTTGGTTCTTCAGCATATTCTCCCTGCCACTGGGCCCTTCCCAGGCCTGCAGGAACCCTCCCTCCTGCAAAGTCTACTCATACCACTCTCCTGTGTAAAGTTCCCTGACAGTGCCTGGATTTTAATCCTGGCTCAGTCTTGACCTGGGGGAAGCAGGACCTGGCCCTGTTTTTCCTGTTCAGTTCTTCCTTGCCCTGGCCTGGCTGCCTTGTTTACTGAACTCATCCTTGCTCCAGGACTTTGGCACCCGTCTCCTCTACCTGGAATGCTGTCTGCTGGCTGGTGAGGTGCCACCCAGCCCCATCTTGGTTCCTGAGAGCTAGCCTGTCTCTGCTCCTCATCACTCTCCACCGCTCCCCTCTCCCAGCTTGGTGCTCCTAGATCAGATGCCCAGTTGTGTTTCTTCCTAGCATTTCCTCACTCAGAAATGCCTTGTTCTTTAATTGCTGTTCTCTCTAGCATCAAACTCCATGTAAGTAGGAATCTTACACTTTACTTGACTGTTACACCTTTGACTCTGATTGGTATAGTTAGGCGCTCAGTTAATATATTTTGAATGGAATGAGTTTTATTGTTTCCCATTCATCCATTCTTTCATGACATGCCCTGGGCTGCTGCTGTGATCCAGGAAGTATATCATGGATACAGCAGAAAGCAAGCTGGACATTGTCCCTGTCCCTAAGAGGCTCATTCATGACACCTTGCAGCCCATGATGGTGATTTCTAGGATGGCTGTCCAAATTTGGTCAGGAGTTTGTGGGCACCTTCTGTGGCAAGCATCAGTGCCCAGAGCACAGAGTGAGCTGATACTCTATTGCACGTCACTGCTGGGTCAGCCTGCCTCCTGTTCTGGATGCTCTCACTCTTTGCGGCCTGGGCTGGCATTCTGATTGATAATACATTGATACGACAACACTGTTTCATGTTTTTACTTTGCAGAGGGATGTTTGCTGGAGGATTGAAGGAGATGGAGCAGGAAGAAGTCCTGATCCACGGCGTGTCCTACAATGCCATGTGCCAAATCCTGCATTTCATTTATACCTCTGAGTTGGAGCTCAGCCTGAGCAATGTTCAGGAGACGCTGGTTGCTGCCTGCCAGCTGCAGGTGAGGCTGCCCTCGCTCCAGCAAGGCAGACCCAAACCCAGGGGTGTTCTGCAGGTATCTGCAGGGCAGTGGTATGAGGAGGATCAGCAGGCGAAGATGCCAGGCAGCAAAAGAGCCTACAGGTCGGGCAGAGGCTCTTGGGTGGTACATGGCTCAGCCAGTTCTGGGCGCTGAAGCATAGCTGCTCCAAATGCCTCCAGGTCCAGGCTCCTTCTCTGCCTTTGCCCTCTGCTCTTCTGCTGGTTACTTTCCTTCTACCTGGCCTCTCTGCCACTCAGAAGATCTTGCATGTAAACACGGGGGCCGACCCTGAGGTGGGTACGTGATGTCCTTCGTGCCCCAGCGTCTGACAAAGCTGAGCTCCCATGGTTGCCCAGGCCCTTTCTGCTCGTCCCCCCACTTGGCTTTGTCAGTCTGTTTGAAACCACTTTCCTTTTTGTCATTGAACTTTGAATAGTTGTTTTCCTACAGAACGCCGAAAGTTTTCTGAGGCTTTGACAGTGTGACTTATATTTTAGAAGGCTGTATTAGCTCGGCAGTGTGGGTACAGTCACTCAGGGGTGGGCCTGGCTGTGCCTTTGCTCTCAGGAGCCATCATCAGATGGTTTCCTCTGGCTGGAGAGACTTCTCGCCTTACATTTGTTGAAAGTGAAAATGAAATGCTATGGTGAGTTTATTATCCTGACCTTTTCTCAGGTCAGAGCATGTTTGGGGCCATCAGAAAGAATGCAGTTCTGGAAAACCAACCTGTTTAGGGGTGTCAGGAGGCCCCACCCTGCGTGGCAGGGCCCCGGCAGTTCCCTGCACATTCACTCACACATGGGCGGGTGGGGGGCCCGTACTTGTTGGGTTGGTTTGACCACAGCTCTTCCTATGCCACGAGTGGGTAGAGCCAGTGCTCCTGAGCACTTTAGTGTCTCTGAGGTCATTGTGAGGGGTAGCACGGGATGGGCATCCCTGCTTCACCTCGAGCAGCCTGGCTTTTGGGGATTTGATTTTTAACATATTGGGATTCTATGCAATGTTCCTTTTTTTTTTTTTTTTTTAATGCTCATTTATTTTGAGAGAGAACAAGCACGTGGGAGGGGAAGAGAGAGAGGAAAGAGAATCCCAAACAGGCACTGTAAATGTGGAGCCCAATGAGGGGCTTGATCCCACAACTCTGGGATCATGACCTGAGCCGAAATCAAGAGTCAGATGCTCAACCAACTGAGTATCCCTGGTGCCCCTGCAGTTTTGTTTTTTGTTTTTTATTTGTGTGTTTTTGGGTTTTTTTGTTTTTTGTTTTGTTTTTAATTTTATTCAAATCCCAGCCAGTTAACATACAGCGTGGTAATGGTTTCAGGAGTAGAATTTAGTGATTCATCACTTACATATAACACCCAGTGCTCATCCCAACAAGTGCCTTGCAATGTGGTTTTTAAAGCAAGTTTGACTTGGCATAAGAGTTCCAAGTCCATAGGCCCACCAGGGTCCTGTTTGTTCATGTAGCCAGTGACCACATTCTCCCCTTGCGCTGTGCCTTGCACTAATTCAGGATCACACTGTTCGTGGTGTCCCCAGAGACTTGGATTTGAATCTCAGTGAGACTGTCACCACTGGGTAACCTCTAGCAAGGACTCCTTTCTCCGAGCCTCTTGTGGGCTCCTGCACTGGGCAAGCCTGGGGTGATTCCTCTGTGAGCTTCCCCAGCAGAGGGTCCACTGCTGTGACCATGAGGATGGAAAGGAGACAATGACATGGCCCCTGGATTCTTCAGGAGCTGCTTCTCCGACCCACTGAGAGCTGTTTGCTCTCACTTTCAATCCTGAAACTGGTCCTCAGTGTCCTGGTCCGTGACAGATCAGAAGTAGTATTTTAGGAAGACAAGGCAAAGCAGAAGTGCCTGCCAAGGGAGAAAACAGGTGGTCAAGTGAACTTTTAGGGCTTAACAAAGCACAGTGGGAATGCTCCATGTGGGGCAGACGCATTCCTGGCACTTGGCAGGTTTTCCTTCAGCTCTCATCTTGTGACCTGGCAAGCACTGAGTATCTTGTGAATGTGAAAAAAATAAAGGTAAAAAGATTTTAAACGTTTATTAATAAGCTTCACATACCAGCAGAATTATTGTATGTGCAATGGTTAATTTGTTGATGATAAGTGAGATATTCACATTAAAATTTTTTTTAATGTTTATTTTTGAAAGAGAGAAAGAGAGAGAAACAGTGTGAGTGGGGGTGGGGGAGGGGCAGAGAGAGAGGGAGACACAAAACTCAAAGCGGGCTCTAGGCTCCACACTGTCAGCACAGAGCCCCATGTGGGGCTCATACTCACGAACTGTGAGATCATGACCTGAGCCAAAGTCGGATGCTTACCGACTAAGCCACCCAGCACCTCAAGGCATTTCCGCTTTTAGGGCTATTCTAAAATCCTGTTTTCCTAAAGAACTTAGCGATGCTTGGGCAGCTTTCCCCAGAGCCCTCCCCTCTGTCTCCGCCCTGCCTTGCTCTGGTTGTTTAATCACCAGGTGGCCTCTAAGCCTGTGGCTCACTTCTCAGCTCCCACCTTAGCAGTGTTGTCTCTCGCTCTCCTTCCGTCTCATTCGTTCTTCTGCACGATTGGACACGGGCAGGTGCCAGCCACCTGTGACCCCTGTGCTAGCTGGAGTCATGCGGGCCTCTGCCCAGTCAGGGTGGCTCCCAGCCTTTTAAGAACTTAGTGGGATTCCCAGGATGGGTGCTAGGCAAGCGTCTGGAACGCTCTGCTGGCAGTTCTTAGCGCGTGGGTGCTTCAGGGCCATCTCCTGGGGAAGGGGGTGGGTTCCCTGGGCCTGCATCTTTGGCTGAGCCTGCAGTTGTGGGGGTTGTGGCAGGACAAGAGAGCTGGATGTTTCTAGAGAGCCTGGGTAGGGGGGGCATGAGTCCTAGGTGCCTTCCAAACCAGGGGTAATTGATACAGTGGCCACTGTGCTGCTTCCTGATTCTCTGGAGATTCAGTACTTCTGATCTGAAAGGTTTTACTCTGTGCCAGGTAGTTCCTGGGTACCATCTCATCTTCAACTTACTGCTCTCCACTTTATTTTTTTTCATTTTTATTTTTTTTGAGTTAATTATTTTTTTTTTGGTTTTCTTATTTTTTTTAATATAATTTATTGTCAAATTGGCTTAAATACAACACCCAGTGCTGATCCCAGCAAGTGCCCTCCTCAATGCCCATCACCCATTTTCCCCTCTCCCCCACCCCCCCATCCACCCTCAGTTTGTTCTCAGTATTTAAGAGTCTTTTGCAGTTTGCCTCCCTCCCTCTCTGTTTGTAACTATTTTTTTCCCCTTCCCTTCCCCCGTGGTCTTCTGTTAAGTTTCTTAAGATCCACATATGAGTGAAAACATATGATATCTGTCCTTTTCTGACTGACTTTTTCATTCAGCATAATACCTTCCTGTTCCATCCATGTTGCTGCAAATGGCATGATTTCATTCTTTCTCATTGCCAAATAGTATTCCATTATATATATAAACCACATCTTTATCCATTCATCGATTGATGAACATTTAGGCTCTTTCCATAATTTGGCTATTGTTGAAAGCACTGCTATAAACATTGGGGTACATGTGCCCCTATAAATCAGCACCCTTGTATCCCTTGGGTAAATTCCTAGTAGTGCTATTGCTGGGTCATAGGGTAGTTCTATTTTTAATTTTTTCAGGAACCTCCACACTTTTCCAGAGCAGCTGCACCAGTTTGCATTCCCACCAACAGTGCAAGAGGGTTCCTGTTTCTCCATTTCCTCGCTAGCATCTATTGTTTCCTGAGTTGTTAATTTTAGCCACTCTGGTGTGAGGTGGTATCTCAGTGTGGCTTTGATTTGTGTTTCCCTGATGATGAGTGACATTGAGCATCTTTTCATGTGTCTGTTGGCCATCTGGATGTCTTCTTTGGAAAAGTGTCTATTCATGTCTTCTGCCCATTTCTTTACTGGATTATTTGTTTTTTGGGTGTTGAGTTTGGTAAGTTCTTTATAGATTTTGGACACTAGCCCTTTATCCGATATGTTATTTGCAAAATATCTTTTCCCATTCCGTTGGTTGCCTTTTAGTTTTGTTGATTGTTTCCTTTGCAGTGCAGAAGCTTTTTATCTTGATGAGGTCCCAATAGTTCATTTTTGCTTTTAATTCCCTTGCCTTTGGAGATGTGTCAAGTAAGAAATTGCTGCAGCTGAGGTCAAAGAGGTTTGTTGCCTGCTTTCTCCTCTAGGGTTTTGAAGGTTTCCTGTCTCACATTTAGGTCTTTCATCCATTTTGAGTTTATTTTTGTATATGGTGTAAGAAAGTGATCTAGTTTCATTCTTCTACATGTCCAGTTCTCCCAGCACCATTTGCTAAAGAGACTTTTTTCCATTGGATGCTATTTCCTGCTTTGTCAAAGATTAGTTGGCCATACATTTGTGGGTCTAATTCCGGGTTCTCTATTCTATTCCATTGGTGTATGTGTCTGTTTTTGTACCAATACCATACTGTCTTGATGTTTACAGCTTTGTAGTAGAGGGTAAAGTCTGGGCTTGTGATGCCTCCTGCTTTGGTTTTCTTTTTCAGTATCACTTTGGCTATTCAGGATCTTCTTGTGGTTCCATACAAACTTTAGGATTGTTCTAGCTTTGAGAAGAATGCCAGCGCGTTTTGATTGGGATCGATTGAATGTGTAGATTGCTTTGGGTAGTATTGATGTTTTAACAATATTTATTCTTCTAATCCAGGACTGCTCTCTACTTTAATCGCTTCTCTTATAAATGAGGAAACTGAGGCTCAGAGAGGTTAAGAATGTTCTACAGATCTCTTTGAAGCCCAGGTTTAAACCCAGTCAGTCTGCAGTGAGCCCCAATCATCTCTACTATTGGGGGAGAGCAGCTGCGCCAGGCCTCCACTTCGGGAAAGGTCAGGGGTGGTGGAAGGGGGCCAGCTGTAAACAATAGCTTCGCGTCCACTGTTATCCTCTGTCTCCCTCACTCAGACACTGTTCCCAGCCCAGGCTTGAATGGGGCTTGTTCTTTTCACAGATCCCAGAAATCATCCATTTCTGCTGTGATTTCCTCATGTCCTGGGTGGATGAAGAGAACATCCTTGATGTCTACCGGCTGGCGGAGCTGTTTGACTTGAGCCGTCTGACTGAGCAGCTGGACACCTACATCCTCAAAAACTTTGTGGCCTTCTCTCGGACTGACAAGTACCGCCAGCTTCCCCTGGAGAAGGTCTACTCCCTCCTTAGCAGCAACCGCCTGGAGGTCTCCTGTGAGACCGAAGTGTATGAGGGTGCCCTGCTCTACCATTACACCCTGGAGCAGGTGCAGGCCGACCAGATCTCACTGCACGAGCCCCCCAAGCTCCTTGAGACCGTGCGTTTCCCCCTGATGGAAGCTGAGGTCCTCCAGCGGCTGCACGATAAGCTGGACCCCAGCCCACTGAGGGACACGGTGGCCAATGCCCTCATGTACCACCGCAATGAGAGCCTGCAGCCCAGCTTGCAGGGCCCTCAGACAGAGCTGCGGTCGGACTTCCAGTGTGTTGTGGGCTTTGGGGGCATTCATTCCACGCCATCCACTGTCCTGAGTGACCAGGCCAAGTACCTGAACCCCCTGCTGGGAGAGTGGAAGCACTTTACCGCCTCCCTGGCCCCCCGCATGTCCAACCAGGGCATTGCGGTGCTCAACAACTTTGTGTACCTGATCGGAGGGGACAACAATGTCCAGGGCTTTCGTGCCGAGTCCCGGTGCTGGAGGTAGGCATGGGTGCTTGGCTGAGACTTGGTCTGTGGGTGACGCTGTGGTGCAGGAGTTGTGGGCCCAGGAGGCTGCTTATGGAGTGGGGTCTGCAAGGGCCGAGGCTGTAGCCTTTTAAATTAATCTTGTGGCTCGTCCGGGTAGGTCTGTTTTGTGGAGTAAAGTCCAGGTTAATTTGGAGAGTGAGGGCTGTGGTGAGGCAAGGAAGAGGGGACCCAGCATGCTTCCTTTCGCTGTTCTTTTCCTCTCAAACCCACTCACCATGGGTCATACCCACTGTCTTGTTGGTGAGGGTCTAGGTTGTGATTGTGCACTTGGACTGGCCAAACACAGGGAGGGGACCTAGTTGCCAGGAACACTGGGCAGGGCAGCTTCTCCTTCCATCTCGCCCTCTCCAGCTTTGACATGTATCGTCCAGGGCTCCCTCTGCTAGGCAGCTCTGCCCTCTGAAGCACAGGCGTTGGTGGAGGATGGCTTCCGGTCGTCCCTCCCTCTTCTGCAGTGTACAGTTCTCAGCCTACGGGACCCAAAAGACAGGCATCGCTGAACCTCGTGCCAGGTTTCACCACGCTTGCCTGCCCTGTCGTCAGTGGTGTTGCCGGACATGGGGTCCCCCGAGGTCCTCTGAGGAGGCAGTTTTTCAAGAAGGAGTGGGATATTGTGATGTACTATATATGTTTTTGCTATATGTTAGGTCTATATCCACAGTTTCTGGTTCACAGCTCCCAGAACTCAGAATTTCCTAAGGGAGGAGAGTGCTAATTTTGTCTTGTGTTATGTTAATGAGGTGACTTTGGAAGACCCCAAGTGTAAGGGGGTGCTGGTTACTGGGAGAACCAGCCCTGTGTTTAGAGGGTTGGAATTTCAGGCCTACCCGCTGACCTTGGGGAGGGCAGAAGGGCTGGTGGCTGAGTCAGTCGCCAGTGGCCAGTGATTTAATCAATCGTGCCTATATGGTGAAGCCTCCATAAAAACCCAAAAGAGGGGGTTGGGAGAGCTTCGGGATTGGTGAACACCGAGTTGGAGGTGCTGGGAGATTGGCACACCTGGAGGGGGCAAGGAAGCTCCCTACTCTTTCCCCAGACCTTGCTCTATCTATCTCTTCCTGTCTGGCTATGGCTGTTCCTGATTTATATCCTTTTATAACAAACAGGTAATCTAGTAAATACGTTTTTCTGAGTTCTGTGAGCCGCTCTAGCAGGTTAATTGAAACCCAAGTAGGGGTTCATGGGAACCTCTGATTTATAGCCAGTTGGTCATAGGCACAACCTGGTGCTTCAGAGTGATATTCTGAGCCAGAGGGGGTTATTGGAACCTCCAGCTGGTAGCTCGTAGGTCAGAAGCATAGTAAACAGCCTGAGCTTGTGAGTAGTGTCTGAAATGGGGACAGGTGGGGTGGGGAGGCATCTTGTAGACTGAGCCCTTAGCCTGTGGGATCTGATGCTTTCTCCAGATAGATAGTGTTAGAATTGAGTTGAATTGTAGGACTCAGTTGGTGTTCCAAGAATTGCTTATTAATGTGCAGAAAGTGTTGTGGTTCCCCCCACCCCTACCCCCCGCCACCGCCCTGCCCCAACACGCATTGGAACTGAGTACAGAAACCCAAAAGAGGGGGTTTTGTGGACTGTCATGGTCTGTAGGATGCTTCCAGCTCTGTCAGTCTATGGAGCTATGATCTCACAAATCCACTTTTGAGGGCAGAACAAAGAAACCAACGCAGATCCCCATAGCCTCAGCTACCATTAGGTGTCTAGGGCCCCTCCACTGTGCTTTGGCTTGATATCGTGGGATTTGGTGCAGGTGGGAAGTCTCCATCTTCTGTAGGCTGAAGGAAAGCTGGCATTGCAGAGAGAGAGATTGCCAGCTGCTTCCATGGCTGTGAGGTACTGACCAAGTTCATGTTCATGTTTCCATCTTTGGGGGTGGAGGTGGGATCTGGCCTGGCCATGCCCCATGAGGGCCCCAGCACTTCTGCTGGGAAGAAATCACCTTTGTTAAACTGATGAGACGCAAAGCTTGGCAGCTCAGTTGAGGTTAAACAGGAGGACATGCTGAGTACAGAAAGGAGGAAACAATACTTTGATTTTCTCTCTAACAGAATAACCTCCACAGTGGGTGTGGCAGCACCAGGTTCAGCCTTCCCTTGAAAAGCCTCAAAGCTTCCTTTTTAGGGGCCTGTTTCTTTCACAGTGGGAGGGCCAAAGCCACATCTCCCTGCTGAGGCAACCCACAGACCTACAAAACAGACCTCTCCAGGGTGTTATGGTCACCAGCCTTTAGCATACAACGGGGTGGTTGTATGCCCACTGGGAGGCCAGCCCTGGGGCTTTCCCAGAGGGCCATGCCGGCAACAGTTGGGGCCACTGCCTGCCCTTAGTCTGCCCTTTTACTGCTTTGATGTCCGTTGCACTCAAGACTAGTCTAAATTCCCCATTGGTGAACATGTGCTCTGAGTCCCAAGCCAAACTCTGGAAAATGCTAGTATCAGCACCAGTGTTTGATAACCATGGCCTCAAACTCCAGTGAGAAGGTTAGGTCACTGTGGCAGGTAGGGTTGGTGAGGCCTACCTGGCAAGGGGAGGTATCTCAGAAGGGTTGGGATGCAGTATCTGCCTGGGGTGATGGGGTGGTGGTGAGGGCCCTGGTGTCTGTTCTCTCTATAGGGTGAGAGTTCCTTTAATCTCTTCATAGACTTTTAAAACTGCCAGATGGGTCTTAATTTGAATGGTCTAAGAGTTAGGTTCTCTTCCCTCTCCCCTTCCTTAATTTACCAGCCTTAGGGTCTACAGACTCTCAGAATATGAAAAGACAAAATTTGCAGTTAGTTAGAGTTTGCATTTTGAGGCTTGAGGATTTAACAGATTATATCAGAACACTGGTATAGGAGCTGCATATAGGAAGTTAACTCTCTTGGAGCAAATTTTATTTGTACCCCTCCCCCACCCCGCTTTCAAAAGTCCACATTATTCCACTTTGCTTTCATGAAAGACCTATGTTAGTGCCTATTTTCACTAACCAGTAGAATTCCAAAGAGGATTTTCACTTTTACAAAAACAAGACGAAAAGAGAAGATCATGTTCAGCATTGGTTTAGCAGTGAGCCTTTATAGAGGAGCTTGCACCCTTAGCGAGATGGCCCTTCCAAGTGCCTTCCCCAGGAATGACACCCAGCATCTCAGCATCAAGTGGCCATAGCTTTGAACTCTATTTGTAAGCATCTGTGCTTTATCTCCATTTATTTTGTGCATTCATTAGCAAGGTGTGACTTCAGGTATCAGAAAAGCCCTGAGAACGGTTATTTTTTGGGCCTGGGAATGCTCAAATTTTTTTCCATGTAAACTAATTGTAATTGCTCTGTTTTATGCCATTTCAACTTCTGAAAGGTTTCCAAGAACACCCTACTTTCAGATGGGAGAGGGCAGAGCCTGTACTGATATGCCTTACCTGGGAGTGGCTTTTTGCCCTCTGACCTTACTTAGAATAGCCACTTGTTTTTAACGTGGGGCATTCCCATGTCTGTTTGTATTTTAAAATATATTTTAAACATTTCTTTGATTGTAAGGGACTTCATTAATAGTCATAGGAATGTTGGAGCGCCTGGGTGGCTCAGTTGGTTAAGCATCTGACTTCGGCTCAGGTCATGATCTCACGGTTTGTGAGTTTGAGCCCCGCATCAGTCTCTGTGCTGACAGCTCAGAGCCTGGAGCAGCTTCAGATTCTGTGTCTCCCTCTCTCTGCCCCTCCCCTGCTCATGCTCGTGCTCTCTCTCTCTCTCTCTCTCTCTCAAAGAATAAACAAACATTAAAAAAAAAAGTCATAGGAATGTTGGGGCACCTGGGTGGGTCAGTCGATTGAGTGTCCAACTTCAGCTCAGGTCATGATCTCACAGTTTGTAAGTTTTGAGCCCTTCATTGGGCTCACTGCTATCAACATAGAGCCCACTTCGGATCCTCTGTTCCCCTTTCTCTTTGCCCCTCCCTGCTCTTGCACATGCTTTCTCTCAGAAGTAAATAAACATTAAAAAAAAAAAATAGCCATGGGAATGCTTAAGTTGTGGAAATACAGAAGAAAAACGGTCTGCTCAATTTAACAAGGACTCCAGAGCGTTTTGTATCCACTGTAGCTTGAGCTTCCGAGTTTGCAGTAGGGTGATCTAAATTCTGCCTTAAAGTGACTAGAACTGTTTATATCCTTCTGTAGCTAGTTTTTATTAGAAAAAATATTACTTGAGAACTTATTCTGACAAAGTAGAAAATCAAGAAAGAAATGTGGAATACAGGACACAGTGGGGAGATAAGAAATGAGAGCAACTGTGATTGTGTCTAAATTACTGATGTATGGTGTGTGTATGTATTGCGTGCGTGTGTGTGTGTTAAATCTGAAACTGCAAATCCAAATGAATGCATCTGAGGCAGCTGTGAGGGCCGGAAGGAAGCAAGCGGAAGCATCGGGTGGGTCTTGCTTGTCTCACTCTGGTGGATGATGCTGACTTGCACTTAACTAGAAACGGGGTTGGGGGAACATGTACATGAATGAGTGTTGTACACAGGAAAGGCAGTGGGAAGCGCCATCCCAGTCAGTTGGCAGGGCCTCACGAGTGCCGAGCCCCTGGACTGGCTTGGGCTCCGGTCCCCAGCTGGACCTTCAACTGGCTGGGCCTCTCGTCATTGAGTTCTTAACCGCCACCTTCTTGGGAGGCCCTTCCTGGTCCCCGTGAGAGAGCTCTGACCTCCCGGCCCCCTCTGCCCAATAGATTATGATCTCTGAGTAGATCACCCTCTCTGTACCTCAGTTCTTGTCCTTTGTGGCGTTTGTCATTATATGGAGTGCTTGCTTACGTGTTCTCTTTAGCCTGCTTCCCATCTACAATGGAAAGAAGGGTCCTGGTCTGGAGTTTGCCTCTGGATTCGCAGCACTGAGCACCGTGCCTGATCCATGTTGGGTCGCCGGTGAATATTTGCAGAGTGACTGAATGATTTCACCTATGGTAATCTTTGTTCAATTCACTGATCCCTGAGTTACAGCGAAGTCTAGGAATACAGACTTGAGTCAGTCTTAACGAAGTCCCTTTCTGAGCCCTCACGATAGCTTTTGGAGGCAGGTGGCATCCCCCTGTTGGCCAGGTGCGGAAACTGAGTGAATGTCAAGGGAGGGAAATCAATGCCCAGACACACCCAGCTGGATGGGGCAGACCAGCTGTCCATCCTGGGTCTGTGTGACCCACATGCGTGTTCTTTCTCTCCTGTTGGCCCCAACCCCTGAGCACCTTGTTTCCTGTCATTCCTGTCTGTCAGGGAAGAGCTGGCCAAAAGGTGCAGGCAGGAAGAAGCAGCTGCCTAGCGCATCTGGATGAAACTTATCTCTTCACCAACCAGTGTGGGGCACAGACCCAGACCAAAGCAAACTTTGCTCACTCTCTAATGAGCCAGTTGAAGTTCAGCTTGTCTTCTTGGGGTTGGTCTTTCTGTGGAGAAATAACCACTTATCTGAAAGCGGCTGTAATTATGCATGAGCTATTGAGCAAGGAGGCTTCAGAAGCAGGCACTCAAGATGCTGGTGCCTGAGTGGATGTCCAAGGGAAGGGGACAGTTGCAGGTCAGGGGAAGAGTGGGCTTGGCCCTTGGGCTCTCAGGGTCCTGGTCCCTCAAGGTTCTGTAATCGTCTGTATTGACCCAAGTAGCATACTCGCCAGTGTGCCCCACGGAGTGCCAGGCCTAGGGCATGGAGTGCGGCAGGGCTGAGTGCTGGCAAGGTTGGTGTGGACTGGGCTGTAAGGGCCTCCCCAGCTGCTAGGCTAGTGAGGATTTTGGTGTGAGTGGGGGCTTTGCTGCTGAGGGTAGGATCGGTGGGCAGAGGGAGTGTGGGGTTCCGTTCAGGACCGGTGAGCAGCCAGCTGGAGATGGTTAGGAGGCCTTTGCAGTGTGGGTCTGACATGCAGGAGGAGGAAGTGAGGGGTGATAGCTTGTCTCCTGGAGTGATTGAGATCCCGTGGGTTGGGCATGTGAGGCCCCTCAAAGGCAGATGAGGGGAAGCACGACCTCAGGGGGGCTATGGGAGGGGGGCAGCCACACAAAGCAGGTCAGAATGAAGTTGCTTGGGGATACGACTTTTTAAAAAAATGTTTATTTTTGAGAGAGAGAGTGGGCGATGGGCAGAGAGGGGTACAGAGGATCCAAAGCAGGCTCTGCGGTGACAGCAGAGAGCCCAGTGCGGATCTTGATCTCCATGATTTGAGCTGAAGTCAGACACTTAACCGACTGAGCCATCCAGGCACCCCTCTCCATCAGCCTTTTAAAAAATCATATCCCCGGGGTGCCTGGGTGGCTTAGTTGGTTAAGCATCAGACTTGGCCCAGGTCATGATCTCGTGGTTTATGAGTCCCACGTGGGACTCTGCATTGATGGTGTGGAGCCTGCTTGAGATCCCCCCCTCCCCCCGCCCAATCTCGCTCTCTCTCTCTCCCTCTCTTTCTACTCCTCCCCCATTTGTGCTTTCTCTTGCTCTCTCATGATAAATAAACCTTTAAAAAAAGGTTGATGGAGAAAGAGAGATGTGGGAGATGGCTCTCATTCCACCAGCTGGCAACAGGACAGCTTAGGAGAGGTACCTGAAGTGATGGAGGTGTGGTCTGTGACAGGATGCTGGCAGACGACTCTGGAGGGAGTGCTGGCATTGGCCATAGGCCGGGAGGCTGTTGTGCCTGTCCAGGGATGGGCATTCTTCAATGGGGATGGGACTGTGGGGACCATGGATCTGGATAGGTGAGATGGGGCAGCCTGGGGTGGACAGATAGGTGGGCTAGAAACCCCCCATGAGGTCACCCCTAGAATATGATGGCATCATGGGCAGAAACCCGAGTTCCTGGTCATGCTTTCCAGGCTCCATGCTGGGGACATATCCGTGTTCAGGCATGTAGCGGCCTGCTGGTGTGGCTGTGGGTAGGCCTGTGCTGGTGTGTGAGGGCAGCTGGGGTACAGTGATGGAGCAGGAGGTGTGGGCCTGCTGGGCAGGCTTTCTGGCCTATCAATGATCCACTGCCTTCATGTTCCCTCAAAAGGTATGACCCAAGGCACAACCGCTGGTTCCAGATCCAGTCCCTGCAGCAGGAACACGCCGACCTGTGTGTGTGTGTTGTGGGCAGGTACATCTATGCGGTGGCGGGTCGCGACTACCATAACGATCTGAATGCTGTGGAGCGTTATGATCCCACCACCAACTCCTGGGCTTACGTGGCTCCGCTCAAGAGGGAGGTAAGGAAGCCCCTCCAAGTGGGGCCTTCTCCTGTCTGCTTTCCTTAGACGGTGTGCAGAGTGAATGTGTGGCCAGGCCAGGGAACTAGGCCCAGTGGGTACCTCCAAAGACTCTGCACTGTGATTGGGCGGGGGACCCCTGAGGTTCAGCCACCCCCGGGGAGATCCTCCCGAAGCACGCATCAGACTCCATTCCCCAGAATTTCACCTCTGTCTTGCCCATCAAGGGTCTCGCCACCTTGTCCCAGGAAGCTGCTTTAACCCTGCAGTTCAAATGTAGACAGAAGCCTTCCCCTTGTCTGTCCTTCAGGACAGTGGAGCTGAGCTGGGACGTGTCCAAAAATGTTAAACAGAAGGGACACTACCATAGAGGAGGTCTCAGGAGCCTCAGACTTACACAGGCCTCCTGGAGGGTGGGGCCTTTGAAAAGCCAGAAAACCAGTTTAGAAGTCGTATTTCATATTTATTCATTTGTTTTTTAAAATCATGTGCATCCTGCATAGTACTTTGGTCCGATTTGAAGATGTTTAAAATATGGTCATTGTGCAAAGGTGGTGTTTTAGGGATGTGCCTGTCTTATCTTATGGACTTGGGATATTAGGACCCTGGCTGTAAAACCAGGCACAAGTTCCTAGGGTAAGGAAGAGGCCTCAGTGATCCAGGTCCCATGTTTTGGGTCCTACCTCAGAGCGGGGTAGGCACCCTTCCCATATTGGCATTATAACTCGGGGAGCACCTTCTATGGCCCAGGCTACTTTTGGGCATCTCTGAGCCCTCTAGTGGCAGAGGATGGTGTGGGGACACACATGGGGCTATTTCCCAGGCTCTGCCATAAGAGCTCCTGCCTTTCTGAACCTCTTTCCAAACCTCCCCTCTTTATCTCTCACCTCTCTCCCAATTCCCTCAGGGTAGATTTTGACCTCAGGGGGCTGAGGGTCTTCCTGATGGGCCCAGCTCTTTTCCAGGGCCCATGAGGCCTCTGAGACTGGGGTCTCCCACTGTAGTTCTCCCAGGTAGGAAGCTAGCCTGCTCCTTGCTCTTCAGCTTTGGGGAAGGAAGCCCCCTTTGGTGGGGTACTCACTATCCTCATTCTGGAAAAAGGAAAATATTTCGTATGGGAAAGATCAGGGGGTCATTGAGACCTGATGGACACCTGAATTCTGTTCTGGAAAGGAGTGAGTGGGAATGGGGGGCTCCAGGGGTTCTTTGTCTGGGGCTGCCTGGTGAAGCTGTAGTTCTCCGATGTGGCCACAGAGGGGCAGCCTCGATCTTCAACCTGCTTCTCCCCAGAATGTCAGTGTTCCTTCCTTCCTTCCTTCCTTCGTACTGTTTGTTCATTTCAGCTACTTTTTATTAAGCACCTACCATATACCGTGTTCTGGGGATCCAGTGGTGATAAGAAATGAGAAAGGATTTCGCACGCGCGCACACACACAGGTCATGGCGCTCACAGCCCATGTTAAGAGAGACTGCTTTTAACCTCTAAACAAATCATTAAAGTAACTGTCTATTGTGCTAAGTGTGTTGAAGGAAATTGAGAGAATTGAGCTCAGCATTGCTCAGGGAGGGGTCTTTGGCAGGACTAACCCGAAAAGACTGGGGAAGACCCAAGCAAGATGTTGATTAGACCAGGGTCTAAAGGAAGCAGCTGTTGGGAGAGGGAAAAGAAGCTCCCAGGCCAGGAGGGGGACTTCCCAGTTCTGAATAAAGAGGGTTGGCATGAGGAGGGATTGTGAAGGGATGAGGGTAGAGGGGAGCAGCTCCTGAGCCATCAGGTGGTCCACGTAGGGGCCACTGTGGCTTGTGCTAGGGTGGAGGCTATGGGGAAGGAGGGAGATGGGCAGGTTCGAGGTGTAGTTTGGAAGTAAACTGACCAGACTTGCTGATGGATCAGATGTTAGAGAATGAAAGGGGATAGATCATGGAAGATGCCCAGGTGCCAGGTTTGAGCACCTGTGCTGATGACCAGGCCGCAGACCAAGAAGACAAATGAGTTTGGGAATGAAAAAGAAAAGGAAAGGTTTCATCTAGGACACGATAAATATTGCAATTGGAAATGTCAGTTTGGCATTAAAAGTGAGCTCAGGGGAAATAGAAATGTGGGGGATTTGTCAGGACATGATGGTGTGCACATGAACAGCTGTGATGAGCTCAGAGGAGCAGGGATGAAGAGAAGGTTGTGGAGGGGCAGCCAAGGAGGTAGACGAGAAGCCTGCCAGAGAACAGGGGATTTTCTCCTGTGAGCAAAGGGGGCCCACAGGTCCCAGAGAAGGCAGCTATGCAGTCCACATTGCCAACTCAGAACCCACATTCAGACATAGCAAATGGCCGAGAGGAAAAAGCTGTCACACAACCCCATCCATTTGTCATGTCCTCTCACCTGTTTCTTAGGGATCCTCATAATGCTGAGTCCCACCAACATGGCATCATTAAGAACTGGTTGCTGACATGCCCCCAACAGACCATGAACTCTCTGCCCCAGCAGCAGGCAGAGTGTTGCCTTCCTGTGTTCCAGAGGAGAAAAAGGAGATCTCTGCAGGGATCTCTACTCACTTAAAAAACCCCTCCAAGAGAATTCACACTTCTAGGAAGATAGAGTAGATACATTCTTCTTGATTCCTCTGTGCTAAGTACAACTCAAAACTCTGGGCATTATACATAAACTTAAGACTCGGAATGGTTGAGAGAAGGCAGTTCAGCTAGAGATCTCAAGAACTGAGGACAACACCACACACTAATGTGTTCCCTGGGTTTTCTTTTTGCCTCATATATCTCATACTTGTAAGTAAAGACGCTGACAGCTGGTAACACCGATGGGAAGCAAACTTCAATGAATGTATAAAAATTGAAATCCTACAGTGTGTTCTCCTACTCAAATAGACTCAAACTAGCAATCACCAACAGAAATCTCCAAATCATTGGAAACTGAACAACACACTTCTAAATAATCCATGGGTCAGAGGGGAATAATAAAAATACCTTGAAGTGAATGAAAATGGAAAGGCAGCATGTCAAAATTTGTGGCATCCAGCTAAAGCTGTGCTGAGAGGGGAATTTGTGGCACTGAAAGCATATGTTAGAGAAGAAGTAAATCTCAAATCATTTATACAAACTCCTATCTTAAGAATTTGGGAGGGGCGCCTGGGTGGCTCAGTCGGTTAAGCGTCCGACTTCAGCTCAGGTCACGATCTCGCGGTCCACGAGTTCAAACCCCACGTCGGGCTCTGGGCTGACGGCTCAGAGCCTGGAGCCTGCTTCCGATTCTGTGTCTCCCTCTCTCTCTGACCCTCCCCCGTTCATGCTCTGTCTCTCTCTGTCTCAAAAATAAATAAACGTTAAAAAAATTAAAAAAAAAAAAGAATTTGGGGGGGGGGGAGCAAAATAAAGCCAAACCAAGCAGAAGAAAAGAAATATCAAAGAACAGAAATTAGAAGTTAAAAGCAGTAAAATCATAGAGAAAATCAACAAAATAAAGAACTGGCATCTTATTAACAAGATCAACAAAATTGACAAACCTCTAGTAAGTTTGAGAAAGAAGAAAGAGAAGACACAATTTAAAATATCAAGAATATAACGGGACATAATTACAACCCTGCAAACTTCAAAAGGATGTTAAGGGGGATGATACTATGAACAACTCTACACATGTAAACTTGATTACAGATGAAATGGACTAATTCCCCCAAAATACAACCTAACACAACTGACTCAAAAGTAAATAGATAACTTGAATAGCCCTATACCTGGTAAGAAAATTAAACTTCGCAGAAAGAAATGTCCAGGCCTAGTAGTATTGAGGAATTCTAAACATTGAAAGAAAAGCTAATACCAAATCTGCATGAATTTTTTTTTCTAGAAAATGGAAAAGGAGGGAATACTTCCCAATTTATGTTACGGGGTTAATATCGATAGCAAAACCAGACAAAGATGGTACCAAAAAAAGACAAATCTCTCAAATCTCTCATACGTATATCTCTCATATACATATAATATCCTTCACTGAATGTTAGCTAATACAATTAACCCCCTCCAATAAATACATGACAAAATGGAATTGATTACAGAGATGGGAGGCTAGTTCCGTATTTGAAATTTAATCAGCGCATACTTGACCATGTTAAAAAATCACATGTCAGTCAAAGCAGAAAAAGGATTTGACAATATGTTGCATCCATTCGTGATTAAACTCAGGAACTTAGAATAGAGATGCTTTTCTTCGACTTGCTGAAGAACATCTATAAAAATCCTACTGCTAGTAGTGTGTTTAATGGTGAAAGACTGAATTGAATGCTTTTTTCTTAAGTTGGGGAGCAGGGCAAGGATGTCTGTTCTCACCACTCTTATTCATCATAGTTCTGGAGGGTCTAGCCAGGGAAACATGGCAAGAAAAGAAAATAAACGCATGCAGCTTGAAAAGAAAGAAATAAAACTGACCCTACAAATCAATAAATTGTCAAAAATCTAAAGGAATATACAAAAAAAAAAAAATCCTAGCACTAATAAGTGAGATCAGTAAAATTGCAAGATATAAGATAAAAGCATATAAGATATAAGCATAAAAAAATCAATTGCACAGTGCCTGGGTGGCTTAGTCAGTTAGGCATCCATCTTTGGCTCAGGTCATGATCTCGCAGTCCGTGAGTTCAAGCGCCATGTCAGGCTCTGTGTTCACAGCTCAGAGCCTGGAGCCTGCTTCAGATTCTGTGTCTCCCCCTCTCTCTGCCCCTCCCCTGCTCATGCTCGCTCGCTCCTTCTGTCTCTCTCTCTCTCTGTCTCTCAAAAATAAATAAAGATTAAAAAATTTTTTTAAATCAATTGCATTTTTGTGTACTAGCAACAAACGTGGACACTGAAATTATGAAGATGATACTATTTACAATTGCTCAAAAAAATGAAATACATAAGTATATATTTAACACTTACAGGATTGATATGCTGAAAATTATAAAATACTAATGAAAGTTATAAAAGAAGATGTAAATGAGTGGGGAGACATACCATGTATATGGATTGGAGGACTCAAATAATAAAGATGTCAGTTCTTCCCATATCAATATATGGGACCTAGAATACCTCCATTGTGTAAAAGAATAAAGTGGGAAGAATCAATCTGCCTGATTTCAACACTTAACTACATAGTTATGGTAGTCACAACCATGATATTGGCAGGGGGATAGACACATAGATCAGTGGAACAGAATGGAGAACCCACAATAGACCCACACAAAATGCCCATCTGAATTTTGACAAAGATGCAGAAGCAATTGAATGGAGGAAAGATAATCTTTCAACAAATTATGCTGGAGCAGTTGGACATCCATAGGCAAAGAAAGTGAACATCAACCCAAGTCTCATAGTTTATATAAAAATTAACTCAAATGCCTTATGGGCTTATATGTAAAACAAAGAGCTATATTTATTGGGGGAAAGTAGAGAAGTAGAAGAAAATCTTTGGGATCTAGGGCTAGGCAACAAGGACTTGGACTTGACCTTTCCCAAAGGATGAGCCGTAAAAAGAAAAATTGATAAAATGGACTTCAGCAAAAGTACAGAGGGGATGTACAGATGGCAAACAAGCACATGAGAAGATTTGCAACATCATTAGCCATTAGGGAAGCTCAAATTAAATTCATAGTGAGAAAACCACCTATCAGAGAAACTAAAAAAGAGGACTAAAAAATGGCAACACCCAGTGCTGGCAAGGATGCTGAGAAGCTAGGTTTCTCATACGTTGCTGGTGGGAATGTAAAATGGCACAGCTACACTGGGAAAGAACTTCACAGTGTCTTTAAAAAGTTGACTTCCAATATCTTGGGTATTTTCCCCAGAGAAATGAAAATTTTGTACTCAAATATTTATATCGGTTTATTGCTAACAACCAGAAATCGGGGCGAGGGACATAGGTGTGATTACAAATCGGCAACAGGATTACAAATTGGCAAATCCTAGTGGAAGTGGCAATGTCCTGTGTCTTGACTATGTCAACATAAGTGTCCTGGTTGTGTTTATTGTGCTACAGTTATACTAGCTCTTACTACTGGGGAGTCTGGGTAAAGGGTACATATGGTCTGTATTATTTCTTACAACTACATGTGAATCTACACTTCAAAATGAAAAGTTTAATTTAAAAAAGCACCAAAACCTCCCAACCCCTACCACTGATGGGAGAAGACCCAGACCCTTGGTATATGTCCTGCCCAGTGCTCTCTCCCCTGTTCTCCACCCTGTCCACCTCTCCAGCCCTTTACTGTGTCTCCACACAACCTGAATGTTAGTGACTGGCTCTGTAACACAACTCTGGAGCTTCCACACCCCATGGGGCTCCTCTACCCCTAAAACACACAGTGCTCTGCCTTGGGGCCCATGGGCCCAGCATGAAGGGCCTTGCTCAGGGTGGGTGGAGTGAGTGGGTAGGAGAGAGGAGGATGTGGTAGGGACCAGTGTGAGGAGTCCAGCTGGCAGGGCAGGGAGGAGATCCTCTGCCAGGGTGCATGCATAAGGCTGAAGACCAAAATCAAAAGCAGGGTGGTGTATTTTCCTCCTCCACACATAAGTATCACTAAAATGGCATTATTCTTGGTGTTGATTTTGCATCTCACTTTTTTCCTCATCATGTCATTATATATTATTTGTGAACAGATTTTGAAAGTGGGGTCAGCAGTCCTGGAGGATTGGCTGGCCATTGGGAGTGGGGGTGTGGGGTTGTGGGGGGAGGTGGAGGGCACTGAGCGTGGGTCAGGCAGTCCCAGAAGTGCTATCTATTCTCCTGTGTCTGGCTCTGAAAGCTGTGCTTTGACTGCTTTGGGCCCCCCATGCAGACATCTCCTTTAGGGGCAAGGGAAAGAGAGATTCCATTCTCCACCTTGTAGAAACTCAGAGTTACCTCTGGGTCCACAGACTGTCCCCTGTTGGAGTAAGGTCGGGGTGGATGACTTGGACTGTATCAGGGAATATGCTTGCAGAACGTGAGGTGGAAGTTGGGATGCCATGAGGCATGGGGCAGCTTTGGGGGTATGAGTGGCCTTGGCAAGGGCTCCTGGTTGCCCTCCCTCATGGCCCTCTTGCCCCCTTCCCACTGTCCCGGTTCTCTTGGTGGCCCTGAGCAGGTGTATGCCCACGCGGGCGCCTCGCTGGAGGGGAAGATGTACATTACCTGCGGCCGCAGAGGGGAGGACTACCTAAAGGAGACACACTGCTATGACCCAGACAGCAACACCTGGCACAGCCTGGCGGACGGACCTGTGCGGCGGGCCTGGCACGGCATGGCCACTCTCCTGGACAAGCTGTATGTGATTGGGGGCAGCAACAATGATGCTGGCTACAGGAGGGACGTGCATCAGGTGAGCAGAGCTGGGCTGCCCACCTACACATTATTCCCATCCCTTTTAATTGTTATGGATGAAAAATTAATTGTAATGTGTATGCCTTTTTAAAAAATAGACTTTATTTACTAAAGTTTATGTATTTTGAGAGAGAGAGTGGATGTGGGGAAGGGGTAGTGAGAGGGAGAGACAGAATCCCAAGCAGGCTCTGTGCTATTAGTGCAGAGCCAGACTCAGGGCTCGAATTCATGAACTGTGAGATCATACCTGAGCTGAGATCAAGAGTCGGACACTTAAAACCACCCAGGTGCCCAATAGACGTTTTTTTTTTTTTTATGTTTACTTATTTTTGAGAGAGAGACAGAGTTTGAGCAGGGGAGGGGCAGAGAGAGAGGGAGACACAGAACTCAAAGCAGGCTCCAGGCTCTAAGCTGTGAGCACAGAGCCCGACGTGGGGCTTGAACCCATGAACTGTGAGAGCATGACCTGAGCCAGTCAGACACTTAATGACTGAGCCGCCCTGGCACCCCTAGACTTTATTTTTTATAGCAGTTTTAGATTCTTGGCAAAATTGAGCAGAAGGTACAGAGATTTCCCATATACCCCCACCCCCGCACACATGGTCTCCTCACTATCAACATCCCCCACCAGAGTGAGACCTTTGTTACAGTCAGTGAACCTACGGTGACGTGTTGTTACCCCAAGTCCAAAGTTTACATTAGGGCTCACTCTTGGTGGTGTACATTCTATGGGTTTGGAAAAATGACATGTATCCACCATTATAGTATCGTACAGGGTACTTTCATTTGTTTTTATTATTAAAAACATTAATTATAAAATTAATATAACCACCTTGCAAAATGTTTGAATAATGGATAAGGGTGAGGAAAAGCACCCATAATCCAGATCAGTGCCACTATTTTTTAGTCCTACCCGTGCATAGTTTCCACCTAATTGTAGGTAAAGAGCATTCCATTCTGCTTCTGGCTAAAGTTTGTTATGGCTGTTTTCCAGTTTAATTCTTGATCTCCATAGCCACCTCTTCTACCTCAGTGGCTCTGCAGAATTCTGTCACGTTGATGCATCATTTGGATTGGTTCAAGTTTTAACTATTTCAAGTAACATAAGTAATACTTGCTTTGTAGAACTTTTCAGGTATTTTGGATTATTTCCTTAGGTGAGAGCCATTCTTCTCAAAGCGTGGTCCCAGACTACCAGCATCCAATCACCTGGGAACTTGTTAGCAATGTAGGTTCTCAGGACCCACGCCAGACCCATGCCCGACCCACTGAATTGGAAACTCTGGGGGCAGGGCTCAGCAAATCTGTTTTTATTTATTTATTTATTTATTTATTTTTAATGTTTATTTATTTTTTTTGAGAGAGACAGAGTGCAAGCCGGGGAGGGGAAGAGAGAGAGGGAGACACAGAATTCAAAGCAGGCTCCAGGCTCTGAGCCGTTAGCACAGAGCCCGACGCAGGGCTCGAACTCACAAGCTGTGAGATCATGACCTGAGCCAAAGTCAGATGCTTAACTGACTGAGCCACTCAGGTGCCCCTGAGCAAATCTGTTTTAATAGGTCTTGAGTGGTAAGAACCCCTGGGCTATAGTGGATTAGTTTCCTATTGCTGCCATGACAAATCACCACCAACTTAATCACTTAAAACAACATAAGCAAGTGTATTCTTACAGTTTGTAGGTCCTAAGTCTGATGCGGTCTCACTGGGCTAAAATCCAGGTGTTATCAGGGTATCTGTCCTTTATAGAGGCCCTTGGGAAGAATCTGCTCCTTGCTCACTCAGGTTATCAGAATTCAGTTACCCGCGTTTGTAGAACTGAGGTCCCTGTTTCTTTTCTGGCTGTCGGCTAAAGGTCCTTCTTGGCTTCTGGTCGCCTCTGCATTCCCTGGCATGGGACCGCTTCATCCTCAGCCAGCAATGGCAGGTTGTCCTTTGACTTCTCTCGTGTTAGACTTTCTCCCCTCTCCTTTCAAGGACTTGTGCAATTAGGTGGGTCCACCCACAATATCCAGGATAACCTCCCCATCTCTAGATCCAAACCCTTAAGCACGTTGGCAAAGTCCCTTTTGCCATGTAAAGTAACACAGATTTTAGAGATTTAGGGCATAGACATCTTTGGAGGGTCACTTTTCTGCCGACCACAGCTGGAGAACCGAGTGTGATTATTAAGTCAAAAAGTAAGATTTTTGTGGCTCTTAGTACACATTGCCAAATAGCTGTCGTGGAGTGTCAAATGCGCAGTAGTATGGCTTCATTACACATTTGCTAGCACTGGATCTTGTGATTTTTCTTCCCCCAGTGGCTGCCTGTTGTCAGGGACAAATTTAACTCCTATTTTACATTTTTTGGATTATTAATAGGTTGAACATTTTCCCATGTATTTGTTTACTGTTTGGGGTAATTTTGGAGACATGAGAACGTTGATGGTCATCTCTAGTCATCAAGTTAACTATTTCCACATTTTATCTGCACTTCCCTCTGTGTTGGGTACTTTGTGGGGCAGTTACTTAGGGTCCCTGTCCTCAGTCAGTTTCAGTCTTATGGAGGGGAGAGAACCCAAGACCTTGGAGAAGAACAGCATGCCAGTGTGCCAACTGGGAGATGCCCACACACCTGGGGCCACAGGCTGGCTGAGGGCCCTGGAGGCAGGGCAGAGCCTGGTCCATGGACAGGACATTTTGACGCTGGCCCCAAATTCTTCCTCCAGGGGAGCCGGGTTTACACATAGCCTGGCTGCATCCCTCAGCCTTGGTCTGAATCCAGGGCCTGGCTGAGAGTGCCGCCCTGCCCAGCTGGCCCAGGACAGGCTGGCAGCTCTGTCCCAGCAGGTGTCCAGCTTTACTCTGACCTTGGCTTTGCAGGTGGCCTGCTACAGCTGCACGTCTGGGCAGTGGTCGTCCGTCTGCCCGCTCCCAGCTGGACACGGTGAGCCTGGCATCGCTGTGCTGGACACCAGGATCTACGTGCTGGGTGGCCGCTCTCACAACCGTGGCAGCCGCACAGGCTATGTGCACATCTACGATGTGGAGAAGGACTGCTGGGAGGAGGGGCCGCAGCTGGACAACTCCATCTCGGGCCTGGCAGCCTGTGTGCTCACCCTGCCCCGCTCCCTGCTCCTCGAGCCGCCTCGTGGGACCCCTGACCGCAGCCAGGCCGACCCGGACTTTGCTTCCGAGGTGATGAGTGTGTCTGACTGGGAGGAGTTTGACAACTCGAGTGAGGACTAGGGCTCCGGCACCTGGTGTCAGAGGGAAGGTGGCAGGAGCTCTGAGGGCAGCGGGTCCTCAAGTGGTCCTTCCTGCTGGCACCGCCTGCTTGCTGGCTCCTGCCACCTATCCTTCACACCAGCCTGCCTGCCGGCCCATAGCAGTTATTTGGGGAGCTCTGCAGATCTGTGGCTGTAATTACCCTACGTTGGGGAATGCTTACAGAGGGCTCTGGTTCTCTGGAGGAGTTGACTGGGCCCACTCCTCCTCAGCTCGGACAGGGTGTGGCGTCACCAGCTGTCTTGGCCTCCCCAGTCCCTGGTTCTAGTCCCTGCTGGGCTGAGAAGGCACCCTTCTCCAAAGGGACCTGGGAACTGGCCTCACGGGTGAGGGGGCCCGGGCACATTGCGCCCCCTTCCGTGGGCAGGGAGGGGGTGGAGTGAGCCCGTTGCCTGCCTGGCATCTGGGGGTTTGAGCTATTGCAAGCTCCCTGGAGAGAGAACAGAGATACATAGAATTGCCCGAGACTGGTTCTAGTAATAAAAAAGATCCCCTACAGCTGGGCTTTTCTGACCCTATGTTGTTGACAAATGAAATAAATCCTCTTACAAAAGGTGTGAATTGTTTTTCTATGGCCATGGCCACACTCCTTTCATAGCCTGTGCAAGCCTGCCCCACCGGGCTTCCCAGGGTCAGAGCTGCTGAGTGGCAGTGGGAAGCCAGGAGCCCCCCTCTGAGGGAGAAGCACAGTACACCCCCAGCTAGAGAGGCTGTTACTGGGAAACCTGGAAACCTACCCTGGTCTGCTGACAAGTGGTCGCTTGGCCTGCTGGAGCACCTTCTCTGGTGAAGTGCTCTTCTCTGAACCTGGGTCCACCTCGATTAGCAATCTCTTGGCCCCAAGTAAAGCCCAGCCTGACATTGAGAAAACTGCCCCATGCCTGGGGAGGGAAGCCCAGTCACGATAGGCTTCCCCCAGCTTGCTGGATCTGAGTGTGGCCGGGATAGGAACGGGAGAGCTGCATTTCCTGTAGGTTCACTAGCTAGCTGAGTTCTTAGCACACCGTCTCAAGGGTCATGCTGCTACAGTGGATGGGAACCTCTCTGGGCCACCAGCGAATGGGCTGAGCTTCCAGCACCAACCTGGCTTCTCCACAGCTGAGCTTCTACCTGAACATCCTTCCCTCCTGCTGTAGTTTCTGTACTTGCAAACTCCCAACGGCAGGCCTCCCTGCCAGCAACACCCTGCTGGTGATCTGTGACTTCCCAAGTCTCCCGGGCAGAGCATGGGGACAACTGGGGCTTCTTTCTGTACCCCGGTGCCTTGCCCAGAGCCTGAGGCAGCTGGCACCCTGTCGTGGATGGAAGAGAGCAGAGAGGCAGTGTGTGCTACTTGATGGAAGGAAGAGGGTAGGATCCAGGTACCCTAAAGACTTTGGGGTGTGGGGTGAGGCCAGTGGGAATTGCTGTGCTGCTCAACACCATATGTATGATCTTCATAGCTGTCTCTTGGGGCTCGGGTACTCCTGTGCAAATATGCCCCCAATCCCTGACCACAACATGATCTCATGCCCTTACGCTTCGGGTGGCAATCCTAGTGTTGACCCTAATGGGTCACTTCTAATGGGACAGGATGGCCACATCCTTCAGTGTCCTCTCCCCTGCTCCTTTAGGGGCTCACAGTAGGAACCCAGCATTTCCTGTCTCTGCCACTACCTTGCAGGCCAGGGAGGCAGTTCCTACAGACCCCAGAGTTTCTGGGAAGGAGAAGCACCAGAAATGCCAACCCCCCTCTGCTGTCCCCCGGGCTTGCTGGTTCCATCCCCCTACCCAGAGCCATCAAGGTGCGGCCACAGCTTTATAAGAGACCTCTGCTCTTCAGGGGAGGAAAGGAGGATCTGTGAGGCCCTGTGGAACATGGGATGGGGTAGACGCAAGTCCTGAAAGGAGTCTTGCCACTGTCCCATGTGGAGGCATTCATGGCTATCCACCACCACCCCCCACCACCCCCCCACCTCCTGTCTGAGGACCTAGGCAGCCTGGGCTCTCCAGCTTGGCAGGCTCTCAGGCCCAGCATTCATACCTTCACTCAGCTCAATGCTCATCCCTCTCTGTCTGCAAAATCCTCACCCTCTCAAGTACCCCAGGGAAGCCATCCTGGCTGGAATGGGTAGGCCCAGGCTCTGGACCCCATGGTGTGTCTTGTGTGGTTGTTAGTCTGTGGGTGCCTGTGAACCCACAGCTTCCACAGGGCACCAGGCCAGCCATAGGGATGATCACTCACCCGCATTTCTCCATCTCCTGATAGGGATGTGGTGGCTGGGACAGACATGGGCTTTGCACTTGACACCTGAATTTGGCATCGACTAGGAGGTGGCCATGATGGGACACATGTAGGGGACTGTGGGTCTTGAGTGAGATGAGGCTAGGGACAGTTCTGCGGGCAGTGGGGGGCAGTCAGATGTGATTAGAAAGACTATTCTGGGTCATAAACTGATGGGTAGGTAGAGATTTGAAACATTCATGAAGTCTTGCTGATGGCATGGATTGGGGGCATCATCCAGCTGGTGCCCTTCCCAGAGGTGGGAATTTGGGGGTGGCAAGCAGTTCTGAGGGAAGGGAAAGAAGAGGATGGAGTTTGAGATATCTGTACATGAACTCAGCCCAGCTGGGGTGAATGCCCAAAGCCCTGGGGCCTGTGCCTCTAAAGCCAGGAGCTGGGCTACCACAAGCTGCTGGGTAGACCCTGCAGCCACATGGGCCTCTTTTGGCCTCTGTTGCTGGCAGGCTACAGGGGCCTCCATGGGAAGGGCCCTAGCACTGGGAGGGTGCTTCTGAGGTCAGGGCCGTGCCCAGGCGGAGCTGCCCACAAGTGGTCAGCCTGTTTACTTGTCTCCAAGAAGTGTTTGTGATCTCAGGGGTGCAACTTCCCCTTCCAGTCCACCCAGCTCACCTGCCTCTGGCTTCCCTCCTTCACCAGCAAGGCTGAGGGAAGGGCCCCAACCCCTGAAGCTCCCTACCCTGCTCTTCCCATCTCACCCTCCTCTGACCTGCCCTGGACAGGTCTCCCTTCCAGCCAGCTTGGTGATGCCCACAGTCTTGGGCCTTCCAATGGCCATGTTTCCAAGTCCCTCCTTTGGGCCACCTTCTACTTGGATCACCTCCACATAAGTGAGGAAGGACACTGCCTCTCCCTCCTCAGGGAGTCTGTATTCAGCCTGCTCTTCAAGAGAAGACAGGTGCCCCCTCCTGCACAGGTCCTCCCACCAACTCCCAAGTCTGCAAAAGACAAGCTCATCTTTGCTGGGACCAGGATGCCCCCCTTTTATTCCACCCCCAGGCCTGTCTACCTTTCCTGTTCCATGGGTCCTGTGATTGGGTCTGTGCCCCAGAGCACTGGCCACCCCTCTGCTTCCTGGGCCCAGATTTCCTCTTCCTCCCTGTCCCCCTAGGCCCTGTTCCTCTCAACTCACCCCCTCCACCCAACTGCCCCTGCTCCGTTCTATGCTGTCACCCCCATTCTTCCTGATGCAGGAACCCCCAGGCCTCCACCCTTGACTCCATCTTTTGGACTTTTCCGCTGGTGATCCAATAGCCTTCTCAACTAGAATTCTTCAACCAGGCTCACCTTTCACCCCTGGACAGGATTACAGGGTCTCAGTCCTGGAATACTCCCGTCTCCTCCCTCTGCCTTTGCCCCCACCTGCATTTACCTCCACCTTCTATCCGAGCCCACTGTTGGGCCATGCTACCGTCCAGGTACGTGTGCAGTCCGTACCTACGAAGACACCCGTTGCCCAGGCCTCAAGTCCAGAGCGAGTTGACCCATAGGCCTCAAGCATCCTGTTCGGCTGTCCTCTGCAAGGTTTGCACGAAGTGAGCAGAAGGAGCCGACAGAACAACCCAGCTCTACAAGGGCTTTGCGTCGGGGAGCAGAGGCCGGCTTGCGGCCTTGACCCGGGCACTCTTTGGGCCGCCCTCCCCCGGCCGGTTCCGAGGTCCTGGGGGACGAGGGAGCTTCCGTGAGTTGCGTCCTCATCCCCACCCCCTTTCCCACCCCGGGCCTGGCTGCGCATTGAACGCGCAGGGGCAGCTTCTCTGGTGGGTGGTTGGAGAGGGAGCGGAAAGGCTCGCGGACAGGGGATTCCTTGGGCGCCCCCCCTCCCTCGCGCTGGCCCCTCCCTCTTTCAAAGCTCCGCGGGCCTCCTCCAAGTTCGCCCCCAAGTTTGCTAGCGGCCGCGTGGGGGCGGGGGCCGCGCGGAGGGGCGGTGGCGCGGCCGGAGGGTGGGGTCTGGCGCGCGGGGCGGGCGCTGCCGCCTGGCCGGCCGCGGCTGGCCCGGGATCAGGGAGCCGATGTGGAATTTCCTGCCCGGCCCGGCGCCCCTCCTGCCGCCCCCCGCCCGGCCGCGCACTCCGCTTCCGGCCGCTCTCGCTGCGGCCGCACCCGCGCCCGCCCCGCGCCTGCCCCGCGCCGCATGGAGGGCGCAGGGCCCCGGGGGGCCGGGCCGGCGCGGCGCCGGGGAGCCGGGGGGCCGCCGTCGCCGCTGCTGCCACCGCTGCTGCTGCTGCTGCTGCTCTGGCTGCTGCCCGGCCCCGCGGCGTCCCAGGAGCTGAACCCGCGCGGCCGCAACGTGTGCCGTGCTCCCGGGTAGGAGCCCGGCCTGGCTGGGGGAGGGGGTCGAGGGGGACGCTAGGGGCCGAGGGGAGGGGGCACCCGGGACCTTCCTAAGCTAAACGCTCTAGACCTTTTCGCCGCCCTCGCCGACGCAGACTCCTCTCCAGGCCGAGCCTGGGCACCGGGCCACAACGGTGCATCCGAGGATACCCCAGACGAGAAGTCAGTCGATGGGAGAACGGAGTGCAGTAGGCGCCCCGAAGGGTGACAGACGGTGTCTGAGATTTCAGACCTTGAAAAAGGAACCCTTGGGCCGGGTTGTGAAGGCCATAGGGAGAAGTCGGGGAAGGGCATTCCAAGCAGATGGAAGAGTATGTGCAAAGTGCAAAGGCCCCAGGCACGAGTGTGGCTCGAGGCGGGAGGGAGGGTGAGGGCCGAGTGGAGATGGAGCAGCACTCCTGAGAGGTGGGAGCCGACGCATCTTGAGGCTGGCAGGACTCGGAAGGACAGATTTGTATCTTAGAGGCAGGCGCGGGTGGGAGGAGGATGGTGATGGAGCTCGCACTGAGGAGCCTGCGCTCAGAGTGGACCAGAAGCGGGATTCAAAAAGACAATGACGTGCACCACGGTCGGAAAGATGTGGAAATCCCGGTGGGGATTCTGGGTGCGCGGAAGGGCCGCGCAGACGGGACGCCACGAGGTGTCGGTTGGGGAAGCCAGCGTGGGACAGGCAATGGGCAGGCCCCGCGGAAAAGCGGCGGGCCGAAGATCTTGCCTGGAGGGAAAAGAGCGGAGGACAGACGCTAGGAGTGGGCGCAGAGGTCAGAGGACTTGGTCGGCCGGTCAGGGGCCACAGCGAGGTCAAGAACAACTCCGCTCTCGGGATCAAGGAGCTGGCGTATGGGGGTGCCTTGGTGCAAGTTGGGGGGCGCCGCGCGGGTGGGAAGCTGGAGAGGCGGCCTCGGGACTCCGGTCTGGGTTCCGTCGGGGGGCCCTGAGCCGCAGGGCTATGGGAGGCCGCGTCCGGGGGCTTGGCAGTCGCCGCAGACAAGGGGCTGCAAGGGGGCCGCGCGGGGTTTCCGAGCTCGGATCCCGCGGCGCACAGACCCCTCCCCACTGTGAGCCCCGCCTCCGGGGCGGGGGCCGGCCTGGCCCGCCATCTGCTTCACATCGACGCCGCCGCCGCCGCCGCCGCCGCCTCCCGGGCCTCCCCGGCCCCAGGAATGCAGTGGCAGTGGCGGGCGGGGCCGTGCCTGGAGAGGGGGAGGGCGCGATCGCTGACGGCCTTGTCTCTCCGCCTCAGTCCTCCTTCCCCGATGGGGCTCCGTGCTGGGGGATCCGGTGGCAGGCTCAAGCTGTCGGGAGCCTGAGCCCTTCGCTCCATGTCCGGTTGCCTGGACGCCTCCCCATGAGGCGGCCTGTTTCAGTAGCCCGGAGCCCGGAGTTGAATTTCGGAGCCAGATGCCACCTCTCCCCACCTGTGTGGACTGGGAACAAATCGCTTAACCTCTCTGAGCCTGACTCTGACCCTGTCAAATGGGGTTAGTGGTGGTGTCCCCCTCATGGGGTGGAGAGGGGAAGACTGATTTTGTGTGGAGCTGGTTAATGGGAAGGACGGCCACTCTGGGCACTGTCCACTCAGGGTCTGGGCCATCTCTTTCAATACCCTTCCAAGGCTCCCACCCGCGGTTCCTTTTCCCCAGAGGCAGGAGAACCTGAAGAGGGGAGCGGATGGGCAGCCAGTATAATCCCATGCACCTACTGTGATTGGAGCAGCCATACAGCAGCCAGGACAAATGTCACTGTCCTCGCAGTGGAGGAGACTTACAGAAAGTCATCTGATATTTAGCAAGTGCTGGGTAGGAGGTGTTCAGTTGGGGAGCGCTGTGTTCTTTAGGGTGATCTAGGGAGACCCATGGGGAGGTGATGAGTAGTCAGAGGTTTGCAGGAGAGGAGGTGGAGCCCTGCAGTGCCTGGGGCAAGGCTCTAAGTGCAAAGGGCTTGTTGGAAGTGCAGAAAAGAGCCATGGGGGCGGGGCAGAACCTCGGAGGAGGATGGTGGAGGAGAAGCAGAGGAAGAATGAGGATGGGCAGGCCACAGTGGGTCTTTTTCTCTGAGGGACACGAGAGCCCCCAGGGGCTTTACACCCAGGAGGGGTGGGATCTGACCATGTTCAGCTGCCAGGTGGCAGATGAACAGGGCTTACTTAGGCGGGTAAAAGGGAGAACCAGTTAGGAAGTCATCCAGGAGAAACCAGGGAGAGCGAGGTGGGCTCTCACAAGGCTTGGGCAGAGCAGGGAGAAGTGGCTCATCCCTTCTTAGATCCAGTTTGGAGAATAGAGCGGCATGGTTCCCTATGAATCAGGTGTGTGCTGTGAGTGGAGTCTCAGTCACCACAGAGTGGGTGCTCTGGGGTTTCAGCCTCCCCACCTGCAAGGATGGAGCTACCTGAGATGGGGAAGTCTCCTCTGGGGGGAGGCTAGGAGTTCAGTCTGGGGAGGTGGGCCCCACTGGAAAGAGGGCTCTGAGCATTTGCAGTGCCTCATCTAGATGTGACCCAGGGGAGCATCCTGAGGGAGTGGACAGAGGAGAGGTAAGGACAAAGCCAAGGAGGGGGACAGAAACCAGAGGAGGGGTGTCCACGGGGCAGGTGGAAAGCAGGGGAGTATGGGATTCCAGGTGATGGTGGGCAGAGGAGCCTCCAGGCTGGATTGGAGAGAGAATGAGGACAGACATTGGCACAGTGAGCAAGCAGTTCAGTTCTTTGAAACGGGTGCTTTGCTGTGGGTTCAAGATCACACGGTTTGAATCATGGCAGTTTTGTTTACAGTGACTGTGATCTCTAGAGGGGGCAGCCCGAAGCAAGGCGTGCTTGCTAAGGGGCCTGGCCCGACCTGCAGCCTGGCTCCTGAGGGTCTCACCAACTTACAGTTTGAGTGTGGGAACTGTCCCCTGCACCAGGCCATTTTTCTCCTCATCTCAGTTTTGTAAGTTCTTGAGAGGGTGGGCTTGCCACCTGTCTTGTCTGCCAACCCGTCCCAGAAGGAAAAGCAGCTATCCCTTAGGCTCCTCCTCATGCTCTTGCTGAATTCCCATGGGGCTCCCTCCTTGCTGGGGTAGAGGGTGTTAGCTCTGCTGGGGTGGGACCTGGGTGCCTCCCATGGTGGGGGTGAACTTAGGTGAACTCAGGGGGCTTCCTGGAGCCTGCACAGCATGGACTGGAGAGCAGACTACAGCCTTGGCTGAGCTCTTAGTTTGTGCTTTCCGAATACTCCAGCCAGATCCATGGGCCCCTTTCTATAAATAAGGAGTCTGAAGGTCAGAGAGGTTAAGTTCTGTGCCCAAAGTCACACAGGCATCAAATCCAGCTTAGTGTGGCCCTAACACCAGACTCCTAGCCACAGAGCCATGTGGCCAGGGCAGAAAGTGGTCAGTGCTTCCAGGGCCATCACCATCCCAGCTGGCCAGCTGGCAAGGCCGCCTACACAAGGGACACCTACGGAGGCTCCCCACCCAGAAACCTGGGCTCAGAACTGGCAGAAAAGGCAGGAGGGTGATAGGCTGGCAGACCTGGCTCTCCCCTGAAGATGGGCATGTATGCATCCTGCGGCCAGGCTGGGTGGGTGGAAAAGCCTGGTGAGGGGTGCGGGAA